>NC_138922.1:7958301-9158301 GCF_965231255.1 Vanellus vanellus
CCTTTGGGCCCCACGCGGCCTTCCCCCCCCGCAAGGGCCTTGTCGCCCCAGCCCACAGCCGCACCACACCGGGACCCCCACAGGCCTCACCCCGCCTACGTGACCCTTCCCCAGGCCTCACCCCACACTCTCCCTCACGGGGACCCTCCCCAGGCCTTGCCCCAGACGACCCCTCCCGCCCCAGGACCCCCGAGTACCTCACCGCCGGCGGCTCATGCCGGCAGCCCCGCCTCCCTCATCGCGGGAGTGACACTTACGACGCAGGCACCGCCCACCGGCACCTTCCGCACACGTGACCGGCGCCGGGGGGGGGGGGGGGGGCGGGGAGAATGCGCCGACCGCGATTGGGCGCCGGAGTCACGTGCGCTCCGGCGGGGCGCGGAAGAGGTAGGGGCGGGGCGATGACGCCACACGGTTCGGGGCGTAGAGGCGGGTGGAGCTTTGCGCATGCGCGGACGGGCGACACAGAAGGTACAGGTTTTCTCCCGGTACCGGGGCTCCCCTCGGCCCCGGGCACTGCCTCCTCTCGGGCTCGCGGCTCCCCTCAGGCCCCAGGGTTCCCCTCAGGACCCGATCCCCCCTCCGGCCCTGATCCCCCCTCAGGCCCGGGGCTCCCCCTCAAGCTCCGGCTCTGCCCCCAGCCCTGGATCTGCCCTCAGACCTGAGGCCCGCAGTGTGTCAGAACAGGCCACCACCACCTGGGTCATGAAGTGCTAAGTGTCCCCTGTCAGGGCAGACTCCCAGCCACTGTTGGGGCCCTGAGGGCACTTGGCACTGATGCAGCCCTGGCCTGGGTTGGGGGGAGCAGGGGGAACGCGGGAAAGTTGCTGTGTGAGGGATTGGTATGAGCTGGGGCTTGTCCTCACCGTGAGAGCTGCCACTACTGGCTCCCAGAGGGCTCCTGGGGGTGCTGTGCCATTCCTTGGCCTCGCTGGAGACATGGAGTGGGGTGTTGGGTCTCTCTCTCAGTGCAGAGGCCATGAAGATTAACCAGAACACTGTGCTGCAAGGACAGAGGGTGACCCTGGTGCCATACACTTCTGCACACGTGCCCCGGTAACGTGGTTCATGTCCTCCTCTGATACTCTACATTGTCTGATTCACTTCGCTTTCTGAAGGGAGTGTGGTGTGTTCAGAAAGGGTGCTGGCTTGAGAGCTGCCGGGGCCTCTTCTCCCTGGGAACCACACAGCAGAAAAAGCACATGTAGAAAGGCAGTCAATTTTGCCCTCTGTGCCCTGCTGCAGACATCCCTGGCAGGTCTGCGCTCTTTGCCAGGTCTGCTGTCAAAGAGAATTTCATCTGTGCCACTATGTTCCCACGGAAAGAGAAATACCTGTCTGTGAGTGAACCGCCAACAGTTCTCTTGTTCATTGATGTCTTTCCCTAATGACAGTGGAAGAGCAAAACTTCAATGTGTAAAGCCAGATGGATGTTTGATAAATTAGAAGCAGGCGTGCAAGCAGTTTGTAACGTGCTGGCCTGGGCAGCTGCAGCCTCAGCACAAAGATATCTGTATTAGTCACTTTGTCAGTGTCTGGGAGATGCTGTATCAGTCTCAGTTGGGATGAAATGCACCAGAACTCAATGCCCAGTACTTTTAAAAAGGTCATTTGCATCAGGCACTTTTCAAACAAAGCTACAGGATGGACAAACTTGCTAAATTTCCATGGAGAACACCAATTCCTGTGTTAGATAAGGGGAGAGGCTTATGGATACTTTTGAAGTTGCTATGAATACCAGGCTAGTGTTTCTAGAATAGGTTTACAACAGCCTGATCCTTTGAGTGCTTGTGGAAATCAGACTGATACTGTAGCTCACGCAGTGATCTGATTCTGGGTCCCATTGTTAGGTACCATGAGTGGATGCAGTCCAAGGAGCTGCAGCGCCTGACCGCCTCTGAACCACTCAGCCTGGAGCAGGAATATGAGATGCAGCGCAGCTGGCAGGACGATGCAGACAGTGAGGATGTTAAACCTTTTCTAAGGGTGGGTGGGAGTGTTGAGCAGGTCCCTTCTGTCCCATAAAGGGCCGACAGTGGGCTGAGAGTGCTGAGAGTGGGCTCTACTTGCTGAAGCAGAGGGGACTTGACACCTTCTACAACAGTAGCTTTGAACTGGCTTTCTGTTTATAGCTGGTATATGTTCAGGGAAGTAGAGAATGTCCAGGGGTGTTGGTGTCCTTTTTATGTATGCAATTTTTCAAAGATTACAGTGATTTACTTCCCACAGTGTTATCTGCTGAGCTGCTGCTGCACGATCAACACTCCCAGGTCTGATTGTCGTAAAAACGTGGAAGGGGGTTGTATTTTTCTTTGAGAAATCGAATGACTTTATAATTACTTGGTTGAGGTGTGCTGACTGAATTGGTTCCCTGGCTCTCCTATAGATAATGAATCACTGCCCATAAAAGCCTAGTAGAAATACAGCAAGCTGCGAAATACTGAGGCTGGCAAAAACCTGTCTGGAGTATTTGTCTTAGCTGGCATTAAAAGCCATACTAAAAGCAAAAATAATATGGACTAGGTGAATCACTAGGTCTCAGTCTCTTGTGCACCAAAAAATTATTTGCCCAAACTTGCTGCAGAGTGAGACAATGCAGGGCGACCTCAGTCATGCGATGAAAGTTTTCATGCTTCTTAAATAGGCTGTTTCTAGTCTTGGTGTCTACGTCACCCTCACAATGCGTTTTTCAGAATATTTCTTATATTTCTAGGGATGGGAGCAGGTATACTTGGCATGGGAGGCCTAATTATCAGCTCTTCCTCACTGTTAACATGTGGAAACTGTTGTTCCTCTGTCCATTGCATGCTTTTGATTTCCTCCTTTGGTAATTTACGAATAATTCTCAGCATGCCCTGAAAATGCTGCTACATTTTTGTTTTCCCCAGAGTGCACCTTCATTGTGCTGGACACGGAGCGGTGGTCTGGGCAGGCATGTGCGGATGAGGACTGCATGGTGGGAGACGTGAATCTCTTCCTCACCGACGCTGAGGATCCGACTTTGGGCGAGATTGAAATTATGATTGCAGGTCAAGTTCTGCTTCATAGCTTGGACCTCTGTCACTGTGGCTAAAGCCAGCTGCAGGCAGATGTTATGTACAACTTTTTCTTCTCATTGCTTTACTCTGGCTGTTCAGCCGTGATCAGCATGCTTTGCTGGTCCACGTCACAGTCTCTTCTGAAAAGTGTCTGGCATGGCTGATTTGTCTTCCATAACTCGGTGCTGACTTCTGTGGCTCTCTCTTTCAGAGCCCAGCTATCGAGGCAGAGGGTTTGGCAAGGAGGCAACTCTGATGATGATGTCCTATGGTAAGGGTGGCTCAGTGCATGGGAACGGGAGTAGAGTCGGGATGTGATCTAGAAGCTCATATTCTCAGGGATACAGAGAGGGTAGTAAGGGATGCATCTGCCCCAGGAACTGGAGTCTTGTGCTTTCATAGGTGTGGCAGCCAAGCAGGTAATAGAAATACTTCTCTTTCTGGTTTCTTTTGCAGGCGTGAGAAACCTGGGGATCAACAAATTTGAAGCTAAGATTGGTCAGGAAAATGAAGCCAGTATCTGCATGTTCAAAAAACTTCATTTTAAGGAGGTGCGGTAACAGCCCTTCTTCTACCCAGAGAACGTGAGTGGCATTTGCCCTGTGACCGGGATTGAGCTGCTTTTCCTCTGTATGATGCAGGTTGCTGTGAACAGCATTTTCCAAGAGGTGACACTGAGGCTGGATGTCAGTGACCAGGAGAGACGGTGGCTCCTGGAACAGACAAATCACGTGGAGGAGAAGAGCTATGTTGAAGTGAAGCTGCCAGCTGGGGTGCTGGAGACCTGACAGACACATCCAGACACAGGCCTGGTTTCCAGGGAGCAGTTGGAGACTGTTGTGAGGTCTGGGTGTGGAGGACACTAGTGAGCCAATGCTGCACTTAACTGTTTTCATCTGTCTCCTTCGGTTACTTTGTCATCGTGTCAACTTTGCACCTTGTTGCACCAGCCAGGAATACTGCCTGAAATTTGGACCTGGAGAACAGCCACTAATTTAAAGGCTTGACCAGGAATGACTGTAACCTTAACATGCTGTTCCAGCAGAACCTAAAATCACCAGCAATTAATTGATTCCTGGTGTGACCAGTTTCTGGACAAGCAGCACCCACTGTTCCTTCTTCCAAAGCCCTTAGTGCAGGATTCATCAGTTTGATAGAGGCAGTCTCAGTGTGCTGGTAGCTGTCTGTTTTCTCCTGAATAAAAGAACTGACAAAAATCTGAGGTTTCGCCAGAGCTATCTGGGAGCAGTGTGGCTCGGCTGCTCGCTTTGGTTGCTGAAAGGGTGGTTAGAAGTTGTAAAGGACAGCAGAGACTCTTTGAATCCTGTTTTCTGGGGTGCGGTGGGTTGCAGGGGGGCACTGCTGGGTCCTGGAAGCAAGCACCTCAGGAGCAGGTGAGCACAACCAAAGGGAAAGTGCTATTAACGCGATGAAAATTATTTATATCAGCCAACCGAGAGTAGAGCAGAGCCTTGCCACAATCGCTGCATAACAGGGGGAACTGGCAGCTGCAGGAGCCTGCTGAGGCAAACCCCCTTGCTGAGTTTCAGGGCCGTGTTTTGGCACGCTGCTGCCTGTTAAGAGTGTGGACCTGGAAACCTAAGGCCATCAGTGAAGGGATATTGCACTTCAGTTTACCAGGCTGCTTTTATGAAAGCAAGGAGGAAGAGAACACAACTGAAAGATTCCGTAGCAATCCCTTCCTTCAAGGAGCTCAGGACTTGCTCTGCTGAGCCTGGAGGCTCCGTTCAGCTCCTCTCCAGTAAGATGAATGGCAGGGAAAAAAATATCTCTTTCTGGGGACAGATACGTTTAGGGCAGGAGTTAGCCAGCCGGCCTCAGCGTTCTATTGCGGAAGAAGAGGTACTTGGCTGACTCCCACTGGACAGACTTTTTAATGCAGTTATTTAGCCCGACCTTTCCTGCCCTACTCGGCATGCACTCCACAGTAGGGGAGCTCACTAAGAGAAGAGGACAGAAGGTAAGGCAGATAACTAACACTCCTGCATGTTTTCCCACTGTAATAGCAGCCGTAATGGCTAATTCTAGACCAGAATTTATTTGTTCCAATTATGAAGCATCAGGTAATAGCTTTCAGATATCCCCAGGGGTGTTTTTATTGGAGATTGTGGAATTTTTAGTGTTGCTGTGCCTGTATTTTTAGGGCCGGGGGGGTTTAGTTTTCCAATTTTAGTTCATTTAAATACAATTATTCCTGTGACTAATATTAAAACTAAGTGTGGGAACAGTGTATCGTGGTATTTTAAACCACAAGTATTTAGCATGGATTTAGTTGTAGCAAAAGCTTTGTGCCATACTGAAGTGAAGAGCGGCTCTACTTCCAGCTGGGATTACCATGACGAGGGCTACTAATCCTTGTGCTCTTCGTCACCTGCTGCAGGCAGGAATGGATTCTGTCCCCCAGAACAAGATTTGCAGAACCTGCCGGGTGAACTGCTGCTGTCTCTGTGCTCCTTCCATGGAGCGTTTCACCCCTCTGCCAGAGGACCAAGGTCAGACTGGCAGGAGAGATGTAGCTGGGGTGGGATTTGCTCCCCTAAATAGTGACCAAGGTGGGAAAAATAATTTCTTTTAACTTCTGCTGCCAGGGCCGAGGGTGCACAGTGAAACTGTGCAGCCCTCCCCAGCCCTGCCGCGGCTCCCTGTGCCCAGCCGGTTGCTCTGGCGCTGGTGAGCTCCCCGCTTGGCATCCCCAGTCCCCAGCAACGCTGGCGTGCTCCCCCGCCTCCACGGGCAGCTGGGAAAAGTCTTCGCCCAGGCAACCCGAAACAAAGTTGGGTCTGTCCTGGAGCCATGGCCCTCCCCCGGGCTGGGTGGGGGAAACCATGGTGGGGCTCTACCAAGGTTCCCACAGAGAACCAGTCCCCAGGTTGCTCTGACCAGTCAAAGAGGCAAAAGGTGCTCCTGGGACTGGCCGGGCAGTCCCAAGGTTCAGCACGGCACTCTGTCCCAGGTAGGGACATCCTGCTGGCCCCAAAGGGGAGAGGGTGGGAAAGGAGGGGACAGGGGCTCACCTCTGCTCAGCAGTACCACCACAGAGGACATGACGTTGGAGGATGAGGCAGGTTGAAACAGGCTTCCAGGGGCAGCGACAGCCTGCACGTCCCCCGCAGATCTGGCGGCACTTTGTCACCTGGATGTCATTTGAGCTGCAGACCTCTGTCACCACTTATCCACTCAGGGGCTTGTCCAGAGGCTTGGAGCACAAAACTAGACTGTGCAGACAGGGAAGAAGCAAAGATGCCAGGCAGAGGCTGGGGCTGCAGGTCAACAGCACACCATGGCCACTGCTGAGAGCACAGCCCTGCCTTGTCCCTGGGAAGCCACCGTGCCATATCCCAGCTGAGCACTCCAGGCAAGCGTGCCCCTGCACTCACCCTCTGTGGCAGCAGGGCTTAGCTCGACCGTGTATAAGCTGCCCCGCACGAGCTTAAAAATAGCCCTGGGAAGCAGGTAGGGTGACAGAGCCCTGTGGACAACCTAGTCCCACCATGCTGGGTCCCCAACCCCTTCCAGCCATGGCACCATCACTAACCCCACACTGAAACACCTCTCTGCCCTGCTGTCCCCTGCTTCGCTCCCCAGCCAGGGCCAAGAGCCATCCATTTAGAGGGACAAGCAGCCCTCTCCCCACCAATTCCCCCAGCCCGGGATGCAACCCTGGGGCTCAGGCTCACTCCAACCCCAACACCCCCCCCCCCCCCCCCCCCCCCGAGGGGCTGGGAGCAGATTTGGGCTGCCCCAGCAGAGCTGCCGCCCTCCAACCAGGCCAACAGACACAGATTAGAGCCTCACATCACCACCACCACCCTCCCCAGGGGATTACAGCCCTTTAATCACCCCGAGGCATTAACCCTCCCCAACCTCCCCAGCCTGGCCCCACTGGGTGCTGAGGGGTTACCCAAACCAGCCCCAGTGTCCCCCATCACTGGGAGCGTTACCTGCCTCTTCCCCCAACCCCAGCAGCATGGTGAGCCCCCACCGAGCCCCTGCTCCCTCAGGCTTCAGAAGGATTTAGCCTTAAACCAGAAATGTGAAGTCAGGAAGGTTTATTCCAGTAAACAGAATTTCTCTTGAGCTGGACAGTATGACAACACCCGATAGCAAAACACAGAAACAAAACATCCACAGGAGAGATTTCCACAAAATACATTTTAAAAAAAAAAAAAAAAAAAAAAAAAAAAAAACAAAAACACAGTGTGATTGGAAAACTCTTATTTTGGGAAAAAAAAACAAACACCCAGAGTCTATTGAGAAGCCTTTAAATTAAACAGTGTCGGATTCAAACCCTGATCGGCTCCGTCTCCAGGAGTGAGCAGGAGCAAAGGAGATAATTATTGCTTGCTGCGCTGGCTCCAGACACCCTCTCCTCTCCCAGAATAGCCCCAGGGGCAGGGTGCTGGGGGCTCCCCACTATGTTGGGCACCCATGTCCCTCCTTGCACCCGCTGGGACCTGGGGGGCTGAAGGGACAGGGTCATCGTGGACGGAGCTTTCCAGGTGGGGCTCAAACACCCCGGGGCGGAGATCGCTGTGTTCAGTGGCCAGGCAGGTGGGGATTGCTAAAATTCACTAAAACAGGTTTTGCAGTTAAAGGGCAATTTGGAGGGGGGGGAGGGGGGAAGAGGGGAGCTCAAATGGAGATGGGGTTTGAGGTGGGGGAAGAACCAGGGACCAGCAGGGATCAGAAGTGTTGGGCATTGGGCCACCCCAAATCTCCCATCCTCACCCGAACCCCTGCTTGTGCCTACAGGTCTGTGTAGGGCTTCAAGGCAGGGCTGGAAGAGCACCCCAGGGATGGGGTCAGGGCAGGGGGCAGGTCCCCAGCACCCCCCTGGCTCTCTCTAGCCTGAAATCACTGCCCAGGACCCCGCTGTGGGGATGCTCACTGGCCACCAAGCCCCATCCCTCAGGTCAGGGTGGTGGGGAGCAGCCCCGCACCCCCACCGGGAGCCTGTGGCGGGGAGGAGGGGGATGCAGGAGAGGTGGGTGCAAAGCTGGGGGGGCCAGTGGACCCTCACCCCCACCCCAGGGCCCTCACAGGTTGCTGAACAGTTCGTTTTTCTTGCTCCAGTCCATCTGGGGTGCCCGTTTGCTGCTGCGCTTCTGGTGCGCCCGCTCCTTGGCCACTGCCAGCGGGATGTCGAGGTCCAGGAGGGAGCCGGATGCCGAATGGCGCTTGTCACCCTCCTGTGTGTTGGGCTGGGGAGCGAGAGGCTGCGTCAGCCCCACCGTGCCCCCCAGGACAGCCCCACAGTGGGGGCTCCAACCACCGCCTCCCCCCGGCATCTCCAGCCCTACCTCGCTGTGGGTCTCGCTGGAATCAGGGGACACAGCCAGCGGCCCGGGACTGGACAGGCTCTCGGACACTGAGTTGGACTGCAGCTCTCCTCCGTTTTCCTGGCGGGGGAAGCAGGGAGCGAGCGTGAGCGGGGCAGTTCCAGCCGTGAAGTTTGGAAACATCCCCCAGAGCTACGAGTCCCACCTGGGGGTGGTAAAGTCCATCCTCCCCACACATAATCCCTGTGAACTCCAGGCTCATGAATACCTCCAGCGCTGCCCATCCAGGGAAGGCAGGGATTAAACCCCGGGCTGACTGCCCCGGGGATGAGGAGGGCGGCTGCAGGGCTGGATGCTGCTTCCCTGCAGCATCATGAGGTTGGAGGAGGAGGAGGAGGAGGAGGGTAAGGAGGAAGAAGGGAAGCATTGCAGCCACCTCCGTGGCACTCAGCCCCACAGGCAACCCCCTTCCTGGGGGGGACACTGGCTCCTGGTCCCCTTCCCAGTGGCACCTGCTCTTGCGTGGCAGCCTGGGAGCACTACGGTCCCTGGTGGCATCACCCACCCATGGGCAGAGGGGATACCTAAACAGGCAGGGTCCCTGCCCGGAGACTGGGATAGATGGGATTAAAAGCAAGATGAGGCTCTCTTACCTTCTCTATATCACCATTAGCAACTGGTTCTGGCAAGGGACCTGCAAGGTGAGGACACGGATGCTGGGTAAGGATGTAAGGATGTACTTGCTCTGTCCCCTTGTCCCCTCCTACCCCCCCCCCCCCCCCCAGCAGGCACAGCAGTGCCCAGCAAAGGCTGCACATGGCCAGCGCTCACCCAACACTGCCCAGGTCCCAAATTTTTTAACCCACCCCACAGAACCAGCCCTGCAGCACAGGGGGATGCTGCTGGGCACCAGCGACATCCCCATGATGACAGCCATGACACAGAGACCAGTGAGACCTTCTCCCTCCCTGTTCTCCTGGGGACCACCGTGACAGCAGGGAGGGGGCCACAGCTGAGCGGAGGCTGTGGAGGAGAGCGAAGGGCAGCTGCTGCCTGTTCGCTCCCCGAGCCATAAACCCTGCCAAAGTGCAACCCGGGGCCATAAACCTGCCTTCCTGTAGAGCCCACAGCAGCCCCACCGCCCTGGCACGGGTCCCTCAGCTGGGCAGGGAGATGCCAAAGCTGGGTGACCCTGCTTGGCCCCAGGGTGATGAGACCTCCACCTCCCAGGGCTCAGAGACTCCCCCCAGCACCCCTAGGTTTGGTGACATGGTGACACAGAGGTGGCACAAAGCCCCCTCCCTGCAGCACAGCCCCCAGCTCACCTGTCAGGTGCTGCTCCGAGGGAACCACCTTGCACTTCTTGAAAAACTCATCCGTGAGGACATCCACCACCAGCAGCTTGGTCTCGTCACCTCCTGCCTTGATGGCTGCCACCACGTCGGCATGCTGCTTGCCCTCCACGCACACCCCATTCACCTGTGGGCACAGCACCGCATCACTGCTGGGGCCAGGGGACATCTGTCCCTTGGGAGCACCAGGTACCAGCCTTGGTACCAGTCACAGCCCCAGCACGGCCACCCAACAGGCCCCACAGGTATCCGCAGCCTAGCACGGATTAGCAGTGAAGCCAGCAAAACCTCATTAAAAGCAGATTTTCCTTTGAGTGATTAGCACAGGATCATACGGGCAAAGCTGGCAGGGAACACCCAGCAGGGCATGGACCCAGGGCTGGTGCAGGAGATGGGCAGCACGGGCAAGGCAAAAAGCCCTTGTGCCACAGCACGGTCCCCAAAGACCCCAAAGCTTCACCCCAAAAGAGGCAGCAGCCCCTCGCCCTGGAGAGCGGTGGGGTTGGAGCTCAGCCAGTCCTTGCCCTCATGGGTCACCATCCCTCTTGGCACAAACCCTGTCCCCGTCCACACCCCGGTCACGGCCAGCAGCAGACCTTGGGGCCATCGTGCACCTTGTCCCCAGCCCGCCCCACCCCAGGGACACTCCTGCTCCGGGCAGGGGACAGCGCTACCGCTGCTTAACCCACAGCCGGCGAATTCGCACTCAGCCCCAGCCCTCTGTGGTGCTGCACCCCTGGGTGGGGACCGGCAGGCTGCTGCGGGTCGGGCGGCTGCACCGTGAGTCACTGCCGGTGCCGGGGACACCACGCTTTGTCCTGGCAAAGGGCAGCTCCCTCCCGGGCACAGGGATGCGAGGAAGCACTGATGTTTTTTGGGGATATGCCCCCCCCTTCCCCAGCCCGCCAGCAGCTCCCCCTGCCCCAGCATACCTCGATGATGCGGTCCTGGGGGGCCAGCCCAGCCGCCTCGGCCGGTGAGTCAGGGTCGACGGCACGCACGTACTGCCCGGGGCGGCTCTTGTCGCTGTGCAGGTTGAAGCCATAGCCATTGGGGCCCTTCTTTATGTGGCACAGCCGCGGCCGCAGCTCCTCCTGCAAAGGGGACAGCCCATGGGAAGGATGCTCCCGGAACCCCCAACACCCAAGGACAGCACCAGAACCACCAGACATCCGCTTGGGTGGCAGAGACACCATCCTCGGGTGGCCATCTGCACCCACAGACACCTCAAGTTGCAACACAGGGTGCCAAAACACCCTATGAACCCAACCTCTACTTAATTAATTAGGTGCAGGGCACATTAAGGTTCTGCTGCAATCAAAGAAACATGTTATTACGTCTGTCCCCAGACCACACTCTTCCTTCTGGGATCAGGATTGCAACTGCCACACAAAGGTGGAGGAGGAAACACAGCCCAGGCTGCTGGGAAGCATCCCACCCCACGCAGGAAGTCTTTGGTACCAGAGAAGTCTCAGCTGCCCTCCATCACTCCATCACCCCCTTACAAGCTGCAGCCCCCACGGCAAACCCAGCCATGGGACCTCCCACCCCAAAGCACCCCGCAGCCATTGCCAGCAGGGAAGGGGCACACGGGGCTTGGGCAGGCAGCTGGGATCCATATGGAGCAGCTCTGATTCTGAAGCACAGCTCACTGTCCCAGCACGACCCTCCACGATTGCAAAACAGAGAAACCAGCTCGACCGGGGCAGCGTGACGTGGGACGTTCACCTCGCCAGGAAGCAAGACCCAGCTTGTCTGCACCCAGTTTCACCCTGACCTGCAGATCCGCCAGCATCTGGAGACAGGAAACCCGACTGGGATGTCCATGGCCCCCCACAAGCCCATTAACAGTGTAATTCCCCACACTGCAGCAGCGGGGGAAGCAGGAGCATCCCCAGGAGTTTGACAAAGAGGAACTGCCTTCACCCACCCAGTGGGCAGCGGGGTGCCCGGGAAGCATCAGAGGAACCGGGTGATGCGAACCAGCCGCCCGCACACAGCGCTGTCAGAACTGCTCCGACCCCAGTGCCCAAACACCACTGCTGTGTATTTATATATATATATAAAATGGTTTATTATTATAATATATTATTATTTTATTTATATATAAAATGGTTCAATACTGCCCTGACCACCAGCTCCTGGGCTTTGGTAGGGCTCTTCCAGCAGCCCAGCCATGCTCAAGCTCCTGAAATATTCCTCACCAGGGGGTTTAATATTTATTCTTTCTTCTGAGATTGATTGTTCTCCTTCGGTACCCGTAGCATCACTGGGGGCACACACTGCAGCAATTTCCCCTACCATACCCGCACCGTGGTGCTCCTCACCCCCTGTCCAGCACACTCCCTTCTCACCGTGAAATCCCCTTTGCCCCCCCCTGCCAGGAAAGCCTGGTCCCCGGGGTGCTGCGACAGGGTCCCACACGGGCCAGGGTGACACACTTGCAATCGCTAAGCCCAACGCTACGATAAAACCCCGTCCCTCTTGCACAACGCCTTCCTCTAGGGTCAAGGCCGGCAGCCGCCCCGGCACCGCTCGCCAACGCCCCGGGGGAGGGCGGCGCACACATGCACGCACCCCGCCGCGTCTGCCGGGGAGCGAAGGTGAGCGCGGGGCACCGCAGCGCTGGCAGTCACCTAGGACCCGGCTCTACCGGGCAATGCCCGCTGCAACAGCCCAGGGCTGCACCCCGAGGAGCCGGTGGGGTCTCTTCCGCAGACCAACAGCGGGTTCCCTGGCTGGGTGGAGGACTGCGATACCTCCACTTTGCCCCAGCCACCCCTCGGTGTCCCCCACCCCGTGCCAGGGGGCTGGGGGCTCTGCCCTGGTCCCCGTGCCTGGGTGGCAGCAGGTTCCCGGGGTGCCCAGGCTGCTGCGACTGCACCCCCCCACCCAGGCAGCAATCCCTAGTCATGGTGGGAACAGGGAAACAGGGCCAAAAGGCAGGAGCTGGTGGAGCCCGGAGGAAGGCAGAACCTCACCGGGTCCCTGCCGTGAGAAGAGGGGGTTCAGGCTCCATGAGCACCCACGCTCCCGGTGCCCTTGGCAGCACTACTGGGTTGCTCCACGCCGATAGCTCAGGACAAAGCCAGAGGGAGCACCCGGCAAGTGGCGCTGGCAGCGCTCCCGGGTGAGGAGGAGGAGGGACAACTTCACTCCCACCGGTACCAACAAAGCCCCGGCAGCCTTGGGCTCCCCGAGACACTGGGGCCATGAATTTGGGGAGGTTGGGAGCCCTGCAGGATGGACAGATGCCTCAGGGCAGGGGGACAGGTCATGGCAGCGAGGAAGGCACTAAGCCCTCAAAGGCAGCCGGCGAAAGCAGGAGCACCCGGTGCGAGGGCAGCCTGGCTGAGCCGTGACCTGTCCCCCCCAGCGGCCGGCAGCTCCTCCAGCCCAGCGTGCCAGGGTGCCTTCACCCTCCCCAAATTCCTCATGCCAGCAGAAACCCTGCGGGCAGCCACCATTCTGCCCCTCCGAGAGAAAAATATAAATGCATCCAATCCTCCAGTGGCCGTATCCTGCCCATCCACGGGGCGAGCACCCTGTGCCAGGGCATCCCTCCAGCCCCAGAGGCCCCCTGGCCAGAAGGGGGCCGAGGTGAGAGGGTTTGGGATTGACACCCGGGATGTAGAGAAGCCCATGGCTGCGGGGCCGGGAGCTGGATGGCAGAATGGAAACGTCCCTAATTTCTGTAAGCTTTTGCATTCTCTCCTCCAACGCCAGCAGCCCTTACACCACGCTGGAGCACAGATTAGCTGGCAGAGCCTCATTAGGAGCAATTACAACCTCCAGTGGGGAGGGCGGCAGGGGAAGCCAGACTGAGCCCCCAGCACGGGCATCCTGTACCACCCCTCTGCACCCGGGGGTGGCAGAGGGACATCTCCTGCCTGCAGAGATGCCCCACTTGGGATGGGGAGCTCAGCAGCATCGCATCCCTATTCCTGCCCTGGAATAGGACTTGGGGCACTATCAGGAGCGTGCCGGACCATACCTCCCCAGCACCTTCGGCCACCCAGCAGGACCAGCAGTCCCAGGGACCCCAACTGCACGGTGTGCCAGCACATGTTCCCCAGTTCCCAGCCCCCCAACGGCAATTTCAGGACAGCTTTTGAAGCCCCAAGTCCCAGGAAACTCCCCACAGCCCTACAAGCAGCAACAAGTCCATCAGCAACATTCCCGGTTACTCAAAGAGAAACACAATGGCTCCGAGGACGCCCAGGCCAGCAAATTCACACGGATCCTGAAATCTGGCGCACGCATTCGGGCTTTATACAAAGGGGATGCAAAGCAGCCTCCTCGCAGCATCCCCGTCACGTCCCGTTCGACTGGAGCTGCTTTTCATGCAGCTGCCTTGAGAGGAAATTTAATTCATTTCCTAATTAGACACCAGCTACCCCCAGTGCAATGCTCCCAAATGGGGTGGGGGTGGGATCTGCTCCTTGTTATACCCCAAAACCCAGCTTTGGGAGGCTCATCCAGGTTTTACAAGGAGGGATGAGCTTTGCTGGCAGGGAGGGCTCTAATTTAGCACTAAATTTGCAAGAGGGAAACCCAGGGCCGGTAGCAAAAGCCTTGCCCTGGCAAAAGCAGCCCCAGCCCGTGCCGGGGTGCCGGGCTGGCAGCTGCCGGTGCTGCTCTAACGCCCTGCGGTTTGCATGAAACTTTCTCAAGACAGTCCCGAGCAACTGAAGCTTCCGGAAACGTAGGCGGGGGGGAGGACGAGCTGTCACAGCTCCCAACCGAGCGCTGGGGACAGTCCCCACAACACAGGGCCCCCAGAAGCAGGGCTGGCCCCGGGGGTGTAAAACCGTCACCTCGCTGGCTCAGCGCCGCAGACGAGGGGTGTACGGATCAGCTCCCCGGGTGCCTCCAGGGAGGCTCAAAACCTTCACCCCAGCACCAGGGGGGTTTGCACGCCCAGGATTCTAGAGGAACGAGAAGGGAGCCCATGATGACCCCTCCAAAACCTCCTCAGCCCGTGCCCAGCCCTAGGAGCGGCAGGGGTGTCCGAGTCCCCCGGCACAGTGGGGTCCCGACCGTGCAGGACCCAGCAGGGTTTGGAGAGAGGTTGGATCCTGCTCAAAGGTGGGAGATGTTAAACCCTCGCTCGGCCCTCGGCAGGGTGTGGGTGCTATGGCCAGCTCTCCCGGCAGCGAGTGTCTCCAGGCTCATTAAGCAAATAACGGCAAGTCCAGCCCAGTAAAGCAAACAGAACTCTGACACATGCAAACCTCCCGCTCCCCACCACAGTGACCCCGGGGGAATCCCACCAAGCCGTGGGACTGGGACGGGGCTGTCGGGGGCTGCGGGGGAATGGGGCAGCAGGGACCGGCTGCCCGCCAGCAGCTGGAGAACAGGCACGCCAATGTGTTCCTGGCTCGCTGGAGAGAAATCCCTTTCTGCCCGCTCCGGCTTGGCTCGGCATCTCGCCTGGCATCTTCCCATCCCACTCGGTGGGTGCCCGGCTGGGGCAATGTCTCCAAACCCACTCGCTTTTGTTCTCCTTCCCTGAGCACCGGGCCCTGCCCTCAGCCGCAAGATTTCCTGCTACCTGTTGAGAAACTGTTCAGGGCAGCAATGTCACCCGCTTCACCCACTTCCTGCTACTGTGCAGAGAAAAAAAACACCCACAGTAACTCTGCACAGGCTGTACCCCGAGAATGCTCCCCAAGCCCATGGAGCATCTCCTGCCAGGGCTGCCCCCCTGCCCAAGCCTGTGGGGCATCTCCCACAGGGGCTGGCCACCCTCCTAAGCCCGCAGGGCATCGCCATCTTCCCAGGCTCTTTACATCACTCCATCCAGCACAGCACCTACCAGCAGGCATCCACCCTGCAGCACGTTGGGGCCCCTGCACATCCTCAGCCCCCCCAAGCCTGGCAGCAGACTTGCCCGAGCTGCATTAACTACGTCCTTTTTATTTTTTCCAGCCCATGGAGAGATCTGGAAATGGAAAGCACAGCACAGACGGTGTCGCTGGCCCAAGGGAGTGCTGGCACCATGATATATGGGAGGGCAGGCACGCTCCCCCAGCGCGGGGCAGCACCGCAGCCCAGGACCCGGCCAGACCTGAGGGACCAGGGATGCCACAGGGGACAGCAAGCAAGCAAGCAGGGCAGGACAGGGGCAGAGTCTGGTTGTTCCCACCTGAACAACCCCATCAGGGAGGTGCCAGAGCGGTGCTTTAACCAGGCAGGGATGAGACAAGTGCCCTACAGTAGATCAGCCCAACCGGGGGCAACGGGCTAAGTCCAACAGGAGACAACTAATAAAAACACCTGATCCTCAGCAAAACCCTGCGTGACAACAGCTCAGCAAAGCACCAAAGTCCACCTGGGGCTCAGCATCAGCACTGGGAAGGCCCCATGGCATCAACCCTTCACCAGTACCGGGAGCTGGGGCTCAGCCCATTCCACCAGTCATCACAACACTGGTCTCTAGGAGCAGGTCATATGAGCTCCCCAGAAGGTCCCCCACCCTGGGAACACAAGGAGGCTGCTTCCCAGGAAGACCATCCTCACCTCTGTTGCAACAACAAACACGTTTTTGCTGGGTAAATAAAAAGCAGTATTATCTCCGGCAGCCCAGAGCGTCTCTTAGGAACTGCTTCAGGCAGGAAAGGTCAGCTATTTCTCAGTACCTCACCTTTCTACATCACTTTGTTTGTGCAACCACTAACTCCCACACGCAGCTTAAGGCCGACATTCCTGAATGAGTAAGTGTCTGTACATGGGGGACTGACCGATGGGATGGGTCCCCCCAGCCAATGAAGGGCTCCATCATCTCCGCTCCACAGCAAAGACCAGACACACTCAAGGCACGAATGACTGCCACCAACACCTGCAGTCATAACACCCCCCAACATACCCTCTGCCACTGTTTTTTTTTGTTGTATTTTGGAGCAGGTTAATGCCAGTCACCCTCAGCCGCAGGCAGCTCACCTGCACGTCGAAGCTCACCATCCCCTTCACTCCCTGTTGCTTTTCTCACCCCGTTTTACCGGCCCTGCAGCACAAGGAGGGGCCGAAGGGCTCTGGGACATGACGGGCTGCCCGGTTACAAGTCCAAACAGCCCTCCAAACCGCCCCGTGCGCCCGCCTGCCCCTGCTCGCCATCCAACACGGCCGGTAGAGAAAAATGTTAAGAAAAAAAAAAAAAAAAAAAAGGAAGTTAAAATAAAAAAGGAAAAGCAGCAGGGGCCCGGTGCTCCTGGCGAGCTGTGTTTAAAGCAAAGCAAAAAAGAAAGAACCAAGAGCGAAACCGCACAGGACGCCCGGGGGAGGAGGGGGAGACGCGGCTGCTGCCGCTCCCTCTCGCTCGGCTGGAAGGCGACGACGACCGGGGCCGCTCCCGGGAGGTTCCACTCCCCCCCCACCACCGCCCCCCCGGACACCGCCCCCTCCCCCCCTTCCCCCGAAAACTTTTAATCGCCTGAGCCGCCCCCCGGTCGCCCACTTACACGCTGGCCGCCGCCGCCGCCACCGCTGGGCTCCCGCTCCGAGAGCTCCGCCGGCTCCGCGGCCGCCTGCCCGCCGCCCACGGGGGGCTCGGTAGCCGGCCCGCCCCGCTTCTGCAGCTGCTCGTCGGCCACCGGGTCCACGACGAGGAGGCTGACGGCACCGGCGGCGGCGCGGATGCGCTCCACCACCTGCTGGTGGCTCTCCCGCTCCACGTTCTCGCCGTCCACCTCCAGCAGCCGGTCCCCGGCCCGCAGCCCCGAGCGCTCGGCCGGTGAGCCCGCCTCTACCAGCCGGATGAACTGGCCCGGCTTGCCCTTCTCGCCGTGCAGGTGAAAGCCATAGCCGTCCGGCCCCCGCTCCAGGCGGCACAGCCGCGCCGCGGGGCCCGCGCTGCTGCTCATGGCGGGAGGGAGCGGCCACGGCTCTGCCGCCCTTTCCCGCCGCCCGCGCCGAGCGCCTCTGCGCTCCCGCCCACCCGGCCGCCGCTCTTATACCCAAGGGCGGGGCGCGGGGCGGGAGACCGCCAATCGGAGAGAGGGGCGGGGAGATACAGGCCAAATAAGGAGATAGAAGGTGTGGCCATGGAGATACAGGAGGCGTGGTTATGCAAATATGCCAGCGGGCGGGGGTATGCAAACGTCGTCTCCCCCCGCCGGGGCGTCCCGGGCGCGGTGCCGCGGGGAGCGGGGGTCCGGTCGCCGGACCTCTCCCTGGGCCTCCTCCGTCTTTTCCCGTTGAGCCACACACACACACACACCACACCCCCGCTGTGAGCCGGCTCTGCCCCCCCGGGGTCACCGCAGGCAGCCCAGACACCGTCTGGAGACGCGCTCCCCGCTCCAGCGCTCCCCGCTCCGCCCAGGGCACGTCCCGGCTGGCACACTGCAGCCTCACGGGGCCCGTCCTCCCCGTCCCCTCGCCCGGTCCTCGAATGCCGCCTCCGCTGCCGGCCCCGGCGCTGCTCCGAGCGCTGGAGGGATGCTCGAAGCTTCAAAAGTGAAATAAAAACCCCAAACTGAAACTGCGTGGGAAAGCAGCACAGGAGGCCATGCTCACCGGTAACCCGCTGCGTGGCGGAAATGAGAGAGCAGCCCCACTCTCCCGAGCAGCTCCTGGCCCCCACTCAGTACCCTGGAACTGGGGGACCCGGGGGTGGGGAGATGGGGGAAACCCCGGGGAGATTTGCTCTGCCCGGCCCGGTGCACTCTGCGCATGGCCTGGGAAGGAGAAGTGGCCACAGGGGGTTATGAGAGTGTGAGATCTGGGGTTTTGGGTCAGCCAGGGCAGAGCAAGACAGTAACAAGCCTGGGCTGCTCCGGCACTGCAGCCGGGCTGCTGGTGCCAGGAAAAGCTGGCCCCTGGCTCCTGGGATCGTCCCAGGGAGGGTGGCACAGAGGTACTGTTGGTGTCTCTCACTGCCGGGCTTCAGGGCCTGGCTGAAGTTCAGGCTGGCCAAAGGTCCTCAGGGCAGCCGGGATCACGTTTAATCATGCTGCAGCCGGGCGAGTGAGGAGATGGCACGCTGCAGGACACATCCCTCCCAGGCGGCTCTGCACCGAACCCCTGCTGCAGGGACCCCAGTGGCCGAGAACCCCCCCAGCGTGCTGGGGGGTGGCTGTGCTCCAGCTCTGCAGGGCCAAGCTGGGAGCAGAGGGTGGGCTCATTTGTTTCCTCCACTCGGCTGAGCATTCACTTGCGGCCGCTCATCCCTGAGAAAGGCGGCGGAGAGGAATCCCACGGCGGCCGGCGGCAGATGCCTGCGGAGAGGAAAACCAGGGCACGCGTGTTGCGGTACGGCCCCAGGACAGGGGAGGTCCATCGTCTGCAGCATCAACTTGGCACAGCCTTCCCCTTGGCTAGGGGGGCACAGCCCCACGAGCGTGCACATTCCGGGGGGGAGATGGAGGGAAACACTTTTGGGGAATGTTGCCCTAAGTCAGGAAACAAAACCCAGCGCCAAGAGGGCTGGTTTGAGCACAGGACCGCGATAAGAGAGAAAGGCGGCAGCAAAGGAAACCACCAGAGCTGCTTTTGGGTCCGGCAGATCCTGGCAGCGCCTGAGGGACAGCAGGGTGCAGGCAGCACCGTTGCAGGCAGCACCCTCACACTCCAGCTGCCTCCTCCTGCCAGGGCCCTTTGCGGCTCGCCGTGACGTTAAGGGAGCTCAGGCTGGAGGGGGGAAAGCAGAAAAAAGCCAACGTCTGTTTGTGTTGAAGCCATCCAGCATTTTTTGCAGACATCAGCCAAGCGGCAGCAGCAATGCCATTGGTGGGAAGACGGAGTTATTTGGGGAATGCTGGACTCCGCACCATGAGAACAGCAGGGGAGGAGGTTGGTTTTAATTTAACAGGCCGTGTTTACTCTTCTCCTCTCACCTTTGGACTGTCTGAAATGTGCAACGAAAGCCCCGGTGGGGATGAAGGGGCTACGGGTGCTTCCCCCTCCCCACAGCTGCTCCCAGGGCCCCCCCCCGGCCCCGCTGCTCTGCGGCACCCGGGAGCAGCAGCCTCCCACGTCGCAGACCCGGGGCAGGGATTTCTCACGCAATAAAAAAACAGGCAGATGCAAAGCGTCAAAAATACCCAGCTTTAATGTGTAAACTTGCAAAGAGAGACCTGGGAGCAGAGCAGAGGTGGAGGCAGCACAGGGGCCGGTGAGAGACGAGCAGCTCGGGCACAGGGTCGGGGAAGATGCTGGCAGGGACAGATGTGCCAGACACTCCCCAAATCCTACGTACAGCAGTGCCATGCTGTCCCTATCAGCTCTTCAGATACATAACCAAATATTCACCAGCTTGCTGCCCTAGGTAGTGCTCAGGGTGGGGGTGGGGGGGTGGGGGGCGCAGCAGCGTGCTGGAGGGGTCGGCAGGGCCCAGGCTGAGCACCGCGGATGTGCAGCAATGTGGGGCTCAAGCCTTGCACCCCCGCGCCCCACCGGTGTCCAACGTAGCAGCGTTTGCTGGCTGAAGCATCTCAGGCATCTGCTCTCCAGAGAGTGGGTTTCAGCTGCTATTTGCCAGCGGCAGGAAGAAACAGTTGTACTACATGTGCAGTGAAGGGAGAGAAACCCATCCCGCCCTGGCACCCGGAAGGCACAGCGGCCCCAGCTACTGTGGGCACCTCCACCCCACCAGCTCCAGCCTGCAGGAAGCCGGAGATGGTTTTGTCTGGAGGGATTGAAAAGAAAAAGGCTTTTCTAGTTTGAAAAAAAAAAAAAAAAAAGTCTCTAATTCCTGTGGCTACAAGACGGGGGAAATAAAGGTCTTTCCAAATTGCCCTGTGTACTAGAAGTGCCCCAAGCATTGCTCAGGCACTCCAAGGAGAGCTTTATTTCTCATGCCAGGTGCAGGGGCAGGGAACAGGCTTGGCCAAATGCTTCTCCGTCCCGGCCCTTCCATCCGGGACAACTGGGACATAACAGGGATGTCGCTGCCCTTATGGCAGCAGGAGGATAAAAGCCAACAGCAGGAACCGCAGCAGCAAGGAGCCACGGCCGAGCGTGGGCACCGGCTGCACCCAGGCATGGGGCAGCTCAGGGGCAGAGCTGAGGGTCCCTGGAGGGAAACCAGAGCCCATCAGCTCCAGGGATGCGGTGGGCTGGATCAGGCCCTTCCAGCCAGGCAAGAGCAGCGCTGAGAGCAGGGATGGCTGCAGGGGAGGACAGGGTCGGGGGCTGCACAGGGGCTCATCCATGGCACACACACAGCCCCTCCAGCCACTGCAGGGGGCCCTCAGCTAGGTGTGAGGCTGCATCCTGCATCCTGCTTGGGTGACGGAGGCATCACCATGGCTTGTTGGCCCAGCTAGCAGTCATCACACCAGTTATTCCCCCGGTGGCACACAGTAAGCTCCAGGCATTGCCCCACAGGGCAGCAGGATCCGGCCCCTGGGTCCTGGTGTGGGGGTGATGGCTCTTCTCCTGCACATATTGTCCTGACCATGCTTGGCTTGTCAGAGCCTGGTTCTCTCGGGGGATCGACGGCAGGATTGGGCTCCTGCTCTGCCTCCCGCCTGCCTGCACCCCCGGGGCTGCTGGCTCCTCCCCGCCACGCTCAGGCAAAGGCACAGCAGCTGGATTTCTTCTTCTGTGACTCGATGTAGTCATGGATCTGGAAGCGGGGTTCGTCCGACGGCTGCACTGCACGCTGCTTCAGCTCCCTGGGGTGGTGGTGCTGTGTTATCCCCCCACAACCTCTCCAGTGTCAGTGCAGGAGGTGGTGGGGCTGCAGGGGACTCCTCCCTTGCTCGGGTCCCCTAGGTACTCACTTGGCAATAGCCAGGAAGGCCAGCTCCACGTTCATGCCCGTCTTGGCGCTTGTCTCCATGAAAGGCACCCCATACTCCTGCAAGGGAAGCACAGCCCCATCAGCGACCAGCCCCGAAATGCCTTCCTGCCCTTCCAAATTGTCCCTGTCACCTGGTTGAGGCTTGGGGACAAGGTGCGGTCCCATCCCCGCCTTGCCCCAGGTTTTGTGTGCAAGCAGCTGCCACACTGCCCGTGCTAGAGCCAGGTGCGTCTGGGCACCCATCCCAGGGGATGGCACGGCCGCACGGGGACGCTGAGTGATGTGCAATTGTCTGAGGGGGCTGCAGCCTGCCACGGCTCACCCTGGCCAGCGATGCTCCGTCCTCCGTCCTCACAGCCCTCTCACTGCTCACATCGGCCTGCCAAGGGAAAGAGAATGTCACCACGTACCAGGGGTAGCTGGCACCCTGGGGGCATCTGGCAAGCAGGCAGTGTGGGGTGCGCAGGGGGCTGCCAGGAACTGGGGGCATCAGGGACCCGGGAACATCCAGTGCCTGGAGAAGAATCCGGGAACTGTTGAGCATCCGGGACCTGGTGGCATCAGGGATGGGGGGGGGGGGCATCCGGGCCCTGGGGCAGCATCCAGTACCTGGGGACATCCAGGACCCAGGGGGACTTCTGGTTCCCAGATGGGCATCAAGTACCCAGCATCATCCAGGACCCAGGGGGCATCCAGTCCCCCTGGAAAATCGAGTACCCAGTTGGGCATTGGGCACCTGGAAGCATCTGGGATCCCTGGAGAGAACCTGGGACCTGGTTGGGCATTTGGGACTTGGGACTACCTGGAATCTGGGGGTGCATCCAAGACTGGGTAGGCATCCCATGTCCAGCAGCATCCCATACCCGAAGCATCCCATACCAGGAGCCTCAGCCTCGTGCTGCCCCCCACTGGCTGCCGGGGACACCGGTCCCCCCAGCCACCCCAAACCTCTGGGGTCACCTCTGGGCCCGGCTGAGCCCAGAAAGCATCAGAGCCCGGCGGAGGGTGCAGGCAGGGTGCTCTGGCAGGCAGAGCGCCCACTGAGCCCCATCCCTCCGCAGCCATGGGGACGGCAAGGGCAGGGCGGGCACGGCACGGCACGGCACAGCAAACCACAGGGTGAAGGGGGACCCTGCACGCACCTTATTGCCCAGCAGCATGATCACCACGTCCTTCTGGGCGTACTCGTGGATCTCCGTCAGCCAGGCCTGCGGGGCAGCGGGGCTGTGTTGGGTGAGTTGTAGCCCTGTCCGCCCCCCCCCTCAGCCCTCGCACCTCCCCACCAGGATGGAGAAAACAACTCTTTTTTTTTTTTTTTTGGCGTGGGAACCATTCCAGCATCACAGCTGAACAGTCCCAAAAATGCCCCGTCTCCCAGCTACGGCTCAAGCCTACACATAGTTCACGTCCACCCCAAACCATGTTTTCTCCCTCCAGCCATTTACCGCGTCCCTAAACAAAACTCACCCAGCCGTGCAGCACCCAGCCAGGCGCCCTGGGGACGAGCTCCCAGCTGGCTGGGTCTGGCCGAAACAGCCGCTGCTTATGTGGACAACAGGCTTCAAACTGCCCCAAACACCCAGCAAACCGCACAGGGCACCCACGACCCCGATCCCCAGGGAGAAACGTGCTCCCGACCCATGGCAGGGACTCACGCGGATGTTGTCAAAGGACATCTTGCTGGTGATATCGTAGAGCAGGAGCAGGGCTGGAAGGGAAGAGGCAGAGGCATTGCTCCACTGGAGGGATGCGTTCCAACCAGTTTCCACTGTCCCCGTGGGACCCCAAACCCACCTTGGGCATCCCTGTAGTAGGCATGGGTGACGCTGCGGAAACGCTCCTGTCCTGCTGTGTCCCAGATCTGCCGAGAAGCCACCCCAGTGAGAGCGGGGAGGGAAACCCCCCCCAGCTGGGGATGGCCCTGCAGTTCCCAGCCCCACCGGACCACCATGCTCAGCCTGGGGAGGGTTTCCAGCAATCTGGCTCGGAATTGCTCACCCCCTCCCAAAGCTCACCTGCAACTTCACCTTCACACCGTCCACAGCCACCACTTTGTTCTGCAGAAGAGAAGAAGAGCACATTCATCAGTCCAAAGTGCGCTTTGGTGTGGGTGCCGGCCAGCCCCGGCATGGAGCCGGCTGTGTCCCAGCCCCTCGGCTGCTCTCCCCTGGGTGGTTGGATGAAGCCAAGCTGGAGGTTGAAGCCTCATTGCTACAAACCCTGGTGCTGCTGTGGGGCTGCGATGCTGCATTGTGGCTACAGGGACATGCCAGAGCAGCATCCCCTCGTGCCAGGGTGGAAAAGGGCAGAATCAGTCCCTGGCAGAGGCAGGACAGCAAGATCCCAGCCTGCTGTGGAGCTGGTGCCTCGCGCATCTCCTACAGACAGCACCCCTGTCCTGTGGCTCCCAAGTCCCCTAATGAGCCTGCTAACAATGCGGGCTGCCCCACGAAGACCGGGGACACCGACACGCTCTGGCTCCTGCCGGTTAACCTCAGGCTTGCAGCAGCCCCTGCCCGCGTGGCCGGGGGAAGTTCGGCAGCGCTGGGGAAGCATGAACTGCATGCAGATGTGCATCTATTAATAACTTCTAAGTTTGCTTTTATGTTTGCCCACCATAAAGCCCTGACCCTTCTGCCAGGATTCCTCTGCTCCACGTGCTGAAGGAACCACCACTGCACTAAAAATTTGGGCAATTTGCAGCAATTTAAGGCCTTTGGGTGCTGCGAGCTGCTGGGGGATGCTTAGTGGGTGATGCTGGCTGTCCAGCTCAGGTTTCCTTGCTGGTGGGAGCCTTGCTCAGCTCTTAAAGGTGGTTGCACGCACTGGGTTGGGGGGTTGCAGGTAGCACACAGCTTTATCCAGTGCAGCAGGTGGAAATCTCCCGGGTTTGGGTGGTTTGCAGCCACAGAGACTTCTCTCCAGAGACCAGAAGAAAGAAAACCAGGAGTTACCGAAGGGCTATTTTGAGACTATTAAAGAATCGTACTTGGAGGGATGAGTCTGGAAAGAGAAGACCCCTATAAATAATTTGGCTGCCTGGAATTGTTTGAAATGGAAATTCAGCCCATGTGGAGATGACAAAATTTGAGAAAATGGACTGAATAAAACAAAAACGTGCCCTAGGAGACTGGGAATTACCTACTAGCAGCAAGCCGTGAGCTGCTGGAGGGGACACTTGCGTAAGGCAGAGCAGGTACATAGGAGCTCGCAACACCCCTGGGGCCACCGGTGCTGAGCCCAGCAGTGGGATGCAGCAGATTTTTCTTCTTTCATTACTTTATTGGAAGGACAGGCCACAAGACCCCTCCAAACCAAACCCACAGCCCCCACCCCTGCTGACCAACCCCCCCAATTCCCCCTCGCAAGCCAGGAGCAGCCCGGGCAGCAAAGGCGGCAGAAAACGAGAGCAGCGGCAGCTGTGGGGGCAGAGGAAGCGCCAACCGCACTCGACACGTGTCGGCAGCCATGGGCAGAGCCCTGCCTGGGGACACCCCCTGTGACTTCCAGCCTGCCGAAATGCCGCTCTACCTTGTGCTGCGAACAGCTCTGCCTGCCCAGGCATCCCCAGAGAGAGCCTGCAGCTGAAATTTGGTCAACAGAGGGCAGCGGGAGGGTTTAAATGGGATCCGGTGACCTTAACAACTCCTCTGCAGCCAAATTCAGCCCTTTCAAGGCACAAAATTATGGCAACCAGCATTTGTCCCCACCAGACATTGGTCTCAGCCCACACACCCGGCTGGAATGGGCTAAACTGAGGATTTTTGCTGATTTAAAGGTGAGAGTTGACATTCCCAGCAGGTCTTCCGTCTGTTACTGCTTTCCCAGGGAGAAGTGGAAGGGTTTCAGCAAGCACCTGCAGCTGGTTGGGAGATTATTTGGGGTGCAGAGACTGGAAACCCCCATCACCCCTTCCCAGCACCCTGTCCTGGCCAAGGTGCGGGTCAGGGGAGGCGAGGGGCTGGCAGCCGTGGTGGTCTCACCCGGAAATCTATGCCCACGGTGGCTATGAACGTCCCAGAGAGAAAGGCCCCGTCTTTGAACTGGAGCAGGAAGCAGGTTTTCCCCACGCCCGAGTCTCCGAGTAACATCACCTGCAAGATGGGCGCAGGGAGAGGTGTCAGCAGGACAGGGAGGGGGCAGCATCCCTGGCTGGTGCTGAGCCCCCCCCTCGCCCTGGTCCCTTGAGTTCCTCTGTTTCTTTCCCTGGGACTGGTCCTGCCGGGTCTGGGGAGCTCCGTGAGAGGTGGGAGTGGGATGGGACCCCCGGGGGTGCAGCCAAGTGGTGCCCCAGGGCAGCGGAGCAGCCCCCAGCCACCGGAGAGGGGGAGAGCAGAAGAGGAGAGCTGGTGGGAAGACAGGTACCGCAGCAAGAAGAGATGTCCCCTGGCCGTCTCCCAGCCCGGGAGGCTCCTGGGGAACTGGCCACAACTCCTGGACATGTGGAGCCACCTCCGCCCATGCTTTGCCCCTGGCCCGGGTGTGCCCAGCCCTAGGGCTGATGCATGGCTTGGGCAAACCCTGACGTGTCCGGGACTCTCACCCTGCTGGTGCCCAGGGCCCTGCCTGCTGCAGACACCAAAGCAAACATGGTGCCTTTTCCCCTCCTGCTAAGCAAACAGGCTCAGCCCAGGCTCTCCGGCCACTCCGGCACCTCTGGACCTGGGCAGGCAGCAGCCAGGACCGCCAGGACTGATGCTGGTCTCTGTAAGCACAGCCTTACCGGACACCCTGATGCCGTGTTCTCCTCCCTTCTCACCAGCAGCCCTTTCCTGCTCGGCAATAATTAACCTGACACTAACTGCATCTATCCCTTGCCTAAAAATGGCAGCGAGCAGGACTCCAGCAAGAAGGTCCATCCCCACAAGCACACCCTGCAGGAATGCTGGAACCTGCAAAGCAAACCCACACGGCCCTGCTGCCCCTGGGTCGGGTGAACGCAACGAGCTGTGCCCACCCTCCACAGGGATGGCACAGCAAACGCCCCATGGGCCAGCACAGCCAGAGCCGGGGGCTGGAAGTGCTCTGCCTCCTGACAGTTCACTTTACTGATCAAATCCTTCCCCGGGACACCCCTGCCTAGCCCAGGCTGGGTACACCATCCAGTTCTGCCTCCACCTTGCTCCAGATCAAGCTGGCAACTGATTTCCTCCCTCTAACACAAAAAATATCCCTCCAGCATCACCCCGTGAAAGAAGTCAGAGCAGAGAGGATAAAGGTGAAGGAATAAAAGCGGTTTAGGGAAGGTGACAGTGCGCAGGACCGCTTTGGGAGCTGCCTCAGTGAGGCAGTGGGAGGTCTCGGGGCTGGGACCGTTGGCACCAGGCTCAGCCTGGTGCTGCGTATTAAATTTTTCAGGTAAAAAGTTCATCCACCCCATGCATCCCCTACGCTGCCAGGAAAAGGAGGGTGCTGCCCCAGGGAGACCCTCAGCTGAGCTGGGCTGGGGAAGAGGGGGGCACTCGGGAGGAGGGTTCCCACCCCGATATCTGGCAGGGGCGTGGGGGCATTTGCAGTGCGGGGGGCTGCAGGGTGGATGCGGGGCCCTGGGCTGGCTCAGCTCTGCAGCACACACGCTGCCGCCCTCCCCGGTGCCCTTGGGATGCAGTGATGGGCTGGATGGGGTCCTGCTTCCCCTGCCCTGTACCAGGGCAGGCACTGCTCCCCCAGCTGGCAGGAGCCCCCCCTTGCCTGGAGAAGGGCAGGACGGGCTTTCAGAGGGCAGAGCTCAGCCGTGTAGTCCGTCCCCCCCCCCCCCCCCCCCCCGGGCGGAATCCCACTGCCCAGCAAGCCGAGAGCCCCAAAAGCCCTATTCCTGCAACTGGGCCACCGGGACCGGGACCCCCATCGCCACCTCGGGGCAGGGACGCAATCGGGGCAAAGATCTCCCCCGGCTCCGGGGCACGGGCGGGCAGGGCCGGGGGGGCTCCGCAGGGACCACCGCTTCCTTCCCCTTCCCCGGCCCGCAGCCGCTTCCTGGGCGCGATCGCGGCAGCGGAGGGAACCAGCGGCCCCCGGGCCCCCGTCGGATGCCTCCCGCTTGCCCCCAGGGTCGGGGGGCGACCCCAACCTCCACCTGCAGCGGGGCTTCGGGGGGTCCATCCCTGCTCCGCTCCCTCCCTCCCCCTCCCCCCCCCCCGCGCCGCCTCCCACCTTGCCGGCCAGCTCGTAGTCCCGGGGCAGCGCCGGGGGGACTCCGCTCCCCGACGGGGCGTCCCCACTCCCCGCCGGGTGGGTCCCGCTCCCCGACGCCCCGCCGGGGCCGCTCATGATGCGCCCGAGCGGAGCCGCCGAGAACCGGCGCCGCGGGGCCAACGGGAGCCGCGGCCCCACCCGGCCCGGCCCGGCCCGCCTTCGTCCTCCTCCTCTTCCTCCTCCTCCTCCTTCTCCTCCTCCTCCTCCTCCCCAGTCAATGCCACCCCCAAGGCTGTGCCCCGGCCGCCTCCCTGCCCAGCCTGGCCCCGAGATGAGGAAAAGGAGGCTCAAGGCTGGAAAACTGCCTCCCTGCCCCCCGACATCGGGGACCCCAGGTGCTTAGGTTTACTGGGGGCTCGGTGGCATCAGACAGTGGGCAGAGCCCTGGCACGTCTTTCTGGACACATCCATGGGGAGAGGAGGAACTGCTCACCCCACAAATGAACAGCCCCCCATCTGCCACGGGATGCAGCGATGGAGACCCCAGTGCTGCCCAATCACCCCCTGCCACACCAGGTTGGTGGGGACAGCAGGGATGGTGGGGACAGCAGCTCCCGCTCCCCTCCCCACCAGACAGTGGGGGTTTTGCCCCATCTGCTGCAGCCCCAATGGCTGACGAGCTGGGCCCCAGGTTAGCACTGAGGCGCAGCAAAGCCGGGAAGAAACCAGAAGCAGCGGCCGTTAGCCGGAAGCCACGCGCTGTGGTGAGCCAGTTCAGCGGCGCCTGCGTCTCAACTGGGATGGCTGCCAGGCCTCCGGCTCCTCCGGCTGCTCATGGCCCCCACCATCCTCTGCCGGCTGTTGAGATCCGACTCATAGCGCACTTCATTTGGGAAAAGCCCAGGCATGGGAATACAGGAGAAGTCCCAGGAGAGAGCCAGAGATGTTGTGTTACCCCAAAACCTCACTCCACAAAACCCCATCCAGGTCAATGCACTACGGCTGCCCAGAGTCTTCAGGCATCACTCCACAGACAGGAGCCTTCACCCCCCCCCCCCCCGATTTCTCTTCTCTGGGATACCCAGCCCATCTCCCCCATGTTGGGGCTAATCTCAGTGCAACCCCCCCAGCCCTGCTCACGCCACTGGCATTTAGGTGCGTGGGGCTCCAGTGCAGAGCTGTGCCCCTCGCCGCTCTCTGGGTAAGGCCAACGGTGGCCATGGGAGGTCTGATGGCAGAAATGCCCTCTGCAACAGCACCCGCCTCCGTGTCTTCCCCGGCTGCCGGCTCCAGCTCCAGCCAAGCCTTCCTCTGCCCCTCGGGAAAGGGAACCTGTATTTCCAGTCCCGTAACTGCTCTCAGACCCAGACAGGGGATTTATAGTTTATATATGCTCTTTGGCCAGGGAAGTGCCCAGAGCTGGAGGCACTCGGAGCTCCTGGAATCTGCTGGACTCCCCTGCAGCTTGCTGGGGAAAGGGGCTGGAAGGATACAGCAAACCGTGCAGGAAAAACGCCTGGCTGAGCATCACCTCCACCCGCTGTCATTTGCTGCAGGAGAAATGAGGCAGCCGGGAGCCAGCAAAGGTCAGGAGCATGGCTGAGTCTCCTCTGCCTGCCCAGGGCTTGGCACTCCTGCGATGTCAGCTCTGGGCTGCTTGGTCCCAGACTCCTCACATGTGTTTCCCTGCTTCCTTGGCCTGGACTAGAGAGAAAATCCCCACGGGTAATAGCCTCCCACTGAGCCCCAGCCTTGCCAGGGCTGTTGGAGGGATGCCGGTCTCGCTGTGCGGTGAGGTCCCAAGTGCTGTCTCTGTCCCAGGCTCCCCCAGGAGAGGGGACACACGTGCCGGAGCCGCTCACCAGCCCCACAGCAGCTCTGCAAATAGCACTGGACTGCAGCCTACTGCTTTTCCCAGGCGCTGACACCATCTGCCTGACTTTTTGCGAGGGCCCCAGGCTGCACAGGCAGGGCACTGGCTGGCTTCTCCCCAGGAGAGAGGGACGCTCCAAAGGCAGGTGCAATGCAAAGGGCGTTGCACGGGCATGGCCCCACCATGGGTTTTGTGACATGAAGCTTCATCCATCCTCCATCCCCCCCAGCAGCCCGAAGCACGCCTGCCCCCAGCTTGCCAGCAAGCACACAGCCGAACCAGGCCCCTCATCCAGCAGCGCAAAAGCAAATTCTCCCAATTCTTTGTGCTCAGCACTGCTTAAAATCGTAGAATCATAGATTATGATTACCCAAATGAAACTGCTCCCACAAGGGTGAGCGAGGTTGCACAGCCCGGGGACACGGGACTGGGCTCTTACCGTAAACCCAATGCCCACAGTGGCGGAGAAGGAGCCAGGAATGAACTTGCCCTGATCAAACTGGACCAGCAGAGACGTCTTCCCCACGCCGCTGTCTCCAACCAGGATTGTCTGCAAGGACCAGGTAAAGAGGCATCAGCACACAGGAGCCCGAACCAGCAGGCACGGCGGGCAGCCAGGGGCCAGGCATTTGGGGCGGGGGATGCCAGGGCTTGCAGCAGTGAACATGGCAGGATTGGCAGGGACCAGCCTGGCCCCAGCCCGTTGCAGAGCCGTGAGCCCCGTGGCAGCTCCATGGCACAACTCCACTGAACAGCCCCGCTTGGCAACAGATTGTCCCCACGGGCTGCCGGCAACCGTGGACAGATGGCTTGTCCTGCTGCGCCCTGTCCTTTGCTGTCACCTTTGGTCCTGTTGCCTGCTCGGGGAGGAATTTCCATCCCTCTGACCATCTCTGTAGTAAATGAAACATGTCCTGGGCTGAGTTCTGGACCTGAGCCCTGCTGTGCCCTCTCAGAGAGCAGAGAGGTGGAAGAGAAAGCAAAGCACAGCCCATCAAGGAGAACAAGCAGGAGGGATGCTCCTGCCCCAGCTCAAGAAGCTGCCAGGCAGAGGCAGCCTTGGCTCACACAGCCCTGGCAGAAAACATCTTTGGGAGGACTCTGGCAGTGCTGGATTAGGTCCAAAACCGTTTAATAAAGAGACCGTCTCCCACAGCTGCTGCAGGCAGCCACTGCCAGAGCCACGCAGCCTCTCCAGGCCACCGGGCTGCAATAGTGCCATGGACCCGCAGTGCTCCCCACCGGCAGGGTGCTTGGTTTGAAGTCACAGAGCCCCTCTGCCTCTCCAGCCCTTTGTGGGAAGCCCCAGGGCTCTCCCACAGGGAGAAAAGCTTGCTTGTTCCCCAGCAGAAGGGACAAGGGAGCTGTGCAGGTGTTGGAGCTGGGGCATTGCCATCGCCTCCCGAGCAGCTCCCAAGCTGTCAGGCCCATGGTCCTGGTACCCACACCGCATTCCTGGGCAGCCCATCCTCCCTCCTGCTCCTGCCCATGTTCCTCCAAATCCCCAGCCTAAGGGAGACCAACACTGCAAATGCAAACCCCTCCCTCCCCTCTCTGCTGGTATCTGGGTTTTGTTGACAGAGCCACCGGCACAAACATTCCCATCCTTTCAGGAAACCAAGGCACTTTCAACCCTTTCGTGAGGACACAAGTTAAAATAAACACCCTGCTAACTGGCTTCTTACTCAGAAGTGGTTTTGGCTCTGCAGTTCAGGACATGGGTGTTCCTGTAGCTGCAGCCCTGGTGAGCGCTGAACCAGCCCCAGGGCAGTGTCCCCCCTGTCACTGGTCCCCCTGCCACCCCTGAGCCGATGAGGTGCTGGGACTGAACCTCCCCACTCTGCATCTGCCTGTGCCGCGCTTCGCTGCATTATTGTTTCCCCCTTTATTTGCGTTTAGACCAATGCAGCTCCAGCCGTCCTGCTCCACCCCAGGTGACATCACGAAGGTCACTCTTCACCTGCCAAGCAGGAGCTATTGCTTCGGCATCTTCCCAATGGTCAGGAGAGCCTACACGCGTGGCTGGTCCTGTCTCTCCATCACCTCCCCTGCACCACGGAGCCCCGGGGTGAAACCCAGCCTGGCACCACTTCAGGCACTGCGTGTACTCCCCAGTGAAGTACAGAGCAGGTGAGCATGGAGAAATATGTTTAATCAAGTGCCCGAACAGCCCTGGCAGATCAAGACCTGATTTCATGCCCCAGGAGGCCATGGGGAAACCAGCCACCAGGCACGTGTCACGGCACCTGGCACCATGGTTCCTGCCACCCCGCAGACCCTGAAGGAGTGGGCTGAAACCAAAAGCCAAGGAGCTTGAGGTCCGCAAACAAAACAGGAACATGGACTGGCAGGAGACCAGCATCCTGCCTCACATAAATCACCGCACCACGACCTGCCTGGAGCCTGTTAACGCCGATACACTTCAGTGGAACGCTCGCTTCAGTGAATCAGCTTTTTCCCTCGGAAAAAAACATCCCAAACCCCAAATGCCTCCAGGCTTTTCCAAGCCTGACCTGCTGAGCGGAGCTGTTGGCAGGAAGGAGCCCTGCACCTTTGCAGGGCTGAGAGGCAGCAACCTGCGACCAGATCCACGGCCAGAGATTTTTGTGCCCTCCCTAACTAGACATCGAGCCATTTGCGGGTCACTTGCACATTCAGAGCAGCCTCACGGGCTGGGAGCCTGCGCGGGAGCTGGGGGGATGTAGGAAGGCTGAAATCTCTGGGTGAAACCCTTGCACGTGGGTTAGAGGAGCTGCGTCACCCCTTTTCCGGCGGTTATTTCCCCACCCAAGCTCCCCTTGGCTTTGTCCCAGGGCCCAGGAATGTTCCTCATGCAGAGAGCGGGATCTGCCCCAGAGCAGCCACATTGGAAAACACCCCAAGAGTTCATTACCATGGGGCTCCTGCAACCCAGCGCTGCATTTTTGGTGCTACACACTAATCCCAGGTAAAATACTGGTGCTGGGAGGTGCAACAAGACCAGCTGCCCCCTGCAGCACTGTGTTTGGGAGCAGTTAATGCAGAGAACGGCATTAATTATGGAGGCAGGAGAGCTGGCTGGAATAAGCACCAGAAAGCCTCCAGAGCCCAGGATTTACAGAGAACATGTATAAAAGGCAGAGTCCCCTATCAATAATTTAATTGGGATTTATAATAAAGACAACTCATGAATTGCTTCATGACTTAATAATAATAATAGTAAAAGCTGGCCTGAACCAGCCAAAAGACTTTCCTAATGACTTTAGGAAAAGCTCACGGGCTCTGTGGAGATACAGCACGGTGGAAACTATCATGGTCTTCCTGGCTACGAAATAAACATAAAAGAATACAAACCCCACTGAGGAGTGGATGTGGCTAGCCAGCTGTTGAAACCTCGGGCTGGACATGTCTGAGTGATGACAGCACGAAGCCTGCCAGCAATGAAGCTCCGTACCTGCCCTGCCTCTTGCCAGCACCCTCTGCCACAGCCCGGCCTCCCCAGCACCCCAGGTTTTCCAGGGGGTTTTCCTTTGCCTGGAAAACTTTGTCAAAAAAGTTCAAAGATTCCTTTTGGTGCTACAGTTCCTCTCTGCATAGTGGTGTGGGGATGGTCCGGTGCTTTGCCGGGGTGCATGCACAGACAGGCTGGCCAAGGCACAGAGAAAAACCTGGCCAAGACTGGGAGACCCACTCGGTGACAGTCCCAAAGCTCCTGAGCCTCAGCACAGTCAAAGCAATTCTTGTTTCCAGCTAAAGGAAATTATTTCCACTGGATGGGCAGAGGTAACCTCATTCCCCACCACCCCGCAGCTCACCTGCTCCACAGCCACAGCAGAAAAGCGGGCACAGCTTGTAACACACTCCTGAGCCGACCTGTCTGCCAGCTCTGCCTTAGGGAAAGAGCAAATATCCCTCCCACACCTCAAATTAGGGGCTTTGGACTAATTCAAACCTAGATGAATCACGTGCCTTCAAAATTGTTGCTGGCTTGGTGCAGGTTGTAGAGACAAGGCAGAGCGATGGGGCAACGAAAGCAAATCCACCCAGATCTCCTCTACCCATACTTGCCAGCGAGCAAAGGAGATATTTTGGTCTAACATGCCTAGGGAAGAGAAGTTTTGCACGGCTGTCAAGGCAGCGTAGGGAGGTGATTGCTGCATTTCCAGTGCCAGCCAAGCAGGAAGAGATCTGGGATAGCGCGTGTGGGCTGAGGTTATCTTCCCAGTTCATTTTTGAGCTTTAGCATGCGGTAGCTGGACCTGAGTTAAATGTAGCTAGTAGGTACCTGACAGGGTAAAACCCCAGACCTGAGGGGTCCAGGGAGGGGAGAGGTGCCCTCCATGGGCTCTGCTGCTGCTCTCAGAGAGTTGCTGAAGACCCAACCCCAAAGGTTTGCCCCGGGTCAGCAGGATTTGTCACAACAAATTGTGACAATTGTGTACGTGCACCCCAGCACAGCTGCCTGCAGAGCTCAGCCAGGACACGGCAGTGGGAGAGGTCTGAGAGTGAAGCCACAGCTGCTTTCGGCCCCGCACCACCCTGCTCTCACAGTCTCTCAGGGATGCATTACCGAGACTTATTTTTACCTGCTCTATATACAAAATTGTGCTACATCTCCCATGCTCTGGGCAGTGATCCAGGGCAACCTGGATGCTGCCTCGAGCTGTCCTGTGCCACAGGGACACCTCAGAGCTGTCCCCACCCTGTCCAGTTGCTGGCCAAGCCCCTTACAGTGGCTCAAGCCAGAGTCCAGGGCCCTTTGCCAGCCCCACTGGGCCCTTGCCCTGGCAGAGGCTGTATTTCAGCTCTGTAGACATGAGCTCTAGGGCTGCACATCAAACAAAAGCTGGCTCAGATCGTGCAGGGGATCCCTGTTTGCAAATCCCCTGCTAACACCTTGGATCAACCACAGCCCAGGGCAACATCCCTCTCTCCCTGGGCTTATTCCAGCTAAATGGATCCAAACATCCCATGGGAGGAAGAATGATTTGGCAGTGGGTTAAATCACCTGAAAGCAGAATCTGTCATTTTGTGCCAAGTGAAAGTTCGCTGGAACAGCCCAGAATAAACCTCTGTTGTTCCAGCTTTGATTTGCTCCTAGCCCGTTTCCTCCCTAGGCCTGAGTTTAGCCACCAACCAGAAATCATTTAACCTTTCCCTCCAGAGCGCAAAGCTCTCTCAGGGTTTCTCAGCACATCTGAAATGTGATTCCTTGCTCAGAAACAAGATCTAGCGAGGTATTTGCTGCCTCACGTCCCTGGAGCAAGAGCAGGCTTGTTTCTGCAAGACAAGCAACCCAGCCAGGAGTGGCAGCAAAACACCAAGGGAAACAGCAGAGAAGATGGGACTGGGATGGTTATTTGCTCAGGCAGCTCTTCTGCCCAGAGATTCATTTCCACCAATGTCATTCCTTTACTGCAGCAGCTCATTGCTGGAGAAGAGAGAGTTAAGGCTTTGCAAAGAATCAAAGTTTCTTGAGTCATCCCCGGAGGCACGTCCTACGTACTCAGTGTACAACAGAAATGAGAGTTGGTAGTAATTGATATTTTCCTGCTAATCAAGGGCTGGGAACATTGCCCTGAGTAGAGCAGGATGTAAAATAGACCGAGATTTGTGAAGAGCCAGCCCCAGCTCTTTCCCCTGCCCTGCTCTGCCCCTGTTCCCCAGGGGTGTTGATCCCTGCAGAGTCACCAGGGACTGCAGCAAAGCAGTGTTAAGACAGCAAGAAGGAGTGATGGGTGGATCAGCGTCTCCTCCATGTCTCCTGGAGTTGCAGGGCAGCATCTGACTGCAGGGAGCAAAAGCCATGCTCCAGCAGATCCTGCAGCAGAGCCTGAGCCACCCAGGTCTTGTGGGCAGAGCAGCAGCCCCAGCCACTCTCCGTGCAATGTGGAATTACAAAACACAGTCTCAGAGACCCCACAGAAAAGAAGGATTTTAAAACAAGGAGGGCAGGGATGGACATCTCTTGGGACACCGCTGTTTCATGGCAGGGAAGTCTCAACTCTTTAGGCTGGTTCTGACAAACAGAGTCCCGGGGGGCAGTTCCCCCCCGCAACCCCCTGAAGCATACACAGAACAGCGGGAGCGGCTGAACGCCGACTGCGGGCTGTGCCGCGGGGCTGGCCCCTTTCCAGCTCTCCTGCCCACTTTGCTTTGCAAACACGCCCGATCCTGCCGCTCCCCTCCCTGCCACCGAGAGGTGGCGGGGACCGGGGCCAGGACTGAGCCCGCGGGTTACCCAGCCCCGGTTGCCGCGGGGAGAGGCAAGGGGAAGAGCTGCAGCCGCACCCCCCGCCACGCCAGGATGGGGGGTGGCGGATAGACCCCACCGGGGGAAGAGGAGCGAGGAGGGGAGAGGAACAGAGTTTACTGGGCAAGTTCAAGCAGACACCCGACCCCGGCAGTTGCCCTCCCGCCGCCTTGGAACCCCCCCCCACCCTCTCCCCCCCGTACACTTTGCAGCCCTCTCCCCGGTTCCCCCTCTCTCCGAGCACCGCCGCTGCCCCCAGCCCTACCTTGTGCAGCAGCGACTCGTTGTAGCCAGCCCCCCCCGAGCCGGCGGCGCGGGCTTCCATGGCGGGGGTGCATGGGCCGGCCCCGGCCGCCGGGGGAACCGGGCCGGGCCGCTTCTGCAGCACCGCGGACAGCGCCCGCTCCTCCTTCAGCACCGCGGACAGCACCCGGCTCAGATCCGCCCGGTTCGGCCCGGTCCTGCTCTCGTTAGTCCCGGTGCGGCTCCGCAGGGGTTCCCGGTTCGGCCCGGCCCGGTTCAGCACAGCACGGTTGGGTTTGGTCCGGTTGGGTTCTGTTCGGCACGACCCGGGTCGGCTCGGTTCGGTCCCAATCCCCCGCAGGATAGCGGAGCGGTGCCCGGCTCCTGGCCGCTGCCGTACCCGCCGCGCTCGCAGGGTTCCCCCGCCCGGAGGAGGAGGGGTGTGGGGTGGGGGGGTGAAGACCGGTCCCACCCGGGGGCGGGGAGACCGTGGGAGCTCCCCTCCACGCAGGCAGGGCCCGTGGCAGCTTCCACATCACCGCTGGTCCTTCTCCAGCTCCACCTCCCCCCCCAACTCCGTCTACCATGATAGAGGTCTCCCCCCTCGGCTCTGCAAAGATCCCAGGGCTCCCTGCCCTTGCTCCCGGGAAACACAGCCCTTCCTTGCAGGAGGCGCCCACGGGGCATGGTCAGGCAGGGCTGGAAGGCAGCCCTGAGCAGAGACGTTTCTTGCTGCCAGCTTCGATCAGTTGCAGAGCAGAGAGCACAAAGGCAGGTCTGCTGTGCTGCTTGAATTGTGCTTCACACCCAGCTCCTTGGCATTCACGTTAGGGAGTCCCATGCCTGCACTGGGGCAGCCCCAGCTAACACCCCTCCAGCTGTCAGCCCATACAGCCGTTGGGCATCCATGGGCAGCAGCAAAGCAGATCTGGGTGATCACTAGGGTTAGTAAAGTGTCACCCCAGGGAGGGTCAGCAGCTTGTGCTAGCCAGGCCATTTCAGCTTTTTTATGAAGCTGGTGCTAACCTGAGCCTGGCTACACCAGCAGCTCCCCTTTGGAAACCCACTGCATTTACAGAGCCCAGTTAGGAGCCTGCTTGGAGTGAAAAAGAAATTGTTTAGAAACAGAATGAAACTGTGCCTAAGCCTGGAGGTGACAGTCGATATCTCATTGAGATCCTCTTATTTACAACTCCCTTTAGAGCAATCTAGTGTTGTTGATTAAACTGGAAAGAAATTAATCTTTACTGAGAAGTTTATTTAAGAGACTGAATTCGATCTCCAGTTCCCTCCTTCGAGATCAGCAGACGGCCCCAAGCCAGAGGAACAGACCATACTTCCAAGAGCCATCTGCACCCATCCGATCACTGTTCGACTGCCTGGGCCTGACGTTACTAAATATATCTGCCCATTACTTCCCCTGACAGCAGAGACAGTTCTGCTGGGTCAGATGATCAGTCTTGGCAGTAACAGCCAGAAAAGATGAAAACCAACCCAGGGGACAGGGGGTTTCCAGGCTTGCCTGAGGCCAGGAAGCTGAACCCAGGCCCAACACAGACCATCCTGCAGCCAGACCACCCATTGGTCTCAAGCACTGGAAGCTGATCTACAGCACAAAAATTGATATCATGAGCCATGGTGTCTGGATCAGATAATTTACAAGTGGCAAGGCCAGCATCATGGTTCAACAGTGCACACATGGCACACCAGGTGGGGCCAGGAAGATGAGAGCAGCAAACCTCAGGGGGACTTCAACAAAGCCAAGGCAACTCTCTCTACTTCCAGGACACCAAGAACTCGTCAAAAACTCATGGGTGTCAGCACAATCCTTTCTGTGGGTGTCCCAGTGCTGTAATGGCCCCCTGAGGGTGGAGACCTCATGCTAACATGCCTCAAGCGCATGCTCAGCCTTCTCCTGCCCCAGCAGCCGCACAGAGTGGGGGTACAGCCCCAACCCGAGCTGCCTGCTGGGTCACACAGACCCCAGAGACCCAGATCTGCTGCAGGCACTGTGTGGTTCTGCCCTGGGCACCCAAGCTGCGCAGGTGTTCAGACTTTTCCTGGGGAGTGGGATGAACTTAGCCTAAACTGAAGAGGAGAAGAAACCCCTAATGCACCACTGGATCTAAGGGTCCAGCCCTGGTTACCTCTGGATGGGGATTCCCAGCACATCCCTGCTGCAGGAGAGGCTCTGGGGCTCAGAGACCATCCGCTGACCCATCTCAGCTCTAGTGACATTTGCCTCCCTTTTCCAAGTTGTGAAGGAGAGCAGCAAGGAGCTGCTGCTGAGTGAGGAGAGCCTCATATAGCCAAATTCTCCTTTCCTACTGCAGGCACTGGCATTACACCAGAGACATATTCAGCCCTGCAGGCTTAACAGTGCTCAGGAGGAAGACAGTTTTCCTATCTATCGTGATATCTCCAAGTGTAATGCAGCCTAATGAGACAACACAGATTGCCGGCAAAAGACAGGCACCAGCACAGCCTGGCTCTGGTCCAAGGGCTTTATACCACTTTATGGCTCTGGGGGACCTGACCCATTGCAGATAAGTGGTATCAGCAGCTTTATCAGAGCCCAGCAGCCTGGCACCTGCATCACCCTCCTTCCCTCGCACACCAATTAATGTCTTTCCCCACCATCCAAAGCAAACCCAGCCTCCCCCAGACCCCTGAAAAGGATCCTGGGAACCAGCGACCACCTTATAGCCTTGAGCAAGTGCTGACCAGCTGAAATCAGTGCAGAGCAATGAAATCAGAGAAAATGATTTGCAAACAGCAGGACTGATTTCAAATGAACCTGCAATTTAGCCTCATTGTTTGGTCTGGCAGACTGTATCTCTGATAGCTTAATTACTTGTCTATTTGCCTTGGGCAGAACAGCTGTAAGTGGAGGATTTACAGCCAGCTCAGGAGTTTCTACTTCACTGTCTCCCTTGCCTGGTCCTACTCATTGTCAGCTCAGCCCCACTCACCTGTTGTAGTATCTCCCTGATCTGCCCTTAAAAGTTTTTGGGGGAGATCTGAGCCCCACCAAACTCATTCCTTCCCTGCGAATTAGGGAGGAGCCAGAATTTCATCCTCTGAATGTGTTGAATTTCCTTTCTTAATTTCACTGTAGTAACTAAGCCCTCCCTTAGCTCTTTCTGACTGAGTCCACCCTAAGGCACAGCTCAGAGTAAACCCTCCACCACCACAAAGCCTCTTGCAAGGATTTCTCTCTCTTACTAGCTTTGCTAAGTCAGGAGATCTGGGAGTGATCTGGGTTTATCTTGGTTATCTGAGACGGCAGCGGAAGGGTGAGATCAGACAGTGCATGCTCAATCAATCAGCGCTAAAGGAGCTGCATTAACAATTTTTATATTCATCTTTATCTCCTAAGGACAATTTCACCAAAAATGCTAAATCTGCCTATGAAAGCACAGTCTGAAACAGCTAGATTAGTTTTCAAAGGTCCTAGATTAAATAACAGAATCAGGGGTTGACAATGTCATTGAAGCCCAGAGCAGAGGAGGACTCTGGAAAGGCTCAGCTGTGGTGATGGGTAGTGAGGTGGGATGGGAGCTGAGGAAGATCTGTTGGAACTGACTCGTGCACCGAGGGGCCTCTCCACACTCTGCTTGATCCAATTGCTGCTTGTACCAGGAGGGCTTTGAGCTTTTTTATTAAGGCCACCACCAGAGACTGAGCCTTGACCCAGAATCTCACCAGACCAAGGGCAAAAGCAGTGTCTGATCATGTTGTTCCATGCTGGGCAGGGACTGGGAGTGGCTGCCCGCAGGCAGGTGCCGGGCAGGGGTTGAAGGAACGCAGGTGTCAACTCATGTCCCTCTGCTGTGTTCCCATCGCCAGCAATCGCTCTGCCGCTGCCGGGGCCGCTTTGCTCGCTGACATGGCTACTGAGCCGCACACAAATGCTTGCTCCAGCCCCAAGTGTGGCTCAGATGAAAAGACAAACTGATTTGTTCCTGTCAGGATGCATCACTGGGATCCCGGAGAGGTGTTTCAGCAATGCTTCTTCTCTTACAGAATAGCCTTGCCTTGTGTTTCCCAAGCCACTTGCTGCCCAAAGAGAGAGGGTCTTGGCTCAAAAAGAGGGCAGGACCCAGCTCTGGGCCGGCAGGACCCGACTCTCCCCATCAGGGCAGCTTTGCCCTGCCCATGGCAGGGAGGACACCTGCAGAGATGCTGGTGCAGAGCCTGGTATCTTCCCCTGCCCTTAGCTGCAGCCTCCTCTGCAGGCAGCTGTGTTTATTCCTCCCACCCCCACCCCCGTGGTGTCTGCAGCACCCCAGTGCCTGTGCCCTGGCTGGAGGGTGTCGGGGGGGTCCTGCGTGGGGCTCTCTCCGTGTCTGCAGGGGACCAGGGAGTGCAGCTCCGCACCACGCTCTGCTGCATTGGTTTCTGTCTGAATTGCTCCACTCCCTTTCAACCTGACGCTCGCGTTAATTGGGATAAATTTCACAGCCCCTCATGTGACAGAGCATCTCACATCAGCGTTGTGGGGATCCTTGCTCCTGCCCACTCCCATCTTGCTCTTCCCCTCCAGGAGCATGTTCACAGGCTGCTGAGGCAGTTTGGGGCCAAGGCACTGAGCTGGAGCCATCCCTTTTGCAAAACCCTCATCAACACCCCCCACCCAGCATCACCGCTGCAGCCAGGGCCCCTTCGCTTAAGGAGAAATATCAGGGGAAAGCCTCATGTGGGAGTTGCAGCTTCTGTGCTGGGCAGCTGTAAATCATTGCTGTGTCCTCAGGTGGAGGACAGACATCTGTCTTCAACCCCTGCAATGGAGTCAAGAACTCGCTGGAGGGTAACATGGTCCTGAGGATTGTGGTGACGGGGAGGAACCGGCCATGGTCTGTGACAGGGGTCCCAGCCCCTGTGCTGGGCTGGGCTTCTGCTTATCCTGCCCAGAAACCAAACCTGAAACAGAGAAAGGGAAGGGGAAATGATACCTCTCGTTTGATGGCGAAAGCACGGATGTGGCTTGGAAAATTCCCCCAGCATGTCTACCAAAGTGGGTCTTTGAAGAAGTGCTTCTGGCTGCTTTTGGGTAACTGAGCTGCCCTTGAAACCTCCAGCCAGCAAATGCCTTTTAAGGTACCTTTCCAGTGTACATGCTAGTCGGAGCCTCCACCTCTGAAATGCTTCTCCCAATCCTCCTCCTGCCCCGAGGGAATGGTGGGAAGGGCTCTGTGTGCTTTGCTGGGCAGTGGCAGAGATGCATCTCCCCGGCACGCAAAAACCTTTGCAGGGTAACTCAGTGTCTGCCTCTCCTGCCTGATGGGTTCCCAGCTGGGTTGATACCTTCTTGTTTGTGTTTTGAAGAGCTCGGTCCTCTGCCGTACCCCGCAGCTCAGCACCACTGTGCGTTAGCGGCTCTCGTGTACCACCATCACTGCAAGAGCTGGTGGGTGACACCTTGCTGGGGAACAGCTCTCCCACCCTGCCATCTGAGCTCCTGGTCACACCAGGACTGGGTCCGGGCAGCACAGACTCCGGGGCGGATGGAAACCCCAGCTGCTCCGGCTGCTGCTCCTTGTGCATGCAGCCCAGAGCAGCCCGGCACACGGGCACCCATGGGAGCAGAGCCACTGGCCCATAGTGTTTTGGCCATCCTCAGCATCTTTCTCCTCTTCAGCATCAGGTTTTCCCCTTTGAAAAGCTGAACTTAGTTTTTCATCAGCCCTGAGGCTCTCAAACAGAAAGTGAAGGCTGAGTTTAGCCTCTCGAGGTATTTGCCCAAGCCATGCCCCCACTTCTGACACCCTTCTCGGCTCCCTGGCCACCGGAGCTGCTGGCAAAGATAAAGTTACAACTCAGGCTGAGCAAGTTTGGAAAGAAGTGGTTGGTGCAAGCCTAGAGCAGCCACCGTATGTGCTGCCCAAGATAGAGACGTGGGGCAGCACCCACACCCCAGCAGGAAGCTGAGGAGTGGCACTGCGGTGGTGAAAAGCTTCTTGGAGAGCGGCTGGCACCTGGCACAGCCACTACGGGGGACACGTAGCTGCGGGGAGCAAGGTCTGAGCCTGCAGCTGCCCAGCGAGCAGGATGGGGGAAAGGTTTTGGGTCTGGACCTGGATTCTCCTCCCAGGTGAGAGCAGGATCTTCTCGTGTTGATGGGAGAGGGTAAGGGCTCACCAGGGCTTTGCCAACCTTTCAAAATCCACATCCTCATCCAGCAGTGATGGAAATTCCTTGCGGATATATTTCTTCCCTACTTTCCCCTCTGCCAAGAACTGATTAATTATTTCAACCCCTTATAGAGGCTGGCAACCTTTTCCAACCCACAGACCCCTAAAAACACCCCACGGGAGGCTGCAAGGAGCCTGCAAATCCTGTGCCCCTCCAGTGCCATGAGAGCGGCAGGCAGGGCGGGCAGGGCAGGCAGGGCAGGCAGGGCGGGCAAGGCAGGTAGGGTGGGCAGGGCGGGCTTCCTACCTTGCACTTGCTGGCAGAGATGGCTTTAACAGAAACCTCAACACTTTGGGGTGTGCAGCAGCATCCCGGGGTCCCTCGGAGGGTTGTCTTTGGGAGAGGACACAGATGAAGGTCCCCAGGGGGCTACAGAGCATGGGAGGGATATTTCGCATTTCTTCCTTTCTTTTAAACCTGATCCAGGGAAAGCAGCGGGGATACTGCCCTGCCCAGTGCTGGAGGGGCAGCTCTTCTCAGAAGAGCCCTCTGGCAGAAGCAGAAGGGGGTTTCCAGACACTGGGTTTTCACGGGGAGACAGAGAGACCGAGAGGTTCCCCCTGTGCCCTTCCTCCCTCCTCGGCCCCTGGCCCCACGTAGCCTCCCCCCGCCTCCAACCCAGACCCCTGGGCTATAGCCCCACTGGCTGCGGAAGGGTTTTCTGGGGGCAGCACGAAGCGGCTCATGTGGCAGGCGGACAGGCAGTGGGCTGGGGACAGGCGGGAGACTTGTGCGTGGGCTTGTACTTGCCCACAGGCTGGCATGGACTCTATCCCTGCAGGATGCTGGGCTCTGCGGGGCCCCCAGGAGGTGAGCGGCTTCCCAGGGGGATCCGTGGAGGTGCCCTGTGAATACGAGCCAGAGCTGGTGGATGCCAATAAGTACTGGTGCAGGGGCAGCAGCTGGTTTTCCTGCTCCATCCTCGTTCAGACGACAGCCCCCGGGGATGAGGCATGGGGGGACAGGGTCTCCCTGCGAGATGACCCCATTCAGCACGTGTTCGTGGTGACCATGGAGAGTCTGACTGTGGAGGACGGGGATCAGTACTGGTGTGGGATCCAGGTAGCCTGGTATGACCCCATGTTCCCTGTCAGGGTGTCTGTTCCCCCAGGTAAGGTCCTGGAGTGGCTGTTCTGCTTTCATAGAGGCTGGAGGGACAGAGGGAATGGAGAGAGGGGAGGCTTGGGAGGGAGGACAGGGAGAGCTGGAATTGGAAGAAATCCCTCTCCCAGCCACCTTCAGTGATCCCACAGCATCCACCCCCTCACTCCCATGGTGCACACAACCCCCCTGGGGCCATGCTTGGCATTTCCCAGCCACCCCCCTCATCTCCCCGCCAGGAGCCTCTGGGGCCCTGAAGCCCCCAGCCACCAGCCTCAGCTCCAGCCCGGGACCAGGTAACGCACCACAGCATTTTCCCATCTGTTTCCACCACAGTGCCCAAGACAACAGACTATGACCTCCATACGACACAGGGGGAAGAGACTACGTCTGCTCCCACCTTCCCGTGGACTCCTCTGGAGCTGGAAAACACTCTGTCCACGCTGAAAGTCAGAAGCCTGCAGGCTGGGTGAGTGCCAGGGCCACTGGGGAGGAGAGGGACGGTCCCTCCCCGGTGCAAGGACCAGGCAGCCTGAGGATGCAGGGTCCAGCTCCAGCCTGCCCACTGGGCTTTGGGGCCAGTCGGGCATCTCTGAAGAAAGCAAAATGTGGTGCTAAAGGGGCTGCTGTATCCCTGCATGCCACAGGGCTGCACTGGTTGGGGGTCCCAGGGTCTTTGCCCCCAGGGCTGCAGGGGACCTCGACACCCCAAGCAGGTGTGCGCTGCCTCTGGGCACTTGTCCACGGAGGTAAGGGATGAATCTGTGCAACTCGCTCATGCCAAGTTGGCCAGACATTGCACATACATGTGCATGGATCCCTGGCCAGGAAACCTGGGAGAAATATTTGGAACACCCTTGTCAGCCCGTGGAGTTTCATACCTCCAAGGGCTGTGCTAAATACAGGCATGAATGCCCTCCCCCAGGGCACAGGGCTGCAGAGGGGGCAGCGCAGAGGGGCAGCAACAGCCTTTTCTCCCCTCCTAGCACCTCAAACCTCCTTGTCCTGGTCCTGATGCCCTCCGCTGTACTGGTGCTGGTTTTGGGCATCATCATCTGCCGCAGGATGAGAAGAGCATCATTGGAGAAGAGCAGAGGTACAAATCATCTGAGGGCCCAAGCTGTGGCCCTCCTCTACGGGGCGGCTGCGGGGGTCCCTGTGCTGGTCCCCAGCACCCATCCCCCCACCCCAGCACACCACAGGCTGCCCTCCCACTCCTGTCCCAGGGATGAGCAAAAGGTTTGGGGAAAAAGGGACAAAAGGGGCTGGCATCTTCCCCAGTACCCACCATGGTCCAGGGCCTCTTGGCAAAGTCAGGCCAGATCTGCGGTTGCACAGGAGCCGATGTGGCCACCATGGGGAAGGGCTCAGGACCCTCCTAAAATGCTCCCCATCAGCAAAGGGAGTTCTGTGTTGCTCTGACCCATTTCTCCTGCCTGTCCCTCAGCAGCCCAGACCACGGAGAGGAAGAGGGCCAAGGACGTCCAGGTACTGCGGGTAGGAGGGCAGTGGGATGGGGGGTATGGTGATGGCTCCACCACAAGGGACGCACTCCTTGGAGCTCCCCTTGTCCCCAGTACGCCTTGTCCCCTCCAGGTCACTGCAAGCTGGAAGCAAGCAGCCACTTCTAATAACATCTACATGAACAGGGAGAGGGAGCTCAGCTTGCCCGAGGATGACTATGAGAACAGCCCGGCCAAGTGGCAGGTAAAGGGGGCTGGAGCAGCTCCCCGAGCATGCAGCGAGTTACCCCACGGGTGCCGCTTGCTCCCAGCCCTGCAGTGGGGAGGAGCTGCTCAGCTTCGGGGTCACACTCCTTCCCCCACACCAGCATTTCCCTTACCTTTAACTGCCTGTCCCAGGCAGCAGCTATCAAACCCCATAGGAACAGGCATTACATAGACACGAACTTCTAGCATAGGTGCACCTGCAAAGTGCCCCAAATCTTCACATTCATTTCTTTGAAAAGGGAGACGAAGTTTCGGTTTCTAGAGCTCCAAAACCACAGCCGATCTACCTGAACATACGCTGAGCAGCTCTGCGCTTGGCCCCTCGCTGCCAGAAAGACCCGTGTCCAGGAACAGGCACCCCCTGCAGCTCTCCCGACGTCCAGGGCATGTTTCCCCACTGCTGCCCGAGCTCTCTCTGCCTCTCCTGTATCCTGCAGAAGCACAGGATCCCGTCCTCTCTGTACCACACCAGACCGGGGACCCCAGTGTCACATGGGGTCCCGCAGCGTAATGCGCATGCCACCAGGCCAGCAGTGCTGTTTATCCCCACCGTGCCATGAGATTATTAAATGAGACAAGATCAGAAGATTTGGGATGTGTTCAAAATATCCCCCAATTAGGGGTTAAAAGCCCAGCATCCCTGGTCCAGGCTGTGGGGGATCAGGGGATGCTGTGCCCTGGCAGCCCTTTCTCATCTTCCTCGGTTCTTGTGCTCAGCAATAAGGAGGAAGACGAGGTCAGCATTAGGTCAGAGATGTGGCCTCCGTCCCCTCCCTGGCCCTGGTGACTCTGAGGTGCCCCAGGAAGGAGGTGGTGGTACGGCCGGTGCGGTCACCCCTGTTCCCACACAGCCCTCAGAGTTGTGCTCCTTTATTTTCACCTGGCGCCTCATTCCCTTCCCTCCAGGTCTTTGCACGGAGTGAAGGAGCTGAAGGGCAGAGGGATGTAGAGGGAGGGTCTGGGGGGAGCCTGGCTGCGGGGGGTCCCGTCCCGTTCCCCCCAGCCCAGCCTCCCATGCAGACATCAGGATTTCAGTTGCGTGTCCCAGGCGGGGCAGCTGCGGAAGGAAAAGCCCCCATTTGGGGAGGTCTCGTCATCTACCCAAATATAAACACCCTGCTGCGAAATGGAAACCCACACAGCAGTTTTAGAAAGAGGAAGAAAAACCACAAGGATAGAAAGAAAAGGAGGTGGGGGGATGCTGCACAAAGGACCTGCGACAGCCCTGTGGCCGCAGCCTGGACTGCAGGGCGGCCAAGTTGGAGCTCAAGCTGGGGGGAGGCTCGGTCCCATCTCTGACTTCCCACGGGCAAAGGGAGCTCCTCCGGGTGCCACTTGCTCCCGAGGGCAACCCAAGCCTCATCGTCTGCAAGAAGCTCTGGTGCCGAATGAGGAGCGGGAGCATGGAGGGAGCTGCTGCCTGGACCAGCTCCAGCAATGCAGCTGTGCTCCCAATTTTGCCCTGAACCCCAGCTGGTCATACCTGGGATAAAAAAGCCAGAGGAGGAGGAGGAGGAAGCCCCACATCATCCCAACCACTCTGTCCCAGCAAGCACCATCGGCAAAGTCGAACCCCCACCACCCAGCTGCAGCCCTCGGCGCCGTCCGAGTGATGTCCGGATTATTCCCCCTCACCCCTCTCCCTGTGTCTCATGTCTCCTACTTCCCCCCAAACCAGCTCGGTGCTGCAGACTCCAGCAGAGCCCAGGGCTGGGGCCAGGCACCCGTGACTCCGAGAGCTGGCAGGGCCCCAGCATGTCCCTCTCAGCCAAAACACAGTCCAGGGGCTGAGGTGATGCCCTCCGAGCGCCTGGGAGGCTGCACCCATCCCGGCATCCCTCCTTAGCCCAGCTGATGGGGACCACCAGGACATACAGCCTCCAGTACCCCCTGGAACGCGAGGTGTGCTCTGCAAAAATCAAAGCTGCCATGCTGGTTTTTGCCCCGTTTTGGTGTTGGAAGCTCTGCTCAGTTCATGTGCTCCAGCACCTCTCTGCAGCAGCTATTTGGGGTGAAGACCACTCCCCTCCTAAACCCTCCTTCAAAGTGGGGTGCACAGGGGCCCAAGTCCTGTTTCTGCAGCTGCCCACCCTCCCCGGTGTGCTTCAGGTGTGCCACTTTGCGAAAAGCATCTCAGCAGCTTGTCACCTGCAGGAAAAAAAAAAAAACAGCTCCGAGGCGAAGCCCGGCCAGATAAAAATAACCCGGCAGCAGTGCAGCGCTTTTCGCCGCCACCTCTTGCACGAGCAAAAAAGTAAAAAACGAAGCTGAGAGTGCACATCAGCTCAGCGTCCCCCGGCTCGCTGCCCTGCGTGGGAGGCTGATGTTCACAGACCTCCAGAGCAAAGTGGGACGATGGGGATATCGCCGGGCTGGGTCTGGATCCTTCTCCCAGGTGAGGACAGGCTCCATCCATGCTGGCGATGCTCCAGCTCCTGCTGGCACCACGGGGCCGGGGCTGCTGAGCCCCCCCAGGGCCACAGGCTCCATGTTGGGCACCGACGGAGCCAAAGCCTCCCATCACCACAGCCTGGTATCTGGGGCTAAAAGCCGGCAGATGGGATGTCCCGCAAAGTGCTTCTCTCCAAAGGGAGCTAAGAAGGAGGCGCTCGGGGGAAGGCTGGCTTTGCAGCCCTGTTTCTTTCTCAGTGTCACTGTGGGTTTCTTCACAGCTTGCCAGGCTCTGGTTGTCCCCAGGGAGGTCAGCGGCCGGGCAGGGGAGACCCTCTCCATCCGCTGCTGGTACCCCCGGGGTTACGAGGGCTACAACAAGTACTGGTGCCGGGGGGACAGCCGGGACTCCTGCCACAAGGTGGTGGAGACAAAGGGCAGGGAAGTGCCCTTCCCTCGGCACGGCCGAGTCTCCATTCAGGACAACCATGTCTTCTGCGTGGTCCTGCTCACCATGAAAGCTGTCTCCAAGGCGGATGCTGGAAACTACTGGTGTGGAATTGAGAGGATGGGCAGGGACCTGATGGAGCTGGTGACAGTGAGGGTCGTCCCAGGTAAGACCTGGTGTCCGGTTGGCTGGAGGTTTTGCTGGCCAGGACCCTTTTTTGGAGAGGCCATTGGCTCAGCGATGACCTAGGAGGAAGCAGCAACGCAGGAGAGAGCTCCTGGGCTCTGATGCAGTTATACAACCCAGTATAAACCAGTGGCAGAGGATGGGAAGGGTGACAGGCTGCTTTCTTCAGGGGATGATCACAGATGCAGGCAGAGCGTGCTAGAGCCCAATGCAGGGTCCAGCCCTGGGCTATTTTGGGGCTCCCAGCACCCATAACCGCGCAGGCAGGACAGCGAGGCCACCAGCTACGTGCAGCAGCGAGCACTAATGCTGGGCCCCAGCGATGAGGCCAGGGACCACCTGCCAAACCCGGCCTCCAACAGCAAAATGATATAAAGTTTGAGTTTCTAGACAAGGAAAATGGGTGGATCCAACCCCACTGGCCTTGGGGTAACCTCTGGTTTATGGCAGGTGGAGAGATGTCTCGCTATGGGGAGACACAGCCCAGAGAGGTGAGGGGGAGGCAGGCAGGTGCAGATGGGGTGAGTCCCACAGGGATGCTGGCAGGGCACTGGCGTGTGCTGGAGGGGACATGGGCAAGTATTCACCTGCTGCTGGAGGAGACGGGGGGGCACCCACGGTCACCTCCAGCCGCCAGTTCCCCCAGTTCCCACCAGGACCTTCTTTTTTGCAGCTGCACTGGGTACCCCGGCAGCTCCCCGGGCCACCCCCACGCCTTGGATCTCCAACACCACAACGGATTCCCCCACCAACGCCACCATCACAGGGTGAGTCCAGGGCACGGGGGGAGCACAGGAAAGGGCTCTCACCACCATGGGCAGCAAGTGGGTGCCCCTGAGTGCGGGGGCTCATGGGGACACACAGGGTCTCCATCCATCAGCCAGGGGCATTTGGGGGTCATGTAACAGCAGAAACCAAAGTGGGGTCCCAGGCTGTTGTCCTGCTCTGCCTCCCACCCTGCGGCTGGCTGCAGAGGGGCTGCGGGAAGGCACAGGGCACTGCAGAAGCAAAGCCCCGGCTTTGGGAGGGAGAGAACCATCCCTGCTCTTCTACCCTTGTCTCCAGCCCTGGAGAGCCAGCCCTGAGCATTCTGGTACCCAGCGTGGTCCTGCTCTCCCTCCTGGTCACCGCTGCCTCCGTTGGGCTCCTCTGCACCCTGCGCAGGAGGAGGGGAAGTAACGGTGCCCATGCGTGCCCCGTCCCAGGCACACCTCTGCGCCTGTGCCAGGACCCCAGGGACAAATCCAGCCCGGGCGCAGGGCTGCAGGGAGCTTCCACCTCCCAGCGACACAGAAAAGCTCCCCCCGTGTCTCTTCTTTCTGGCACGCTGCCCCCTTGCACCAAGGCCCACGCAGCCCCCTACATGTCGGGCACCGCCGCAGAGCTGAACCATTGCCCCATCTATGACAACGAGCTGGACCTGGGACAGGTGAGTGCCCCTGGTGCAGGCAGCACAGGCAGTGCAGGCAGCATGGGCAGTGGCCACACAATGTTTCTGCTTGCCCCGGGCAGCCCCCACACTGCCCAGCTGTGTCCAGGGCTGCAGGGACACTCTGTCCCCTTGCCAGGGTGGCTGCAGTGACACGGAACAGGACCCCGAGCTGGAGGACTACAGTATCCATACAAACGCCCTGTGTCAGGAGAAGATGATGGGGATGCCTGGTCAACATTTGCCAGGAGAAGAAGCTCCCTACTTGTCCTAGCAGAGCATCCCTCATGGACAGAGGGTCCCTTCAGGGCCACCCCGGGGGATGTCTTTGTGATCGCCCCCGGGGACGTCCTTGCTGCAGCAGAGGAGGCGAAGAAGCGCTGCAGGAGGCAGCTGTTGCTGTCCCATCACACACCGAGTGGCGTCTTGGCGGTGTGACAGCCTCTGCCCATGATGAGCCCATGAGCTCAAAGCCATGTTGGCACCATCCCCTGGTCCGCAGGACCCCGAGAGCCCCCTGTCCCTCCATTGCTTTGGCAGATTGACCCACACCTCTCGGCTGGCAAGAAACCACATCCCTGATTCCTGCACAGGCTGAGGAGCAGGATGTTTTCCTGCCTCGGCAGCAAACCGATTGCTTTGGGTTCAGATAAATCCAATAAAGAAATTCCTCTGCAGAGCCTCAGTCTGGAGGGTAAAGGGGACAATCTGGTGTGCCCACTGAGCCACTCTGTTGCTGCTCCACAGAGCACCCCGGTGCTGCTGGGGCTGCATTGGGAGGGGGCACAATGGGAACTGACACTCAAAGCAAGGAAGACGAGAGCGACTGGGGGGGTGGCTGGAGCCCCGGGTGCCCAAATCTTTCCAGGAAGGCTTATCAGCAGAATGCAGGTTTGCAATCTCCAGTGACTTCTTGAATTTAGATCTTGCTGCTATTTGCAGTGACTCAGCTCCCAGACGGTCAGCCGGTTCGCTGGGAATGAATGGGTTACTTGATGAGCAGATGGAAAACCCAGAGCTTCCTCTTGCCCCAGTGGGGGACAGAGGGGACAGGGAGGGGGTGGGATGGGGGGAAAGGAGCAGCCTCAGCCTCCAGCAGGGCCAGGGCTTTGTGCTTTCTGCTCTTTCCTAAGGGCAACAAGGAAGGAAGCCGTCAGCAAGGCAGCTGCCAGGGAAGCAGCTTTGCTTTTTGTGTTTGGGTTTCTGAAACTTTCACTGGAAACATCTAATTTCAGGAGAAAAACAGCATTGTCACTCAAAACCCACAGCCGTGCCAAAGAAGGCGTTTTTGGGGGGGAAATGAGACACTTCTGCTCGAGAAAATAAACAAAAGCAGCCCAGCTCGCACTGGCAGACGGCTCAGGAGCCGGGGAGCAGCAGTGCAGCGGGGATGGCTGTCCATCATCCCAGTCCATCACCACCGGGAGAGCATCCCAGTGGTCCCAACTGGTCCACCCGCAGGGGTTGACCGGCATTCACTCTATCCTGGTCCCCGACTGGCATTCACTCTGTCCTGGTCCCCAGACCCCCGCTCTGGCCTGGGGCCCCTGCAAAGGCTCCCGAAGCACTTTGGGCTCTATGCGAGAGAAGGGGCTGCATTCCCCACTGGGACAGGCATCGCGGTAGAGGAACTCACTGCATTTTGGCTGGGAACCAGTGGCTGTTTCAGAGCAAAAGCAGTCAGTCTCTCTCATAAGACACCCCCAGGGTGAGTCATGGTCCCTGGGCAAGAGGGAGGAAGTACCCGCCTTTAAAAAAAGACATCCAGGGTCTGTGGGTAAACACTGCCCAAGGAAGCAACAGGAGAAAGAGGCTTGGGAGACTCCTGAAACGCCCGGGTGCATATGGACCTGGCTCCATCCCGAAGGGTGCTTTGTGATTAACCACGGGGAAAAATCCACATCGGGAGCAAGAAGCTGGAAAATGAGGATTTTTCTGGTTTGGACCCTTTTCCCAGGTGAGACCCAAGAGCAGAGGTTCCCACTGCATGGGCTCTGGCAGAGCTGCGGAGAGGCTGGGACTGGGCCAGCCCGGGAAGCCCACTATGGTCACAAGAGCCTAGCTGGTACCATCCTTTTCTTGTGGCCAGTAGACAGCTACAGGGGAGGACTCTGAGATGTGCTGGTATTGCTGTCATATGAACCCTGGCAATGAGGCTTTTTGCTTGTTTAACAACACGCGTGCTTGATGTGGGCTCTTTTTATTAACAACTGGGGACATCTCATCTCCGCACCGCTCCCCGGTGCAGCAGGTGCACAGACACAGCGTCCCTCGGGACAGGGTGCCCCCGAGCATCCCAGGCTCAGATCCCTCCCAGTTCCCTGAGGCGATGCCAGTACATGCTCGCAGCACCTCTCCCGGTCCCCCACAGGTGGCTGGGCAGTGACGGGCCCCACGCAGGTGACAGCGGAGCAGGGCGGCTCTCTGGCAGTGTCCTGCAGCTACAAGCCGGGCCACGAGCTCTACCCCAAGTACTGGTGCCGCCCAGGCTTCCTCTGGTTTTGCCTCACCTACATCGCCCAAACCGACGGCTCAGAGGTGACGGTGACACGGGGCAAGGTGTCTATTGGGGACAACCACACGGCACGCTTGTTCACGGTGTCGCTGGATGGTGTCACGCCAGGGGACGCAGGCTGGTACTCCTGCGGGGTGAGGAGGAGCCTGTGGTTCAGCTTGTGGCACACCACCGAGGTGATGGTCTCCACAGGTAAAGCTGGATTGGGAGCAAAGCGATGTGTGTGATGGAGCCTGTCACTTGGGTCACAGTGGTGGGGACAGGGCCTCTCCAGCCAGGGGTACACAGGGGTTGTCAAAGCGGGAACAAGCTCCTTGCAGGCACCAAGACCTGCTGGAGCTGCCCCAGTGCAGATTTGGACGAGGGACAGAGAAGGCTGTACAGAGCTTCACGCAGAGCGGAGCCTCTCCCTAGATCTTGTTCAGCATCTCTGCTTCCACAAGCCCATCCTTTGGGGCTTCCAGTCCCTCCCAGTAAAAAACCTCTGTTTCTTCCTCCCCAGTGCCCAGTGCATTGCCTGGAGACCCCCATCCCCACCTCCTGCACCTCCGTGGCCGAAGTGTCAGGGCAGAGACCCCCTGCTCAGGGGACAGGACGGGGTGCAGGGGAGGTCTCCACTTTCCTCTCACTCTCTGTGTTTTCTTCACAGCTGTTTCAACCACGACTGAGGGCAGCGACATGAGCCCATTGGCCACCAACCTCCTGTGCCCCGCGGGCTGTGAGGCGCAGTGAGTCAGGGCTCAGCGTCCGGGCAAGCCCCCAACAGCATCCCCTGGCCTAAGACACCTTTTCCCCTGCATGCATCCCCCAGCCCTGCATCCCCCCCATTGCAGGAGTCCCAAGGAGCATCCTGGGGACAAGCGGGGTGGCTGGCAGACGTGCAAGTGCCCCAGTCCCCATCCTCAGTGCCCAGACCCTGCTCAAGTTCTAGCATCACCTCTTTTCTCCTACCCAGGTCCCAGCTTGGTATCACCCACCTGCTGCTCCTCCTCAGCATGAAGGTGCCCGTGGCGCTGGCCCTGGCATGTGGGGTTGCATGGGTGAGGAGCCGGCGCAGGAGCAACAACCGGGAAAACCTACAGCTCTTCGAGGTTACTGGCAGCACCAGAGCACCGGGCTGCCCACCCACGCCGAGCACCCCAGAACCGCAGAGATGCCCTCCTGTCCCCTTGCCCCCCACCCTGCCGGGGCTGCGCCACCCGTCACGGCCACCCCGCTCTGGGAGCTGCTGGCCACCGGGCGCTTCTCCCTCCGTGAAGCCTCGGCCCCTCCTGGCAGTCCCTGTGCTGGGGAGGGGAGGGTCTGGGGGACAGGGACCCTGCGCCCGCTGAGCTGGAGCTGCCAACTGAAGACAATTTTGCAATAAAGCCTGGGTATCCTGCACATGCCTGTCTGTCTGTCTGTCTGCCTGCCTGCTCCCTCCTTTGGCTGCCAGCACTGCCTGGCACACTGGTGGCCACTGATGTTGATGGGTGGGGCTGTGGAGTGGCTGGGGGTGACGTGGGGCCAACGTGGCCATGTGGGCGCCTGCTCCACCATGGCCCGGCTGAGCCGCGGTGCAGGGAGAGGAGCCCTCAGCCCTGCCAGCCCTGCCTGGTGCAACCAAATGCCCATCTTCAGCTGAGTGAGGGCCAGGGAACGGTGTCCTTCCACAACTGTCTCCCCCACTACAGCAATTTTCCACCCTCAGACAGAGAGCAAAGCTCACACTAGACCCAGCTGCACTGTGGGCTCCTTTTCTCATTGCTCCGATTATTTTCCAGGTTCTGCATCTCCAAAAAGTGGGTACCCGCACACTGCTGAAACCCCACTCTTTCCCTGTGCTGGGGTGGCTGGCCCCAGCAGCCACACCATGGAGAGCAGTGTGGCTACCTCCATCCCCCCCAGGGCTACACCATGTCCCAGTTTCATGGCACAACCAGCTTCACAAGCGTCCCCCCAGGGAGCTTTGGGGGAAAGTTGTTTCTCCTCAGCTTTTTTAAGGAACCAAAATGCCTGAGGTGCCATGAGCAGGCATGAACCAGGAACTCGCAGCCTGATGCAGTCACATGTGGCAAAACCTCCACTGCAGACGCAGCAGTTTGGCTGCCCAGGAGTGAGCTGGGGAGCCCGGCCATGTGCCCCGTACCTCGCTCTCCCTGCCGCTCCACTGCCTGCTCCTGCCCGGTAGGTGCTGGGAGCCCTCCGGGAGCGCAGGGTCCGGGGCTGTGCTTCCACCCACGGGGTTCCCAACTCCTCGTTTATTGTCTGTTGGGTCTCTTCTTCCTGGGCCTGACCAGTGACACCTCCTGGGTGAACACGTGGGAGTGGGGAAGCTCCAGGAAAGAGGCACTGGGGGAGTGGGTGAGACATCCCGTGTCCCTGAAGTGCCCCATCTGGGGACAGTCCCTGCCACAAAAATACCATGTGCAGAGGGGACGGAGGTGGCAGCTCCGAGGCAGAGCCACAGGGAAACGCAGGGCTCCCCGGTTGTTCCCTGCAGGGGGAGGGACCTGGGAGCACTGCACAGGGATGCCTGGCAGCCCAGAGCCCAGCCCAGGTGATGCTCAGGACAGGGACCCTTCGCCCCCAGAGAGCTGCTCTCAGGGGACAGGGTTCAGAGCCAGGCACAAGACAAGGACAGGGACAGCTCTGTTGTAACTCCGTCAAGGAACACCCTCAGCACCACTAAACTACAACCAACCCTTAGCAATAACGCTGTTTCTTTTCACCAAGGACAGAGCTGCAATGGTACCGGCAGCGGGTCTGTGTGTGAGGCTTTGGTCCGAGCCAGGACCAGCCCATGGCTGTAGGAGAAAGACCCTGTGACACCCAGCATGGGCCTGGTCCCTGCACATGGGCTGCATTTGTCCTGCCTGTCCCCAAACCCTCCCTCAACCCTGGGAACTTCTTCCAAAGGGTTTGCCCAACCCAGCGCAGGCTCAGCAACTCATTGATGGGAGGGAGGGAGGGAGGGAGAGCACTGGGGGGGACTGGTACTTCCAGGGGACATTCCAAGGGATGGGGATGAGGAGGAAGCCTGGAGAGATCTGATCGGGGCGCTGGGCATAGGGCTATGTCACAGATGGAGTGATGCACTTCACTCAGACAGAAGCATTAATATATTTACTGATATAAAACAAAGATTTAATAAAGTTTGATAGTAAATGCAACAGAGGTTTAGCAAGATTTGATGGCAAGGTACGCTTGGTTATTTACTGCGTAGAGGACAGGGTCAGACAGAACGGTCAGGGAGACCCTCCGGTTGAGTTGAGGTTCAGAGAGGACCCCTGGCTTTCTAAACTCCTTCTGAGAGAGGAGTACAGGTGGACCTGGGTCCAAGCCTAGTCCCAGACTTGGTCAACAGTTTATGTCTAAAGGATTATATGCGCACAATCACTCTAAGATATAATCTTAGTGAAGCTTCAAAGTTTAGCATGCTATTAGCCACGAGAAATCTCTCAATCTCGAGAAGTAACCTTGAGAGGCGTCCCTACCCAAGGGGAGATCCTGGCGTGCAGCCCGCTGCCATGCAGGAGAGCTCAAAGCGCTCGTGGGCTGTTCACTATGTATGGGGGTAAGATGATTAACTTACAGTCATATTTGCATATCGACCACAGTACCGGTATTGGGGTTAGGTGGGTGCATTGCTCCAGTTAGCCCTTGGCTATTGCGTTGTTATCTGTCTCCCCGAACCCATTTTGAACTGGATGCAGCCATCACGACTAGATGGACCTATTGTGACCACCACGAGCAGTTACCGCTTGGGCAGGGTTACAGGAGATGGAGCTCAGGCTGGGGGCGGGGGGGGACGACACCACACCATCACAGGCTACAGAACCGCAGCGGAGGGGCTGTGCTGGGGACAGCCCAGGGGGACACACCGGTCAGGGCAGTGGGGATGGGTGGTCACGTCCAGCTGCACAGGGACAGGAGGCTGGGGCTCCTCCTCTGTTTCCCATGGAGGGGTACAGGCTGTCCATGTGGGGGCACTTCCCCCAGCCTGGGGGCATGTTTGGGGCTCAGGGGTTCCCTGCGCAGGGCTGAGCCACCCCTCGAGAGGCAGCTCCCCACTAGGCTCCCTGCCTGGCCGGAGAGGTTGGGCAGTGGGGCAGCGAGGCAGGGAGAGTCAGGACTGCACCTCACTGTGGGGACTGTGCCAGGGGCAGAAAGGGGAGCCTGTGGGGCAGGGGAAGGAGCAGAGGGGCAAAAGCAGGGTAGTAGGGCTCACGGGACACTGCATGGCAGCGCTCTCAGTGACAGGGGAGGCAGGAAGTCAGCTGAGACCAGAGTAAACAAGAAACCCCACACTCTTCCTAAGCCTCCAGCAGCAACGGGGTCGGTACCACAGGCAGAAGGGGAAGCAAAGTCCCAGAGACACAACGAAGAAGGAGCGTGAGGGGAACGGCCCAGGCCAGCCTGTCCGTGTGGCTCCTGCTGCTGCTCACCTGGATGCTGCTGCCAAGTAAGGCTGCAGGGACGCCTGGGGCTCAAGCCCCACACTGGACCAGCCCCATGGGGCAGGAGGTGTCGGTGCAGCGGCAGCACGTTCACGGCTCCGTATGTCTTCGCAGGCTGCTGGGTGGTGAAGGGGCCCCACACTGTGAGGGGATTCCTTGGGGGGTCCCTTTCGGTGAACTGCAAGTACCGGCACGGTGATAGACGAAGCCCAAGTTCTGGTGCAAACTGGGAACAGATTCTGACTGTGCTGCTAACATCGTCATCACTTCGAAGAATCAGTCTGTGGTGCGGCGGGACTGATTCTCCATCAGTGACAATAGTGCACGGAAGGTGTTCACAATGACCATGGAGGGCCTGGCTGAGGGGGACACGGGCACCTACCTCTGCGGGGTGCGAAGGGGCACAACCCAGCATGATGAGAGTCATGGTGTGAAGGTGATCGTGTCCACAGGTCAGTCCCTGCATCTCCCCCCCTGCTCTGCACAGCACCAGTGACAACCACGTCAGGGGGGGGCCGGGCCGGGCTATGGGAGTAGATGGTACCCGGAAGAGAGGGAGAGAGGGACAAAGGCAGGTCAGTGCCTGGAGCCACGCAGTGCATCTGTCCCCTCTTCGCATTTGCAGCCCCGACCCTCAGCCTGGCCCCCACCCTCCTGCCGACCGTGGATGACACACTGGGAAGTTCCGGTCCCTTCCGCTACTTCCCGGTGCTGGCCGGGCTGCAGGTGCTGGCGCTGCTGGCCATGAGCGGAGCCGTGTTCTGGGTCAGCCTGCGGAGCGGCTGAGGCCCCGGCGGGGACCCCCCGGCCACAGCCGGCGCCGCTCTGCCCCGGGACGCCCCGGCCCCGACGGTGCGGGCGGGGAGGGAAGCACCGGAGCCCCACCGGGCCCTTCCCGCCGCCGCCGCCGGCTGCAATAAAGCTCCTCCGCCCCAGCTCCGCACCTCCGCGTCTTCTTTCCGTCGGCCCCCGCCGTCAGGCAGCCCCGGGGGTCCCGACGCTCCGCCCCGACGGGGCGGGCGGTGCCGCGGGGGCGGGCCGGGCCCCGCGGAGAGGAACCGGGCGCGGCAGGACGCCGATCCCCGCCGTCCCGGAGCGGTCATGCAGCTCCTGCCGCTGCTCGCCTGGGCGCTGCTGCCAGGTAAGGCCGGGCCGGAGCACCCCGACCCCCGGAACGGCGCCGGGGGACGGCCCCGACGAGCGCGGGGGGACGCGGTGGAGGCAGCGGCTGCGGCAGCACTCCCGCGGCTCCGTGTGCCTCCGCAGGCTGCTGGGCGGTGACGGGGCCCCGCACCGTGCGGGGATTGCTGGGGGGATCCCTCTCGGTGAACTGCAAATACGAGCGCGGCGATGAGACGAAGCCGAAATTCTGGTGCTATCTGGCAAAAGTGTTTTTTGCCTGTGATGATGACATCGTCATCACGTCGGAGCTGCAGCCCGTGGTGCAGTGGGACCGATTCTCCATCAGTGACAATCGCACACAGCGGATGTTCACGGTGACCATGGAGGACCTGGCCGAGGAGGACGCGGGCACCTACCTCTGCGGGGTGCGAAGGCACCTATTGCAGCGTGATGAGCATCATAGTGTGAAGGTGATCGTGTCCCCAGGTCAGTCCCTGCATCTCCCCCCCCGCTCCGCACAGCACCAGTGACCACCACGTCGGGGAGGGGCCGGGCCGGGCTATGGGAGTAGATGGTACCCGGGGGAGAGGGACAAAGGCGGATCAACGCCCGAAGGCGCCCGCTGCATCTGTCCCCTCTTCGCATTTGCAGCCCCGGCGCCCAGCCCGGCCCCCGCCCTCCCTCCCACCACCCCTCGGCCGCCCGCGGCGGGGACGGACGTTCCGCAGAGCACTCCCGGTCCCTTCCGCTACTTCCCGGTGCTGGCCGGGCTGCAGGTGCTGGCGCTGCTGGCCATGAGCGGAGCCGTGTTCTGGGTCAGCCTGCGGAGCGGCTGAGGCCCCGGCGGGGACCCCCCGGCCACAGCCGGCGCCGCTCTGCCCCGGGACGCCCCGGCCCCGACGGTGCGGGCGGGGAGGGAAGCACCGGAGCCCCACCGGGCCCCTTCCCGCCGCCGCCGCCGCCGGCTGCAATAAAGCTTCTCCGCCCCAGCTCCGCACCTCCGCGTCTTCTTTCCGTCGGCCCCCGCCGTCAGGCAGCCCCGGGGGTCCCGACGCTCCGCCCCGACGGGGGGGGCGGTGCCGCGGGGGCGGGCCGGGCCCCGCGGAGAGGAACCGGGCGCGGCAGGACGCCGATCCCCGCCGTCCCGGAGCGGTCATGCAGCTCCTGCCGCTGCTCGCCTGGGCGCTGCTGCCAGGTAAGGCCGGGCCGGAGCACCCCGACCCCCGGAACGGCGCCGGGGGACGGCCCCGACGAGCGCGGGGGGACGCGGTGGAGGCAGCGGCTGCGGCAGCACTCCCGCGGCTCCGTGTGCCTCCGCAGGCTGCTGGGCGGTGACGGGGCCCCGCACCGTGCGGGGATTGCTGGGGGGATCCCTCTCGGTGAACTGCAAATACGAGCGCGGCGATGAGACGAAGCCGAAATTCTGGTGCTATCCGGCAAAAGTGTTTTTTGCCTGTGATGATGACATCGTCATCACGTCGGAGCTGCAGCCCGTGGTGCAGTGGGACCGATTCTCCATCAGTGACAATCGCACACAGCGGATGTTCACGGTGACCATGGAGGACCTGGCCGAGGAGGACACGGGCACCTACCTCTGCGGGGTGCGAAGGCACCTATTGCAGCGTGATGAGCATCATAGTGTGAAGGTGATCGTGTCCCCAGGTCAGTACTTTTGGGTCCCCCGCGTCCAGAGCTGGTGTCCCCTCCGAGCGCTGGCAGCGGGGGCTGCAGCGAGGGGCAGCCCGGAGGAGGTGGGTGCCCTGGCCCCGTGGGGCAGCCCCAGGGTGTCACCAGGGCTCGGCAGGTTGCTACCACAGCAGGCGTCGCCTTCACCCATTCCCCATGCCCAGGTCTCACCACAGCCCCTCCTCAGCGCCCCAGGGTGAGCCACCCCCTTCTCTAAGGCAGCACCCTGCTCTCCATGCCCCATTTCCCCCTCTCATCGGATCCTGCTGGCCCTGTCTGCTCTCCTTGCCTTATTTCATAACACCAGGGAGTTCCTCACCCCCTCGTGCCACCCCATTTCCTCCTCTGGAGCATCCAGTGCTTGTGGGCACCAGGCCCTGGGCTTACGGACCGTCCCTCTCTGTCCCCTCGCCAGGGACCAGCCCCTGCAGTGGGACACTTATATGGGGCTGTTGTGTTATTACTGGGCTGGGCATGTGGTGCCAGACCCCCTTCCCTGCCAGGTGAACTCTGCTTCGTGCATGCATGCGTGTGCGCATTTTGGGGGGATACTGGGACCACAAAAAGCCTCCTGGGCAGGGAGTTAGAGCCCTCCCACCTCAAGGAGCGTGCTCTGGATGTGGCAGAGGGGATGCAGCATCTCCTGGTGTGATGGTAAGTGAGTCACTTCTGTCTCACTGCAAAACCTGCAGCATTTTCCCCGGCAGAGGCAGGGAGACTGGCTGACCTCTTTTTGTTACAGCCCCTACTTCTTTCTCCACAGCATCACCCTATTCCCCAACCACCGAGCACACCAATCTCACTAGCTCTGTATCAGTCCCCACGCAGACAACTCCCCAGGGACAAGCTGAGGAACTGGGATCACATGGCTCCAACCCCAAAGGCTCCAGCCCTCCACAGTGAGTACCAGCTCCTGCCCGCAGCAGCTGCCTCCCGCCATGAGGTCTCTGGTGCAGCTGGAGCCCTGCAGCCCTCCGGACTCTTCACACCTCCCTTAAGGATTCGGATCTCCTGCTTTTGCCTTTAGAGACCAGCATTTCATCCTCTCAGCCAGCCATTCCACATGGAAAATAATCCCAGCAGCGCTGGTCACTTGGCACTGGCAAAGATCTGCTTGTCCCCTGTCCATCTTGCAGCTTAAGCCAGGCACAGGTTATCACCCTGCAAGAAGTAATTTCTGGCTGAGGCACCGACTCCGTTTCCTTCCCCAAAACTCAGAGGGACTGTTTGCTTGTGGGAAACCTGAGTGCTGGGCTGGATTCTGTTCTGCTTTGTAGTCACGTACGACATGGCAGAGAGGGTTGACAAAGCACGAGACCGAAGCGGCAGAGCTTCCTCCCTCCTCTCCTGCCTCTTGGAGGCGATGCGGGAAGCGGGCAAAGCTGAGGCTTCCCATCAGCATGCTCGAGGGGTGGCTGACACACGGACCTTGCCTGGTTGCCCATTACAACAAGGTCAACAAATAGCGGAGCTAAACCAGAGCAAAATTAAGTGCAAGAACGCATCGTTAAAATAGAGAAGACGCAGCAGCTCTCAGACCCGCATGTCCATTTGCGTCTGCAGTTTTCAGTCGGCTTTGCTCCGTGCCCAGCTCACAGCCTGAGCACCCCTACGCCTGCTTCCCTTCCTCTCCAGGACGCCCCGTCACCCACCGCTGCTCCCCGCACATGCTCCATGCTGGTTCCCCCCCCGAGTCTGCTTCTGAGAAGTGTGAGAACAAAAACTCTTTTTTTTTTTCTTGCAGCTTGGATGTGGTTGAGCACATCCTCACTCCAGGCACCATCATGGTTCTTCTTTTGCTTGCAATTGCTGCTGGGGTTTTGGTAATACTGTCCAGGAAGAGGAAGAAGGGTGAGCAAAGCTCTTGCTGCCACACACCCTCTGTTTCTCTACCAGCCCGTCTTCTGCTATGTATTTTTTTTACTCTATATTTCTTGTTTCTCCCCCATTCCCTCCCTGATCCATCCAGTCCGTTGCTGAGACCTCCACCGAGGAGGTCTCTTTTCCCAGAGGGAGCGGTGGGACCATCCCATGGGTCTTATCCCTGCGGGAGCGGGGAAGGGTGGCTCTCGGGATGGGTGCTGCCCGGCACAGCACCCGCTGGAGTTTGTCTGGGCACCGTCAGCTTCTCCAGACGCGCTGGGTTGCTCAGGCCAGGCTTGCTGCAAAGTTTAAGGCCAGTGTGAAGGACAGGGAGGGACAGGAGGGGACGTCACCACCTGGCAGGTGGGGTCCGGTTTTATTTGAAGAACTGCTCGAGTTTAGAGGTCTGACAGGGCAACAGGTTCCCTTCCTGCTTACAGCGAGATTTGCAGCAGCGGCGCAGTTTTGTAATACATTTCATTTCCTCTGGTTTCATGCATGTCCAACCACGTCCGTGCTTTATCCAGCCCTCTCCGCAGCAGCTGTAGAGATGGATGGGATTCACAGCACGTCACACACAGTAAGGCAATCCGCACGCGGTCTTGGAATGGCGTGCTCCGAGCTCTCCTGGGGAGGGGAAACATTGCACCCCGAGCTGAGCCAACAACCTGCCTGACCCCAGTGCTTTCAGCCAGGCTCCCTTTAGGCTGGGAGGGATCCTTCGGGCTCCATTCGCCAACGGAAAGACCCAACCAGGGATTTTGTGTGACTATCGCGGACTATTCCTGGGAAGGGAATTTAGGATTTAGGGCTGAGAGGTTCCTCCCCAAGCCCCTCCAAGCAGGGGAGCCACTTCTCGGGGTGAAACAGCCTTGGGAACCCGGAGCAAAGCACACCTGAGGAGGCTGCGGGGCAGCTGATCTTCGGTCACTGCTTGGGAAGTATTTTCTAATGTTTACTGCCAGCTTTCAAGGAGGGGCCGGTGTCGCTAACCGGATTTTCCCCGGGAAATGTTGAACCAGCCCTTGCTGCGGGGTTTAATTTTCCCCCAGTGCTCCTGCAGCCGTCTTGGCTCTCATCGGGAGAGGCAGCAGGACGGGAGATGTTCCCTTCCCTGCGGGCTGCAGGCAGGGCTGCAGGCAGGGCTGCAGGCAGGGGAGCCGCAGTAGGTTAAGAGCTCACCCCTCTCCTTCGTGTGTCAGGGAGAGGATACCTTGAACTACGCGGACATTAACCACCGCGGGGGCACAGCCGAGAGCCAGTTGTACAGCAATGCCGAGGCTTTCCGCGGCTTGGCAAACACCACGACCGAATACATGGAGGTCAACCGGAGCTATAAGGTAGGAGAACGCAATGCAGCACCGAGCTCGAGGCGGAGGGCGGAAAGCTGGGGCGGGTGGGCGACAGCGTGGACAGCGGGATGGGTTGGGTGGGCACAGAGGGGGCTGCAAAGGGGACATGCCACGCTGGGGTGCAAATGACCCTGGATAGTGTGGGCGCCCTCTCCGGTCCCCGCGGCTGCCTCTGGGTGCTTAAAGCAGCCGAGAGAGGTTCCAGCAGACGGTGTTGCCCTGAGCAGCCCCGCGAAGGATGTTTTCTGTTTATCCCCCTCCTTCCCCAGCATTTGGAAGAGGAAAAAGAGGCTACATATGCCAGAGTGCAGAAGTCCCCGCCAAAGAACCAGGAGATCTACGCCAACGTGCCATCAGCCCCACGGCCCAGAGAAGAGCCCCACAGCGCTGTGCGGAGGGCGTGAGCCGGTCCCGGCCCCGCGGGCTGCTCCTGCGGGACACGCTCGGAGGATCGGGCCGGCTTTGCTCTCGGGCAGGAGCTGGCCTGACAGTGGAGCTGCTGCTCTCATAGGCTTGGATGTTTCCTTGGAGCAACCTCGAAGAGCATGAGGTTCAGCAGGAGGCGCGAAGCGGGATGAGGAGGAAATCATCCCCCTGCAATTGGAGAGCTCACCCATCCAGCAATGGTGCTGGGAAAAAAAAAACTGCCCTTGCATTGGGGTAGCCCAAGCCAGGGACCGGCCAGAGAGGGTATGGAAGAGCCCGGCGGCGGGAGGCGAGGGTGGGCTGAGGGCTGCGGGTGGGCTGCCTGGCTCCCGGCACCCGCCGCCCGCCCTGCTGTCCCCCTTTGGGCTGCGTTATTCACATGGACTGCAGCTCCCAAACCTGCTGCTCGCCTCAGACTGACTTTTTTCATGCCGATGCCGGGCAGAGAGGGCGGCTCCTGGGAAGCAGGACAGCGGGAAATGTTGCATCCAAATGCATTTGTTCTATCCAAATGCCGGGTCTCTGTGCGAATACGGTCTCGGTGCAAAGGAGATGGCAGAGGTGCTCCCATCCCTCCTGCGCAGCTGCTGGGAAGCGGCTCCTCCTAACGCCCTGCTCCCACAGCCCTCAGGGAGGTTTGCTCCTGCTCTCTCCCCTCCACCGCCCCCAAGGGCCCCCCCCAGCTGGGAGCACAGGGACGGGCTGTAACCGTGACCCTGCTCTTCTCTGCTTGGCTGATAATTTATTTTCTGGCAGCCACTAAGTATGTTCTTCTGTGTGAAGTATCGCTCCTTTATCGGTGACAGCAACTGAGAATCTGATAGGATCTAGCGGCGTATTTGGCTGTAACTGCACAGCAGTTTCCCACCTCACTAAAGGGGTTTTTGCAGAGTTTCACCCCAAAAAGCTGGTTCGGCCCCTCGCTGGTGCCCGGGTGGACTCCAGCAGCGTGGGAACCCAGATCTTTAAGGGGAAGGACTGTGCTGCTCCAGCATGAACCCGCTTCCCCTTTCCCAGCCCCACCACCCGCTGCTGTGGAACCGCTCCCCACGGGACGTCCCACGGGGCCACGTTTCGGGCACGCTCTTGCCCGCTGCGTGCCAGTGCCCTCCTCTGTGCACATTCCCTCTGCTCCTGCCCAGCGCTGGGCAATACATCCATCATGATAACCCGCTCCCCCAAAAAACAAGTCACGGGGGTGGGCATCTGTTTGTGAGGCTGAGCCGAGTGTATTTCAAGGCTTCATTTGGAGAGAATTCATTAATTTTTTAACCGCTGCAAAGCTTCGTTTCGGTATTTTTGTAATTATTTTATTCAAGAAGCCACGTGGAGCATCCCTGCTCTGTCAAAACCAAAGGCCGCTGGAATTAAATGTCTGTGGGGTGACAGTTGTGGCTATTCCTATAGGTTATTCCTATGTAATGTTATATTTCTATATAAGCAAAATTCCTCCTGTGTTCAGTCGGGCACTGAACGCACACGGGGAACAAACAGTGATGGCACAGACAAGCATCATTGCGATTTGTAATGAAAACGAGCATCCAGCCAGATTCCAGCCATTGCTGGGAAGAAAAAAAAGGGAAAGCAACCCCCTCCCCACCCACGCGGACAAACTTTTTCTGCCACAAATTTTATGTGGAACTGGGGAAAAAAAAAAAAGAAAATCTCATATTGCTTCTCCTGCTCCTCCATTTATTACTGGAGATAATAACACCCCTTCTCTGAAGGATTCAGGAGGAGGAATCAGTCGGATTTTTTTTTAGGTAACCAAGTCCCATTATGCCATATCTGGAGGTAGTTTTCATGCTTTAAAAAAAAAAAAAGAACTAAACGGCTTCCTTAAATTAAAGCCCTTACGGCAGCACTAAGGCAGAAATAGCTGCCGGCTGTGTGACGGGGGGGCACGGGGGGGCGGAGGGTGCGGGATCCTCGGGGTGTGCAAAGGTGGGGTGTTTGGCAGCACCTTCTGCAAGAGCCATTTTGAGCACCAAAGCTTTAATATCTGAAAACTTTCGAGTTTTCTCCGGTAATTTTAAGCGCGTAATAAATTTGCCTTTTCTCCAGCATCAGTGGTTTTCAGGGCAGCTGCCGGCACGACAGAAATAACGCCTGGCGGGTGAAAGCTCTGCGCTTTCGGCGTTGGAAGGGCTGACTCCCGGTGGAAGCAGGGCTGGGAGCAGAAAACCGGAGCTCTTCCATGCACATTGTCCCATGAAAGTGGTTTTGCCCAGAGAGACAAGTTTTCCCTTACCACGGGCGTTTGGGCGCTGTAGCTCCGTGCAGCCGGGCTGGTTTCAGGGGCAGGGATGCTGATTTACACTCTGCAACCAGCTCTGCCCCAAAATCATGATTTCTGAGCTCTGGCTGCAGGAGTCAGCTGGAAGTGGAGACGTCCTATCCCAGCACACGAGCCTTCCTGTAACTCGCCCCTTCCCGAGAGGGAACAGTCGCTTTTCTGGAAGCACCAAGAGCTGCTCCTCCACCACCTCTTCCAGGGCAGAGCCTGAGCAAGGAGGGACAGCGGGAGGGGGATGGATGCAGGAGTATTTTGGAAATTCCTTTTCAGAGACAGGCTCACTTTCTACTGCTGTCGTGTGCGACCGACCAGCAGTGAACCTCATGGGCGAGGGAGTCGGGCACAGCCAGGCAGGGATGTTCCCTGACATCCGCCTCGTCCCGCATAGTCCCGCTCCCTTCTCCACCTGCCCTCCATCGCACATATATTTCACATCCTGAACCCCCTGTAACTGGTTCAGGTGTAAGGGGGATGACTTCTGGAATATATATATACTCTATAACAAAATTTGCTAATACTCGGGGTGCTCAGCAGCAGAGAAAAGTCTTCCCTTGACCGGGGTGGGAAGGCAGAGAGTCATAGAATCATAGAATCGTCTAGGTTGGAAGGGAACTTAAGATCATTGAGTCCAACCTCCATGTAAGGATGCCAAACCCACCACTAAACCATGTCCCTCAGCACCACGTCTGCCCAGCTTTTAAATACCTCCAGGGATGGCGATTCCACCGCTTCCCTGGACAGCCTCTTCCAGAAGTAGCCACTGAGCCTTGCTGGAGAGAAAAGTGGTCCCTGGGCAAACGGGGAGCCCGTGGGAAGCTGGGGAGAGAGACAAACGCCAGCGGGACAGAGTGAGGAGAACCCCCCCTGCCTGGCTCATTAATGAATTCCTGTAGCCTGCAGCACCCAATTAGCACATAAAGAGAGATGAGCAGATAGGGCGATCCAAGCAGAGAAGCAGCTTTTCTTCTGCTCCTGCCACAGCAAGATTTTAAGGAAGGGGAGACCATGCAAGCAGCCAAGCGCAGAGCCCTCACTGAAGAGGTGGGGTGCTGCTGCCAACCCCGTTTTTATGCCACCCCGTCGGCAGCAGGAGAGCAAACGAGGCAGAAACACAGGGCTACGGGTCCCCGGGCAGCTAGGCTGGGGCAGGGGGGCTGCTGAGCAGGGGTACCGCAGGGAAGCCTTGGCTCCATAACCAGGAGGTGGGTGTCTGTCCTCTGCTCCTTGGGGTTTCGCTGGCTCTGGGCTGGTTCAAGCCACGAGGTTGAGCCCGAGGGTGGAAAGAAGGCTGTGCGGGCAGAGGAGCCCGCGTTGGGGCTGAGGCGCGCTTGTTGCTGCCCGGGGTTTATCTAAGGAAGCTGCACCATAACTGAGTTTAAATAACTCGTGTAATAAATGGTTTTGGCCACGGTCTGGCAGGAACTTGGGTGTTATGTGAGCGGCAGGTATATTATACCTACACATATACCCCTATATGCAGGGGAAGGGAGTTATCTGGGGGGCTGCTGGCTGGAGTCACACGTTTTACCCCCCCTCCACCATGAACCAGGGGTGCTGTCATGGTTTAGGCTGGGCCACCAACCCTCGCACCAGGACAGCTGCAGCCAGCTTTCCGCTCCAGCCCCTCTGGGGAAGAGGGCAGCATTTGGGGAGCACCTGCATCTTTCCTTGGAGCACTTCCCTCCTCTCCACCAGAAATCATGTGTGTTGGAGGTTCCCTGCTCCCCTTTCCCCAGGGACGTGTGCTGGGGCAGGTACCCTCACGAAGAAGAAGGCGGCGTGGGGGAGCACGGCTCTTGCACCCCTGGGGGCTGCGCAACTGCTTCCCAAACTGCTCCTGCTGCCCAGCATGCTGCGAAGTGACAGGCTGTGGGAGCACCTCCAGCTTGTTTTTTGATAAACAGCCTCTAAACACCATTAAATCCGCAGGGAGGTCTCGCCTTTGCATGTGGGGAGCCTTTTCCTGCCGGTGTGGAGATGCCGAGGCAGTCCTGCAGCTCTCGGCCTTTATGGGCACGGACCAAATTCCTCCTGTACAAGGGGAACCGTGGCATCATAGAATGGTTTGGGTTGGAAGGGACCTTAAAGATCATCCATTTCCAACCGCCCTGCCCTGGGCAGGGACTCCACCAGGTTGCTCAAAGCCCCATCCAACCTGGTCTTGAACATCTCCAGGGATGGGGTCCCAGGGAAGTCCCTCCTGGAGCTCCTGCCGAAGCCCAGGGAGCCCCTCTTATCTCAACCTCTTCCCCTTAAAACCCTGCGGGCAGCCTAGGCTGCGGCGTTCCCCCCGGCTCTATCTGCAGGATCTGCCCAGGAAGCCCACAGGAGGTCACGGAGCCGCTATCGCCACCCAGACACTGTTTCCTATTTCCCCAGCTGAAATGCTTCCCCCCCTCCAAGAGCAGCTTTTATGGGGGATAAGGCGGGGGGGGGGGGGGGGGCTGCCAGCAAAGCTGTAGCTCCTGTGGTCCTCGAGGGTCTGCCGCCGGCACAGCTCTGCTCTGGAGAACATGTCCCATGCCGGGCACACTTTGCAGCCTGCAGCCACCACGGGAGCTCGCCCGGAGCTCTTCTCGCTGGGTGGGTGTCCCAAGAGAGGTTTTGAAGTTTTTCAGGTTTTATGGCGGCAGAAACAGGAGCGGGGTGGGGTTTTTGCGGGGTTTGCCCCGGCTGTGCCCACGGCTCCCAGCGGGTGTCTCATGCCCCGGCCACACACCCACAGGGCGGTTTGGGTGGGAAGGGACCGTTAAAGGCCCTCCAAGTCCAACGTCTCTGCCACGCGCAGGGACACCTTCCACTGGGCACACACGGCCACACGCACCCCAGTGTGTGCACATGGACCCCGGTGCACACGTGCACAAGCACACGCACACCCTGCTGCACACAGGTACACGGACACCGCGGTGCACACATGCACATGTGTGAACACTTACACACTCCAGCGTGCGCACACACACACAAACATACGCATGCACACAGTGATGCATGCATGCACACGGGCACATGCACACACCTAGCCTCCCCCCTCCACGCACACACACCCCAGTGCACAGATGCACATGCATGCACACGCGTGTACACACACACCCCCCAGTGCCTGCATGCACACATGGCACACACATGCATGAACACACACCACCCCCGGTGCACACATACAGACATGCATACACTCATGGTGCACACAGGCATGTACATGGATGGTTGCACACGTGCGCACACACACACATGCACATGCACATGAACACACATCCACACACGCACACGCACACACATCCACACATGCCCGCACACATGCTCACACACATGCACATACACACACACATACACACGCACACACATCCACACATGCCCGCACACACGCTCACACACACGCACATACACACACACATACACATACACACACGTGCACATTTACACACACACGCGCGCACATACACGCATACACATACACACACTCGCACAAACGCACGCACACTCACTCACACGCGCAAAGGCGCACACGCACACATACGCGCACACTCACGCACATACACACGCGGCCACCCCGCCGCGCGCCCCCGGCCCCGCCCCCCCCCCCCCCACCCCTCCTCCCATCCCGTCCCGGCCGGCGCGTGCGCGCGGGAGGCGCGCGCCGGCGCAGCCCGCCCTGCCGCGGCGGAGCCGCCGTGACGATGGTGTCCAGCGGGCGGGCGCGGAAGCTGGCGCGGCGCTATCGGCTGGCGGTGGCCACGGCCCTCGCCATCCTCCTGCTCCAGGGGCTCGTCCTCTGGACCTCCGCCGGCCTCGACGAGGAGGGACCGGCCGAGGTGCGCCGCGGGGGAGGCCGGACCGTGGGCCGGGGCCTGCCGGCGGGGGCCGAGGGGGCGGTGAGGGGACGGGGGGCTTGAGGGGGGGCGGAGGGGACCGGGGGATAGGGGGGGCGGTGAGGGGGCTGGGGGGTGCTGAGGGGAGTAGAGGGGTCCATGAAGGGGCTGGGGGATGGTGGTGAGGGGGGTAGCGGGGCAGTGGGGGGCCTGAGGGGGATGAGGAGGCCAGGGGAGGCGGGGAGGGGCTTGAGGTGGGTGGGAGGCCTGAGGGGGTCATAGGAGGACGGTGCGTGCTGAGAGGGGGCTCCTAGGGGGGGAGGACTTTGTGGTGGTGGTCCTTAGGGGGGCAGTGCCCCAAGGGCTGGCATGTCCCCTTATTCTGGAGCTGGGAGGGGACACCAAGGGGGTACACCACCACCACCCCCCCCCCGGGTGTCTCTGTGGGGCTGTCGAGGCCCCATCCCAGGACGGGGTCCCTGGGGTGGGTGGGGGTCCCACAGGCCCCAGGCTGCTGGGGGGTGGTGGCTGTGGGGTGGGCAGTGGGCCATGGCCTGTGAGGGGGCTCCGGAGGCAGCAGTGTGGAGTTGTGGCACCTGAGAAGAGGATGTTGTGGCCCAGGGGGTGTCTGTTGGGGTTCGGCGTGAGGTGGGGAGCGTGGGAAGCTCACCGGGGTTCTCACACTTCTCTGTGATTTAGGGACATTGTGGGAAGCTGAGGCTGGTGATGCCTGAGGCAGAGAAATACGCAAACACACGGTAATTCAGAGAGCTGGGGAGAGCACGCACAGCAGCTCAGGAAGTTTGTGGCAGCTGGTCCGGTCAGGGATGTCCCTGTGAAGCACAAGGGTACAAGGACCTTTTGCAGTCATCTGTTGTCTTTATACCAGAGCAGTCTGCTAAGGCGAAAGGCATCACCTCTTTTTTACATGTGGGGAAACTGAGGCATGAGCTGGCGAGGGTGTTTGCTCAAGGTCAGACATTGAGCAGGTGTCAAGGAGGACCCAGGCCTCTGGTAAATGCTACTGCCACCTTCAAACAAAGCTCTTGACCTCTGAGTTGCTTATTTGAATTTATTTGTTTGTTGTGAGCTGCCTGGACCATATCCAGGCCCACTGCATCTGGGTGAACCAGTGGCTGAAGCTGGTTTCTCCAAGAGCATTGGGGAAGGGCTGAGAGTCCCTGTATGGGCTTCCTTGGCAAACGTCTGTATGGGACCTGAGCCCCTCATCTTGAGCAGGACATGCATGCTCCGGGGGCTGTAGAGACTCTCTGCGGGCTGCTGACAAGCCCCAGGGCAATGGTGAAGCCGTGTTTGGCAGGAGGGGGGGACAGTGTGTGGCAAGAGCTGTGTAGGGGTAGGCGTGGGGTGAGTGTGAGAGCTGTGCCAGAGCAAAGCCAGTGGCCATGAGGTGAGAAGTGGGGATTGCTGGAGGGGTGAGAGATCCCTGGTGTGGAAGGTGACCCTGTGGTTGGCAGGTCTTTTCACAGGACTAGAAAGTTTTCTCTGAGAGCAAAGAGGTGAGAAGGGGAACTGGGCAGCCCTTTGCGCGGAGGAAGGTCTCTAAGGCAGAGACCTTCACTCAGCAGGTTAATTCCCAGCCCCAGGCTTCTTGTTGGGACGCTGTGAATGGCTGTGAGCACCCTCAGGTGCTGCTGTACACCCATCACCAAAACTGAACTAGGGAATAAATGCGGCAAGGAGAGGGGACATGGAGTTGCCCTTGATCTGAAGGCACTGAGAGTGTGAAAGCAGACCGGTCTGGCAGCTAGGAGTGCCCGACTGCCCCTTCCCCTTTTCCATGACCTTGATCAAATCACTTCACCTGTCCTGGCTTCTCCTTCCCTCTCTGCACCATCCCATGCTGCTCATGTGCTTTTCTCTTCTCTTGCCCTGCGTGGCCTCAGTCCTCACCTGGTTTCCCCTGGTGTCTTCCCAAAACTGAGCTGGGCAGCTGACAGGTTTGACCATGAGTCCTGTTCGCCTGGAGAGGGGATGGTTTGCCACCAGCAGCCATGACTCCAGGGCTTGGGAATAGACAAATGTCTTTGGAGAAGGCAAGAATCATCCTGAACTTTACAGGCAGCCCAAGCCCATTAGCAAGCTGGGAAAAGTCCAATTAACCTTTATTTCTTATAAAATGGCAAAGCTTTTGGTTTCTGTGCCCTCCTGCAGCTTCTGATTTTGGCCAGACCTGGAGGAGCCACTGTTCCCCAGGAGCGTTTCTGGTAAAGCTGGAGGAACCCTCCCATGAGAGCATGACCTTGCAGGCGTGGAAGGATTTGGGGAACCTTAAGATTTCTTAATTGCTGGAGTAAGTGGCTCCTTCCCACTAATGGACACAGCTCTAACCTGGCTTGTCCCTACCACCAATGGGCTGCGACTCACTGTATAGAGCAAAAATGAGACTCGAGTCCTGTAAATGCCGTGGGGTGTCTGGAGTCAGGTGAGCTCACCTCCCCCTCCAGACTGCCACCTGCAGAGCTTGGAGGCTGCACTGCAGCCCTGTGCCCCAGGCTGGCAGCTGCCCGTGCTGCCTAGGTGTTCCCAAAAGGGCTGCTCTGATCTCTGCTGGTGGCAGCCTGTTTCTCTGTCCTGCTCAGTTCTTCAAAGCCTGCTGGTTTCCTTTTCCTTCCCTTCATAGATGAGGGAAGAGCTTCCCCTGCTTGGCATGCTCCATCCCCGGTGGTTCCCTGGTATAAGCTGAGCAGACGCTGAGGGAGGATCTTTGCCCTTCACCAAAGCAGGTTGTAAATCCATCCGGCACCAGCAGCACTGACCGCTCACTGCCCTGTAACAGGCTTCAGCCACATCAGAGCCACCAGCGCAACCCTCCTTGAGAAGTCCATGCCGCTTGGATCGTGTCGCTTCTCTCTGCAAGCCCAATGTCAGGGTCCTACAGGCTCCCTTTGTTCACCAAACGTGCTTTATGGCATGCAGACCAGCAGAGGTTTAATCAGTCTCCATCCACCCAGGTCAACACTGAGTTTCCTACCTCCAGGAAGCCAAATTATCTTGTTCCAGTGGGATTAAACACCACAATCCCTGTCCAGCCTGACAGATGGGAGAGGAAATTCCCATCAGTACCTAGCCCTTTGCTGACAGCATCCCCACTGCAGACCATGCGAGCCTGTCTGCACACAAAGGTGGGAACCCGAGGGACCAGAGCGATCCTGCCTCCATCGTGGTGATACCGACAGCTCCTGAGTGAGCATATGAGCGTCCTGAAGTGCTTGGTCCACAGTGGAGCTGGCACCGGTAAAATGCAAACCACAAAGTGTCCTTGTGGGCGAAGAGGAGGATCTGTCAGTTGGGAGAAGTGTTTTAGCCCAGTCACGTCTTCTCCCACTTCGTCTCCTATCTTTCTCTTTCCAGGCAGGAGGCAGCACCTTTCTGAGGTCTGTGTGTTGGTGTCCTCATGTGCTGCAGCCTCTAGAGAAGCTTCCTACGAAACAGCTTTTATTCCAGCTTTGCTGAGATTCCTTGATTTTTATTTCCCCCCTGCCCAAAGAGCTTAGGGGCCTGTCCCCAGCCATTTTAACTGTGAGGTTTCAGGATCTGCTGCTGCAATTGGCAATCAAGCGTCTGGATTCCTCTGGTGAATTTGGAACATTTTGGCACTGGTTTTGCCTCATGAGCGCTGGTATGTGGCAGACACCAGAGTCAATCAACCAGAGGGGGAATCTTGCAGGGCACCAAATGCTGTTAGCTCTGCTCCTTGCAATGGCGGGTGGCTTGGAGACATTGGCGCAGCCAGACCTGTGCTGGGGATGGGGTGCCCCACTGCTCTGTGGTACTGTGGGGGTGGGGGTGTCACATCTAGGGGACCCAGGACAGGAGAATTGACCTCTGGCTGGTGTCCGGAGTAATCTGTGTATGTTGGGAGATCGGGGATGGGGAGCCTTGCCAGAAGTCCTGTGCACAAGGCTTAAATACAGCAAAGCAACGTGGCCAGAGTCGTTCCCTGCTAGGCTGGGGTGGAGGGATCGCTCTGCTGTGGTGCAGTAATTAGGAGCCATTGAGTTTATTAACTGGCAGCTCTGGAAAGGCTGGTGATGTTTGTAACGACTTCACTACTGGGGAAGGCAGCCGGCTGTGCTTGTGAGCTGGGAACAGCACTTCTAGGGGGATGAGCAGGACTGTAACCGAGGGTGGACGTTGCGTGGGGGCTGTACCCGCAACCAAGTGTGTTGGGGAGCGGAGGGTGTGAGTGGTGCTGGTGGGTCTCTTCTGCAGGCTCAGCCCTGTCCCTGCAGGAAGAGACTCACTCCTCGCTTGTTCCCTCCCGACTCCTGTGACGCTTAGCGGAGAAAACAGGTTTATAACTCAAACAGATGGTCCTGCGTGGTGACTAATGAATGGTTTGCCGCCTGTCTTGGGCTGCCTGTGACGCCTGTCTGGGCAGAAGGGGGCTCGGCTGATCCTCGCTGATGCCAGCCCCTTGGAAGTTAAGTGGTGGCTTGACCCCTTCCTGGGTAGACACAGTTTGCAGGCTGTGCCACCACAACATGGGTAGTTCAGGGACACTGGAGTGGGCAGATCTTGCCAGATGCTTTTCAGCCTTTGTATGACATGGTTTCTCCTGGCCTTGATCTTCCTAGCAACTATGCCCACAGGGGGGCTCATGCAGGGGGCTAATTCAGTCCTGCTGTACTTGCGAGACATCTGCCCATCCTCAGAAGATGATGTTGCCCAGGAATAGCCCCTGATGGGCTCGATGCCTCCCACGGTGGCAGTGCAGTGGCTGGACAGGCAGGGTTTTGAGGGTGTTGTGCGATAGCCCTGGGAGGCCCAGTGAGAGCACTTGCAGTGGGCTGGGGGGGCAGCCCCGCAGGCACCACTCACTGGGAAAGTGCTTTCCCATGAGCATGGCTCTCGCAGGCATCCAAACTTCCCAACTCTCTGCTCTCCCCAAGGCTGACTCGTTTCTGTTCATCAGCCAGCCTGGCAGAGGTAACGAAGCATAATTAACTGCTCCCTTTACACATCCGCTTGGCTCAGCAGGAGGGTTCGTTAAAGGGATTTCTACAGAAGCTGGCGATCACAGCGGCTGCTCCAGCCCAGCACAGGGAGCCGGGGCCCAGGGAACGTAGCACAGACAGGACCTTGTTCAATGCCTTTCTGGTGCTTATAGCCCCAGAGAGCACAGCCATGGCCACCTGGGACCCCGGCTCCCAGATGGGTGTGCTAGGCTTGGGCTCACAGCATGATCGTGGCAGGGAGGAGCTGGTCCATTTGCCTCTGGGTGAAATAACCGCCAGCCAGAGCGGCCCTGTGCTCGTTCCCACCATCTGCGGGTACCCACGCCCATGCTGGACCCCAGAGGGTGGCTGGTGACTGATGCAGACACACTGAACCTTGGCCAGTTAGTCTTGCAGTGAGCTCAGTGGCAGAGAGTGAGACCCTCTTTGTACATCTGGGGTGCTGTGATGATGGGATCTGCAAATTGGGGTCTCCCTTGCTGGCATATAGGGGGCTGTTCCCATGATGGGGGCGTAGGACCACGCAGAGAGGTGCTGTGGGACCTTACGTGGCAGAGGGGCGGTGTAATGTTCTTTGCACAGTGGCTGCTTCCAGAGCGCCTGCTGTTTTGTAGCACTGAGCAACATGGGAACTGGAAATATTGAGCTCCGGGAACAAGGATGCTCTGAGGACCGTGTTGGCAGAGCTGGGGGGAAGGAGGCCCAAGTTAATGCTGTCTGTTCTCTCTTCTGCATCCACCTGAAACTGGTACAGGAGCGGCAGAAAAAAGCCAGATTGCCTGAGAGCAGTGACGGCTCCAAGGACTCCGACAGCTCTGCTGGGCGCCGGGGCAGCGCCAGCCGGAAGCACGGGCGATGGCGGGGACGGCCGGACAGCCCCGGGGCGTTGGTGTCCAAGGTGGTGAGAGCCGTCACGGCGAGACACAAACCGGGACGGAGGCTGCCGGCCATGCCGGACTCCTCCAGCCAGAGGAACCTGACAGAGCCGCGTGGGGAGGCCCAGCTGGCCATCTTCCAGCAGGGTGACACGGGCAGCGTGGAGGGGGCTCCACAGCCCACCGAAAACAGCTTCACTCCCAAGTGCGAAATCACAGGCAAAGATGCCCTCTCAGCGCTGGCCCGAGCCAGCAGCAAGCAGTGCCAACAGGAGATCGCCAACGTGGTGTGCCTGCACCGGGCCGGCAGCCTCATGCCCCAGTCTGTGCCTCGACACTGCCAGCTCTCGGGTGAGTCCTGCTGGGGTGTTCCCGATTGCCCTTGGGCATCGGGAATATCCCAGCCAGGCGCGTGGGCCACCTTCCTTATGTCACCAAACTGTCCCACCTGGCAAAAAGTGGCCTCAATCTGTCACTGATTCTCAGATTACCACTGCCTCTAATCCAATCAAAGCTGTGCTAGCCTCCTTACACTGGGCTGTTCATCCCAGCCTGCGGTGCCTGCAGAGGTCAGAGCCAGGCCCAGCTGCATCTTCTGTTTTGAGGGGCCAGAGAAGGACACACACCCCTTTCCCAAGGCGTCACTGACAATTTAATACCACGGGGTTGCGTCTGGCACCATGCCCTGGCACTGCAGCATGATGGGGTTTGCCTGAGGCTGAGCTCTTCCCTGCTGTCCCCCACCTTGCTCAGGTCTCCCTGGTTTATTGGGGTGGTGGGTGCCAAGGCCAGGGGTGGCTGACAGCCCTCTCCCTCCCTGCACAGGCAAGATCAGCCCTGTCATCCAGTGGGATGAGAGCCGGCTGCAGCAGGCACCCCCCAGCAAGCCCGTGCGCATTGCCTACATGCTGGTTGTGCACGGCAGGGCCATTCGCCAGCTGAAGCGGCTCATCAAGGCGGTGTACCACCAGCAGCACTTCTTCTACATCCATGTGGACAAGGTATTCGGGGCAGGGGCGAGGGGAGGGGGGGATGCTAACAGTGCCTGGATCGGTCACTGGGATGTGAGTGAGTGGTGAGTGGAGGAAGTGGCTAGGTAGCGTTTGTCCTCACTGCTGATGGAGCTGTGATCCTTCCACCCCTATTCCTGGAACCCCAAGGAAGCAGGATCTATCCCTCCTGCCCAGAGCAGTCTTGTCTTGCTGCCTTCCTCCCTGTGGAGGCTGCTGTAAGGGCTGACCCCGGGCTGGTGGCAAAGAGGAAGACGAGCCCCTGCTGACTGTGAGCTGTGGTCCCTGACAGCGCTCCAACTACCTCCATCACGAGGCAGTGGAGCTGGCCCGGCACTACCCCAACATCCGTGTGACGCCCTGGCGCATGGTGACCATCTGGGGAGGTGCCAGTCTGCTGAAGATGTACCTGCGTAGCATGAAAGACCTGCTGGAACTGGCTGAGTGGCCCTGGGACTTCTTCATCAACCTGAGTGCCACTGACTACCCCACGAGGTGAGGACCTTGCTGGGGCAGAGGATGATGGAGGTGTTCAAGCTGTGTAATGCTGTAGCAGCCTTGGGAGGGGCAGGGAGGAGCAGGGAGCTGAGGGAAGATGGGGTTGGAGATTGCACCCACATGCTGGTGATGATGCTCCAGGGCCAGGCTGGTCCTGTCTCTGCAGAGGAGACCAGCCGGTACCTTGGAGGCTGTTTTTTCCTGTGGTCTGGGTGTTGCAGGCGAAAATGCATGTGAGACGCCAGACAGCAGAGATGCCACGTCTTTGTTTCCCCAGTGATGGGACCAGGGTTTGAGTCAGCACCCACTGAGCAGCTTTAGGCTCCTTGTGTCTGATAGCTCTTGCAGCATGAATGTTTACTGGACTGTTTTACCCCAGGGGCCGTTAATGCTTTTTAATTTGCACCTCAGGACCAATGAGGAGCTGGTGATGTTCCTGTCCAAATACCGAGATAAGAACTTCCTCAAGTCTCATGGCCGAGATAATGCCAGGTAATCCCAGCTAGGGGCAGAGCTGAACTGGTGGAACAGAAAGAGGAGGGATTTCATAAAAGAATTGAAACAGCTGGGGCAGGGGGGATGGTCTGGCTGCAGCTGCATTCAGTGAAGTGGGTGACACCCCTAATGCCTGATCTTGTCCCCATGCCCAGGTTTATCAAGAAGCAGGGCTTGGACCGCCTGTTCCACGAGTGTGACTCCCACATGTGGCGGCTGGGCGAGCGCCACATCCCTGAGGGCATCGTGGTGGACGGGGGCTCCGACTGGTTCTCACTGACACGCAGCTTTGTGGAGTACGTGGTCTACGCCGATGACCAGCTGGTGTCCCAGCTGCGCCAGTTCTACACCTACACGCTCCTGCCAGCTGAGGTGGGTGCTGGTTGCGGGGCACAGGCTGGATTTTCTTCTCACTGTAGTTAACATCTCTGTCCCACGTCATCCCTGCCCTGGGTAGCTGCGAAGGGCATTTATGGTTCTGCTCGGGCAGCTTTGTGCCTCCCCTTTGTCCAGACCCCAGAATGAAAGAGGGGAGAGAGGAGCAGACAGGCCAAGAGTCATGTTTATATCTAGCCCTGCCTTAGGTCCAGATGCCAGGGCTGGACAAGAACTGATGGGGCTGCACAGCCTGGTCTCTTATGCGTTGCCCTGTGCTGGGAACAGGGATAGGTTTCTGTTTGGGAGCTATCGAGGCCTGCCCTGTTCCTCTGCAAGTGAGGGGTGGGGGGGTCTTCTTTAACCGTCCATCCTCACTGTGTCTCTTGTCCCTTCTCTGTTGTGCATAGTCCTTCTTCCACACAGTCCTGGAGAACAGTCACGCCTGCGAGACTCTGGTCGATAACAACCTACGAGTGACCAACTGGAACCGGAAGCTGGGCTGTAAGTGCCAATATAAACACATAGTCGACTGGTGCGGGTGCTCCCCAAATGACTTCAAACCCCAGGACTTCCTCCGGCTACAGGTGAACAAGATCCTCCTTTCTCCTCCTGCTCCCTCTCCTTCTCCCTGTCTCGCTCCCCTGTGGGCGCACCCCTGGGTGCAATGCCAGCTACTCTGCATGCCCCCACGAGCCTCACCTCAGCCCCGCAAGGGACAGGGGAAGGACTGGCTCCCAGCTGCCATGGGACTCGCTGTAGACATGCCTGTAAACACTTGGGCAGCGGGATAAAGCCAAGTGTCCTGCCCAGCAGCCAGGCTTTTGCTTGCAGTGCTGTTCCTCTTCCCAGGTGTTCTCTCCTCCCATTTTCCTGCTCTTTCCTTGAAGACCTGTCACTTGGGGCAAATACCTTTTCAGTAAAACCACTTCAGAGTGCTGTCCTCTTTGGCAGGACAAAACATCTTGTGACAAACTGTTTCAGTGTATAGGGATGTAGACTGAACAAGGGGGGCTTGGGGGAGATACACCCAGCCCTGAAAAGAGAAGTTGCCAGGATTTTCGAGCAGTCCTGGGCTTACATAGTGCAGGGCCCTGATCCTGCAAGCTGTTCCACATGGCCAGACCTCATGCAGGGTTCTGTAGAGGCTCTGCAGGGTGGGGCCCATCTGAATAGAGATTGCAGCTAAGGAGCTAGATGACACATGGCTGCTTCTGAGCACAGAAAGGGGGAGGCAGTGGGAGAGATGGGAACCCATCTGCATTACCAGTAAGTCTACTGTATGCTCCCACTGATCCTGCCATAGAGGATCCCACATAGAGGCTGGCTGTGCTTTGCTGCTCCTTAACCTGTGCTGTCAAAGAGGGCAGGATGGGTCCCAGCATGTTTCTTCCCAGTCTGTCTCCCTCCCAGCTGCTCCGCTCAGGTGGGAGGGCAGAGGGGCTGCAGCCAATGATGTTAGAAATGCCTGTGCTTTTCCAGCAACTCTCCAGACCCACCTTCTTTGCCCGCAAGTTTGAGTCAACGGTGAACCAGGAGGTGCTGGAGATCCTGGACACGCACCTCTATGGCAGCTATCCCCCCAACACACCGGCACTGAAGGCATACTGGGAGAACGTCTACGACCATGTCGATGGACTCAGCGGCCTCAGCGATGTCGCCCTCACCTTCTACACGGCTTTCTCCAGGCTGGGACTCCGCAAAGCCGCATCCGTGCTGGCAGTGAAGGCCGACAAGCTCTGCAGGTGGGATATTCACCAGGAGCTCAAGCTGGGCTCTGAGTGGCGGCCTGCATCTCATGCTGGGAGGATGCTGATGCTCAGATATGCAACCTCTCCGTCTGTCTCTCTCTCTCCAGATTTGAGGCCCGAGGCTTCCCATCCAGTGTGCACTTATATTTCTATGACGACCGTTTCCAGGGTTACCTGGTGATGCAGGAAGTGCAGAATTTGGCAACTGGGCAGGCAGAGTCCCTGGAGGTGTGGATGATGCCCCAAGGAGCTCTCAAGCTGTTGGGTCATGGAGGGCAGGCAAACCGCTTACAGAACCTTGAGGTAAATGGGGAAAGGTTCCCTCACGACACCCACTTTCCTCCCCGGCTTTCCTACACCATGCTGCCCTTCTTCCTCCCCACCGGAATGCTGTGGGGACAGAGGGACACAGTGCCACTGTCATGTCTGAGAACAAACCTTTGTCCAGGAGTTTGGCTTCTGTGTGGGGTGTGGAGCTGATTGGTGGGGAAGAGGTCTGAAGAGGATCTTTCAGGGGGGAGCTGAAGCTGTGGTGCCCAGCACCTGCGGCTGCAGTAGGCATCATGCACAGCTGGATTGGTGCTGGTGTAGTACAGGCAGGCAGAGAGCAGTGGAGGGTGGGATGTGCATTGCTTTGAGCTCCAAAGCTTGTACCTTCCCTGATTCGGGGAGGTGAAACGCAAAACCTGAGCTGATAACATCTCCCTGCCCAGCATCCCATTGTTCACGCCTCCTGTCCCTACAGGTGGGCACAGAGTGGGACCCCAAGGAAAGGCTCTTCCGCAATTTTGGAGGTTTGATGGGGCCTTTTGACGAGCCAGTGGCCATGCAGAAGTGGTCGCGGGGCCCCAACCTGACAGCCACGGTGGTGTGGATTGACCCCACCTACGTTATTGCTGCTTCCTACGACATAACGGTGGATTCTGAGGCAGAGTTCACCCAGTACAAGCCCCCCCTCAATCGGCCCCTGCGCCCTGGTGTCTGGACCATCCGCCTCCTCCAGTTCTGGGAGCCCCTGGGAGAGAACCAGTTCCTGGTGGTGCCTCAGACCTTCAACCGCAAGCAGCCTCTCAGGAAGGGTGAGGATGCTCTGGAGGTCAGGGCTGGAAGTGGGGTGGAGGGCTCCCTGCAGGCTTTCCCCTGGTGCTGGCCTCTGGGCTGCAGCTGATGACAAGGTATGAGCCGTTCTTCCTTGCTGGTGTCCTCTTGCCCATGTGAGTCCTCAAACCAGGCCTCTGGGCAGGTGCAAAGGCCTGTTTGCGGGTCAGTTAGATCCATCCCACAGCAGCACCCCTCTCCTCAGGCTGGAGGAGAGCTGGGGTTGCAAAGGGATGGGGTGCTGAGCCCCACCGGGAGGGTGGCAGTAGGAAGGACAAGGTGCCGGGATGTTGCACTGCTGATCCCCTCTCTTCTCTCTTTGTCCTGCCCAGATGACAGCAACTGGCTGCATGGCGGGCCCCCCCGCAACGAGTACATGGAGCAGAGTTTCCAGGGCCTTGGGGGGATCCTCAACCTGCCGCGCTCTGAGGAGGCAGAGGAGGATGCGGTGCGGAAGGCGCAGCTGACAGGAAAGGCGCTGGAGGACTGGGCGGATGGTGCCATCAGCGCCTTTTGGTCCGTGTCGGACATCTGCATTGGCAGCCCCTCTGCCTGCGGCTCCCTGGAGACCTGCAGCAAAACCTCCTGGAGTTCCCTCTCACCGGATCCCAAATCAGAACTGGGGCCCGTCAAACCTGACGGGCGGCTGAGGTAGCAGGAGCAGCTAGGGGGGGCGGCCTTGGGAGCGAGGAGCATCCTCTGTCACTGATGTTGGGGGGTCTCCGGACTACATCACCCTGTGCGATTTGCACCGTAGTCACTCAAGGAAGAGTGAATGGGAACCTCTGGGCCAGGAAGAACCTTCTCCTGTGGGGTATTTTGGGCGGAGGGGGAGGTGTGAGGTTGGTCTTGCCCACCTCCCCCAGGAATGGGCACTTGCTGGCCGGGGAGAGCATGCAGGGCGCCCGTCACTGCAGGGGTGCGGATGGCGCTGGCGGCTGGGAAAAGCTGCGTGTTTGTTACTGTAGGCCTAGGAGCTTCAGGAAGGGGTGATGGGGGGATGCAGGGAAGGCTGGTGGATGGGCAGGCTCTGGACCAACTCAGCACCCTGCCCAGCCCCGGGCTGGATCTCTGCAAGATCAGGCCCTGTACTGCTGGCGACCCTGCCGGGGGGCTGCCAAGGGGCTCTGGGGACAGGCAGAAGCAGAATGGGTGGAAGCCTGCTGCATGCACAGAGCTGCTGCTGGCCCAGGGCTTGCATCTCATCCCCTCCACCCCAGCCCTTTAGTTTGTATTTTTATAAATATATATAGAGAGAATTATATATGATGCAAAGTGCAATAGAGACGAGACCCCGCGTTGGTCGGGAAGTCCTTGTGTCTCCATCTCCCCTCGGACTGTAACATACCTTGTTCTCTTGGGTGTCCTGGTGCTACAGGACAGGGTGCTGGGTTGTTTACATTTTTTTTAATTATTATTATTAGTAGTATTGTTGTTGTTGTTATTATTATTATTTTGCTGTTTCCCCATTTCCTGCTGGGGGCTGCTGGGGAACTGCAGCTCTCTGCCCCTTGGGCAGGGTTGCCCCGCGGTTGCGGGGTGCTGCCTGACGGTGCCAAATGTTTGGAGCTGCCACTGTGTGTTGTATGACGGCTCTGCAAGTCGGGGAGCGCTTGGTTCATGGTTCAAGGCCAACAAGCCACTCCGCTGCCTCTGTCTCCGCTTCAGCAAATGCCCTGGGGCTGGGCACCGGGATGCCCCAGTCCCCTGCCAAAAAACGTCCTGGTGCAGATGAGACGGAAGCTCACTGCCTGGCGGGCTGCCCTGTGCCACAGCCCCTAGGCCCAGCCTTTTCTTTTCTCCCTGGCTGGCAGAAGCTTTCCGGATCAGCTGGATCCCTGGCCAAAAAGCTTCCCTGGCCAAAAAGCAAAGAGGCGAGACAAGGTCCAGCAGACTCTATCCGCTCTCCGCTGTTTCTGCTTCCCCCCTCCTCCAGCAAAAGGGTGCAGCGGAGCGTCTCCTTCCCCACCATCCTCCCAGGCTCGGGGACTGTCCTTTCTTGAAGACCAGTGCTGCATAAAGAAGTCTGGGTTGGGTTTTCACCCTGGGAAGATGCTTCACGTGTGCCATGTGGGACTGCAGCGGGAACTCGGACACAGCCTGGGAAGAGATATTGCCCCTGCGCAGGGACGGGGGAACTGCTGGGGATGAGCTGGAGACCATCTGGGCCAACCCCTCTGTTCAAGGCAGGGTCAGCAGGAGCCAGTGGTTTGGCCAGTCGGGTTTTGCTATCTCCAAAGATCTGTGCCATCCTTCACCTCCCTCCAAAGCCCAGGGCTTCCCCGCCTGACAGGGCTCGTACTCCCAGTCTCCATGGTTGAAGGATGCTGGTGCTGCAAGAGGCACGTTGTGAAACAGGCTCCTCCTCACACCGAAGGGAGACAGAGACCTTGGTGCAAGAGGGCAGATACCTGCTGCCCCTCGCTCCAGCCCACCCCTCCTGCGCCCACTCCCTCGTGGCGTGCTCTGGGGCTGGGGAGGGAAGTGGGGTGAGTGGGGGACCGTGCAAGGGCCTGGCCCCACTGCAGAGGAGGACACCAAAACTCTGTCGGAAGCATTATGTAAAGTTGTCTTAAATATGCAACATCACCACAAATATATCTATATCTCTACAGTGCGGTGTGTCAGGTTTTTGCAGCATGTGCTGGAAGGGGTGAGGGGTGGGGGGAGCTGCTGGGTTTCCAAAAGGCTTTTTGGGGGTGCTTTCCCTCCACCCGCCACCTTGGGGAGGGTGTAAATCTGTGCTGGGCACCAGGATGTGCAGTGTTAGAGGTGCACTTGTTTGATGGGCGACCCAGACCCGAGCTGTTGGGTTGTCTCAGCCCGGGGCCCGGGGGTGAGAGCTCGGAGCCCAGTTGCCACCCGTGTTTTCACCCACGGAGCAGCCGGAGCTGCTGCTCCTCTGTGCGGCCGGTCCTGGCGGCGGGTGCCCTGTAGGTACTGCCCGATCGGATTACTTAGCGCTTAAGTTAAAACGTTAATTAGCTAATGAATGGGGCGCCTCCCGGTGCCTGCAGGGCTGGAGCAGAGGATGAGGGCTGGCAGCCTCCCGCAGCCCAGCCCAGCTCTCCCTCCCCGGGAGCGGGGCAGCGCTTGGGGCTGTTCCTTGTCGCGACACCCGATTGCTGCCGGGACAGCGGTGCTCTCGGTAATCCCGGCACGGCGCCGCGTGGGGCTGGGACACCGGCCGACGAGCTGAGCTGGGCTGGCCCGGGCGTGACTCGGCCGGGGGCCGCTTGTAAGCGGAGGGGAGCGGAGCCCGCCCGTTCGGCCCGAGGCCGGTCTGGATCGGGGCCGCGGTTGCAGCGCGGCAGTGCCCGCACGTCCGCCCCGGGCCCCGCCTCCCGCCGCGCGCCGCGTCGCCACGGCAACCGCCGGCCCCGCCTTCCGCCCGCCCAATACAGCCGGCGGCCAATGGGAAGCGGCAGGCCGTTGCTGGACGCACGGCACTGGGAGCGGCCTCGCCCCTCCCGGCCTGGCCCCGCCCCTCTCGGCCTGGCCCCGCCCCCCCGGCCGGTGGGGCGCGGGCGGCGTGCAGCGGCCGCCGGTGGCGGGATGGCGCAGCCCAGCGAGGCCTCGGCGCACACGGCGGCCGCCGGCGCGGCCATGGACAGCAACGTCCTGGCTATCGTCATCGCGGCGAGTGAGTGGCGGGTGGGGGCGGCCGCCGTGCGGGATCAGCCTCCGCTGTTGCCTCCCGGAGCGGCCTCGGGCTGCACTGGCGAGACGACTACCCCCGCGCCGGGGGAGCGCTCGCTGTAGGCTTCCCCCCCGCTCCCGTTCTTCTCCGGATCCCTGCTGGCTCCTGGGGCCGGCGGGGAGGGGTTGGCGGCACCGGGTGGGCTCCGCAGAGCAGAGTGTGGGCTGGGTGGGAGCCGCGGGTTCCCGGAACGCGTGGGGGAACCGGCAGCCTGCCGAGGTACCGAGTGTGAGCCGGGAGCCCTGGCCCCGGGCGGGAGATGCCGGGGAGCCGTTCCTCGCGGGGGCTGAGTCCCTCCGGCTGTGCATCTCGTCCCCGGTCTCGCAGGGATGGAGGGATGTGGGGCACAACGGGGTTTTCGGCGTCCTCGGGACCGGCAGCAGGTGAACCTGGCTTCTCGAGGGCTTTTCCAAGCTGCTCTTTGCCGAGACACCCAGAGGGTGAAGGGGGCCGGGAGGCCCACGGACCCTGTGGGCCACCAGCTCATTCGCCTCTTCTCCCTTCCCCTGGCAGCGGTGTCCACCTCCGTCTTCATCGTGGCGATCCTCATCCTCCTGCTGCTCCTGTACCACCGGGACCCCATGTGCTGCCAGTTCCTCTGCTCCTGTCGCTTCTTCCAGACCCCCAGCCAGTATGTGAGTGTCCTCCCTCTCCCCCTCCTGCCCGCGAGTCCCCCCGCTGCCCCCTGAGCCCTTGGTCCCTTGCGCTGGGGTCTGCGGGACTGCGTTGTTGCACTCCCTGATGGATGTGGGACCTCTGAGCAGAGACAGGCTCTGCTTTCTCCTTATTCCCACTCTACCCAAGAGATCCAACCGCCCAACCCTGCCTGGCTGTGCTCTTGGGGGTAATATCTGGTTCCGCAGCTCCTCACGCAGCTCAGGAGGGGTGTCCTCCTCCCTCGGCACAGCCGTGTGGGGCTCTGTTTTGCAGGGAAGGGGCCCAGCGGGGAAGGGGGCTGGAAGCTCAGGGCAAAGGCAGACAATGCCGCTTGCTACCGCTCGCATCCCCGGCAACTGGCTCTCTTGTGCACAGCTCCCAGGCGCGGAGCAGCGAGACACAAAGCCCTTTTGCTTGCATCTGTAATTTCCTGGGGCTGGCTTTTAAGCGGAGAAGCTGGTGATGGAAAAAGAGCAGCGTGTTCAGCCAGCGCTGCCTTTGTGGTGGTGGCCGCCTGGGGAAGGCTCAGCTTCCAAAGGCCACAGGGATGGCTGCTCATGGGAGGGCTGTCGGTGCCGAGTCCCTGCGAGAAGAGGGGACATCCAGCCTTGGCTAGCTGGGGACAGAGAGTCTTGTGCCGCGAAAGGCAAATTTAATAGTCCAGCACAGGCTGGGAAGTCCCCAACAGAAATCATGGTGGGAATGGGCTGTGCTGGTGGTGTCCCCTGCCTGCTTGGCCGCATCCACTCCTTTCCCCCTCTTCCTCCCCACGCCCTGTCTGTGGCCGTGTTGGGGTGAGGTCTCGGAGCTGCAGAGTGGCTCCCCAGGGCTGTGCAGGACGCGCCGTGAGCTGCAGAGCCTTTGCTGTGCTCAGGCCTGGCCCTCAGGTGGGTGGTTCCAGGAGAAGGCATCTTGCCTTTAGCAAAGGGCTGTGGGGACAGATGGATGTGGATGCGAAGAACTATATATGGAAAGGGAACGTATCTAGGATGTATTTCCATCAGAAAAAGTGAAGTGGTTGTAGTGATGTGAGGCAGCTTTCAAGTGGTTGCGCTGATTGTGCTGGTTTTGATAATCAGTTATTAAAACAAATAGTTGCACCCCCAGCCAGCCTTGTTTCCTGCAGCTTCTGTAATTGCGCCGTAAGGCCAAGACAAACGGTTCCTCAGTCGTTAAGAGCAAAAGTAAATCTGTCATTCCTAGTTCTCCCTGCGAATCCTTGGTTGCTGTGGGAATCTGTTTTCTGATGGCAGAGATGGGGCTTTTCAGAGCGTGAGGGACGGCCCGCAGATTGAGTCCTGGCTCTGGCTCGAGGGGCTGCTCTCCGCGAGAGGCATCCCTGTGGTTGCTTAACACCTTGATCGAGAATTGAGTTTTAACTGGAGCGAGACTGTTGGGGAACAGAACAGCTATCGCTCTGCAGATTTGCTTGCTACGTTATCCTGAAATGACTACCTCGGTAGATAAGCATTTACAAATTCTGTAACTCTGAGCATGTGACGGAGCTCTTATCTACACTAGCGGAATAGTTGGGTTGTTTTTTTGTCATCCCTTGAAGGGAGAAGGTTCTGCTGAGTCTGAATGAAACCCTGCCCTGGGCTGCCATCCCTCCGGCTGCGCTGCGTAGCGGTGCTGCCTGGCCCCGGCTCTTTGCCTGCCCGCACTGCCCGGTGAGGATGTGCCCGAGCTGTTGGCGTTGGTGGCAGGCAGGCAGAGGTTGGCTACCAGCGGCGAGAGCCGTGCGAGCCAAATGGGCAGAGGTAGCAGCTCTCCCCCCTGCCCGGAGTCCCGCTTCCCAGGCTGGCCTGGGTCAGCTGGCTGAGCTCCACTCGCCGCCCAGCGGGATGTGAGGGATTTGGGCTTTGATGTGAGGGATTTCGGCTTTGTTCACGTCCTCCTTCCCGACCCCTCGTTACAGGACTGCCCCCCGCCCTACTTCAGCAGCAGCCAGCGGCTGGTGGGTCCCCAGTGCGGAGCGTCACGGCTGGAGAGCGGTGCTGAGAACGCCGGTGTGCAGGTGATGGATGGGTCCCCGATGGGAGCTGGGGGGGAGGAATGGTAGTGAAGATTCCGATGATTTTGGGAAGAAGCTGTGGTTATGGGGAGCTCCTGAGGCATAGGGAGAAGGTGCTGGAGAGCAGGAGCAATTTTGGGAAGTGCTGCTCGTATGTAAAAACCTGCAGGGGAGGCCAGGAATGCTGCAGAGGACACCGTGGTGCCCTGAGGGGTGTGGGCATGAAGTCCCTCGGGGGACTTGGGATCTTGCAAAGCAGGTCGTGGTGGAATTACATCCTCAGAGGGGGGATTTCCTCTCTCGGGATTCGAGGAAGGGCACCCACAACTTCGAACCCTGAAGTAACTTGAGGTGGCACCAGGCCATGAACTTCCAAGCGAAGAGAGCTGTCACCACGCTGACTTTTCTCTTCTGGGGTGGGCATTTCTAGGGAGACGAGCTCTTCTGCGTCGGACCCACCAGCAGCTACCAGCTCCCTTCCTGGGAGCAACCCCGCTTGCCGAGCTACGAGAGCGTGCGGAAGAAAGATCGCCAGCGGGAAATCCATCAGATGATCGCCGAGAGGTTTGGGCTGTGGGCAGAGCCGTCCCAGGAGGTGAGCTCTCCCTCCCCGGCACGAGGGTGCTGGCAGAGACGTGGGGGGCAGTCCCCGCTCTGGTCTGTATCTGGGTTTTGCTTCAGCAGTTTGCAGTAGCTAAGGACTCTGTTCTCTGCGATTGCCTTTCTCTGATAGCTTTTATCTCTGGGAAGGGCACAAAGTGTACCAGGAGGCTCCTTTGGTGTACATCTGTGCTGGTTAATGATCGATCTCTCCCGGTGTGTTCGCAGAAATGCCCGTGCCGGGAGGCAGGGTAGAGCTGCTGATGAAAGGGCAGGAGGCCCTTCGGATCATCTGCTTGGTACAAGCCCAAGCTGGGAATGTTATTTTTAGATCTGTAAGGCTTCTAAGGTTTCTTGCTCCTTTCTCCCTGCAGGACACCTCCTGGGAGGTCCCTCACTATTACCTTGAAGTGTTTATGGCTTATTTATGAGCAAGAGGCTTTGCCTGTTACAACATTTAAGATTTGCACTCCCGCAATAGAATAGAGAAAAGCGAGTGCATCTGCCAAGTAGGTCCTGCGGCAGCGGCCCAAGAGACTCCTGTTGAACAAAGGAGCCCTCATCGACTAAAGCAGAACAGAAACATTTGAAACCTGAGTAGAGCACTAAATGTTCATCGATTTACCTGGATTTTGGGTTCCTAAAGCTGGACCATAAAGTTTGGCATAGTCAGCACTTGCCGCTCGGTGTTTGGAGCTGTAACTAATGATACCTGCCCTGAAACCAGAGCACTGAGGGCACAGGAGAGGCCCCAAAGACGAGTAGTTGAACTGCAACGGGAGCTCTTCCATAACATCCCCGTGCCACTCCTGTCACTCGTTACGGGGACAAAGCTAGCCCAGCTCTGCCAAAATAAACGTAACAAGAGCCCGGAGGTTCCTCTCCGCTGCTGTGCTTGCTAACAAATCCTGGGCAGATGACCCGCTCTGAAGGTGCTTGTATAAATCCCAGTAATTGATCCTTGGTCAAAGGAAAGCCAACAACAGTCCTGTTTTAACAAAAGTCAGGTTTCTTCTGGCATTGTGACAAGTCCTTGAAGGGGGACAGGGAAGAGCAGGGACCTGGCACAGAATGGGGGGAGGGAGCAGGGGGGAACGTGCCTCTCCAGTGGATCTCTGCCTCGCCGCGTTGCAAACCAGTGATGAGCACTCCTTTTCCAGCCGTTCCTCTGGCCAGCAGCTCGCTGCTCTGAGGACTGCAGGAGTTGAAGTTCAGGCAGTGGTGGTTGTGAGCCTTGTCATCCGCTCTGTAAGAAGAGGTGGGATAATCTCCTGGTTATTTCGGATCAGCCGTAATGCTTTTCCTTTCTTCTCAATAGATGCCGCCTCCCTACGAGCATGCTCTGAGGCATCCTCCAGCTTTCTCAGGAACAGTAATAAGCTCAGAGACCTTGGACAGACGAGGTGTGCCAGACCCTTTCCAGGCCCCTCTCAGCTACCAAACTCAGCGAAACACAGACGTGTAAGACCTTGGCCTCCGCATACTGCTTCTTCTTGTGGTGTCAGCAACAGAAGTGCCTGTGACATTGTTCTCGTCCGCAAGGAGCAGCCAAACCTCAGACCTCCATCCAGATTTGCGATCAGCCGAGACACAGGCAGGTGAGACCCTGCCAGCGGAGTCGTCCCTCCCACAGCACCAGGACAATCATGGCGCCACCACCAGGTATCACACTCCGAGCAGAGCAACCATGAACGTTGCTCACTCTTCTCTGGCAAATGTACTGTTACCAAAGGCGATGGATCAGCTGCTTCTACACAGGGGGCAAAGCCAAGGTGAAGGTCTGCTCAGCCAGAGCTCCTCCAGGCAGCTGGCGTACCATACCTCCGTGAGGCAAGCACTGCCCGGCACGCCAAGGATCAGACCTCAGACAGTGGTCGTCTTGTGCTACTTATTTTTTAGGTTATAAAATGTTCTACTTTATCAGTGTATCGGATACCAGCGGGGAATCCTCACCTGTGAGGAGCAGAACAAATCTGCATCGGAGCATCGCCCTGTGCTCTCACAGCAATGGTCCTCTGTGACTGACAGCAATTTTGTGTGGACTTCAGATAAAGATTTGGAGAGGGACCAGGGGTTGTGACACCTGCTGTACGCAAATACCGACCACCAAGATGAACCCTCTGACTGGATATGCAAGCTGGGAAAGGACAGGAAAAGCATGGACAAAATAGCTGGTGATCTCCATGAAGAATGTAAAGCAAAGGTGGACACGCGTGGCTGACCCCGTTTACCTAGCTGCCTTCTGCAGAGCAGACAATCAAATAATGCCACCACCGACTTTGATAACCTGTTTTCTACTGCAGAGCCAATGTTTTAAATTGTTTACAAACACGTAGATAAAGTGAGATCAGTTTAGCCATAGGGCATTCGGGCTCCTTTCTTTCAAGCAACATAAGCTTGAAAATGTCATGGAATGACTCGAAGAAGACAAAAGGATAAGTCTTCTGGATTATGGCTTTATGATATGTCCCCAGCTGCTGAGCTCCAAATACCACCCCAGACTTGTGCATCTTACCAGGCACTCTGAAGTTAGTCATGAGTTCGCTTCATGAGCGTGAACTTGCCTCACGTGGCTAGTAAACGGAACACTTTCAGTATTTCAGATATTTGAGTTAATCATTGAGGTGAGTTAGAAGGAAAAATCTAGCTTCCCGAGATGCAGAGTTAGGTGCAAGTGGAAAAGGATTTGTCCTCTCCTGCAGTATTTTGAATTAAGATACAAATAGAACAGTAATGTCTAAAAATGAGTAAAAATAGCTAGAGGTAATTATTAGTGGGACAAGTACCGAAATAAGAGTGATTGCAGAGAAAACTCATCCAGTGGCACAATGGTTCTCCAGAGAAAGGCTGCTCAATACTAAATGAACATAAGTAACACATTTTATGAACAGTCAAGACCTTCAACAGACCCACAGTGTTTATTAAATACTCTTACAAATGCCAGCAGGTGACCTCAGTGGCTGAACACTGACCAGGTGTGCTTTAAGACCAAGAAAACAAAGTCCTAAACCGGTGTCTTCCGAGCTAGAATATTCCTGTCCTTGGATGCCAGTCCAGCTGGAGTCGTCTGTCCCAGCTGCTCCTTCCCATCCATCCTTATGTGACACGGGAAGCTCAGAGCATGGTGACCAGTTTAAAGTTTCCTACTTCTGTGGTAGGGACAACATTGATAAAGGTTTTATAAAGAATTGCTCCTTTGGGTAGACGACAGATCATCTCCCTGCTCTCGCTGCTTCGGGGCAGAGGTACGTAGACTTCTTTGGTGTATCTCACTATCCCATCCTCCAGGGCGTAGAGTGTCTTGTTACGGCCCATCCCCACCTGGAAAAGGATGAGAAGTGTTAGAAAGGAAAGGCTGGAGGTCCACCACTAAAGCAGATCCGATCATTGGTCTGTCTCGTTTGACATCCTGGCTTCAACAGCATCTGTTGCTTTGTATTTTAAGAAAACTACACTATTTGCTTCCAGCAATCAGTATGCAATGGTGCTCACTACAATGGAGGAGATACCGATTCCACCCTGAAGCACAAACACTCAGTTAGGTTAAAGAAGTGTTTGGGGATATCCACAGCTTTCCGTCCTTTCCTCAGTCACATGAGCACAGGTGTGACTCTGAGCAGGCTCTGTGACTAAGAAATAGCGGGTAATGAAACCCAATTTCAGGATTATATAGAGCATAGGGAAGAGCATTAAGGAGCCTGAAAGAGAGGAGGCACCGAGTACAGGACTCTGTTGCGGGCTGCTGTTCTCTGAGAACCAAAGAAGAGATGGAAAAACAACTTACGTGAGCCCCTGGATGCCAGCGTATCAACCGCTGTGTCGCCAAAATGTTGCCTGCGTGCACGAATGCCCCTGCAATAGAGTGACAGAGTCAGACTGCAGAGAAACAGAGCTCCCCAAAGCCCTGGCAGAACACAAATGGTTCCAGAACTTACAAACCCCAGCTTTCTGTGGGAATTTTCTAAGGAAAAATTACTTGAATGCTAAAAGCATCTAAACAAAAATGCTGTTAACAGGAAATAAAGGGCAATTGATATACAATAGCAAAAAGCAATTCTAGTCTTTGAAAAGATTACTTCTAGGGTACAAGGCATTTTCTAGTTACTGAAGGCATTTGTTTTATTGCCTTTTACATCGATATGTTTTCATCAGGAAAGCTAATAATTATTAAGTACTCAGCTGCAAGAATCTGTACTTTGGCATCTGCTAAGCCTCATAATTCTCCCCTTTGTAAACATCCAAATGCCCAGCTTTTCAACACAGCGTGGGGGGAAAGTGCACTTAACTTATTAGGTGTCCCACAGCTTACCCTCCTCCCAGGCACTCCAGAGAGGCAAAGTTAGAATCAAAGTATGTCTTCTGTAAGCAATTTTGGCTGGCCGCTTGCAGGCCCATCTGGGAGGGAGGCTGACTCACCCTGCCCTCCCACCAGCTACTCTTGATCACAAGGTTTCACTGAACCTCCCCTTTCCTTTCTCTTGGAAGAGCACCCCGGCCACTTCCTCCTGAAATGCTCAACAACTAACACCCGTACCAGGGGAGAAGCTGTGAAGAACCCAATGAAACACAGATTAAGACTCAGCAGATACTCAGACCTACCTTCTACTTTTTTGAATCCATAGCGTTTCCCAGGGCTGCGGCCACCTAAGTTTTTTGAGCTGCCTCCAGCCTTCTTAGAAGCACATCTGACAGCAACCAGGCTTGTTTGGGGAGTAGTTAGAACTAGGTTGGGAGCAAGAACAACTGTCAGCTGAAAGAAAAAACCTATTACACACACTTTCTTTTTTTCAGATTTAAAGGATGTCAGTTAAGACAGGCTTTCAAACTAAAGGCAAAAGAAAGCCCTGGGGGGAAAAAAAAATTACTTCCAAGACAAATCATAATTAGACCACCATGGCCTAAGTCCCCTGCAAAGAGGCCACATCTCAAGTGCTGCTGCTGCCCAGGGAGGAATGAAACTCTTGGCAACGATGTTAAAGGACATGCCCAAATTCCTGTTTCAGCAAGGTCTTGTACAATGAGGTACAGATGTTTCAGGTTGCTGTGGATTGGCCTTACATTGTTTTGAGAAAAGACAAGTAGTGATCTCTGTTTCAGTTTCCCCTTCGATCAAATGGCATTTACTTACACAATAACATTTTGAAATCTTACAAATGAGAAGAGTCCAATTCAGGACAATGTATAAGCATTGGGTTGGAACTTGATGATCTTCAAGGTCCTTTCCAACCTAAACCATTCTATAATTCTATGATATATAGAATCGCTACCCTGAACATACTAACTGAAGCACTTTGTGCAAATCTTTGAGTTACAATCAGGACAAGTCAAGGAAAAAAATCAGTTGTTAAGGACACTGAGTGTCTCTGGAACACAAAATATTATTCACACCACAAACTTCCTTAAATAAACAAGACACTGACAGAAAACACTGGTTTTCTTATCAAGAAAGCTGACCCTCTAGTGTACTTCTCTCTGTAAAAATTAATTGAGATATAATTAGTTCTTTTTAAAAATCTGTTCAGTACCTCCTTTCATGCAGTTAGCAGGCAAATCCAATTTTTCTGAATCCCTCTATTCAACCTCTTAAGCAGCAGGTTAGTACAGAAGAGTGGTTATCGTAACATTCTTCTTTTCGTATCCTGAGTAAAACTGCTGGATTAATTTAATCTTAATTAAATTATCACAGATACTCAGTGAGCTAGAAATACTGTTGAGAAAAGGGAAATTACTCTACAAAGAGCCATTAATTTCAGGAGCTAACCCATTAAGTAAAAGAAAGGATCTGAGACTTGACAAACTACAGGGAAGCAGGCAAAGATGAATGAGAGTTATGGTTTCATATGCACAAATTCTACAAAGTTATAGTCCAATTAACTTTTATCAAAAAAAAAACCTCCATCAGGTTGATTCGAGGGTTACATGTGGTGTTGCATGAAAGAAGCTTGCTAACAAAAAAAAAAATAATGAACCTCAAAGCATCAAACCTGCAGGGAAAAAGCAGTTATCTAAAGAAGAATGAGACAGAAAGTTTGTAATTTGATTGAAGTCACGTTGGGAATCAGTGGAAAAACTTCATAATTCTGATGTCCCACCAAAGAAACTATGAGGATATTTATGCCTGTAACACTTCTAGATTAAAAAAAGGGGGGTTTTAAAGCCTCCTGACTATTGCACCGCACAAGGAGAGGGTGGCACCCCTTGCTGTTTGGTCTCTACCTAGCACACACGAATACTGTTTTTCCAAAGATGATTTTGTTCACCTTGAGGGCAGTCAAGCAGCAGCACAGAGTTTGCGCACTCCCTATCCCTGCAGGACTTCGAGTCCAGAGAGGATAAAGCTCTCAGCACCTCAGCCCGAGGTCACACTACAAACCACCTGAGGCCCCTTCCCGCACGATGCGGTAGGGCTAAGGCCTGAAACCCTCCCCATTTCAGCACAGTACCGCCTCAACCGAGCCGCCGCCTGAGGTAAAAGCGAAGATCTCCATCACCGAACTACCGGCAGTGATTTCCCCCGGAGCACCCCTTCTACCGGTCGGACCCCTCTCCCCACCCCGCAGAGGGCTAAAGCTGGGGGGGGGGGGGGGGGGGGGGAATTAACCTCCCTCACTCACACAAACGTCCCAGCGCCGCCATTTTCTCGAGCGCCTCTTCCGGTGGGAGGGCGGGGCGCGCGCGGCTGGCGGCGGTTGGTTCGAACGCGCTCATGCGCACGCGTTCGGAATAACCGCCACCAGTCGCGCGTGCGTTTCGAGTAATCGCCGCCCGCGCGAGCTTCCCCTCAGCCAGCGCTGGTTTCGCTGCTTCCCTCAGGCGCCGGGGGCTTCACCTCTGGGGAAAGCGGGATGGCGGAGAGCGGGCCGAGGACTGAGGAGAGCGATGAGGAGGAGCTGCCTACTTTAGCCTCCCTGCTGCAGCCCTCGCTATCGTCGCTGCCGCCCGGCAGGTTGGGCCACCGGCGGTCCTCGTCTCCCGCTCCCAAGCGGCGGAGGGTGACGGGGCTGGCTGTGGTGGTGAGCAGTGGGAGCGAAGACGAGGAGGAGGTGGAGGAGGTCGTCCCTCTGCCCGAGAGGATCAAGAGGAGGGCTTTGGAGCACCCCCAGCCGGGCGGTGGGGATGCAGCAGGAGGAGCTGGCCTTAGCGCTAGCGGTGACCTGTTGGCACCTGGCAGCAGAGGGCCGCAGAATGCCCTGGTGTCGTCTGGAGATTTGTCTTGTGGCAGCCAAAAAGGCACGGGAGGTGCTGAGAGGACCTCCTTGTGCTCGCTGCCAGCCTCTCAGTCTGACTCTGCAGACCAGCCGACTATGCCCCTGGTAAGCAGAGCAGGCCCAGAAACATCCCCCCCTCCCAAGAAGTCAAAATATAGTCAGAAGGAAAGGGAAGCAATCTGCCAGGCTGCGTGGCAGAGGAGGAAGGAGCGAGAAGCACAGAGGAGGCAGCAGGAGCAGGAAAAAGAGAGGAAGAGGGCTCTTGCCAAGATGCTGAAAGCTCAGCGACCAGGGGAGTGCCAGAAATACATAACCGTGGTGCTAGATCCAGGTACTTGTCTTCACAACCTGCATCTGCCTTATGTTGACTGTCAGTTCTTGCTGCGGAAGCCTGAGACGTGTCAATTTCAGTTCTCTTACAGGTAGAAGGTGGTGGGCAGATCCTTAGTGCTTTGCAGGCTGCAAATTATTCCTGTGTGGTTGAGAGTCAGGCTGTTCCCTGCAGCATCACCTGGAGGCGAAAAATTGTGTCATCTCAGGTGTGCAAGCAAAATCTCAATGTTCTTGCCGTTTTCTTCCTGTTATTTGTACTCATTAGTATTGTATTTAGCAACACAAGTAAACACCCTCTAATCTCCCTGCCTCAGAGGTCTGAGTGGGAGCACCAGTTTGAGTGAGTGAATTATAAACAGACTGTTGGTCTGTCTGTTTGTTTTCTGGACAGGTAGAAGATGGAGATGAATGGACAGAAGAACCAAATGTCCTGGTTCTGCTTTGCTTGGAGAAGTTTTTGTCCATGGTTCACAACTACAAACAAGTGAGAATGCTTATGATATTTGTGCTCTCGAACATGCCTTGCTGTAAGGGTGGTGTTTGTCATCCCTCTTCATGGCAGGAAGGTTTTGATGTGGGATGGAGCCATGGTTTCAGTAAGCCAGAAATCTGGTTTTAGAAGCCATTAGTGGATCAAAACCACTAGGGTTGTATAACGCAAAGTTCTGACAAGTTTTCTTTCCTAGTTACAGTTTTTCACAGATTTTTTAAGAGATAACGTTGTCAGATCAAGTGGGATTGTTTTTTATTTACCTCTGCCATAACTTTATACTAGACCAATATTGCCTGCTTGCCCATGAAGAGTGATGTGAACAGACTTTCTCATCTGCAGATCCAGCTGCAGAATCATAGCCGTAGATTGCTGCGCTTGCATGTGTGAGTCAGAATGGTTTAATGCCTTTTTTCTGTTGATCTTTGCAGGAGGCCAAGGGCTGTACAGCAGGACAGAAGGAGACCCTACAGAGCTATGTAGATCATGTGATGGAGAAAATGCCTGGGAAAATTCTGGCACTGGCAGTGGTTGAAGTAGAAAATTATTTCAGGTTAAACTTTTTTCCCTCCAGACGTTTCTCTGTTGTCTCTAGCCTTGAAAAAGGCTTGCCATAGGTGTTTACATTAATTCGTTCTAGCAAAGACTGGAGCATAAGAGGTATTCCCACCCAGAACTGCTCCACTATTTGTTATACAGAAACAAAAGCAAAGGTCCATCCAGCCTGTCATCACAGTGACCAATGGCAAATACCTGGGGAGGAGCATGAACTCCCAGTCTTACTTTACTCTTCTTAGGTCTCTCACAGTTCAGTCAAAAAAGAGACTGCAACAGGCAGCAGCGAGTGGAAACCAAGAAGAGGAACAGGGAAAACGGAGAAAAAAGAAAGTTAAAGATTCTGACTTGGAGATAACCAGAATGGATGTGGAAGAAGTGAGTACCTTTAAAACAGGCATACAGCCATTGTCTCTTATTGTCTGCAATTATTTGAACATTTGACCCAATCACATGCTTTCTTGGACGGGGACATTCAGCCTTCATTAGTCCATGTGTCTGTGGAGAGAGCTCTTTGGGTTTAGTTTGCTACTGTTCGGGTATGTACCTCCTCTCCCAGACAAACATGTCTCATTCACCTTGATCCTGGGTACTGAAACAGCAGTCTTAGTCACCATCTCTCACCCTTCATGGCCTGCTGGCAAAGCACGTCAGTGCTGCCCTGGGCTGGGTGGACTGTGTGCAATGAGAGCCTGCTACTGAGGAGCTGCGGCAGCTGAAATGGTGCTAAACCGATATTAATTGACAGGAGACAGGCTGCCCCTAAATACTTGAGTGCCTTAAATTAACTGTTCCCAAAGTGGGGAGAGAGTGGAAGTTCTTGTCCAATAGCTAGATGTTGTGACCCTTTTTTGTTTCAGACAAGAGTGGGGTTTAATGTGAGAAGACTAATTGTTACATTTGTTGTTTCCAATGACGTTTACAGGCCTTGGCAGATCTGCAGGTGTGCAAACAAGTTCAAGTCAGCTTATTTGAGAGCTGGGAGGAGCTCGGAGAGTTTGCCACTATGTTCACAAAAGCTGTGGCTGAAGCACCATTCAAGTGAGTAAGCAGATGAGGTTTGGTCATATCTTTGGAGAGGCTGCAATTTTGCAGTTACTGGGAGCGAACAGCAGGTACGCAGCTGTACTTCTGTACAACACAGTATAATGATTTTCAAAGGAGCAGGTAACACAGAGAAGCTGTTAATGCAGCTCCTTCAGCACAGCATTACCTTTTGGAAACTGATGTCCTGCCTGGGGAGGGTTGAGCACAGACCCTGGTTTCACATTGGAGTCTTGACATCAAGTAAAGCTCTTCCAGTCTGATTTTAGGAGTAGGAAGGGAATGCAAGTAGGGTTGGGCTCTTACAGCATCAGGTTTTCTTCTTCAGTATGTAACCAAGAGAGACGTTACTGAGAATGAACCATTTAGCTGCTTCCATTGATAAGGAAGGACGGCAGCATGTTGCACAGCGATAGCTTTCTTAAGCCATTTTGTGCAGTCTCACACAATCTGAGTATTCCTATCACAGCAGCTGCTGTACTTCACATCACTAAAAATGACATGTAAAAGTATTTTATCATGGTTGACAGTCAGAAAGTTAATTCTTGTTTACCACTTTGTGTACATGTTGGCTTGTGTCAGGATTGCCCCCAAGTACAGGACTGTTTCTTTTTCAGTAGGAAATTTGCATCTTAAACAAGGAAATTGGTAATACATGTAAAGGAAATAGGGTCAAATTTTTAGCATTTACTTTGATGCCAATGGTGTCTATAGCAGCATGGAGTGAGAAATGGCGCTCTGTCTCTGGCTACATGACAAGGGATGCAGGAATAGGATTTTATAGCCTCATTGTCTCATTTGCTTTCCCATCCTTTGTGCTCCCTAGGCGAGAGCGAGAGAAGACGGGGTTCTCTTTCTACTTAGAGAAGGGGTCGTGCAGCGGGGTGAAGGTGGATCGTTCTGGAAAGGGTCTCTTAGAAGTTTGGAAGAGGCAAATACAACAATTTAACCGTGTCAGCCGTGAGATGGCTGAGGCTATCGTGTCTGCCTACTCTTCTCCTCTGCTTCTAACCCAGGTAAGGGTGCCTTGGGAATACCAAGTACTATGTGCAGGCAGCCAGCTAATGTAAGGAGTGGAAGAAATAATTCAATTGGTATTAAATTTGACACAACGATTCTGTATGAGCTGTTTAGTAAGGCAGGGAAGGAACCGATTTCTTGGCACCCATTGCTTTGGCTTTACAGAGCAGACTACTGAGGGAGCAGTATTGGTTCTGCATCATCCTCTAAGCTCACAAATGAGATCTGGGGAGAGACCACATGAAAAATGAACATACATTGTGAAAGGGTAGAGCAGTCATGGGTGCATAGCTTTGATTATTTTTTTTTTAAGCATTGGATGCAAATGGATGATATCATTGTTCTTTTGTGTTGCTTTTAGGCCTATAGCAGATGCTCCTCGGAGCAGGAGCGGGAAAACATGCTGGCCAATATCCCTGTGCACCGTGGTGATGGTGTGACAGCCACCTCCCGGCGGATCGGACCAGAACTCTCCCGACGAATCTATCTGCAGATGACTTCCCACGATCCTAATCTCTATTTGGATTTCACTGGGTAGCCCCAGGCGATGAGGATTTTACTGTTTGCTTGGTTTCAGTATTCAGCTTCCTTTTGGGAAGAAGTGCTGAGATAACAGAGTCATTGATTCTAGTTTAAAGACTTAAAACGCGTTTAGATTTTGTTGTAGCAGAAGAAGGTTGGATAAAATTGCTGATTGGCTGGAGTTTACACAAGAAAGATGGTGAACATCCTCCATAACAGCATGAGTTGGACACGGCTTATAGTACTGATAGTTCCTTTTATTTGTCTTCCTAGAAAATAACTAACTTTGAATAATAATAATGATATTTGCTTCTTTAATATGCTGTCTTGAATATAGACAGGTATGTCATCTGTTGAAAGGAATGCTTTGTACTGCTGTCCTAAACTGAAAGTAGTTATCTTCTCCCTCCAGCAAGAGAAATCCTAATGCTAAAGCAACGTGGTGCTGCCCCCCTAGCAGCTGCTCTAGTGAGGTGGAGGAACTTTACCTCACAAAATAGACTCTCAGTTTTCCGCTGTGGCAGATGGGAATGAGTAAGACTAATTTTCAGATATAAATTTAGACTGCCCTGATTCAGTCTCCAGACAGCTTAATCTATAGAAGGTCTTGAAATCTGATTATATGCACTGGAATTATGAGGTCTAAACAGTTGGCAGAAAAAGCTTTCTTTTAATTAGATTGAGGAACACGCTTGCCTGTCCACGAAGCCATTAGCACTTGTGTGCACACAAGGACAGTTGAGGTCTTTCACGAAAGCAGCACTTACTGAGATGAGTTTTGAGAGTGAATTAAACTGCATCCAGCATGGGGACGTTACCCTTTGGAACCGTGCTGCCTCAAATGAAAACACACCTATCCCTTACACTGGCTTTGGGCATTCAGCAGGAGCCCTTGCCTGGCCAGTAGCACGCTTCTGACCTGAACTGGTAAATCTTAGTAGCTTGGCATTTGCGAACGTAAGCAGCACTCTCCTAGATGGCAAAACAGCGGAGTCCTGCCAGACGCTGGCAGGAATGTCTGTAGAGAGGATGTTGTTTGCTGTTGTGACAAGCACTCGACCACGGATAAAAATGTAGAGAGTTTCTTTTTTAGTTTTCTTTTCCATCTCCTGTTTTGCAGCTTTCTGAGCATCATACTCCCGTCTTCTGCATTCCTTTTCTTCTGCCTTCTCTCACTTCCTCAGTTCCCTCTCCTGAGCCTCCTTTGCTCACAGATGGAGGGAGATGCTGATGAAGCAAGTGCCCATCCAGGACAATCACTGCTGCGAGTTGTGTTGTAGCATATTTTGCAGGGTTTTGTGGTTTTGCAGAGCGGCTAACACGTCCTCGTAGAGAGTGTTCAGGCTGACGCAGAGAGGCTGATGGTGCAGCTCTGTCAGCTTGCAGGCGGCCAAAGTACAGAGCACGCACAGCAGCACAACGAGCAGGACCCGCAGCACCGACCGCGACCAGGAGTGCTTGTGCCGGGGCGGCTGAGGGGGACGAGAACCGGAGGCGGGCTCTGTAACGAGAACATTTACAAGACAGAGACCATGAGGAATTAAATATCTTTAAGAGTCTATATTCAGAAACATAAGGTAAGACACTTTAGCCTCTGCTGCAGTTCCCTTTTGTGATGCTATTTCATGATGAATGAGTTTTCATCATGATGAATTTTCATCAGTTAATTCTGGTTAATAAATAGACACACAGGATCTACCCATCTAGGATGAAAAGTTTCAGATTTAGTTTCATGGGCAGTGGTGTAAAGGTGTGAAGCGCTGCTGTGTTACAAAAGATCGGGTTTTGCACATGTAGTTCAGTACCTTTAAAAAGAAATGTGTGGAGGAAAGTTCTCCTTAGGAACAGCTGAAGAACTTGTAGCTCAGCAGCTCATTGGGAACAGAGACAAAAGGGAAAAGGGCACAGCAGCTGAGACTATTAGAAGTCCTACAGGTTTCCCCCTCACTCCCACCATCTCCCAGTACCTGGGCCGCATAAAAGCGAATCTGGCAGCATCACAATGTGATGAAGGTGAACTCTGATGCAATCCCACCCAAAATGCATACTACTTGCTTCGGGTCTGCACAGTTTCTTTTTTAGTTTTCTTTTCCATCTCCTGTTTTGCAGCTTTCTGAGCATCATACTCCCGTCTTCTGCGTTCCTTTTCTTCTGCCTTCTCTCGCTTCCTCAGTTCCCTCTCCTGAGCCTCCTTTGCTCGCTGTTCTGCTTCACGCTTCTTCTCCATTTCTGGGGATTAACAGGAAGGTTTTTCCTTTTATTTAAAGGGTTGTCATTGCCTTCTTACTTATTACCTGCTTATCGGTTTCCCATTGGAATGAGGAAACGAATGAAATAACTATCCTCTTTTATCTTTGAGTTTCATATTTTTTAATATTACATACCTTGCATTTTGCTCCCTCAAAATTAGGCTTCCCTTAAAATAAATCCTGTGCTCTTCTTTCATATTCTTATAGAAAACCTATAGCATATTCCATCTAGAGAGCTATTATTCAGGCAAGAAATCACAGAGTTATCCTTGGCTGTCTTTCTCCCTCCAGCTCTTCTACCCTACTACTCACAGAGTCCTGAGGACTTTGACAGCCACAAGCATGAGTTAGATGGCAATCATTATGTCTGGGTGTGTAGGAGAGATGCAACATGGCATCAAAACCCAACAAATGCACATAATAGGCTGACTTGCACTCCTCCTACTACACTAGAACCCAACAAATGCACACAGTAGGAAGAAGCTCACCTTTTCCACCGAGTCTAGGCCTATTTCCTATTATCTCAGTTTCCCGCAGGACTCTGTCCATCCGGAACCCTTTCACTCCACCCCCCTGGTGCACCTTCTCCTTGTGGAAAAGCCGTTACTGGTCCCTTTCCTCACAGAGAAGCAAAATCACTGTTTTACCTGCTCCATGCTCACTTCGCAGATCTCCTGCGGGACTCTGCTCACCTGCAACCCTTTCGCTTCACCCCTTCCCTGGCCGGTCTCCTCATGGAGAAACGGAACGGTGGTGATAAGGGCTCCACACTCACTTCACAGATCATCCTGCGTCTCATTCACACACTTTCAGTCCTGCTGTCCCACCGGGGTAATACTTAATAGTCAATTTTCTTACCCAGACTCTCCCAGCCGCCCAAGTAATACTTAGCAGTCAATTTTCTTACCCGGGTTCTGTGCACAGAAATTGTCAGCTGCCATGCGTAATTCAATTTTGTCACTGTGAGAAACACTCGCTCATGGATAAAAATGTACAGAGGACAAAGTCTTTAAAGCAAAGATAAAAGCTTATTCAGGATCAAAATAACCAACTCGCCTGCAGGTGCATCCCCAAAAGAGCACATCTAGTTACAACACTTCAGGTATTTATGTCCTGTCCCCTTTTCCCATTGGTTTGGTACTTTAGGGCGCACATACCTTCACAACCAGTTAGCCTACCACAAACTCTATTCATATTTTTCTCCTTTTAAGGAGTTGTTTTTTGAAGTTACACAGCTCTGCTTGTGCCATCGACACACAAAATGGCTGTTCATAGCTGTGCTCATGTTGTCGACATTCAAAATGGCTGAAGCAAAACAATCCCTGAGTTCCATCTCTCACAATCCACCCCCTTTTACTTATTCCATTTTTTGCTGAAGCCCATACACAGTCTCTTCATCTTGTCCTTCCTTCTTTGGATGTCTCTTCTTCAACACCTTGATCTTCTGAGTTGCTATATTCTGGCCCAAGAATGCCATCTGCAGCTGCTTACCTGCATTCCTTCTACTAGGGATTAACCTTATAAAACATTGCTGCTTCTATTAACTTTATAACCCAGCAAATGCACATAATAGGCTGAATTGCATTCCTTCTAACCTTATAAAACATGGCATTACTAGCCTATTCTGGTAGATGCCATTTATCATCTGTGTTCGTTGTGCTGCTAATAATATCCCCAGATGCCATCCTGTGCCCATGTTGCCAGCCCATAAGTCTCTATAATATGCTGAGGGGTCCATTCATCTTCCCCCCTCTTTGAGTTCCTCCTATGTGAACTCCCAGCCCAGCTGCCTGTGCTTGAGACAACAAGAAGGGCATTATGTATCCAATGTAACATATTCCCGACCAATTTGGGGAAAACCTTTGATATGCATTCTGCCCACAAATCCAATAATGCTCCTTAAGAGCCCAAGTGCCATTTTACTTTTATCTGATATTCAAGCTGTTGCTTTTTTCTGCGTGGTACTTGGAGAACCACAGTCTTATCAATAGGTTACAAAAAGGTGAAGGCTTACTGCTTCAATAATGACCTTGGTATGAAATGCTATAGATTATTTCCTCATGGCACTGCTCTTATCAGCAATAATCCCAGGTGTTAGAAGAGAGGGAGTGATTCTGGTGACTAACGTGGGGTGTCTCAGTGGAGTCTGTAGCATGGCTGTTCTCTGAAACCTGCATGTAACAATACATGTACACTTCATTTTAGTGCTCACGAAGCCCTTAAGGATATGATAAACTTTGGTTTTGTTTTCTCTTTCAGAAAATTATAAATAATTCACAGGCCTTTGCACAGGCAAGTTTTCTTCTCTAGGTGCAAACCGCCAAACCTCCCAGCCTTCCCAACAGCCCCAAGGTGAAGCCCTTCTCTGCGATGCTGCCACAGTGCCACCCAGTGCTGCCTGCCACTGCTGCAGCCAGCAGCTGACAACAGGTGGTCAACTTGCCCACTGGCACCATCAACTCGCCTGCTGTCTCTCTGTGGGTCTCAGACACCCCCCTCTTGTTGCAGACGCAAAACCAGCCTGCAGACTGGCCACAAGCCCTTCCTAAGCGGTAGCTGCTTTGTTGGCACTAGCTGGTTCAAATTAATGTAGTCAAAACGCAGTACTGTGTATACTCAGAAATCATTTTTGGCTGTTCCTAAAAGACCTAATTAAAATTCAACCACCATTAATAAACATCCAGTTCAGACAAATTGCTGCGAAAACTGCTGTATTGAAAATTTTCAGCTCCTTTCAATAGTACATCAGCTTCTTCGCTCCAACATATGGATGCACAGCCATCCTACACACTTGTAATTGGTCCTGGAGTAGGCCTTAATATATTATTCCCATACAGCCATATAACCAATTTTAGCACGGATAGGAATGAGAGCAGGGAAGGGATATGTATTACAAACCTTCTACCTCCAGGATACAGCTACAGCTACCTAGATAACACATGGGCTGTTTTTTTCCACTCCTATAGATCGGCAGCTTTCTGGATATTGCAATCTAGGTAAAAATCCCTTGGAGGTAAGAAGCATTAACAAGTTTAAGTTAACGTGGGGAAATGATGGGAGTTACAGGCCAACTGCAAAACATGCACAGCAAAGATGATCTGAACAATAACTTTGCTCTGTGTGGAGTGGACCAGCAAACCAACGCTGACTGAGTCAAAGCAGTTTCATCAGAACACAATTCCATAGGAATTCTGGCTGCGTAGATGGTGGAGGGAGATGCTGATGAAGCAAGTGCCCATCCAGGACAATCACTGCTGCGAGTTATGTTGTAGCATATTTTGCAGGGTTTTGTGGTTTTGCAGAGCGGCTAACACGTCCTCGTAGAGAGTGTTCAGGCTGACGCAGAGAGGCTGATGGTGCAGCTCTGTCAGCTTGCAGGCGGCCAAAGTACAGAGCACGCACAGCAGCACAACGAGCAGGACCCGCAGCACCGACCGCGACCAGGAGTGCTTGTGCCGGGGCGGCTGAGGGGGACGAGAACCGGAGGCGGGCTCTGTAACAAGAACATTTACAAGACGGAGACCGTGAGGAATTAAATATCTTTAAGAGTCTATATTCAGAAACATAAGGTAAGACACTTTAGCCTCTGCTGCAGTTCCCTTTTGTGATGTTATTTCATGATGAATGAATTTTCATCATGATGAATTTTCATCAGTTAATTCTGGTTAATAAATAGACACACAGGATCTACCCATCTAGGATGAAAAGTTTCAGATTTAGTTTCATGGGCAGTGGTGTAAAGGTGTGAAGCGCTGCTGTGTTACAAAAGATCGGGTTTTGCACATGTAGTTCAGTACCTTTAAAAAGAAATGTGTGGAGGAAAGTTCTCCTTAGGAACAGCTGAAGAACTTGTAGCTCAGCAGCTCATTGGGAACAGAGACAAAAGGGAAAAGGGCACAGCAGCTGAGACTATTAGAAGTCCTACAGGTTTCCCCCCAACTCCCACCATCTCCCAGTACCTGGGCCGCATAAAAGCGAATCTGGCAGCATCACAATGTGATGAAGGTGAACTCTGATGCAATCCCACCCAAAATGCATACTACTTACTTCGGGTCTGCACAGTTTCTTTTTTAGTTTTCTTTTCCATCTCCTGTTTTGCAGCTTTCTGAGCATCATACTCCCGTCTTCTGCGTTCCTTTTCTTCTGCCTTCTCTCGCTTCCTCAGTTCCCTCTCCTGAGCCTCCTTTGCTCGCTGTTCTGCTTCACGCTTCTTCTCCATTTCTGGGGATTAACAGGAAGGTTTTTCCTTTTATTTAAAGGGTTGTCATTGCCTTCTTCCTTGCAGAGAGTACGTGAGGACTGTGTGCTTACCTCGCTCTGCTTGAAGCTTCCGCTGCCGTTGTCGATCCTGCTCAGACTGGATCGCTTTCATGTGCTGCAGTACCTTCAAGGTCCAAGAAAACAACCTGAGGTCTCTGAAGAAGGCTCGTTGTGCAGTCCATTCAAACGCAAACAGCTGGGGCACAGCTGAGGACAGTCGGCTGGGGCTGACCACCCACCCTGACTTACCCCTGTGGGATGGCTCTGAAGAGAGCTCGCGCCTCCCCACGTCAATCTTTGCAGTTAAGAAACAGATCTTTCAATTAAAACCCAAACCTGCCAAACGCGTGCTAGCCCATGCAGAGGATCACAGAACACTTCTATTTATGTGAGACTACAGTTTGCCAGAACTTCTCCTGAGATTTTTGTACTCTGTACTATAAGCTTAGACATGGATTATATTGTCTGATTATGCCTCCGCTTTCTTGGCAACCAGCATTTAGTCCTCTCTTAACTCCACTAATGGAAGAGAATTCTACTCAGCCTAGTGTTTGCTCTCTCCAGGCACAGAAGCGGTGAAGTAAGTGTGGTGAACATGCACCTCACTGGCTGAAGAAACTTCACACTGCTGCAGCAGCTGCCCAGCTTGCTAAGCAAAAAGAGGAAAAACCACCACCGACAAAGCGAAGTAAGGAAAAAAGAAATAACAACAGATTCCTTACCTTGACAGCAGCCTGTTTACACTGCTTCTCATCCAGACAGTCTCCTGCTACTTTAGCTAGGACAGGATCCAATGGATTGTCCTTCAGATCCAGCCACTTCAGGTTCTGCAGAAAGGAACGATAAAGCGCAGGCTGTAAGAGCACAGTAGTCTTGTGATTATTTACAAATCCAAAGCAGAAGCAAAGAACTACTTAGTTTCCACATGAACGAAACAGGTAGGGAAGACAAGCAGAGAGCATAGGCAGAGACATTTTCAATAGATGTGAGAGAATTTCCTCTGAGCTGTGGTGCAGAGCCAGATGAATTTTGGAATGGGTAGTCAGCAGGAGGGATGCTTTACTGGAGAAATCAACTTGACAAGGATCACAAGACCCTGGGCTGCATCCCAAAGCTTTACGTAACTGCCCAGCAAACAGTTTTACCTTGAGCTGTGCAAAGCTGACTGGCAGGGTGACTAAACGGTTGTTCAGAAGGTCCAGGTGCTGCAGATTGACAAGGCGGCCAAAGTCCAAGGGCAGCTGTTGAAGCCGATTTTTACTCAAATCCAGTTTCACCAGGTGCATCAAACTGCAGAAGTCTGACTAAAACCCAAACACAGACAAAACCCAAAGCTTGTCAAGCACCTTTATGAAGGAACCTCAGCAGGGAGTATGTGGAGATAGCCTGTGCCTTACATATGCCACAAATCCTTAACTTACTACAGAACTGCAATGGAGGAAAATCACCTGCCTCCTTTCCTCGGAAGACAGAGGTAGAAAACAGCAGGGGCAGATAAGACAGACAGACAGACTGACAAGGTGATGTACAATTGAAACAAACCCGAGCCTCCACTGCTGATGAAACTGGTCTGTATTCACATGGGGATCCTCTGGCAGGAAGATGCTGCAATCTTCATGCAGTGCAAACCTTTTCTCTCTCCTGCCTCTGCCAAACCCGCCACCAGCGCTGGCCCGTCCCGCACAGCAGAGTCAGTCATCCAGCCACCCCAGGATGAGGACAGTGCCCATTCCCAACCTCCTGCTGAACCTCCACTGAAGCACTAGGTACCTTTTCTAAATATTTCCCAACAGACTCATCCCCCCAAGGGCTCTCTAGCACCTTACCGGCAAGGAAATGAGGTTGTTACAGGACAAATCCAATATCGTGGCTTTTGGAAGAGCGGCCTGAAAGAGAAACGAAGCACTAAATCACCACCGAGGTACACCCGTACCCTCCCGACACCGACTAGTTATGCCTCTGCGGTTCCTCCCGTGTCAGTCTGTCCATCCCCCCGCGGCTGCCTCCGAGGTCACGTCATATCTCGACTGATTTCTGGGTCCAAAGGCTGTACTTTTCCTGAAATAGATGTGAACAGCGGCAGCTGCTCGGCCAACGCGGCACGACACCCTCCTCTCGGCTCTCCTAAATACCCGAGGGCCGGGTCGCAAACACCTCCGGCACATCTGGCTCCCCTGCACACATCTGGCTCTCCCGCGCAGCCCCTTCCCAGGGATCGGGCTGGCAGTGCCGGTCCCCGGGGCTGCGGCCCCGTCCCCGCCGGGCGGCCCGGACGCTCACCAGCTCCCGGACCGGCACCTCGTTCAGGTCGCAGAGGCTCAGATCCAGCTCGTTACCGTCCAGCTTGTCCTTTAGGCTCGTTCCTTTCCCTCCGCCCCGCGACATGGCCGCCGGCACCGCCGGAGTCCTCCGGGAACCGCGAAGGAGGGGACGCGGGCGCGGGTCGGTGTGGGGGCGGGGGCGGTGCGCTCGGCTCGGCCCCGTCACACACTTCCGCGTCCACGTCCGCGCCGGGCCCGCGCGCCGCCCGCCAGCGCGCCCCCTGCCGGTCCGGAGCACAGCAGCACCCGCCGCGCACCGGGCACCGGCGGCGCTCCGAGCCAGAGCAGCCGTTCCGCCGCCACCGGCGGCCCCTCGCCAGGCTGGTTCACTGGCTCCGTCCCACGGAGGGAAGGGGATCTCTCAGCCCGACCCCACGGGCAGGTGGGATTCACACCCTGCCGTTCCACTGGTCACGCACTGCCCCACGAAAAAATGGCTGTTTGATGACTAATAATCCAAATACAAACACCAAATAATCTCTACCTCGTTTTACAATGGCAGCTACTGTGACTTCAATCTCTTCACAGGCTCCACAATCAGAGCGATGAATTCCCTTTCCGCTGGGCTCTCACACCAAGATGTCTCTTCACAGGGGAAAACGTGCAATTGATGTTCCCGCTTTGATCCAAAGGCTCCAGCGCCGCACGAGCAGAGCACTCTCTCGTCTCAACTGACCCTCTGTGGAGAAAGTCAGTGCAAGAGAAAAGGAGCCTGGGGCAGAGCCAAATTAGTATTCCCCAGTAAAGGGATTACTGTGAGGACTAACCTTGAATTTCCTGACCCCTGTATGCCAATCATGATGTAAACCTTGCACAGACGTTTTAACTATCCCGGCACACCTACCCCATGGATGCTTTGGTTAGATTTCGAGTTGCCAGTAGGTCTCTTCCAACACTAAGATCTGTGTTGGCTGAGCACAGAGGTAACTGAGACCACAGAGTCTCTGAGCAAAGGCACTCCAAAACAAGGATTTGCCTCATAGAAAGTATAACAAAATCTGCCTGAGGTTAATGCGCCTGGGCCAGGAGGTTACAGAAGTTTCTAGGAACAGGATATTGTTCCTCCAAAGATGAGCTGAAATTACAGAGGCCTCATTTGAGAAAAGAGGGGTCTATGTGTGCAAGAACCTCTCCTGTCCCTCAGCTTTTCCCAACAAGGTTTGGAGAGCAAGGAGCCAGAGGACGACCTGCTTCAGGGACAGGCGGGGAAGCCTCGCGTTGCCAGATGTCCCAGCACGGCCACCAAGGGAGGCAACTGGTTGCCTGAGCCCCGCATTACCCCGAGACAGCGAGGGACTCACGTGAGGTGCTGTGCAGCTGCACAGCCCCCTGCTCCCTTCCCCAGCCAGGAGGCACCATGTGCAGATCTGCTCCCGAGGGAGAAACCCAGGAAGGCTTTGGGGGGACCCGGGCAAGACCCTCTGCATGGCTGGAAAAGGTGTTGGTCCATGCAGCGCTGCAGAGACTGAAACCTGCACTTCGGGGCTCAAAGTTTACATGAGCCCAAGTGCCTTTGACTCTTGGTGGAAGGAAACCAGGGTGTAGATCAGTTACAAAACCTACCTGCTTATTTGGGATTAACTTGAAGGCAGATTTTTAAACCTTCATTAGAGAGAAATGATACCTTACTCCGTGGCGTATGGAGTGTCACTGGTTCAGCCTGCCTTTGCTTTGACAATCTTGAACAAATGTACCCGAATGTCAAGGTCACATTAACTTCTGCATAATTCTTGGTTTAATACCTAACCGGGATTCACCCTGTAGGCTACTGGTGGGAACGTGGGAAGGTCAAACTGAAAGTCAGATTTTTATTTATTAAAGGTGAGGGGTATTTGGGTCCCAGATGTTGGGGTTTTTCCCTCTGTGGTTATACAACACTGAGCACACTTTGATGCTCCCGAAGGACGAAGATAATTGCTTTGTGCTGAAATGGTGAAAGGATAACTTCTGGCTGCACATGTCATACAGCCTTATATCGGCTGTGGAAACGCATAAACACACCTAGCTTCTGATTTTAGTGACATGTAAACAGAGCTCCTGTGCATGTCTAAAAAGACTTCAAACCTCCATGAGACAAACAGACCATAACACACGGCACATTTGCATGCTCTGCTAGAGGAAGGCTGTAAGAACCTTAGCAAGGAGAAGGGAGCAGAAACAGCTGAGGGAAGCAGGATGAACACTGTCAATCTAATCCTGATCTGACGAGCCTTGCTATGGCCCTGAGGTAGGAGCTGACCGTGCCAGCTGGGGGCTGGAGACCATTCCCAGACCCTCAGCAGATCTCTGGGCTGCCTCAAAGAATGGTAGGGGTTGGAAGGGACTTTTGGAGAGCATCTAGTCCAATCCCCCTGCCAAAGCAGGTTCACCTAAAGCAGGTTGGACAGGAATACATCCAGGCATGTTTTTAATATCTCCAGAGTAATATCCACTCACCCAGTGTCCCCTCTGCAGCAACACCATTTTTTTCACATTTCAAAGACAAAAGTCTCCTTTCCCCTACCAAAGAAAACACTGCCACCAAACAAACTCCTAGTGAACAAGATGTGTGTTGGGGAAAGTCCTTCTTGCTTCTAAACCCAAGTATCTAACACCGGAGGTCTGGTTGCAGTCAGCATTTAACTACACGGCTGTGTTACAAGCACATTTATGGCTCTGGTGTCTGAGATTTGCCATTCTGAGGCTGATATTGACACCCTTGTTCATCAGCACCAGTGCGCTTGATGTGGCACAGACACACTGTGTCCAGACCCACTGGACTCCAGCTTCCGTCTGGGCAGAGCTGCAAAACGGCAGTGAGTGATCCCCCAGCAGGTCAGTGGCTGAGCCAGAAACAGCCCGTGTCTGAGGGCAGCACCCATAGCTCTGTTTGATTAATGCCCATATGGTATTTAAAAGACCATCGCAGCCCAGGCGGCCAACCGTATCCTGGGCTGCATCAGAAGTGTGGCCAGCAGGTCAAGGGAGGTGATTCTTCCCCTCTACTCTGCTCTGGTGAGACCCCACCTGGAGTCCCACGTCCAGCTCTGGAGTCCCCAACGTAGGAAAGACTGTTGGAGTGGGTCCAGAGGAGGCCACAAAGATGATCAGAGGGCTGGAGCACCTCTCCTGTGAGGACAGATTGAGAAAGTTGGGGTTGTTCAGCCTGGAGAAGAGAAGGCTCCAGGGAGATCTTATTGTGGCCTTCCAGTACCTAAAAGGGCTACAGGAGAGCTGGGGAGGGACTTTTTCCAAGGGCATGTAGTGATAGGATGAGGGGGAATGGCTTCAAACTGGAAGACGGTAGGTTTAGATTAGATATTAGGAAGAAATCTTTCACTTTGAGGGTGGTGAGGCACTAGAACAGATTGGCCAGAGAAGCTGTGGCTGCCCCATCCCTGGAGGTGTTCAAGGCCAGGCTGGATGGGGCTTTGAGCAACCTGATCTGGTGGGAAGTGTCCCTGCCCATAGCAGGGGGAGTGGAACTCGATGACCTTCAAGGTCCCTTCCAACCCCTTCCAACCTAAACCATTCTATGATTTTCTGAGCTCAAATTTATACCCCACACCTTTCACAAGGATTAATTTGCTTTTGGCCATTGCTGCAGGCAATGCCCAGAAAGGCTGTCGGTCATTTTAGATGTCGAATGATGTGTGTGTCACCGCTTCTCCTTCAGCATCAGTGCTGCTGCAGCAGAGCAGTGCTGCTCCCGTGGCCAGGGGCTCAGCAGAGCTCAGCACCGCAGCGCTCCTCGCCTGCATGCCTGCCCGTACCTCTGCCCTTGGGTGAGAGGATCTCAGCCCTCCTGGCTCTGGAGCAGCTCTGTTGGCTCCTTGCTGGTCTCTCATCCTCCCATAGCAGAGCACAGGCAGCCAGGGAGTGCCTAAAGCTATTAGCGAGGTAGTAATTTTGATAAGTCATTAAGTGGAGAGGGCTGGAAATCAATTAGTGCCTCATGGGGCTCAGGCACCACGCGGTATAGACAGAGTGGTGTTGGTTGTCATACACCGAAGTCCATCTCAGCCGGGATGTGGGGCTTCCTTGGGGTGCACGGGGCCGGGGTTGGGCTGCAGTAGCGGTTAGGGTTAGGCAGAAAAAGGCTGATGGGACAGTCTGGGGAAAAAAGAGATCACGGAGGGGGTTGATAGGGTGATGGAGGCGCAGCGTGGGGAGCTGGAAGGTGGCAGAGCATGGGGCAGGTGCCCCGTGGGGCTCTGTGCTGCCGCCCGTGTGCCGTGGGGGGGTCCCCCGCTCTGCCTGGCCTGACCCCCCCATCCCCGCGGCTCGGGCAGGGCGGACGCTTTCTCTGCTCCCCGTCCCGGCGGGGGCTTCCCCGCAGCCGGCAGCGCCCCCGGCCCGCGGAGGGCCCCGGGGCAGCGGAGAGCCGCAGCCCCCCGCGGCGGGGCGGGAGCGGAGCCGGGGCCGGGGCGGGCCGCGGTGCGCACCGCCCCTGCGATATCGAGCGCCGGGTCGGGCTGCCGGTTCCTGCCGCCGCTACGGGGATGGCCACGGCGCGGCTGGCAGCGCTGCCCCGCCGTGGGCTGCCCCTCCTGCCCCGGGCGGGAGGGCGGCGGGCGGCCCCGCCGGGCAGGTAGGGCCGTGGGCTGGGGTACGGGGAGAGTGGGCTGCGGAGGGCAGGGGGGGGGCAGGGAAGGAAGTGTGTGAGGATGAGGGTGTGGGCTATAGGGGATGAGGAGCTACAGGGGATGGAGGATTGTGAGGACTGGAGATGGGGCCTATAGGGGATAAGGGGGTGGGGGGCTATAGGGAATAGGGGGCTCTAGGGGATGGAGGCTATGTGTGACAGGGGCTATAGGGCAGTTGCAGAGTGATGTGTTTGTCCAGCCAAGTGGCTAGCCACCTGTAGGGAGAGCAGGTCCAGCTGGACGTCTCGCTCTCGCTGTGTGTTGCTGTCCCTTGGCTCCTCTAAAACCCTTCCAAAGTGGCAGAAGACAGGTCTGCCCCCTCTCCGGCCTCAGAGGGGACCAGGGGCAGGGATGAACTCCACACAGCATGCAGAGGGATGTGAACATGTGCCCTGGACTGAACTTTATTTGTGCAGCAGCTCCATCCTGATTGCAGTAATGTGAAATGTATCAAACAGCTTCTCTGTCCTCCTGCGCTCTGACTTGCATGCTTCGTTGGGCAGCGTCCCTGTCCTCCTGTGGTCCAGCAGGGTGGTGGGGAGCACTGGGGTGCCAGCAGGTCTGGGGCACTGAGGACCTCTGGATTTGGGGGGATCGGGCCAGTTCTTTGCCTTGCTTTTCTTCAACACTGCCTCTTGGAGCAAGTTTGTGGGAAAGAATAGCAATAGGAAACCAGCTGGCTTTGGGAAAGGCTTTGAGGGATTAGTTGATATTCAGAGCCTAATACTCACTGGGAGGTATGACTTCCAGGGAGCAACTGCCCAAGAAGCATGGGGAGCAGCCCTTGTTTTTCCACATGCAGGGTCCAGGTGTTTCTTTTCAGCTGGGTTGAGATTAGGAGTGAGTGGCTGAAGCCCATGTGTGTAGCTGGGGCCAAGACTGCCATCTCGGAATCCGGTTTTAGGAAACGGGATCAGAAGGGAAGCATGACAGAGAGTTCACTGCAGTTTAGACTCCAGCCCAGAAGTGAAACTGAGGGGTGGGATCACAAAGCGCTTGGAGGAAAACAGAATGTATTTAAAGGAGTAAACTTGTTCTAGTAACATTATAAAACAGTTTGTTAAATTCTGCTCCTAGCGTTAAGCAGCATTTATCGTTTTGGCAGGAAGAGTGCAGGGGGGAGAGAGGCCCGGTGGAAAATGAAACCACAAAAGTCTGCTGTAGTAAGAGTCTGAAAGCTCTCGGGACTTGATCAGTCCTCCAGCCAAAACAAACGAAGTAATGAGAAGCTGGTTAACTCTCTAGTCAACAGGCTTGTTTTAAAGAGTAAAGAAGAGGTAAGGATAGAGCAGAGCAGGACTAACATTCACCACCCGTTCATTGCAGTTGTGTTGCATAAAAGACCCAAAAGCTCTTGCTTTGGGGGGAAAAGCTCCTGGTAGACATCCATGAACAAAGGAACTGTCTGGGGAGTCCATGAACCTCCTCAAGTATGAACTCCGCAGTCAGGATGGTTCCCAGGCCCTGGGAGGGCAGAGCTGTTCATCCACATGTGGAGGGGATGGCACCGCAGGTCAGGTTGATGTCCTTCAGAGCTGTAGAGCAGGAGCTTGCTTGTGGGCTCGTCATAGGGCACAGGAGGTTACGCTGATGCCTCTGTCTTGTGTTCGTCTCTCATCCCTTCTGATAATTTCTATAGAGACTGGTGAAGAGTTAAAGGTGGAAAATGAAGCTGGTTATCATATAGCAACAACTATAAAATGTTAGTGAGAGCTATTCAGAGATAAATACACAGAGCTCCTAGGATTAGTCAAGAGTTCTTGCTTCAGTCTGATCGTTTCTGTTTGCTGCCATCAGGCAGGAGTGCTTTCTGCGTCTGCCAGGATTCGGCTGCTTGCCCACCTTTCGCACGAGATGCATTGCCCCATACATTTTCCCTGGGTCTCTGGTGTTTCTCTGTTTAGTTGTGCTGCTGGACTCCAGGGTTACGGAGTTTTGCAAGAGCAGCCTGATGATGAGGCTGGCTCGTTTGGAGGCACCACAGGCTGTCTTGCTTCTGGAATGTGTTGCTAACAGAAGGTATGAGGTCTCTGAGAGTAGTGTTTAACAGTATATGCTGAGACTGCAAGTGGAGTTTTACTTGCTCTCCTCCAGCTGAGGCAGGGAAGAGAGAGCTGCTGTAAGATCAGATCATCAGACCATTGGTCTTGTTTTATCTTGTTTTCTGTAACAAAGATGGAAAAAAAAGATTATTTCTAAATCCTTTGGACCCTTTCTCTGTAGAATTGTCCCGATAAATTATTTCAGATCAGATATATACACTTGCTCTTGGCTATAGGCAGAAGGGAGACCAACCCTACATTATTTCCAGCATGATGTTACTGATAATGAACGTATCTTGTAACTGCCGTGTTCCATCCATTCCTGAGTCCCAGTGCTTCCAACAGCCTTTTATTCCATACCTTTCATTTCTGCCATGGCCAGGAGATAAGCGATACAGAAATGCTGAAGCACATGCAAACACCAGACTAGAATTCAGGGAGCTTAAACAAGATGACAGCTGTGAATTTTGCTTCCCCTGATGTATTTGAAGAAACCATGTGAGCAAGCACTTGAGAGAAGTTAGTGACTCCGGGTTATGAGGATGAGGTATCTTAGGCCCTAATTTCAAAGCTGCTGATGCTTTCATTTGAAGATGTGGATGCTTGGCACTTTTGAGAGCAAGCTCTGTGTGTTTTCACTCTGTGAGGGGAACCAGCAATATTTTCACAGTATTTTGGCGTGCAGAGCTTTGTAAAGAAACTTTTTACTGCTCTTTGATGCTTTTTTATCCCGACATTTGGGGGTATGGACGAAGCCATGGCTATGAAGACCGGAAGTGGAACCGTCATTTGGCTCTGGCTTTGCGAACTCCTGCATTTAGTGTAAAAGTCTGGTTTCTATGAGGTCAATGAAACCTGTTGGCTCTTCAGGCCCGGAAGGAAAAAGGAGAGTATAAGACCTGAAAGTCTGATCTGCCTAGTGCTTTGCCAAGACATGACAGTGTAAAATACTACCCTTTTCATTGGCAACGGTAGAGGGTTGTGCAAGTAACTGTTGAAGGTTGTTGACTGCAGAGAGCAGGCGACTGTTTCATCTGGATATTCTGAATTTTGATTGAATTTTCTAATAATTTTTCCTCCTCTCTCCAGTCTCCTTTTGTGGTGGGGTTTGTGTTTTTCAGTCCTGTGGTGGAGGAATATGTTGGACCAAAATTTTACCAATTAGTTCCTTGGGTGGTATCCTCAGAAGAACTGTGCAGTCCTGAAATGCTTTTGTTTACTTGCTCCCACTCCAGCCCAGTGCCGAGCCTGCTCGGCTCCCAGTGACCCCTGAGATGGTGCTCAGGGAAAGGGCTCTGTCCTGGTTTGCTCTTGTGCAAGCCAGTCAGCAGCTGCTCTCTGGCCACTCCAGCCCTTCTCTGGCTGTGGGAGAGGTGGGGACTTCTCTGTGCCTCAGCTGGCAGAGAAACGTGCAGTCTTTAGGGACAGGCTCTGCTGAAACTGGAGGCAACTCGGCTTTAGAGAGATGTGAGTGTGGTTGTCTCCATTAAACATTTTTGCAAACAGTCTGCAGTTTCCTTGTCTGCCCATGTGAGCGGCTGGAGCTACTTGTCTGAAGCCACCCTATGGCAATGGGACAGTGGCTTCTCCGGTCGCCGTTTCAAACGGTGAGCAGCCATGGCAGTGGCTGCAGTGGCTTTTACTGCTTTGCCAGGAGCATTCATCTTTCTCTTGGATTAGGGAGAGCTTTTTCAGCCTTTATTTTATGTAACCTATATTTATAAAGGCTTTTCTTCTGTAGACCTTTCTTTCATCTCCTAGTTTATGTACGTGCCTTGCCCAGGAGCATTCAAACAATAAAAGATAGTTCAGTTTAGCATTTGTCCTCCCCCTCCTCCTCGGGCAGCCCTACAGCCTTGATGTGAGTTGCCCAAGAGCAGAGCAAGGAGGGACATCTGATCAGAGTCAGCGGTAGTTGCACAACCCTCTATCTGCTGAAAAGTAGTGGGGGAAGAGGGTCAGGCCATTCGCTTGGCTCTCAGAGCAAAACTTCCCCCGGAAGGTAAAATCTTGTTCTGTGCTTCTCTGGAGACTGAACTCTACCCTGTAGAGCAAGTAATTTCATGCTAGATTTTGTTTCTTGTGGGCAGGAAAACAAATCTTTTGTGCTAAATAGCACTGAGTTTTTGCAGAATATTGATCCCATAACAAAGGAGGGATAATTGAGTTCAGGCAAATCTGGTTTTCCTCTTTGGGGCAGGGATCCCCCCCCAATTATACGCTCAATCTGCAAAATCAGGGCATTGCCTCCGAGCTACGCGCCCTACAAGTGTCACTTCACCCTGTCCTTCCTGGTCATCTGCTCAGGTGGGAATGGAGGAGCTGGGAGCATGAAGGGAGGCAGGGAAGAAGTGAGGAGGGACAGGGAAAGCGGAGGGCTGCCCAGGGACATGGGCAGTGTGGCAGGGGGGCTGCTGGGGCAGAGGGAGGCTTGGAGCAGGAGGAGGTGGAGAGAGAAACCGGGGCAAGAACTGCAGTGCTCAGATGGTCAGGAGCTGTGGTTTGAGGGCTCGGTGAAAGCCTTAATGATTTTAAAATGCTTTTCCCTACCACCATTCCCACATCTTCTCATTGCTGCCTCTCCTAACTATGTTCCCTCTCCAGCTTGGCCTCCAACACAATATCTCCATGCTCCTCTCAAGGACCCTGCCGTGACATTCCTGCCCAGGTGCTGCTCTGTTGGAACACCTCCCTGCTCTCCTCCTCCTCTCCTGGCCCATGTTTGCAGTGGGTGTAGGCTCCTCCACCCTGTGAGCCTGTTGTATTATTGCCCCTGCACTTCTCCCCTCATCTCGCTGATAGCTCCTCGGTTTATTGATGCTGTCTTCAGTGCCATAAACTCTTTGCGCTCCAGCTGGCAGAGATAGTGAAGCATGTACAGCCCGCTTGCTGTTGTATACGCAGACCATTACTTTGCAAATGCCTCTCAGTTACAGGTCAACTTCTTTGAAGTTTTCTAAACAGTTTTTATTCTGCAGGATTAGAGTCTTCTCTGCAGTCTTTTCTCTCTTCTCAGTCTTTTGGAGACTGATAAAATGACAGATGTCTGACTTCAATTTTAATTTCTCTTTTTTGGTCATCTGCTCTTTCCGTCAGAGAGAAGCCATTTGGGCAAATTTCTGTACAAACCCTTTTTAATTTATTTGCACTTTTTAATGCTGCAGAAAGACCAAACCCAGTTGCCATCTCTCAGCAAAGTCCATCATCTGTCCAGATACCCCAAAATGTCCACGGTAGCTTTCACCCCAGGTGAATGACTCTAGGACCAGGCTGTGCCTAGGCTGCAGGGCTGGTGCAGGCTCCATCCCCGTCAGTGAGCAAGGTCCAGGTTTCCAGCGGAGGGATGGAGGCTCTGCCTGTGCTGCCTGTGGGCATGGACAGGTCCAGGTGGGTGCACTGGGGTTACCAAAGCTGTCTGCCTGCCCAGTGTCCCCCTGGCTGTTGCATGCACTTTCCAAGTGGTTTCAGAGGTCTTCCTCATCTTGACCCACTGAAGCGGCTGCCTGTGGCTCCCACGGGTACCTGGATGTGCATTGGGCACTCCTGATACTGTTGGCAGGTTGATAATCCTTCCAGATGAGGAGAATTGTATTAATGGGCTATATTGAAAAACAGACTTTTCTCCTTTTCTTTCACAGTGGTGTGCACACAGGGATGCCCTCTGCCTCCCAAAGGGTGACCAACAGCTATGTCCAGGGGACCTTAGACATCCCTCTTCTCACCAAAACCATGGGCCAGTGCCTGGATGATACTGTCGAGCGTTTTCCCGACCGCAACGCCTTAGTCTTCTGCCGAGATGGGATTCGGAAGACATTTGCTCAGTTCAAAGAGGAGGTGAGTGCCTGGTTCACCCCTCAGAGAGCCCAGGGAGTTGGATAGCAGCAGCAGCAGCAGCAGATGTGATGGAGAAATGGAAGTGGTTTAATCGCTCAGCTCAGGAGTGTGGTGTGTCCTATGTGGATCTTCATCCTGGCCCTGAGCAGAGGGTAACAGCACCTCCCTGGCACCACCAATGGGTGTGTGCTGCCTTTGTCCTCCTTAGAGTCTCGAGATCAAAGGGAGAAGGCAACGTAGGTGAAATGCTTGCTGAATATCTCAGAATGAACTTTCATACTTAAAAATTATCACCCCTATCTGATGTGTTATGGGCTGAGTCATGGTGTTTTTCTGCACTGGAGCAGGCTTCAGCTCTTGTATTAGTCACTCTGCTCTGACTCTGGTCCTGAGCATGTGGAGGTTTCTAGTCCAACCACAAAGGCACCTGAGCAAAGTCAAGGACTTGGTCTGAGTATCATATGCAAAAATGTGTGTGGGTGTATCTATGCGTGTGTATATATGGGTGCATATTGCATACAAAAATATGTTTATATGTTTTCTGAATGGATGGGCAATGTTCCAAGGCTAAGTACCTGGAAAGTTTCTATTAAATGTATTATATGATCTTGGATAGGAAGAATTGGTTTTTGGGGGGTTTTGGTTGTTTTTTTTTGTTGTTTGTTTTTTTTTTTTTTTTTTTTTTTCAGATTTACTAGTGTTTTGGTTACATGCATCCAGATAAATAAGATTAACTATGTTCACCCTAATTTTAAAAAGTAGGCTGCTATTCAGAACTAAATCAGAGAATAGCTATTCCTCACATTCATATCTCCTACAAGGTAGACTTCATAAATTCATTTGAGAACATAACAAAGCTCTACAAACTTTCCCAAATACCTCAGAATATTTTTACGTACATCTGCACACCTGAAGCACGCTTACCATCTTATCAAAATAAAGTAGTCGTGCCAATATAGTCGCTGAATTCAACTTAATGAGGGTAGGAACCCCAGACTGGTCAAAAGTCACTTGATGTGGTTTCCTTCACCTGAGTCCTTCTTGAAGTAAGCGATGCCAGAACGGAGGCAGATCTAATGGTGTAGGTGGACTCAGCATATGGGTAAGGCTTAGTCCGAAGTTGAGTTGATGAGGACCTAGACACTTAGTCTTTGGGCAAGAATTAATTTGCAACTATTTTTACATCATTGCCTATTTTGGTTTCCTTCCTACTTTGTTGTGTTGTTCCACGCTTGTTATTTTTATGCTTTTAGTCAACCTGCTGAGCAGGGCCTGGTCTGTACTCTGTGACTCAGAAGATGATGCTGCTGCAGCAGTAGGCTGACAGACTGCAGCAGAGGTACATTCTGTGCAATTTCAGTTGCAAAGATGATGTTTTCCCCCCAAAAGCGGTGCCCAGAGACGGATATCCCTCACTGCATCCTGTGTCTGATCCTCAGTCTTGTATTTTACAGGTGGACCAGGCAGCAGCTGGGCTTCTGGCTCTTGGCCTGAAGAAGGGCGATCGGCTGGGAATGTGGGGTCCCAATAAATACGAGTGGGTTCTCATGCAGTTTGCAACTGCCCAGGCAGGAATCATCCTGGTAAGGTGTTTGCTGTGTCTGTTTTTTTAGCAGTCTGTTGGGAAAGGAAATGGAGGCAAAGAAGCAACAGGGGATTCTGGAGAATAAAGTTTATTGTCTCTTTTTTTTTTCCATGCTCTTACCCAGCATTTTGGCTATAACTGAATCCAATATTTAAACAAGATCTGTGCAGCCCTCTGCGTCTTTGTCCTCCCCTATGTAGGAAAGCAGACTGCAGAGGAAGGAGCAGTGAGAAACGGACTGCTGTGAACTAGCTTGCAGTAGCCGATGATAGATGGAGACATGCTTTTGTGTATGGGACAGTTTTTATGTTACATGCTGCTGTCCTAAAGTTACCAGTTATTTAGCTCTCTCCTAAATAGGGCCTGTATTGCTTCAAGGTGCAAACACACACTTAAAAATCTAGTTCAAGTTGCTTATACCCCAAAGCCAATTTTTATTTGAGAGTATGACCTGGCACATTCACCAAAATGCATCTTATTTAGACAGCGCACCGTGGTAATTCTGGTCTGTTTCCTTCATCATGGTTCATCCCGGTGTCTGCTAAGACACAGTAACAGGGTGGATGAGTGTGGCTCAGTATGAACCTGATGGTGAACTCAACTCCAGTGGCCAATATGGTTTCTGTGGAAAGTTGGACAGAAGAAAGTTGGTATTTTCATGGCTGGCTGTTAGAAACCTGACTTGCTCTTGAGTTTTGAATCTTCAGTTCAGTGGATTGAACGTCTGCCTGGGAGACAGGCGGTCTCGTTTCAGTTTCTGAAACTCTGTTGTGACTATCTGACCTCACATAAATGTCTTCTCTTTTCTGATTGTTTTATTTTGTGCAAACGCAGGATTCTGCTAATTTTTCTGGTGAATGTGAAGTCCCTGTAGTGGGAAGCTCTTAGTTCTGTGTGTTGGAGAGGAGGAGAGGCTTTGAGTGTGGCTTGTCCCTGGGAGAACTTTTTTGTTGGAATATGTGTTAGAGGAGAGGGTTTTCAAGGCGAGGGTAACTGATCAACCTTCTTGTTTCTCCCTCTTAAGGTGTCTGTTAATCCAGCCTACCAGGCCCTTGAGCTGGAGTTTGTCATCAATAAGGTTTGTATGGCACTTGCTGGTAATGCTAATTGATTTGTTATGAGGGCACATACAAGCAGCCGTCTGTTAAAGGGGATAGTGGGGACACAGTACAGATGACCTTCTGGTTAAGCACTTGGGTGTATCAGGGAGAGCTGCTTGGAGAGCAGGGCTGGTGGTGGCCATGTAGAGGGAACACCACCACACAGTGACCAAGGGGATGAAGCTGCAGTTCAGTGGTCACATTTGTTGCTGTTTCCTGTGGCTGCCACCCTGTCTGTTTGGTGGAGACTTCTGAATCCTTCTCATCCCTCTCCCTCTCTGCTTACAACCATGTACTGCCAATATTACACCAATAACAACCATACTTGCCAGCAATCGTTCACTGGGGAATGAGGAAAAAGAAAAAAGGCAAGGCTAAATATCTGACCCAGGGACTGTTCTACTCAAGAAGCCGGCAGCCAGGACAGCACAGAATACGTAGTAAGAGTGTGGCTGCAATCTCTACAGGCAACATCTGTCTTAAATCAGTTCTAACTTTCCCACGCTCGTGCTGCAGCCTGCCCAGGAGGGAGAGCACCGTACAGCTGTCCCATCTGACTCGGTGCCATCCTGCCTGCCTCCTGTTTGGGGCAGAATTCGCCATCTGGGAGTTTAACCTTGAAAGTAGAAAGAAGGAAGGCTAAGAAAGGACCAGCCTGTTTGGTAGTTTGTTTTCTCCTTCTCCTAGGCCTTGCTGGCTTTGAGTTTAACCTGATTTAAGTCCCAGCTATTGCCACTGCTTGACATCTTTCTGCTGTGGCTGCCTCAGCTGCCCTCGTATACAGGCCTGGGTTTGAGTTTGCAATGCACAGAGCGCTGATCAGTTTAAAGTGGTCTGGCTTCTTTGCTCCACTAATGAGGAATCCAGGCTACTAAACACTGGATGACTAGAAATTAATCCTAGGATTAAGAAGCTGACTTGCTCATCTATGGTTTGTTCAGCTTTAAATCGAAGGCTGATTATTAGAGGAGCTGGAACCACGTCTGGATCTTCCCAACACCATCCAAGTTTTGGCTTTACCCAGAAAGAAGTGGATAATTTCTAGCAACAGAGACTTTTCTCTTCCATCAGTAACCCTGTAATTTGGTTGCTGGGCTGCAACCTGAGTTCCCATTTCATCCTTCATTTAATCCTCTTACAGTAGTCTCACCGGGGTCACTCCTGTTTTTGTGCGTTATGATTAAACACAGTCGTGCAGTGAAGCTCATATCTTCCAGTCTGGATGTCCTCCTGCTTCTCTCACCAGTTGGAAATGTAAATGGCAGTACTTTCCTTTTTCCCCAGTGAGACCTGGCTTTTGTTTTCCCTTCCATCTCTGTGTATCAGATTCTGGTCTGATTTTTCTCCTCCAGGTTAAATCTGAAGTGTTGATGGGGTAAGATCAGCTCCATTGGAGATTACTCCTGTCTTGCCTTCCCAGGTTTGCTAGTGTTCTTAGCTTTCCCAGGTACCTTTGGCACTGGGATCTCTGGTGTCCCTCACCCCCCTAATTATTTGTTTGTGTTTATTTATTCGCACAACAAAACGCCTGAAGACTTCAGGGCTTTGCCTGTTTGATCCTGTCAGCCTGTGCTGCCCCCTCCTTGCCCCATCAGGTTCCCTCCCTTTGGTATATACAGAAATACACGCTGAATAACCATTTCTCTGATTCCTGCCATGTTTCCAAGGCTTTGATAAAGCAAACCTGTGCCAGCGCTTATACGACAGGTCCTTTGAAGAAGGGTCTGCTGCCATTCAGGTTGAAATCAAGTGGGAGATGCTCAACTAGAGACCCTTATATCATACAGCATCTGCCCTGCAAGTTCCTCTCCTCCCATAGCGTCTGTTTTGCAAAGCTAGTTCAAGCAGAATAGCAGTTTGAAGGAACTAATAGTAAAAAGTTACGAAGGCCCAAAACATCCCAGAACAGACTCAATCCCCTGGGTTCTGGGCAGACTGTTCCAGAAAATAGAGCAAATGTTTGTCTTCCCTTCTGACAAACCCCGGAGGGTACTTAGACATAATTTATTGGCATAGCCTTGGTGTCCTTATTTCACGGACCTTGGGAAAATAATGAAAACAGCCGAGTAAATAATTTATGTAAATAGTTTATTTGACAAGAATGCGTGTTTTGGAAGATGAAAGTAGTTTGCAAATCTGGGTCAAATTCAGCAAATCTCTATTGAAAAAGAAATAGAAATTCTTGGAATAATTAAAGCACTTTGTTTTGGGATTGTGTAAAGGCTGAATGAAAAATGTATTAATTTTCAAAATAAATAGCTAACACTTTAAAAAGAGGTGGAAAAATCTTATGAAACAGGATGCCTTAAAAAAATCCCACAACAAAACCTTGGCTTGACCTGAGAAGCAGTCTTTAGGTTTCCTTGTTTTTCCAAAGTTCCTCAAACATCTGCATTTCAGACTAACTCAAATGACTTTTTTTTTTTTTTTTTATTTTCCTATTTTGGGACTGGACTTTTTGTGAGTGTTGGGACTCCTAATCAGAAAAAATCAGTCATTTGGCTTGTGCTCTCAATAATCAAGAGTGTTGATCCTGGGAGAAGGGCGAACCTCGGGCTGTAGCTCTGCTCTCTTGCTCAGCAAAAAGCAACCAGCCCATCCTGAACTGGACACCGGGGAGGAGAAAAGCACCGGCTGCACACCTTGATCAGGGCTTGGGGTGCTGAGTGTGCAGCAACAACACCCTGTCCTGCGCTTGCGGGGTTTTATGAGCGCACACCTACAGCTCCGTTTGCATTTGCCCTCGGTGAACATGCCTGCTGGAGGCATGTCCCCAGCCCCGGGAGTGTGGCTGCTGCACCCTCGCTGTGCACAGACCTATGTCATGCTCTTCAGTGAATCTTTAAACCGCTGCACACTGCAGCTCTTACTAGGAAGAGTTAAAAATCTCCAGGTTCAGTCTGGAGAGAGCTCATTGTATCATGTGCTCACAGAAACAAGCCATGGAGAAAATCCCAGTGCGGTGTTAATGGCTAACACTTGCTGTGTGGGGTCACAGGGCCGTGCACGTTCCTGTGTCGGTGGGGACTGCTATTTATCATGTCCTGAACCCGACATGACTTCTCATGAGTTTCTGTCTCCCTTCACAGGTTGGCTGTAAGGCACTGGTGTTTCCCACTCAATTTAAAACCCAGAAATACTATGATATTCTAAAGCAGTCATGTCCCGAGCTAGAAAAATCCAGTCCAGGGGGAATAAAGAGCAAAAGGTGAGTTAGGAACATCTGGTGCCTTTGCACTGACCTCACAGCTGTGTCCCGCCTTGTGTTCTCTCAGCTGCACAACACAGGCTGCAGCAGAAGAAGGATCTGCACAGGGTCTCGCCTGAAGAGAATGGGTTAGACTGTCCTGGAGGTTTGCCCTGACCAGTGTACACCTATCCAGGCAGTTTTCTCCTTTGGTCCATTATTGCTGATGGTATTTTTTTTTCTACCAGGCTACCTGACCTATCCATTGTCATCACACTGGACTCCAAGATGCCTGGCACCTTCCACATGGATGAAGTGATGCAGGCTGGGGACAGTAGCCATATGAAGCAGTTGAGAGCCGTGCAGCGGACCCTCTCCTGCAATGAGCCCATCAACATCCAGTTCACTTCAGTAGGTGCTTCTGCTTGCTTCATGCCTTGTGGTTGGATTTCTCGCTGGGGACACAGGGAAAGATGTGTGCGATGCTGAGCATTCCATTTCCTTTGCCTTCTGCCCTTTCAGACCAAGCCCTGGTTCCATCTTCTGCTGTAGGATGGAAGAAATGTTCTAGCATTTCCCCTTGCTTTTTCCACTCTTGCTGCTCAGCCCTTTCTCAAGGGCTGATGGAGATGAGAGGGTGTCCAACTGACACTGTTTGGTCCAACTGTTTGGTTTGGGATTAAGATGCTGTTAAAGAAGAAAATGAAGTCTCCCAGGTCTGAATGGAGAATGAAGTGCAAGATCAGCCCAGGATCTGCCTGGGAGATTGCTCCTGAGAGCACATGTAGCTCATCCTCGGAAAAGGTAATGCGTAATGCCCTCTGTCTTTCAGGGGACAACGGGAAGCCCCAAAGGAGCCACCCTCTCCCACAGGAACATTGTGAATAATGCCAATCTGATCGGTCTGAGGCTGGGGATCACCGAGCAGGTGGGTCTGGGTGGGAACACAGTTTGGGGTGGTCTCCACGGCCACAGAGGGACCACGTGTGTGGAGAGTGTTGTTGCTCACTCAGCAGAAGGGCAAGATATTTTGCCACAAATGATATCGAGGGATAATGCATAACATTTTTCATTTCAATGAAGTTTTGTCGATGTTTCATTTTAGTTTCATGTGAAGCTTTTTTTGGGGAAAAAAAAAGATACCTTTTTGTGGGGGGAAAATGGTGAAATTAATCACTTTTCTTTTTGGTGAAGACTTATTTCAAATAATTATGAGACTCTCAGTGTTAGCTTTGAATTCTGTTGAATGAGGTTTTAATTTGTCTTACGTGACTTAATTTCGTGTCATGTATAGTCTTGTAACTTGTCAGGGTAAGACCTTTCCATTTGTAGTTTCTTTTCAAAATTGTTAAAGGCAAATATTTTCTTTTGAAGTTCGGAAGTAGTTGTTTCTAACACAACAGCTTTGATCCAGAAAAAAGATGGATTGTTTCAATCAGTCTTCAGAGCCTTTGGTGTTTTCAAAAACAAAATAAAATTAATAGCATGTGCTATATGTCCTGCATATTTCATGCCTGTCTTAGCACTAGCACTCTTCTCTTCTGGCTTATCATAAAATAATGTGTGAGCAATACCAGACTAAAAAGTCCAGAAAGAAAAGACATTGCAAAATTACAGAATGAAATTCTGACATTTAAAAAAAATCCCAAACAGATTTTTATTAAAGGCAGGAAGCATCAGCGTTGTGTTTCCGTCTAATGATAACACAGATGAATGTCAGATTTCTAGCAAGTTTTCAGTGGCTCAGGGAAAACTCTCCTCACTGTTGTCTTTGGCTTGATCCCAGGACTATTGCATTGGCGTCCCCGCACCGCTCTATCACTGCCTGGCGTCGGTGGGAGGCTGCATGGTGATGGCTCTGCACGGGTCCTCCTGCATCTTCTCATCGCCGAGTTTTGAGGGGAAGGCTGCTCTGGAGGCAGTGTCTCACGAGAAGTGAGAGTTTGTTTGTGCCTTGCTACAGAGGAGTTCATCGCCTTCAGGCAATGCTTTCTTCCCTTGTCTCGCCTGCCAGGCCATTTCTTGCGCTCTTCCTTCCCACGATGGGAGAGGCAGGTTTGGCAGTGCATGTACTTGCACAAGCACTTCAGGTGCCTAAATCTTGCCTTTTCAGCTGCGCTTGAGTGTTTGCCACGCTTCTGTTTCCCAAAAATAAGTGATCAGATCCCTCTAGGGCTTTGGCTGGAAAGTGTAGTGGTGTCTTGGTTTGCTATGGCTGGTGTGCTTTTACACCTAACCACCCGCCCTCCTTCTCCAAGGCCAGCTCTGCTGCTGAGACAGTTGCATTTCCACGTTGTTCTTTGTGTGTAGCTTGTAAAACAAAAGAGCTATCACTGTCTGTGTATAATACACACACATATGTATATTTATATATATTTTATACATACATATGTATATGTACAAGTATGAAAAGCATGTCTGCTGTGCCTGCCTCTGTGCTGCTGCTCTGCAGCCCCATGTGCGATGGGATGGGACGGGATGGGACAGGACAGGACAGGACAGGACGGGCTGGGCTGGGCTGGGGTGCTGATCTGGGGCTCTCCCCGGTTCCAACTCTGCAGCTTTACCTTTTCTCTCCCCTTCCTGAAGATGCTCCTTTCTACACGGCACGCCAACCATGTATATAGACATGCTCTCCCAGCCGGACTTTGACTCCTACGACCTGTCAAGTCTCCGAGGAGGTAAGTCTGACAGCTCAAGTGGAAAAATCCTGAGAAACTGGATATTACTGGTTCTCCGCTGGGAGGCTGTATGAAGCTTTGCGAGCAAATCACTCTGCTGGAGGGAAGAGTTTTGTTGCATGAGCCTTGTGTATCGCTGTTAATTTGATGCTATGTTTCCTTTCCTTGGGGTTTCCTTCAAGAATTATGCATTTTTATGATTTCTTTCATCTTAAAGCAGATTGGGGAAGGACCTTTCTGTTTTATCTGCTAGATCCAGGAGCTGGGAAGCCTGGTTTTGCTCGACTCTCGTCTCACTGGCCACCACCGTGTGGCAGCAGATGCTTTATGTGCTTTAGGCTGGTGCAGTCCCTAAAGCAGAGCTGTGATGCCTCTGACCTAAAGTTTCCTGCCCGTTTTTGAAGTCATTCATCTAAATACTGGAGAGGGTGTGATAACGTGTGCTGGAGCTTTCTCTCTCATCACAGACAGCCTCGGAAATAGCTGAGCCCAAACGGGGAGACCAGTAGCCCTTTTTGAGGCAATAACAGTACGGAGAGAAGATGGTGCTGGAGCATGAAGAAACATTTAAGCAGATTACCTAATCATCTCTGCTATGTGAAAAATGATCCTGTCTCATCTTGTTCCGCAGAAAGGCCTATATATTACTCTGCACTTTTACTCTGTCATCCTAGGATGGGACAGGTGAAAATGTGATCTGCCCTCTCCCAAAGGAGAGGAACAAGGCAGGAGGAAAGGTTTTGGGGTTCTGTGCAAGGCAGGAGGAAAGGGTTTTGGTTTTATGGTGGTGGTGATTGATGGGAGTGTTTGTCCTGCTAAAACTCTGTGCCTTTTTCTGCTCTGAGTCTTTTATTTTGGGGAAGCGCAGCTTGGACTAGGTCTATAGAGTTTGTTTTCCTAATGAGTGAACTCTGCCAACCCTTAATTCAGTCAGGCAAACTGACCTTGCTGCAGCCTTTGCTTCTAGAATAACTAAGATCTGTATCCATAAAAATGGAAAGTATTTTGACAGGAACCGGTGTATCCCAAAGGTCTTGCCAGCGTTTAAAAATCTGGGAGTGCAAAACCTTCTGAGGGACCACTCCTGGGAATAAATAGATGGTTTCCAGGACAGTCATCTCTTCCTCTTTCTTCCAGGAGTCATTGCAGGTTCTCCTGTTCCCCCCGAGATCATGAAGATGGTTATCACCAAGATGCACATGCCGGAGATCGTGGTGAGTCATGGTTGCTGTGACTAGAGATGCAAGTGGCATTTGTCGTGGTGAGATCCTGAGTTTGGGCATCTCGGCACCGCAGCAGTGCCGGAGCTGCTGGGAACATGTGTGATGGGACCACGGGTGTGAGGCCAGGCTGAGGAGTGAAGGTGTCGAGGGGCTGGGAGGAAGAAGGGGGATTCTGCCTGGTTGCTGGTAAGGTGTCTGGGAGGAAGCTTTGTAAGAAGAGAAGACATTGTGTTCGATGTCATAAACTGAGTTTCTGCTGGTGCATTTCAAAGCTTTTCTAAACCCTTCTGTTGTACATGCTGCAAGGATGAATGATTATGGAAGAGGCGTTGCTGGTTTGTATCGGTGTGGGTGGGTGCACGTGATCATCTTGCTGCGGAGCTGTCAGGTTTCTTTCACCATCCTGGACTGCATGCAGATGTAAAACCTTGTTGCATGCTACATGTTCGAGTCTCAGCGTGGGAATGGCGCCATCCACATGTGCAGCACCAGGCATCATGTTGCCAGAAGTGCAGCACATGTCAGACCACACGTGCTGCTGCTCCATTGCATGTCCCTGCACCCTTGGCCCGTGCAAGAGCATCAGTGTGTCCTGGATATGGAGGAGGACAAGCCACCAGTGAGGGGATCGGTGGCATTTCAGGTGACAGGTTTTGTGAGCAGGTTTTGTTTTACTTTAAAGGAAATAACTTTGGTGCCACACTGCTTGCAAATGCTGAGGAAACAGACTGTTGCGATGGATAAACACGCGGGGCTGGGAGTCAGATTAGGCGTGTTATTGTTGGCAGATCCAGACCGCACCAGCACCAGGGTTTTACAGGGACGACTGTGTGCTCTGCCGTGGACCAGTGGAGTCCAGGGCATCTGTCCTGGAGCCGTCTCAGAGGCAGCCAGGGATTTTTCCTAGATGTGATTCTCTTAATGCTGAGCTGAAAACAGCAGGGACAGCCCTGGTGCTGTGGCTCGGACTCTGTCAGGTGACAGCTACCCATTTTTATAGTAGGCTTGAATTTGGCGTCACAAAATATTTTCAGACATTACTGCAAGTGCCCAGGACTCATTAGGTGTCACATGTTCCTGCTTTGTAGAGAGAGAAATAATAAAACCCTCCCAAACAGTTGCTCTGCCCATAGGATAAAGAGGATTAAGTCTATATTTATACCACCGATCTCGTGTTACTTCTGATCCCCCAGCTCTCAGAGAGACACAGGGAGACTTGTTGAATTCATCTTTGCAGCAAGAGCTTTATACAGAAGATGTACATAAGAAAATATACAATTTGATTTCTATATAGGAGACAGAGGAGTTTTCATCCTCTTAAAGGTCATTTACACTCAGTTACAGAGGAATAAATATACATATATTTATATAACTCTTTAGGATTAAAAAACACAGTTAAGTTGCAACTGTGGTATTGTAATAGCCTTGACAATAAACCACAGTCATCCTGGTGTCCTGCTAGATCCTCTGGAGTATGGGCAGAGAGAAGAGGAGGGGTGTCCAAGCCAGGCTGCACGGTGCATACCTTCTCTTCTCTGACGTACGTGCATCTTGGTAGACCCCACAGAGTGGGAGGGAATCCAGTCTTCAGATGGCTCCAGTTTTGGTGTTTCCCAGTACTGCTTCACTTAAAGGATTTCTGGCCAGCCTAGAGAGATCGCTGCCTTTTGGTGTGAAAGGGCAGCTTGGTCTCAGGGCCACCGGTTCTTGGTCATTGCTTCACCTATCCCCCTCAGCCCTGGCCTGCAGGGATCCCCTCCGTGGGAAGGCAGAGGAGTCTCTTTGCTTGGGTTGAGACCAATTTTCCTGATCAAGCAGCTGGGGGAGGGATACTCCTACCTTCCCATTTGCTTCCACCCCACTGGAAGGGGAGAGACAGTGACCAACTGGTTGATCGGGGACATGGGTTATGTTGCCTCTGGGAAAGATGACTGTGTTTTACCGGCAGAATCTAGGTTAGCTTGTCTTAGTATGGTCATGCATAGTTTAGTTTTTAAAAATGCCTCTTTTAAAATATATAGATGTTGGAAAAGATTGAAAAGGTGGATTCCATCCTGCGATCAGCAGAGAAGCGGGGATTTGGAGGAGGCTGGAGGTGTTCAGATATATCAGAAATGTTTCCTGACAGGTAGGAGAAGCTTAAGGAAGGACTCGGAAGTCAGTAGTTTTCTGATGGTTGAAGTGACCGGTCACCAGGACAGGCCATACCGGGGCCTGCTAGAGGAAAAAAGAGAGAAGGCAGCATGTTTAAGGGTTTTTTTGAGCAGATCAGTAAACTTGTAGTGTTGTTTATTTTTACAGTATGTGAATGAAACCCATACTTGAAAGTGAAGAGTTAAGAGTCAAGGAGCTGTTACGAGTTCCCACAGTAGAGGAGATGGGTTAGTCCTGTCTCTGACCTACCAACTTGCTATGTGATTCTTAAGTATCTTACCCAAAGGGTTGATGGGCAGTGAGCACATTCTTTGTAAAGGAAGAAACCTGAGAGCGGAATTTTCAAGAGTAGTGAATTATTTTGGTGTCCTGGTTCTGGAAATCCAGGGCAGGTAGATTTTTAGAAAATGCCAAGCAGCTTTTCATCTGAAATGTGGTCAGTGACCCAAGTCACTGGTCATCCCTGAAATACAGACCCCCATAGCTGACATCTCAGAAAGCTGCCTGGCTCTCAAGAGGTGCACAATGGAGGCAGAAGTACTTCATATTCCTTAAAATCATGTTCACCACACTGGAGTGGGTTTGCGTGCCTGCATTTTGGCACTGACACCTGAAGGTACCGAGCTTTGTCTTCTGCAAGACTGGAATAAATAGTTTTCTATTTCAATAACACTTGTAAACCTCTGAGAGATCTGGATGGAAGGTGCTAGAGAAAAAACAATGGTTATTGTCATGGTTTTCTTACTCTTATGGAGGAGCGAACTGAAATTGAGTTCAGGCGGGGAGAGAGAAGAAGGTTAAGAAGGGCCAGACCTGTAAATAAAGTACATTTAAGTATTGTGGTTTAGAAAACTGAAGTTTTTCCATCTTTAGAGCGGAACTTTACCCGCCCTATATGGAACGACTGGTATTTCCATCTCTAATCCATAAAACGTCTGGCACTGCAAGAGAAATAACCACTTTAAGAAGGTGCCGAGCAGCTGGCATCATCCCTCACATTTTGGTCATAAATTTACTTTCTCCATCCTGTTATGCATATCCTTAGTAAACTGGGGACCAAATGGCCATAGCTGGGCTTCAGCCTCTCCTTTCTGTTATGAAAGGGCACAGTGACAACCCTTGTTCGTGCAGTGCAGTGCAGGGTCACTGCACTTTACTTAACAAATGAGCAAAGGTCCCTATCCCAAGAGCCTACAAACTTTCAGGCTCATCCAAAGTCCTTTGGAATCCATACAAGCTCCAGACCTATTCCTGGGGTGGGGAAAAAGTAAAATGCTTGGGATGGAGTGATGACAGTTGTGGGTTTTTTGCTACTCTCTGCACTGAATTTAATACGCTTGGTAGTTTCCAGTTGTGGAAGGTGTTTGTATGATAGGTTTTCATGGTTGGTGTTTGGATTGGTAGATGTCAGCAAGCTCGTTGTTGAAGGGAAAGTCAGCCCTGTCTCTGAATCACCTTCTGGCCTAGAACATTTTATTCAAAGAATATTTGCTGTCTCAAACCTTCCTCTTCTGGGACACTAATTTGAAGGCATCAGCCTTTGTTTTTAAATACCTGAGTGTCTTGGATGGGAATTGTAGCTGCTGAAAGGCAGTTGCTGGCCCGTGAACTGCTCCTTATGGAAGATGTCTATTTTCACATGGGTTGGGCAGCCTGGGGCCAGATTTTCCAGCAACGTCCTGCCCTGGATTTCAAACCAGACTCAGAGGACCTTTACTAGGGCAAAAGGCTGAGCATCTCCAGTCGGTTAAAAATGTAAAGCGTGTGTGATCCCAGCTCAGGGTAAGAGTGGGCTAAATCCACCCTTGTTTTGACACTTAATTACATGCTTCACCCTTACTTGCTGCCCCAGGCCTGTCTTTAGCCCCATGTTTGTTTGACAGGGTTGACTTCATCCCTGTTGCTCCAGGCAGATTCTCTGCTCTAGGAGCTCATGGAGCCCAGTACTGCCAGGAGATGGAGCAGCTCTGAGCAGAGACATCGGTGGGTGAATGGATGGGCTGTTTTGAGCCAAACCCTAGTGTCACTGAAGTCAGAGACGGAAGTCCCCATACCTTTGGTGGCATCAGGTTTTGCTGTAGGTCTGACTAAAAGTGAACCATCTTACGTGTTTAATGGCGGCTTCCCTTCTTGGACCTCTTGGTGGGGAGCTTGCAGGTGCGGAGGGCTGGGGTGTCTCTGATGGACTGCCCCCGGTACTGAGCAGGCGTAGAGCAGGTCTCCTCAGCGCGGGTGCGATTGCCCTTCAGCCACCTGGGACAGAGGGAGAAGGAAGACCAGGAGTTTACAAGAGGTACAAACCATCACGGAAAACAGTCATACCATGAAGGGAGAGGGCGGGTTGGGGAGAGAGCTGCTGAGCACTTGTGCAGCCTTCAGCAGCCTCCTCTTGCGTGGCACAACTCAGGGGGGAACCTCCCTCGGTGGACCCCCAAGGAGACCCCAGGGAACAAGGGGAGGGAAGGGGCGCCTGGTGCCATACTTGCGCAGGTGTGCTAGCTGGCAGTTGCAGTGCCAGGCATTTCGGGAGAGCATCAGTGTCTCCATTTTGTCGAAGGGGAAGTTGCGGGGCAGCTGGGTGAGCCGGTTGTTCTCCAGGTGAGCTGTCTTCAGCGCGGTCACGCCGGCAAATGCGTTGTCTGCAAACTAAGGGACAGAAGTTTATGGTAGGAACACTGATTTGGGGAAGGGGAGTTCAAAACCTGAGTGCCTGTGTTCAAGACTTTAGGAGGTGTAAGCATGGAGGGAGCTAGAGAAGGAGCGGTGGAGGTGGGTCCTGGCTTGCTGGAAGCCCTGGACACCTAAGAGAGGCATGAGGCTGGTGGGTTCATGGGTGATGGCGTTTCCTGCCTGAAGAGAGCTACGTCCCAAATCCATGTGGGATTGTCTTTACAGCTACATCCCTAAATAAAGTGAAGTCTGGCAGCCCCCTTTATTTTTGAGCCATGCTTCTTCATTCTAAATGAAGATATTTTCTGGGTGTATTCCTTTCCAAGGCTGGAAATCCTCCCAGTGCCTGTTGCCTTGCCTGTCCTGGAGTGGCTGAAGGAAGGAGTGTTTGCGGTGTCTGAAGGGGCTGTAGACTTTGGCAGTGCCCGGGGGCTCTGAGTGGAAAGTTACACTTGGCATCTGAGTAGTGTAGAAATAGAGGCAGGTTTCCAGCACCTCAACCTCCTCTGTTTTTTTCCCATTTCCAGTGGGTTACTTGCAAGGGATGCTGTAAGATTTGTCTCTTCTCAATTAATGGGCAGGCTTTAAGGGAAGGCCTCCCTTAAAAAAGCTGCCAAAAAGAGGTGAGAGGCTGTAGACCTGGCTCTGCAGCCCCCTCCTCTCTTCCTTGAGGTCTCATCTCTGGGTTTTCTCAGCCCTTAGTTACTCAGGTTGGAAAGTTTCTTCTTGAAAGCAAAACCCCCAACACAAACTTTCTTGGCATTGATGAATTGGAGAGGGGGTCACTGACAAGGCACAAAGCTGCCCTTGGCTATGACACACCATTTCTCCCCTTTCTCGAAGCGCAGGAAAGCTTTCTCTAAAGGGTGGAGAGGAGACTCACTAGGTCTACCAAAACTCCCCCAGTCAAGGACCTGTACTCCCATTTCTGAATGTGAGAAGCTTGCACTTCAGATGGGACCATCACTGTGTGTTCAAGTTCTCTAAGCTGAAAAGCTTGACAGAGGAAATGCACTATTTTAAGCTGTGAACTTTTGTCATCTTCCAAATTAAGCAATGCTGGATAGGATTAGAGCTTAGCTAAGAGACTCCCAGAGTACTGTAGCTGTTGGACAGTCAGCAGTGTTGGCCTCTGCGGTCCCAAACTGAGCTGACCTTGGTAGGTTTTACTGTGCTGATAGTGGAGCTGCTCAGAGAGATGCTGGCACGCTGTGCAGCAGGGCGGTTGCCTGGCCATGTTCTGGTTTGGACAGTGGTGTACTGTCTCAGCTGCTCATTCCTCTCCTGGCCCCATGAGAAGAGTTCGCATCTGCTGGTAACGGCTGCTGCGCTGCCTGCCAGAGCATGCGTTTGTAAAGAAGTTAGTGGTTTTTTTTCCTTATTTAGATGGAGGATTGCTGCTATAATTTATTTTGCAATAAATACGTAGAGAGGGGCATAAGTAAAGCTTCCAGGATCTGCATTGCCTGGTTTCTTGTTGATGTTCGCGGTGGATCTTGGCCCGTGCAATGCAGCCCTGCAGGTGACTGGTGCGGGTCCGTGATGCTGGTGGGGAAGGGGAGCTCTGAGCTGGAGCTGCAGAGCAGCCTGAGGGCTCTCCTCCTGCTCAACTACAGTACAGGCTGGGGTAGCTTCGTCTGGAAGGGTTTTGCACTTGATCAGCTTGAAAATCTTGCAGCCATGCAGGGAACAGCTAAGGACAGTATTTTTGTGAAGGAGGATGAGCTGCAGTCAGGATGCCAGGAACATTTAAAGTATTTGGTAGTAATTTCCTAGGTCATGAGACCTGTGTGATTAGATATCTCCTAGCAGTGTAAAGTTCACGTGTGGGCTGTTTGGATACAAGGCCTTTGAGGATTCGAAGAGAAAACCCTCAGCTGGGGTGGGAGCTTTGTTTTCCCAAAAAATAACATAAGCCCTAAGCTGCAGAAGCCACCCCTGTTAGTGCTGATCCTGTAAACTGGTGTCTTACTGGGCTGTTGGGGAGGAAAGGAGGCATCTGGCTGCAGAGGAGCCTTTAAAGGTCCTGTCCACAGGTGGTCACTGAAAAGAAGAAAATCTTTTTTGCTGGCTAGAATTTGCTTTTTGGCCAATCCAAGGACACTTCCTTGCAGCACCCCAGCATCATGGGATTGTCTGATTTTTCCAGCATATAACTTGGTAGTCTAATGTCTCTACAGCTGGTACAACATTTAACCTGTAATTTTTTACTTGTGCTTGATGAAAGTGCCTTAAAACTGAGTCTACGAAAGTGCTGTGACAGCATGTCTAAGGTATTGCCTAGAGAGGTCAGTGGATTGTTTTCAAGTGTTGAGTTTGCTTATTTCCATCCTGGAGAGCTTAGTGCTGAGGGTGGACATGGGCTCAAATACTGACCGAGTGCTACCAAATTGTTTTAGGTAGTGTTCTTCTCCATCTGGGCAAGCTGCAATTCCAGTTTTTGAGCATTTTGTGATGCTATATACCCTTGAAAACTGTGGTGTGCTCTATTCCTGGTATCTTTCAGGGGATCTGCTTATCCCTGTGAGGCCCTCTAGTTTGCTCTTTGTTGCTAAGAAATTCTCTTTTTCATCACATCTTCCTGTGGTGGGTGTTGCTTTGCTGAGAAGTCCTAACCTGCCTTACCTGGATGCCCTTTGTCTTTGGGCTTCCTGGAAAACTATCATCCTGGGGACAACTGCTCTGCTCCATCTGCAGCACCCTCCCTTTCCAGCCACACGGGGTGCACCTAGGACATCAGGGTGCTGCTGCTCTTGCACTGGGCTCGTTTCTGTTCTTGCACTGCCTGGCTTTGCAGAGGTCCTAATGCAGGTGATTCCCTGAGTGTGATGCTCCTGCCTATGGATCGTGCTTTCTCTCAGATGAAGAAGAGGGTTGGTTTGCCATTCGAGATACCTGAATGTCCCTCCTCCTCTCCAGTGGGAACAGGGCCCCTTTGTAAGATGCTGCGAGAGTTCCTTTTGAGACATCAATAAACAAACCTTTCTTTATAACGTGTAAAGTTGGAAGGCATGGGGGGAGGTGAAGGTGAAGGTCCGTATGCCTACCTGTCTGCAAGGCGTAGGTAAGAAACCGCTGCTATTCATAGCCCCCTCCCGAGGAGTCTCCCCCTCCCAACCTACAACAGGTACCCAGGCTGAACGAAGAAGGCAGAACAGTTCAGTTCTGCAAGGTGGCAGCGCCCTTCAGTCCCTCGCGTACGAGGCAGACGCTGGCCTCTCATCCCACATCTTGTGTCTGGGATGGTAGAAGGTTGCTAATTGTCCTGGAGCACCCCAAATGCCTGTCTCAATGATTGGTGTCATCTCCAGCTCGGGAGGGAATGCATTGCCTTTCCAGGGAGTTTGTTCAGCTCCAGATAATTTGGTTTTGCATAAAATTAACTCAATAGAAGGGTGAAGTACTCTCTCATCCCTCGCTTGGGCCGTCAGGGGTGTTATCAGCTGGCCAATGCCTTGCTGTCTGCAGAGCGTCCAGACCTGCATCTCCCACCTCCTCTGCAAGGGAGGGACAGCAAACCAAGAGCTTTGTAAAGGAAAAGAAAATCAAACCCTGTGTTGCTTATCTGAAATAAATGGAAAGAGAAAGGACTCACCTTTTTCAGCTTCATGTTGTCCAGGTTGAGTGTCTGCAGGTATCGCCCGAAGGACTGGAAGGCATTGTCAGGGATGACCTCAATTGGGTTATGAGAAAGCTTCAGTTCCTCCAGCACTCTCAGCTTACTCATTGCATTCACAGGATAGCTGCTCAGCTGGTTCTTGTCCAGGTGGAGGACAGCGAGGTTTTCTACGTCCTCCAGGGCCCCAGGCAGGAGGTTGGTGAGAGAGTTGTCAGAAAGGAAGAGCCAGCGCAAGTCTTTAGCCCCATTGAAGACCCCTGGTTTCAGCTCCCGGATTTTATTGCTGCCTAAGTGCAGGATGAAGAGGTTGACAAGAGGGGAGAGGAGCCCTTTGGGCAGGTCTGGGATCTTGTTCTGGTCCAGGTACAGGTAGGTGAGCTCAGACAGGTCATCGAAAGCTCCTGGCTTTATGACACTGATCTGGTTGTCAGTGAGATAGAGGTAGACCAGGCTCTTGAGCCCCCGGAAGGCCCCAGTTGAGATCTCCTTGATTCGTGAACTCTGGAGGTGCAGGGACACCAGCTTTTTCATGTCACGGAAGCCGTTGGTTGGCAGGACAGGGAAGTTGTTCTTCTGCAGGTTGAGAAGCCGCGTTTGCTCAGGCACCTTGGGGATCTTCTTCAACCCCACGTTGTCGCAGATGACGTGCTGCAGGTCTCCGCCGTGGCAGTGGCAGCTCGGGGGACATGCCTGCACGATGAAGGCAAGACACGCCAGTAGGCTGAGGACACTGAGGAGGAAGCCTGACCGATTCATGGTCAGATCTGGAATTAGTGTGGTGGGAAGAGAAGCAGGAGGAGGAGGAGGAGGAGGAGGGAGATGGGTGGGAGAGAGAGAGTAACTGGGTTTGCAGCATGCTGAACACAGCCCTATTTATAACGTTATTAAAAAGCAAAATCCCTTCCCACAAACCGCAGGCAGCAGCCAGTTGGAAGCAACTGGCTTTGGGAACTTACCGTGAGCTTAACCCCTTGGCACCAGGCAGAGGAGTGTCCGTGGTCTTGCCTGGCCCCGCTGCTGAGGCGACTGTGCAGAGGTAGTTTTCCTCTCTGCAACAGGGAGGCAAATGGTCAGGAAGAACACATGCAGATCTGCTCTGTGGGGAACCTTTCTGGTCCCTGCTGAGCCAAGCGGGGCCCAGATTCATCACTGGGGGGGGGGAAACAAACTGTTTTGGTTGAACAGCATAGTAGGGAGCACTGCTGTGCTCCACAGCCACCTTGTGCTGAAGGTTTCAGTGGGCTCCTGGGCTGTATTTAGCCTCAGCTGGTTTTGGGAGAAGCATCTTGTCATGTTATCACAGAGGAAGGTTTTTGGGGAGTCTTGTCTTGCTGATTTCAGAGGAGTTTGCCTGAGGAGGGATGGGAGAAGATGGGACCAGTATGGGGTCAAGCCAATGGCCAACGGTGATGTAGTTGCTCTTGCAATGCCAAAATTTTGGTTGAAGACTTCCAGATCTAGACTGCACCTAGGAGTTGGCTGAAGAAGGGGAAAGCAAAAGCAATCTTAATTTCTGATGTGACTTTCCTATGGGCAGTGGAGCATGATACATCCAGACCTGGTCATGGTCAGGAGACCTACGTGAGGGGGTTTTCTCAGCATGTGGCACTGTGGAGCAGTGGCTGTTGCCTTCCAATGGGGGATGGGGCAGTGGCAGAGCCTGCGGGGAAGCAGTTGGGCATGGGTGGTGGATATGTGTCGTGGTTTAGGCCAAATCCACCACTGGGGTCCCGAGGGACCCCAGACGGGACCGACAGATGCTCCCCTCTACCCCTCTTCAAAGAGAGAGGACAATATGAAATGCCAGACAGCGATGCCCAGCTCAGATCAGGTGGATGGCAATGCCTGCGGCTCTTGAGATGAAGCTGTGGACAGGGAAAAGTGTGGGATGGTGAGATAGCAGAGCAAGGAAATCACTGCTGGAGCTGGGACTAGGGTCTGCCTTGGGTCCTGTCTTGGGGTAGCAGTGGCAGAGGTGAATTGACAACACAGGGGATGTCCTTTGCTCTCCCAATAGAGAAGGCAAAGCGGTTAAAAACCCCAGCGCCTGCTTCTGTGAGTGTGAAGAGAGAGATCCAGGGGTTGTGGGGTGGGGTTTGGAAGTGGAACATTTTGAACTGATTTCCAGCCAGTTCCTGGCTGCAGCAAACAGCTGAGAGCCGAGCACATAACTGTGAGCTTGTTGAGATTTCTGCTCCTGAGGCTGGCTGTGGAGCCCCAGCGGAGCTTTTGCAGAGGCGAGACAGGCTCAAGAAAGGGAGGAAATCCAAGGGCTGACTTAGGACACAGACTGGCTTATTCACCGAGTTTTCTGGGTTTTTCCATTGTTGCAATGAGGAATTAGCCAGCGCTGCCGAGCATGCTCCGGATGGTGTTATGCAAACTGCCTGGCAGCCCGTGCTGTGGTCGGCAGCTGTCAGTCTGAACAGCATTTCCATTGCATGACTAATTTGGGGGGAGAAAAAGGCTTTCTGGGGTGTGAATGTAGGTTCTGGTGAGCCTGTGGGGCAGATGGGGTTGCCCAAACGATGATGTAATGTGGGACCTCGGTGCAAACCAGGCCACGTCAGGCTTCCAATGTTTGTCAGCCCTGAGATGCAACGCCCTGCTGTCGCGCAGCCGGGGCCTCGCCACTCGCCTTGGCACCGAGTGCTTCTCCTGCCTCATCTGAGGGATGCTTGGACCGTAGGAGCTGCAGGATGCTGCTGGAGGCACCTCCTGCAGGACTCTCTACTGTAGTTACTGTGGGATTTAAAACTCTCTGATCAAAACAATGGTATTTTTGCTTCTGCCTGATTCAGTAGGCACTGCAATGGTCATGCATATGCTTTCATCTCTAGAGTACCTCTTTGAGTGTCTTGGTCAGGACCTTTGAGACAGCAAAAGAGGAGGTGGGCAGAAGAACCCTCTGTGTTTTCTTCTTCTGCCTCTCCAGGTTGATCAGGACTGAGAGTGCCCCTTACATGTGTGCTGCTGGTAAAGCTCAGACAAAGAGCTGGGTGAATGATTGGAAAAGAAAAAAAAAGTCACCTGGAAAGCATCATCTTCTATCCACTGATTGATTTTCTTTCTCTGAGCAAGTTCAACCACATTAGTCTTACTTGTAGTCATTTGACGATCAATTCCTGCAGTTATGTACCAGCTATACTGAGCAAGAGCAACTGATGGGTGAGATTTAAAATCCAGCCTGTTTCCGCTGGACACTGACACTAGGCAGCTAGCTGTGCTCCTTCCCCAAGTGTAGCTGATGTCTGATACTTGCTTTTCCCATCCCCCTGCAAAAAATACCAGCTAACAGCTTACTGCTTCTGCAGAGACTTCTGCCAGTGTGGGTCAGACCAGAGCAAAAAGCTGGTGAGAGCCCTGCAAACTCCATCCATAAATACCTCCCACCCATGTGTATTTCTGGAACAAGACCCTTTTCAGAGGTTAAACTGCCCAAACCTCAAACCATCTCATCTTTCTTCCTCTGAGGATAAACTTCCCTTTCTTCTACCCTTTATCTCTTTGCTGGATGGGACTGCAGATTTTGGGGGACAGGGCCACTCTCTCCCTGCCAGGATGTGTGTGTGGTGGCTGTGGACACATGTAAGACCCATAGCTTCCCCATGAAGATGCCGTGATGTAGCTGCCATGATGCTGGTGTGAGGTGGGAAGATTTCCCTACCCCGAGGGCTCCCCACCAGCCCAGTGCCTGCAGCAGAGGTTCGGGGATGCCGGGTTATTTTTGGTCCCGTGGTGGGGTAGCAGCAGGGCAGTGCTGCTGGGGAAAAGGTGTCTGCTTGTCAGCTCCATTTCTCCAGGCACAAATGTTGAATAAAAGGAAGTTCTTTTCCCCTAATGTTTTTTGATTTTCTGTGCCTCGGTGAGCACATTCCTGTGGCGGGAGCTGGTTGGCATCTGCTGCAGCTGGCACCTCGCCCCTGGGCTCCCGGCTGTTTGTGTTTTGAGCTGCTCACTGGCGGGGTCTGGTCTTCCCACACCGGGTTTTGCAGCCCTCGACTGGCCAGCAATCCTCAAAAGCTTGCCTGGGTCCCGCTCGTGGGTGGCTCACAGTCTGGTGGTGACAATGGCAGCAGTGTCGGTGTTCCCTCTGCTGCGGTGGGATACCGCAGCAAGCTGGGTCCCGTCCAGGCCCCTACCTCACAGGTCCCCTGGGACCGGGGCTGCTAGGACATCGCAGAAGAGGCAGGATTATCCTGCCATCCTCTCTTTCTTAATTGATTAACAGTTCTGCAAACATTCCCGGTGCCTGGTAGTTTGCAGATGCTGGACTCCCCTCCTCTCCTTTTTGGAGGCATTGTGGGCTAAGTAAATAAATACAGGTTTTGAAACAGTGTAAATATAGATTTGGGGTGTTTGGTGCTGCAGGTCAGAGCTGTTTTGATACAACATTGGAGATGGTCTTTTCCACGTTTAATCTTTATTTTTGTTAGTATTCACAATTCTGGCATATCAAGAGAGCTGCACATGCAGTACTCCATGTTAAAATATTCCATTGCTCACTTAAACCTGATTCTGTAGCTTTTAAGGGGACACAGATCTGGTTTTGTATGTCCGTGCACATAGCAATCACCTTCTTGAAGTGGCACTGGTGTAGCTGGCCTTGGGCTCCAGGCTGGAGGCGAGGGCTGAGGCAGCTTGGGGGGTGCCCTGGGGTGCCCATGCTGTCCCCGTTTACAGCCCGCACAGCACCAGCCCTTGCGGAGCTGAGCCCTCATCTCTGCCTGGCACTGGGTGCTGGGCAGCGAGCGGGGCAGGAGAAGGTGCAAGCTCTGTAGTGTCCCGGGGAGGTTGTCACAAGTGCAGAGCACTCTCCAGGCAGTGTTTGAGGAGCACTGATAGGTGGGCATGGGGAGCCCTAGAAGGTCTCCAAGCCCTCCCCCGCCCCCTTCCAGGCAGTACCTCAGAAATCCGTGGCTTTCAGTGATGTGCAAATAACCCATCAGCGACAGTGGTGTCTGTCTCTCTGAGTTCAGACTCAAGTTATCATTTATATTTGACATGCTTGAAGGGTACTCTTCACTGTGGTGTGGGGGCCCAGGCTGCTTGATGAGTTGGAGGAGGAGGTGGTGGTGGGTGCACCTCCTTCCTTCCGATGGTTTTCTTCCACTGTAGCGTGGCCTCCACCCATTGGTGTGTTTCCAGTTTGGCTCCCTGTTGATGTCCACCCACCCTTCCCTTCTGTCTGATCCCAGCAGCTGCTGCATGATACTTTTGGCCTCTCCTGTGAAGCTCCCCCAGCCCTTACTGCCTCTCCCCTGCCCTGCTGTGTCCACCCTGCAAGGCACCAGGCATCCCCCAGCAGCCCGCTGCTCTGCCCAGGGCTGCTGTCCTCTCTGCAGCTCTTGCAGGCTCTGAAGATGAGTGGAGCTTTCTTCCCTTGCAGAACACAACCGATCCATGCAAGGCTTCTGACTTTCCCAAATGCTCCCCAGCCATAAGTCCCCCCTGTTCTCAAAATGGAAAATCAGTTCAACTCGGTGGCAACTTCCCTGCTTGTCCTTGGTCAAAGTGAGACCTCCCCATCCCATCCCAACCTCATTTTTGGGGAGGACCTGAGGAGTAGGTGGTTTCAGTAGCTGTAGAAGCTATGGGAATGTGCTGTGAGAACATTTAAAATGCAGTGTGGAAGCAACGAGCCCCTGGACTTCCAGCCATGTCTTTGGTGGGAGCTGAGCTCTCAAAATCTGTGGGGATGTTACTTTTACCCCTAGATGTTGTTAAATTTCCTTCTCCAGCAGCTTTGAGCATTCAGATACGCCCCATCCAGTGGTTTTCTATCTTTGCAAGACATTTTGTCTCTGCACATTTCCTCTCACTTTGTCCTTTTAATTGCACTTTTCCTAAATGCATTGGCACCCAGTGCCAGGGAGGATGGAGTTAATTACATAGCAAAGACCTTTTATCAAGTTGTGGATAAACCAGCAAGTAACTGCACGTTTCTTTGCTGGTTGCCACTGGGCAGTGCTTCTGGCATGCTGGCAGGACTGGGGAAATACTTGCAAGCCTCAAGACTTCTGCTCAGCCTGAAAAGAAGAGAGGCAGCTTTAACTCCAGACCACGAGGAGCAGCTTGTCCTGACTGTACAATAACAGGAGGTTAATTTTCAGCGACAGCCTTCTGGCCTGGGCATGCTGGGTTGCCATTTTTGCAGCGGTCTCCTCCTGAGGCAAAGCCATTGCGTGCTACAACACAAAGACGGTGCTTTGGGCACCTGATATTTTTGGGAACTTTTTTAAGCCCCATCCAAACTGAGACTGTCTGGCAGCTCTCCGGGTGGGGAGAAATGCCAACAGGGTGGCCACCCTTGGAGGTTTGTCCTACAAGACCTGCTTGTTTGTGTCCTGACGATTTTGGCACAAAGATGGTACTGTTGCTGGGGAAGGAAATGAAATCTCGGTATGACATAGGCTGGACGTGATCAGAAGTTGTATTTTGCAGCAGCAAAGTTGACCTGAAGGTTCAGGAATATTCCAATACAATTTGGGATAGTGGTACAGCTCCAAAGCAAGGAGACACGTGTCCCCCAAGGACAGCAAAACTCAGGGTGATCTTGGTAGACAGCAAATGAATGAGGGAAGATTGTTGCTCCATTGAGAGAGATTTGGAGCTGGCTGTGAAGGGAAGGGCTGGGGTTGACTTTGGTGGAAATATCTGAGGCAGACAACACACTTGGCATGGGTTTAGGGATAATTAGATCCATCCGACATGTTACACTGAGACGGGTTCGAAGGGCCTCTTAGAGGTCCCTTAGCACATCTCCTGCGTTGCCAGCCTGCTTTCTGTTGTTCATTACGCCCTCTTTGAAGTCTGAAAATCCCTATTATTTCATGGTCAATTTACTGCTTTTTTTCCAAGGCCAATATTGTCTTCAGTGAAGCTCAATTTCTCTGTAGGTTTTAGTTTGGTGGTTCAAGCCCTGCCATCATCCTCCAGCGTGGCATAACCAGAGGGTGGTGACAAGGGGCATGAAGATCCTCCCTGAGCATCGTTCAGGTCTAGCGGGGGGGTTCCTCCAAGGACTTCATGGCGTCCTGCAGCCCTGACCTTCTGCTCCAGTCCCGCCCACTTGGGGTACTGGTGGTCCTGAAGCCAACCTTTTCATCGCAGCCTTTCAGCAGCAGTTTAACGCGGAGGGAAATGGGTGTTTTTATTGCTGTTGAACGCTGGGGAAAACCGAGGAGCGGAGACCTGATGTGACTTGTTCCAAGTTATGCAGTAAATAAGCGGCATGGTTGGGAAAAACCCAGGGTCTTCAGAGTCCCCGCTCTCCCCACCAGATCAATCTGCCTCCCAAATGTTTACTAAAGAGACTGGAGTCTGATTGTTTTTACTTTATTTTTAATTTTTAGACGCTTCCTTCTTCAGGCTGTTTTGCCTGTTCCGCAGTGGCCAGTGTTTAAACAGTGCTAGCAGGAAATGTTTTTGAAATGTGCTTTAAAAAACACAGTTCTGCTAAGATGTTCTTTTTATTCCCATTTTAGACAGAGGCTTAGGATTCACAAAGAATGAATCTCTTGTCGGTAGGAGTAAGTTCAGCGGCAGTTTGTTTTGGAGCTGTCCTTGTCATTGCTGAAGAAGGCAGGACTGATCTGCGTGCTGGGCGTTGAGGGGTCGTGCTGGGCGTTGGGGGGGGTCACTTGTGGTCCTCACAGTAAAAAAAAAAAAAAAAAAAGCTTTCCAGTCAATTATATTTTGTACTCTTGTAGCTCCTCTCAAAGCCAAGGGCCTGAGCTGGACTCCTTGCCTCTGATTTGCTTTGACACAAGATGTAGCTCCAGTGGAAATTGTGGAGCTGATGCAGAAATTATTGGGTGAGGTTTTCTGGACTGAATTATACCAGATGACAAGGCTTAGATGATGCTAAGTGTCCCTTTGGGTCATGAAAGCTATGAATCTTCATGGATATCTCCAAGCTTAAATTGGTATGTGGGATTTTGTGGAAGTATTTCATCTCGTGCATCACGAGCTGCGGCTGGGACGATGGAGCTGTTGGAGGATGCTACGCATGTCAAATAAGGGTCGGGAAGGACATCAGCGCTGGCACGAGGGCTTGCTCCAGCCACTGCCTCGGTCCTGGGCATGCAGATGGGGAAAGCACTATCCCAAGAGAGAAATGCTGTCTTGGAAAGGTCGGGAGCAACATGCTGGTGTCTGGCTGCAGAGAGCGGTGCGGGCAGGCTGGGAGGGGAAGGCAGCCATCAGGCAGCAGAGTGAAGGCTGGAGGTTCAGACCCGCGTTTCTCTCCGGGCCGAATCGGGAAGCCCGTTACTGAGGGTGTGAGGGTGTTTATGGGGACAAGCCGCCAGCCAAGACATGGACAGCCGGTGCTTGGGGTACACGGCAGGCTGCCAGGCATCTAGAGGAGCCTGGTGAGCCGCGGCACCCGCAGCATCATCCTGCCAGGGAGCTGCCTGCTGCTGTGTCCAATTAAACTGCTGGAGCGACCCGGAGAGGCAGAAAGGGTTGACTCAAGGCTTGGCTGGGATCCTGGGACCAACATTGCAATTCATCCAGCAGAGTAAAACAAAAAAACAAAGGCGCTGGGATTTTTAATAAGTGTTTAAGATCTTGGATTTGTGTCTCGTCAGTCATTTGATCCAGCCACAGGACTCGTATTAGTGGGTGGGAGAGAAATCCTGTCTGAGCATTAGGCGCTGTAGGTTTCCACCCCGGCTGGGAAGCTATCATTGAGTCTGGTAGGAGAAGCCTATTTACAGTCGCTCCCTGTGGGACGCCAGGCTCCTAGCAGAGCAGTTTGTACCAGATGGTCCCTGCAGCATTCTGAAGTCGATCTCCTCCAGATTCCTGGCTAAGAGGAGGCTCCTGCAAACCTCCGGCTCAGATTCACGCTGACCCCAGTGCAGTAAAACAAGAGCATCAGCTGTTATGACAGACTGTGCCCAACGTGAGATCCTCCAGGAGCCCCAAGCAGCAGAAAGCGCCAAGTGCTCCCACCAATATTACGTATAGCTTGTTCAGGATATATGCATGTTTTTTCAAGATGCCTCATCGTAGTCCTTTGCAAAGTTCCACGTTAGTTTTGGGTGCAGTGCTTGGAGCTTGGTGAGCACTGAGCAGAAGCCGTGACTGTGCAGATGTGCCCTTGCAGCCAGTGGCGGAGCTCGGGCGTTTGCTCTAAAGGCACAGCCCAGGTCTGGATGCCAAGGCTGTAGGAAGATGGTCGGGCCCTGTTGCAATTCAGAACTGCTCATGTGTCAGTCTGAAGATGTGGAGGAGAAAGGAGCAAACAGCATCAGCCCTTTCCCAGCTGTGCTGTGTGAGCAAAGCAGCCACCAGTGACATTAGTGGGTGGGAGAGAAGCCCTGCTGACAACAAACGACATGCTGAGTGGGTTAGAGAGACCAGAGCAGTGGTTCAGCATGTCCCACCGCTGAAATGGAGCTCCCAAGAGCTGGAGGTGAAGCAGCAATTCTAGCAACGGTGCTGTTGGTGCAGCTCAGAGCTGCCCAGAGCAGCTCCTGCCCAGCTCCTGCTGTCATAGCTGGCTGCTGAGTTGGGCATAAAGAGCTGGAATTTTCCTCTGAGGAGAAGTGACCTTCAGCTGAGGTGACTCAGAGCCTGCCGTTGGGATTAGCGGTGAGGGAGGTTTAGCAGTGAGAAGCTTTTGTCCTGCTGTGAGGCTTTCAGTCTGTAAGTGCAGCTGCACTGAGCATTGTGCAGCCTCGTGATGCCTTTACAAGGGTTACAGGAGCTGATGTCTGCACAAAAGGTTCTGGAGCAAGCAGCCGTGCTGTGGGCCACGCGGTCTCCCACAGGAGCCCACTGCTGGCTTCAGGGTTTTTCCAAAGCAATGACCGATGTGCTCTGAGCTGTAGCAGATGAACTCAGCACGCTGAGTAAATGGCTGCAAGGGCACCAAGGCAAGATCAGTGTCAGGCAGAGATGGTAGGGGGTCAACGGAACAGGGCTTGGAGAGACATAGGTTAAAAAAGAGGAGGGTGAACCCTGGGGCCCTCCAAGAAAAATAGTTGGGGTGTCAAAAGTGCATAACACCCGAAGCGTTGTGGGTGGTTGGGGTCTGGAGCACAGTGATGGAGGTGAGGAAGGCCGTGGCAGGCATGTGCAGTGCTGCTTTAGCTGCTGTCTCTCCAGAACTCTCTGGCAGGAGTGTCTGGAGGGCCCTGTCCACTGGCCAGGAGAGCAGAATGCTTGCCTGCAACCTGGGTGACTTGTGAGGACATCCTCCTCCCACCCCAGTCTCCCCTGTGCTTATCAATAGCTTCATCTTTCGCCTGCCTGGAGCTGTTCGTTCCTTTTTTCCCTTGAGGCGTGTTTCTCCTCTTGTGTTTGCAGGTTGCCTATGGGACCACAGAAAACAGCCCTGTCACCTTCATGGGATTCCCCAATGACAGCATCACCAGAAAAACCGAGACAGTGGGATGCATCTTTCCCCACACAGAGGTGACCATGACCCTCCCCACCTGCTCCAGGTCCCTTGCCCACAGCAGACCTCAGGCTGTCCTCCCTGTCTGGTGCTGGAGTTGGAGCATGACATCACGTTTGGCTCAGACATCCCCTCCTAAGCCCTTCTTCTCTTGAATTGCAGGCAAAAATTGAGGATCCAGAAACAGGGCAGCCTGTGCCTCTGAACACTCCTGGGGAACTTCAGATCCGTGGCTACTGCGTCATGCTGGGCTACTGGGGTGACCCCACCAAGACGAGTGAAGTGATCACTGCTGAGAGGTGGTACAAGACGGGGTGAGTCTGGGAACAGCCCTGCTCCTCCCAGTCTGTCCTGCAGGGTGGTGCTGGATGGGGATGGCTGCGTACAGGAGTGCCTTGCTGTGATTTCCAAAGTAGGGAAAACTGACCCAGTTTAGCCCTCTGATCTGTCCATGAAAGTTCAGAACAGCTTTTAGCACAGAGCCCTCGGTGCCAAGTGCCCCTGGAGATGGGGATGGTCACATTGCTACTGGTGCGATGGAGGGGCTGTCGGGGTACACAGCAAAGGCAGGAATCTCCCAGAGCCCAGTTGTTTGTATGGACGCTGCCCGTGGCGGTGTCCAGCTGTGGCAGGAGCTCTCTGATCTCCTCCATGTGTTCAGGTGGCATCTCAGCCGTTACCCTCTGGATACCCTGACCTGGCCTCCAGACCAGGCTGGGTGGGAGCATCAGCTATTCTTCCACCCAGCTGGGACAGGCCTAGGAGTGTGATGTTGTTGCAGGGACCTTGCGAGCCTGGATGAACACGGCTATTGCAAAATTATAGGCCGTTGCAAGGACATGATTATTCGGGGAGGAGAGAACATCTACCCAGCAGAACTTGAGCAGTTTCTCCACACCCATCCCAAAGTTGAGGAGGTCCAGGTGAGCAGAGGGGAGGTGGGGTGGGTGAGCTGCAATGGTTTCTGTGGTGGGAAACCTGTACACTAAGCTGCTGGGACTGCTGCTTGGGACCTGGTTGTCTTTCCCTGTTTTCAGCATCTCCTTTTGTGTAATATTGGCTGGTGACTGGGAGGGAAAGGCTCATGGCACGGAAGGGGCAGGCAGAGCTCCTGGCATGGGGCGCATGAGTTCAGGCAATCCCCTCGTGCACCAGCTTCACGTTTGCAAAGTTGTGACTGTCATTCTTCTGCAGTTTTTAAACTGCCTGTCCGCTTTTGTAGCTTCTCTCTGAAATTCTTACTTGGAAAGCAGTCTGGAAGGACAGTTTTTACTGACAATTAATTACTAAACTCCTAAATCCAAAAAGACTCCTCCAACGAGTCCCTGGAGATGAGGAGTGAGATTTAGTTTCACCCCTTCACAAGACAGCAATGATTTGCAGCATTGAGCAGCTGCTCCCAATCTGCTGGGATTGTTCTCCTCCAGGTTTTGTGCCAGACAAGTTTCCCCATAAATAAACCAGTTATTTAGTCAGTGTTGTGCCTGTGCCAGGCTAGCATCTCTCCTTGGAACAGCCCCAGTGCAGATGGGTTGCAAACCAGCCCTGTTTATGTAGTTTCTAGGGCTTTATGTCACTGCTCTGGACTCAAAAGGATCGACGTGTCTCTAGGATTTCGAGATACCGGTTCAAGGCAGGGAATGACAGTAGGACTCTTGTGAAATAGCGTGAGCAAACTTTAGAGGGAGATCAGGCTTGGGAAGCCCATCTCTTGGTGTCACAGGCAGTGGTTTGCTAAGATCTGCCATTATAAGGGTTTCAAATTAATCCTTTAATTCCGCTTCATCCCTCTCCTGCTGTTTCATCTGGAGATCCCAAAGCACTTGAAGCAGCCTCCCAAGTGTCCCTGTTGGTCATGAAACCTGTTGCCCCATTTTGGGGGGAAGCAGAGGCATGCAGAGCGGTGACAGGTCCACGTTGCACCTACAGTGAGGTGCCGCACGGCTGGTCTGGCTGTGCCCTCACTCCAGTGACTTTGCAAAACCAAAGGAAGGTGCTGGGGTCTGGGCACCCAGCCTGCTCTGCCACCTTTCCTCTGGTTGGGAAGTCCTTCCAGGAGGGCTCGATGTCCTGTAGAAAGCACTGGTGGGTTGGTCAGGCAGCTCAGGCTGCCTTTACGCAGCCTCATGCCATGACTCCAGCATCCCATGATGTGGGTCAGGGCTCACACCATGGGCCAGCACACACCCTGCAGGAGGGGAGGGATGTCCCTAGGGGTCACACCATCTGTTTGTCTCAACCAGGTAGTTGGTGTGAAGGATTCACGGATGGGAGAAGAGATCTGCGCCTGCATCCGAGTGAGGGCCGGGCAGGACTGCACTGAGGAAGAAATTAAAGCTTTCTGCAAAGGGAAGGTGAGTGTCCCGCTCTGCTGTGCCCAGTAATTCAATTCCCTGACAGACCAGTACACCCAGCAGCTGCTGGGGACTTGCAGACGAAAGCCCAGGGATTTAGAGCAACTGGGGATTCAGCCCTGGCAGTCCCGGCTTGGGCAGTGCCAGCTGGGCTGGCTGTGCTGTTCCCGGCAGGCTGCAGAGCGGTTGGTTCTCTCTTCCCAGATCTCCCATTTCAAGATCCCACGGTATGTTGTGTTTGTGGGTCAGTACCCGCTCACCGTCTCAGGCAAGGTAAGAGGGGCTGGGGCAGGGCAGGAGCCCATGCCTCCTGTCCCATCTCCTGTCTGAGTCCCTCCTCCTCCTCCTCCTCTCTGCACTATATTCCAGATTCAGAAATACAAGTTGAGGGAGCAGATGGAGAAGCACCTTCAGGTCTGAGCTTGGGAAGGGAGAGCAAAAAAACTGGGATAAATCAACTCCAGCCAGCTTTGCCTCTGCTTTTCACCTGTGCCTTGGGCTATGCAGTGGATACCTTCTCTTCCTGACATCAGGCTGGTGGCACTTTTAGTTAATAAAACAGAGCGCCTTTTTTTCCCCAGTTGGGTTTGTTCCTTTGCCAACAGAAATACTGTGGTGTGAGGAAGGGATGCTTATTTCTGGAGTTCTCTCCTGTTACTGAAAGACCTTATGAAGGATTTAAAATCTTGCATCTCTGAGCAATTTGGCTGCAGCCATTTCAGAGGACTTTGCGTCCCTGAACAGATGCTGGTAGATATTTCACTGATATTTTAAGTCATGACAGCCTGGTCTGGCTTCTCAAAGTAGGTGAATGCCTCCTGTGCTGGGACTCCTAAGTCACGTAAACTGAGCTGATGAACTTGAAATGAGGGGCAGGGGCTTTAGAAAGTGAAACTTTGTGTGGGAAGGGGCTCCGTAAAGCTGGCTGGAAAAGCTCACCCCATTCCCACACCTCCCTTGGGCCTTCTGACCCCCAACGAAACAATGCCAAGCTACCTTGGAGAAGTTTATTTTATTGTTTTGGACAAGACAGACAGTAAAGATTTAGCAGAAATACCAAAGTTCCTGTCCCAGTGGCAGTGTGAAGCAGAGCATACCCGGGACAGCGTTTTACGGGAGTTATTTGGTACCTCCCAACCATGAAATACTACGCTGAGAAGTGGAAGAGCAGAGCTCCTCTTCCTTCCCAGCAGAAGTGTCCCACCCCAGCTGAGATGCAGATAATATTGCTGCCAACGCTCGCTGACCTCCTGCTGTCTCCCTCCTGCTTCCTTCCTGAGCAGGGCTAGTGGCTGGGCCTCCACCTCCGCGCTGGGGCTTCCTCCAGTGAGTGGGGGGAAACGGTGCAATGGGGAGAGAAGTGAAGCATCAGCGAGGTCTTGATCCTGGATCTTCCAGCTGGACTGTGGGTTCTACCCATGGAAGCAGACCAAGTGGACAAGAAGCCCACAGCTCGTGTCTGCTTTCTGAAAGAAAATCAAATGGGATGGTTTGCGTCAGACCCTTTCCCTACGGTATCCCTGCAGTAAGTTCCTCCACCATTCCCAAACTTCTCGTGGTGCTTGGTGTCACCGTATTTGACCAGCTTCACCTCTGCCCACCCTGGAGTAAGTGGGATGTGCGCAAGCAAAACTCCAGTCTCCTCCTCCCTGCCCTGGTTTTAGGACCCTTGTAAACCTTCCTTTCCGGAGAAGAAAGTGTTACCTCCGTTACAGTGATGCAGGGACACAGTGGACCTCTGGGTCTGATGTCTAGGGGAAGGACTTTCTATCTTCCTTTCCTTCCCAGAGCATTGACCCAGGTGCGGGACAGGTTTGCAGTAAGAGGAGCATCTCTGTTTCCCATCTGATAACTCCCCCCTTTGCACAGCCCCAGAGGTACTCACCGTCACAGTGGGGTTGCTGGTAAGAAATGAAGGTGAGCTCAGCCCTGGCTCGTGTGGGTAGACACGCTGCTGAGGAACACAGCAAGCACGGGTCACAGCCAGCACATGGGGGTACAGGCCCCTGTCACCCCATCCCTTCTCCCAGGAGCTCTGCTCGTCTCCCAGGAGCAGCGCTGCACCGTCCATGGGAGCTTTCCCTGCCATCCCTGTCCCCTTCCCTGGGGCACATCCAGCCCTCCCCACCCGGGCCACCTCCTCAGATGTCCCGTGGCATTCCACCCTCCCCAGGATGGCCCCAGACACGTCTGCAAATACTCACAGGAGGGGAAGGGAAGACCCTCATGGCTGGCAGCATGGCCTCGGCATGTGTGTGGGGCTGCAGGCAGAGCTCCAGGGCTTCTGCTCTTGCCCCTACCTCAGTCCCACTCTTATAGCGCTCGCTGCCAGCTCGGAAACTCCGGGTAACGGGGGGGTCTTCCCAGGGAAGGAGGGTTACGTCAGGGGTGGGTTACTCCAAACCACCCGCTTCTGGCCTGGGAACAGGAATCTGTGGCCACAGCCTTTGTCGTAGGCATTTCTCACTTCTCCATGGCTATTAATAGCGCAAATTAAGAAAAAAAAATAACATTTGGGATCGTCAGCGCAGGGTTTGCACAACCCTGCACGGAGACACGCCACGGATCCCTTCTCAGAAACGCTGAGTGGCCCCTGAACTGGAAAACCCTCCTGCAGCCGCGGGGGGAGCGGGGACGAGTCGCGGGGGGTGCCCGAGCCCGGTCGGGACCGTGTGCCCGGGGGCGGACACCGGCCCCGCCATCCCCAGCGGGCACCGTCCCCCGCTCAGCCACTCTCGGACCAAAAGGCTCTGCTCCACCACCCGCCTTTGCCCTCCCCACCGTACCCGCGGGGGGCGGTGCCGGGGCTCGGTGCCCGCCCCGGGGCGGTGCCGCCGCCCGCGGGACCCGATGGCGGCGCGGGGGTGGCGGCCGGCGGCGGCGGCGATCGCTGCGGCGCGACCCGGCGGGGGCGGCCCGGGACGGGGTCCGGGACCGGGTCCTGCATCGGAACCGGCCCCGGAGACGGTCCCGCAACCGGCCGCCCCCGCCACGGCCGCGGTCTACGTGCACGTGAGCGGGGGACACCGGGCTTTATTTACATGGCGAGGGGACACAGGGACTTGCACACGTGGGGGGAGTGAAGGGGACACGGGGGGGGTTGCATGGGGACCCTGGGTTTGCACACGGGGGGGCGCACATGGGACCCCGGGACTTGCACGCATTGTAGGGTGAATGTGGGACCCCGGGGCTCGCACACGCGTGGGTGCATGCAGGACCCCGGGGCTCGCACACGTGGTGGGGGCATCCCAGCCTTGCACATGTGGGGCACAGGTGGGGCTCCCCTGCTGCGCACATGTAGGGGGTGCTGAGGGGGTGCCCGAGCCACACATATGAAGGGTGGCACCCACAGGGCGCACGCCTCGTGTCCCTGGGGTAGGTGGGGAACGCTGGGGCTGTCCCCCCCCCAATCCCAAAGGGGGGTTCCCGGGGTTGGGGGGGCACAGCTGTCCCCCACAGCGCCCTGTGCCCGCAGTGGCCTTACTGCCGCAAGCGCTGTTCCTACTGCAACTTCAACAAGTACGTGGTGTCGGCGGTGGACGAGGCGGCCATGCGTGCCTGCCTGGTGCAGGAGACACGCACCCTGCTCCGCCTCAGCCAGGTGCAGAGGTGGGTGCGTGGGGGGGGCTTGAGGGGTCACCGGGGCCCTTTGGTGCCCACCTGCAGCCTGCCCATTATCTGCCCTACAGCGTCACCTCCGTCTTCTTTGGTGGGGGCACCCCCAGCCTGGCCAGCCCCTGTACCATTGCTGCGGTGCTGGAGGCTGTGGCAGGGGCTGCCCACCTCCCCGCCAGTGCTGAGGTCACACTGGAGGCCAACCCCAGCTCCGCCAGCACACCGCGCCTCGCCGGCTTCAGAGCAGCCGGTGTCAACCGTCTCTCCATTGGCATCCAGGTGAGAAGGGCTCTCCCTTGTCCTGTCCCCTACAGCCTCCTGTGCCCCCTACTGCCACCGTGGTCCCTCCACAGTCACTGGATGATGCTGAGCTGCAGCTGCTGGGCCGGGAGCACACGGCGGCAGAGGCGCGGGGGGCTGTGGAGGCAGCGCGGCAGCTCTTCCCCGGCCGAACCTCCATCGACCTCATCTTTGGGCTGCCAGGGCAGAGCCGGGACGCCTGGGCCCAGCGGCTGGAGGCAGCGCTGGGGCTCTGCGATGACCATGTCTCCCTGTACCAGCTGACGCTGGAGCGGGGCACGGCACTGGCGGCGCAGGTCTTGGGGGGGGCTCTGCCTGCACCCCCCCAGGACCTCCTGGCCGACATGTACCAAACCGCCTGCGCCATGCTGGTGGCTACCGGCTTCCGGCACTACGAGGTCTCCAATTTTGCAAGGAAGGTGGGGTACCCTCCATGCCGTGCCCCCCCCTATGCCATGCCATGCCATGCCACGCCACCTGCCCAGCAGGCTCAGCGCCCCTTCACCCCACACAACGCTCTCTCCCAGGGCGCCCTCAGCACCCACAACCTCTCATACTGGCGGGCTGAGCAGTACATCGGCGTAGGACCAGGTAAGCCAGGGTGATGCGGAAGAGGGGTGGCATGCGTGGCCATGTGTGTCTCCTGCACCCCGTTGTGCACCCCCCATCTGCCATTGTAGGGGCGCATGGGCGGTTTGTGCCACGAGATGAGGGTGGCCGCAGCCGGGAGGCCCGTGTCCAGACGCTGGAGCCCGATGCCTGGATGCGGGAGGTGCAGAGCCGTGGGCACGGCACCAGGCGGAGGGTGGTGCTGAGCCCGCTGGAGCAGTGAGTAGGGTCTCTGTGTGTGTGTGTGTCTCCGTGTCCGTGTGTGTCCTGCACCCCCTCCCCGGCCGTGCTGCCCCCCCAGCTCTCCCCGTGCCCGCAGGCTGGAGGAGGTGCTGGTCCTGGGGCTGCGCACAGACGAGGGGGTTACACACCAGGTGAGGAGCAGCACACCGGGAACCGACACCCGCCGGCCGGTAACGACCCTCCGGTAACAACGATCCTCCCCGGGCGCACAGCGCTGGGGGCACTTCTCCCCCCACCTCAGCCTGCAGGCCGCATTCGGGGCACCGGGGGAGGCGGAGGCGCTGCAGCAGCGGGGCTGGCTGGTCCTGGATGGCGGGTGAGCCCCGGGGGGGCGGTGGGGGTGAGCGTGTGGGGTGGTTCTCCCGTGCAGAGCCGGGGGTCAGCCGTCGTTCCTTCCCCAGCGGCCTGCGGTGCCGGCGGGAGGGCCTGGCCCTGCTGGACTCCCTGCTGCCCGACCTGCTCTGCCAGCTGCAGCGCCGCTGGGCCCGGCTGGCCGCCCCGGCGCACCCGGGACGGGGAAACAAGACCCCCGAGGAGGAGCCCGACGGGGGACGGTGACGAGGCCGCACCGGGATCGCGGGGGTTGTAAGCGGCAGCAGTGGAGAATAAAACAGGAGAGCTGTGCGCTGGCTCAGAGCGGTGCGGGGGGGGAGGGGGGCAGCGGGGACAGGTCCCCGGGGGTGCCGGCGGGGGGGGGGGGGGGATGGGGGCCGTGCTGGGTACCGGAGGCCCGGCCAGAGCGCTGCCGCACTGCGCATGCGCATGGCTGAGGCGGGGCGGGAGATAGCGCATGCGTACAGGGGGCGTGGTGCCCCGCCCTCCGGAAGCGGTACCATAGAGTCGCAGCGGGAGGAGCCCCTCTAGGCGGCGCGGGAGGCTTCTCGGTGGTTGTGCGGATGTCGTTGCCATGGCAGCCCGGCGCGGAGCGGCGTCGACGGGACGCGGCGGAGCTGTTGGGGGCCCGGCATGGCATTCCCCGGTACGCCCCAACGCGGGGCCCAGCCTGGCACGGCACCCCAAGGCCCGGCCCGGCCCGGTTTCCTCCCCGGTCCGGCCTAACCCAGGGCCCGCTTCGGCCCCCTCGCCGCGACCCAACGCGGGGCCCCGGCAGCTGGTGACCGGGCCCCGGGCCTGGATTGTGCCCTCGGTGCGGCGGGGGTTTTCCTCCCACGCCGCTCCCGAGCCCTGCATTGAAGTCACCATAAGCAGCCCCATCCCCACGGGGTGACACGCACCACCCCCCACCCACCCCCTTTTGTTATTCTTATGTTTTTTAATTTTTTATTTTTTTTTTTTTACCTGGAAAGGCTTCCCGCGCACCAAGGAGCCAGTCCCAGCTGGAGGGACTTGCAGATAAAGGCTAAGGGGAGAAACAAATCTCCTGTGGGATTGCCTCTGCTTACCCTGCACCGTGGGGGCCTGTGCCGGGGACCGCTGCCCTGTGCCCAGCTCTGCAGGGGTTTTGCTATTTAAGAGTTTGTTTTTTGTTGGTTTTTTTTGTTGTTGTTGTTGGGGTTTTTTTTGTGGTTTTTTTTTTTTTTTTTTTTCTATTTCGGAGCTTCTGAAACTCCAATGGCTTGCTCTCTGAGCTGTGGTTGGTGAGTGTAGCGCAGCTGTGTGGGGAGGCTCTGTGCCTGTGATTGCAGCTGGAGTAGGAAACTTTCCAGGAATTTGTTTGTCTCCCAGCGTGAAGCACAGGTGTATTTATCTCAACCGTTGTCTCTCCTCTAGAATAAAGTGTGAGACGGTTGAATCTTAGTGGCCCGCTTTGGTCTTTGCAGCTTCTCAGAGTTTTCCAATTGTAAGAGATGCTGAATTTAATTGTTCTGTGCAACCTTAAAAACAAAACACAGTTTAGCTGGAAATGAATGACCAGGTTGAAAGGGGAAGACGGGTTTTCCTTGGGAGACTGAAGAGGAGGTCTCTTTGTCTGTTTTTCAGGCAAGAAGGAAACAACAAACGAACTGTCTTCCTCAACAGTTGCAGAAGAGCCTCTGCCTGCTTCATGTATTCTGCAAGGAGATGACATCCAGGCACTTGCAATTAAGGTGGAAGACCTTGAGAAAGTATGTATTTTTACTGCTAGAAACAGCTACCTTAACTGACGCTCTCCTTTTATTTTGTGTTTAACAGAGCGTGCTGTCCGTTTACTTAAACCAAACCCCACTCTTGGAGTTCTGTTCTCATTCCATTTTGCCTGTCCTGCTTTTTATGACCTGTCAGATCATCAGGCTCAGTTGCTAAAAGTAAAGGATTATGGATCCTTACACAGCCTTTTTAAATGGAAGGATAAGTCATCTGCCTCTTCAAAATTAGGTTTCCAACTTTCTGGTCTAGTAAGACTTACAAGTTGTTTAGTAACTATCACAGTGTCCCTTCTAAAGCTCGGGACAAACTGTGGGAGTGGAAGCATTTGACATGAAGTGACACAGCAGAAAACTATTGGGAAAGTGATTTAAAACTCTCTTTTCCCTGCCCCAGTTATAAAGCAGAGTCCAGAATAGTAAGACAGTAACTAAGCTGGCATTTCTGCAGTCATGTAACATGCCTCTTAGGGGAGGAACAGCCTATGCTGATATGATTTCTCTGCCTATCCTAGAAGGCTCAGAAGGAATGAAGGTGAGTCAGTATTTACCTAATTGCATTGTGACTGTTTGTTTTCTGAAGCTCCATGCTCCACACCCTCCCCATGATGCTGGGAGAATTCCAGTTAGGAAGGAATACCTCGTTCGAAAATATCGACCCAAAGAAACGAAGAAGGCAGCAGATCTCCTTGTAGCATATCCTGCTTTCCCAAAGACACCCAGGGAACCACTGACTTTTTCTGGTAGGGTTAAACTTTACACCTGCCTTTGGGTTTTGGTTTTGCTAAGCCTAGCTTTAGTGACCTGGCTCTGGGGTTGGGGTTTTTGTGTGTGCGTTATAGGACCAGGACAGTTTGGTGATGACCGTGAAAAGATTCTCCCCCATCACATTTTGGAAAGTCTCCAGGAATTCAAGGAGGAGGCCTTGACCAGAGGAAACACTCAGGTTGGTTTGTAAAGTTATGAAAATGTTGTGTGGCACTTTTCTAGAGGTGGAGTGCGGTGCCTACAGTACCTTTCAATGGTTTTCAGCACTTATCAGGAACAGGTCAGGCCTGAGGTGTGGTTTTCCCAGCCTCATACTCTGTGGGGAGGGCTTGCCTTCTGAGAAACTGCACCAGCAGGTTTTGAAGTCCTGTGTGCAAGAGGACGTCATGGAGGGAAAAATTACAGAGGCTTCCTCTTCTGCTGATGGCGTCAGGCTGGCATGGGAAGAGCTGGTGTTGCAGCAATGCTACTGCTCAAGTCTAATTACTCAGATAAATCTTTCCATTGTTTCTGAGTGTGTTCTTGGTGCCCTGTTCTTGTTCCTCTCAGAGTTATCAGGTAGAAGTCCTGTCAATCTGAAGAATTCTTTTCTTCTCCCCTCTCCCATTCTCGTGGTGACAGTATGTGCGCATAGAGAGGTTAATTTAATGTTTCCTCTCTCTTCAGATAGCAGATCTTATTGAGGTTTCTCATCAAGATGTTACTGCAGCAGCTTTAAAGGAGGAACATGAAGGAGAGAAGAAGGTTCATCAGCCCCCACCAGCAGAGCACAAAGCTCTCCAGAACTGGCACCATCATATGACAATCAGGAAAAAGCAGGAGAAATATCTAGGAGGTGAGAAAAGCTGAGGCCTCATTCTGTGGGCAGGTAGGGGAGTTTGATGGCATCACAACAAACTGTAATGGTCATAGCTGACTGGGGTTAATCCTGTTGCCGTTGCATGTTCTCAGAGCTCCCCATGCTGCTAGTGTTAGTGGCCGTGGATGCTGTGGGGAGGTGAGCTGGTGGGTCTGGCTCAGGGAAGGACAGTGGATTTGGTGGGGGACAGTGTAAGGGGGTTATACATGAACAGTAGGTAAAAGGTGTGCCCAGAAGAGCAGCACCAATGATTTGACGTTGCTTCTTTATAGAAATTCTTCAGAGGCCAGAGAATGAATTGCTGATGAACACCTCAGAGGATTACAGGCAAATCCAGGAAGAACGTGACCTTATTGACCGGTGTCTCCCTGCCCTGCTTCCTGGAAAGGTGAGAGACCAGCTTCCTCTGCGTCCTGATTGCTCTGTTCTTGTGAAAGAGCTAAGACACTGGTGTTATGAGTAACGTCTCTGAAGACCTGTAATTAGCTATTTATCAAAGCCACTCTTAAGTCCTTCAGCCTAGTGTGCGATCAGAGCTTTCAGTGACTTTAAAAATAAAAACACGAACTATGCTGTCCATACTAATCAGAGGACAGTGGTGGTGTGCTTTGGCTCTTTGCTAACAAACTGCTGTACATGGGCAAGTGCCATTTCTTGATTATCACCAAAGACTGTCATGCACTGGGAAGTGGGATGTGCCATAATTGCTGTTCCAAGGACAGAAAGATCTGATAGCTTCAGGCTTGAATTTTAGTGATTGCCATGGAGAAAGGGGTATGGGTAAGTTGGGAGGACTATGGCACTATCTTATGTTAAAATTATTTTTTTACACTTATAGCACTATCAGAGAATTTGCATTTGTGTGAGGCACTATTTTAATATCACTCAACCTTCACATAGCACTAGATAGAAGAAAATTCTTTTGTCTTTGTCAGCAGCCTGATAGAAATTTTGGCTTGCTCTGCAGAAAGCGATAATTTATAGACTTTAAAAATATCCATATAAGCAGAGTTAGACCTCTTTTTCCTTTTAGCTTCTAGTCCCTGTGAAAATAGCAGGCAGCTGTACACCTCTGAAAGAGTCAGTGGGAGCCTTGTTTTCCACCCTAGGGCTACCGAAGAGGAAGCGAGTTCTGGAGTCAGCCCGAGCATATTGGAGATGAAGTCACTGGCCTGATGATGACACTGACTCAGAGAGAACGTGGCTACCCAGAGCCAGTCACTCATGTGGGGAAACCCCGCAGTGTCCAGATGGAAACGGGTGAGGGAACATTGCAGAGAGGTGATTCCACAGAAATGGGGTACAAGTGTGGAGGGAGCAGCAGAAAGAAGCAGTGGCTCCTGTCAGTATGGCGGCTCACGTTATAGCTGTCCCTTCTGACAGCTGCAACACAAGCTACTTCCCAGTCATCAGTTGGACCTTCTCTTTAAAACACCATGAGACCGAAGTTTGGCAGAGAGTGAAATTAATAGGCATGTGGGCATGTAGGCAGTGAGCTCTTGTATGGGTATTTCCGCAGGTCTGAAGCCTCCAAAGAGGATCCCTTTCCATCTAACCTGGCATAAGAGTCTTTTCCTGAACGAGCGACGGCACGAGCTAAAATCTGTCCTAGAGGAGCTAGATTTTTATAAGCCGGTAAGACTAGAGGAGTGAGGATGTTCTTTGCATCTCTCATCTCTTGGCAATTTTATGTTACTCTACAGCATCTGACAAGAACTGGATCTGAAAAAGCATTAGGGATCTAAAACTTAGCCCCACAGTACTTCTCTTGGAAGTTCCTACGTTTCCACACCTATGGCCACACCTATGACAGAGTTGTCTAGGCTCCGTGAGTGTTGCATGGAGTGGTCTAGGGACCTCAGAATAGGACCCTGAACCAGGAGTATGCAGCTGCCAAGACCTAGGCAATAAAAAAACCTGCTGAATGCTATTGTAGGTCTTTGATTTAGTGTCTCAGGGCAGAGGGAAGGCACCTTTACCCATGTGGAAGACACACATCTGAAATAATCTCCTGAAGGCAGGTATCCCCACCTCTTAAAAACTGAAGAAACCTCACCTTTTTCTTTCTGAAACCTGGCTTTGGGGATGAGAAACGTGTGTGAAAGAGACTTTTCCCATCCATGCATCATTTGTAGTGGCGAATGCTCTAGTCATCTAGTCATCTAATCCTAGTCATCTAGGATTCTCAGGAGACCCAGAATTGGTTGCTTCCTGTGTCTCTTGAACATTCATTGGCTGTCTCTAAAAACCGTCATAGGAGCAAGATATCTCAACTTCACTTTACTTGACACAGTTGCTACATTTGTCTGGTATTTTAATTTTCCTTTCTATATAACGAGAAATCGTGAGTTGGTCCTTTTTCTGTATATCCAGGATCTGGATGGACTGGAGGTGATCGGTAAAGGGCGGCCTTTCACATCTGTCTCAACAGAGCCTTTTCCATGTTCCACCCCTTCTGAAGAGTCTGAGACCCTGTAAGTTTTACCCAAAAATCTTTATTTCTGCCATGAAGTATGTACTATCAGTCCGTAAGGGTATCCTTAACCATCATTAGCCAGTATTCGGAGGAATCTCCACTGGGGCACAATAAAAGGCATATTCTAATATTCAAGCCACCAGATTTAAGAATCAAGTAGTTCCCTTGTGCCTTGGGGCCTTGTGCCTAAGGAGCAAAAATCAGGGAAAAGTTTTTTTTGAGGCCCCTCCACCAGTCTTCCCTCTGTGTGGCTCCAGAGCTTACATTAGGCAGGGTGGGGATTCTGCTCTAAATTACCTCCATCTGGTTGTCTTTTTCCAGCCTTCCACTTCCATCATCACTTTGCCTTTTTGCCCGCCCTGTCCTGCCTATCTGTAATGGGCACAACCCAAGGGCCTCTTCTCATTCAATCATGTACCCTCAGCCTTCCTTAGGCAGCTATCATTCTTTAATATTCTGGCTGTCCTGTCCTCCTTGATGGTGACAAGTAGCTAGCTGAAGTTTACCACATCTGCAGGACTCTGTCCCTAAAGAGATAACTCTGTGGACAAGCATTAGTTGGGATTATTTCTTCTAGGATCTGGTTCTCCCTTCTCTGACAGTGAATTTCACTCTGTGAAAATGCTGGCTCTTGTTTTCTTTAGCAGTGACCCCTTAAGGGGCTACCCCAGTGTGGTTCCAGAAGCAGTAGTGGGTCCATCTCTAGATTTCTGTGGCCAGCCTGCTCGTTGGATCAACGGCACCACTTCTCACAGGGTAATTGTGCGTTTTTTATTGTTTAGTCAAGCTAAGGCTGCTTGAGTTCCCGAGTCACAGCTGTACAATGAGTGTCACTCCCAGACCAGAGAATGGGGGGTTTATTCTGAGCGTAATAGATTATCCCTACGTTTGGTCCGGAGAGATCTAGAAACAGAAGGGGTTGCTCTGTCTGTGGTGTGAACTCAGATTCCCAGGCGCTCTCTGTATAATGACCACTTCATTGGACCTGCCTTACAAGTTCTCCTACCAAGGCTCAACCCTTTATCTGTGATATGCCTTCAGGCGAGGTAAATCCTGCCAGACAGACTAGAAATTGTTATCTTTGTCTTTTTCTTTGCCTTGTAGGATGAAATTGGTATTGCTGCCCGGCTCACCTTTGAGACTTTGGTTAGTGAGAAAGCTGAAAGCTCCCTGACCGTGAGCAATGATGGCACAACTGCTGTCTGGTATGACTGGATGAGGCTTCCCCAGAAGATTCCCTCCAGAGAAACTAAGGGGATAAGGATGCCGTGTTTTTACTTTGATACCAGATCAGGTATGAGAGCTGTTGATCTCTGAGATTTTTATACACGGAGCAGAGAGCACATATTCAGGAGTTCTCCGAGATGCTGAGTCTGACTAATGGCAGAGCAAGCGTGTTGGGTGATTCTCCTTCGGAAGCCACCCGAGTGTCAGAGCTGACTCACACCAAAAGAGGTGTGCGAGGCAGATCCCTTTCGTGGGACTTAAAGGAGGAGGTTGCTCCTATTCTGAATGTAAATGGGTGGAATATTGAGAAGTGAATCATTGTCTGATGGCAAACTGGGCAGAATCTGCCAGAGAGAGTACTGAGCTCGCTGTAAAAGGAGCGTGCAGTGGAAATAACACCAGTTCAGTAACATGGTGGCTGGGAGTAAATCTGGCAGGAGAAACATAGTGGGATGAAGTGTGATAACCAGCAAAGCTATGGGAAAAATCTCATGCAGAGATAAGGACACTCGGGGTGGGGTTGGAAAAGAAGGGTCAAGTTAACCAGGTGGTTTCTTGCAGACTGATGCATTTTCTTGTATTTCAGGTGTAATGTTGCCTGGGGAAACGAGGAAGTTTTCCTTTACTTTCAAGTCAGAAAGTGTTGGCATTTTCAGCGAGTCCTGGGAATTTAGGACGCATCCTCTGTTATTAGGAGGAGCTCTCCTGCAGGTGACCCTTTGGGGAATTGCTGTGTATGAGGATATATTTGCTGACCTCACAGAGAAACTGGAGGTAACCAAGCATTTAACTGGGTAACTGTGAGCTTTGAACTTAATATGCAAATAGAGGATGAGGGTGGGAGTGGATGACATGGTATTTTTATTGCTATGCAATTAGGGCTGCGAGTGAGATGGTGGTTTATTTACAGAGTATCTGTACATACTTGAGCAGGTTTGCTAAATAAAATGGAAGAACTCTGCAGTAATGTTAATAAAGACATGATTGTGTCTCTTAAACTGTTCACACCGGTCCTTTAAAGAATGAATTTTCTGTTGGTGATGAATTTCATTACTTAGTGGGGATGGGATTACATGTCATACACTATGATATCAGTTCAGGTATAAATTGAAAATTACACTATGCTTTGAAAAGTATGGGTTTGGAGGAGGGTTTGTAGGGTTTATTTGAAAAGCTGTTGTAATTATCGGTCTGCTTAGCGGGATTTGCAGTTATTCTTGTCTTTGTAACCCTATGTAATGTATACATGTGGTTACTAATGTGGGTGTGAATTTGCTTGTGTGTCTGTATGTGGAATGGGAACTCATACATGTGCTTGTTGTGGTGCCTCAGACTGACCTGGCTGCTCGGGAAGGTGCTGCTATAGTAGAAGAGTATCTGGAAAAACATCTTGTCCGACGACATCCTGTTCAGACCCCAGAGCGCCCCCCGTCTCCTCCCTGTGTCACAGAGGAAGAGTTGTTCCACTGGAAGAATCCCAAGGTGACGTTTGCTATTTGATGGACTACACAACTAAAGTAGAAGGGAGGGAAGACCCGTGGGGCTGGTGCATCCCTGGGGCTCTGGAGGCTGGCATAGTCTGCCATGGTGGCTTTAGCAATTAGGTTTGTAGAGGAAAGGCAGAGCTCATTTCACTATTTACCTTTTCCCTGTTATCACAGTTCTATTATCAGCATCAAGTGGTAAAGAGGCTGCATGACCTATGGAGACAGTACATTCCTTCAGCCTCTGAGGAGAAAGTGCCCTCAGGGCAGAAGAGCACCGTGGAGCACAGTCAGCACTGGGAGAGTACCTCGGAGGCTCTCCCTGCTCAGAGCAGCACCACAGAGGTCCCAGGTGTGAAGAACGCTCTTGAGGAGGCATCTTCAGGATGGAACCTCTCCTTGGATGACTTTAAGCAGGTGCTCACCCCTGTTCCCTCTAGTGCTCTGACAAGCTGATGGTGTTTTCATTTTCCCTACAAGTAGCCTGGCCTACCCCAGTGTGAGCCCACCCAAAGGTCTGCTTCCAATGTGCTGCGAGTTAGAGATGATTTACGACATGTGTCGCGGAAAAGCACTTCAGCTCTGCTGACCACACCCTCAGTGCTCTTGTAAAGAGAATCCCAAGAGAGTCTTTGAGGGCTGTTGTGTGAAGAAGAAAAGAGAACCACACAATGTAATAGATATTTTAAGCTCTTCCCCCATTAGCTTTCTGTCATCCCACGACTGAGTGCGGGGGGCAGGCTAATCCTGCAGCCTCCTGTGGCTTCCCCAAGGGCTTCTCTCCTTGGAGAATCCTTCTTATTCATCAGAGCACTAAGGGGCCACACGTGACAGGCTGTGGATAAAGTACAGACCTCCCTAGATTAAAGCAAGAGTGGTTTGGATTCTCTTGGCACAGTTTTTCTGTCGTGCTCTCTTGGAAAACTCTCTGCTGCTTTTATAACTAATGTTTACTTCAGGGCCTTCTAGCTTGCTAGAATCTCTCTTCTCCAGCACTCCTGCGAAGTTGCAAAGGGGCTTACTGTCAATCTAACTAGGGTGTCTGGGATTGCTCCCCAGATCTTGGGTCGTGTGTGCACCTTGGTCAAATTCCAGCTGTATAGGAAGCCACATCTGGGTGCGTAAGTGCCCAGTGCAACCTGGTTTCAGTCCAGGAAGAGAGCTGTGGTGTGCTCTGAGTTCAGGGTCCACGGACTGGGAATGAAGACTGAGAAGAAGCAGTCTACAGCCCCTGTGCTTTCTCTCATATCAGGCTATAAAGTCGATCCCCAAGGAGGAGCAGCGAGAAGAAGCGCTGGCCCAGCTCAGTAAGGCAGCGCTGGAGCTGCGTCTTAAACAGAGGCCAACTCAGACAGACCTTTTGTATCAAATCTGGTGCGTTACCATTGCAAGATAAAGCTTGTAAATGCATCATGGGATCAACAGCCTTAGCAAGCTCTGTTTGCAAGCGTTGTGATTCAGACTGCAGATAATTTTATGAGGTTTAGAAGTCATCTTTACACTCTGGGGTTTTTTTATAGCTTAATTGTAGCAGCTGTCTAGGACCCAAATGCCTTTGATATTTTTTTTTTTTTTTCCTGGAGATAAGTTTAGCATATGAAATTCATGTAATTTTGGGGAGTATACAAGATTATTTCTGGCAAGATTATTCTAGTCTATATTTATGAAACCTTTGGGTAATTTTCTGTACCCTTTTACTCAGATAACTGTATCCTCCCTCATATAGTCTCTCTGTTCTTTGCTCAGGCTCTCAGACTGTAAACACATCAACAGCTTCTAAGTTGCTTCTAAATTAGAAGGATGCATGTTCCTCTTGGTAAACACAGAGAGCAGGTTGATGCTGATTTACCAACGTGTGTCATGTTGAAGAGCAGGAGATCTAGTTTCCCTGTAATATTTATGGGCCCATATGAGCCTATTGATTTGCAAACCGTTGAGACTTCAGAGGGTTCAAACATGAGGAAAGTAATGTAGCTTCCCTCTGCACAGATTTTTTTTTAGCCAGTGGGTGCTATTTTATTCGTTTAGTTGGACAGAGCAGCTCTCGGCTGCTCACGCCTGGGCACAGGGTAAAACAAGATGGCAATTGCTGCATTCTCTCCCTTCTGATTCTGATACTTTTGTCAGTCTCCAGCTGTGGCGTGAAACAATCGATGGTCTGGTGAGTTGCTCTGTGAGGCTGAGATCCCTGCTTGGCTTGCCTGAGAAGAACACCGTTTATATAGATGCTGTTCCAGAGGAAACAGGTAAGTGGTAGTTTTAGCACAGCAACCAGTTCCTGCGGGCTGTTGGAAATCCAGAAAACGTGCTGAACTTCAACTGAAATGGCCATTTCAGCAGTTCCCCCTCAAAGCTTTTATAAGAAGGTGCATGAGAAAAAATGGCAGATCGTGCGATGCTAATTGTGATCTGTGGTTTTATGTTTTTAAAAATACACCGCACAAATAAGCTTTTTAATTTACCTAGATGTAGCCGTGGTTTTCTGACAGACTAACCCAGAAAACCCTAGCTCACTAGGGTCTTGCAGGCTTGTTCTGATACACATCTGAGACTCACTCATTCCTTATTTAACCAAAGTACTCTTGAAGGTATTGTTTTTCAGTGCATTGCAGCTCAGGTTAATAAAAAGAGGAAAATACATTGCAAAAGTAATACCACTGCATGAGTGCAGTGGGCTTGTCTTTCTGGATGTGAAAATGTTGCTTTTGGCTAATTGAAATTCTTTCTTTTTCTAGTGGAAGTACAGCAACCTATAAAAGGAGGAAAGGAAGACAGAATAACCACTAGGAAAGAAGAGAGAAGGTCATTTGGTGGTAAAGATAAAGAAGGCAAAAAAAGAACAACAAAGACAGCAGGGAAAGAGAAAGAGGTATGTTGGTAAGATGCCTGTTGAAAACGCAGTGCTGGGGACAGTGTGATCTATTCTGAGAGTGTGTATCCTGAGTTTGTGCTGATTTCCAACCCAGTGAAAGCGGTGTTGCTTTCTGGGAGGTGCATCTTGTGGCAATCTGAAAGGTGTTCTGACCTGTGTCACTTTTATTTATTTACTTTTCCTTTTTTCCCCTCCCTCTGTCCCTGAATAGGAACATCCAAACAGTAGAAAGTTAAAAGATGAGACGAAGCTGAAACCTTCCATGTCACTGCAGGAGGTGAAAGAGGAAGCACAGCCCCTGGAAGCTCTAATTACACAGGGAGGAGAACCTCCTGGGGAGCAGGTGGACCCTGTTTTGTTTCGGACATACCAGGAAAAAATTTATGTTGAAGTGAGTCTGACCAGAGCTTGTATCTTTGTTTCTTGGTTTTATTCTTTGTTTGTAAGCTTATGTTGGATATTTAGGTGGAGAGGTAAGCGTTTTGTTAAACTGACAAACGTATGTCCATAATTCTGTAGCGAGGTAAGTGTGAAATGCAAGGGAGGTAACATGTCCTTTATTCCAGTCTGGAATCTGTTAACATCAATCCAGCCATCACATAGCCACATGCGGGATTTCTATCTGGGATGTCTTTAGCATGCTTGTGGACTCTTGAGGGATCAGCAGAATTAATTGTATCTCAGATAATGTTAAACACACTTCATAGCCAGAAAAGTTATTACTAGAGCTAAGCTGTGTTAGCAGGCAGCCACTTTGATGTGGTTGTGTGCGTGCCCATACGTTAATGTGCTCCTGCGCGAGAAACCATTTCTCTGTCTGTCAGTCTCATCATCGGGATTTCTTCCCGTGTTTTCACTGCAACTGTCTTCTGTTAATTTCTGCTGCAGGTTTATGGGCTGCTGAATTCGATGGTGAGCAAAATGGTTTCTTTATTTGAGGACCTGGAGAAAGAAGATGCTCTAAAGTGGGAGAGTAAAGCCCTTTGTGACTAGAAATAGCCTTACTTTTAAAAAATAAATGAAGAACCATATTTACACAGATCAAGTGGAGATTCTTCTTTCTGAACTGAAGCGGTGATTAGAAATACTGGGCTGCCTCTTTTCTGACATTCTGTGATGCGAGGCTATTGCTAGATCATCTGTTACTTCTACAGATGATCGCTTGCCAAGAAGAGACAAGGCAAGAAATATCACAGCCTCAGAAACTGTTAAGACTAGAAAATACTGGCATTTCTGCTAAGGAAGAAGAATTTAAAAGTGCCAGTCAACATGAGATATGTCTTTATTCTTTGTTTCTCGATCTTGCTTGGCTAGCAGGTGAGTGAGCAGAGAATGTCCCTTACCAGGACAGTAACTTGGAAAAATCTATCCCGTTTTTGATCGTATTCTTGACTGCTTGTCCAGTCTCCTCTCGGGACTTGCTGACAGAAGGCTTCTCTGAGGCATTCCCAGATCCCAGTGAAAACGCAAGATCCCAAGGGGTGTGCCACCCTGCCTGGTTTTGCACCCGTGAGTTTACTTATCTTGCCATCTCTTTCCGGCCAGCTCAAGGTACCCATGCCCCATTCTGAGCCAAGTCTTAGTTGCTTCCTTCCAAGACTAATCCCTCATGAATTAAAATGAGTGAAATGATGCCATAAGTATTGTGAGCGTGGTAAGGCCTTGTGTTAGAGTCACCCCTCCTGTCCCTGTCAGCCTGCGTGTGCGTCTGGGCTTATCGCCGCTTTCTGTCGGTTTCCTTGTGCATCACAGCTGGAACGGAGGTTTTTGTGGAGACATTCCATGTCTGAGCGTTGCACACTCTGTGTGGGTCCGAGCAGGTTTCCAAGGCAGAGCGAGCTGGGTGCAGGGTCTCTCTTGACCTGGCATCGGGAGACCTGCCGGATGTCAGTCAAGCGCTGCCTTCCTGCTGAAGCAGCTGGACAGCATTCCCCGAGAAATGACATCAGTGTGGATTATTAATTGAGGTTTGTGACACCTTTGGGGTTCTTAGGCAGCAGATGCGTATCCGTGCTGAGCGTTGCTGTTACAAACTTTGTACGTGGCTGTGCAGTTGCACCAGGCGCGTGTGCCTCAGGCACGTGCTCCTTTACATTGGCAGCCGCGCTGACACACGTCTCGGAGCCGCACGTAGTGTAAAATAACTGTTCCTTCTGCAGAACTGTTTTCTTTTAATTTCTCATTTTAACCCTCATTTATCCTTTCTGGGGAGAGGATATATTCTTCCCCTTGGATTCTGGCAGTACCACGGCAAAGAGCAGCTTGGGTTTTTTTGCTGGCCAGGTGAGGCCCCTCGTGTTTCGAGATGCTCGCTCTTACCGGGGTGAGAGGAAGCGCTTTGGCTTCTGTGGAAGCCAGGAGCTTCTTCTGGCTCAGCGGGCACAAACCCACAAAGGGAATGTCTCTGCTCAGCCTTCCCATAGTGAGAATTTCAGCAACATTTTGAGAGTTAGAAGGAAAAAGGCCTGAAGTTGGGGTGTGTCTCACAGGCTCTGACAATAGCTCCTGCCTCCCTGGAGATGATTATCAGCTTGTGAATCTGCCCAACTCAAACAGCTCGAGCCATCTGTTTCTAGACAAGGGAGTCTGCACATTATAGAGGCAACGTGATTGTCTGAAAGGCAGGAACACTTTTATTTGGTAGTTTTGCCTTCAAAGATGGCAAAGCCCGTTCGCACGATCCATGCCTCCAGCCCAGCCGACAGAAAGCAGGCTCCATGGGTACCTCCACTCACAGGAAAACTTCTTACTACAAAAACAGGTAGATGTGAGTTTTGTGTTAGTCGCGTACCATGGAAAAATGTCCTACCCTGGTCTCTCCCTCCAAGGGAGGAGCCTGGTTGCCCAGGGCAGGCGGGTGGCATAAGAACTTCTGCAAAGGAGAACAAACCTGAATGCTGTGAATAGTCTAATTTTTTTGGTCGTAAATATTGCCGGTGCCTCTTACAGCCTTGGACAAGAGTGTCCTCAAGGGACGAGGTAGAAGCAGCGCACAGGAAGGGATGTGCTGGGCCAAGAAGTGCAAGACACTGCTGTCTGGCTGCTGCAGCTTTCTCTGAGCCAGCTGCCTTTTTTTTTTTTTTTTTTTTTTCCCCCTCCTTTCTTTTGTATTGATTTGTAGAAGTTACATGACTGGAACTGCAGTGGAATTAGAGCTGGCTTCCACCGATCACCTTTACAAACACGTACCCCTCATTTACAGGCCTGGCGTGAGCCGAGATGTGGGTCCTGTCGTTAGAGCAGAGACCCTCAGGGCTGCTCAGCCCAGTGCTCTGAGGACACGTGGATGCTCCAGTCCCTATAATGCCGACTCCTAGCAGCCAGGAAAGGAGAATATTCCCTCTCCTCTCCCAAACATGGGCATTATTTGTATTAGTGTTAATAATTTGTGTTGTGTTTGCTAAATAACTGAGGTGAGTGACCTTCCTGGCCTTGGGAGTTGCATACCAAACCTGTCACATGAGTCGGGGCCCGGAGACACCACCATAACTATTAGAGAAGCTGGGAAGGGGGATTCTAAGGAAAATGCTGTAAGCAGGAGGTGACAGTGCATTTCCAGAGGCTTCTCAATGGCAGGGGGGGTCTGGGTCCCAGGCTGAGGGAAACCAGCTTTAGAGCCTCACTGGGTCCTACTTCCTCCAGCGGGGTTGTGGGCCACCTTGCAAAGCAAACCCCACGTTTGTACAGCTCTGCTGCGCCTGGTAGGGTGCTGTCCCCAGGGAGAGGTTCACTTTGCTTATAAAAAAATCAATCAAAGAGGGGCAAGCTGGCTGCCTGACACAGGTGAACCGGGAGCATTGGGAAGAGAGGAAGAGGAAAGCCTGGATCGTAGGCAACCATGAAGAATGCGTCCCACTGCCTGAGCTGGGATGTTCTCCAGGCTGACCTGGAGAACAGTTTGGATGCTGGAGGTGCTCTTTTCAAGGTCTGCAGCTGGGAGTGGGACTAGATGCGCAATCAGCTTGCGTGGCCAGGGCCTCTTGGGAAAGTCAGGCTGATGAGATCTGCAAAGCCCCTGGAGGCATGTGGCCTCCCTGCTGCCTTCTCCATGCCACCCAGGGCAGGACCTTCGGACCTTCAGCACTGCTGGGGCCTGGGGCAAGACGAATCTCAGCTCTGTGCTTTGTGCGGCAGGAGCATCAGCAGGAAGGCACGATCCCCCTCCAGAATGTCTCGGCACACAGGAGATGCTTTCCATTATGGAAAATGTCAGTGATATTAAAAAGATTATATATATCCATAATACTTGAAGGCCTGTCAGTGATTAAAATGGAAGGCAGAGGCCGGGAGAGAGGGGGTGGCATTGAAACGATCGAGAGACATGACTTATTTTGTCATGTCATCTGATGCCTCCCTCTCTCCCCCAGCCAGGCTCCGGGCGCTGTTCAGAGCAGGGGAAGAATCCGCTCCAAATTTAGAACCTGGAAAAAAAAAAATAAAAATAAAAAAATAAAATTAACGAACCCAAATTGCAACGGTGGCCTTGGGTACCAGGGAGGGAGCCGCACGGTGGGGAGGGTCGGCATCCCTCGGAGCTGCTTTCCGCCCCTGGGGATGCTGGTTTCTGTCTAAAAGGGGGGATAATAATAATAAAAAAAAAAAAAAAAAAAAAAAAAAATGAAGCCGAGCAAGCAGCAGCAAGCCGCGCCTGGCTGGCTGCCAGCGAGGGGCAGTGACTGAGCATTTACAGCATCCCCGCCTCCCGCATGCGGCGGGGCAGGGGTTCGGCGCCGCATCCCCCGCGGCCGGTACCGCACCGCGCCGCACCGGGGACGGATAGGGGGGGGAGGGAGGGAGGGAGGGGGGGGGCGGGGAACCGGGGGAGGGGGTGGCGGGGTGGGAAGAGGCTGAGCGCCTCTGCCCGTTCCCCGGGCGGCAGCCGAGCCGGGCCGGGGCTCGGTCGGTGCCGAAGGGGTTAAGCCGGGACCTGCCGCCGGGACCTGCCCAGCCAGCCCGGCAACTCGGCGGCGCGCAGCAGGCAACGGGCGGGCTGCGGCCGCCTCCAGCCCGCTCCCACCGGCACCGGCGGCGGCCCGGCGGGGCCGCCCTCCGCTCCGCGCAGGTAAGCGGGGCCGCGCGCCCCTCGGCAGCCGGGCTGCGGGGGGGGGAGGAGGAGGAGGAGGAGGAGGAGGAGGAGGAGGAGGAGGAAGGTTCTGGACGCGTCGCGGGCTGCGGCGGGCCGGGGGATTCCGGGCCCCGGCGGGCAGCCCGGTACGGCGGCGCCTCCCGGGGCTCCGCGGCGGTTGCGGCCCCCGGGCGCGCTGCGGGAACCGGCGGCGAGGCCGAGGGCTCTGCCGGGAGCCGTTCATTGCCGCCGCCTCCATGTCGGCGCTGCTCCTCCCGGCCCTGCACCTGATTAGGGATGGAGAAAGGCTTTAATCCCCCCCCGGCCCCCCTCCCTCCGCCCGTCTGGTCCCTCTGCCCTCTCTTCCTTCCCCCCATCCCCTCCATCCCTCCCTTCTTCTCCTCCATCCTAGTTCCCCCGCATCCTCCCGCTCCCCCCGCCGCCGCCTCCGCTTTGCCTCCGCAGTCCCCTGCGCCGGGCCGCGGGGCGATGGGGACCTGTCCCCGCGCCCGTGTGTCCTTCTCCCACCTGGCAGCCTCCCGCTCAAGGTCACTGCAGTAATTCCATATGTGCTGCTGCCTTATCTCCCGCACAGCTTCTGTTTCACTCCCTTTATATTCCGGGGGTGGTGGTGGTGATGGTGATGGTGGTGGGGGATATTGTGTTCGATAAACCTCGCTGCCTTTCACGCCACTGGCAGTGCTCCATCCAGGGCCATGCTCCTCTCAGCCCTGTCCCAGCCCCTGCCTCCCACCTCGTCCCATGGAGGCTTCCCAGGCCATCGCCTGGTGGGCAAAGTCCAGATGGGATCAGGCCTCCGGCCTGGAGCCTGTCACACTGGACCTGGGGTTTGCCCTGCCAGGAGACCTGTTGGAGGCAGGAGGGACCGTCCTGCCCCAGAGGAGGAGTGCTGGTGCTCACCAGTGTTTGCCGGGCCGGTGGCACCTTTGGAAAACGCAACTTTATCTCCCGCCTGGATGTTGGTGGAAATCCAAGTGCGGAGCCAAGTCCCGGAGGACTTTTCTGCGTCTCTGCCTTTGTCCCGAAGGCGCTTCTGCACCAGGCGGGCAATGGCGTGGCTGTCCGCACCGCCGGCTCTCCTGGCGGGATCCAAAGGCCGTGCTGACGGGCTGCATTGCGAAAGGGAATCCTTACAGGGAAGTGTCTCAAGAGAAACTTCGGCCGCCCGTGAGTGTGGTGGTGCCAGGCTCCTCTCTGACTCACGGGGGACGTCGCCGGCAGAGCCGTGGGTCGCCCGGCTGCTGGCCCGCGGGAGCAGGAAGTGCTGGACCGGTCGCACGGGTTGTGCGGGAGCATGGCGGGTGCTGTGCGTGGCTTGTGGGCACGTCGGCACGGCCCTGGCCCAGCTCTGGCGGGAGGGAGCGGTGTCCTGAGCCGGAGAAGGCTGGACACGGCGCGGCAGCTGTGGTCCAGGGAGGTACCGGTACCCGAGGTGGGTGGTGGGATGGACACCAGTAATCGCTGTCCGCAGGCACTGCTGTGTGGGGGAGATATTCCTCTGCCCGCAAGCGTTATCTCGCACGTGGAAAAAATTGCCAGTGAGTTTTGTTGCAGCCGCAGCGGGAGCTCTGGGAGCAGCCCGGCTCTGGGGTCCTGCTGAGGGCAAGACAGCTCCAGGCAGCCTCTGCCTCCCGGCTTTGCTTGGCCTGCTGGCAAAATGAGGGCAAATGGTGTCTTCCCACTGTTCAGGGAGAAGGTGAGGATCAGGACTAGCACAGAGAAGGGAACAGAGTGGTGATGGGCTCACGTGAAGATGGGTCCAGATTGACTCACATGACTTTGCATCCCTGTCGGGTGCAGTGTGTCCCAAGGATGGGCACTGCCTGCTGGGGAGGTACCAGGGCAGCTCCCGGCTGTGCCAGCCCCTGCTGCCCCAGGGCCGGGTCTGGGTGCAGAGAAGGTTTGGGCAGCCAGGGGATTTTTGGAGGGGGGGGTTGCATTATCCATCCTGCTTGCTGACCTGGCGCTGGAGGATAGCACCCTGAATTCACAACCCTGCAGTAGCACACGCTTCTGTACCCGCAGCCTCACACGGAAGCAAAATTAACGAGTTTGCTGGGATAACCCACCCGAGCGGCTGCCAGCGCCGGTAAGTCATGGCAGGCTCTGACTCATGGCAGGGTTTTGGTTTTGCACGATGCATCCTCAGTGGCATTGAGAGCCTCGGGGTGATGGCCGGGGCGAGCGGGGACACGTGGACCCGCATCTGGGGGTACAGGGGAGCCCCTGGCTGGCACGAGGGCTGGTGGGCCCAAAACCAGCTTTGCCAGGATGGTGGGGCTGAGGCAGCGGGATCTGGAGGAGGGAGCTGCCATTTTCAGGTGGTTACTTTTAGAAGCAGAAGTGCAGGGTAAAATCTCCTCCAAATGTTGCTGAATCTGGAGCCAAATCTCTTGGCGGCTCTGCAGTGCTGGGTATCGGCTTGCTATGAGATTTTTTTTCCCCTTGAGCATCCTGCATCCTGCGTATCTTTGAGTTAGCGAGCGGTGGCAGCCCAGCAGGGTGCACCTGATGCCCCGAGGATGGGGTCCTTCCACCTTGAGAAGTGTCCTGGGTGCCAGCTGAGGGCTCTGGGGATGGGTCTCGGTGGTTGGGGCGATGCTAAGGTCTCTGTGTCCCTGTTCCCTGCTGCAGGCGCCGGTGAGGCTGCGGCTGTGAGCGCTCATCCCTTCTCCACCGTTCCTGTCCACCGCCGGTGGGTCTCCGGCACTGCACAGCCATGACGACCTCGGCGCTGCGCCGGCAAGTGAAAAACATCGTGCACAACTACTCAGAGGCAGAGATCAAGGTGCGGGAGGCCACCTCCAATGATCCCTGGGGACCCCCCAGCTCCCTGATGTCAGAGATTGCCGACCTCACCTTCAACACGGTGGCCTTCGCCGAGGTCATGGGTATGATCTGGCGGCGGCTGAACGACAGCGGCAAGAACTGGCGTCATGTCTACAAAGCCCTCACCCTCCTGGACTACCTCATCAAAACCGGCTCCGAGAAGGTGACCCACCAATGCCGGGAGAACCTCTACACCATCCAAACACTGAAGGACTTCCAGTACGTGGACCGGGATGGCAAGGACCAGGGCATCAACATCCGGGAGAAGGTGAAGCAGGTGATGGCGCTGCTGAAGGACGAGGAGCGGCTGAAGCAGGAGCGGGCACACGCGCTGCAGACCAAGGAGCGCATGGCCCTCGAGGGCATGGGCAGCGGCAGCCACCAGGCCACCTACGGCCGCCGTGCGTCACCCTACGGCGAAGACTACGGCCGGGCGCGGGGCTCACCCTCCTCCTTTAACTGTGAGTGCTGCTGTCGGAGGCCTGGGGGCTGGCTTGCGGGGCTGGCGGCTCGCTTGGGCTCGCTGCGGGGTGGAAGCAGGCGTTGCATTTGGTGTGCACCCACCTGGTGCCCTTTGCTCCCCTCTACTTTTTTTGCCGGGGGGGTGGTGAAGCTCAGCTCCATCCTGTGACACAGGCAGAGGTTTGGCTGGGCCAGTGGTGAACTCCAAGAGCAGTGGCAGCTGGTGGTGCCCTGACCCATAAACCCACGTCTCGTTTGTGGTGAGGACCTCCAATGTAGGGCTAAGTCCCTTGGGGTAGCCACGCTGCGGGCGTTGGGATGGGGCCCGGGGGAGGCTGCTGATGTGCTCCCCAAAATACCCTGGTCCTGATGCCACCCCTTCACCTTTCCCTCTTTTATCTCCCAGCATCATCCTCATCCCCACGGTTTGCCTCTGACCTGGAGCAAGCGAGGCCCCAGACGACGGGCGAGGAGGAGCTGCAGCTGCAGCTCGCGCTGGCCATGAGCCGGGAGGAGGCGGAGAAGGTAGGGTGGCTCGGGTGGCGCTGGTGGCTCTGCCTGCCCTGGGGTGCACCAGGCTGGGCATCGCCCTGCGCCTTGCCTTGTCTGTGGGCATGGTGGGTCATGTCCCTGGGAGGAGGGAGGATTTTGGGGGCTGCCCAAGGCCAGCGCATGCACCTGCAACTGCACGCGCTGTGCCCGGAATCCAAAATCGGCAACAGGCAGATGGAGGCACGGGCTGTCCCTGCTCCCCGTCCTCGTACCAGTGGGGACAGCGCCAGGCTGAGACCCATCCAGCCTCCTAGACCTCAGGGTGAATGGGGGGGGGGCGGTGTATCCTGCATTGACCACCATCCGGCCCCCCCAAACCTGGATGCCCTCTTCCACTGAGGACTTCTGGTCTAAGCCCCCCCATTTCTCTTGCCTTCCTGCGAAGGCTTTAGGAGGCGATGCCTTGCCCGGCACTGTGGTTTGTATGGTGGGTGGGGGGCCAGCAGCATCCCCCGGGGCTGTGCACCAGGCTGGGAGCTTGATGGGGCCAGATGCTCCCTCTCACCGGCCAGTCCTTTCGAACCAGGCTAGAAGGATCGCTGGAAAACAGCACCAGGAGCAGCCAGTCAGGGATGCGGACAGCGAGTGAGCTGCTGTCCCTGACCATGAAACCTCCCCCAGGGCTGTCCTCTCTCCTATCTGCTGGCCGTGGTCCCTTCTCCACCAGGGACGGTTTATTTGCACACTGGCTGAGATTGCCACCGGCTGGCACGGCCCGTGTGGAGCACATGGGTACGGCCAGGCACACAAAGTCAGAGGGACGTGGTGACCGAGGGGGCTGTGTGCCCGGGCCGGCGGGCGTCCCCCCTGGGGCTGGCACTGAGCACCGTGAGCTCGGTCCTGCTGGGGCAAGGGACGTGCTTCAGAAACGGCGGTTGCCGCTGCCCATCTTCCCCTGCCTGATGGAGGCTCTTTTGGAGACAGAGCAGAGTGTATATCCCTATTTTTGTCCTGGAATTGGAGTATTTATAGCTTCCACACGCTGCTGCGATGAGCACTGTAGGAACACACTTTTGCAAGCGTTGCCTGTTGGAGTCCATCTGGGCTGTGTACGTGTGTGCACGCTCACACACACTTGTACAGGCGAGCGCACAAGCACACCCCCACCGGGGTCCCCGTTCCCAGCCCCAGCTGGTCCCACGCCACTGGACGAATGTCATGGGACAGTGAACAGGGCTGCCGTGGTGGTATGGGGACAGCTTCTCTCCAAAATCTGTCTCACATCTGGGTGCTTTTCCCCCAGCAGAGTGGGGCTGGGCAGGATCCCTGAACTGAGGCTGGTCAGCATCGCAAACCCTCTTCCCCAGCTGGCTGCCAGGGTGAGGGGACGCCTATCGATCCCCTCTGGAGTTCCAAAAACCTCCCAAGGGAGATGGAGATGCTGGCTGCCTGATTTGGGGTTGTCCCAGCCTAGGTGCAGTGGCAGGTGATGGGGCAGGGGAAGGAGCTGGGGCAGTGGCCACAGGGGAGCCTGAGCAGGGGCCAGTTTGAGATCATGGGGGCACCAGTCTGGGGCTCCTCAGGCAAAGCCAGCTGGCCGGGTGCAGAGATGCTGGGCAGGCAGGTGAGGGGCCGCAGGACAGGCGGTGGTGAGGACGGGGACCTCTAAGCAGCCCCGTGAGCTGAGGGCAAGCTGAAATGTCACCCAATTTCCTCTGTTGGCAGAAGCCACTTCCTCCAATTTCCAGTACAGACGAAGAAAGGCAATTGCAGCTAGCGCTCGCGCTGAGCAAAGAGGAGCACGAGAAGGTACCTGTGCCCCGCAGCCCTGGGTGCTCCTCTCTCCTTGCACTTGGGCTTCTCTCTGGGGCGCCGGAGCCCGAAACGCCGCCTTGCTCCGGCGCTCGCTTTGCTTTCGCTGCTCCGGGGCTGTCTGCTGAGCACTCTCCTGGCGGGCTCAGCCCCAGAGGAGCCATCTGCTCGGACGCTGGGACTTTTCGGGGATGCGGTGGCAGCTCCTGCGCTGGGTCTGTCTCCTGGAGAAGGTGGTGGCTGCAGGGCTGCTGAGCTCACGGGCCCCGTCCCTTGTCCCCACAGGAGGTGAGGGCTTGGCAAGGGGAGAACTCCCTGCTGCAGAGGGCCATGGAGGAAACTGCCCAGGGCAGGGAGGAAGAAGAGGAAGAAGATAAGATGAAGAAAAGCCAGGTACAGCGCTGGGGGACTGGAGGGCCACACAGCCAACCTTGGCCTCCGGGGCGAACCCGTGGCCCCGCAGGTCTGCCCTTGGGCTTCCTTCACCTCTTTATTCGCATTCTGTTTGCAGTCCTCTATCCTGGAGCTGGCAGATATATTTGGGCCGGCGCCAGCCCCCGCCAGCCACACGTCTGCTGACCCGTGGGATATGCCAGGTGGGGGCAACTCGCGGGCTGCCAAAGCGTGGGACAGTGGCAGAAACCTCTCCCTTGCCTATGTCCCTCCCCACTTCCCAGGAGCAAAACAGTAAGGACCTCTCACTTCTCCTCCCACTGCTGTCCGGTCCGCTGCACACCATGGCAGTGCTGCTGGAAGCTGAGGTCCCCCAGGCACATCCCCACTGCTCAGCATCCCTCTGTGCCCCACACTGTTCCCCTCTCCCATGGCTTCCCCTCTTGGAGAAAAGGAGCCTCAGGGGAGACCTTATTGCTCTCTACAATTACCTGAAAGCAGGGTGTAGCGAGACGGGGGTCGGTTTCTTCTCCCAAGGAACAGGCAATAGGAGAAGAGGAAATGGCCTCAAGTTGCGCCAGGGGAAGTTTAGGATGGATATTAGAAAAATTTCTTCACTGAAAGGGTTATCGAGTGTTGGAACAGGCTGCCCAGGGAAGTGTCATCCCTGGAGGTGTTTAAAAGATGGGCAGACGTGGTGCTGAGGGACATGGTTTAGTGGTAACTTGTCAGTGTTAGGTTAACAGCTGGACTTGATCTTAAAGGTCTCTTCCAACCAAAATGACTCCATAATTCTTCTTTCAGATATGAAACCCAAAGCGGAGCAGGCAGCCTCTGCCTGGGCCGGCACGACTGATCCCTGGGTGCCAGTCCCGGCCGCTGGTGGGGACACCCTCTCCCAGGCGAGCGCCCCGACCCAGCAAACCTCCGCTGGGCCCTGGGATTTCCCCCCCAGCACCACCGCAGCCTCTGACCCCTGGGGGAAGGCGCCCTTGTCTTCTGGCTTCCCTCCGGCAGACCCTTGGGCGACAGCATCCCCCCCTGCCCAGGTCTCTGGTTCTACACCGGCTCCCGACCCTTGGGCCGCTGTGGCCGAGCAACCTCCTAACGCTGGTAAGAGGCTCGAGTGGCATTTCGGCTCTGCTGGGGACCATGGGCAGTGTTGGCCGTCGCTGCCCTCCTGCGAGCAGGCACCCCGGGCGCTCCCCCCGTTCCTCCCGCAGCCAGCTCTGCAAACACCCCCTCCCCGCTCTCCTGCCCCGCAGCGGGACCTCTGCTCGCCCCTCGGCATCCTGGAGACTTCAAGGAACTTTTAGGCTTTACGTCTACACAGAATAGGCTGCTTTAATTAATGCGGCACAGTTAAGGGAGCCCTCCCGTGGGAGCGGATAGCAGCCGCTGCACCGCTCCACCAGCGGGGTGATGGTGGGTGTACCCCCGGTGTTTGCTCCCCCCAAACCAGCCCTATGTGCCCTGCTGGGACGGGGCGGTTGCTGCTCGCAGGTGCCGCGTTGCAGATGGGGAAGCAGTTGTAGGAGCAGCCAGTGTTTGAGAGCCCAGTGCCACTCTCAGTTCCTCCTTGGTGCTTCCTCCGGCCCCGCGGAGGTCCCTCGTGCGCCGCCCTCCGTTTTGGTCCCTGGGGAGGAGGGCAGAATCCGGCCTGGGGGCCAGTGCTGGTTGTTAAAGCGTTCCTGCAGACCTGTCCCTGCTGGGGCTGGGAAGGGGACCTGCCTGCCGCATGGGGGTGGCTGCGGGCAGCGCGGGAGCTGCCTGGGGCAGCACTGCCTACTCCAGACCGGGCTCCTGCTCTGGCTCATCTCAGCACCCCGGGCCAGTGCACGTTCCTGACCCCCAGCCCCGCGTCCCCTCGCCACGCACCCTCCTCTCCCGTCTCCTTGCAGGCAGCTGCCCCTGCCTCTCTCCTGCCCGTACATCTCCCCCCTCTCACCTCCCTGCTTGCCCCCTCTCCTCGAGTGTCACCTCTTCCCCCCCAGCTCCAGGGGGGGACGCTTTCAACCTCTTTGCAAAGCCGCCCGAGCCAGCCGAGCCTCCGGAGCAGGAGCCCTCGCAGCCGCCCTCCTCCGCCAAGTCCAACAGCCCTGTCGGTAAGAGCCGGGGGAGCGGGCAGGGGCCGATTTGGGCCGGTGGGGACGGTGACCTGTCCATGCCCAGTGCGGGGAGGCAGCTCCAGGGCTGGCTGGGCTGCACGTGGCTGCTCACTGGGGTGGCCAAAGCTCGTCTCCACCTGGAACTATGCGTGCCATGACAGGCTTGGGCTGCCCCACAGCCGAGGGGGCAGCTCTGGTCCCTGCGTGCACTCACGTCCCCAACCCTGCTGCTTCCCATGGGAGGAGCTCGGGCACGCCATGCCGCAGCCTCGGCCCCACCGCATTGAGCTGTGACCTGGGGCGCAACGTGCCGTTAGTCACCCTGTGTGGTGACGAGGGGGATGCCATCACCCTTGGTGTCCCCTGACCAGCTCACATGGCTCATCTCCCCTCCTACCCCAGAGCTGGACCCCTTTGGCGACCTGTTCCCCAGCGGCAGGCAGGATGGGGCGAAGAGCTTCGACCTCACCAACCTGGCCGACTCCCTGCCCGAATCCGGCAAGGAGCGGAAGGACTGTAAAACCCCCGAGGCCTTCCTCGGCCCTGCCGCCTCCTCCCTGGTCAACCTGGACTCCCTGGTCGCGCCCGCACCAGCCTCCAAAACACGCAACCCCTTTCTCTCGGGTAGGTGCTGGCGCTGCGGTGGGGGCTGCCGGCCGGGGGGAGTTCCCTGGGCTGGGCAGAGGGGTATTTGGGGGAGGAAGAGGAGGGTTTGGAGGGGTGGTATGGCTGCCCTGACACCTTCCCATCCTCTCCATGGCAGGTCTGAGCACGCCGTCCCCCACCAACCCCTTCAGCCTCGCCGAGCAGCCCAAGCCGACACTCAACCAGATGCGGACCAGCTCGCCGGTGCCGGGGCTGCCCGCCGGCCTCCCCGCCAACTCCATGACCTACAGCGCGTCCCTCCCGATGCCCCTCAGCAGTGTCCCCACCGCCGCCGCCGCCCTCCCCGCCTCCGCCAGCGCCTTCCCCCAGGCCGGCACCTTCCCCGAACTCCCCAGCAACTTGCCCAACTTGCCACAGCCTTTACTACCGCTCAGCGGCCCCCCGGCCCCGCCGGCTGCTCCGGGGGGGCTCAACCCCTTCCTCTGAAGGTTCTGGACGTAGACTCTCGCCCCTTCCCTGGCTGTTAGAGACCCCCCGCCCCGGCCTTTCCTCCCGCCAAGACCTTGTGGGGGGGGGTCCGGCGGTTCGCTATCTGCAAGGGAGCGTGTGTGTGTCCTCCCCACTTCACACCACCCCCCTCCCTGTGCCCACCGGCTGGGGGGCAGCCAGCATGAGCCCCCGCGCTTGCTGGGCAAGAGGGGACCCCCTTCCCCTGCGAAGGCCGGAGCTGCTGCCGAGGGCGGCCATGGTGGGGTTCCTCCCAAGGGCTGTGGTTTGGGGCGGCTGCGGTGCATGGGGTCTCACTGCTGGATCCCCCCCCCCCCCCCCCCCCGACCGGGGTAGGGGGGCTTTGTCCCGGAGCCTGTGGGGAGATGGGGTGTGTGTGTCCCCCAGTGCTGGGGTTCCCGGCTGGTTCGCACCCCCCAGGCTGTCACTCCCCTCCTTGCCCGCCCCTCGCCTCCTTCCCGCTCGCTGCCCCCCCCCCCCCCCCCGCCGCCGCCCCTCCAGAGGGGCAGCGGGGAGCGCCTCCGCGGGGGCAGACGCCCCTTCGCCCGCTGCTGGGCCCCGCTCCGGGCCGGGGAAAGGGATGGGGGGGAGCGGCGGAGGGCGCCGGTGCTTCGGCTGCCGGAGAGCGGCGGCCGCGGGCTCCCTGCGAGACAATAAACTGCTCTGGCGGACCCGGTGTGCGGCTCCGGGACGGGCAGGGCCCGGGGAGGGGGGAGGCGGGACGGGACGGGACGGGACGGGCTAGGCTAGGCCGCGGCGGCGCCGCCCCGGAGGCCTCAGGCCGCTGACGGGGAGCGGCGGCAGCTCCGCCTCCCGCCCCCCCCCGCCGCCATGTTGGCGGCGCCGCTGCGCCGGGCCTGCAGGTACGGGGGGGGGGGGGTGCCGGGAGGGACGGGCGCGATCCCCGCTGTGCCCCCGCAGGGCGGTGGGCAGCGATCGCCGGTGCTCTTTCTGCATCGTCACCGCCTCTCTGCACCTCTCCTGCTCCCCTCTACACCCCCCCCCCCGCATCCCCCGCGTCCTCCCTGCACCTCCCACGTCCCCCTAAAGTCTCCCCGTATCCTTGCAATGCCCTGTACCCCTCCTGCATCTCCCCTAAATCCCTCTGCGCCCCCCTGAATCCCTCATGAATCCTTTCTGCACCCTTACACCCCTCCTGCATTCCCCAGCAGCTTCGCTGCATCCCCCTGCATCCTCCCTGCATCCCCCCTGCATTCCCCTAAATCCCCCCTGCAACCTTCCTGCATCCTCCCTAAATCATCCCTGCATCTTTCCTGCATTCCCCTAAATCCTCTCCGCACCCCTTCTGCATTCCCCTGAATCCTCCCTGCATCCCTTCACCCCTCCTGCATCTCCCTTAAATCCCCCCTGCACCCTTCCTGAATCCTTAATGAATCTTTCTGCACCCTTACACCCCTCCTGCATTCCTCAGCAGCCTCACTGCATCCCTCTACATCCTCCCTAAATCCTCCCTGTATCCCTGCATCCTCCCTAAATCCTCCCCGCGTCCTTCCTGCATTGCCCTAAATCCTCCCTGCACCCCTTCTGCATTCCCCTAAATCCTCCCTGTGTCCCTGCATGACTGTGCATACTCCCTGCGTCCCTCTCGCACCCCCTCCTGCATCCCTGTGTGTCCGTCCCCCTCCCATCCCTGCGCCCCATCCCTGCATCCCGCCCAGCAGCAGGAGGATCTCTCCGGTCCTCTCCTGTCCCTTGCTCCCCTCACCACAAAGAGCCTGTGCTGCCCTGTCCGGACCCTCACCCCGCACCTACCCATGCACCCACGGGAGGGGATTTTCCTCTTTGATGACACACAGGTCAAATCCTGCACACGCTGCTCCCTTGCCCGTGGTTGTTGGGTGACCGTGTCCCAAAAGGATGCTGGTGGGGGGCTGGAGGGGACGAAGCCCTGGGGGTGGCATTCCCCAAAGAACGACCTTGTCTGAGCTTCCAGCAAATGGGGAGGACTTTGTAGGGTCCTGGGGGGGATGGAGGTGGACCAAGCCCCAGTGGAGCCACCCGGCCATGGGGCTTAGAGCGGTTCCCTGGTGTGGGGAGAGCGGGGAGCAGCAGCCCGTCCCGGGGCCGTACCGGCACCCGAGGGAGCTGGGGTGAAGGTGATGCTGGCCTGGGGCGTCGCAGCTCTCCCCAGGGGCTGTGCTTCGCTGTGGCGAGCAAGGGAATGGTGAGTTCGTTTGGCATCGCAGGTGTGTGTTTCTAACGGGGAGCATGACCATGGCCACAGGGGGGACACCCAGCCCCCCTGGCGTCCCTCGTCACACCAACCGCCTGATTAACGAGAAGTCTCCCTACCTCCTGCAGCATGCCCACAACCCCGTGGATTGGTAAGAGCGCCTGGTGCTTTTCTCCCTCCTCCTCCTCTCCGTGTGTCCATGGGGCCGGGGCAGTCGCCCCGGCCCCATGTGGAAGCGATGGCAGACGGAGCAGCCTGGCCTCCGTGGGGCATGGAGGGGCCTCCTGAGCGGCCCCCCAACCACTCGGGGTCCACGCTCCTGAGCCAGCCATGCTCAGGCTGTCCTGGTAGCTCTCCGCCAGGCAGCAGCTCCTCAGGCAGCTTCAGAGGAGCCCGTGTCCTGGCAGCAGTGACCCCTGAAGCTCCTTTCTTGTCTTCCCTCCACAGGTACCCTTGGGGTCAGGAAGCCTTTGATAAAGCAAAGAAAGAAAACAAGCTGATATTCCTGTCAGGTAACTAGAAACAAGACATATTTCATGTTCCCACGTGTTGTTCAGTAGATGGCCAGATGGGCCGGGCTGTGTCCTGAGCTGGTGTGTGAATTCCTGCATGAGTGAGGATGGACACTGGGCACCAAATCAAGAGAGGGTTTAGTAGCTCACGTTGAAGATGGGGTTCATCCGGGGGCCTTCCTGGCTACCAAAGTCCTTGGCCAGGTCTTGGGAGCAAGAGCTGGAGAGCGCAGGAGGCCTTTCTCCTCCACCTCTTCTCCTGGGAGGCAGCAGCTGTTCCCCATGGCAAGGTGTCCCACCTCTGAGCGACCAACCCATCATGTGTGTCCTGCTCCCTGCAAAGGGCCTTTCCTCACTCGCCTGAGCTTGTTTTCAGTTGGCTACTCCACCTGCCACTGGTGCCACGTGATGGAGGAGGAGTCCTTCAAGAACAAGGAGATCGGAGACATTATGAACAAGAACTTTGTGTGCATCAAAGTGGATCGTGAGGAGCGGCCAGATGTGGACAAAGTGTACATGACCTTCGTGCAGGTGAGGGAGGCACAGGCAGGGATCGGGAGGCTCTCTCAAGATGAGGTTCGTGGTCACGTTCCTCAGGCAAGAAGAACCAGTATGTGGGGTGATCTCAGTGGGGCCATGCATGATCATAGGGAGGGAGAGAAGCACATGTCAGTCCTCAAGTGAGGCACATGCATGTGCCAGCGGGGTACAGAAGAGAGGGTGCCTCTTGCTGTGAGGGTGCCTCTTGCAATGAGGCAATGGCTGCCTCATTGGTGCACCCATGGTTTGTCTTTCAGGCAAGCAGCGGTGGAGGTGGTTGGCCAATGAGCGTCTGGCTGACTCCAGACCTAAAGCCCTTTGCAGGGGGGACATATTTCCCTCCTGAAGATGGAATTCATCGTGTTGGCTTTCGGACTGTGCTGCTCCGAATCGCAGAGCAGGTGCGGAGCAGGAATGGCTTAGCAAGCGGTGCTCAACCAAAGGGACAGCAGGGACATTAGTCTGGGCTTGATGGGTGGCTGAGTTAAGAGATACAGTCATGAGAAACAGTAGCCCAGAGAACATGTCAAAGCTTTGTCTGGGTTAGAGATGGATTGGAACTGATCTGGGGAGGGTGCGCCAAGAACTGAAGGTGCAGTTTGGACTGGTGCAATGCAGGAAGCAGAAAGAGAGACAAAAAACGGAGGAACTGACTTTCTCACTCTGCATCTTAGTGGAAGGAGAACAAAGATGCCCTGTTGGAGAGCAGCCAGAAAATCCTGGAAACACTGCTACACCTGTCTGAGATCCGTGTTCAGGGCCAGGAGTCACCCCCACCATCCAAAGAGGTGATGGCCACCTGTTTCCAGCAGCTCTCCAACTCCTATGATGAGGACTACGGTGGCTTTTCCAAATCCCCCAAGTTCCCCACCCCAGGTCAGTCTGGCATCTGCTGCTGAGCCCCACTGTGGCGCAGGGAGCGCCGGGGGGCAGAGCCCACCCCACAGCCTCTCGCTTTCTCTCTGTATTTCAGTGAATTTGAATTTCCTCTTCACGTACTGGGCCCTGCACCGAACAACTCCAGAAGGTGCCCAGGCACTGCAGATGGCTCTGCATACCCTCAAGATGATGGCCCATGGGGGCATCCATGACCACATTGATCAGGTAGGAGGAAAGCCTCAGGGGTAAACCCCTGGTGTGCCTGGGAGGCATCGGGTGGAGATGTAGGGTGGAGATGTGGGATGAAGATGTGTCTACTTGGTCTTTGCAGGGGTTTCACCGCTACTCCACCGACCAGCACTGGCACGTCCCTCACTTCGAGAAGATGCTGTATGACCAGGGGCAGCTGGCAGCTACATATAGCAGAGCATTTCAGGTACAGCTGTGGCATCCCTCTGCCGGGGGGGCTCACTTGGCACGCTGAGTGCTGGCTGGGGAGGGCTGGCTTGGTTTGGAGAGCAGCTTCAAAGCCTGTTCCCCAAGATGTTGCCCATCCCATGGGCATGGAGCAGTCCCATGCTCCCCTTCTACTGGTCTTCATCTGGACAGGAACGCTGCACAAATCTGTGACAGTTTAGCCCCGGGGTTTTGAGCGTGATGGGGGAAGGGAACAGCTTTCAGGCTGGTCTTTACAAGAGTCAGCAAACACGTGCTGCTGCTGCTGACCACGGTGTAACTCCAGGGTTGCTCTCCAGTGCCTGTAGATTTCTATCATACTCTGAATCCATCCAATGTTTAAATTCCCTGGGCATTCAAACGTGTTTCCCTGCCTTTGCCAGCTCTTTAAATCAGAACCGCTTCTTATATCTTGCTGTGTCTCTTGCCTCCCCTCTCCCCATTGTAACGTTGATGTCAACCCTGTGCCTCCCACAGATCTCTGGCGATGAATTCTTTGCCAATATCGCCCAAGACATTCTGCTGTACGTCTCACGGGACCTGAGTGACCATGTAGGTTGTTCCCTGAGCTGAGCCAAAGGGAGCTGCTTACCCTGCCCTGGGACGTGGCTCGGGACTGCTCTTCCAGCTGAAGACTGTCCCTTCTCAGCTGAGCTCACTCTGGGGCACTGCTGTGGCTCGCTGGCTGGGCTGCCAGCCCAGCAGTGATGGGGAGCTGGCCGAAGGTGCTGTCCCGGCAGCTGGAGGGTCTCTCTATTGCTCTTTTCCCAGGCAGGAGGTTTCTACAGCGCAGAAGATGCGGATTCCTACCCGACCGCCACATCTGGAGAGAAGCGAGAAGGAGCTTTCTGTGTGTGGGCAGCCGAGGAAATCAGGGCTCTCCTTCCTGACCCTGTTGAGGGAGCCACAGAGGGGACGACGCTGGGAGATGTCTTCATGCACCACTATGGAGTGAAGGAGAATGGCAATGTGAGCCCCATGCAGGTGAGGGAGAGCAAAGACCTGCCCAGTACTGGGAGCATCGGTGTGGGACCTGCACCCCTGGGCATGGGGGAATGGCAGAGCAGCCCCAAAGCTTGCGGGGTCCAACCCCTCCTCAGCCCGGTGGCATTCCTAGAGTGGGGCTCTCCTTTCAGGACCCCCATCAGGAGCTGAAGGGCAAGAACGTCCTTATTGTCCAGTGCTCCCCGGAGCTGACGGCGGCCCGGTTCGGGCTGGAGCCGGGTCAGTTGGGTGCCCTGCTGCGGGAGGGCCGGCGGAGGCTGTCTGCAGCCCGGGCACAGCGGCCACGGCCACACTTGGACACCAAGATGCTGGCGGCATGGAATGGTGAGAGGTGGCTCAGCTCCGGGGATGTGTGCCGTGACCGGACCGCTCCGTGGCTGCCCAGGGCCAGCAGGATTTTGGGGGCTTGTCCCTGCTGGGACTGGTCAGGCCCCCACGGAGGCGGTGGGTGAGCTGGGGTCCAGGGCTGCATGAGCGCCTGGGGGAACCAGCCCCACACCTGCAAGACATGGGGCTGCTGAGCGTTGGGATATTGCTCTGGCTTTCTTTTCCTCCCCTGTTGCCAGCAGAGAGCAGCAAAACTCTTCCTCTGGTTCAGCCCGGCTCCCCCAGTTGGGTTCTGGGGAAGGGGACTGAGCTGGGGACTCAGAACCCAGGCGAGGCGCAGAGCCTGTCTCCGCTGCTGCATTCGCGGGGGGCCCGCAGCTCTGTGTCCATCTGTCCGGGTGTCCTGCAGCAGGTAATAACTGCCGTACCCCAGGCAGTGTTCCCAACAGTAAGTGCTTGGGTAGCTGGGTCTGGAGCTGTTGTGAGCTGGAGTTATACCATGTCCTGCAAACAGGAGGACTTTTAAACGCTGTTTCTGCCCACAAGAGAAGGCTTAGCTCTGGCTGACCTTCCAGCACTCTGCCCTTCTCTTCGGTGCCAGTAAGTGACTTTCGCAGTGGTTTGAACTGAGTGGAAGAGCTGATGACTGAGCCCTGACCTGTCTCGAATGTCAGGGAGGATGAGCTTTACGCTGAGCATCCTTTAAAGGAAAGACAGTGGTACCGTCACTGGTCCCTTGTGCCCCCCTGAGCCTGTCCCTGTGTCTGTGCCTACAGGGCTGATGATCTCGGGTTTTGCCCAGGCTGGGGCGGCCCTGGCTGAGCAGGAGTACGTGAGCCGGGCTGCGCAGGCAGCTGCCTTCCTACGGAGACACCTTTTCGACCCCGCCAGTGGGAGGTTGCTGCGGAGCTGCTATCGGGGCAAAGACAACACGGTGGAGCAGAGGTGAGCAGTGGTACAGAGAGTGTCTCCGGACCGACTGGCCGCCCCGTGGGTGCTACCCAGGCTCCTGGCAGTTCCCGTCCTCCTTTCCTTCAGGCAGGACTGAACTTGGAGGGGGGGAGGCTGTCTGCCTTCTGCAGAACTGCCTCCAGTGCAGTTTGGGATGGATTAGTGCCCCCCACCTAGTGAAGAAGAATTAAGGTCAAATCCTTTCCTGTTCCTCATCTTCCAAACTGGCAGGAGCCTTCCCCTGCTGTACAGAAACCTGGTGCTAAGCCGTGTCATGACTTGTCACAGCCACTGCTTATCTTAGACTGAGCTCTGAGGTGGCATCTCCTTGGGTAGCAGAGACCAGTAGGTAGGGCTTTGTTGAGTTGGAGAACGTTTCCCACCTGGCCACTGTAGGGACCCCGGTGCTCCTTACCCATCTGCCCCTGCAGCGCTGTGCCCATCCAGGGCTTCCTGGAGGATTACGTCTTCGTCATCCAGGCTCTCTTTGACCTGTACGAAGCCTCGCTGGAGCAGGGTTGGCTGGAGTGGGCTCTGCAGCTCCAGCACATGCAAGACAAGCTCTTCTGGGACCCCAAAGGCTTTGCGTATTTCTCCAGCGAGGCTGGCGATCCCTCTCTGCTCCTGCGCCTGAAGAATGGTGAGCTCGGGGATGTGGCCGTGCTCTGTGTGGGTTATGGTGTGGGGCAGCTTAGGGAGGGTGGTGGTGGTGCCCAGCTGGAGGAGCAAGCTGTGGTGAGGCATTGGGCTGATCGAGGACGTGTTGTCCCCCACAGACCAAGACGGAGCAGAGCCCGCCGCCAACTCTGTCACTGTCACAAACCTGCTCCGAGCAGCTTGTTACTCTGGCCATATGGAGTGGGTGGAAAAAGCCGGGCAGATCTTGGCCGCCTTCTCAGAGAGGCTGAAGAAGATCCCGATAACCCTGCCAGAGATGGCCCGCGCCACCGCTGTCTTCCATCACACCCTCAAACAGGTACAGGCTGGGGCTTGTATGTCCCCTAGAGGACCTGCCGCAGGGAGGGGGCCCAGCAGTGGTGTGGGTACAGTCACAGCTCTGCTTTCTCCCTCCTGCCATGCACGCTCTTCCCGCACAGGTCGTGATCTGCGGGGACCCCCAAGGAGAAGACACCAAAGAGATGCTGCGCTGCGTCCACTCCATCTTCAGCCCAAACAAGGTAGAGGTGCCTGTGCTGCCCATCAGCCCTGCTGCGCTCCCCTGCCCCCCGCGCAGCTGCTGCCTGCCTGCTGCCCTCACACTCCCCGCTGCCGCTGCTGGTGCCTTCATCCTTTCTCCCAGTGCAGCTGTAGCATCCATCCTCCTCCTCTGTCCTGCCTCCCTTCAGGGGAGCATCCTCTCCTGTCCCTGTTTATAAGTGCAGCCAGCGGGGCCACGGCTGAGCCCCTGCGCCCTCTCCCTGGCGCACAGAGCTGGCAGCCCAGCCCAGGGACAGCGTCTGCTGTCACTCCTGGCTGTTTACACTGCTCTCAGCCTGAGCTCAGCATCCCCAGTGCTGCTCTCCCGAGGGAAAACCTTTTGTTCCGGTGTGAATGTGTCATGCCCAGTGCGGATGTGTCATGCCTGATGTGGATGCAGCCAGTGACTGGGTCACCTTCTGCCTGGAGCCACCCTTGCATCCCTGCGGAGCGGCAAGGTGGTACCTCGCTCCAGTTGTGGGTCCCCCCGCCCAGGAGGGGCTGGCTCTTCCCAAAATCTTTGTCCCCAGCTGTGCTGTCGCTGTGTGCTGGGGTTACTGCCTCGCTCTGCTCATCTGCATCCCCACTCAGGGATGTGTTGCTCCATACATCCCACGCAGGGGCTGTGCTGCTGCGGGGACGGAGCTATTTGCTGCCCGCAGAGCTGGCAGGGAAGGGCAGTGTGGCACCCGTCACCTGTCACGTTGGGTGGGCAGCATCCCTGCCCTGGGGACGGGTGGCTCTTGCCTTGGCAAAGCTGTCAAGCTGAGAGAAGCGGGGCTGCGGCCGAGGGTACTCGGCGCTACAGCCTCTGGACCAGATTCATCCCCGCCTGTCGGGGTCCTGATGCCAGGGACTGGCACACTGAGCTGCAGCACGTGGGGAGCTGGCACTGCGGCCAAAGCACCAGTTTCCTGCTGTAACCCCAGCTGGGGTGAACTGGGGTGAGCTGAGCTGTCAGCACAGGATTCCCGCTCTGTCCCCACTTTAGCTCAGCCCACGCAGGTTCACATCCCCAACCTGTGTTCCTGGCGGTGTTTAACACCAGTGTTGGAGGACAGTCACAACTTCTGCCCAGGAGCGCGGGTGTGGGGCACAGCTCCTGGTCCTTCCTCCGCCATCTCCCATCCAGCAGCGCCCTTGGCCGTGCCGGTCCCCGTGCTGCGTGGCGGAGCCGCTGCTCCCGTGCTCTTCCTCTCCCTTTGAAGGATTACAGTGGGTGACCCAGTTTGCAGGGATGGGAAGGGACGTGGTGGCAGCGAGGAGCCCAGCGCCACTGCTAATAACCCGCTCCCTTTCCCTGCAACTGGTTCAGCTGTCGGTCCCCTGAGCCCACACAGGCTCTGAGGGGTACACAGCTTTGGGGTCTCGAGCACAGCTTGGTTCCCTCCTGCTGAGCTGGTAATGAGCCTGGCTGGGGGGGATGCTTGCTCTGCAGGGGGAGGTCCATCTCTCCTGGGCTGTTGCCTTTCTTGGAGCAAGGAGGAAGAGGAGGGCTGGGTGCTCTGGGTGGATATTTCCATGGGGATGCTCCGGAGCTGCCCGAGGATGGTGTCACCCACCCGGGCTGCCTGCAGGGGTCTGTGCGCAGAGGGGGGCACGGGGGGCTGCAGCGGGGGGCTGGCAGCAGGCAGGGCAGGGGTCTGGGCATGTCTGCCCTTGTGTGTGTCTCGTGTTGTGATGGTGGGATGGATCAGGAGCCGTCCCGTTTAGCAGCCTGGGTTTGTTACCTGGAGGAAGGAACACAGCAGGAGGATCTCTGCTGGGGAGGTTCTCTCCCCAGAGGAGCGCAGCCCCACAGGGGCTTCTCTGGTGCCATGCTCGTTCCCCACAGACAGCCTCATCTCTGGCAGTAGTGATGGCTCCTCGCCTTCCAGAGGTGGTGGAGGGAAGGGAGGAGAATCCCACTGCTCAGAGGGTCATGTTGCCCTCGGGAGCAGCCCGCAGCCTCCCAACAGCCATCCCTCTTTCTATGCTGCATCGCATGGAGACATGGATGCTCCTTTTCCCACCCAGCCCACTCCAGCTGCTCCCCAGCTCTCCTTCCCCGCCCCGCAGAGCTGCCCAAGGCAGGGCAACCCTCAGTCACCCGCTCCAGGGACGCGGCAGCTTTGGGAATTGGCTTTGCCAAGAAGTTTGGGAAACATCACCGCCGTGTCCCCTGCTGCCCCCAATCCCTCGGTGCCAGCAGGGCGCTGGGGGCTAGGCTCGTCTGCAGGAACACAATTAATTAGGTCGTTCCAGTAATTAATTCCTTACAAATCTCACATTGAAATCCTTGCTGTAACAAGATGCCGATGATAAAACGGCATTGAGGTCACAGGTTTAAATGGACCCTGTGCCCAGAGGAGCCCTTTGCCGCAGGAGCTGCCACGGGGATGCGAGTGCTCCGGGGACGATGCCAGTGGCTGCTCCCCTGAACGTCCCAGGGCCAGGAGTGGAGAGGGTTGGATCCCTGCTCTGGGGCTGGATCTCGGCTCCTGGTATAGATCCCTGCCCTGTTAATGGTGTTTAGGGTAATTATGAAGGATCCCATTATCTCCTCAGCTGCAGAGCGCTAGCCTGCCGCTCGCCTTCATCCTGGCCCCGCAAGAGGACCTTAGGGAGCTTGTGAGAAAAATGAATAATGAATTTCAGATTGGACATGAATTGGTAATTAATCACTCCTGGAATTAATTCCAGACAAAGGCGAGGAGGGAGGAGGTTGGGGGGGGGAGCAGGAGGCAGGCAGGGAGATGGGCTGAGCTGGAGCGGGGTTAAAGCAGAGGCCGAGCGGGAGATATGGGGCGATGGGGGACAGGATGGGACTGCAGCAGCTGTTACCCAGGGCAGGGGCTTGGGGACGCGGTGACCCCCTGGGGACACAGGGGGTGAGGGCAGCCCCTGCCAGGCACGGGGGAGGCTGCACGGGCGTCCCTGCTGGGGGTCGGTGCTGGGTTCGCTCCTGGCCGCAGGGCCGGTGGCAGAGGATGCTGTGTGCCGGGTGAGCGGTGCCGCGGTGGGAGATGTGTGTGCTGTGGGCGGCAGCGTTTGGTGTCGGCATCCCTCAGTGCGGCGGTGTGAGCGGCATGAACATGTGGCGAGCGTGTCAGTGCTCGGCGGGCACCGTGGTGGGCACACGTGCGGGGTTGGGGCCGGGGCGGGCGAGAGGCAGCTCCGGCGGTGGGATGCTGCTGCCGTGCCTTGGGCCCGGGAAGGGTCTGCGGTTTGCTCACCCTTCGCATGCGTGTCGGCACCAGGCTCCCTGCCAGCTCCGGCCTTTCCCCTGATTAGCCCACAAGCCCTGAGGCTTTAACAAACATTTTCCCTTTCAGAAAAGCTAATTATCAGAGCAGCCCTCACCCTTGACTGGTGCTGCTGTGTCAGCCGGGAGAGCCCCCGACCCACGGCTTGCTGGTGTCTTGAGTTTTTTGGGAAGCGTTTGGAGGGCAGGAACTGGGCTGCAGGGTGGGACAGGGTGATGCTACTGCTGGTGCCGGGGTTGGGGCTGCCCCTGGGCTGGCTCGGGCATTCCCCTCTGGGCCGGTGTGTGCTGGTCCTTGTGCTTCATCCCCGTCTGGCGGGTGCCCGGAGGGGAAAAGGGAGGCAAGGCTGCCAGGGCAGGTGTGGACCACGGGCCCCCTGCAGCGCAGGCATGATGGGGACATGGCAGAGGGCTGGCGCAGGTCCCCTCGGCTCCCTGTCCCCTCCCATCTTCAGGCGAGCGTGTGGGGGGACGCTGCCAGCACTTGGCATGTCTGCTGGGAGGGAAGGACCAGCTGGCTGGTGCTGGCTGTGCTCTCCAGCTCTCACAGCTCCTTCTCCGGCAGGTGCTGATGCTGGCAGATGGAGACAGCGCTGGGTTCCTCTACCGCCAGTTGCCTTTCCTTGCCTCCCTGGAGAGGAAGGATGGAAAAGCCACCGCCTACCTCTGCAGCAACTTCGCCTGCTCCCTGCCCGTCACCTCGCCCCAGGAGCTGCGTGGGATGCTCTGCCCGTGAGCCCCTCGGCCCCTCTGCCTGCAGGAGAGTGAGGGGGAGACAGACTGTCACGCCAGCCTGGGAACACGGGAGAGACCCGTAATAAAGCCACCTTGGACATCAACTGCCTCCCGGATGGTTCTTGGCGGCGCAACGCGTCTCTGCCCTTCCCTGCCTGCAGCAGGTCAGGCTCTGCCTGCACCATTGCTCTGGCAGCATCTCGGCAGAACCGGCTCTGGTCCCGGTGCTGGTTTTGGCATGGCCAGGAGACACTGACCCAGGAGCATCTCCTCCCCCTGCACACGCGCTCGCCCCTCGCCTCTTCTCGATGAGGAAAAGGAAAACAAATTAAATATAAATCCCAGCGTTAATGGAGAAGGCAGATGGGAAAACTATTAGGGTTCCTATAGCAACCCAGGGTAACATTTTCAAAAGCACCTGGATGACTTGGGAGTCAAGTGCTTTTGAAAGTGCTACTAGTTACAACAGCCCTGGTATTTTTCCATTACAGGGTAGATTGTAACATATATTAAGTTAATGTATAGTGTGTGCAAAAAACCTGCTGATGACCATGACTGATGAAAACGTCGTGGCTGAAAGACTCAGCCTAAGCACTTCCAAACAGCTGAACGTCCCGTCCTGGCTCTGCCAAGGGTGCAGGCACCTGGTACAGCCTGCATCCACACTAGGATGGGGCTTGTGAGGCTGTGCCACCTCCCCTGGGACCCACGGCGAGGTGGGGAGCTTCCCCGGGGCTGGGGTGGCTGGAGGGAGCAGGCTCTGGGACTGGGGACCCCGGGAGGTGGGGGTCCTGTGTGTCCCACAGCTCCTGAGCACCGCTGTGGGTGGGTGCCCCCAGCCAGCGCTGCCCGGGTTGGGGTTCCCCAGAGGGGATGGCAACCAGGGAGATGTCCCGCCTGCGCCTGGGCTGGGGCTGTCAGCCCTCCCTGCTGGGACAGGAGACGGGGGGCTGGGGACCCCCAAGCCCGCAGGCAGCGGGGCTGGCAGGAGAACCGCCGGCAGCTGCTCCATGGTGGGGGGAACGGCTGGCCTGGAGCAGGCAGGGGTGGACAGCTGGTGGGGTGGGTTGGCTGGGACTGGGTTTTCAGCTGGGTGCCCTGGGTGGGTGCTGCCAGCGCGGGGTGCTCAGGGCTGCGCGTGCCCCAGCCCGGTCCCTGCCTTTGCTTGCAGAAAGTTTCAATAACAGCACAGGAAATAACCCCTAAAAACAGCTTTAGGCCAGCGTTCGAGGAGGTGTTTGCTCTGAACTATCCCAGCAAAGCCTAGGCTGGGGTGAGGGTCTCACCCATCCTCACTGGGGATGCTCGACAGTGTCCTGCTGACCCTGGCCATGGGGATGGTGCTGCTGGGTTTGGCATCTCTGCGTGCCGAGCAGAGGGAGATAAGTCACCCCAGCAGAAGCGGGATGCTGTCGCCAACCACACAAGCTCTCTTTGCTGCAGTGTAAACTTCATTCTCCCTTTCCTCCTGCCCGTCCCTCCTCCTCCTCCCTGCTTCCAAACGAGCAAGCATCACATTTTCAGCATCGCCCTGACACCCCAGGGCTCCCCTGGCACAGCACCCCGGCCGGCGGGATGCCGTCATCTGGCAGTGAAGCGATGCCGAGCCACGCTGCCCGCCGGCTTTCCAGTGGGTTGCGCCAGGATTTGGGGGTAACAAGCCAGGAGAGATGCCTTTGAAGTCAAAGAGGAATTTTGCACCTCATTTTGTGAATGCTTTCTATGCTTGTGGAAGAGGAGGGGTTTTATTTTCTCTCCTCTCTTGGTTTTAAAAGCTGAAGTGTTTCTGGAAATCCAGCTGAAAATTGCTGGTTTGGCAGATGGCTGGCTGCTTTCCTCTGTCGGATTTTTTTGTCTTTTTTTTTGTTTTGTTTTAAACTTGGCATCTCTGCTGAGGGGATTGATTTGACACCCGTCCTCATGAGCGCTCGCAGCGGGTGGGTGCTGTGTCCGTGCCAGGAGAGCATCCTTGGAGAGCGGGGCCGGCGCTGAGCACCCGCGAGGAAGCCCAGACGTCTCAGGGGCCGGCCAGGTCCACGTGTGGTAGCTGTCCCCGAGATGGCACAGGGCTGGGGGCGATGTGCTGAGCTTGTTTCGGTGCCCACCAGCCCCCCGAGGCACAGGCACCGGGTGCCTTTCGCCTACACCGTCTTGCTTGTTTGTGTGTCTCTGTAAGCAGCCGCCGGGCGAAAACACGCTGTGAACCTCTGTCAGGATGAATCGGGCTCACCTCTCAAAATAAAAGACAAAAAAGGAAGAAAAGTTCTCTGTAATAAATAACTGATGTTGTGCCATCTCGGTCCTCCTGGCTGCTCCCTGGGAGCCGCTGGTGGTCCCGTCCTGCGTGGCCCCGTGGACAGTCTCTGCCTCGTCCCCGGAGCCACCCGTCTGCCTCACCCTTTCAGCTTTCCAGCCTTGGCAAGGGGGGGTTTTGCTTGAGTTCACTTGCAGCACCCCCCTCGCTGGTCCCCTCCATGTCCCCAGGCCAGGCTGGGTGCTGGGGCACCCATGGGTGCTGCTCCTCCCCGGCAGGCGGTGCCGAAGGAGGCTGTGGCTGAGGGAGTCGGCACATCCACAGTGGTTAAACCCTCCCAGAGACGCTTCCTTCCTCATCACTTTCCTGTCGCTAACCCACCGATTCCACTGCAAACGCCGTGATTTGCTGCAAGTGTTGTTGCCAGCCGGTGCTCCCCCGGGGTGATCAACGGGACACAGGGCTGGCAGGGTGCTGCCCAGCCGGCCCGGGGTCTCGGGGAGGGGGGGGTGATGGAGCAGGGTCTCGGTGCTCAAGGGTCCTGTGCCACTTCACTATATCCATTTCCCTGACTCCTTCCTGCGTTCCCTTTGGTGGCAGACACAGGAGCTGTCGGGGACTCTTTTTCTCCACCGGACCTCCTTTGCCCCCCCAGCAGGGAGGCTCAAGGGTGGCAGCAGGCAGCATCCTGCGCTCCCCCCTCCACTCCTCTCCAGCTGCAGAGCTGTTAAAAAAAAAAAAAAGAAACAACTTCAAACGCATTAAATAACCCACGTGCTGCTTTTTCCCCACAAACGCTTGGGTTTGTCATCAGGCTGCTCCAGAGGGTGCGGGGTGGGGGGGGGTGTTTATCACCCTGCCCGGGGCTCTGGGCTGACCTGGAAGCCCCAGCAGTGGTGGATGGGGAGAAGCAGGTCTTCCCCTTCTTTAATTTTTAATTACACACACACCCCCCCTTACCTTTCAACATCTTAATTTTGAACTCTTACATTGGGTGCACCCCATAGCTCAGCCCACCAAGGCAGCCGGGAGGGCTGACGCCCGTTGTGCCCCTTCGGGGGGTCCGGGACACATGGCGGGGGGGGGGGGGGGGGGGGGGGGAGAGGGGAGAGGGGGGGAGGCAATGCCGGCGGCCACCCTTGCTGCTCTAATGAGGCTTTCCCTCTAATTAATATTCCCTGGCAGAGCCGGCACTGGTTCTTGGTCTCTCGGCTTTTATCTCCATTGGCATTGATGTGACATCAATGGGAGACGGAGCTTTGAAAGCTGTTTGTTATTTGCGATGTTGGATCCGTGGGAGGATGGAGAGGGGCGTCCCCAAGCCCGGGTCCAACCCTGCTCCAGTGTCTGTCCCCCTCCACCCCCCCTGGGACACACGTGGAGGGCTGCGTGTGCACGGGGGGATACAATTGTGGGCATCCCTCTTTCCAGCCCCTCCAAGAAGGTACGTTGGGCAAAAAAATGAGGTTTCTGCACCCGGTTGGTTCCCGCGTGGGTGCCCGGGTGCGGGAGCCCGATTCACACCCAAACACGCAACCCATTCACGCCTGAGCACCCAGTTAGGTCACGCCTGAGCACCTGATTGTGCCATGCCTGGGTGGCCAATTAGCCAACACCTGAGCACCCAATTAGCCAACACCTGAGCACCCAATCTGCTCATGCCTGAGTGGCTGATTAGCTCCCGCCTGAGGGTTATTTTGGGGCATAAATGGGCAGATTTAGGTAGCTGGGGGCTGCAGCGGTGCTGGTGCAGGAGAGGGTTGGGAAGAGCTGGGCACTGGTCGTAGCTGCTCTGAAAGTGATGGAAATGCCCTGTTGCACCCCAAAATATTAGGGGATCCTACAGCAGGGAGGGCAGGAGATGTGGGGCTGGAGCCCTGCTGCTGTGAGGAGTCCCTCTGCACCCGTCCTGTGTGTGGAGCCCGGTTACTCCAATATTCACCCAAAGGGAATTCGCATCTGGTGAGGTGGCATGGTGAGTCCCCCGAGTCACAGCCTCCTCCCTGCGGTGTTCTGGGGAGGTCACTGGGGTCCCCTTGCACCGGGAGGTGGTGGTGGGGGTCCGTGTTGGGTCGCAGCCCCCCTCCTCCAGCATCATGCCGGAGCATCCGCAGGCAGCGGCGGGGGCTGGTGGGTGAGCCGGCTCCGCTTCCCCCTCCCCACCCCGGCGTGTGCTTTGCACAGATGTTCACACCATCCAGCTCCGGTAATTCCAATATTCCTGACAAGGGAATTTGCAGCTGAAGCCGGCCAGCGCTTGCTCAAAATGTGCTGGTTTGTCTTATTAAACTGACTTTCCACTTGGACTGGTGCCAGAGACTGGGGGTGGGGGGTGTGGGCAGTGCCAGACTGCAGTGTGGGGGCTCTGCGGGGAGGCCCCGCTTGGCTCAGCCACTGCCTCAGTTTCCCCTCTTGTGAAACGGTGTCCTGGCTGTTCCTATCCCAACCATCCACCACCGCTGCCTGGCCCTGGAGCGTGTGCCCTGCTCAGCCTCTCCCGGATCCGCCGTGTGCTCCGGCTCCTCTTTTGCCAGCCTGAATTGGGACCCCAAATGCTGTGTTTCAGGGCAGTGCCCCCCAAAGTGGGGAGTGAAGGGAACCCCGAGACGAGCTAATGGCTCTGCCCTTGCGAGTGGGCTGGTGTTGGGATGCTGCAGGGGGCGCAGTGGGGAGGTGGGATGGGGATGCTGCCTGCCTCACTCCCAGAGGGAGAAAACACAAGCAGGATACAGCCGAGCTGTTTAACGCCTATTTTTTTACTGGGCAGAGAGGGACAGATGTGCTCCAGCAGCCGTGCAGGGGAATTTGCAGCCATTCCCAGGCTGGCTGCCATGGCCGTGAGCACGTGCTGAGGCATTTTGGGGATCGTCACCCCCACGCGATGCTCAGCTGCTCCAAACAGGTGCTGTGGACTGATGCCTTTAACCAGTTTTACCACTTGGAGATCTCCCCCTCCTGCCTGGCAGCGCCACAGTGATCTCATCCATTTCTCATGGGACTGTCAACCTCTGCCACCGCTGGGAAGGTGGGGAAGGATGGGAAGGGACGGCTGGAGGCCCTGCAGAGCCTGTGGGAGGGAGGCGGGGGGCATCAGCGCTTATTAAGGGTTATGCAGTAGACACTCGGCCATTACACGGCTATTAATCCTCCTTTAATATGGTTTTGGTATTTACTGACCGTGGTAACTATTGCATTAAATCGAAATTAAATGTGTATTTTGGAGGCTTTACAGAAAGGTGGAGGAGGATGTCCAAAAAGGGGGGTGCAGGTTTGCAGGTGTACAGGTGGATTTTGGGGCACACGGCGAGACCGGGACCCCGGTGGGTCCCAAATGGCCTCGTCACCAGCGTGGGTATGTGCCCCCGGTGCTGTGCCAGGCTGTCAGCCCAGGTGATGTGCCGGTGGCATCTCCGGAGCCTTCGGCGCTTTGTGAGCTGCTAAATTAGAGGCGAGAGATGCTGAGGGCTCCCGGGGAGCCTCGGCTGCTAATCAAAGGGGAACCGGTCCGCTTTTCATCTGGGGTTTTATACACCGCTCCAGCAAGGGCTGAGGCTGCTCCTCTCCCCACGGCCGGGCGGATTTGGGGTTAACCCCTCGTGTGCTGCAGCCTGGCAGGAGCACGCAGCGACGCTTCATGGTGTCAGCTTAGGCTGAAACCCACGTCAGGGACCCCGGGGCTCGGGGGAAGCAGGCGCTGGGGGGCGACACCCAGGCTTTGGGGCCAAATCTCCCGCTGGAATAGCGGGATGCGCCCTCAGCCGTAGCAGCCGGGTCTCTGACCGCAGCATGGCTGTCCCAAGGCCGCTTCCCCCACTGTCTCAGGACACCAGCTTGTTTGGCCCGCTGGCTTCTCTGGGGGCTTCACCCACAGACGAGGAACCTGAACGTCCCTGCCTGACCCAGCGCTCTCATCCCTGTCCCCGACACCCGCGAATCTGGGACAGGCAGAGCTGAGCTCGCCGCAATTATCCACAGATTAAAGGCAACTAATTTAGTTTGAGTTACGGAGGTTAAATTGGATCGATAAGTTGGGGTGAGGCACATAAAAGAGGAATCGATAGGTTTTCAGAAATGCAGAAGACGGGCCGTATAGCTCTACGGGGGGGTGTGTGTGTGTGTGTGTATGCTTTTGGGGCCGGGGTAGCGGTGGTGCCCGAGTGGTGCGGGGCCGGGAGGGAGAGTGGGGACGTGGGAGCCGGTGGCAGGCGATCCCTCGGGCGACGCACGCCAGCGAGGCAGAACTGCAACTCAGCACAAGGCTTTCATCGGGTTTTTTTTCTTTTTGCAGCTCAGCAGACTGGAGGCTGCCGTGACAGGCGCGAGCTTCGGCTCTGCGGGATTCGAGGCACGGGTTTGACAGCCGTCCCCCGCCCGTGCTGGCACGCTCGCCCCCGCGCTTGCCGGCAACGTCACGGCCGCGAGGAAACTGGTTTGAAGTTCAACCAGTATTTGGGCAGCAGCTGGCTTGGGCCATCTGCGAGGTGTGCGCCAACCAGGCACCCTCACAGCAGGCTGCTTGCTGGTGTAAACTGGGGATGTCCCAGTGGCCCCCGGGGTTCCTGAGCCCCCGTGGCCACCAGCAAGGGCTCGGTCTGTCTCCCTGGTGCTGCCTTCTGGCAGGGCAGCGCGGCGGGAGGCAGGGTCCTTTTTCATAGCTGACAGCCCATGAATATTTATAGCAGCATATTAAAAATGTCCGCCGCATCCCAAATTAGTCACGGGGCCCTGGATAGAGCCGGGGTGCTGGGTACGGTGGCACTGATGTCACCTCCGGCTCTGCCGTTGGGTGGTGGTTGTGTGGCCCTGCAGCCGGGGTGTGATGGAGTGGGGGTCCCCGTCCCCCCAGGGCTGTGCGAGCAGCTCTTGGGTCCTGCCTTTGGGCCGGGCGCTGCTCTCGGATGCGATGCCCTCGTCCCTCCCGGCAGCCTGCTCGGGGTGGCGGCAGCACCAAGCTTTCTGCCCCTCTCGGCACCTCTTCCTCACCATCTTGTGCTTTAAAACTCGGGTTTCTGTGACTGATGTCTTCATTCAGCTGCCGAGGGGGGCAGGAGCTGCTCCCCCCGCCACGTGCTGCCGATGCCGGCTGCCTCTAGGATGTACACAGCGTGGTCAGCACAGACGTGTTTATCTCCAGGAAAAGCAGGCGAGAAAGGGAACCGGTGTTTTGGTGAATGACTAGAAATTAAAGGGGGAGAAGAAGGGGACAAAGCTATTTCCCAGCTCCTAAGGAGTTGACAGGGATAACGGAGAAAGGAGCAAAATCTAATTTAGATAGAGTGCACGAAGAGAGACGTGCTGGAGGGGCTCCTGGTCGCAGTGCGAAGCCTCAGCCCAAGCGTGGATGGGGGATGGCACTGCCAGGCTGTTGGGGGCTGGATGTGTCCCGGCAGCTTGGCCCGAGCTGGGGGTAAGAGTGGGTCTCCCCATGGGGTTTGGGGACCCTTCAGCCCACGGGGAGGCTGGGCTGGGGGCTAAGCTCTGGCGGGGGAAGGTCTCGGGCTTTGCCTTCTCCATCCATAGTTCCCCATCGCTCTGACCGCTCTCCATCCCCTCCCCGGCCAAGGATCTGCGTGTTCCCGGCAGAGGCTTGTTTTGCGGATCGCCAGAGCCGGGTGATCAGCCTCTGGTATCAGACACCACACCGGGAAATGCTGCCATTATTATTATTATTAATAATAATAAGCCTGCTCGTACTGGGGGTGTTGGCGGCACGGCCAAGAGCTCAGCCCCGGCTCCGAGCACGCTCTGCGAGCGGCCCTCCTGGGCACAGGGAATTAAAACCTCTGTCTGCTGAGGCTCAGCCCTGGGGGGGATGGTCCGACACCGGGGGTCGGAGCCTGCACCGATGGGGTGTGTGGGCTGGGGGGTGCGGCTGCGGGGCAGCCCCGGGCGCCCCCGGCACGAGGGGGCTCAACTGTTCGAGAGGGTGCGTTGGCTCGGGGACGTCCTGTCGGCAGGTACGTGGGGATGGGGCAGGCTGGGGAAAAGTTTCCCTCCTCTCCCCATGGAAAATGTGATCCCCGCAGGTCGGGCATCCCTCCAGGTCTGGGGATCCCACGGATCTTCTCCCTGCAGGTGTGGGATCCCTGGAGATCCGGCATCGCCTCCAGGAAGGGCAGGACATCTATCCCTCCACTCCGAGGGAGCAGAGTCAGAAGCAGGAGGAAAGGATTCTGCTCATGACCCTTGGCAAAGTCATCATTTACATTTAATTTAATTTTTTTATTATTTTTATTCTATATTACTGTTTTCTTCAATAAATGGCATGTTCTTCACCTGCTGGCAAAATGAGGATCTTTCCTCACGCGGCGCCCAGGCCGGCCAGCGCTGGCAAGGGGACAGCCAGGGAAGAGGGGACAGGAGGAAGAGGAGGAGTACCCCATGCTGGGGGCAGGCAGGGCCAGCGAGGAAGAGCAAAAGGAGGTAGGAGACAAAATTAGGAGGAAATCGGGCTGGAAACCTCACTCAGGGAGGAAAAGCTCTGTGCGTGGCTGCAGCACGGCTGGGTTAGTCATGGCTGGTGCGGGGCAGGGGGTCGGTGTCCCCATCCCTGTGCTGCTTTGGCAGAGCCCCGCTGTCCCTCTACCCATACGGGAGTGGGATGGAGGGACAGTGGGGACTTGGGGTCCTTTGAGGTTTGCAAAGCTGAGAAGCGCAGGCAAAAACTCCTCTGGGATGCTGCTGTTCTCTCTCCACGCCACCTCCCTGTCTGTCTGTCTGTCTGCCCTTTTGCTCTGGTCTCTCACATCACGCACAGTCCTGGTTACTGCCACTAATGAAGGGCCACAGCTTTGATCGCCAGGACAGATCCTGCGCTCATCTCTGGCTGAGTTCCTTGCGGCATTAATGAAGCCCTAGAGCCACTTTTATCTCCTGGGGCAGCCGAGGGGGGGAAGGGCTGCAGTGGGGTGGGGGTCCCGCAGCCCCCCCCCCCCCCCCCCCCCGAGGGATACAGCACCCGGGCTCCTCCTGAGCCACATCTCCATGGCAACGCTGAGGGATGCTCCTGCGAGGGATGCTCCGGCAAGGCCACTGAGCGGAATCCCAGCAGCCCGGGGGCTTTGGCACCACGCAGAGTCGGGGAGAAAATGCCTGTCTGGGCTGGGAGCACGGCTGTCCGTCTGTCTGTCCGCCCACAGCAATATCCCGGTGGATATTGCGCAGAGGCACTGCTTGATCTCAGCCCCGGCAGCAGCCACTTAAAGCCCCCATCCGCGTGGCCTCCCCCGCTCCCCAGCCTCGCCGGCGGTGACGGGCATCTCCCAGAGCAAATAATTACAGAATTAACCCCATGGTCCTTTTAGGCCCTAATTTTCCGGCCCTGATCGTGTCCTTAGCTCATCTCCAGCAAGCCAAGGGATGGGAATCTCCAGCCATTTCCATAGCACTGCACCAGCGCAGCAAAATATGTATATATATATATTTCTCTTTAACATCTGTCTTTCCTTTTCACTGTGGTTTTATTCCTAGGCACATTTGTATTAAAGTAAACACAGCCCAGGAGCAGGGGGCTGGGGGGGGTCTCGCGATGCGTCAGGACCGGCGGGGAGGCCGGGATGCCTGGGGCTGCTCCGCACAAAAGGCACAGGGTGGATTTCAGGGAGCCAGGATCCATCCCGCTCCCCCGAGGGCGTCCGTCGGGATGTCTCAGGGCAAAAATCAGCCCTGCAGCGGAAACACAGCGCTGTGCCGGTAGCTGCGGGATGGCGGTGCCTTCGGTGGGGCTGCCCGAAGTTGTCACCCTTGTCCCCACAGGCTGTGCACGGGGGAGCTCAGACTGCTCCCCTTCATTTGTTGCCGTTTATCTATAATTTAGCATGGGTTTTAGTTATATTCTAATTGAGTTTCATGTGTCACAGCGTGTCTCAAACAGAAAATATAAATATTTAACAACCTCCACTGGTAATAAAGATTCACATTTGCCTCGTTCTGGTTCCCAGTACATGAATATTCTGCACCACGCTCCGCGGGTATTAACTTCATTCAGATTTCTCCCCTGTTATGCAACGTAATGGTAATGACAGATAGAAGCCAGATCTTAAAAAAATTATAATCAAAACCAACAACAACAAACCAGTTTGATGTCATTAACTCCCCTCTGTTGGTTAGGGGAGCACTAATATGTTCCCTTTCATTGCCGGCTCCTCTGTGCGTGCAAGTGCCGTGTGCCCGCTCCGGCAGCGCTGTGGGTGGGAGCCACCCCAGTCACACCAGTACGGGTGAGAACTAGGGCATGGGAAGAGCAGGGACAGCCTGGGGGGAGGCAGGAGGTATCTGAGGCTCAGGTTTTGCAGGGCAAGCGTTGAATGGAGTCTGGTTTGGGATCCTGTCCCTCCTGTGGTGCCCCTCAAGTGGGGATGCACATGGGGTTGGACACAAACTAAAGCATCGCTGGTCTGTGGTGGGGCTGGGCTGCCAAAGCCAGGTGCTTGGGTGGAGAAAGGGGATGGAGCCAAGGCAGGAGGAAGCCCTGGGTGATTTTTGAGCGATGGCTGCTACCTGGGAAGATGAGCTGGGTCTGCCCTGAGCTAGCGGGACCTGGCCGCCACGGGAGAGCGGCTCTCAGGGCAGGTCTCGAGACTTGCCATGTTGGGGGTGACCGAGCGCCACGGCCAGGTCTGGTGTGCTGGGGGGTTGCCCAGGTCTGTCCTGGGGGAGATGAAGTTGTTTGGGCCACAACTGGGTCCAAGTTTCCCACCGAAACAACCGCCAAACTGCCTTTTGTGCCGTATTTTCAGGCAGAGTGAGGCTGCTGGAGTACGTCGGCTCTGGCGCAGCAGGAGCAGCAGCAAAGCGGAGGCAGGGGAGAGGCTCCGAGCCCACCGGTGTCCTGTGTTTTACTGGGTAGCTCCAGGGCGGTCGGTGTGGGGCAGCTGCAGGTCCCTCATCCCCCATCCCTGTGCGGTCTGGGGACTCAGGCTGCTCCTTGGAAACTCCCCGCGGTTGCTGGGACCGGGGGGAGCAGCCCCTGTGGGAAAGGCTCGAGCTGCTCCAGCGCTGCCTTGCAGTCGCCAAACCCCGGTGGTACCCCAAGAAAAGGGAGGACAGGGGGACACGCTGAGTCAGCACCAGTGCGTGGAGCAAGAGCACAGGGCCAGCACTGGGTGCCCCTTAGCGCTATGGGGCTTTGCAGCCCCACGGTCCCCTCTCCAGCCCCACATTTGTCCCCTGGGCTCACTGTGCCCCACAGGGCAGCCGGATACCTGCTGACTCTGCCCTACTCTGGCACCAGTAGCCCTGACACACTGGATCCAGCACCTCCTGCAAGCATGTGTCTTGTTTTGGCCCCGTGTGGCTCCGGCCGTGTGCGCTCATGAGGGCTGAGCAGCCCCAAACCCCTTCTCTTTTGCCTCATTCGAGGGGTGACCCTCGCAGCCTGTGGTGCCACCAGCCTGGTTAAAACCCCATCAGCAAGCTGCTCTCACTCCCTGGGGATTCGTTAAGGTAATTATGATTCATGCCAGAGAAAGGCCACGGACGCGCTGCGTGATTCAGCATTGAACCGGCTAAAAAGCACTTTGGGTACCACCGGCACCTCCCCACCGGCACCTCTCCACCGGCACCTCCCCACCGGCACGGCGAGGAGCAGCGCGGCGGAGGGGACCACACCGAGCAGCCGGCACGGGGCTCGCACCCGGGGCTCACCAGGGTTGTCGTGCTGCTTCGCTGCCCCTCACGCCGCATCCTTCGCTCGCATCTTGCACGTCCACGCGCGCACGCCTTGCTCGCGCGCCGGCCGGGCGCTGTGTCGCGGCGGGGCTGGGCTCCCCAGCGAGCTGTTGCCTGGGCTCCCATGTATTATGAAGATGTTGCAAGCTGCTGAAAATTCAAAGCGCTGTTTTAATTATGTGCGTTGAGGAAAGCAGCCCGAATCTTGGAAGGAGGCTAACGATGGGACTGCCAGGATATTTTCGGTGGCAGAAACACAGAATCCATCCCAATGTATCTTTAAAGGGGTAAAATGTCAGGTTTGTCTATGAAATAATAACTAATAACCTATAAACAATGACATCACCGTCCACCTCGCTGCTGGGGAAGTGATTTAGAGATGCCTTGCCTATGTGAAACGAGAACATCTGCTCTCTGCTGGAAAGAGGAGGAAGATCTCCTCATCAGCATTAAATTTAAATGAGCCAGTCCTCATTTGCACGCTTCAGCGGCGTTCCGGCTCCTGCAAGAGGGTGACTGGGGTGCACAGGCTTTGGAGGAGGCTCAGCAAGCCATTTCTCCCTCCCTGGTTTTCTAAAAGTGTGAAAATTAGACTTTTCTACCCAAGAAGGCTCCTCCAGGTGAGGACCCACCCATCACAGCCCCACGGGCAGGTGGGTGGGATGGGGTCTCTCCCTGCCCCAGTGCTTCGTGTTCAGCATCTCCTCCTGGCAGGGCCACCCGCGGCCCATCTCCCGCAGGAGGGTGAGGATGAAACGGACCCCAGCGTCCCCACGGGTGCGACAGGGAAGCCTGGGTGCTCTCAGTGATTTAGAAATCGCTTTAGAGCAAAAGGAGGCCAGGACGAGCCCACCTCAGCATCTCGCAGCAGGTACCCGCACGTCCTGCCCCGGGCACTGCCGTTGGCGGGTCTGCAGCACCCTCAGCTGCCCTGCTCCCCATCCGCCCCCCACATCACAAGCTGCCAGCAGGCTTTGGCGTGCTGCACATTATTTTTAATTATATTTTACTTTAAAGGGTCATTAATTACAAACATTTCCCAGCAGAGGCCTTAAAAAAAAAAAAAAAAGGAAAGGGGTGGGGAAGCCTCTTCCACATCAGGGGTTGTTTGGGGCCAGCTGGAATATGAATAATGATTGAGAGGGATCAAGCAGCAAAGGAGCAAAGTTTGGGGCGCAGAAGGGCCAGTAGCACTCAGGGGTGCCCCCAGCTCGAGGGCAAGCTCGCCCACGGGCACAAAGTGACATCTCGGTGGGATGCAGCGCACGGGCTCTTGGTCCTGACCCAGCATCCCGCTGGATTGGCAGCATCTCTCCTCCCAGTCCCCCCAAAGGCTGTTTCTCTGTCCCCCCGCCCTCACTGCTATTCATGGCTCCTCGGGACAGCAGGAGACATTTATGCCATGTCAGTTGGTCCTTGCTACAGTGGCATGTGCTCATTTAATATTCATTTATTTTAAAACCATTTGGGTAATTAGCTCCCCAGCTGGTGGGGGAAGCTGCAGTTTTGGGATGGGAGAAGGGGTGCGGAGGGTGCAGTGCCCCCCTAGACCTACCACCTGGGGCTAGGAGCCAGGGGCCAGCGTTGGGCCCTTTGGGGTGGGGTGGTGACTCCCCTCCCCACGGCAGCACAGCCCCTGCAAGGGGGTTTCATGAGTGTGACCTCCACAGCACGGGGCTCCGCTGGGGCTGTCGCAGCATGGCCGCTGTTTGCTGGGAGATTTGGCTGGAAAAAGCTTTACTAGGGCAAATTTTGGTTAATCCTTTTCACATGGACCAAGACCTGGTTTGCTCATGCCTGGCCACCAGGAGCTGCTGTCCTCTCCATGCCCTCTCCTCCTCCCAAGCCCACCTTTTCTCAATTAGCGCTTGCTCAGCAGGTGCCAATCACTGCTCCAGCTCCTGCCTTCCCCCACCAGCCCCCGGGGGCAGGAGGTTGCCCAAAGGTGCTGCTGCAGCTCTGGGGTGAAGGTGTCCTCTGGCTGGAGCTCCTGAGCGCTCAGGTAAGGGCCCAGGCAAAATTCTTGCCGTGAGACCTCTTGTTGCCGTTGTGTGCCTTGTGCTGGGGCAGGGGAGGTGGAGATGGAGATGTCCGTGGGTGCCTCTGGCTGCTGTGCGTTCCTGGGTGGAGATGAGGGTGTTGTGTTTCTCCAGCTTGGAGCGGCTTGGGAGGGCGGTGGGGTGGCTTGCGGGTGTGCTGCCGTTATTCAGAAGGTTTCTCTTTCCTTGCAAACCTGCACGTGCTAAGCATGGTCTCAGCGCCCTGAGCCCCGCCAGGCTCAGGGCTGAGCCCCGCAGCCCATCCTCTGCCTGGTGCGAGCCGGGGGCTCATGTGGTCCTGCCCTTCCCCTCGCCTGATCTCTCAGCTCTGTTGGCTTTTTGTCATCTCATACCCCAATGTTCCTGGGGACACCCTGAGCTGTGGCGATGCCTCCCAGGGCTTACTGGGATGCTGGAAGCACTTGTAGCTTTGCTGGGGGCCAAGATGGGTGTGCTCAGGAGTGCCATGCGATGCTCGCCGGCATCCCGGTGTTCGGCAGTGCTCGGGGATCCGGGGCTCGGCAACAAGCGTCTCGTTTCCCTCTTGTCTCTTCCTGTCAAACAAGATTTGAAGATTCAATTAGAGTGGGAGCTGCTGATAGCAGCGGTGCTGGCGTGCTGCTCGTGCCTCGTGCTTGCGCTGCATGGGAACCAGATGAAAGCCGAAAGCGATGCAGGGGGGGTGGGGAGAGGAGGGTATTGGAAAGGGAGACGCTTTGGCTGGCAAAGAGCCTGGGAGAAAAAGGCAAGAAATGCAGATCTGGGGGAGGCTGAGGGATGGTTGGAGGCTCAGGCTGTGCTCCAGCCCCCGGAGCGGCAGAGCGGTGCCCTCTCGGCAGAGGGGCTCCCAGGGCAGCACCGGGCTGGGGACAGACTCTTCAAAATCCCCCTGCGTGTGCTCGGCTGGGTGTCGGGGCAGGGCTTGCTCACCCGAAACCTCATCCCGCAGAGCTGGCTCTCCAGGAGTGAGCCGGGAGCGGGGCTGGGTGCTGGTGCCGAGGGGAGAGCAGGGCGAAGCCTCCCGAGCGCATCAGGAGGGGAACTGCCTCGACCAAACGGCAGAAGCAGAAGGCTGGATTTCAGCTGGGGTCTTGCGCCCCCCCCCCCCCCCCCCCCCTTGAAAGCTGTGCCTTGTTTTCCACTAATGCTCCAGAGATACATAAATACCATCTTAGCCGCTTACTGAAACGCTGTAGCCCTTGGTTGGGTGCAGGGACAAGGACGGGCTCTGGTTGGAGCCACAGTAAATGAGAGAGGGTATTGAATAGGGCCAACGTCCAGTGTGGTGCTGGGTCCTTGAGTCCCAACTGGGGCAGCTGTCTTTGTGGGGCTGAGGGACCTTTGTGCCTTTTGAGGGTCAGAGCCAGGATCCGGCCACTAAAATACCCAATCTGCCCAACCAGGATAGTCGTGAAAGGATGATTCCGTCTCCTCTTGATGTTTTCATAGAATGGTTTAGGTTGGAAGGACCTTGAAGATCATCCAGTTCCAACCCCCCTGCCGTGGGCAGGGACGCTTCCCACTAGACGGGGTTGCTCAAAGCCCCATCCAGCCTGGCCTTGAACACCTCCAGGGATGGAGTTTCCATCCTCCTTTCTGGAGGGAATAGCAGTTGTAAAGGAAAATGCAATTTTCTTAAAGAGGGGGGGGGGGGGGGGGGAGGGGGGCAGACAGATTTTTATTATAGCTCATACTTTTACTACAAATCATATTCAGCTCTCACCTAGTCGGAAGGTTCAGCTGCGCTGGTGCTACAGCCCCGAGTGGCTCAGCCCTTGCAGGCGTAGCAGTTCCCAAAACTCAGGCCGTATTCAGGCACGGATTGATTGTGTACCGAAAAGTCAAGGTGCAAACATTGATCATGCAGGAAAGCGCTGGTCATCAGCCAAAAATAAGCATTCCCCCGACTAAATTATTAATTCCTTTCTGCGCACCAAATGTATTGCTCTGGTTGTGTACGTCCCCTCTGCACAGTGGTTGCGCTTCATGCCGTTGTATATTTTTCCTCCAACTACTTGTCTGGCTCTTCACTTAATAAAGATTGAGAGAGACAATAAAAACATTCATTAAAGAAGAAAAAAATAAAAGATGAAGCCCTGCTTGTAGCCTCTAGCAGTTGTTTTCATTAAGCAATTGCTTCTCCCAAACCCTCCACAGCATCTCCTGGTGCTGGTACCCAGCCCTGGGGCTGGGGGATGCAGCACCGGATGGGGAAGCCCCGGGATTCCAGGATGCTCAGGGTGAAGGGCACAACTATGGCACCGATGGGATAACTGAGGAGGGCAAGAAACCATCTGAGTCATGAAAAAGGGTATTAGCAAAATAAGCTTTTGGGAAGAGCAGCTGTTTGGAGAGGGTTAAGCTGTTGTCTCACACTCTGTCGAATATGGGGCTGGTGTCCTGCTCCTCCCAGGTCGTTAGGTGCTATCCTAAGAAGCCAATGTGCTAAAATCGTTAGCCCAGGGTTCTTTCAGCTGTGGGCACTGAGGGATGGGAGCAACCCAGCTGCACCAAGGCTGGGGGGAGCAGGAGGGGACGTGGGGGGGGGGAGCAGGGGCTGCGCAGGGCCGGGTTTGGTGGGAAGAGGCAGGAGGGGTGGGCAGGGTGGTCTCTGGTGTCTCTCGGCTGTAGCTGTGTCAGCTGAAATATGGCGAATGGTGTTTCTCAGGAGGTTAATTCACTGATGGGGGCTGCCAGGACCCCCAGGCACGGAGAGGGTTCCGGTCCCGCAGCACTCGCTGTCCCTTCTGGGGCGGGGGAGCGGGGACAGAGCGGGCTCGCTGCCGTCAAAGTGCTCTTCAACAACACTTGAGCCTGTAGATTGGTCGTGGGAGGCCTGCTTTGCCCCCAAACTGTGACATCCGAAACGAAATGTGTGTTTTCCCTCCGGTTCCAAGGCATGAGAAGAGCTTTGGATCTTGTTGCGATTTATCACTCAGCCCTGAGCCAGATGCCTATATGGGTTCAATCTATAGCTCCCAGAACTGATAGAAATATTATCCCATCTTATTAAAATCACCCACAGCTACTGCAGCTGTATGTCAACAGCAAAACAAATAGCGACTAGTTCTCATCGGATTGGAGTCTCTCTGTTGAGGCTGTCTTCAATCCGCCTCCTGCTAAAACGGTTACAGATGTAGGCTTTTCCCGTTACAGCTCAGTGCAGCTCCTGTACAGCCAACTCCAAATCCCATTACCACGCCAGAGTCGTCTTTGGTGAGCATCAGCTTGGCTAAAGCTCCCCCACTGACACGAAACGCTGCTCGTGATGTTTTCCTAGAAGTACTGCTAAGAGTGCAGGGCTGTGCTCCCCCCAAAGAGCCCCCAAATGGTGGGGGACAGCTGCGCTGTGGAGACAAAGGAGAGCAAAAGGGCTGTGCTGGGATGAAAGGGCTGCTGCTTCCCTCCTCCTCCTCCTCTTCCTCCTGGCTGGCACAGCTCCTGTCCCTGTTGGGGGACTGCTGAGTAATTTGGAGTGCATTGCATCCTTTGCTGGAGGTTTACTGATGTTGCAGAGCCCCCTTTCCCCCCCGTCTCCTCCAAAAATGCCCTAGCCCTAAAATTCCTGCCGTTACCCAAGCTATCCCTGGCTCACCCCCGCCCCTCTCCCCTGTGCTATCTTTGGTATGATTAGGAGGCCAGGACTGCGTGTGAGGTGAATGTGACCTCATTAGTTTCTTATGCTGTATCGAAATTTCTTCTCACTTACATCCCCAAACCCAAAATGTGCAGCTCTGGTCTCCAGGGTCGCTTTCTGCTGCTTTCCATCCCTCTCACCAAGGCTCTGGGCTGGAGCTGTGCTCCCTCCCCTCAACCGATCAACCCTCCTCCCTCAGGTGCATTTGAGGGAGACAAATTCCCGGTCTACACTGGGTGGGTGGGAAGGGCTTCCTGGGGAGATGCCTGGGCTGGGGCAGCGCTGGGGGGGCTCCCAGTTTAACTCCTGTGCCCACCCGAGCTGAGACAGCAAAGCTCTGGATGCTCCCTCTGCTCCGCTGCCAGCTGAGACAGGGAATGGCAAACGTCCCGGCCGGGCTGTGACAGGCTCCGTGCTCTCATCCCTCTGAGATCCACAACCAAGATCGTTCTTCCCTGGCAAGAGCGTTCTTATCTGTGTTTGCTGTAGTACGCGGATGCCAAAATCCTGCTAGACTGGTGCTGGCTTGATCCTCCTGACATTCAGATGCTTCCTTTTAAACTCGGAGGATATATCGCTCTGTTGAGCCTTTCTTCTTTTCCTGCCCTAGTTGGAGGGGGAGCGCTCTTTGAGATGGGAAGGTTTGCATCGTCTCTCCTGTGTGATGTTGGATCCCTTTATAGAGCAGGTATCTCCTAAAGCAAAATGTTTTCAATTCTCACGACGAGCATAATTCTTGAAAATGTACGCAATAAACAAAACGAGCCAAATGTAATTAAAATGGAGACAGCATATAATCTGGTAACCCACTTAGAGGCTCAAAGCTTCAGCTTTTAAAAAAATGTTTGCTCCAAATCCATTTAAATAAACAGACCGACACACAAAGGCTCTCTGTACATTATCAGGATACAAAGAGAATCGGATCAAAAGCAGCTGTGGCCAAGCTGTACATATGTAGCGAGGAAATTGCTTGATCTAAGACTGCACCTTGCACATGCAAATGTGTTTGTGGACCTTTCGGTGAATTGCATTTGTTCAAGAGCCGAGCTGTTGGGCTCCTGGGCTCTGCTCTGCCCAGGGGGCAAAGGCTGGTGTCTCCCTCGCCGCAGGAGCCTTTGCTGGGGAAGCGAGGGAGCTCCTGGCGTGTTGGTACAGCTGTGTGCTTTGGCAGAAGCAGAGAGAGGCCAAAGACCAGCTGAGCTTTGCGCTCTCCATGGGCGTTGCATCCAAAAGAGGGAATCGCTCAGAAATGTTGAAAAGAAACGGGAGTCCCTGTCCTTAGCACCCGTGTCGCAGGCTCTCCGCTCGCCTGGTGTCACGCACACCATGTGCTGTCATGCTCGCGTCCCCTTGGGCTGCAGGAGGGTCTCCTGGCCACGTGTGGTGGGGCTGTGGGGTTTGTATCTCCTCCTCTGCCCACGCGCCGTCTCTCGCAGTTCTGCAGCAGAGCCTGGCTGGCCTTGAAGTTTTGCCAACAGCCATGTGATTTGTCTCGGGCTGGACAGCACAGGCTGTGAATCCAAGATCAAGCGTGCTCCCAGGCCAGCAGGATTCAGCCCAGAGAATGCATTTTGGGTCAAACAAGAGCATCTTCCTATTGCTCTTGCAGGTGGTTTTGGGCTAGCTGGAGCTCTTGGGAAGGGGATGCTTTATATATATATTTTATATATATATATATATATATATGTATGACATGAGGGGCTACCAGGGAAAGCTAGTTCTAAACTGGCAAGAAATCTTAAGCATTAAGAAACAGGGCCTTGGCTCAGCCTGTGCCAATGTCTGCACTCAAAATGAGTGGTGCCTGCAGAAAATCCTTCACTCCGGCCCTGCTGAAAGGAGGTCTTTGGCTTGCACCGTGGTTCGCCCCTGTGTGTCGTGTGTCCGCCCCCCCCCCCGTGAGCTCTTTGCGGTGCGGTCCCCGCCGTCGGGGCCGGTTCCCGTCGCGGTCGGGAGTCGCACCGGTAGAGGGAGCTCCGGCCGCGTCCTCCGAGCAGGGGGGACCGGGGGGGCACTCGTCGCTCCGGGGCGGGTGGCGGGTCCCCTCCTTCCCCGCCCGGCTCCCCTGGGAGCTGCTGGCCGCGACCGTGCCCCCGCCCAGCCCAGGGGCGACCTGCTCCGGACGGGGTGACCCCCCGCGGGAAGTCGGGGGGGGGGGGGGGCACCGGGCGGTGACCCACATGCGCCGAGCCCAGCAGCACCGTCTCCGCTCGCATGCGGTGGGGGATGTGGCGAGGGGGGGGGCGCCCGGAGCCCTGCAGCAGGGCGAGGATGTCGGGCAGGGCTCGCGGGGAGCGGAGCCGCGGCACTCGGGAGGGCGCTGAACCCCGGGCTACCGAGTGCTGCAGTTGGCGAGCGCCTCGCTACCGGTACCGGCTCCTGCTGCCATCGCCACCTTGGCCCCGGTGGGCCTCCCTCGCCTGGGACTACTACCCTCCCGCAGGAAGGGGCTGAGCCGGGCCGTCTCCCCCCGCCCCATCATCTCCCCCCTCTGCCCCATATTTCCCCCCCCCCCACTCTATCCTCCGCGCCGCTCACCGGCTTCCCCCTCTCCCGGTGCTGCAGTGGGTCCCACCGGGATCTGCCTCCGTCTAACGCAGCGCAGCGCTCCCCCCACCCCCGCCTCCAGCGCTCGGTGCTGCAGATCCCCACACAGACACCCCCCCCTCCCCCCCCACGGCGGGGGGGTGACCGGGCCCGGCCCCCCAACCGGGCAGCCCCGGGCGGGTGCGCCCCGTCCAGCCCCGCCGCCGCGCCGGGGGACCGTGCCTGCCCGTCCAGCTGTGCTGCCGGGACGGACACCCGCGGCAGCCAATGGGGAGGCGCGGAGGGGCCGGGGGCGAGCCCCCATTGGCGGCGAGGGGAGGAGGAGCCGGGACTTGAAGTTGGAGTGAGGGATCCAGCTGTGCGGAGCGCTCGGCTCGGCGCGGCCGCCCGCGGGAGCATCCTCCGCCGCCCGTCCCCGGGACAACCCCCTCTCGCCCCGGGCAGATGTTGGGGCGCGGAGGGGGCAGGCAGAGGTGCTAGGGCGGCCCGCCCCCGCGGGGTGGGGGCCAACACCGGCAGCGGGGGCCGCCCCGCCACCGCCGCCGCCTCCCTGCCCGCGGCTCGCCCGGCTCGGGCCCCCGGAGGCACGGCGAGGAGGAGCTACGGAGCCCGCAGACGGCAGGGCAGGGCGAGGGGGGCGGCCCGGCCCCGGCCCCGGCGGGGGGCGAGGCAGCGGCTCGCCCGGCCATGCCACCCCGCCGCTGAAGCCGCCCCGCCGCAGCCCCCAGCCCCCCGGCCCCGCCATGGCCGCGCCCCTCTAGGCGACACCCCCTACCCCCCACCCCCTCCGGCTCTCCCCGCGTCGCCCCGGCTCCCCCCGGGGCCGCCGGCCGGAGGATGGACGAGGATGGACCGCGAGCGGCCGAGGAGGAGCCGGAACCGGGCAGAGCCAAGACTTTCATCCGCCTTAATGACCTGTCCGGGGTCGGGGGCCGCCCGGGGCCGGGGGACAGGGAGGCGGGCAGCGGCGACTCGGAGGCGGAGGCGCTGCCCTACCCGGCGCTGGCCCCCGTCGTCTTCTTCTACCTGAGCCAGGAGAGCCGGCCGCGGAGCTGGTGCCTCCGGCTGGTCTGTAACCCGTATCCTTTGCAGGTGCCGGCGGCGAGGTAAGCCCCGCGGCCCCTCCCCCCCCCCCCCCGGAGCGGCGGGCAGGGCGGGGGGCACCTCCCGGCTGGAGCCCCCCCGGGTGATGGGGACGGAGCCGGGGTTTGGGGGGGTCCCATCGCTCCTCGTCCCCGGGGTAGGGTGTGCGGGGGGGGGGGGCAGCCGGGCGGTGCTCGCCCCCTCCCCCGGTGCTCGGCCGGGAAGTTTTCTGGGCTGTTGCCGGGGGCTCGGTGCTCCCCCGCCGGGGTGTTGGGGGTGCGGGGTTGGGGGGAGCCGTCCCGCCGCGATGCCCCGGTTCTCGCGGGCTCCGCTGCGCCGCTCCACGGGGAATCGCGGCGGGAGCCCCGGGCGGCCTTTCCTTCCCCGGGGATGGGCCGGCCTCCGGTGTCCCCGCTCCCCCTGACACACGGAGGGACCCCAACCCCAGTCTGCCCCTCTTGCACAACCGTTCTGCCTCCCTGACCCCGTTTCTTGCCTGTTTTAGGCTCCTCGGTCCCTTCCCCGAGAGTTTTAAGGGGGAGGCAATTTGGGGGGAGGCAGTGGTGCTGGGGGGGGTAGTGTTGGTTTGCTGCCCATCTTCGGGGTCCCTAAATGATTCACGGTGTGCGAGGCCGGCCGAAGGGCCCGCTCTCTGCAGTCCCCTTGGGGATGCTCCTTGCTTGGAGGGGTGCGGGCAAGGCAGGGGTCACAGTCCCCAGGGCGTGCATCGGCCAAGGGGTGAGCCGTCACCCCGCAAAGGCGTCTGGACTCCTTCCAAACTCCCTGTCTGCTCCGGCACCATCTCTGTGTCCAAGCCGCTTTAGTCAAGTTTAAGCTTTCAAAAGAAGGGGGGGGGGGGGGAATAGAAAAGACAATAGAAAAAATGCTTCTTGCCACGGTTTTAGTGCCTTTAAAGCCTCCCTTGGAGTTGAGTTGCAACCAGCACACGGTTTGTAGCATCGCAAGCGTTTTACCATCCTCGAACTCCAGTTCCATTTATTATTTGCTGAAACAAAACCCCAAAATGAAATAAAGCGAAGCGATGTGGCTTCCAGCAGGGGCTGGTGCGGGAGAGGCAGCCGCTGCCCGGCTGAAGGGGAAGTTACCGGGTCCGCGCCGCGCTGCCTGCGCAAAAGGCAGGCGAGTACGTATGGGCAGCAAACCCACATCTGGAATGGGAGAGGCTGTTCGGTAGTGGGGAGGACATGTTACACGGTATAGAGGGCCAGAATCTCCTGTGCGAGTCCTCCTCCGCTCCTGGTGTGCGGGAACTGTTAGGAATTACATCTTGGCTGAGGTCGGTGTGCCCGGGAAGAGTGGCGAGGGTCTGCCAGAGTTGTGAATATTGTTTCACTTGGGCTTCAGCAACAATTTATCTGGTGAACAGGCTGCGTTCTTTCTTAAAATGTCCCCCAGGAGGGGAAAACCAAGATTTCTCTTCCCAGTCATGAATACTCCCAGCAGTTTCCCCCCAAATCTCTTTCACACCAGCTAAGCAATTCAAAGCGGTGTTTATTTAAGCATCTTAGGAAATCTTGCAACTTTGTGAAGCCTTCTGTTTTGGGCAGAAATATAAAGGACAGGCTGCAAGTCAGTGCGTTCTTATTGCCTTCTATGACTAATATTATTTATGATTGCTGATTTAAATATGTTTTCAAGTCTGGTTTTTTTTTTTTTTTTTCTCCTTCCTAATGATGTTGTTTTGAAGCAGGTGTTAACACCTGCATGTTTTTAGTTGTTTTCTGTAAAATCCCCCACCCCAAGAATGGCTTGAAATGAATTTTCTCCTCTGTGGCTGCAAATACCAGCAGATTAACTTTTGTCCTTGGAAAATTAGTGGTATTGTAGGCACTTGCAAGCACCACTGTGAGCAGGGGATGAGCGTTAGGTGCAGTCCTGCAAGCTGGGGTTTTCCTTGTCCCTGATTTTTCACTCCTTACCGACAGAGAAAGGCGCTTGCCGAGAGCCCCGGGGCCATGGGGGACGACGATGCTGTGGGTCTCAGTGTCGCGTGTCTGCGGGTGGCTGTTTGTTTTCAGGGTCACTGACCCAGAACTGGGGGAGTTTCTTTAAAACCAACACAAAAAAAGCGCGGTTCAGCCGACAGATGAGAGGAAGGCAGTGGCCAGCTTGGCACCCGTGCTGCGTCCCGTCGCTCGCTGGGCCATTAAGCAGAGCAGCATCTTGTTTGGCTCTTTGGCTCTCCGCAGCCCGAGTGCCAGAGCTGAGCCCATTGCTTGTTTATATTACCTTTTTTTTTTTTTTTTTCTTTTTTTCTTTAGTGTGGTGGGGCAGAAAAGTGGCTCTTCTCAGGCTGTAATCTTCTAGGAATCATCCCCTGGTGCTAAAACTGTATAATCACGTCGCTGGAAAGTCTTTTTTGCCACCAGCTGCCCTGGAGAGGGGTGGAAGCACTTGGGCTCACGTGGCTGGTGAATCCTGCCCCGGCCCCAGGGAATTTGGGGCATTTGCTGGCTTCTGCGGCGCTCTCGGGTGATTTTTACCTTTCCGCGGGTGCGGCTGGCTGCCTGTGCGGAAATCGGATGGGAGGGCTCTTGTCTGAGCTGTGCCTGTGGAGGTGCATGGCTTGTCGGCTCGGCAAAGCAGGTTTGCCATGCATTAATCGTGGCTGATAAACTTTGGTGTGGACAGGGTGTGGGGAGGAGGTGCTGGAGCTACTCCTGCACCCGCAGCTCCTTCGCCTGCCCCGGGAAGGGTGGCTCGTGCCCCCGGGGTGCAGATGGAGCTCCTGGGATGCTGCGCTCCATCCTTCTCCGGGCAGCTTGTGTGGCCGGGGTAGCTGAGACCGGGGTGTGCGGTTAGGAGGAGGGTGGCAGTTGATGTGCTGAGTGTCCAGCAAGGATGCAAAGTCCCATGGAGATGGTTCGTCAGGCTTTTCTACAGTGTTTCCATACAGAGCATCCTCTGCCTGGGCCAGGGAGGTTTCTCCCTTGCTGCTGGAGCAGAGACAGGGGGACCTGTGCCGCTCTCCTGTTCCTCCTCTCCCTTAAGGCTAGGAAGACGTTATGAAGTTCGTCCTCATTCAGAAATACTCCAGAGCCTGAAATCTTGGGGGTTTAACTCTAAAACTGTGTCAGCCCCGCCAAGGTGTCCTCCCCCTCTACTCCATCGTGGTCTTTGAGTGAAAACCTCTCGAGGCGCTGTGAGGACGCGTGGGGGATGAGCCTGGTTTCCCACCCGCGTGTTCCCGGTGGCTGTGGGATAAAAGGTTCTGCCCCGGGTGAGGACCGCCTGGGTCAAAAGGGAAGGAGCAGGGACATGGGTGGGACGTGTTTAATGGTCACGGTGCCGAATCCGCGGGCTCGGGGCTGGGAAGGGCTGCGGCGATGGGCAGGGTGTCCTGGTGCGCGTGCTGGCGAGGCAGTGAGAGGAGGAGCGGGTGTCTCTGGAGGGGGAGAAAAGAGGAGGCAAGCTGCTTACTTGACTTTCACTTATAAAATAAAAGCACCGTGAAGGCTGGGAGGATGAAAGGCTGTAGCAGGGTCCGTGCCAGGCCGCTCCTCTGATCGGAGACAAGAAACGAGGCTATTTCTTGAGAGTTGCGGGAGCGATTGAAGAGCGGGGATGGAGAAAGTGGGGAGGATGCTCCTGCTTGGCGTTAAGAGCTCTGAATAGGAAAATAACAGTGTAACTGAAAGGGCCTGTGATCTCTATTGTAGTACTGATATCTGCCTCTTCCCCCGCGCCGCGTCTGCCTGCAGAGCGCTGCTGCCTGGAGAGCAGCGCACCGGAGATGGGGGGGTTGGGGGGGAGCTGAAAAAAGCTGTTCTGGGGAGATGCCCCCCGAATTGGTTGAAATCCTACTTTTTTCCTCCTGGTTCGGAGAGTGGAGGGCAGCTCTGCGAATGCCCTCGCTGGGGAGGGGAGGTTTGGGTGGCACTGGGAGGAGTGCACCTGTCTCGCCCGGCCGCTCCGGTGCGGGGTCCCTGGGATTTGGGTTTTGAAAATGGCTTTAGGAAAGAAACACGGCTCGATCCGGTCACAGCGACCAGCCCTGCCTTCAGTCTGCAATAAAACCCAGAGGGCTCTTCCAGCAGCCGCCTCCTACGGCTCCGCTCGCTTCCCATTAGCGGGAGGTGGATGATCAAAGGCTCCATCCCGGGGAGCCGCCGAGTGCCCCCAGCTCTCCATGGAAGTTGGTGGAGCTGCAGATGGCCAGTGGCCTCCAGGATCGGGCTTGGAGCCCTCGGGGTCTCCTGCCAAGGCATAGCTGAGGTCTGTGCCGGGCTGGTTCATGGGACTGTGGGATCTGCCATGCCGGAGCCCAGCGCATCGTGGAAGGCAACGCTGGCCCCACCGAGGGGGCCGGTCAGCCCTCGCCTGCTGCGTTCGCCCCGAGTCCCGTGGGTCTGTGTGCCGGCACCGCTCCCCATCGCCTTGGATGGATCCGGCTCTCCCGGAGGAGCGTGTCCGTGTGTCTGACTGCCCCAGAGCAAGGAGCCTCCTGCGTGGCGGGGATGTGAACCGAACCCACTGAGCTGTGCTGCGGTTTGGGCTCCCCAACCCCGGCGGTGCCTCCCGAAGTGCTCCCTCCCGGGGGGGTTCCCGCAGTGCGGGCAGTGGGGGAGCGGAACCCCCGTCACCTCGGTGGGTGCTCGGGGTCCTCACCCCCTCCTCGGCTGTGCCAGCTCACGGGGAGAGCCGGGCACTGCACACAGTGCTGTTTGAAGGCTCCAACTGTAGCACAGGGTTAAAAATACCATTATTATTTTTTTTTTTTTATCAAAAGGGTGTGTTTTGAGGGGAGAGCACATGTAGTGTCCTTTAAAATTCAGCGCATCTGTTCCAACATCGCTTTTGGGCTTAACAAAGAAAAATGCTTCATTTTGAGAGGTTGCATCTGAAAGGGATCTTGTTTTGATTTACAAACCTGGCAAAGGAGTCAGAATCCGTTTGCTTCACCTGCATCTTATCTGTCCCAGGGCACCTGAACTCGTTTCTCCTGTGACCTGGTTCATCATCCAGCGCCTCCCACCCTTCCCTGGCCAGATGGAAACCCTGCTGCTGCGGCCGAGCCTCCGCCGGCTCCGTGCCCCCTTCCTGGCTCCTGGGGGCAAATGAGAAACATGCCTTGCCTGCTGATGCCGGGCTGGGGGGGCTCCTGCAGCCCCTCAGCCCCTCCGGCCAGGACGGAGCATCCCGCTGCTCCCCGGGGCAGGTGCTGGCGCATCCCTGGGCTCAGGCCAGCTCCCGTGCCAGGATGCTGGAGAGGAGCAGGACCCATCGCCTTTCAGCGAGGGCAGCACGAGGGTGGGCTGGTTATTTCCCTCCTCCCAGGGGACAAATAACTGCAAAACCTCTTCCCCGCTGTTCGCAAACCCTTTGGGAGTGAACTCGGCGGGAGCGGCGGGCGGTGTTCACCTCCTGGAGCTGGGCACAGCAGCCAGCATCCCTCCCCGGCAGAGCCAGGAGCCGGTCGATCCTAATCTAGGTAATGCACCGCATCTCACCGGGGATCTCTGGACCCATCCGTCGCCCGGCCGTGCCGGCAGCCGGGCGCTTCCTTTGCTCCCTGCGTGTGTGTGTGTGTTTTTTTTAAGGAGATTCTTCTGTGAATTCCCTCTTCCAGGCTGTTGTGTCACATCTGGAAGTTTGTGTAGGAGTTTATCCAAGCGCTGGAGTACAGCGCAGCTTTTTCTCATTTAAAAATCATAGGCTGGCATTTTGAAGCGGGCTGGCGGGGGGAGGGAGGGAAGGGGAGAGAGAAGCTGTCTGCCAAAAAGGAGACTGGAGCAGAGGAATCGTAATGACTTCCAGAAGTTTTCTTTCTTTCTTCCCTTCTTGCTTTCCCTCCCTCTCTCCCGGCGCGCAGACAAAAGGCTCGGCCTCATGCGGTTCATGGTTATGTCATGCCGGCGCGGGGAGCCCCGGCCGGGAGGGGTGGCCCCGTCCTGCCCGGGGACCCTGCTCTCCTTGGGGACGGCTCGGCTTTGGCTCCTTGTAGGAAATCCGGAACGAGGGCTCCCAGGTGGGGTGGCGGGGGCCGCCTCCGGAGACCTGCTTTTCCTTTGGGGGGGCCAGGAGCCCAGGCAGGATGGCTGGGGGGGGATCGCAGCCTCTTCCCAACCCCTCCTGCCCAGGACCGGGGGGTTCAGCCAGGAGGGCGGTAATTCGGGATGGGGACGGACCACCCCAGCCACCGCTCATCTGTGGGGCCGATGTGTCTCCCAGCTCATCCGTGCGGACTCGCTGCTCTCGGCTTGATCTGCTTTCGTGCTCTCTCTCCCCCGTTCAGTAGCACTGGCTGTTGGAGCCGGTCTGGAAATGCCCAGGATTTTATGATGCATAGAAAATGTTCTGCTTTCTTCTCCCCCCCGCCCCCCCCCCGCACCCCCTGCAGATGTTTTGGCGTCATGCTGAAAAATGCTCCTTTCCCATTTTTACTTTAAACTCTGTTTCACTTTTTTTTTTCCGTGCGGAAAAGACCAAGTTTTTGATTGCCCCAAGTTCCCTGCCCAGGTCTCTCTCAGCTCTCCTTTGTTGTTTTTTTCTTTTTTTTTTTTTTTTTTTTTTTCCTACTGTTTTGCTGGAAGGGAGCGAAACCTTTGGCCAAAATGATCCTCCCTGATGGCTTTTTCATTTGGATCATGAAATCATTTTCCCTTGGAAGAGGAGCACCGGGGAGCTTTTGCCCCCGGCGGCTTTGCTGGCCGCTGCGGATGGGGAGGAGGGTCCACGGGAGCGGGGCCGTCTGCAGGGAACCGGGGAAGGAGCATCCGGAGTCAGGTTGGGAGGGCTTTGAAGCTTCGCTGTGGTTTGGAGGGGGTTGAATTTCCTAGTTAATTAGGAGGCCTAAGTGTTTCTGGGTTTGTTACGAGGCCAGATCGTGGCTTTCCCTTCCCCGGCGCCTTGGCTCTCCGCTAAGCGACCTAAATGTGAGATATTCCCTTTGGTTGGTGATGCACGCGGAGGTTTCCCCCAACCTGGGTTCGTTTGGCTGTGGCTTTCGCCAGCCTTGGCCTCTCACCCAGGAATCTGGCCTGGTGCTAAGAAATGGAGGGGGGGGGGAGAAAAAGAAGGAAATTCTCATGGTTTTATATAACGGAGTGAGTAACGACCGATCGTGCTTTGGGATGCTCTCACATCTGCTTCCTACCAAAGCCCCAGCAAAGAGGCTTCGAGCAGATGGAAAAAGCACATATTTCAGCCTGAATATTTGCTGAGAGAAACTTTTCAGGCTCGATCTCCGCGATGACTGCCATGGCGCTGGTTACTGCCTTACGGGAAAGGGGCTGTCGGGGTGCCAGGAACAGCATCGCGTGCCTGAGGTGCGGCACGGCCGGGCAGGTCCCAGTGTGAGCCCCGAGCCGGGGCCGCGCGCATGTGTGTGGGACCGGGACGTGCTCGTGACTCAACCCTCAGAAGTTCACCGGTTAGTCACAAGTGGATGGAAATCGTCTTTTGGTTTGGCTCCAGTGCCTGAAACGTGGCTTTGGTTGGGATTTTTAACGTGTTTCCTAGGTGGAAGAGGCTGGCTGTTGTTTGGGTGGTGTTTTTTCGTCGTTCGTGTCCTCCTTGCTTTCTCTCTCCCTCTGCCGGGATGCGGAACCCCGGGGTGAGGGCAGGAGGGGGCTGAAAATGGGAACGAAATGCTGAAGCAGGTGATGGGCGAGAGCTGGGAGCTTGGCACAGACAAGCTTATAATGAAAAGGGGATTTATTTACTGTAATCCATACGCTAGCCCCGCGCTTACAGGGTTCCTGATGCAAAGCGTCCTTATATTTATCTCTAATTTGGGTCTCTTCCAAGAGATTTTCCCCAGTGCATCCAACCCAACCAGCCTCGGGATGCTGGCTAACCCCGGGGCCGAAGGCAAACCCGCAGCCGGGGGAGCTGGGCGAGGGGATTCACGGGGATCCGCGTGCCGTGGCAGCCCGACCGCCCCGGGGCGGGGGGGGTTATGCCTTCAGGATTTCCTACGATTCATAACTTAATCGGGTCAGGTTTAGCGCTCTCTCCTCCTACGGCGTTATTGACTGCCTCTGCGCGCTGCCGAGATGCTGGTGGCCGGAGCAGCCCAAGGCAGAGCCCTCCCCCGCCCAGATGGCGAACTGGACTTGTTAATGATTTGTTAATTCAATTAGAAAGAGCTCGTTAACCCATGGCGAGGCTGAAGCTCCCTTCTGGAGGGCAGGGCTCGCCCCCATGCCTGCGACTCCCTCTGCCAAAACATTTATTTGGTGTTAAGCTGCCAGCCACGCTATGCAAATATAGATGTTAATCATGAATAAGGTTCATTTTTAGCTCTGGGTTGAGACTAGACTTGGGAGGAACCCGGCTCCGGGGGGGTGGCGGGGAGCGCTGCCTTGGGGGGGGGGGGGCACAGCCCCCCGGGGCCGGATCCCGCGGGAGGGAGCAAACGTCCCATCTCCCCCTCAGCCCCGGGGTCCGTAGGAATAAAATGTTCCTTCTGCTGCGGGTTGAATAAGGCTTTCAAGTGCGTTTGATGGGCTGCGCTTTAACCAGCTCCGCGTCGGCATTAGCTGGTAATGGCATGAAACCCGGGTCCGGGCTGGCGGTCTCCGTGCCCCTGCCGGTTGCCGAGTGTATTTAATTCGGGTACCGTTGTGTCTAGATAGCTTGGCTGTAGCAATTCTACCTTAACGGGAGAAAACAGAAACCCCGGTAAGAATGATAAATAACGGGGCCCTAATGCTCCATTGAATTAATGCTTATTTGAGCAGACAGGGAAGAGAGGAATTAAATTAATATCTGACTTGTAACTGCTACTGTATGTGGTTATTGACTTATCTTGCTTTGGAGGACTATAAATATGTCTCGGGATGTACCCCTGAGACCATAATCTGCTCGGGGTCACAGCGCAGGTCTGTCTCTGATGCTCCTTCGGAGACTCATCCTGACTTCTGGGGTCAAAACTCCAAATTCCTCTGACAAAGGACCCAGCCACGTGCGGAGGGGAATGTGTTTGCACTTTACGGTGAGCGTATGGCATAAATCTTGAAGGCCTCTACCTCGCATAAATCGCTTTCTTGTTTGTAATCCTCCGGCCGGCTCGGTGCTGGAGGGCGCGCGGCCCCATTCGGCTCGGGGGAGAGGCGGGGGTGAAGCTCCTTGGCTCCGGAGTTGGGATGGATGGCAGCTGGAGCTTTTTCCCTGTGCCCGGGGTTTTCTCCCCCTGCGGCAGTTGTTTGGGGGTTGAGGGTGGCTCGGTGAGATAAGCCGGGGGGGGGGTCTCAGCGTGCCCCTCAATAGCCCTGGCCGAGAGGGTTGTGTATCCGTGAGCTGGCAAGAGGAATGAGATTTTCCCTTTCAGTCCTCGATGCTCCGGTTTGGATGACCTGCTGGATGCGATGCCAACCCCGGGCAAGCCATGGTACCCCGGCAATGCCGGCCGTGGGGCTGGCACGGGGCGTTTTGCGGCTCAGCGTGTCCCGTACCCAGGTGGGTGGGCACCTCAGTGTCCTGGGCCTGTTGTAGCCACACGTATATGGGTGCCCATGGGGTCAGCAGCTTGGGAAACTCATGGTGTGGGGATGGCGTGGGCCAGGCTGACTTGTCGCGGTCCCCTCGTGAGGCCGGAGCTGATGCTGGGATGTCCCTGGGCGGCTGAGCCGTGGCAGTCTGTCCTTCCTCTGGCTAAGGCAGACGTTTTCTTCCCACCTCTTGGGCTCTGTTTCGCGTAGGGGATAACTCGCTGCCTGCGTGAGTCTCCTTATGGCAGTGTGTGGTGACCCCGTTCTCCGTCACAGCCCGTGTTAGCGGAGAAGTCCCCGGGGCAGGTGGGCAGCGCTCTGAGCCCCCATCCCTGCTCCTGCCCATCGCTCCAGGCTCTGGTGCGTCCCCATCCCGGAGTTCGGCGTTGTTGCGGTGGGGGTTTTTTGGTAGGATGCTTCTGTTCTACCCTGCCAGCCCATCCTGTAGGATGGAGCACGTCCCGTCTCCTCCCGCAGCCCCTTCCCCGGGCGCTGCCTCTCCCCTCCAGCCAGCGACGCGCAGGTCCCGTGGGAGCCGTTTCCCCTGCTGTGGGTAAATCAAAGCCCCTTCTTCAGAAACCGCTCGTGGCAGCGGCGCAGGGGAATCCTGTCTATTTACCAGGCTGGAAAACAGCGGAGGAGCCTAAGGCCGGCGCGGGGTACCCGCAGCGAGGGTGGAGACGCTTCTTCCTTCTTCTCAGTAAATGGGCTCTGGCTCCTCCAGCAGCGGATGTTCAAATCTCGCAGCTGGGTTTTGGGCTTGGCTTTTTGCTGGGTTTTGTTTTCTCTTTTTTTTTTTTTTTTTTCTTTTTTTTCTTTTTTTCCTCATAGCCCCGTGAAACCGGGCTGTCTCAGCTCCGGGAGCGCAGAGGGTTGGGCAAGTGGCGGTCAAACCGCAAATCTGGTGGTGAATTGGGGGACAAAAGGATGCACCGAAGGCGCTTTGCTGTGCCGCCTCCTCCTCCCCTCCCCCAAATCCCCTCCTTTCATCTGCCGAATACCTTGATTTTTCCACCTTTAATTTTTTTTTTTTTTTTTTTTTTTTTTTTTACTATTGCCTGGGTTTTGCATCGGGGGCAGGATGGAGGGGGGGGGGGGCAGAGCGTGTGTGTGTGTGCGCGATGAAGCTATTCGAGGAGTTGTGATCTCTGCATTTCATTTTGCAGTTCAGCTGGAAAGATCTCGTTTCCAAATACACCCACACACAGGCACAGCGAGAGAGAAAGCAGGCGAGGGAGCCGCTCAAGGGGGATGGGGCAGCGCAGGGGAGGGCTGGGGGGGCCGGGCAGCGCGGGGCGCTTAGGATTTGCCAAACGCTTGGAAAGGCTCCTATTTGGAGTGGTCCACAGCCTTTATCTGGGGACAGGAGGTGGTACCCTCTGCCTCGACCCTCTATCTCAAGGCCACGCAGGTGCTTGGCTGCACCCACGGGTGCCTGGTGAGGGGGGGCCCTGAGCAGAGCCCATGCCCTAAGCCTGGCGGCGGCCCCGAGAGTGACCGTGGGGCTCCAGGGCGGTTGTAGGGTTGCACACTGTGTGTGTGTGTGTGTGTGTGTGTGTATACGTACGCACGTAGCCACCGTGGGCTGAGCAGAGCCCGGGATGCGGCAGGCAGCATGGTGGCGAGACCTGCTTTTGCAATGGAAGAAGAGCGAAGGCACAGAAAGGAGTCACAAAACTCCTCTCCCAGTGACCTTCAAGCCAAAGTCATCTTGTTCCCAAAGATCAGTTGGTGCTGGAGGGGCTCGCTCAGCCTGTAGCTCCGCCTGTAGCTCCCCCTCTCCCTCCAGCGCCTCCCGTGCCAGCCCGGGTCCTGACTTCGTTCTTGGTTTCCCGAGGAGGTGATGGTGGTGTGGATGTGTCCCCCATCCGGCGCCGGGAGGGGACGGGGTTAGCGGGAAGCGAATAAACCTTCACCCTGGTGGGTATCTGGGAGTGCAGCAGCAGGTAAAGGCGAGGGACTGGTGGACTGGATGGGGACTCGGCGGTGGCGGAAAGTTTTGGAGAGACACCTCAGCCTGCGCGGGCTGCGAGCTGACGGCAAGGTTGCCTCTGCGGCAGCGTGCCGTGGGCTTGTGGGGGCATCTGCCTCAGCCCCTGGGACTGGGTCCTTCCCCAGTTTCGGTGCTATGGAGCAGCTCAGGGTGCTGGGGTGAGCGGGGGAGCACCCCCTCTTGCAGGGTCCTGTCACGGGTGCCCGTCTGTCCCCCAGCTCCCCTCTGGGCCCCTTGGGTGGATGCTGGTGGCTCGTGGCTCGGCTCGGCCCCCGCACACCGAGTCCTCCCGCCGTCCCTCCAGGGTCGGCGCGTGATTTTTTCCATTGCTCCAAAGAGTCTGAGCTCATACAACAATATTCCCTGGGCCAACACCGCTCCTTTTTGAAGTTCCTTGTTTTGGTATTCCTCAAACTTCGTATCCTCAGGCGCGAAACACAACACCACTTGGCACCGGAGGCTTTCCTCCAATACTGCGGCTTTGGTTATCCCCAGCATCTCGCCGCCCGGTGAAACCACTGCCCCATCCCCAAACCGCCGGCAGATGCCATCCCTTCCCAAACTTACCGCAAGTCTTAAATGGTGGTAAAACGGGCTCCTCCGGCCACCTCGGCACGCCGCAGCATGCCGCCTGGGCTGGCAGGGGAAAGGCAGCCACCGGAGCGTGGTCCCGGCAGTGTTTGTGTTAGCGGGGCCACGGCCGGAGCCGGGGCTTTGCCAAGCAGCGAAAATGCCGGAGCGGTGAGTTTATCCCACGGCGTTTGATTTGTGGTGGCGGTGGAAGTCAGGTCAGGAGCAAACGTGGAGGATGCGGCAGAAAAAGAGCAGTTTTGAGACGGTCACAAAAACATCTCGTGGTGCTAGAAGTTGGGATTTTCTTATTTTTCCTCCCCCCGCTGCTGGCTGCGAGGTGAAGTTTATGGGAGAAATAGCGGTGGTTCCGGGAAATATTTTGCCTAGCTCGTATTGTTGAATTTTATTCTCTTTTTCTGGCAGCAGATGAAGGAAATGGGAACACAAACAGCTTGGCCGGTGGGTTGCTGGTCCAGAAAACAGCCTGACCAGCAAGAGGCTGCTTTGGCGGGGAGAGAAAATACTCGAAAGCGGATGGGTTTTTCATTGCTTTCGTTCCTCTCTCTTTCCGTCCCCGCTCCCGGCCAGCTCCTAGAATGCTACTGAGCGCGGGGAGTGCATCCGAAGGCAGAGGCTGTTAAGGGAAGGATGTGCATTGATGCTCCTGGCCTCCCGGGCGTTCTCGCTGATTAAAATCTTAAATTCTTCCATTTTTGACAAGATTTGGGGTTTCTGTGCTGAGCCCGGAGAGTCTCTATGGCAACAGCTGAAGGCAACTTTTATCCCTAAACCTTTTTTTCCTCGCAAAGGGGGAAGAGGATGGGTGCACGATGCCGGGGCACTGATAACTATTTGAAATCCCTAATGTTTGGGGGTAGCAAGTGCTGGGAGAGGGGTGGGAGCAGGTAAGCTGAAATCCCGAGCGGCTTTGTGCCTATGAAGCCAAGGGGCTGTGTGGGACCAGCTCTGCCCTGGCTGGGACCCTCTCCCCTCTGCCAAGAAAGGTATTTTCTGACTGTGAGAGTGAGCGGGGTCGCATCCCTCCCCGCATCCCTCCCCGCATCCCTCCCCGCATCCCTCCCCGCATCCCTCCCCGCATCCCTCCCCGCATCCCTCCCCGCATCCCTCCCCGCACCCATCCCACCCCAAGGCTGGGGATTTCCCCGCTCGTGTTTGTCGCGTCCGGAGGAGTTTGGAGCCGTTCACGGAGCGCGATTGCGGCAGCGTTTCAAGATGCAATTAAAACCCTAACCTTTCAGGAAAAGTCTTGCAGCATGTAATAGAAAGGAAACCAGCTGGGCTAGATTGAAACATAATAGGTTTTGGGAGTAATTTTTAGAATCTTATACTGTAGGTCTTTCTAGAAAGATACTATACAATTTAATAACATGTTATATTCCCTATATGTTATATTTAAATCATCCTATAGTATTGTGTAGGAGGAATCTAATTTTCCACTACGGGGTAATATACCTTTCTATAGGTTTTCAGTTGTGGGTTGTTTTTTTTTTCGTCCAGTGGAGCTAAATGAAAAATTATATCCTTCCTAGAAATTCTAACAAAATGATGAGAAAATAATACCTTTACTTACATGCTTTATTAAATAAATTATTTTCCATAGGGGTTTACATGGCCGCATAAAAACCCACTTTGAGCTTGTTGGGGAAGTGGTTTGCAATCGGATAGAGATGGGCTCAGCCATGGTCCTGGCCGGGCAGCAGAGGGGCTCTGCAGTGGGGAGCTGGGCCTGTCTAAAGGGGGGGGGGTGGTGGAAATGAAAATAAATAAAATCCAGGACTTTCTTGTGTCTCTGTTTCCCTTCCTGGAGTGCAATTAGAGAGAAGACGGAGCGGCAGGTTCGGGGCTGTGATCTGAGCCGGGGTGCGAAGCCGCAGTTGGGAGCTGTGGGGAGCGAGGGGAAGCTGGGGGGCCGGATCCTGCGCCGGGGTGCTGGGGGCCGGTTGCCAAAGTGTCTGCAGGGGCTGGAGAAGGGAGCGAGGAGCTCTCCGCGCTCCGAGAAATGGGCTTTGGAAATAGTACCGCGCTGTGGGGCAGTTTGCAGCCGGCTGAGGAAGAGGAAGGGAGGGAAGGGCTGAAAATCTGGGCATGGAGGTGTCAAATGCTGAGCTGGTCCTCGGGGGGTAACTGAGCAGCTCTGTGCTCTCGGGTGGTCCTGCGGGAGCGCGCTCTGCTCGGCACCTTGTTCGGGGCCAGACGCGCTCCCGTTGCCGGGACGGGACGGCTGCAGCTGCGCAGAGCATGACCAGGGCTGAACCGAAAAGCTGTCACCGGCAGCAGAATGCGGTGTCTAATCCCAGAGACCGCCCCCCCCAGCAGCTGATTCATTTTTTTTTTTTATTTTTTATTTTTTTTTTTTAGCTTCAGTTCCCCCTGTGGAAGCACAGGTTTGGGCTATCTGCAGGACCTCGGGGTGATTGATGCTCTTCTCTTTATTTGGCGGCGCTGCCCTGTCTGTAAGGGCTGAGTCCTGTTGTGTTTCTGCCCGGGAACGTGTGGGTTTGGTCATACAGTCACCTCCAAAGTGGGGCAAAGATGCATCCTCCGTGCTGGGCTAACGGGAGGTGCAACAGGGTTCGGTGGGCACATGGTGACCGGGCCATGCCATGTCCCCACCTTGTGTGCTGAGGTTTAGCGTCTCTGCCAACTGTAATCCCACCAATAAATCCCCATTTCTGGAGTGTTCTGCTCAGGTATGAGTAAGACACCCCACAGGCTGGGACACACGGTGGTCTTGGGGGGTGATGCTGCTCTCTGTGGGCAAACGTGGGGCTGGGCTCCCTCTTTATCTTGGCTCAGACATGCCCATCACCGTGGCCTCAGGGACCTGCGTGGTGCTGGGGACCTGCATGGCCGGGTCCCCACTGGGCTCCCAGGGAGCTGGTGGCATCCCAGAGAGAGACGCGGGGGAAGCTGGTGGCCCTGGTCCTTCCAGGTCCCCAGAGGACAAGCGCCTCTTAATAGCCATGGCAACTAATAAGCCCTGCGTGGTGACATCCCCGCCGTCTCCATGGTAACGGGCCGAACATCACATAGCAACATGTGCCTCACGTACCCATGGAAACGGGCCGGGTAGTTTTTTAGCATCGCTGCGTTAAATCTCCGCTCTGGGGAGTGGTGGTGGGGTTTATCCCGAGGTGAACCCGCCGCTGCGGGAAGGGGGGGGGGGGCTGCAGGACCCGGGGGGCTTTGTGGGAATTGCACTTGGAACGTGACCCGGGGGTGCAGCCCAGTGGGATGTTCCCAGGCTGATGAAGATGGGGCACACACACTCTGCCTGGGTTTTTTGTTAGTTTATTTTATTTTTTTTTTTATTATTTTCTCACGAGGGAACAGGTCTTGGGGGGAAAAATGATAAGAATTAATCGTCCGATGGGCTATTTGGTTGCTGAAGGGGGAGAAAGATAAGAGGTGCTCAGGGCTGGAGGGCTGGAAACTACCTCGCCGCAGGCAAAACGCTTTCCCAATGGGATATTTGCAGGCTGGGTTTCTGTGCCGTGTCGGGGGTCACCTTGTCCTCAGTCTCCCAAGCTGGCGGCTTCCGAACCGCCAAAATGGGGTGTAGGGGCCGGGAACGTCGCTCCTCCATGGGCAGCATCCAGCCAAGGGGGAGGCAGTGGGACGTGCACCGGCTCTCCACGCAGCCCCCTGCCCTGGCTTGCTCAGCCCCTCATTAACTAGCCCGAGCTGTTACGGGTTAATTAGGGTTTGTAGCTGTCGGGTGTGAGGGGTCTGCCGGGGTCACGCCGTGGCACGGAGGGGCCGTGCGGGCTCAGAGCAGCCCCGGCCCTGGTAAAACACCGTGGGCGCCCAGTTGCGCACATGTGCTGGGTGCAGCACTCGCACCGCTTCGGCAAATGCAGCCGTCTTCCTGAATTCATCCACCAACAGGCTGAAAATTTTAGGAATTCATTTATTTGGAGCTGTCGAAGCGTTTCTTGCAAATGCATTTCCTCCGTTGTGGCAGACCTTCCAATAAAAACACATTGCACGGACGCTTAGGAGTATCTCTGCTTTCTGTAAACACTCCTGCTAATAAATGTGATTGCTTTGGGAAGGTTTACAGGTTTTTGAGGGTTGTTGTTTTGTTTGATTTTTTTTTTTTTTTTTTTTTTTTTAAAGGCTGTGAACTGAGCTGGTTAATATTTTTTTGTGAACTTTCAGGCCAACCTTTTCTCTTACTTCTTTCTCCCCTCCTGGCTGGCGCTGGGAGATGCGGTTAGGTGACATGTTCACAGTGTCCGAGTCCCGCTGCCTTTCTGGAGAACTAAAGCTCTGACTTTGCTCAAGTGCTTGTGGGGTGGGACTGGGGGACTTCGAAACGGTTGAGGCTTTCCGGAGTTTTACCCGTAGTTGTGGGAAGATAAACGCTGGCCAAGAGCGGGGCAGGTGCTGGGGGAGAGGTGGGTTCCTGCCGGACAGTTTGGGGTCGTGGGTCCATCCCGGTCAGGCATGAAATTGGTAAAGTGATGGATGGGCTTTAAAACCATGGGAAATCTCTGTGCCAAAGCTCTTCTGGCCATTCGGGTGAGCAGCAAAGACCCACCTCTGCAGTTGTGATGTGCGTGTTTTTGCCTGCCCGCTGCGGTACCGGGGCTCTCGGGGCACTGGCAGCTGCCCTCTCTCCTTCCTGGCTCCATCCCGATGGGAAATCCCTCCCCTCGCCCCAAAACCTCACTGCAAGTCTCACCCTGTGCCCCGTGAAAGGCAGTCGCAATGCGATCGGTCCGGAGTGCTGTGCTGCCTCTCCTCTGCTGCTTGTGTTGGACACTTAATGGTTTAGAGTTCGGGGGGGGGGAATAATTGGATATCCACAATAAATGGCAAAAGGCAGGAGTGATTTGGTGTCCAGGTGATGCACCAGTATGACCCCATTGGCCTGAGCCGCTGTGGCCAGCGGGGCTGCCGGTGGCTCTCCGGACTGGAGTTTCCAGCTCATCTTTTGCGGCGGGACTGGACGTGGTTTAATGTGGGAAGAGGGGCTGTGCCCAGGTTAGCCAGCGCGCCGGGACCGGCCGGGCGCCCAGCCCGGGGTGTGCCGGGCTCTGCCTCTCCCCGGGGACGGGACACGCTCTCCCTGCTCCTCCTCTACCTATCCACCCGCTTTGGGTGCAAACTGGGGGAGTTCAGTTATCTTCGAGGTGTCTTCTACTCCTCATCCGGATTCTGTGGGAAGTGGTGGGGATGGCTGGCGAGGGAGTGCAAAATACCCGATTTAATGTCGGGATTAAAAGGATCTGATTTATTTGTGTGTCTCTGCTTCCCGCTGGCTGTGCGCCCTGGAAACCTCCTTGCTTGCTGTACCCCAAGCAAAGAGAAGACCCCAGCGCAGGGAGGTCCTTGTCCCCAGCACTGGTTGTCCCCAGGTGGAGAATTAACCTGCAGTTTTGGGTGGCTTTATTGGGTGCTCCTGCCTTCTGCCGGGGAGCTCGTTTCTCCTGCACGGAGCAGGTGCCGGAGCCGGGGGTCCCCACGGGTTTCCGCAGCACCCCGCTCCCCTCCTTTAGCATCGGAGACCTGGGAAAAGCTTTTTTGGGGTTTAGTTTAGACCCTGGGCAGAGCTGGGGAGCACAGCCTGCCTCTCCCTCTGCGACCTGATCAGGTCAGCTTTTGGTTTCCAATGCGGTTTTGGCACTGGGCTGGAGATCCCGGGGCTCCGTTCAACCAGCAGCGAGCTGGTAAAAAAAAAAGGGAATTGGGGTAAAATCTCCAACTATTTGGTTTTCACCCTGACAAGCATGTGGTGTTTCCGGAATGGGAATTTGCCCCAGGCCATGGATTTCGGCAGGGATGCCTGTGCCAGCACCGGCCAGGAGTTGCCCCCTCCGGCATCCCCCTGTCGGCACAGGCTCATCTGGCCCCGCGAGCGCTTTGGGGACCACATCCTGCTGTGTGCGGGAGGCTCAGCGATAACAGCATCAGCGCCGGCCTCGAAGGAGGGCTGCAGCCAGCTCAGCGAGGTTTAATTAAATCTGAAATCCCGGCCGTTTCTCTCCTGGGCTTTGGCTTGGGATGTCACGGGTAGGAAATCAGTGGAAGGAAATAATGAGAATTAAAGCAACTTCAAGGGCTGTTGCGTTCCCGGCTAGCCAGGGGCCAGGCGGGCTGTGGCGGGATGGAGCGGCGCTCTTCCTTTGGGATGCACACGGCGTGGATGGGATAACTCCCGGGGAAAGGCTGTGCCATCGCTCCAGCTGAGCACCATCCGAATCTGGGATTTGTTCAAACCGGGAGCTCAGAGCTGGCGTTGCCATCCCCAAATCCCCCTTAATGAGCGAGCGGCTCCGAGCCTGGCAGCAAGCATCCCCTGCAGGAGGTGTTCCCCCCCCCCCCCCCCCCAACCCCCCTGCTTTAGAGGCGTGCTCATTAAGGCTGCGAAGAGCCTGGCTATAAATTAGATACAAATGTACAGTTAACGCCGAATCTCCCCAAGGCCAGTGTAGGTATTCTGGTATTTAAACTAGCAGAGCCAAGGCTGTAAGGATCCAGCAAAGGCGCGGGGGGGGGGAGAGGAAAAAAAGGAAAAGTGGCTCTAATTGAGGTCGGTATTTGAACAGTGGAGACCAATTAATGCTCCTGAATCAATAGGTCTGTGTGACTGAACTAATACATCCCCACCGAGGACCGGTGTGCGTGCAGCGCCCGGGATGCTTTTGCCGAGCGCGCGCCTGGGGTGAGCTGCTGCCGCGGCAGAGGTTTCGGTGTCGGCGGAGGTTGCGGTGTTTGCAGCCCTGAAGGATGCCGTGGGCTGAAGCCGGGGGTGGGTTGGCGAGGGCACCGGTGGGCAGCTCCTTCTGCCTCCAGCCTCGCAGGAACCTGTGAAAATCCACTTATCCCCCCAAACCGTGGTCCCTACCCACTCCGTTTCCACTGCTCAATTTTTCAGGCCAAAGTGGATTGAACTGGGGTGGGTTTCCCGGCCGGGCCGTGCTGGCAGCGCCGAGGTGGGGTGCGGGCGAGGTGCCGAGTGGCTGCGCTTCCCCCCGGGTCCCCGTCGGGATGTACCGGAGCCGTGGGCATCCCTCCCCTCGCCTTTTGGCCGGGCTAGCCTCGCCGGGGCGGTGGCTGAGCGAACATCCAGCGTTCCCAGACTCGCATTTTTATTCTCTTTTATTGCTCTTCCAAGAAAACGCGTGTGTGCGTGGGGAGAGGAGATTATCGCGTTAGCGTTAAATGCCCGGGGGGAAGGTGGGGAGGGCTGGCTGCATTATTTTTGCCTGGACTATCTTCCCAAGGACAGCCGGTCCGAGCAGCGGCGTGCGCGTGTGTGATGTGGCACCCATGGGTGCAGCCGTGCTGGGCACCGCGGTGCGCCGGCAGCCAACGCCGTCCCGGGGCGTCTGCGCTCCCAACAGACACTCGAGAGCACGGCGGGGAGGAGGGAAAAAAAGGTTCTTGTTATTATTCCACGAATTTTATACGCCGAACTGATGCATATGGCAGATGAGATGATTTGCCTCCAGGCGTACAGGAGAAGTGACGCGAGGCAGGATCTTTTTGGCAATCCCACGTCTTAATCATGAGATGAAATTTTCCTGGGGTGGGGAAGGGGTGGAGGGGCCACGGTCCGTGCACCCGTGGGTCACACCGTCCCTGCGCCGCCCGCGGAGCCGGGTGAGACTGCAGCTCGCCCCGACGCTGCTGCTTTTCGTCCCCATCTTTTCAGAAGAGGGGAGGAAAGTTGCTGCTATTTCCACCCTCTCGCTCCATTTCCAGGTTAGGAATCCAGGACGTTCCCAGGTTTGCCGGAGGAAGGTGGGGGAAAGGCTGCCAAACCTGGCGGCGCTCGGGAGATTATTTCTGGCCGGGTTTGGTGCCACGTTCCGTACCTTTCGCTGCCTCGTTCCCACCTCCCACGGCCCCGCGCTGCAGCTGGGCTGGAGGAGGGGGAAGGGGAAAACGCCGTTGGCAGCTCCCACGGGGGCCTGATCCTGCCCCGCTCCGGCGGCGGTGGGGGAGATGAGTGTGTCGGGTCTCTGCAGGGAGTTATGCTGCCCGGTGGGGCAGGCGGTAGGTGTCCTTCCCATCACATCCCACCTTGCCCGGCCGGAGCAGTGCCGGACGGGAGGTTGGTGCCAGTGCCCCCGTGCGGGGTGACGCAGATCCTGGGGACCCCCCCCCCCCACCTCTCCCGCTGTCACCGCTGAGAGCGCGTGGGCAGACGGCATGAATGAGCGGTGCTTTTGGAGGCACTCACAGCAGGTGCTAACGAGTGTGGCTTGAAATACCTCATCACTGTTAAATACGTGGCTTTTATTTTGTTTATAAAAAAGTGAAGAAAAAAAAAAAAAAGCCTGTTTGGCCAGGAATGTCAGTGGGAGCTTCCCCTTCCTCCTCCCTCGCCACCAGCAGTGCCCTGCGACCGGCACGGAGGTGAGGATGCTGCAGGTTGCAAGGCTGGTGGGTACCAGGACCGGTGCGGGATGCATCCCCCCGTACAGCTGCTGGTTCTGGAGGGATGTCCAGGCTCGAGTGCTGGTTTAAATCTGCTCCAGCCGGCTCCCTGGGAGGCAAGCTTGGCTCTCGGAGGTGCCCGGGGTCTCGGCGTTTCAGCCGCTGTCCTCGGCTGTCGTTTCCCTTTGAGCTGGTAGAGGGACGCAGTGGACCCAAGGCCAACCCGGCGAGTTTAGAAGCGGCACAAACGGCGGCTTCCCCTCGCCTCCAGCCCCATCCCGAGCCGCCAATGGGGAAGCGTGATTTTTTGTTTTCATGCTTTTCTAGCGATTTCTGGTGTGTTCCCACGACTCCAGCTGCCGGGACAGCCGGGGGAGCAGCTGGCTGGGCGAGCTGGCAGCGCCGGGCGCTCCGCGCTCCTCCCGGCTGGCCCACGCCTGCCCAAATACAAGCTGGGGGGAACGCGGAGCTTGCAGGCTGGCGCTGGAGGTGTGGCGGGTGGTTTAGCAAACTGGCATTTTCTAAAATTACCGAGGGCTGGTTCCCTGCCGGGGGAATCGCTCGTGGTGCCGTGGTTGAGCGGGGTGCTGTGCGCCTTGCTTCCCGGCATCTCCTTGCTGCCGGAGAGGTTTTCGGCTCGGCATCCTCCATGGATGGATGGATGGAGGGGCACCGGTGATGGGTTGGGGCGGCCGGCGCCGGGCGGGCTGTGGGGACCCGACGCACACATGTTTGCGGAGAGCGGAGAGTAAACACTGTCACTTCGCATTACGTCCCCGCTTGCCGTCGGACGGGCGCTGGCAACGGCTGCCTGCACCCACCCTGCTGCAACCGGAGCCCCGGCGGCCACAGCCAAGAGCGGGCGCCGGCCAAACCCCGAGCGGCTGCGTCGGCCGCGCTCGGCGGAGCAGCCTCGGTTGATTAAGAAATTGTTGCGTAACCTCTAACGAGGCTCCTCTCCCAGCTTACAGCCGCCTGCCTCTCTCCCCTCTAATTAAGCTGGTGTGCGGTTCCCCCTGGGTTTGCCTTCCAAGGAGGGATGCTGCGCAGATAATGGGGCTGGGGCTGCTGCGCACTGCCTCGTCTGGCCCAGTTTTGGGTGTCTTTTTAATGCTGGGTTAGTGGTGGGGTTGGGGATGGGGACAAGGCAGCACCTTAAGCACGTGCCGGTGCGGTTGGGGATGCCCTGGAGCATCGCGACCATCGCCGCTGCCTTGGGTGGGCGCAGGATGAGGCTGGTGCTGCCCCGGCGTCACCGGCTGCGGGTGCCCGAGCTGCTGCTCACCCGCTGAAAACATGTGGAGTCTCTGAGCGCTGCTGCCTGGAAGGAGGAAAAAGCCGAAGTATTTATCTTGGAGAGAGGCGGGAGCCAGGCGGGGAGGGCAGGGAGGGACCGCAGCGTGCCGGCGCTCAGTGGCTGCTGGAGGGGACGGCTCCTTTCTGCAGTGACCCCGAAGGCCGGGCACGTTCCCGTTGGCCCAAGCCCTCTCTCGCTAACACGCACCGTTGGCACCGGCCGGCTGAGCCGGGGATGCTGCCGGGAAACCTGAGGCTTTGGCTTTGCTAGAAATGAAATGAGGAGAGGATTGGGGGGGGGGGGACGATCTGGCCCCTCTTCCCTGCTCGGGGCCGGGGGAACAAAAGAGGAACCCGTGGTGACATTTCGAGCGTTGCACAACTTGGCACAGTGGGCAGCGGGTTGGCTTTCTCGTGCTGCTACCTCCATGCACGCCCTTCTTCTTCCCCGGCCCCAGCTCTCCTCTTCCTCCCTGGGGGAGCAGCTGGCGCTGGAAGCTGCTCCCGGATGCCGACCCCGGGGAGGATGTTCCCCACGAGTCCCTTTCCCACCCAGGGAGGGGACGATGTGCGATGGAAACCCCCGACTGGGAGGCTGATGGTCCCTCTGTGTGGGTCCTGGGGGGGCGCAGAGGGGTAGTGCTGAGCCCCATGGGGTGCTCGCTCGCGCCTGGGGGTGGTGGCAGGGAGGGGGGGACATCCCCGGGGTGGTCCCTGCGAGGCCGAGCCAGCCCTGTGATCCTGTTCCTGTGGGGTGGGCTTTGGGTGGCTCCATGTCCCCCATCCTGCTGCTGCAGCCCCCCCCAAGGTCCCCATCGCTCAGCCGGGGGACCTCTATGAAAGTAAATTTGGAGGGGGGGTGGCTCTGCTGGCTCGTCCCTCTGTCTCTCGTCCCTCGGGCAGTCCCACCAGAATGCCTCTCTGCCTGTGAGCAACATTCGGAGCGGGTATCTCGAGGGATCCGTCTTTGCACTAGCAGCTCCCGGGGGTTTGGGGTTGCAGAGGGAAATCCCAAAGGTCTGTCCTGCCTCAGTTTCCCCACCAGTAGTGTGGGTATCGCAGGGGAGAGCGTCATCCCCGACCGATGGTGTGAAATGAGCATTAGGAACCTGCAGCTCTCTGGCTTCTCTCCCACCGCTCACAACTTTCCCCTTGCTTACGCAGACAATTTTTGTATTTTACTTCTTAAAATACGTATATACGTACACAAATACTGCATCTTGGCAGCTGCCAGTCCTCAGCACCTGCTATTTCCCCCGGTGCGTGGGGATTCGGTAACGTAACAGCCTCCCCGGTCCCTGGGGTGTAAACCCGGGTGTTGCTTACGGCCCCGCGCGGCGGCGTGCCCGCCTGCTCCCGGCTCGCGTCCACCGAGCATCTCCCCGGCCGGACCCCACCGCCGCAGGATGGGCTCCTCCGCGGTCCCCTTCCCCTCGTCCCTGCTCGGGGTTTGCCGGGGGCGCTGGTGGCTCTTTGTGGTTGTTGAGTTGTTTGAAGACGTAGGGCAGAGCTGGTCCCGGCTCGATCCCGCTGCGTCCCCTTGCACGGCCACCCCAGCGTGTCTCCGAGCACGGAGCCGCCGCTTTGGGTTTGGATTTTGGTGTCTCGCTGCTTTCTAATAATAACCGGGGGGTGGGCTCGTGGTCTGCACGGGTGACCTGCCGAGGGCGCCGCCCTGGGTTTTGGTGATGGTGGGGCAGAGGTGTTGCGTGGGCTTTGCGCCCTCGCTGGGGACATCGCAGCTTGTCCCTGCTCTGCCTTCTGCCCTGGCTTTGGGACCCTCCTCCCGCTGGCAGCCTCCGCCATGGCCACCTTCCTTTTTACTGTTGTGGTGGGGGCGCAGGGCGTCCCCACTCCCTCCTCTTCCTCTCCATCACCGCTGGGGTGAAAGGCTGGTGGGATGCTGGGTCCCGGCGTGGGCAGCTCCTGCCCTTCGCCCCTCGCCGCCCGGTTCCCAGCGTGGCCCGGTGGAAGGAAAGCCCAGCCCGGGGGCGGCCGCGGGGTTTTATAACCCTGAGAATGAATCCCAGCCACGGCCCTGCCTCTCGGGGGAGCGGGGTCACGTCACTGCCCAGGAAACCGCTGCCTGGGAGCCACAGCTAGTTACAAAGGGAAAGAAACCCCGTCAGGGCTGGGAGCAGGGGCGCGGGAAGGCGCGCTGGCGGTGGGCGCGCTCCCCGCATCTCTCAGCCTGCGCTTGGGGGTCCCCTCGTACAATTCGGACGCGGGACCAACGGTGTTTTGGGGGGGGTGGGGGGGTTTCATCGCACGTGGAGCACAGCGATCCTGCTCGTGGGGCTGCAGAGCCATGAGTGTCGTTTGCTCGCACATGGGGTGGCTCCGGTTTGAGGGACCCCAAAAAAGGGATGAGCTGGGGGGCGAGCGGGGGCCTCGGGGGGGGGTGGGGTGGGGGTGCAGCAACCCCCATTTGCTGTTTGCGTTTAACCGCATTTGAGCTGCGCGCCATCGCGTCCCGGTTGCATCGCGCCCCCCCGTGATCTCACACCTCGTGGTTCTGCTAATTAGGAAGTCATCAGGCTGAGGTGTGATGTTGAGGTGTGCGGGGGGTGGGAGGGGGCAATGGGTGCCCTGTGAGGGCACCGCCGACTGGTTGGCATGGGGCGGGCAAGGCTGGACAGGCAGAAACCCTGCAGGTCCCGGGGGAGGTGTGGGGGTGAGGTGGGAGAGGACAGCCTCAGGGTGATGGGCTACGGGAGACCCCGACTCCCCCTCTTCCCCCAAATGGACAAGCCAGGCTGGGGCGTAGGTCTGTGGGGCGCCCGGCAGGACACGGTAATGGCCATGGAAGTGCCCGTGTGTCACCGACAGGGACGTCCCTGCTTTGAGAGGAGCAGAACCAGGCAGTGAGAGAGCGGGTATGGCCTCGGAGGGGCACACCGAGGTGGCAGTGTGGGGACAGGGTGCTCTGCCCACCCTGGCCGGTCCCCGCTGTGATGCTGCACCGCCGGTGACCCAAACGAGCCGTGCCCTCGGCTGTCACCCATCGTGGGAACATGTGTGTGGCCCCCAGCACTCAGCACGTCTCCCAGTAGGATGTCCTCCATTGTTCCTCCGCTCACTCCATCGCCAGGGTGAGAACTGCCCGAACCCATCACTGCTGCGCTGAGCCCGTCCCGGAACCATCCGGCAGCAGACGCCTCGCCGGGGCTTCTGGCTCCCGCTGGGGTCCCGGCCGCGCTCGGCTCCTCGCGGGGATGGAGAGCCAAGGCGAATAATTCATCCTGAATAATTCATCTCGCTAATTTATTAGCTTGACGGACGTCACCGCATTCCTTCCTCGGACTGCCCACCAGCAGATCCCAACCTTCCTAAACTGGAGAGCATTCCTTCCCCTGCCGTTTCCGCTGGTGAGCTCGGGCCCGCTCTGTTTATTTGCAAATACCCGTTTGCGTGTGTTATTTGGATCACTCTGATTGCGCCTGCCTTTGATTTGGACACGTAGCTCGCTCCGGGGTTTGCTGACCCCCGACGGGGTGAGATGCGGCTCTGAGAACCAGGGCTTTGCCACGAGCAGCTGCAGGGGTTTTTTAGTGATTTTTTTTTTTTTTTTTTTTTTTTTTTCAAATTCAGAATTTGTTTTCTGCAGCCGATCCCTGATTTTTCTCACCGCTGCTGTTCCCGCAGCCGAGAGGGTCCCGTGGGAAGCGGGGGGAGAGCGGGTGGGGGGGATGGAGCGAGGCGGGTGGGTGCGGGCCGGGCGGTTTGGCTCTCCTGGGCCGGTTTTGGTAGCGGTTGCTGCTCTCCCGTTCCCGGCGCTGTGTGATGCCGGCATGGCCGGAGCTGCTCTTCTCTGGAGTGAGCGCTCCGTAAACCCACCGGTCGGTCCGAATCCGCCGTGTTGGGGTGCAAACTGCCACAGGCTCCCCACGCTTGATGCCTTTTCCAGGGTTTGATTTCGGATCCGTACTTTCCAATGGTTGGGGGGGGGTCGGTTTTCTCATGATCCTTCCCGGAGCAAGACCAAGGCCAGCTGGGGCCCCGTTCCACTCGGTCCCGCTTGGGTACAAAGTCTTGGCAGCACGGGGGGTCTGGACCTGTCCCCTAAGGTATTTTGGGCTGCGCTGCAGGGCAGAGTCCCCGTTGCAGATCTGGAGGTGATGGGGGCTGCAGACGGAGTGGGGATCCAGCAGAAGCCGTAACCCAGGAGGGTGCCACGTCCAAAGCCTTGTGCTGGGGTCCATCCTTAAAAATACATGCCAAAAGCGTGTGTTTTTCATAGAGAAGAGCATCAGCCTTTGTCCTGTGGGAAGCACAAGCTGTCCCGTCCCATCCGAATGTGTTCCGGGCTGGGAAGCGTGGAAGGGAAAGCTGCTGGAAGAGGGGAAAACCCCACTCAAGCTGGGAGCAAAGCAGCTGAGCCGTGGGGTGAGGGACTCCCCTTGAACACAGCTTCATCCCAGGACTGGCTAATTAACTATCAAGATTTGGCGTCCCCTTTCTTCCAGTCTGTTCCCACTTGTCCTGTACAGCTGGTTAGTCAGGCAGGGTCAGAGCTGATGGGTCTGAGGGCTGTGGGGGTCCATGCTGGTGGAGGATGGGGAGGTGGTTGTTCAACAGCACCTTTTCTGAGCCAAATCTTCCCACTGCAAGGAAGGGTCTGGAGGGAGTGGAAGTTTTTCCCTCTGCCAGAATGGCCCTGGGAGATGTGTCTCTCCTGGCTTGGTGGTGGGAGCCCATCCCCTCCAAGGCTTTCTCAGGCAGCTCTTGGCCTTGGCCATCACCTCTGCGCGAGGAAGGGGTGCAGGGCAGACCCCCTTGTCTCTGCCCCGGCTTTAGGGCAGGTGGTTTCCCCGGTTGGGCAGCGCATCCCGGTGCCGCGGCGTTGGGCTTCAGCGGGTGAGTGGCAGCGGCTCTAATTGTGCCTGAATTCCTCTGAACCACAAGTGAAATCTGCAGAAATATGGAAAGTAAACAGCTCGGGGCCAAAATTCCCGGCACTTTGGGGAACCTTCCATTAGGAAAAGTTTCTGAGCTGCTAATGAAAAGTACGCTTCTCCCGTGCGGGGACCTCCTGGGTGGGGAGAGATGTGGCCACCACGGTGCGGGGACCGTGCTGGGAGTCCCGCAGAGCCAGGCTGGCTTCACGCCTCGGAGCAGCTGGAATAAAAGCTCTTCTCGGGGTTTGGTTTTGTTTTGGGTTGTTTTTATTTTATTTTATTTTATTTTTTATTTATCTGCCACTCGCATCCGCCAAGCGGGGAGGTTTTAATCTCTTTCTTGCAGATTGTGAGAACAATTGCCCTGGATGGTGGAGCGACCTTTGTCGCACAGATCGGGGACAGGAAAATGGTGGTGAGAACCAGTGCCCCGCTGCCCCGGGGGACTCTGCTCGCCCCCAGCCGCGGGTGCTGAAGGGGGACAGAGGCCGTGGCAAAGGGCTGAGCAGCCCTTGCCTGTCCCTCCCTGCGCGCTGTAGGTGCTGGGGAAGATGCTGTCCCCCCAGCATGTCCCCCGGCGGGGGTGAGGCTGTCCCCAGGCGTGAGCATCTCTCACTCCATCATCCCCGTGCCCGGCTCCGGGGTTTTCCCCCCCGCCCCCGTGCCATGCTGACCCCGAGGAGCTCTGCTCGGGGCTGTGACGGTGACATGGAGCCCTGACGTCCCGCCTGCACCCGCGCTGCTGTGTGTCAGCTCCATCCCCAGGGGGGGGCTGGGCAGCTGGCCGGGCGCCAGAAGCTCAGGACCGAAAACAAGGGTAAATTTGGGTGAGGAGGACTTAAGATGTGCACGCGAGTGCACCGGGACATTTTTGGGATGCTCTCCACGGGAGAAGCCTGGCTTTCCCAGGAAACATCCCCTCCCCGACCCACTCTCCCACCCACGCGTGACTGATTCCCAGTGACCCCGTCCTCTCTGGCTGGGGACGGTCCCGGCGTCTTCCCAGCCCCGTGGGGCTGCTCCGGTTCCCTCGGCCTCTCCCCGCGGGTCAGCCCTTTCTCTGGCTCCCCTCCAAGGTTTTGGATCAGCTCTCGGAAAAGTAAAGCCATAAAGTTTGCCCCAGCTGGAGCAGGGACCCGCAGCGGCTGGCTTGGGAGGCGAGCGCTGGACCTAAGGGATATTTATAATGCAGCAGCAAGGTTAAAAATAACAGAAATTTAAGTGCAGGAAGTTGTTTCGGAGGATCAGAAACTTCTGCTTTGGCGTTCGGGTGCCAGGGCTAGTGCTGGCCATCCTCCCTCGGTCCCTGTTGTCCCTGTGCCACCTCCCTTGGGGCTCTGCGGGTCCCTTCTTCCCGGTGGGCTGGGTGCTGTTTTGTGGCCGCAGGGATCGTTCCTGTTCCCGGAGGGAGCGGGGGCACCGTGGGCAGCCCTGAGACCTGTGCGGTGCCAAGTGGGGTGCTGTAGGGGTGAGCGGAGGGAGGCAGAGCGGGGCTTTGGTCCGGGGTCCCGGTGGTTGCGGGGCGGGAGGAGCGCCTGGTGGCCGCTCCCGTGCATCCCACCCGGTTGCTTTTATTGTCACTGCGGTGTTTGTTCCCCTGCCAGGGGTCAGAGGGGTTCCCGCCCCCTGCTCCCAGCATCTCTGCCAGCGGTGGACACATCTGGAGCCCTTTCAAAGCCTCCGGGGGGGGTTCTGCGGTGCCTGGCCCCCCTCTCTCCCGGGGCCGGGCGGGTTGTGGGGTGGGAGGAGGATGCTCCCCCGTGCCCGGCTCTCGGGAGCGCTCCTGGCACAGCAGCTTTGTGCGGGGAGAGCCGCAGGGGCTGGTTTGCCACCCGAAAGCCCAAAGCTGTTTGGTGACGCAGCATCCCTCCCCGTCACCCCTTCTTCCAGCCTGCTACGGCTGAGACACCAGACCTTCACAAACCCCCGCGCGGGCACGTTTCTCGGCTTCGATGTCTTATTTTGGTTCGGCTCAAACCTTTTCCCTGTTGACACAGCGGTGGCTTTGCTCGAGCTTGCCGGGGCTGAGCAGGGGTGACCTTTCCCGTGTTTGCTGTCTGGGCGCAGGATCCGTCCGTGCTTCGGGCTGCGGCTCTGCAGCCCCCAACGCATCTGGCAGGTGATGGCGAGCACCTCGCAGAAATGCTTCCCTGCTCCAAGCTGGCACCCTCAGTTCTCTCCTCCTGGATTTTTGCCCCTCTCCTCGGACCCGATTTGGGTCTCCTTTCCCTCCATGTGGAGCCATGGAGGGGGGGGTGGGGGTGGGCTCCCCGTGGGGACGCATCTCCTGGTGGAAGGCTGGAGGGGAAGGGCTGATCTATCCCAACTCTGTGTAGCTACCGGCGATATAACCCCCTTCTCCGGGGAAAAATCCCCTCTTTAGGAGGACTCTTCAAGGGTTAACCTTGCGGTTGCATCCTCTGCGGGAGGGTGCCTGTCCCCAGCCCTGGACCCAGGGGAGATGCGTGGGCACCCGCTCCTGGTCCTGCCCGTCCGGGTGCCGGCGGGGAGGGAGAGTGTCCTCCCGCCTGCCCGGGGAGCAGCCTGGGACCCCCCGCCGGTTCCTCCGCTGTGGTACACATTTTGGGGAGCGGAGCCAGCGGCTGCAGGGCCGCTTTGGCAGCGTTTCCAACCGAGCGAAACAAGGCAGGGATGGAAACCAGAGACGAGCTGGAGGCTCCGTCTGTGACAGCGGTTCCTGCGGGATTCGGTGTGGACTCGCCTGTCTGGTTCTGGGTAGCAAAAGTGATGTGTTAAACCCTTTGGGGGCTGTCCCAGAGCATCCCCGGCCCCTCTCTTCTCACGAAGCGCCAGCAGCGCGTGAACCCAAACTTTGCCATTTATTAGCCGCGATGAAGCGAACTCGCTAATGTTACTTTTTGGCAAAGTCTTGCTGAGAAGTCCTCGAGGGTGAAATGAAATGGGGTCACAGAAGGGTTTAATTCGGTACGTTGTCCTTCAAGGGAAGGAAAAGTCAGACGAGAAGTTTTAAACATTTTATAAAAATATCCACATGTGCTCAGTGCAAAACTCACCGTCTTTACCTAATTTAGAAAATGACTTTATATGGAGAAAGATTTAACACTGCTCCATGGAGGGGAAGAATAATGAATACGTCTGTACCAAATCGCGCTGTCATCCGAAGATCTCCAAGTGCTTTCGAAAGGGTTGGGGAGAAATAATTGTTCTTCTCTTCCCTGGTTTTAGAAACTGAGGCATGGGATGAGAAGGCCAGAAAAGCGCAACTTTCCCGGCTAATTTTAGCCATTTGAAGTCCAGATCTAAGCACCTAAATAAATGACCTGATTTTAATAGGCTGCTGGTCGAGTCTCCGGGGTAAAACCTGGAACGAGTCTGGCTCGGAGGTGACCTGGGCCTGGCGAGGAGCCTCCTCCCCTTGGTCTGGCACTGCCACCCCGGGCCTCGCTAAGACCGAAGAGCGGGTGAGGAAGCTCACGAGAGGGAGTTTATCGGGGTTTCTTTGAACTTAAGAGAAAGTTAGAGGGTTTCTGCTCAGGGCGGCCTTGTTTCAGCCAGGTGAGTTCAGCGCCCTCCGTAGCGCTGGGGGCTGGATCCCTCTGCGTGTGGAAAGCAAGAGCGGATCCAAGCTTTTCAGCCCCGCTATTGAAATGTATTTGGCGATAAACAGTGCAGGCGGTGGAGGGAAAGAGGAAACAGCGGTAACTGAAGCACCTGCGTTAACCCCAGCGGCGTACAGCATCCCGGATGGGGAATCGGTGCTGGGATGCTTTCAGCAGCACGGGGACCGTCTTGCTGTGCCGCGGGAGGCGAGGCTGAAGCGCTCTGCTCCCCGTCCTGCTGCCGCCCCGCTCTGCTCCCGCCGCCCAAACAGAAAGCAAAATCCCTTGAAAGGGAAACGCTATCTCGCTTGCCCGGCTGAGCAGTCTGCTGGGTCTCCAGGGTCAAGCTCACCAGGAATAAGCGGTGAAACGCTTGCAGGAGACGAGCTTTGAATTAGGTGGGCTTAGCCGGGATCCTAAAGCTGAACAAGTTGGACTTGGGGACGAACGGGCCGGTGGGTCGCGCCGGGAGGTTGGGAGCTGTTTCCAAAGCGCCCGCCCAGGCTGGGAGGCTGCGGCCCCGAGCCCCGCAGCTCGCGGCGCAGGGGCAGTGGGGACCCATGGGGGAGAGGCAGCGACATCCTGGCCCCGAGGACGTGCCAGCAGGGCGGCGGTGCGAAGGGGGGGCAAAATACCCCGTCTTTGTTTTGCCTGCTTGAACAGACCTGAGCTCGCTTGTGCTCCTCTCTCTGGGCAAGAACAAATTATAATTTTAATTTTGCGGATGCGACACCAACCCCTCCTCCGCGATCGGGGTCTGTCTGTGAAATGAGGTGAGCGAGAATTGCAATAAGTGTTTTCTGGGACGGAGGGCTGGTCCCAGCCCTGGCACCTGCTGCTTCTTTGCAGGCCAGAGCTTGCATTATTTTGGTTTTGTGCCTGGCTTGTCCTCCTACAAAATCACCTCCTTCTGAAGAGGGATAGCCAGGCTGAGCACATCCAGGGCTGGAAGATGCCCCCAAGACTCCTTCATCCCAAATCTGTATTGCTTTGGGATGGAGCTCATGGGGTGACGGCGCAGGGGTGATGCACGAATCCAGCAGCTCCTCTGGTTGCTGTTGATCGGGGGTTGGTTTTGTTCCTTTCCCATTTTGGTCAGTCTGTGGCACAATCTGTTGTGCTGCAGGACCGTGGGCATTGCCGGGAAGCAGGAGCCATCCCGGCGGAGGCGAGCGGCCGGGCTGCCTGGTGCTCCCGGTGCTCGGTGCAGAGCGCTTCCCCTCGCAGGCGGCTGATCTTGTAGGAATCCCCCCTCCGCTTTTGCTCTCTTGTCCTTTAGAGATGTCGCTTCCTCGGGATATCCAAAATGCACCTCCTGGCCCGCTGGCTCTCGGGGTGGCAGGGATCGCGGCCGCGGCACAGATGGGATGGGAAAGGCTGGATCAGGAGAAAACGAACTAGGATGCGCAGAAGTACCCTTGATTGGGACAGTAACCTCTAATCCGGCTCAGTCCTCCTTATTTACAGTTGCCGAGAGGGAAGGCAGGAGAAAAGCAGCCTGGCAAGATGCACAAAGCTGATCTCCTTCCCCCCAGCTGCTTTGCGCTCGCTAATGTATTTGCTGGCAGCGCTCGCCGTCCCCGGAGCATTTGAGCACGGTCGGAGCAACTGTTCGCAGCCAAAGGCAGGAGTGTCGGAGCGGGCACTGGGCTGGGAATGGTTCCGGGGGTGGGGGAGGTGATGGGAGCCCCCAGCACGGGATGAACGTGGGGAAATGAAGTGCTGAGCCCTTTCCCCTCCTGGGCTGGCGGAGAAGCCCCAGGGAGACCTGGCAGCCCCCGCCTGCAGTGGTGCCCCGGGCTGGGCTGCTTCTGCCCGTAGCGCTGGGCTGGGGGAAGGGGTTTGTGCCGGGGAGGCTTTCCCCAGCGCCGTCCTGCTTGAAAATACTCTCCCAGTGGCCCCGGGGCTGTTTTTCTTTAGCTCTGCACTCAGTAAGAAGAGTGGGGACATCTGAGAGCACTGCCCTGTACGAGGACGCGGGGAGGGACAGAGCTCCGGGGGGACTCGATTTGGTTACACCTTCCAGTGTCGCAGAGGAGACCAAAATCACCCCCAAAACCTCCTACACCGTAAAATTGAGGCATTTGACACCCCCAGTTGCAAGCAAGCACTTCCCTCCCGAGCGTCGAGCGCTCCCATGCCGTGCCCGACCCGTGCTGGGGCTGCCGTAGAATATTCCGGCATTTTTAATCAGGGTTGGTGCGGTCACCGCGCTCGTTCCAGGCAAAAAGCAATGAGAATTTTATGAGGTGTAAATGGATTGTGAGTGCCTGAAAGCATCCGTGTCCCGCTCCGCTCCGTGCCTGCGCGCGCTTCTGCACCTCTGCTCCTCGGCCAAAGTGTTTTGTCTCTCTGCAGGCTTGGGGAGAAGATAGATATTAGCACCGAGAGATGCTCTGGTCCGTGTTTCTGTCCATGTTGCTGCTGCTGTGGTTAAAACCCCCTTCTTCTGGCTGCGGGATTCATTAGGGTCCAGTCTCTGGGGGTTCCGAGGGAAACCGGAGCAGCTGTTAATGAGGGAGCAGTAATATCTAGAGGTCGTTTTGAGGCAATAATGGAATTGGGAAGAAGACAAACACAGCTCAGTCCCGTGCCTGATGGCTTTATTTTCAGCCCCTTTCTCGCTTTTCGCTTGATTAGTTAGAATTAGAACATCCATTTTGCATTAGAGGGCAGATGATGAAATCGCGCGGGATAGGAGGGAGTTACCAGCGATGGGCTGAGGTGGGGAAGTTTGAGCTTTCGGAGAGCTTTCGCTGCCGATAACAGAAGTGAAAAGCGTGGGGGGAGCCGGAGGGGACGCTGAGGCTGTGATGGAGAAGGAGACAGGACAGCGAAGGGCAAGAGCCGGAGCCGGCAGCCTCTTTAGCGGGGCTTGTAATATGTTATTAATGGAAAAGAAACTGCAATTTTTATTTTGTGGAAATTCTTTTGTTCCGCATTAATTTTTAAAGCGCGCTTTGCTCCCATTACAGCCTCCCGTCGCAGCACGGTGCTGACTGGGCGGAGCTGCCCTTTGAAAGGTTTTTGGGGGGCCCATGTTTGTGTCCGGGCTGCTTCCCCGGGGCCGGCACCCCAACCCCACCCCTCCCTTCGCACCCACCGAGCATCACCCAGGCCCTGGGGGGGGGGGATGCGGAAGGTGCCGGGGCCGGGCTGCGGTGGGCTGCGTGCCTTCGTTAGGTACTGGGGCTTGATGAGGGCTTGCCTCCACACGGAGCTCTTTCTTAATTAGCTCCATGTGCGGAGGCACGCGGATCCTGGAACAGGAACAAGGCGCCCTTATTCCCCAATAAGCTTCTCCGCGCATGGAGTAAATCAATAGCAGCTCGTCAGGAGCAGCGCGCTGGCTGGAGATGCCGCCTGGGGATGAGTCACATCCAGTGAGGGGGGCAAAAAGAAAAAAAAAAAAAAAAAAAAGAGTGAGATTTGAGTCCAGAGCTGGATCTTTAGGAATGGCCATCGTGTTTCTGGTGCGCCAAACCAAAGGGCTGGCTTTGTACCGTGTCCTCTCTCCTGCCTGGGAAGCCTTGTGGCTGAATTTTGCACCTTGAACCCATAATTATATGCTGGGACGAGGGGTGGCTGAATAACAGGAGGCTCTGTGATTTTTTTAAACTGGTTGTGGGTTGGTTGGTGCGTCCACACCAAGAGCTCTGCACGCGTGGTGCTGGGGTTACTGCTGCCGCGGGGCCTCTGCCGGGCTTCTCCCCTGCCTGCCGTCACTCCCGCTGCCGGCCGCCTTTCTGCCGGGGTTTGGGGGTTTTCCCCCTATCCCTGTGGGTTTCCAGCGAGGAGGAGATCGAATGGGCTGGGACCGAACAACTCTGGGGGTATTTTGGGTTGCCAAAGGTTGTCCTTGTTGCTTTTCCCAAGCGAAAGCGAGGGAGGCTCAGGTGACGCGTGGGAGATGGGGAACCTGGGGGTTTTGGTGCATTTTTCATGAAGTTTTTGGAGAGATCAGAAGTGTTAGAAATCATTTGCTTTAAAGCTCCTGAAGTGGCCAAATGCTCTGGCTGGGGTTTTCCAGGGCAGCCTGGGCTGTGCCAGGACACGGCGGTGCGTGGGGCCGGATCCGGCTGTGGGAACAGGGCTCACCTCGGTGCTGGGTCTGGATTTGGTTTAATAAAGGTTTTGGAGAGGAAAGGATGGAGAGCTACTTACCAGGGGCGGAGTGCCGGAGCATTTCCCACCTCCGTCCCAGCCCGCCGGTCGCTGGTGGCAAAGGGTCAGGTTGTGCGCACTGAAGGTCCCCGGTCCCTTGGCAGGGCTCACTGCGGGACACGGGACCCCAAAGGGACAATTTCCACCCAAATGGGCTCAAACTGACCTCGTTCCCACCCATCTCAGCAAAGATGATGTTTGGAAGGGATGGGGACATGGAGTGGCTGCGGCGGTCCCTCTGCCCGGTTTCTCCCCGACACCGTGCAGCTCCCGGGGCTGTGGGTGCCCAGCGCCCTCCTGGGCTTATTCTGTGGGAACGAATGAACGGAATAAACCCATTTTAAATGCCAGGTTGTGACACTCGTGTGGGCGCTGGAAGACAGCAGTGGCTCAGTCCCTGCTCTGCCTTCGTTGAGGTTTGGCTCCGGTGGCATCACGCTGTCGGTGCTGCCAGCGCAGGAGGAGCTGCAGGGGTCAGGATCGGGCCCTTTCTGCCGCGCCAGAGTCTCTCTGCGGCATCACGGGTGACATGCCATCTGCTCTCTGAGCTTCCTGGCTTTTGTCAGCTGCCGTTGAAGCCTGACACTAATTAAACAGGGTGTTTAGTGTTTAATAGACTCCCACTTGAGTGGTGGAGGGTGCTGGCCAGGTCCCCGCTGGTGGCACTGCGGGGTGGCAGTGCCAGGGTGGTTCCCTCTGCGGGTCCTCAGCACCCGCCCCTGGGTGTCTCTGCACCCCTCAGCCCTGTGGGTGCTCTGCTGGATGCTCGCGTAGCCCTGTGCCCTGCGCCCTGGCCAGCTTGTCCCCTGCTCCTCGGGAAGCAGCAGCTCCCGCCCTGGGTTTGGCAGAAGGATCTGCCAATGCCGGGAGCGGGGAGAGCATCCCCAGCCAACGTCCGCCCCGTCTCCCCTCCCGTCCCCTTCCCTGTCCCCGGCAGGCAGCCAGCCCCGCGCACACCCCCTCTCCGCAAGGAGGTGTCAACACGCTGTCACCGGTGCCGTGCCCCAAACCTCGGGGAAGCTCAGGAGCGCTGCCTGCGCCCTGCCTGCTGGGGAGGTGGGCAGCTGCCCTGCTGCCAGCCGTGCCTGCCCCTCCGCCGTGGCTTTCCTCGCCTGCCGGGGAGGCTGCGCTGGCCTGTTTCCCCTGGGAACACTGGGATCATGCAGAGCACAAGCCTGGGCTACCTCCAGCAGCAGCCAGGGTGCCCGGGGGGGCAGGAGGCCGTTATGGGGGTGGGGGACGTGGGCACAGACCTGGCTCCTCCGGGCTGGTCTCTGGCCAAGTGGGATGCAGGTCCCCCAGCATCTCCTGTAATGGCACCGCCGTCCTCGCCGTCACCTCCTCTTGTACTCACCCGGGGAGAGGAAACCGGGGGGGGCTGTGCCATTCCTGCAAGCAGATTCCATACGATGAACCTTTAAATTTATAAAAAAAGCCTTTTTTTTTTTTTTTTTTTTTATTGTGGCCTTTCCCAGGACTTTGAGATATTTCATCTAAATTGCATCAGGCAAACCCTGCTGTGGAGCCCCTGCCTGCTTCTCAGGGTTGTGTGTCTTCTCTCCATGTCTACTTTTGGGGTTTTGAGCAGCGGCAGCAGGCAGTGGGATGTGGCACGTGTAGGGCATCGCATCCCAGCGCAGACTGGGACTTGGGCTGGAACACCTGGGGTGGCCCCTGCTTTTGAGCTGATCTCACCCTGTTTTGGGCTGGGCTGCATCTGTTTGGAGGTGGGAGGCTGGGAGGTATTTTGGGGTGGCATCTCCTACCATGTCCATGCAAGCACGACAGAGCTCTGCTCTGCAGCATGATGAGCACCATCCCGACCCTATATCCCTGCCTCTTCCTCCCTCTTCCTCCTCTGCCAGCGAGATGCTAATTAATGAGTTCCCGGCCATGGATTTGCAGGCGGGGAGCAATTAGAGGGCGTGCAGGGGCAGGCGGTGGGGAGCAAGCCTTGCCCGAGCCCCCCAGCCCGCTCCAGCTCCCTCTTCCCCGCAATGGCTCAGCCCTGGGGAGAACATCTTGCTGCGCCCGGTCCTCCCGCATAAACCCCGTGCCGGTGACGGCTTTTAGTCCCGTTTAGTCACTGCGGTATTTTGACGTGGTGTCAAGATGTTTCAGTTCCCGCAGACGAACGTTACTTGTAGACACCTCAAGAACTGAGTCAGGCGCACCATAGAATCATAGAGTTGCTGAGGTTGGAAGGGACCTTTAAGATCCCCAAGTCCAACCATTAACCTGCCCTGACAAAAACCACTCCCAAACCATGTCCCCAAGTACCACATCTACCCTTTTTTTAAACACCTCCAGGGATGGCGAATCCACCCCCTCCCCGGGCAGCCTGTTCCAATGTTTAATAACCCTTTCGCTGAAAAAGTGTTTCCTAATACCCAATCTAAACCTGCCCTGACATAACTTGAACCCATTTCCTCTCGTCCTATCACTTGTCACCAGGGAGAAGAGGTCAGCCCCCACCTTTCAGGTAGTTGTAGAGGGTGATAAGGTCTCCCCTCAGCCTCCTCTTCTCCGGGCTGAACACCCCCAGTTCCCTCGGTCGCGGCGCACCTCGTGCCTCCAGCATCTCCCGGAGATGTTCTCCTCGAGGATCGCCCACTGCAGTGATGGACCTGCTGCTCCCTCCCTGCGTGCCATGGGCAGGAACAGCCTCTTCCGTACAGGGGAAGAGGCAGCGGGTTTGGGGCTGGATTGACCTTGACCTCTGTTTCCCCACCTGCAAAATGACCTTCTTAATGCTCATGCCCGTTGTGAGAGCTCTGCATTGCTTACACTGAAAAACGCTATTTTTCTTTTTGTTTTATTGAAGACTTTAAAATCTGAAGCGTGTAAGATTGGTTCCTGTCTAATTAAGTATTTAACTTGCAAGAAAATATTGTATTTTACGTTGATGTTTTTTGCAGCGAGGAAGTGTTGGCTCCGTTTCTAAGTGAAACACTGAAGCAGGCCACTTGGAAAATCGTCATCATATTCAGACTGTGTAAACATAATTTTTTAATTTTTTTTTTTTTTTTTTTTTCCCTCTTCAACTTGAAGCCAGGTCAGAAAACATAAACAAAAACTTGCGGGTAGTTTGAGTCGCCCCAAAGCTGTATTTCTTCATCAAAGCTTTGCGTGGCAATTTATTCCCAGCGTTAGCTAATGCAGGCTGTTACGTGGAAAGGGCTCGCTTCTCTCGGGGTCGGGCACGGCTCCCAAGGGTTTTCCCCAAAGGAGACGATCACCTTGGTTATCCTTTCTGGCACAGCAACTCGGGCGCTGCCCCGAGATGCCCCTGGGGCAGGACACTGGTGCCGGGGCAGGACACTGGTGCCGGCGCAGGGGAAGGGAGCGGGGGGGACACGCAGGGTCTGCAGTCCCCCAACTCTTGTTTTAACCGGTGTGAAGCTGTTTGCATCCTTCAGAAGTGGCATTACTGGTTCCTCCAGCCCTTCTGCCCTGTCTCGGGTTAAACCAGTGCTGGGTTTATCCTTGGATTTGTCCTCTGGGCTTTTTTGCGAGGTTTTGACCAAGTTTCCCCGGGGGCTTTGAGCTCGTACCCTTCTGCAATTAAAACACTGGGCTGGGGAGAAGAAGGGCCCCGCTGCAGCAGACGTGGCCGGGAGAGCCGGGTGCTTTCGGCTCATCCTGGAGCCGGTGCAGCGAGGGATCATGCTGCGCCTGCCCCATCTCTCCCCTTTTCTTCTGCTGAGCCCCAGGCTGCCCGTTTGTAGAGTGCGAATGGCCAAAACCCAGAGTTCGAGCTTCTCTAAAGGTGTTTGCCGGGGTGCGGTGGACATGACGCCGTGGTGCAGTGGACGTGACTCCCTGCTTGGTGGACGAGGGCAGGTGGAAGGGCGTTTTGAAATGCCCCCGCGCCTGCTCGCCTTTCCGCAGATGGTGGTAAGGACTTTGCGGGTCCGGCAGCCGCGCGGTGTGCCGGGCGAGGGCTGCGCCGTGCCGCGGGACGGGATGCTCCGCTGCTGCGGGACGGTTTGCTCCAGCGCATCCCTCCTATCTGTGCCCCAATTTCCCTGGCTCTCAAATACTGCCCGCGAGCATCCCTCCCCCGGGTGTCTGCGGATGGACGGGAGTGGGCTGCGGGAGGGACCTGGGGGGTGGAAACTGGTCGTGTGTCTCGGATGGGGATGGAGGGGATTTGTTTAGCTTGCCCGCATCCCAGCTCCTCGCAAACAGCTCTTCCCTCCGAGGTTTCCCCTGGCCCTCAGTCAGCAGAGGGAATTCCCTCGCCTCTGCCCGAGCTCCAGCTGCAGCCGGGATTGCTGTGGCGAACGCGAGGACGGGCTGTAATTGCCGCCTCTCCCGGGTTCGCCGGGTTTTGTGGTCCCCGCTTGGTTACCACGTCTCAGTGCCATCCCGCCGCCCACTTGTTCGGGCAATTAGGGAAGCGCTGAATGAATCAGCGGCTGCTGTTGACCCTGCAGAGCTGTCCCGTCTCCTGCGCTCCCCCCTGCAGCCGCCGACATCCCCTGCCCTGGATGAATCTTTCATGCACTCGCCTCCTGTATTTTTAATAGGCTGGGACTGGGTTCGAGCTCGTGCTGGCAGCTGGCAGGGCTCGGGGGGGGCTACGTCCCCCAGCGGGATGCGACCTTGCGGGGGGAGAAGGTGGTCCCCAGGGGGAGGGGGGTGCGGAGGGAGGCAGAGAGCCCGCATCACCTGCGCCGGGCAGGGTGCCGATGCTCGCGGGGAATGTTTCGGCTCCGTAGGGATTATTTCAGCTCCACAGGGACGTGCGCCTCTTTTCCTGGCCAAGGGGGGTTAACCCTGCGGCGGCGGAGCAGAGAGCCCGGTGAGGCTTCCCGGAGCGTGTCGGGGATTGTAAGGGAAGCGGAGGAGCTGCCAGGACAATTAGCACGGGCTTGTTCTCACCAGCACGTCCCTGGGATGGAGCGGGGCTATAATCAGCCTGTCGCTTCCCCGGCTTTATTAATACATTGATTTTTTGGGGGTTTTGGCTCCGCGCGGCGTGGTGCCTGCCAGCCCAGCCTCTGCGGGGAGAGCGGGGGCTCGAGGTGGTGTGTTTCTGGGCATGGCAATGTCTCATTTTGGAAGCTGTTTGGGCTTCTTCCTCAGGGACCGATGGAGGAGGAGGAGGAGAGACATCCCCTCCATCTGCGCACTGCCCTAGGAAGGGATTTCAATCATAGGCTCGTGCAAAAGAGGAAATGTGTCTGTTTTGCTCAGGCTTTGAAGCCTGCAGGAGCCTCCCGGAGATGCTCCCCTTCCCTCTTCGGGGAGGTCTGGCTCGGAGAGCATCTCCTTCCCTGGCCGCGAAGGCAGGTGCTGTCTGCCAGCGCCGGAGCGGGCTCGCTGTTCCGTGGCCTCCATCCTGGCCGGCTTCTGGGGCTGCGGCAGCAGCGAGGACCCGGCTGCCCTCCCGCAGCTCCCAGGCGAGCGCAGGGAGGAGGTCTTCTGTGCCTGGGGTCAGTACTCTGCTCCCCATCTGCCCTCTGCTCCGGCAGTGGTGGGCGAGAGATGCTCTCCAAGGAAATATATGAATATATAAATATAAAAATATAGATTAAAAAAAGTTATGTTTTTATATATGTATATGTATGTTTAGGGCAAGTTTTATCCCGATCTACCTTCCCATGCGTCTGGGATCTCCTCTCTTCTCTGCCCACTTGTTCTTTCCCGCTTCGGTGTGAACCCGCCTGACCCGTGCAGCATCCCGGGCACGGCAGCACCGATGCCACATGTGTGGCCGTGCGGGGCCATCGCTTCAATTCCTTCATTTCACCAACTGTTACATAAATCCGCTTTTATACTGAACTTGTGGACGTCACTGAAGCTCTGTCCATACCCATAACATCACTGTTTCCATGGGAACCAGCGTACTTCCAAGGGGGAAAAAGTAGAAGGAGACTAAAAAAAGGACAAAGAAGGAACAAAATAAGACAAATATGTGACATATCCCAACTATGTGTCGGTGTAGGATGTTACAAAGATTTCACTGCAACTTGTTTAGGAAGCCTTGCATAACGGGTTTTGTCTTGAGTAATGCAGCAAGCCGAATCGGGGACGGAAGAAACTTAATAGTATCTCAAATATCCCGAGTCTCTTCGCGAGACAGAGGAGTCTCTGGCAACTCTGCGCGAGGTGCCTTTCTGCGGGAGCCCGAGGGGGGAAAACGCATCTGCCCGTATTGCGGCATTTAGCTGGGTTTCCGTGGGTTTTCCTCCGTCCCGGACCACGGCCGGGGCTGTGCATCAGGAGGCACCGCTGAGCGGGGTGGACACGTCCCGGTGGGCAGCCAGTCCCGCCGCTCTTCTGCTCCGCCGGGCTTTAAAGGCAGGCGCTATTAAGGGACAGTTTGCAGCGAGCGAGTTTAAAAATATATATATTTGGGGGTTAAGCGTCGAGCCACTACGCGCTTCATCAGCCGTGGTGGGAGAAAAGGTCTTAAATATATTATCGAGCACCGGCGGCGGCTTTGGCTTATTTAGCGTATTTTAGCCGGTAACCCCGGGTCCCTCCGGCAGAGGAGGAGTCCATTAGGATGGATTTTACTGCTGACAACAGCCTCTTGGCTAATGCCGGGCGCGAGCTGCTGGGAGGGAGCGCATCCCCGGGGCTCCGCCGTGGGAGGCGATGGCTGGTGCGGAGGCTGGGCTGGGAGCCGGGAGGAGGACGGGGTGCGCCGGGGCACGCTCCCACCTCCGCAGCCCCACTTTGGTGGGGGGGACTGGAGGGGTGGGAGGAGAGATTGTCCCCGAGCTGCCCAAATGTCAGCGGAAGGTGCTAAAGCAGGGACAGGAGTGGAGGGAGAGGGAGGCTGGGGGGGGAGCTGGGGCTTCTGCGGGGCTCGGTCTGGGCAAGTCAGCCTCCGTGGGTTCTTCTCTGCTTTTCCCTTGGGGTGGTGTGGGGCAGCGAGGGTCGGGGTCCCGACGTTTGGCATCAACTGGTGAAGTAGCCGCTGAGCTCCGTCCCCACGGGGCTTCCACCCCGCGCCATCCTGCTCGCCCGCAGGCGGGGGACCACGCGCTGCCCCAGCTCCTGCCCTTTGCACGAGGCCATTTTGGGGCTGTTTTTTGGGTTTCCACTCTGTGAGGCGTGAGGAGGAAGGAAGGACTGGGATGAGAAGCCAGAATGAATTCAGCCTAAAGTGCTCTTGCTTGCCATTTTATTTTATTTTATTTTATTTTATTTGATTTTTTTAAAGCACCCATCCTCGTGGATGCTGGTCCCAAGGCTGGGCTGCCAGCAGCCGAGCCCTCCCAGCTCGGGAGTTAATTGCAAGCGATATGTAGGGCTTTTCTTAAAAGCTTCAGCTCCTGAAGTTTGGAGATTATGCAAGACACTCAGCTTGCAGGATTTTATCTTCTTTTTTTTTTTTCCTCTCCTTAAGCAATAAGATTTTAAACCCTTTTGGTTGCTGGAAAAAACCCCTTAAAGTACCAATCTAAAACGTTATGGGGAAACAATTCCGAAACAGTAAAGCAAATAAGAACGTCATCAGGTTGGTTTTTTTTTCTTTGACAAAACATCTTTTTTTTTTTTTTAAATCAAGCTTCATCCCCTCTAAATAGAGCATCATTCTTCGCTTCATCACCTGGGTGGCTGAGCAGGGTTCCTCCGCGCTGCTGAGCAAATCCTACATCCCCCTGGAGAGGCGGCTGTTTCCGAGGCCGAGGAGAGCATCTCCTGCCTGCAGCCCACAGTGCGGTTTTCAAATCTTTGGGAGAAAAATGAAAAGATTATTAAGATGATTACTCCCAAAAAACTCCTTTTCCTTTTACTTTTGGGCTTTACAGTTGCCGTTGGGCATTTGGGGGCCGTCGTGTGGCCGTGGCCCCGCGGTACTGGTGAGACGGGAGCGGAGTGGGGCCGCTTCGTGGCAGAGGGAAGCAGCCGCCGGTGCAGCCCCATGAAGGGGAAAATAGAGATGAAATTTCCAAAAACGCCGGCGTGAATAATCACCCTGGTTTGGTTTCCCAGGTTTAATTGTGAAGCTGCATGAATTAAAATAACCTCCTGGGTCTGTCTGCGCTGCGAGGGAAGCGGTTTTGAAGAGCTGCAGAGCAGTGACGAGGCAGGGATGCTCCCGCCTGGCTTTTTCCCGGCTCAGAGCCTGCGGACAGGGATGCCAGGGCTACGCCGGGCTCAGCGGGGATGTGCCGCCTCTCGGCAGCGTGTGCTTGGGCTGCCGGCTGCGGTGACTCCGGGATGGGGCAGGCGCCGGGCGCGTCGTGGAAGTGCTCTCTGAGTAATGTTTGAATTTTTAAACCCCTTCGCCACAGCCCCGCCAGAGAAGCGCCTCTTGGCTTTGCTTTCCAGGAATGCCCTGGTGATCGGGCTCGCCTGGCGTGAATCCCTGCGGACCCCGGGGCAGGAGGCGCACGCTCCGTCGCCTGCGTGCGATGAGGGTGCCCGGGGCTGCCCTGCGCGCAGCGGGTTATCCGCCCTGCCAGGGAAAAGCAGTTTTGCTGTCGGTGCGGTGCCGCGATGCTGCGGGAAACGGCTTTAACTGTGCCGCATCTTCCCCGCTTCATCCTGCTCTTGCGTTTCCCGGAGGGAGGGGAGGTATCAGGCCTGGAAAAGCACCTGGGATGGCGAATCCGTGGGGTAGAGACCGTGTCGGGATCACACCGGGGCAGATCCCTGCCGGTGCTCGGCTGCGAGCTAGGCGAGCAGATTCACCGGGTAAAGATGCTCCGAGAGCCCCTCTGGTGTGCAGCATCCAAGGGGATGCGAATGCTTCCTGCAAATGCTAAAAGCAAAAGATGGGTGCTGGTTCTGCTTTCGAAGGAATATGGTAGGGAAAAAGAAAAAAAAAAAAAAAAATCCAACTAAATGTCCAGGGTTGTGATGGGAATACTGTAACCTTTCAACTGGGCATGACATGAAGAGCCTTTTTCTCTTGGCCCGGTGCAGTCGGAGGCAAAGCTGGGAAGGGGTTATTATTTCCATCCGTGAGGCAGATTAATTCTGAGGACTTTTAACTTCCCTTGCAAACGGCCTGAATTAATGTTTTAGGATTTCAGTCCCTGCCTCCTCTCGCCCCCCCAAAGGCCAGACCCTGGAAGTCCCATTATGCTCCTGTCAAAGGGGCTATTTCTGGAATTGATGATATGAATGAAGCCTAAAACTCCGCTCTCATTAACGTCTGCAGCTTATCCCGGTGTCACTCCTAAGCTGGTGGGACTCGGTGACACTGCAGGGGAAGGCTGTCATTTCAACCCAATTTTCACATCACATTTGCACAAAAATTTCCAGGCCTCGCCAGCGCTTTCGGCACATTTGTCAAAAACCAGCCGCTGTCCCGGCGAGCGAAGGCTTTGCCTGGCACAAGAGAAATGACTGCGGGTGGTGATGGGGGACCTGATCGTGGCCATGGCCCTGGCCCACGAGTCCAAAGGACCTCTCCTTGCCCCAGAACACAGGCAGCAGAGCAGAGCCGAGGTGTCACCTGGCCGGATCCCGGCAGTTCGAGGTATTTCTGTGGTTTTATTGCTGGATACATCTTGTGGCCCCCCGGTGCTGCAGGGCTGCCCGGGCATTGGTCCCCACCTTGCCCGTGGAGCCCCGCTCCCCATCACTCTGGCTGTGCTTTTTGGGGCTCCCACCCCATGTCCCGGTGATGGCAGGACGGCAGCACGGTGCCTCGGAGCTGCTGCTTCGCTGGAGCACCGGCCCCGCTTAGGGAGAGCTGGAGGGGGGGGCCAGGGAAGGAGCTGGAGATGAGAAGAGGGATGCAGGGAAGGAGGAGAGGAGGAACGGCAAAGCCGCTTGGCAGTAGCGGAGTACCAAGGGGAGAAATAAATATTAATTCTGTGGAAGAGCGTGTGTCCCTGTAAAGCATCACCAGACGCTGCCCTCCGTACCTGGCGCAGCCCTTGGGGGGATGCCCGGCCCCGCCGGGGAAGGGACCGCCATCCCTGGGGTCGGGCGATGCTGCGACTCGGTGGTGCCCGCTCTCCCCATGCCCGAGCCGAAGAGCAGCGGTGTGTGTGTGCTCCGGCTCAGCAGAGAGAACCCGGGCCGCCGGCGGACCGAGCATCGTGCCCGCCGTCCTCTTGGTTGCCGCTGCCCTCCAGCAACAGCTCGCCATTTAATTCACTTGCTGGTGAATTTGATCCTAACTTCTGCAACCGAATCATAGCAAGTATAATGCAATATCTTTCTCTTTTGATTATATTAAGCTGGGTAGCGCTGGCTAATTGAATCTGGGGCTCTTGCCTCTTAATTACGAAAGGTCAGGCTCTGCCGAGCGCGGGCAGGTAGCACGGGGATCGCTCCTGGTGGGAAGGGGCTGAGGGCTCCTGCCCTCTGCAAAGGCTCCCGTTCGTAACAAGTCACTGACTTCTGGATATTTTCCTTTTTTTTTTTTTTTTTTTTTTGGTGCTCTTTATTGTATGAATTTTAAGAGTCGGGTTACAACAAAAGTGTTACTGGATATTTCTGTGTGGCAGGAACAGATTTTTTTAATTGAAAAGAAGCTGTGAGCGTTTCGGCTGTCTGTCTGGACAGAGTTGACGGTCGAAATGCGGTCAGCAGGTGACCCTGAAAAGTGGGGACTCTGACACCCGTGGGATGGAGCTGACGGGGTGATTACCTGCCGTGTGCACCTGAACCCCGTTATTCATTGTTTTTAAGCGCCAGCCCCACGCTCCCTGCTTGCTGGGCAGGAGGAGGGGGCAGGACCCCCCAGGGCCAGCTCTGCTCCCTGCAAATATTTATCTCGCGCAAAGTGGCCCGTGGGCTCAGCTCGGCACCGGGGCGAGAGGCAGTGGCAGTGCCACCGCCGCCCCTCGCCGTCGCTGCCACCCCCTCGCCTTCGCGGCTGGGCCAGGCCCAGCGCGCTCTCTGCTGCTCCCCAAAGCCCCTTTGCCCCTTCGCTGCCCGCGCAGCAGCGGCGAGCGGCGTTCAATAAAGCACCTTCTGCTTTTGCTAATTGAAGGGTTTCCCTTTGTCAGCCTCTCGGCTCAGAGCAGGGTCGGCACAAAGCCGTAGCCATCAGCACTTTGTGTGCCTCTGAAAATCCCATTAGCAGAAGAAAGAGCTTGAAGTTTTATTCAGCTGGAAAAAAAAAAAAAAAAAAAAAAAAAAGGGCGAAAAAATAAAATACACACATCCCCCCAACCTCTTCTGATCTATCAGCTGCACATTAACATACTGCCCTCGGCACCACCGGGGTCCCGGGAATATTTAATCAGGGTGAAGCGCTATATTGGACTGAAATGTATTTGCTGGAGGGAGCGATGTGCTGATAAGTGGGTCCGCGGTGAAAGCTGGGGAAAAAAACCTGCCATCAGCAAATAAAATCCCCTCCCGCTCTCCGGGCCCCCCCCCCCGCCTTCCCCAGGCTGTTTTCCTGCCTGCGGGATGGTTGTTCCTGCAGAAGGAGTCGGGGATGGAGGGCAGGGACCAGCCCCGGACTGGGGGCATGGACGGAGCTGGGGGGGTGGCATGTGGGGGTGTTGGCTGTCCCCTCGCCGGGGAGGGCAGCCTGGGGGGGCCATGCCTGTGCCAGCACCCGCATCAGGATGGGGAGCGCTGGGGCTGTGGGCAGGTGGGTGTTGTGGGCAGGTGGGTGCTGCTGTCTGCACCGGGGGGGGACCCTTTGGTGGGTGCAGCTCCGGCGCCGGTCCCCACGTCTCCCTCCCGGCTGCATGTCGCTCCCCGCGTGCAGTGGGTTGTGGCATCTCGGGGGGCCGCGCTCTCCTTAGGTGTGGTGTTGGGGGATACGGTGTAGGGGAGAACTTTGTAGAGCAGCGTAGATGGTTGGACTTGATGATCCCAAGGGTCTCTTCCAACCTAGACAATTCTATGATTCTATGATTCTCCTGGCTACCCTCCACTTGCAATTAGTCACTGGTGCCGCTGCCAGCACACTAACGAGCATCAAGAGGCACCCATGGCGCTGTCATCTGTGGCGATGCTGGAGGAGGACAGGGAGGGTGTCCTCGGTGCCACCCCAGGCCGTTCCTCCCATTTCGGCCACCGCTCGTCCCTTTGCGCCAGACTGTGGCGAGCGTGGATGTGCTCAGCCGCCCTGGGTGGGCGTTAGGGCTGCTCCGGGTCTCGGAGAGGGAGAAGGTGGGATCGGAGTGGCTCCAAGCAGATGCACATCGTGATTGTGTGCCCATCTCCGCTTGCTGAGGAGCCCGCGGTCCCCAGCCAGCATCCAAGCAGCTGCCCGCCGTGGCAAAAGCGTCACCCGGGTCCCGTGCCCAGCCGAGAGGGAGCCCGCGGAGGAGGGCCAGGCCCAGCGGGGGGTCTTCTCCACCACCACAGAAGATTTTGCATGAAGTGCTGCCAGTCTGGGGAAGCACCTGTCCGTCTCTGCCGGTTTTGACCCATCTCTGCAGGTTTTGACCCAAGCAAGCAGGCTGCTCCCAAGGAGGAGAATATTCCCTTTCCCGATGAATATCTCGCACAGCTCTTGCAGACGCACTCTCGTTCAGTTACCCGATTGGGATCTTACAGGGTGGTTTGTTTTTTGTTTTTTTGGGTGTTTTTTGTTTGGTTTTTTTTTTTTTTTTTTTTAATTCTTTATGTTCTCAAGGGCTTTGCAGTCCCTCGCTGGCAGAGCCGAGGACGCAGCGGGCTCTGCAGAGGGATGCTTTCCAGCTCCCCAAGCCGGGGAGCGCCGGTGGATCCCCTGCAGCTCCTGCCCCCTCCTCCAGCCTGCCCTCCACGCCTGCCCCCGCAGGGCTATATTTGGGCTAAATATTCCAGCCCATAGCCACAACCTGACAGTTGGAATGTCTATCCCGATATCTTGTAAACATTTCTTCCGATTAAAAGATCCAGATTGCCGGCGACCGAGCTGTGACTCAGCCCCATGTGATTTCCCAGGAATTCGCCCGGGATGGGGCGGCGGGAGCTGCCAGCTCCGGCCCCGCGCGCCCGGCAGGGAGGCACCTGCTGATTCATCCTCACCTTCTTCTTCTCCAGCCGGATAACGCTACAGCACGTTATCCAAACGCCCCAAACACCACCCGCTACCGCGTTGCAGCGAAAGCTCTTGTCTGACAAGGGCCACGCTTATTTTCCTAGAGCCGGGAAGCTGCTGCCTGCGCCCAGGCAGGAGCGTGGCCCCGACCGGCTGCGGGCTGTGGCAGCCCATGGGGTGTTTTCCATGCGAGGCTGGAAGATAACGCCGGCGCCGCCTTGCACCGGCTCCTGGATTTCACATCTCTGTGCCCCGGGCAGTCAGGAGCTGGCTGGAAATGCCCCCCAGAAGGATGCAGAAAATTTGGTACCAGGTTGGAACCATCTTTATGAGGATTTGCTGCAGCAACACGCTTTATCCTGCCCCAAAAGTAACAGCTTCCAAAGTCTGTCCTGGCAGCTCAGCTCTTTAAAATTGCTCCAAGCGGCAGGGGATGGACTCTGCCGGCCCTCGCAGTCTTAAGGCTTTTAGGCAGTCAGTTAATGGTTTTGACAGTCTTAATTTGGACTGGGAATGAAAAGTTCAGGCAGTGACTTGAGGGTAACGCCCCTGGGATATGCTGCGACATAGTTGATAGAAAATTGTAATGTTGTTAAAGTGCTTTTCCATAAAATGCCAGGAGAAGAAATTAACGGTGTGGGTTTCTGTTGTTTTTTTTTCCCTAAAAGTTGATGTCGTTCTTTGAATTTAATTTTTTAATCCGTCCCATCAGCACTCAGCGCTCTCGCCACGCCACTTCCATTTTATAGCGGTTTTCGCATTAGCTGTAGCCCCTGCTGTCCGCGTGGGGAGAACACGCCATGGGTTTGCCGTGCGGGTGTCTAAATGGCAGGCAGGCTCTCCGCGCAAAACCAGATAGAACCTAACCTCGAGAAGCTGGCACGTGCCTTGCTTTAAAGACCGGAATAACTTTTCCGATTCAGCGGTGGCCGCTCGCGGATGCTCGTTCGGATCCGTTGCTTCCTTGACGGGGCGCCGTGCAGGTGGTTCGAGAGGGTGAGCATGCTGGTGATCCTGCTCAACTGCGTGACGCTGGGCATGTTCCACCCCTGCGAGGACATCGCCTGCGACTCGCCGCGCTGCAGGATCCTCCAGGTACGGCTCGGACGCTGCTTTTAGCTTAACGGCGGGCCCGGATTGAGGGGGAGCGGGAAAGACCGAGCTGCGGCGGAGGTAGCCTGGGATGGCTGGGTCCCCCCAGCACATAAAAAATGTTGATTTTGGTGCTCGGATGTGAACACACGGTGTCATCAGGCAAAGCCCCTGCCAGGCTGGGCCTGCCCCAGCGTAGCCAAGCCTTGCTCGGAGTGCCTGGGGTGGGTCAACCATTGCGTTTGTAGTGAAAGCAGAGCCCAAAATATACTTATCCCTTTATCCCAGCGCCCTGGGGGCTGTCGGCCAGACTGGACTGGGCGACGACACGGCGTTGCTCCCAGGACTGCCTCTTCCCAGGGATTTTCGCCCTCGGTGGTGTGAGAGGAGACCTCGTTGAACTCAGGTCTCCGATTCCCTCCCCCGGTGCGAGCGTGCAGCGATGCATCCCTCCTCCCCGCCTTTCTTTTGCAGAGCTTTGACGATTTCATCTTTGCCTTCTTCGCCGTGGAAATGATCGTCAAGATGATTGCACTGGGGATTTTTGGGAAGAAATGCTACTTGGGAGACACATGGAACCGCCTGGACTTCTTCATTGTCATCGCGGGGTAAGGCCAGCACGGCGGGTCCCCCTCCCTGTGCCTCTCTGTTGTCATTCATGGCTCTGCTTGGCGAACGTCGGGTTTGGGGGAAGTGACTGGTTTGCAGCGGTGAAGGCTGGGGGCTTGCTGGACGCCGGCGCTGTTGGTGTTGTCCGTCCTGGCTCCACAGCGGGGATCACCACCCGGACCACAGCGGTCCCTCCGGTCCTCTCCGTAGCTCGGGGGAGAGCTGACGCTCAGCTCGTGGAGCAGGGCAGGGTGACAAAAGCTGTGTGTAGTAGCTTTTGGCCAGCCCGTGCCCTGGGGGCTCCTCGCTGGGCGATGGGCTCCGCACTTCTCCCTCCAGCCGCGCCGGTGGTTTCGGTTTCCATCGGGCGAGGTGGCAGCGGAGCGGGCGGTTGGGAGCTCAGAGCAGCGTGCCAGGGAGGGCAGTGCAGTGAAACGTTCATGATTGCCCTCCTGATTATACTTTTTTTTTTTTTTTTTTTTTTTTTTGTAGTGAGGGAAAGCGACCAAGTTTGCCTTTTTGAGTGTTTGCCTTTCAAAGGCACCTGGTTTGAATTAAAGGCTCTTCCAGCACCCGAGAGTCTCCTGGCGGAGGCTGGAAATCCACATGAAAAGTCCCTGGCCCCCGGCCAGCGAGCTGAGTTTCTTTGACACACGAATCGCTCGCCGGCCCTTGCCTCCCCTCCCCGCTCGAAGAGCTCAAAGACCTTTGGGAAAACAGTGTTTTTTTCCTCTTTTGATAGAGCTAGAGATCAAATTTATTAGATTTTCCTGGAAAGGAGCAGGGAGCCCTCCCAGTTGGGCTATTTCCCTGGTGTGGGTTTGGTGTGCACCAAGAAGGGGCAACGCCTTGGTGGGCTTTGCTTATGGTCCATCACTGGCTCCATAAGGTCATGGCAGACATCTCTACTAGGCAGCTGGGAGAGCCAAAGCAGTGGCCCAGTAAAACCAATAAGGAGGGGCCAGGTATCCCAGTGCATCCTTGGCCTGGAAAACTCATTACCATGGCGTGCTGCAGAGGCCAAAAGATGTGGCAAGACTCAAGACCCAGACTGGAAGCAGAGATGGAGGGCAGAAAGGCCAAGAGCTGTAACTGTCCCCATAAATCCATCTTCTACAGGAGGTCACAAGCTCATGGTTTCCAGCTGCACCGGCCTCTGGCTCCTTGGGTTAGGAGAGGGCTCAAAGTTTCTTCCTGAAGTGTCTGAGCAACATTTAGGGGCTGCAGCGATGGGACATGGACAAGGTGGGACCCTGGGTCCGACCAGCTCTGGTAGGGTTGTAATCAGCAGCACATCCAAGGGCTGGAGCCTGCTACAGCCGCCTGTGTATTCTTTATTTCTTCTTCTTCGTTATTTCTTATACTAGAGTAAGGTGTAATGAAGAACCAGACCCAGGCAAGGCCAGGCATCGCACCTGGGGGGGCTCGGGGAAGCATGGTGGTGGGTGCTGGGCCGCTTCCAGCTCTGCCATCCCGGGATACTGCTGCGTTCCTCCCCCCCAGGCCGGTCCTCGCCTTGCCTTGCAAGTCTTGAATTGTAAGGTGAGCTTGCAAGTTGAGCTTGTAAAGTCTTTGGAGCTAGAGTAGAGTTGTTCTTGATGTGCTTCGACAGAGACCCCACCATGATGGGACCTCAGTCTAGAGGGACATCAGCAGAGACCATCCCAATTCCTGCTGCTAAAGTATAGCTGCACTTTGCTCAAGCAAGCATCCAGTCTCCTGCCCTTCTGCTGCACCTGGATGGGCATTTGGGTGTGCGATAGCTGCCTCCTGCTGGGGCAGAGTACGGAGAGCAGCACCGACCTCCTCTCTGATGCATCCCCCTTCCCGCATCCCCTCTCCCGCATCCCCCTTCCCGCATCCCCCACGCGCGGAGGCATTTATTTGCTGCAGAGGTTTTGCAGCCTCGCAGCTCCACCGCTCCCGTGACTCCTGCCAGGTCGGCTTTGCCTCTCGCTAAATGACGGGTCTTTCCTCTGTGTGCATGAATTGTTCCCATCTGGGCCCCGTCAAAACCAATTCGGCTGACAAAGGATCAAACTGGATTTAAATGCAAAGCGGAGCCTCTCCTCCCCCAGTGTCCGTTTTCTCCGCTGCCTTTTGCGCCCTTGTGCTCTCCTCCGTCCCTCTCCCATCCATCCTGGAGCACTGCATCCTGCTCGGAGCATCGCTGCTGTCCTGGAGGGTCCCTCAGCCATCCCCGGCAGCACCAGGCGCTAGGAAAAGCCAAAGTTCTTGTCTTGAACACAAGATGTACGTAAAAAACACTAAGGATAAGAGAAAAAGCATGCCCAGGGGCAAATCCCAACCAGACAGAGGGAAATTCCTCCGGTAGCCCCTTAATGCAGCTCTGTAGTTCCCACGTGGGGCAAATTGCCCCAACGAGCATCCCAGACCGTGGTGCCAACAGCAGAGCATGAGCTGAGCTCGACTCGGAGGCATCTTGCATCTGAGCGGGTGCCTGATGTGGGGAAAGGGGCCGGAGCCGAGATGTGGCCCTGGAGGAGGGCGTGCGCCGGGGCGATGCTCGAATCCCCTCCGTATTCGCTAGGTACTCGATGAAGCGCATCACATTTTTATGCAGGTCTTGCGCAAGGGCTTCAGCCAGGTTCCCCGGTGAAGTCACAGGAGGAGACACCCCCAAACTAACATTTCCAGGGGGCCCTGGTGACCACAAGGAAGCAGCTCTGCTTCTACCTTCCCACTTTTTTCCTCCCTGTTTTCATGCGAGACGTGGGAGGAGGGAAGCAGCAGGACGGCGTGGGCTCCCCAGTGCCCGGCAGGTCCCCGGGCTCCTGCTCTCCCGCTTTCCCGCTTTCCCGCTTTCCCTGCCGCTTCGCTGCCCACGGGCTGCAGAAAGTCATGGCAGGGGGAGAGGAGAAGCAGCAAACCACGTCTGTGGGGCATCGGGTGGGGGAGGCACGTCGTGCCGGGGGACACGCGGGACACGCTGTGCGCTCCCACGGGCAGACCTCCCACAGAAACCCTTCCCAACCACCACCCGCCTAGGAGAGGCTTCCAAAAAAAAACCCCCAAACCCTGTGGCATGGCATCCTCCTCATTCATTGAGAAGTTTCTGGACTTGCCACGGGTTGAAAGCATAGAGAAACTTTTTTTTTTTTTTTTTTTTGTGCGTGTTTGCCCCAAATCTGCTGCTTGCAGAGGGCTGGGAGAGCCGCTCGGGTGCTGCGCTCGCTCCCGCCGCGCTGCCGGCCACTTTCGTGGCATGCCATTAAGTACTTCTCAGCTCCGTTAAACTGTCCAGACCAATCTCATGAGCTCATGGAGAGTAAATGACTTCTTTGTGACAATGTAATGCAATTAGTGCTAATTGTAGAGTGTGTAATGTCTGCAACACATCTCTGTAATTACAGTAAAACTTGCTGGAGATGAGAATAGCGCTGTATTATCAAAACTCAGCTTAGTGAAACACGGCTTTGGCTGTAGGTTATGGAGTTGCACGGGGAAAAGGGAAGAAAAAAAGTGATGAATGACATAATTATGTTGTGTTATTTTAAGGAAGAGGATTTGGGGAGTTAGCTTTTAAGAGAACGCTTGAAGGTTAACGGGCCTTGCAAGCCAGCTCTCACCCTCTAAAGACGATTCAATACGATTTCGACCTCTCTCGGCGCAAGACGCAGATGTATCGAGGATGAACGCTTGTTTATATGCAAAAATATGCAGCGTCATTTACAGTTTAGTGCCGGCCCAGGCTCTGGCTGGTGAACCGCAGCGGTGGGATGGAGGTGTGCTGCTTCGGGACCCCGCACCCGCTCTGCCTCCCCCTCCTCCGGGCACAGGGAGCTCTTCTCCGATCAGCCTGTGGGAAGAGGGACAGCCACAGACTGAGATCTGCCTGCTTCTCAGCTGGAGCCATCCCCATCCCCATCCCCAGCCACGTTATTGCAGTCCCACCAGCTTGTTTTGACTTTGGTCGATGAGGACTTCCCTGAACTTCTGCATCCCTGTGGATTGAGTTGTGCTTTAAACCATCCTCATAAAAAAAACAAACAAACAAAAAAAAAAACAACAAAACAAACAAAAAAAATCAAAAAACCCAAACCAACAAAAAAAATGGTGAATCATTTTCCCAGGGGAGAGCCTTTAAATCAGGGGTGATTTGGTACGATGAGAGCTTACAGGGTTCCTCTCTGCCTTCTCTAGACACAGGGTCCGTGCCTGCTCCGCTCCGAGCAGGGCTGCGCATCGTCCCGCGGTCAAGTTGTGCGGATCTGCTCTTGCTCCGGGCTCGGTCAGTTGTTTGGCGGCGTCTGCGGAGTGCTGTTTGTGCTTTGCTCCTTGTAACGGTAATGGGCCTCTCTTAAAAGACTTTGCAGGAAAGTTAAACACTTCTGGAATATTTTGCTTACAATTTGAGAGGAGCCGGGGCTGGAGGGGGTTGGCAGGCTGCTTCCTTCACAAACAGAGACACCGTTCTCTATTTCTCTTTGCTTCCTGAACACTTCTTCTAATGTTTGTTATCGTTTTTTCTCCCTCTGTGTTTAAGAGTTAGCTCCACTGAAGTCTTCATAAACAACCCTTAAGGATGTCTTGCTCCCTCCTGGTTTTGAGTGCTGAATTTCAGGGACGAGGCGTGCTGCAGGAAGCCTCGCTGTGTACTTAGATAACAGGAGAGAAAGGGATGCTGCAGTCCCTCGCTCCATCCCTGCTCTGTCTAAACCCGGGTGGCTTCTGAAGAGCTCTTGAGCTCAGAAGTTGGGATAAGGCGATGCCGCCGGACCGGTCTCCGCGGGGAGTGGCGATCCTGCGGCTGCGGGGTTCCTGCTGGGTGCTTTGGGTGACGCTTCCAGCGTGTGGCCTTCACCTCACGGCGCCGGTTCTCTTCGCCAGCAGGGAGGGCTGCTCTGAAGGGCACCTGGGCTGTACGAGGCTCATCAAAGGGCCGTTTCAACTCCCCGGTTCAGAGATGGGGAAGAAAGCGTTGGCACGGGGCAGCCCGCGGGAGTCCCCGCTGCAGCCCCCCGCTGCGACTGCGGGCAAAGGCTGTTCTTTCCCTGTGTATTAGTCCTTTCATCCCTTAAAAAAAAAAAAAAAGAAAGAAAAATAACAGTGAGGCAGGGATGAATGTTGCTTTTTCATCCCCTCTGCCTGCCTGTATCGATCCCCCTCGCGCCGAGGAGCGGCCCCTTGGAGACGTGGCTGCGCGGTGCCCTCTGCGCTGCCCGGGCACCCCGAGCGCCGCGGGGTAATCGCCCGTGTAAATAGCTGATTTGCACACGCAATTACCCAATGTGCAATCGCAGCCGCAGCCCCTTTGAGCTGCAGCGAAAGCTGCACCAAACCCTCTCCCAGGAGCCCGTCCCTCTCCGGTGCTTTCCGGGACGGCCGCGAGTGCGCTGCCAGCCGGGAGCCTCTTTGCTCTGAGCAGAAGTGGCACAACCGCATCAGCCGATGCTCGTGATTGCAAACCTCCGGGGGTTCAAAATCTGGGGTAGAGCTTTGCAATTTGATGCTTTAAATGGTTTTTGGGAGGATGAAGAGCAGCTGAGACCTGGGGCCGGTGAAGCCCCCTCACTGCGGGTGCTCTCTGCTCCGTTCCGCCTTCCCGCAGCCTTTGCAGCCTTCCAAGCGGAGCATCCCGAGCAAGGCACGTCCCTGACTCACCGAAACCTGCTGGGCCAAAGAAACCCCTCGGCAGCCTCCCTCGCAGCCGAGCTGACTCAAACCCACCTGTGAAAAGCCTTGTATTTTTGAAGTTTTAGGACTTTTCTAAAGCGAATTTGTTGATTTCTTTCCGTTCTTCAGCTGAACTTGCCGCTGCTTCAAGAGCCTCGTTAGTCAAGTGTCCTGGCTGGGACACACGGTGTGGCTGGATTCAGCAGGCTGCAGAGTTCACGCTCCCTCCGGTGCTGTTCTTTTTATTCCCTTCAGCTTGATTAAAATGAGTATTTTTAAAATTAAGCAACACCCACGACTGTGGCGAGACTCGCGAGGCTTCAAAATCAAAACCGGAGCACGGCAAAGGCGGCGAGGGCCGGGAGGGAATTTCATTCCGGCTTTCTGAAGATACAACGCCGCCTAAATAATTTCCCCTTGTCTTTTCCAACACCGGTGGCTTAATACCGTCCACTGATGGCTGTGCTGTGTAGATAAAGGGTGCCTGGATGCCCAGTTTTGGCAACCTTTTAACACTGAATAAATCCGAGCCTATCTCCCGCCAGCGGTGAGCGGCGGCTCCGTGCCTCTGCGGGCAGAGGGGTGGGCGGCTCCCGGGGGTGCCGCGCTGCCTCCTGCGGGTTCCTTATGTGACCTGGGTCACGTCCCCTGGCGGTATGGCAGCCTTGGCACCCAGCTGTGAAAGGGTAGAGCCCAAGCTTTCCTCGGAAAGCGTCCTCAGCACAAACTCCGCGGCTCCGACGGGTTTTCACACCGTCTTCTGCTTCCCGAGCGGGAGTGGTCCCGGGGACGGGAGCGGAGCCAGGGCTGCAGGCAGGGTGGGTTGGAGAGGTGGTGCCGGGTAGGTGTGGAAAGGGCTTTGCCGGCACTTGTGTGCTCTGTTCGAGGCTCGCTGGGTGAGAAGAGCCCCTTCAGCCCTGCCTGTCCCCTCCAGAGCTCCTGAGCATCACTTCTGGGAGCCCTCCGCTGCAGGCGGGGGTGCTGCCTGGCGCTGGGCTTACGAGATCCTTCCCAAGGCTTTGGCTTTTATTTGAAAGAAACCCCCGCGTGCTCCGAGTCTTGCTATCTCCAGGCAGAACAGGAATGAATTTCAGCTGCCCGGTCCATCCCGAGCCATCCCTTGTGTCTGTCTGTCTGTCTGCTGAGTCCCAGGAGTTTTCCTTCTCGGAGGAGCGTTTGCCAAAGGTTTGCTTCAGCTCTCTCTCTGCATCCCACCACCAGCCCGTTGTACGTCTGGCTTTGCAGATGCTCCGCTTTTATTCTTAGAAAGTCCTAAATATTTCCGCTTTCCTTCTGAATAACTCCAGCGATCGGGGGTTGCTGATGACTCTGACGAGTCTCAGCGTTTGCTGTGAATCCATCCTATTTAACGCTGAGTGTTTTTCTGAGCCTTTATCGCGGCTGGGTACCCGGCTCCGTGGCAGAGGCGCTGACAGGCATCGCGCTTCTCCCTTTGAACGGAAACGACGTTTGAGCTGAAGTTTCATCGGGGGCTTTTTACACTGCAGATTTTCAATGCGTAAATGTTCTATCTGCTGGTAAATGCAGCTGCCACCTCGCCAGCTGGTGACATCCCGACATTCGTCCTCCCTGGGTATTTTCCCTTGCCAGGGACGTGGATTGATTCCTCCCCTGCGTCCCCTTGCCTTGGGAAGTGACCTTACAGCTGGGAAGTGGTGGGGTTCTCATTGGACTTGCTCTTTAGTGACTGATTTTTACCCGCTTCCCCCGCCCCCCCCAATACTGGGTTTCTCTCAAGGATCTTGAGCTGTTGGTTATCAGGGATGTGCCGATCCCGTAGTGTAGGTCTGGGCTGAGCTTGCGGAGCTGTAACACCGGTGCCGGCAGCAGTGTCCGGCAGCAGAGGTAGGAGAGCACCTACCTGCCCTGGGTCTTGGTGTTCAAGAGTTTGCTTAAGCCGGTGGGTTGTTGGTTGGTTGGTTTTTTAAATTTGGCATTTTAATTGTTGTTTGATATGTTAAATCTAAATGCATTTTATGACACGGCCTTTGCAGATTACAAGCACGCGCAGCTCTGGAAGTGAGTCTAGAGCTGTCACCGATCAGAAAATGATTTGTCTTGGTGCAAATAACCATATGCTGCTCTGAATTTTGCTGGTAGTCTCTGTTTTAATAATGGATGAAAGAAAAGCTGTATGTTTGACATGAGCTTTTTACCCAAATCCTGCAAACTGTACAAAAATCTTATTTTCAAACAGCAGGTGAAACTTGAGAACCGTTAAAGTCCAGGGAAATTGTTGCTCCTCTCCTTACTGCAGCCCAAACTCACCCAGTGCGGTGAGTCCCGGGCACCGGGGAAGGGACTGGTTTTGTCACTGGAACCAGGTGGGCTTTCATGGACATGCTGCCTTCCTCTCTGCTCGGGGGATGAGAACAAACTCGTAGCATCCACGCGTGTCCATCCAACGTTCGTATTCCGGGACTGCCCCGTGGCTGTGGGCGTCAGCTAAATACAGAGGGATACGTTGAGGTTATTTTGATCTTAGATATGTTTTGATCGTCGTCATCCTCCTCATTAGAGCCTGTCAAGAGAAATGGGATAAAATGTCTGTGCATTGACCGTGGAGTTGCGTATTTGGGGGCTAGAAAGGGAAAGTCTTCTCCACCCCAGGTGCTCCTCACCTGCTGATGGCCGGGAGGGAGGAGAGGGGGTTTGGCTGATCACAGCAAGAGCAGAATCCCCCCAACGCACTGCAGCCATGGCAAAGCTCACACGGCACTGATGAATCCCGCGGGATTTCCAGTGGGGAGGGAGTGGGCAGCACTGATGCCTTTGTGCAAGGTGCGCGCAAAGCGTCTCCCAGAAGTTTGACATCTAATCGGGTACGATTAGACGTGACAAGTGATAGGACAAGAGGAAACGGGTTCAAGTTATGTCAGGGCAGGTTTAGATTGGATATTAGGAAGCATTTTTTCACTGAAAGGGTTATTAAACATTGGAATAGGCTGCCCGGGGAGGGGGTGGATTCACCATCCCTGGAGGTGTTTAAGAAAAGGGTAGATGAGGTGCTTAGGGACATGGTTTAGAAGTGGTGGTGTTTTTATCAGGGTAGGTTAACAGTTGGACTTGATGATCTTAAAGGTCCCTTCCAACCTCACTAATTCTATGATTCTATGATTAATTCAGGCCAGGGTGGGTGTGGAGAAAGGTTGCGACTGGGCAGCAGAGTGCCTGTCTGAAAGATGGGGCTGGAGGAGCGTGGTTTGTTTGTCTTTGCAAAATCAAGGCTGAGAGGAGATGTGATTTGTCCTCTGTAAATACATCGGGTGAGTAAACACCAGGGACAAAGAGCTATAGAAGCTACTTAAAAGGCAGCACTGGCATAAGAACAAATGGATGTGAGCTTGTCCTGAATAAATTCGAGCTGAAAGTTAGGCTTCTGACCACCCAACTAGCTTTCCTCCAACCACCCAACTAGCTTTAAGATGGAATTTGATAATTTTCGGAAGAGATGAATATCCTGCAGTTGCCTGTGGCAGCGGGAGCCGGGGCGTGCGGGGAGCCTCGTGGTCCCCCGGCCTTGCCTTTGCCTGGCTCTGCCTCTTCACAAATGCTTTTGGGTAGAGCTCTTGTGTTTTCCTGCGGCTGGAGAGCAAAGTCCTGGTGGTGACGAGACCGATGGCCCCACCGTGCTTGAGCAAAGGTGCCGTGAGCAGAGCGAGTGGGTGCTGGGGGTCCCCAGCGACTTGCAGCAGTCCAAGCGCAGCCTCGGACTATGTCCCGTGAAGGTCGCGCCTCAGTGTCCCGAGCTGTGAAATAACCCCGTCAGGCACAGCGTAGGAGCAGCGGGAGGTTCCTTGGTCCACGTTTGCCCCATTTGTTATCTACAAGTGCCATCAGTTTTGATTTGTGTGCTTGCCCGCCCACCCCAGTCCCGGCTGCCAGGGATCTCTGCTGGGTAGGGCCGGCACAGCTCGGTGTCCCGTGCTGTGCGCCTCCTGGGCCCTGCGGAGAGGGTCTGCACCGGGGCATGCTCCTCTGCTTTTTCGGGTTTTGGTGGTGCTCAGCACAGCAAACCCAGATTTGTTAGAGGATCTGTACAATTGTTGTTAAAAACAGGGCTGTGTCAGGAAATTACCATCCTGGAGTGTGCAGGGACTTTCAGAAGCTTCTGCCCCGGACCTGTGCAAAAACAGTAACCAAAGCAGATGAGAGAGAGAGATCAGTGGCGGTGGGAGCTGGTGTATCACGTTCTCGCTCATTGACTTTATTCTGATACGCAAACAACCCTTAATTAATTCCTCTGGCAAACTTTCCTGATGGGAGAGATGCAGTAACAAGTCCCTCTGTGAGTGGTTGGCATATAATGTTTGATTTATAATGTTTGATAATCTAACATTTCTCCAGAAGATCCTTGACGTTCCTCCACATTCGTGTCTTCCGCAGGATGCTGGAGTACTCCCTGGACCTGCAGAACGTCAGCTTCTCAGCGGTCCGCACCGTCCGCGTCCTGCGGCCGCTCAGGGCCATAAACAGGGTCCCCAGTAAGTCGGATTCTTATTCCTCCCAGTTGATGCAAGTTCTTTATATCTGTGCCCCAAAGGTGGAAGAGCAAACACAGATGCTTCCCGTTGCAGCTGAAGCCTTCACCCAAGCTTGGTAGCGCGAGGTCTCTGGTTTCCAGTGCCTGGCGCTCCCCTGCTTTAAATAATATTCCTTTTGACACCTGTGGGATCAGAGATGAGACACCAGTCAATAAGATATCCAAGACTGTCTTCAGATGCCTTCCTTTCTTATCTGAAGAGGGTTTTAAGAGGCTGCTAAGGTGTAGGGATGCCGCTGATAGGGATGGACTGAGCCAACAGCCTTTGCCAGGCAGCACAGGCAGAGGGGTCTGGTCTGAGTCACGCTGCTCCCACCCCCCCTGTGCTACTCCATCCTTCCCTGGAGAAATTGGGGTGAGGAAATCTTGTTGTGCCTGGAGACAACCCCCCGAGAGGTGCCAAGGAGCCTGCTCTTGGAGCATCTCTCGCTCTGCTCCTCAGAGCTGGTCTGTACATCAAAACTCCCCAACGCCTCCAGAGCAAGCCCGGGTGGGATGGGAGATGGCTAGTCAGTCCTGGTTTATCAGGTCATGCGTGAGGATCTGAGACCCCGCCTTGAAGACCAACGGGTGGCATTGCCTGCTCCTGCATGGCAGCAGGCGATGGCAGTCCAGCCGCCTGCTCGGAGAGGCACTGGCCATCGCTACCCCCACCAAACTGCCCAGGGAGCCGCTCCTGCTGCGCCGCGCTGGGCAAAGCCCGGAGCGCTGCGAGAGGCGCTGAGCTCCGTCCCTCTCGGACACTCTACGGACCAGGTGTGTTAAGCGTAAGGACAACTGACTGCATCAGAAATGTCATTTTCCTGGTCCCACGGTCCTGGGTATCGAATCCAGCATTGTTTTAGCCAAATTAAATCCAAGCCTGAACTCCCCTATGTGAACCAGCCCAATGCCTTGACGAGAACTAATCAGCTTCAGTTCTGATTGCCGATGCTGGAGGTGCCTGGGCTCTATTTATTTTTCTGGTCCTGACTCTTGAACTTTATCTGGCTTTGCTGCCGCTGTTGCTGCTGTTTCAATCGTTACAGCAGCTTCAGAATCCTGTTTGCAATGTTGGTTTTTTTTTTTATCCCCTCTGCTGAACTGATGGATGGCTGAATTTATCCGCCACTGTCTAACTGGGGATGTAATTCACTTAATGTATTTTGAAATCCCGGGTAATTTATCTTGGCTTCTCTGCAACATCGTTACAATGGGATGGGAATGTAAGGTGGGAAAAAAAAAAAGAGTTTTGTATGATGATAAATGCAGTAACCGCAGAAAGTCATTTCAGTTAATTAGATGTTGATGCAAGGTGGTTGTCCCCCAGCAGAGGAGTAGAAGAAAAACCCTGACAGAGGAGGTGACAGCATCAGGAAGAGAGAAAAAAAAGTCTTCTTGAAGTATCAAAGTAAAGGGTGCAACAGTAAAGCTTTCTTTAAATGAAAATCAATATAAACGAGTGAGAGAATGCAGAAGATGGGGAAAGAAGGAGAGTGAGAGATGAGCAGAATATTACAGAGACGTCAGATGAAATCAATTTTTTTGTGTGTAAATGTCAAGTTGAAGTCACCATCAATTTGTCTTTGTTACAGAACTGGCTGTTCCTGAACTTGTGAGAATTAACTGCCAGAGAGAGTCCTGTATTTTAAGGAAGAGAGGGGATTTAGGGTGGATCAGGGGAATTAGGAAGGGAAGGGAATTTTAATATATAGAGCAGGGAAAGAAATAGGTCTGAGCAAGAGAGAACATCAGGGTTTGGTCTCAGGGAAGAAAGGAGACATATAATTGCTAGAAAACTTTAGGAGGAGAAGAGGACTTGAGATGTGTTGGTGAGGGGAGGGAGAGGAGAAGGGAAGGTAGGTTGTGTGCCGGGGAGCAGGGCACGGATGAAGGGGGTATCCCAGGGGCTTTGGGGGGAAAGCAGGGGGGACTGGGGAGCTGCAGGTGTTTGCAAGCCACGTGTGGGTGACAAGGACAGCAGATGGGAAGGCAGTGGCTGTCAGTGGAAGGAGAACTATGGATGGAAAGGAAAAGGTCAGGAGGACATAGCTGGAATAACAAAATCCAGCGTGGACTTTTCCTCTTCCCTGAGCTCTTCCTCTTCTCCTCAGGTATGCGTATCCTGGTGACACTTCTTTTGGACACGCTGCCTATGCTGGGGAATGTCCTCCTCCTCTGCTTCTTTGTCTTCTTCATCTTTGGCATCGTGGGAGTCCAGCTGTGGGCAGGTTTGCTCAGGAACCGCTGCTTCCTCCCTGAGAACTTCAGCATGTGAGTCTGCGCAGGCAGCAGAAGTGTCTCTCCACCTTGGGCGAGTCTGTTCCTCCAGGAGACAAGGCTATCCTCCATTATCCTCCTGGTCTTCCCTAAATGCTCCCTGCTCCTAAATGCCACCGCAAGTCCTGCCCCGCCACGCACGGCCAGAACGGAGCGAGCTGTGACTATTTGCCATTTGAGTCCTGCAGGGCTGTCCTTAACCCTCAGCTGGCACGTGGGAACCTCTCTGATTGACAAGAGCCTCCAAAAAAACCCCGAGCGTTAGAGTTCAGGCTTTCTAAATTCAGCATATCATTAACGTGTGACCTTTTCTGCATTTGTCAAGACGTTGAGGTCTGAATCCCATTCAGCAGCTGGTGGTGTTACTCTGTATGGCATTTGTAGTCCCACCTAAATCCCAGGGAATGCTGATGGAGCTACCATACATTTCAGGATGCTAAATCCTTTTCAGTCTTGGAGCAAGAGATAGTCCCTGTCCCAAAGTGCTGTTGTTCACGCGTCCCTGGATTTTAAGGCCAAGAGGGCTATTGCGATCAAACGGGGTTTTGTAGCACCCCGTTTCCTGGCCAGCCAGTGTGCCAGATGTAGGAATGTTTGAACAGTGGTTGAAATAACCCTCTGTTCTGGTAGCTGTCAGCCTCTTTCAGAGCGGGATTTCCATACCTGTTCTCCTACCTCCCTGCTTTTTTCCACCACCTCCCTCCCTTCAAATGCCAGGAGAAGGGCCTGTGACAGCAAGCCCTTGATGGCTGCTCTGCTGAGCTCCGGCCCTCCAGGCTGGTGCTCGGTTATCTGGTTGTCTTCACGTATGGCAACCGCACTGCAGATAGTGCCGTGAGCCCAGAAACGGAGGAAGGTGCCAATCTGACAGGCTCCTCTCTTGTTATTAGGGGTTATCAGCTGCAAAACAAAAGGCTCCCAAACTCCGTCACCTTGCTGTGGATCGCTTCCAAATGTCAACTCAGAGTTGATGTGGGTAGATCCACACCTGGATGGAGAAGTCCTGCACACCCAGAGCCTCTCGCTTGCACACAGCAGGATCATAGGATCATAGAATGGTTAGAGTTGGAAAGGACCTTGAAGGTCATCTAATTCCAACCTGGAACACCAGGACACCTTCCACTAGATTAGGTCGCTCAAAACCCCATCCAATCTGGCCTTGAGCGCTTCCAGGGGCTGTGGCCGGTTTGGCTCCTGGGTCCGGCGCTGGCATGATGCACCTTTTATCATCTTCCAGTCAACTGCCACCCCTCTTGTAGGTCGTGCCCTCAAAGGGCAGTTGGGACAGTCATTACCAGGGCACGTCCCCGTTAAGTAAATGGCGGTGGAGCAGGGGGACTGCTTCACCACTGAGTAAATCCGAGAGAGCCCCAGGTTTGGGTGCTGTTTAATTGAGCCAGAATTCCAGGGGTTTAGATAAGCTTTGGAGGGTATTAAAGGCAATTCCGCAGGAATTAACCAGGCTGAACTAGGCTTAAAAATATCTTTGCAAGCTTTAGTGGGAGTCCTGGCAGCATTAAGGAGATAGCTGTGTGCAGAGCGAGAAGCCAGTTTCTGGCTGGCCATAGGTTGTTTCATCTCCCTGAAGGGTGTTTTTGCCTGGTTTGCTGTGGCAAAGCCACCCTCAGAGGGAATTTGGAGCTTATCTGTGGGCTGAACAGGCACTGTGAAATGCAGATGAAGGCCCTGTGTTTGGTTCTTAGGAAGCTTGGGAGGTCCTTGTACGTAGCCTCTCCCCAAGCCATTCTCAGCATCTCCAGGAGGGCAGGAGATACAGGAGCTTAAACTGACCGATTTCCATCTTCCTGCAGCAAAGATGTTTGAGAGAAGCCCTGCCAGGCTGAATCCTGCTCCTGGTCCCCTAAAGTCAAAGCCGGAGCACTTCCAGATGGAGTGACTCTTAGTAATGTCATCAGAAGGGTTACTGAGTGGGCGAGTGCTCTGCCGCCGTTTCCCAAAACCCAGTTAGGGACATCATCTCACCCGCAGGGGCTGCAGAAAGTCTAAGGGGACCCCTTTAAAAAAAAAAAAAAAAAAAAGCTTTGAGATCCAGAATAACAGATGTCAGACTTTGCTGTTACAGTAGTTACTTGCCAGGTTGCCCGCAGTCGGTGTGCAAACCCCCTGTCTGGACTCTTTCAGCCCCTACACGGTGGATTTGGAGCGATACTACCAGACAGAGAACGAAGACGAGAACCCTTTCATCTGCTCCCAGCCCCGGGAGAACGGGATGCGCTACTGCCGAAGTATCCCAACGCGGAGGGAAGAGGGTCTCGAGTGCACCCTGGATTATTATTCCTACAACGACACCACCAACACGTCCTGTGTCAACTGGAACCAGTACTACACCAACTGCTCCGCCGGGGAGCACAACCCCTTCAAGGGAGCCATCAACTTCGATAACATCGGCTACGCCTGGATCGCGATATTCCAGGTGAGCCCTGTCTGCCAACTGTTACAAGGTGGGCGAAGAGCCCCTCGTGCCGCCCAACGCGTTCGCAGGGGCTGCGCAACCACACTCCTGGGGGCTATTTTGTCCCAGCAAGCGCTTACATAGTAGTGCACGGGTGCTGGAAACGTCAGGGATACAATTTGGTGCCTGCTTTGAAGGTGCCTCCATCTCATGTGCGTGGACAAAACCCCGGTCTCCAAACCCTGTGTGTGCGCAGTGAGACCGCCCTGACGCGGAGCAGAGCCTGGAGACTGCTCTTCCCTCTGCAAAATGCTGTGGTGGGAAAAGAAGGAAAAGAAGCAGCTGGAAAGGAAGGGCTGGATTCAGCCTGGGCAGCTGGCAACGTGGCTGTTGGCGTCGGTGGGAGCAGGATTTGGCTCCTCAGTGTTTTGTGCTGCACCAAGACCAGCTATGGGGTGTCAGAAAGGACCCAGCCAGGAGAAGCTTTGCTTGTGCACTTGATGTTGTAACTGAGCCTTCATGCATTTGTTTTCCCTTCCTGTCTCCTCCAGGTCATCACACTGGAAGGCTGGGTGGACATCATGTACTTTGTCATGGATGCACACTCCTTCTACAACTTCATCTACTTCATCCTCCTGATCATTGTGAGTGGCCTTAGGGGAACACGGGGGACCTCCTGGCATTTGGAGAGGGCAGAGTGGAGTGACTCGGAGGAACAGGGTAGATAATACAGTGAATATAAAAGCCGCGGTAGAAACCAGCCTGCTGGAAGACACGTGGCTTCAGTGTGGCATTGTATTGCAGCTGCATTTTGCTGAAAACGTGAATGAAGGGGAAAGAAAGACCTGCTTAAGTCATGGTAGATATACTTCTGTTGCTGCTGCATCTACTACTTCTCTCCTTGTGCTGCCAGGTCCTCTCTCTTAATTGCCACCTTGAATTTAAGTGTAAAAGTGGGCAAATTTCCCCTGGATGGGTTTTGCACTCTGGAAGGGGAGGAGGCTGCCCAGAAATTCTCTGGTATCGAAGAACCCCAGAAGTCTTTGGTGCAGAGGGGACATTTCAGGAAAACAGTCCCAAACTTCAGAGAGCACATTAAGAAAGGAGGGAAGAGATGACTGCCCACAGCCCACCCACGCTTCACAGCATCATCCGAGACCACCCACAAAGGAGCCAACAAAGAGTTTCTGTGGGGTGGGCTCCATGATGGGCTTCATCTATGCGAGCAGAATTGTCTACCGTGACTGGCTGAGCTCGTTGTCTAGACTCCCTTTATCGTCAAGGGAGAAAAATAGGTGCTTTAGGGGGGTGATTCATCTCCTCTGAAGGTAGACATCCAAAATAAATTAGATGCATTGCAGACTTGATGTGCCTATTTCTCTCTTGACTCTAAAGGATCATTAGGTGCCTCACTCAGATGTAGCCGAGATAAGTGAGATGAGTCCCTTTCTTGCTGTCTAATTGGACTAAGTCCAGCAAAATAGCTGCACGTTGTCCATTAGGCCGTTGTGGGGATTTCTGCTCATCTTCAAACCAGGACTCAAACCCTGATGAGAAGGTAGGAGGTCGTTTAGCCCACGATGCTTTTTCTAGTTCATCTATTAGCTTCCCCAAAAAAAGAAACAGCCCCTTACTCTCAGCATCTCCAAAGCGATGGAGAGGAAGGGCAAGCAGTACTTTTCCAGATGCCGTGCGAGTAACGTTAGCAGTGTGTGGTAGCCCGTTAGCACGTCGGTAATTCTCTGTGATCCACGCTGGGCTCTGCAGAAGGCAGAACCTCATGAAACCCTGGTTGGAAATAAAATCTCCGGGCTGTGGGTGCAGACTGCTGATGCCCTTGCGTAACAGTCACCCGCAAATCCCGTTAGCAGGGGAAAGGGATCTGCTTGCAAGCTGCCCACACGCTGCCAGAAAAAACGCTCCTATCAGGAAGGCTCAGTGCATTCATCGTAATGCCACTAATTGTGATAATTACAACCGCTGTCTGCAGAGAGCGAAAAACACCATCTTAAAAGAGCAAAAGCTTTTTGTCAAAATAATCTTCTCCCGTCTTTGATCTCTGACGTCCTCCGTGGAGCGCTGGCGTGGGAGTCCCTGGGGCGGGGGCTCGGGGGGTGAGTCAGCCCCTCCGCGGGCCCGGCCGGTGGTCCCTGCTGGGGACGCAGGGGCTGGGGCTGGCTGGGGTTTGGCCCCGCTCCTCACGCCGGAGTGTGGAGCGAGGCAGGGCATGGTCACCCCGAGGTGGCTGACGGCTCCCGTCCCTTTAGGTGGGCTCCTTCTTCATGATCAACCTCTGCCTGGTGGTGATAGCAACGCAGTTCTCCGAGACAAAGCAGCGGGAGAGCCAGCTGATGAAGGAGCAGCGGGTACGCTACCTGTCCAACGCCAGCACCCTCGCCAGCTTTTCGGAGCCGGGCAGCTGCTATGACGAACTCCTCAAGTATCTGGTTTACATTGCCCGTAAAGGCAGCAAGCAGCTCGTGGAGGTCTACCGCGTGGCAGGCGTGAGGATGGGCTTCCTCACCAGCCCCGCGAGCAAGGCAGGGGCCGACCGGCACGCTGGGAAGCACCGGAGCAGGAAGAGGTCCTCCGTGCACCACCTCATCCACCACCATCACCACCACCACCACCACTACCACCTGGGCAATGGCAACTTGCGGGCACCCCGCGCCAGCCCGGAGATCAGCGATGTGGAGACCAGCTCGCTCCACAACGGGACCAACCGGCTGATGCTCCCCCCCTCAACACCGAACCCCCACGGGGCTCCCAGCGCCGCTCCCAGCAACACCGAGTCCGTCCACAGCATCTATCACGCTGACTGCCACTTCGAGCCGGTGCGCTGCCGGTCATCCCTCCCGCAGGCGGGCCTCGGCTTGCCGAGCCCAGAGGGGATCCCCAAGAACATTGTGGGCACCAAGGTGTACCCCACGGTGCACTCCAGTACCTCCCATGAGATGCTGAAAGAGAAGAACCTGGGGGAGGCGGCGGTCGGTGCCGGGAGCAGCACCTTGACGGGCCTCAACATCCCGCCCGGGCCGTACAGCACCATGCACAAGCTGCTGGAGACGCAGAGCACGGGTGAGCCCGGGGCTGGGGCTCGGTCTTGGGGTTGCCTTGCAGATATACGAGCTACGACCTAATTTTTTTCTCTTTCGGAATCTTTGCAGGGTTTTTTTCAGTCCACGTTACGGAGAAAGGCGATGGCTTTCCAGGTGAGGCCAACACGAATTTTCTGATCTACCTAATGCATCTTATAGCCAAAATCAGGAGAGAGGTTTCAACCTCCCGGACTTCATGCTTGCGAGAATCCAAGGGAAATGAGTGTTTTCAATGGACCCGCTTTTTTTCCCATCTTCATCTCCCCCCAAACCAGTTTATTCTGCAGTTACAGGGAACGCTCCCCAAATCCCCGCACTCCCCAAATCAGCCAGAACTGGGCTCAGTGCTGCCGAGCAGAGCTGGAGCCCAGCCTGGCCACTTCCAAATGGCCACGTCCCTTCCTCGCTGGAATGCAGTGGTTGCCCACCACTTGCTGTAGATCTTGGGGATGGACACCTTCCAGATCTGAGTCCCAACACGTCCCTGAGCACTGCGGAGCTCTGCTCCCCACGGGACGCGAGGCTCAGGGAGATCGAGTGCCTGCTTGGCACGAGTGCTCAGTGGCAATCGCAGATGCTGCGTATTAAAAATATCTGTGATTTGCTCAGGAAGCCCGTAACGGTGCCAGACACCGAATGCAGCTTTCCTGGATCGGGGGTTTGATACTTTCACCACAAGATGCTCTTTCCCCCCTCCACATCCTGAGGTTTGGGAGCTCCGGCCAGTCTAGTCCAAACCCTCTCAGCCTCCAAGAAGCCTTCCTGGCCAAGCTTTCCCAGGCGGTCAATGCCTTTCCCACCCCTTTGCGGTGGCATTGACCTTTTCCAACCAGGAGATGTGCAGGGAAGAGACCGAGTCCAGCCCCAGAGCTGCCTGGAGACAAAAAACACAGAGCTGCGCTCTCGGTTGGTTTAGCTCTGGGTTTTTGTTTGTGCCGCTGCACGCTGCTGTGCGTGAGTCAGGAGGGTGCTTTGCGGACAGCCTCTCCCCTTGCAGCCAGCTGGTGGGATTTTTAGGGAATATCCCGCTGGTATTGTCACCCGGGAGCCACCTGGCAGCTGCCGTTGGAGGGCAGCGCGTGGAGGGGTGAAGCTGATTTCGGAGCATCAGCAAACAGCGGGAGCAGGAAAGGAGCCTGCTGGTGGCAGCGCTCCCAATAATTACAGCCCGGAACCTGCCAGGGCCGGGGGAGCTTTCTCCTAGCCGGAATGGCCAGCGGTATAGTGAGGTGGGCTAGGGGGTCCTGGGCTGGTGGAGTGTCTGCCTGTGGGCAGTAAAGGCGGCTTTGTAACCGGGGAGAAGGTGCTGGGGGAGCCCCGGTTTTGCCCAGGGCTCTTTCACCCAGCAGGAGCCCTTTTCCCCTTAGGAAATGCCTCTCACGTCAAGGACAACGGCTTGGTGCCGACGGGGCCGGGGGGTTGCTCCCGTCGCTGCCCGCAGCCCCCCTGTCCCCGCTGACGGGCTGCCCTGCCCCGCTGCCCTTTCAGGTCCCTGCCAAAGCTCCTGCAAGATCTCCAGCCCCTGCGCCAAGCTGGACGCCGGCTCCTGCAACCCCGAGAGCTGCCCTTACTGCCTCAAGGCGCTGGCGAGCGAGGCCGAGCTGACGGACAACGAGACGGCCGACTCGGACAGCGAGGGGGTCTACGAGTTCACGCAGGACGCCCACTACAGCGACCAGCGGGACCCCCAGCGGGGCAGAGCCCGGGCCAGGCGAGCGAGCCGGGTGCTGGCCTTCTGGCACGTGGTGTGCGAGACCTTCCGGAAAATCGTGGACAGCAAATATTTTGGCCGTGGGATCATGGTGGCCATTCTCATCAACACGCTCAGCATGGGGATTGAGTACCACGAGCAGGTGAGCGCTGTCCCGGCGCAGCAGGGATGGGGGTGGTGTTATGGGTCCGAATTCAGCCACCGGCGGGATGGTTTGGGGCAGGGGGCATTGGGGTGCCATAGGAAGTGTCCCAAGACAGAGCAGAGCTGATTTTTCTCCTCTGGGCCTGCTGCCAGCTTGTGGGTGGCCATCGCTCTGGGCTACGTGAACTCCTGCATCCCAGCCCCGCCAGGGATGCTCAGCACCGTGCCGAGACCACCGTCACGTGGGCAGCCCCACACATTGCTGGTTTCTGCGGCGTGGGGGCTAAGGAGAGGGAGCAGGCATTGGCCGCTGGCTTTGTGCCGGCCCGGCAGTGCTAGCGGCGCTGCCGGCGGCTGCGGGCTCCGGGGTCGGCGCAGCTGCAGGCGGGGAAGTCTATTGAATTTGCAGTCCCCGGAGAGGAGGTAACAAATGCCTTTGCCTCCCCGGTGAACGCTCCAGCAACAGCACGCTGAGTCCAAAATAGACTCGTCGCTGGCTATTCCTCCGCTCGATTATCTGAGTCCTTGCAGGCAAGCGGCTGCCTCTGCTCCAGCCTCTCGCACACTTGTCACCTAGCAGAGCTTTTTCCCTATATATAGTCATTAAGAAGAGAAGTTGTCACGTTCCTCTTGAAATGTCTCCATAAGGCTGACAAGAGCTCCGCTTTTAGAGAGGCTTTTGCACGGTCTGGTCTCACGTAGGTGTTGCGGCTGCTGCCGGCGGCGTGGCGCCCTCGGTCCTGCCGCGGGCCTGGGATGGCCTGGGGCTGCGGGTGTACGCGTCGATTGGATTTGGGGGGAGGAGAGTATTAGCGGGGATGCTAAGATGCTGCAAAACCTTGTTATAGACCCCTCCAACGCTTGGGGGCTCCGCCAGCCCAGCGTGGTGCTTCTCCCGGGATGCCAGACCCCTCCCCTCCCGACAGACACGGCCACCCCTGTCCCAGCGCCAGCCGGTGCTGGGAGCTCCCTCGGTCCCGAGTCGTGGCTGTTTACTTTTCTCCCTCCCTGGCACCGTCTGTGTTTGCAGAGTCACTCCCGGTCGCGTGCAGAGGTGTTTCTCCCACAGCTCCCAGTGGCAGCGGTGCTGGCCGCAGACCGGCTTCAAATTCCCGTGTCCTCCCGTGGCATTAATGCCTCAGCGAGTGAACGCCAGGGCGACACGGCTGTGCTAAATGTGTCCCTTCCAGCCAGCGCCTTCTCCCCGACGCCCTAATGCAGTCTGGCTGGCTCACCCTTGTTTTCAGTACGCATTAAACGGCGATGGGCTCTGAAGTCCCGCAGGCTTCACCTTTGTGTGCTGCCCTGGGTGGGAGCTCTGTGGGGGAAGCTTGAGTGATTCCACCTTTATTTAATAATATCGGGAAGATCACCTCCTAAGAACCTGGTGGGGGAGGTGGCTCAGGAAACCGATAAACAGTTACGTTCCTCCTTTGGCTGCGAGATGAAAGCAGATCCGCCGTGTCTTTGCTGCCGCTGTCGAAGGGGCGGATTGTCAAACCTTGTTGCTCTTTATCAGGAGCATCTCTGGGAGATGCTGGCGTTGGCTCCCACCGTGCCGGCACCAGGGCGACCCTCCCACCGGGGATGGGTGGCCGAGCAAGCTCCCATCATCAAACACCCTACGGGCAACACAGCTCCTTAAGTCTTCGGCTCGGGGGAGTTGGGGCAGCGGGGTGCTGGCTGCTGCCCCAGCTCATCCCAGCAGGCAGCTGGATGGGAAGAGGCTGATTTTTGTGGTGGTTTTTGGGTAACAAGGTGAAGGGAGCCGATAAGCGTGGGGGGACTCCAGACGCCGTGGGCGGTTGCTTTCTTTGACGGTATTTTGAAGCTACTACTGTTCCAGATTCCTTTCTCCCAGGCATTTGGAGTGAACAGCGGAACTTGTTTTTATTAGTTCATCTGCTCAAAGTGGTGGCAGAGAGCAGAGAGGTGTTTTTCCATAAACTCGGGAGGCTTATAGTCTGCAGTTTCATAATCTGGCAGTCGTGAGAGCAGGGGTTAGAGGGGAGAAATGCTGGACCAGGCCTTTTTGCAGAGATGATAAACACCGAAACGTGTGATTTTTTTTTTTTTTTTTTCCTTCAGAAGAGCCTTTCCTAAAAGTCCAAGTGATCAACCACGCCATATTTATCTTCATTGACTGATGTTTGCAAAGACGTGAGGGGGCTTGAAGAGTACTTGACTCCATGACTTTCTATATTAAGCTCTCTGCTTATTTAATGAATATTTACTTCTTGGGCTTTTCACATGAGGCCACCCTGGGCACACCGGGCTATATTAGGATAAATACTTTCAGGACATGTTTTATGGTGCCATATCAAAAGCCTTGTGTTGTTTACCAGCACCTTGCCAGAGGGGAGAGGATGCGCTAGCGGCTACTGTGTGAGGGGAAGGATGGGCTGGTGGTTACTCTGGGAGGAGGAAGGCTTCTGCCCTCCCATCTGTCCCCAGCAGTGTTGGGTGGGATTCAGCAGCTCTGGGACCACCGGAGCATCCCGAACTTCAGAACATGAGCTGGTCAGCTGAGGTCCTCGATATAGCCAGAGGAGAGAAGTATGCTCCTCTGGAGGCTTTGCATCTCACCGTGGGACAGGCACCCTGGAGAGACCTGCTTTTCTCCACGGAAGATGCCTAGAAAGATGCACTCGCTTAACAGACTTATCAACCAGAGAAGGCCAGGTTGGCATATTTGGGATGAAAGCGGTGCTTAGAAGGTACATCAAAATGAGTGGAAATTTGGAGTGCGTTGAAAACACTGTCCCCCGCCTCTTGCTGCTCATTTGCATTCACCCATCGGTCAGCCCGGGCAGACCCAGCACCTGCGGCCAGGGCTGCGGGCTGCACACAGCAAAGGTAGTTCGTGTCCCCAGGAGCTCACCTCCTACCTTAGGACCTTCCATCCCAAAGCTCCTCTCCATAGACCACCTTCCACAGTGAAGTCGTTGTCAACAAAGATTTTACCGTGGCACGCCCGGGGCTGCAGGAGCTGGGTTTCCTCCAAGCTCCTTCTGACACGAGCTTGCTGACTTTCTCGCTGAGCATCAGGTTGCTTCCACGTTGGTTCCTGCAAGCCGTAGGTACGCCTGACCGGGCTTAACTCGGCGTTTTCTGCCCATCCTCCCCGCCGGTCCAGCTCTGGCTCTTGCCTTTCTCACAACCGCTGGGTTCAGTGGGAGGAAAGCGGAGCGGTTGGAGGTGCACATAGCACTCACGGCGTCGCGGCTGCTGGGCAGCAGTGTGAAATTTTCCATCAGGGAAATGACAACCAGATTGCTGCGGATTATTAATGTGACTGCTAAATAGCTTGTTTTTCTACGGAGATGAAGCAAAATGCAGGTAGAAACTATTAGCTTTGGGAAGAGGAATATAAAGGTGATTTAAAGGTAGACTCTGGGGGATTTTAAGTACACTGTTGAACCAATTGACTGATTCGCCTTAGGGAAGCTGAGACGCCGCAGCGCTGTGGGTTCAAACGGCTAGGGCTTTGCAAAAGCTTGTTCTGCCACAGAGCAGGAGTAAAATGTGCTGCTAAACCAGAGGGTTCCTGTGCTGCTTTCCCCCCCGCCCTGGCTGCGAGCCAGGCTGTGTTCCATAATGTGCTGCCTTTCTCTTTTTTTTTCTTTCTTTTTTTTTTTTTTTTCTTTTTCTTTTCCTTCTCCAAATCCTTCCTTGGAGTGAAATGCAAAGGCTTTAGTACAAGGCGTGATGTTGGACTCCTCAGCAGGGGAAAGAATTCAGCAAGGGCTTCCTTGAGGAAGGGCTTTGGGGTTTTGTTTTTGTTTTTAAAATCTGGTTCGCATTGAGCTGCCTGGCTGTTCCGATTTTCCTTGTCTGAACTCGCATTGTATGAACTATACCCTACATATTCATTTGTTTAAATAGCGCTTGAATTTCAGCCGCCGTCTCTGCGGTGTTTTGCCATTGTTAACATAACAAGAAGGAGACCGGAGAGTCCTGCGTTGGCCTCCCCAAAGCTGCAGTCCGTTCAAATCCATGGCTGGAGCTTGTGGGGACTTGGATCTAGACCGATCCAAGACTCTGGTCTCTCTGAAGGAAGGAAGAGGAAATTGGTTCAGACCTGTAGAGAACCTTTTGTTAATTTTTAAAAGCAAATTGGATGAGACGACAAGGGTGAACGACTCTCTGGGGCAGCACCCAAGGAGAAAAGCTCATCGTCCGTGGGAGGCAATTCTTCAAGGAAGTGGGAAGAGGCGGTGGTTGACATCCCCTTCGCAGGAGAACAATGGGTGGAGTACCCCCAGCTACAGCTACGCAGCGCTGCCCCAAACCGAGGTGTGCAAACTCCATCTGCAGAAGGCAGCGGCAGCCTAAGCCCGTGGTAGTATCTCGAGCTCAATTCCCAGCGCATCCCGCTGCAGGGGCCTGGCGCGTACAGGGTACAGATGATGTAAAGTTGTCACTGGTAACGTTACGATTTAATAGCTGCTGCGGCATGGAAATATCAACCATCTGTGCCAAAGCGTCAAAGGAAAGCTTGCTGGCAAAATGCATTAAAATGTCTATTTATGTAAACAGTCGAGGCTGGAGAACAGGGGAGTCGTCTTAATCAGCATCAGGGGGTGTGACATTTTCAGGTAGCCAGGATGATTGAGACGGGGAGGCGAGGGGTTAGGAAACCTGCTGGCGTGGAGGAACCATTAGGCTCCAGGTTCACGTATTAATAATACTCACCCAAATGGCATTTATGTACTTCTGTTTCTGCCCGAATTCAGTGCGCGGGGAAGAAGGTAACGGAAAATTATTAGCTGTCGTGACAGCCACTGATTGATTTCTCCACGTGGGAGGAAAATTTGATTGCTCCCTGGAGAAGCGGTGTAACGGAGCTGGGCAGTGGGGATTTGGCAGGCTGGTGCCCCGGTCTTGGGGTGCGTGAGTCTGTGCTAGTGTCCAAAGTCCCGGGCAGGCTGGAGGACAGCAGGTTTGGATCCACTTGTGAGCGCTGCCACAAGAAATAAGGGCGTCTTGGGGATCAGAAACACTTTGCTCCCAGGACTTTGGTGGTCAAGAGCATCCTAACCTCCACCACTTGCAAACCAAGTTGGACGTTTTGCTGCTGGCTGTAGGAGAGGTGGAGGGCAGCCGCAGGTTTGTCAGGCTGCTCTTTTGACATCCCTGTGTGCCAAAATGAGATCTTGCCGAGTGGTCGTTCGCCTCCCGAGGAGGCTGTGGAGGACGCGGGGATGAGCTGCAGCTGGCAGGATGCGTGCTGCCCGGCTCACCCGCGTCTGGCTGCGTGGGGTGGTCGCAGGCAACACCGTGTCCCTTCCAACCTCCGCGGCTCCATTTCAGGTTGACCCAGGACATCTAAATTTTGGCTTTTTTCATATGTGTGGATTTCTGGCCTCCAGGTCAGGAAGGAAGGGAATCCTTTGTTTGTAAAGTATTTTTGGTCTCTCTTGCAGCTCACTTGAATTGTTTCCTGCGATGCAAAGACCTGTCCCACATCCAGGCTGAGGCTGGTGCTGGTGCTGGTGCTGCGCCGGGGGCTCTGCATCCCACACTGATGCAATCCGGTGCTGTAACCCCTTAAACCTACACCCCGACTGCTTTAACCCAACCGCGCGGCCCGACTTTTCTTTATGGCGGAGTTTCTAATTTGATGCTTCCCTGTCTGAATGTGATTCATTGGGCTTTGATTCAGGAGGGCACGCGCCCGCATCCCTTGACTCGATGAGACAGCCTTTCCCCAGACAACCTCCGCCTGCCCCAGGCTCTTCCCAGGAACTCGCGAGGTCCCGTGCTCAACGCACCGTCTTCTCTTCCTAGAGATAGCTCCGCTGCCGCTTTGGGGCTTATCCCATGTCTCTATTTAACTCCATTACACATCTCTCCAGCCCCGTGCCAGCTACCCTTAGCCAAGCGATCAAAGCTTTGGCAGCGCAGCGAGGCTTTCCCTCCCTCGGTGTCTGCTGGCTTTGCCCAACGCAGGGCTTGTAGTTAGCGTCAACTTAATTTCTCAGCACTACAGCTGCATCGGGCACTCCCACCGAAGGAAAATGAGGTGCCCTATAGATTCGCACGTGCTGTATTCAATTAGCTCCCGCTTGAGCAGAAATTACTCTTATTAACAGTTTGTTGTTGGAGACGGGAGGAGTCAAGTCAACGCTAATGGAAGTCATCAGAGCTGTTAATCACTAGGATCACTGACTTCAAAACCAGCTCTCTGTTTGTTATTTGGGGTAATTCTTTTTATGGACCTCGGGGGTTCTTCCGCTCATCAGTGATTTGAAGGGTTTATGAGGTCTTGTAGGAACTCGTGTGCTTTAATTGACTCGTTCACGAAGCTCCTCCAGAGTGCCATGCAAAATACAGGGGTGCCACGGCCCTCGTAGTCATTAAAAAAATAGGCTGTGCCAATAAAGTAGGTTGTATCCTGGTTCTGGAGCCTGAATGATTTGAAAATTAAATGAGATTTCATGCGACTGGAAAGCGTATGGGGTTTTTATCAGATAATTCAGTTCTCTGCATACTTTAGGGATGAGCCTATGTGGATTCCTTGACATCTACTAAAGTTTTCTTCAGCTCCCTGGATGGGGAGCCATAAGTGTCAATCCTTTCCTGTTAATTTAGTTCAGAGGCTGGAAATACTCGGGCTGCCTTAGATCCTATCATGACCGCTGTTGTTTCAGCTGCCATCCCTACCCGTGTTATCTCTGCTCAGGCAGCGTTGAGGAGAGACTCCGGCTCGGTGAAATGGGAAAATGATGTGTGCTTTCGAAACTCGCTTCGTCCCCGCGCAGATGAGAAATCGCTGCTCTCTGCAGATAGCCGGGCGTTTCTCTCTGCTCCTTCTTTGATTATTGTGGTTGTTCCCCTTGGGTGGGAGCCAGCAAACACAGTTAGAGCTTCTGGAGCCTCCTCAGCTTGCACCAGCAACCGCTTTCCGTCTGTTAAGCGTTCCTGATTGCTGATTGTTGGTGATTTCCCAGCGATCGGTCAATTTTTTTTCCCCCGGTTCTCTCCGGGTAGAGGTTGGTCCCGATGCTGTTGGTGCCCATGACTCTGCCCTGCTGCCACCCGTGTCCTCGCAGAGCCCCTTCCCACCCTGCTCAGCCCCCAGCGGGAGCGGGGACAGGAGCCGAGCGCCTTTTCCCTCATCTCTGCTGGATTTCAACTCTTTGTAATAATTGGTTTTTTGCTGATGTTAGGAAACGACCAGCTTTTCCCCATGGACGTCTGTCAGCATTAGAGATAGCGTTACCAGCGTCAGAATCCCGGGTTCAGCAGAACTGTGCGGGAGCCGTACAGAGACAGCCTTTTCCGTTCTCTTTTTTTATTTCCTCCCTCCCCCCGGTACCTTTTCAAGTACTAATGGGGAGATAAGTTTCAAACTCGGATTAGATTAACTAGAAATAGAGGGCTTTAAATCTCAAGTACTTACAAGGTGTGACCAAGTGGAAATGCAGCTTTTGTTCAGCTTAAGCTCCTTCGAAACCTGGGCAGAGGGATGAGCCTGTTCATGTTTTTCTTGCATTTTGTGGGATAATATTCATCCAGAAATCTCAAGCTGAGAGAGATAAGGAGTTCAGGCGAGAACGTCTGCTGTGCCTCCTGAGAACAGTAAAGAGAGCACAGCCCCAGGGCTTGGAGGCGGAGAGCATGGTCTGAGGTCCTGTTTATGGTCCTGGGCAGGGATAGTTCATGGCAGGTCCTTCAGCGTCACTTGTTGAGGTTCTCCATCGCACCTGCAGCTCGACCCCTCGTTTGCACCCCAGGCTCAGGGTGGACGGGAGGCAGAGGTGTGTGGGGACGCGGCCCCATCCGGGCAGTTGGGGCCGGGGAAGTTGGTTGTTGGCCATGGTTGCTCAACAAGGATGTGGCGGAGAAGGACGTCTTGCACCAGAAGATGCCACATCCATGGGACCCAGCTCCTTCCTCCCGCAGGTGTGGGGTGGGAAAGGGACATTTGTTGATTGGAACAGGGAGGAACGGGTGGAAGGTGAGGAGATTAGTGGCGGAAGGGGAGTCCCTCCTGTGCAGACAGCTCTGATTTCTCTGCAATGAAAGCTGCTTTCCTCCCTTTCTTACAGCATTACTTGCCGTGGCATGAAATATTCAGCCCGTAACAAAATCCTCCTTTCCCGTGCGGTGATGGGATGAAACTGGGCTTGTTTGCTTGTCTGTCAAAGTCATTTCCTTTTAATAAATGCCTGTAAATCCTGAACTTCCCAGCAGTCCTCCTCCAGCCCACCGAGCAGCGAGCCCTTTCCGTGTCTCCTGCCGCAGGAGGAGCAGAGCAAAAACCGCTGCAATCCCGCCGCTTTCTGAATTGTTTTCTTTAACCAATTTGGCAAAGGATGAGGAGAGAAAGCCTATCAGTCTGTTGGGCTGCGATTCAGCGCGGCTCAGGCTCACCCTGCTGGACCCAGGACGATCGCTGAAGCCCGATGCCTTTTAAGGAGCCCCAAAGACAATGAAAGTCATCGCTGAAAATATGCGTGGATTGAGTTTCTATTTATAAAGTAGCAAGCGGCTCTGGAGCTAAGAGGAGCTGTATTTACCGAAGGGAACCAAAGTGGTTTTTTGGATGGCCGTGGGTCAGCGGGTGCACCAAGGCGGGGGGGGATGATGGGGGTGCGATGAAGGAGAAGGCTCGTTGGTTGACTGAGGACACAGCCATGAGTTATAAATGATGGGGAATCGGGTGAGGGAGAGGGCAAAAAAGGGCACCTCATTTTGTTAATCAATAGCTGCTTCCGTTCATCGGAATTTCTTGCATTTTGCCCCAGGACTCGTGGTCCGGCTTCTGTTTCGAGGCAGCCGTGGTGCGTGTCTGCACCCACGCGGAGGGTGGAGAGGATCTCAGTGGAGCCATGTCAGGTTGAAAATCCTGTCTTTGTGTGACCGGTTTGATATGTTTTTTTTTCTTATGTATATATATATTAAAAATCTGCAAGTGATGAGTCAGTAAAATGTTGTTGGTGTTTCCTGTGAAATAGCTGAGGTCGGTATTTTCTTTCTGTGTTATTTTTCCTTAGTTGCCATGGTAATGACTTCAGAAGGTTTTATCCTGCAGCCGTTTGAATGGGTTAGAAGTTTTCATGGTCTTCTGGATCCGCTCGCGGAAGCAGAACCGTCGGGATCAGGAGGGATCTGCCTCCTGGCCGGTCACCCCGTCCCTCCCTCCGTGCTGTGGGGAGACAGAGTGTTTGTTTCTATTTTCTTTTATTGTTAGCGAGATAGAGAGGGAAGACCCTGGGGTGCTTCGGCTCTTTTGTGCTGACACCCCCAGGGGCAGCGGCTGGGCAAGACCAGGCTGAGCCGCAGCCTGGGCCAGGGGCAGATGGGGATGGAGGGGTCCGTGCCAGCCATGCCCACGGCGCCGGGTGCAGGGTGATGGTGATGATGATGATGATGAAGAGCCTATGCCTTATATGGGTCATGGCTGGAGGAAGGCAGGAGTAGGAGCCTTGTAAGCTCAGTGCACCGTCTGCCAGGGCACTTGGTTGCCTTTCATCCCACAGCGGGGCTTGTCTTTCAGGAACTGGGGAACTCGACCCCTGTGGCTTCTGCTTTTAATGGCCCCAGCCCCTGTCTTCACCTTTTTCCCGACTCCTTGCCTGCAGCATCGCTTGCTCAGCAGACACCTTGGAGCCCCGTGCGCGGGAAGGAGTAGCACGTGCCACCGTCTCGTGCCCATCTGGAAACGCAGCACGTCCCTTCTGCCCCTGGAAACATCGCTCAAGAGCTTCTACTCAGTTTTTTTTTTAAAAAAAAAAAGGAAAAAAAAAAAAAAAAAAAAAAAGAAATGCATTATAGCCTATTCCTGAATGCTGAAAAAGCGCAAGGCGCCGGTCCAGCTCTGAGATACCCCTCGAGGCACCCGGAGACACCTTCCCACGTCTCCTCCTGCCGCCCGCGGCAGTGCCCTGCCTGGTGCCGGGCAGCCCCGCCTGAAGCCTCCCGGTGGGCTGCAGAGAGCATCCCCCCGTCGCCGCCGCGGTGCCCACCCTGCCGGGCCGGGGCTGCGCCTGGGTGGGTGGGTGGGCGCCCGCGGGGGCTCGCCTCGTCCCCGCCGCCGTCCTTGGCCGCGTGGTGTCCGGGGGAGACGCTGCGCTGTCTGCTCCCATTTCGCCTGCTGCCAGAGCTTGTCAATGCGCCGTTTGGTACATCAACAAATCGACACTACGCAAACACAAGAGCTAACAGGGAATGATTTATCCAGGCCGCCGCCGCGGTGTGTCCAGCAAGGCGAGGTGTCCTGGAAACAAAATTCGGGATTTAGCGAGGAGCCATCAGAAGAGCTGGTGTTTCGTGCCACAGCTGAAGCGCGCTTGTATCTCGCTCTTTCTGGGTGTTGCTCATTTAATCATAGGATGTTTTCCGTTTAATTAGTCACTGCTGCTACTGATGAGAGAATTAGCAGACTCTTCTCTTAATGGCGAAGCTGGGGCTGGGGCAGACGTGCTGTAGCGGGGGTGGTGGGCAGGAGGCTTTGGGCTGCGAAGAAACCCCAGGGTCTGCACCTCGCGCTCCGCTTAACCACAAAATGCCCTTTCCAGGGGGTTCCTGGAGGGGGTTGGTTTTTTTTTTCACATACATCATTTAGGCAAAGGAAGGATGCTACCTCCCCTGGCTGCTGTGGTGTGGCCCTCGGAGGGGAAAGCTGCTTGATTTTACGGGTTCTTTTCGTCCCCGCCCGGCGAGGAGCCGTGGAGCTGGTTGCGTGCCAGGGGTCGGTGACTCTCCCAGGTACATGATGTCTAGAGCTGGTCAACGTTGTTTTGATTAGACAGTTATTGTCAGAAAATGGCAGTTTATCGGACTTGAAGCTGTTCATGGGAGGGGAGCGGTTTCAGCGAACTGGCTTTGAAAAAAAAAAAAAAAGAAAAAGATTTATTGAAATACATTGTCTGAGATATTTGAAACGTCCATTTGAACAGTTGGGGAACAAAAAGTTCCATGTTCTTCTTCAAGCTGACTTTTGGTTATGTTTTTTAATTTCAGTTGATTTACGGTACTGAGCAAATGGATAAGGGAATAGGGACTGAAATGGAGGGGAGAGCTTTCAAAATTTTGGGCACAAACTGCTTCGTTTTGCCAGTTCTGAAACTCTGCATTCCTGTTTGGGATGGGATGGCAGTTTCAATTCCCGAGGGAGAGAAAAGCCACTTTCCTGCTGTATTGTAATGAAGTCTAAGGAAAGACGTCTCAGACATGTTTGTGATTTCTCTAGAGCAGAAGCATCTTATAAACAGCCTTATTATCTGTACGCATCTATGGCTGCACGGAAATCCCGTAGCTGGTGTTCTCGGACGTGTTTGCATCCCCACTGCCTGGCTGTCGTCCCCTTGGGCAGCGTCACGCTCTCAGCCCACCTCTCTTCTTATAAGTAATTCCCGGCGGTGCCCGTGGCAGGGGTCCGGGCGGGCGCCCCACGGACTGGCCGCGGCGATGCGTCCCTTGAAAGGGACCTGGAGCTGTTGCAGGGGGCTCATGAGCTTCCCTGGGGACCCCCCCGAGCAGGAGCGAGGGGCTCGGGGGAGAGTGCTCCGCAGCCGGCTGCAAAAATCCTCTGAGTAATTTGCATTGCACCGTCTCAACTGGTTCGGGATGTGTTGTTTCCCGAAGTGAAATAACTCCGTGATTTCAGCCGGGTCTGGTTGTTATGTGCTTCCCGCAGATGCTCGCCCTCCCCTGGCAGAGCTCCAGGCTGCCCTGGAGACCCTTCTCTTCTTCTGGCCAAGTGAAAGGGAAGATTTCCCTTCCTCTTCCAGCCCAATTTGGCCATTAATCTTAGATATTTGTTTTTGGATATTAATTCTCACTTCTGGTTCAGGAGGTCCCACTCTTCATTTTTGTTATGGGCACCCAATGTCTTAGATATTAAAATGTCTTAGATATTAAAAACCGTTTCCTGCAAAGGAAGTGGAAAAGAGTGTGTGGAGAAGGAGGGAGGGGGGGGCAGGTGGCTTTTTTGGGGTGAAGTGGGGGGAGATGGATAGATCTGGCACCGCTGCGGGTACTGAGCATCACCACGCTGCGTGGGCTGACCCATAGCCCTCCCGCGCCGGTGCCAGGGGTGTTTGGGGCTCTCATGAGCCGGGTGGGCTGGGAGGGATGTTTCGTGGGCTGGGGGGGTGTCACAGCTCTTCCAGTGGGTGCTGGGGGTACTGGGGAGTTGCAATGTAAGTGCTGCTCCCCTCATCACCCAGCTGGGCCCTGCCAGCGCCTCCCACCCGGATTTATACATCCCAGGAACGTCTCCAGCCAGAAGGTGCTCGCAAAGTGCGAAGGTTCATTAATCCACGCTATTAACGTGACCCGCCTGCTGGGGCTGGTTGGGTTTTCCGCATCGGCCCCCGCGGGGAAGGGATGCCCCGGCTGCGGGAGATGCTGGGCGCCGCTCAGGCATCGAGGGACTTAACCGGCTTGCGCCTGCGGGGCCGGTTAGATTTGGCAGCGCGGTCGCGGAGGGGGAAGCAGAGGGTGGAAATCAGCCTTCGGGGCCTGGGTTAGCGGCACTGCTGGATGAGAAGGAAAGCTTCCAGGATCACGGTTCCTTTCCAGCAGTATCGCTGCAGTAATGACAACAGCACAGCCCGCCTCGGCACCGGGGCGCTCATGAATGAGTTGGCTGGTGGTTTTTTTTTTGTGACTAATGTAGACTTTTAGCTATTTGAAATTGTCCTGAGGTGCAGCTTGACACATAAGTTCTCGGCCTATTTATTACTCTGTGTCTGAGTGTTCCCATAGGTATGTGATTTTAAACCAGGGCTGCGTTTAATATCGGGAGGTGGAGCCTTTGTATTTCAGCTCTAGATCAGCGAGGAGAGGGGATTTGGGCTGTAAGTCTGGTGTGTTTGGCAAACTCCAGCCAAGGGATCTGTTCTTCAGCGAGGACGTTTGAGGTATAAGAAGCGTTCAACACCTCCTTTTTTTCCTTTTTTATTACTTTTCGATGCTGCTGTTTCCCCTTTGCTATCTTGGGACCATTGCTTTGTCATCGCAAGCTCCCAGCAGTACCAGTGCAAGTCCCCAGGGATTACACTACCCCGCTGAGACAACGTCAGACCAATTTGGGTCCCCACCTACTGTTGCACTGGGTTGGAGGAACTTGAGCTGAAAGCGCTTGGCCAGCTGTGCCTGAAGACTTCAACCCTGAGAAAGAAAGAGTTGAACGTCCACGTGGATCTATCTGTTTGCCAGCGTACATCTGTGAAGCGTTGGGTCACTGTAGTTTCTTGGGGCTCTAAAACACAGTTGATCAAGTGTTGACCCTGCCCCGGAGCCATCCCCTCTCCCGGCTCCCACGGTGTTGGGTTGGGGTTGGGTCATCTCAGGTCAAACCCTACCACTTGTGCTGTAGGATGTGCCACGGTGTGGCAGCTCCTGGTCTGTTGTAGGAAGTTTTCGGCCAGCCGTGAAGGTGTTTCATGTAAGTGGTGGGAGCAGTCAACAGCGCGCGTTGCACGTTGGCTTCTGCTCGTGGCGTAGCTGCTGTGAACCCGCGCATCTGGCTGTAACCCACCACGGTGTTCAGGAATCTAAAGCCGCGGGTGGCGGATTTAGAAAAGTATCTGAGTGAGTTAAGTGCCAAACTACCCCTGAGACGAATCCAGCACGCGGTGCGCATAAGGTGTTTAGTGAACTGTGCCGGCCCACTGCCCGGGGGGCACCTCGGCGCTGCCGACACGACCCACAGCCACCCGCCAGCAGGACGTCGGCTCCTGAGTTTAATGAAGCCTTTAAGTAGAAACATGCAGTTGCGGCTGTGTGTTGGGGTTAAATGGGGAGAAGGGATCTGGTGCTGCAGATTCTGCTCCCGTCTTTGCCACTGACTGATCCTAAACAGACTACACCACCGGTTTTTGTCTTCTGCCATATGTTTTCCAATAATGCCCGCCCACCCACCGGGGAAAGCACAGCGCTGGGTGTCTGCAGGCATTGTTGGGAACCCTCTGTGAAATATGCTAGAAAAACATGAAAGGTATTAATTTAGGTCTAAGATTACTGGAAGTCTGTTTGTTAAGGTTTTTTCATACCTCTATTTTTAGACTGCTAGTCCGGAATGTCAGGATCGGGCCCCTCCTCAGTGGCAGTATTTGGCGCTTCCTGATTATGAGGTGTTTTTTTGAGCAATTCCAGTTATAGCACCTCGAATCTCTGCATTTGAAAATCTTAGCTTAAATCTTTTGATGAGATACTAAATAAAAAGACAGGCCCTAAAAGGGTATTTATGTGAGAAGACGGTACGGTTTCCCTTTCTGCACGAGGAGAATTGGTTTGGAGGATGTGAAAGCGTTAAGGCTCAGTACGCGCCACTAAAACCTCCAGTGGTCGTACTAAAGCTGTGATTAACGTGAAGTCCATGTCTGGATTTACCCGCTCAATTTACAACGGGTGTATAAACCTTAAATACTCTGATGGTATTTTTCTTCGCTCTCCTGGGCTTTAAGTGGGCTATTGCCGTTTTCTCGCTCTGCCATTAGCATCGGTGCTCCTACGCTTACGATATTGGGGCTCGTATTTCCAGGTGTAATTTTGGATATGGAGCTGTGCTGCTTAACGTGTCCCTTTCCTCCTCTTCTTTCCTCAGCCGGAGGAGCTTACCAATGCCCTGGAGATCAGCAACATAGTCTTCACAAGCCTCTTTGCCCTGGAGATGCTGTTGAAAGTCCTCGTTTATGGTCCTTTTGGCTACATTAAGAATCCGTACAACATCTTTGATGGGATCATCGTGGTGATTAGGTACAAACCTAGAGCTTGCTTTATGCGTGTTTCCCCTCATTTGGCTGTTTAATTAAACAGAAACTAATGGAGAGTGAGCATAAATACCTTCCTATGACACTTTATACTTCTCTGCTGTAAATTAATGCACTTAGACATGATTGCTAATACGTAGCTTGGGGTTATTTTATGGTCATTTTAGAGAGAGGCCCAAGCAGAAAGCGATCAGCGCCAATGTCCTGGGAAAGTCCAGGATCCAAATGGTATGACCAGTGCCCAATTAAGTAGCTGTCTGTTTTTTTGGCTTGTGCAAAGGCTGTAATCGCCCCTGCAGCTGCAGCCACTGCTTTGCAGGCGTGTTTTTGACACTCTAGTGAGGCTCTGCACTTTGCAAGCCTGGATGGAGTCCAGCTCACCGGGGGCATTGGCAGTGCATCTCTGCCCGCTTTCCATCCCTCTGCTCTCTGAATTTCATAGAACCATAGAATGGTTTGGGCTGGCAGGGACCTTAAAGATCATCCAGTTCCACCCCCCTGCCCTGGGCAGGGCCACCTCCCACCAGCCCAGGTCGCTCCAAGCCCCATCCAACCTGGCCTTGAAAACCTCCAGGGATGGGGCAGCCACAGCTTCTCTGGGCAACCTGCGCCAGTGTCTCACCACCCTCGAAGTAAAGAATTTCTTCTTAATATCCAACCTAAATCTCCCCTCTTCGAGTTTAAAACCATTTCCCTTCATCCTGTTGATACAATCCCTGATCAAGAGCCCCCCCCCAGCTTTCCTGAAGCCCTTTTAGGGACTGGAAGGGGCTATAAGCTCTCCCCAGAGCCTTCTCTTCTCCAGGCTGAAGAAAATTTCACCCTCCCTTTGCTTCCTCCCCTCCATGCCTTTGCATTAGGCTTTGTCTTCTCTTACTGCAATGACCTTCTTTTCTCCCTCAGCGTGTGGGAGATTGTGGGCCAGCAAGGCGGGGGGCTCTCGGTCCTGCGGACCTTTCGGCTCATGCGAGTTTTGAAGCTGGTCCGCTTCATGCCAGCCCTCCAGCGCCAGCTTGTAGTCCTCATGAAGACCATGGACAACGTGGCCACATTCTGTATGTTGCTGATGCTCTTCATCTTCATCTTTAGGTGAGTGCTTCCGATTCCCAGTCCTGAGGTTGCTCTGGGTTTTTTGGTAGGATCCCATGGTGAGGTGAGGAGACGTAAGAGTCCCTACCAGGGCATGGCTGAGCTGAACGCTCCCAGAAGCGGCATCGCTGGCCAGTGCTGGTGGTGGCTTGTTGCCCTGACTAAACTCTCTTAACTCTGGCCAAACGAGACATCTGTCTCTGCAAGATGATTTACAAGGAAAATCTTTCAGCTGGATGATTCCTTGACATCACCCCAAGACAGCGGTCCCATTACTTACTGACTGGTGCTAAAAATATTGCCAAGGAGAGGGCGATCTTCCTAAAATAAAGTCAGCCGTGGTGCTGCTTGTGCTCTTGCACGGCCTCTTCTTCTGAGAAGTCAAATTGTTAGAAACAGGCTTGGCGTAACCCCAAATTTTTGGATTTTGGTCTAGATTTTGAGAAGGGTCTTTCTCCTCGTAACAGCCAGCCCTGGCGTTCCAGCAACGCAGGCACTGGGAAGGCTGAAGGAAGCCAGTCTCTTCCGTGGAATAAAGTCCCTTTTCCCAGTGACACGTTTCACTCCAAAACCACCGTTTGCAGCCATGTTGCTCAGCAGAGCTGTAAATAATTTGCTTATTCCGGTTACTGGCCGAAAGCAAGGGAAAACAAATTATTCTTTTAGTATCAATCTAAAATGAAAGGTATTCTGTTTTCTTGTCAGAATTGGAAAAGCTGGTTTGGGTCCCCTGATATGTCTCATTCAGGCATTTCACAGAAACCCTTTTTGTCCTCCTAATTCAATTTAAGCATATTTTGCTGAAAATGTGTCATTGCAAAACAGAGAGTCAAAACATTTTGTTTAGAAAATGTTGAAACACAATGTTTTGACTTAAGAAAAACAAAGCGGAAGAAAAAGAAGGAGCAGGCATACTTTTTGGTTGGAACTCTTTGACAGATTTGACCCAAATTCACAACTGCTTTGCGTGATCTCGAGGCGTATTTTTCAGTGAACAAAATGATTCATCGTTAAAAAAAAAAAAAAAGAATTTCACAGGTGAAATCGGGAGACAGTCAGCCCTGCGGTATGATTCCTGGTTTGTGCTGTGGTCCTCTTGTTCTCTTGTTGAGCCCCTGCTTCCCTCCCGTGCAGCATCCTGGGGATGCATCTCTTTGGCTGTAAGTTCGCTTCGGAGCGAGATGGCGACACGCTGCCCGACAGGAAGAACTTTGACTCCTTGCTCTGGGCCATCGTCACCGTTTTCCAGGTACAAAACGGAAAACAGCGCAACTCGTGCGCGTTTTGGGGCTGCAAGGCCCGGGGTTGTTTTCCAAAGCATCTGACAGAGCTTAGCGAAGCTCCTTGCGGTGGACGGGAGAGGACCCAAAGCCACAAGTGAGGGAACGCAGGAGGTTTCAGACTATTTTCAAGAATAAAGGAGAAAGCTAACGAGGAGGGGCTGCCGAGGCAGGAGGCTCTTGCATTTGCAGGGTGGGGGAAAATAAGCGCTGAGGGTGAAGGTGGAGAGGAGGAGATCGGGACCGTTTGCAGTGATATTTTGATGAAGAACAGAGTCCGGTTTAAGGCCATCGTCGATATGTGCAGTTTTTTGTTCTAGCAGCTCTGAGCTCTGCAACTGTGGGATCTACGAAGGGTTTTTAGCTGTCCTGGCCGACCAAAGGAAAGGTCCGGCGCAGGCGACGCTGCACTCCCTTACGGCTGACCGCGTCCCCTGGCGCGGGTGGGAGCGGGGCAGTTTGGGCAGGGTCCTTACCGCTGGCGTGGGAGTCACCGTCGCTTTGGTCCTGTCTCTTCTCTGGCTCAGAAGATGGCTCGGGCCAGATTTATCCTCCTGTGGTTATAGCTATGGTGGATACCCCAAAAGCAGGGTGCCTGTCTGAGCCATCCAGAGCGCAGGTACCCAGCCAGGCTCGGGGAAAACGGCACGCCGTCCTCCAGTGTCTCCATTTTCCCAATACCCTTCCTCTGCAGATTTTGACCCAGGAAGACTGGAACAAGGTCCTTTACAACGGCATGGCATCGACCTCCTCCTGGGCTGCTCTCTACTTCATCGCTCTCATGACGTTTGGGAATTACGTGCTCTTTAACCTGCTGGTGGCCATCCTGGTGGAGGGTTTCCAGACGGAGGTAATGTCCTCACGCTCGTGCTTTTGCTTTCTTCTAAAGTTTCAGGGCCTCCTGATCCTGGAATTTGATTTCTGAGATGGAGAGCGATGCGTTTACAAGAGTGGTACATGAAAAAAGTGGGGTAAAATATTAGGTCTTCTTTCTGTTTCGTTTTGGTGTGTTTTTTTTTTTTTTTTTTTCTTAGCCACAGTGCAATTTAATACTGCAAGCCCTCTAAATGAAGGGCTTAAATGAAAAGCATTGTTAGCGTTAATGCAGGAGTGGGAATTCAGCGGTGAGTCAGGCACTGCGGATGGGATCGCTGCTATGACAGTGTCTCTGAAGCAGTTCTCACCGTGTTTGTCAGCCAGATTAAAAGCCCCTCCTGAAAACTTACGCAGGCTGGTGAGAGATTAGTGACACGATTGTCTTTTTTGATGGTACGCGTTCATGGAGCTCTTCCCGTTTCCAGCCCTGCAATGCTCTGCACGTTTTAAAGTACACGATTTCTGGTCTCTGCCGGCTGCTTCCTCGGGCTGGGAACCTCCATGAGACATCCCAGATTGCTGGAGGCTTTCACAGAAGGGGGGGGCACTTAGGTTTGAATTGGACCTTTTTTGCATCCCTACTGCCTTCCCAACTGTCCAACTTGGAGCGAGTGAGCACGTCACCAAGTGCCCAGAGCGGGGGACCTGCGGTGCCCACCCGCTCTCTGCAAAAATTGGCCGACTGTCTGAGAACATCAGTGAGGGGAGGGGACCGTTACACGCTGCTCGGGGGGTCGGAGCGGTAAATACAGCCTGAAGCTGCTCACTGGGACCTGCTTGTACAGGCTGTGCTTTTACAGCCTGTCTCTGATTTTTTATAAGCGTTCCGGGGTGACTAAATATTATTTAAGGTTTGTTGCTGGTGTATCATAATATCCTACCACCCTGTGAATAGCTATGCACAGGGTGGGTTTTTACTATTAGTTTTGGAGCACAGTTTAGAGTTAAATTAATGGAGTTGTACCAGGAGATAGCAAGAAGAAATACTTTTTATTTTTTGTATCGTCTCTCTCCATGTTGCTGCTTTTCTTAATTGTTATTGTCGTAGCTGTTTCTGTCTGTAAACCCCCCCCCCCCCCCCCCCCCAACACCATTCAGCCGAAGGGAAGGTCACTGCCAGGTTCTCCCGCATAGCACAATGTTCCCTTGCCCGAGCGAGAAGAGGTAGAAAGCTCCTTGTCTGCTTGTGATGACGGCTTCGAAACCGAACCTTTGTCTGCTCACTCTGGCAAATTGATTCTCTGAAGGTCGCCGGAGTGGGAGATCACCTGCTGCACCCGCTGCTTAGAGGAAAGGACGCAGCCTTTGAATGCAGCAGCCCCTTTTCCGACCCCTGGTCCCTCGAGGGAGGCTGACACCTCCGGTCCTTGGCTCAGCCCGGTTTTTCCTGCTAGAGCATCCCCGCGCTCGCCTGCCGGCATGCTCCCGCTCCCGCACACCCAGCGCCGCCCGCCTGTTTCCCTGGGCAGCAATTTATCCCACGCTCGCTTTGCGGCCAGCTGGTACCGTGGCATAACTCCCTGGCTTAACGCGCTGCAGTTTTATTCCGATAACCGTGTCCTTGAAGGGTATGTCTTCCCTGGAGTCGGGGGAACCGCCTGCAGCATCCCGTCAAATTTGCCGCCCGCCGGCTGGGTTTTGCAGCAGGGCTGCCCCATCGCCCGCCCCATCGCCCGCCCCTGCTCCTCCTCTGCTGGGGCAGCGCCGGGCTGCTCCAGACAGCTCCAGGGTCTCCGTGTAAGCTGCAAACGTGCTTTAAGTGCAGTGTAAATCCGGGAGTAAGTTCTGACTCGGGAAAGCACCGAGACAGCCTGAAGCCAGCGATGCTCGTGCCGGTATCGAGGCGGGTGTAGGGACCAGCACCCGGCACAGCCTCCAAAGATCAGACCCTCTGTGGCCAATTCTGCCCAACCGCGGCAGTTCCAATGGACTCGCACCATATTCTATAATTTGTGACTGATTACAGTGCTGTGCTATATCTCAGACTTTGATGATGGCATTTTAATAATAATCTTCTTTCCACGTCCCCGTTATTCTGATTTCTCCGCGCTACTCCAGTAAATTGCAATGGGATCAAGAGATCCCCCGGCTCAACCCGAGTTTTCTGCAGCAGATGGGGAGCAAATGTCTGCTGGAGGTCGGGAGCCAGGTCTGGCCTTGCTGGTTTATGTTTATTCCGCTTTGCAAACAGATCTCGTTCTGGTTTTTGCTAGCCAGCACACAAAGGATCCTCTCCTAAGCAGAATTAATAGAGAGATCATCTCTCGCTGTAACCAAACCCCAGCGTCCCCCTCCTGTGATTGCACTTGACCCTTCTTCTGAGTTGGGTTGGGGTGGGGTTTTTTCGTGGTTTTTTTTTTTGTTTGTTTTTTGTTTTTTTTTTCTCCATTCTCCTTCAGATTTCTGGGCTGAAACACAATCCCAGGGCTGCTGCCTTTATCTCCCTGGTCCTTGAGTGCCTTTCCTCAATCTGCAAGCACCTCGTTAATTTTAGTGCGTGGCTTTGCAGCCCCAGTTGCTAGGCAGCAGATGTATATAAGCAGTTGAGAAACAAAAAGGACCTGTTCCAAACTTTAAATACGGAGCGATATATTTTGCAGGGTGGAGGGGATTTTTTTTTTTTTTTTCCGCTCCTTTCTTTTTATTTGGTAACCTGCTTCTCTCTCTCGCAAGAGGCGCACACGGGACTTTATGCAACGTGGTTATTTTTGACCGGGCGTTCTCTGCTCTATCTGGAGCCTGGCGTTGGTGCGGGGAAGGTGAGCGGGGGGCACTCCGTTTGATCGAGCTGCTAATTTGAAATTGCTGCCTGACCTCCCCGATCCCTGCCCTGGGGACTTCTCTTTGAAGCAAGCAATGACTCCTCTTTGTCAGGCATAAAGCTCCTCTCCCGAGGGAATTCCTGATAATTTTATCTCCAAAGCGTATTCTTCCATTGGTGATCCTCCCGTTGTCGTGGCTCTTTGTCTCCGGCCATCCTCCCTCTTGGGTTTGTTCCTTTGTGCCCCCCTCCCTCCCTGGCACCCCAGGACCCTCCTCCAGCACCTCCATCCTTTCCTCTGCAGGAGGACATTACCTGCTCTCTGGATGTAGCGTCCTGGGAGAAATACGGACTTTGGCTTCTTCTGGGCTTCAGCCAGAGGGAGCAGTCCCTCCTCCTGCAGTGGGGATTTGGGGTAGTGTTCTTCTTCCATCCCTTGCCTTTTGCATTCCTATTGGTTTCAGTGGGATTTTCCTTGTGAAGGAAAAGTGTTTTCTCTTTCGATGGCTTTTCCACGTCTCTCTCTGTACACAACCAAAAGCTTTAAATTAAGTGCCCATTACATCACTAGCAAGACACTATTGGCCCATCCAGATCCCAAAGCTGATCAGTTTTTCTTAAACTCTTCATCCCAGCCTAGAGTGGGATGAGTTTTGCATCCCGTGTAGCAACTAGAGGAAAGATCAGTCGTCCTATAGGGCAAGAAATTAAGCCGGTGGGACAACCTGTGCCCTCCTGCCGCAGTGTGTAACCTCCCGCAGCCCCGCGGGACGGGACCGGGCACGGCCGCGCTGCCGAAACGTGCTGAGGAGTGTCGGAAGAGCCACCCCGAGGAAGGGGAAGCACAGTGAGGTCAAAAATGACGCGTGCGTGCCAAATGGGTAGGAAAAGACTGACTTCTGGTGCTGGGAAGAGATGCCGGGGCCGCTCATGTGGCAAAGCCCCCCCCAGGACGGGGCTGTGCCCTCCCTGCCCGCAGACCCCACTGCCTTTGGGCACCCAAACGGGTGTCTCCACTAACGGGGGTGAGGAGGGATCTGAACTCACGGCAGGTTCCGGTGGCTTTCCTTAAAGTCGACATTTCACCTGGCTCGAAGAGGACTGATATTGTGTTAATCAAACATTCATTAAAAGCCTCCATTGCTGCTTAATGAAGGCATAATAAATAAAGATCCTATTATGCAGCTGCAAAAAAAAAAAATTAAAAAATAATCATGTTTTCAATAATTAGCTGGTGTTTCATTAGCGCAATTATCACTTAGGAGCTGAAGCAAGCTCCGTTCGAAACACTTGATTTAAAGGTAAGGCTGGTCCCTTCGAAGGGCTTCACTCCCTCTGAGATCTTCCACCCCCTCCCTGCACCGAGAGGAGTGGGTGTCCCAGCCCGGCTCTCCGTCACGGCCGCACGCTGCCCTTCTCCCCCTCTCCTTCCCTGCCTTTTCTCATGTGGTTTGTTTTATTTTTTTTATTTTTTTTTTTTTTTGATTCCCCATTCAGCCCTGCTGTTGAAACTGTGAAAATTGAACCCCTCCTTCCCCTTCCTCCCCCCTCCCTCCCCCCGTTTCTCCTTCAGGAGATCTCCAAGCGAGAAGACGCGAGTGGGCAGTTAAGCTGTATTCAGCTGCCTGTCGACTCGTCGGGGGTACGTACGCAGCACGTCCCGCCGCCGCCGTGGTTGTCTCTCTCGTGGTGCCTGGTCACACGCCGTGGTGCTGTCCTCATTGTAGTAGCTGTTGTTCTTTTGGGGGTTGTTTGGGGGTTTGTTTCTTTTTTGTTTCTTTTTTGTCGTCCTCATTGTTGAGTCAGCCTTGATTTTAAGTCCCTTCCTTCTCTGGGGTTGCCAGCTAAATTAAGGTGGGTGCTTCGAGGTGGTTGATGTGGCTCCAGCCCCGGCTCTCGCCGACCCCTTTCTGGATGTGTGCCCTGGGGAAGGCTCCCCGCGGGGCTGTCACGGCCCCTCCACAGCGCGGTCACATCCCGGGGACCTCCCGAGGGATGCGGACGGTGATGCTGCCCGCTGGGCGTGCTGCCAAGCGCTCCCTCCACCACGCAGATGGAGGAGGGTTCCCAGGAGCGAAGGGACCTGGAATCAAGCCTGTTTGTGGACACGTGTGGGGAGAGCCTCGTGCTCGGTAGGACGGTGGCAGCCGCGCCGGTGGCGTGTCCCAGAAAGGCTGGCCGGGACGCTGGGATCGCCAGCGAGATGCTGCGTTACAGCGCGGGTCAGGATGTGCAGTGTTCCCGTCCAGGTCTGAGGAAGCCGTGGATCTCCGGAATGCAGCACGCTCCAAACCTTACTCTTCTGCCAACCTCATCTTTCTCTTTACCGCTCCCTTCCCTTTCTGTCCTTTCCGAGGAGCCTGGCTTTTCCTTCGGCACAAAAGCCCTTTCCCATCGTATCCCAGTGTGTCCGTCCCCTTCGGTACAGGCTGGTTTAGCCGCTGTACAGTCTGGTCCACCTTGACGTACCCTCCTTTCCCAAAAGGATTTTAACTCCCTGTTCTCTCATAACCCCTTTTCTATCCAGAAAGGCAAACTGGGAGTGCAAGAACAGGTAACGGGCAGCAGCCCCGGCTGCGAGATGCTTGCCTGCACCGCGCTGAGTCTGGCACGTGGTGTTTCAGAGGGGACGCTTTCTGCCCTCCAGGCGTGGGGTTTGGTGCTGGGGAGGGGGGTGGGAAGTTCCCGCGTGGCTCTGCTTTTCCATCTCGGCACCACATCTCATCGTGCCCCCTAAAACTTTCCTTTGGGCTGTTAAAGAGCACTCCAGGAATACAAATAGCATAAAATTCTTCCCGTTATTTATTCCTTTTTAATAACCCATTAGGGAGAATGAGTAATTCCTGGCAGGCCCGCTGACGGGCTGAGCCCGGAGCCTCGGCGGGGAGCGTACCTGGAGCCAGCTGGAGCCCCTGTTCGTACGGAGACACGGTTTTGACTCCAGCGGAGTTCAGCCCGGCCTGACTTTAGTGCTCCCCCTTGCAAGGTGCATCCCTGACCTTCCCAGTCTGAGTCCTACAGGATGAGCTTCCCTGAGTAGCACAGGAGTCCTGGATCCTCAGGAGGGGAAGTTTTGAGCCAACGCTTCACATCACGCTCTTTTGCCTTAAAAACGTGTGTCTGAGAGTGTGCAGTCTGCCTGGAAAAAAAAACCCTTAACTGTGTAATGACCCTTCGGGGGGAGTATTAGGGCTCATCCCTCTGGGGTTTTGCTTAACAGAGAGGCGCAGGGCACTGGACCTTGTGTCGGATGCCACCTCTTCCTCCTGTCCCATGCTGGGGCCCATCTGAGTTTTACAACCAACAGGTACCCGAGCACCAAACCTCCGCGGCGCTGGTCAGGGCTCCTGGGGACGCAGCTGAGCCTTGGTGGGGTTTTCTGGGGCTCCTGGTCTCTCCCAGCTGAAGCGAGGATCTGCTTGGCTTCTTTCATCCCAGCATCCTCCCTCCCTTCCCACCTCTCCTCCCTCCCCGCGTACATCGCGACGGGGCTTGGTGCCCTCTGCCAGAGCGTTGGTTTCAGCCGTGAATCCTCTTCTTTTGGATGGACGTCATTCTGGCGAGCACCATCGCCCGTCGGGTGTATCCTGACTATACCACACCCTAAGCACCTTTCTGCAGTGCCAATGGACAGAATCAGTGGGGTGCGCAGGGACATCCCTAATCGGGTCCATGCCGCAAGACCAAGCCAGAGCCTGGGCACCACGCTGCGAGCCATGGTAAACATCTTCTCTCTCCTGAGGATGGGTCCACGTCAAAGCAGGCAGCTCTCACTCAACCCGCAGCATTTGAAATGATACAGCGGAATTTATTTAAATTCCTAAATCCCCCAAACCTCTGCTTCTGTTGTGGTTCGCAGCTGGGAGGGGAACAGCCGCCCAGGGCAGTCGCTATCAGGTTCTGCCAGCTGGATCCTCTCTGCGCTGGTGGGGCGTCCATCTGCACGTGCCCATTAGCCGCGCTGGAAAGTCAGGGTCCCTTGTGCCCCTTCCGAACCCTGGATTGCTTCATCGAAGCATCAGTAGAAAGAACCACACAGAGAAAGTTTTAAGCTATAGTTTATAAAGTAAGAGAGATGAGTAGGTTCAATTTTTGTCCCAAAATTGCTCGTCAGATATCTGTCCTTCCCTAATACCTGCCCAGTATGCAATTCCAGCAGCAAAAATTAAGCAATGGTTTGGGTTTTTTCTGATCCCTTTCTGGGACTGCGTTTGGAGCCAGAGGCAGTCTGTTTTCCTGGTAGGAGGTTAATTAGTCTGTGGTATAAATATGTGCATGCGTCATTTTGTGAAAGGTGATGTTGCATCGTGGTGCGAAATTCAGTGGATCCGTAGGTGTGGTGTTGGAGATGGGAAATTGTTTTTTCAGAGGGGTGTCCGTGCACCGCGGCCCGTCGCCCTCCTTGCTGAAGCCCTCTGTTTTGCTCCAGGGTGATGCTTCCAAGTCCGATTCCGATGGCGATCTCTTCCCCCGCAGCCTGGAAGAGGAGGGAGGACTTAAGAAAAACTTGTCCAATCCAGCCTGTGAGTAACCGCCCCGGGGGCACAGGCCCTTCCGCAGAAACCTCGCTTTGCTGTGAAAACAACGTGTCCCGAAGGAAAAAGCCATCCCAGAGAGAACAACTTCGAGTACTGTGTTCAGTTTTGGGCCCCTCACTACAAGAAGGACATTGAGGTGTTGGAGCGTGTCCAGAGAAGGGCTACAAAGCTGGTGAAGGGTCTGGAGGACAAACCTTATGAAGAACGACTGAGGGATCTGGGGTTGTTTAGCCTGGAGAAGAGGAGGCTGAGGGGAGACCTTATCACCCTCTACAACTACCTGAAAGGAGGTTTTAGAGAGATGGGAGCTGACCTCTTCTCCCTGGCGACAAGTGATAGGATGAGAGGAAACGGGTTCAAGTTATGTCAGGGCAGGTTTAGATTGGATATTAGGAAGCATTTTTTCACTGAAAGGGTTATTAAACATTGGAATAGGCTGCCCAGAGAGGTGGTGGATTCACCATCCCTGGAGGTGTTTAAGAAAAGGGTAGATGAGGTGCTTAGGGACATGGTTTAGAAGTGGTGGTGTTTTTATCAGGGTAGGTTAACAGTTGGACTTGATGATCTTAAAGGTCCCTTCCAACCTCACTAATTCTATGATTCTATGTAGTCTAAGCTGTGGCACGCTTGACATCGCAGCAGGCTTGCGGCATGGGGTGGGATCCTGGGATGCAGACGGAGAGAGACATGATGGTATTTGGGCTGTAACCTCCCCGCTGAACCCAAGGTCTGGGCTTTTGGGGTCTCTCTGCAGGGGCGGAAGCAGAGGACCTGCCAGGAAGGAGGATGGAGGGAGCCCGGCATGGGCAAGGAGTGTTGGTTGGAGGGTTGAGGGGGAGCAGGTGACAGTCTGCATCTGTTCTTCTCTCCCATTGGCACCTGATCCCATTCCTGGTTTGCGTGTCCCTGCTCCCCTGCCAGGCTGAAGGACAGGCTCTCAGCTCTCCAGAAGGGCTCTTTGGCCTCCATCCTCCTGGTGCTTGGAGGAGAGCCGGCCCTGTGCATCTGCTTTGCCTGCCGGGGAGCAGGTTGTAGATGTGCCCCTCGAGGTGTGACACCAAAAACCCACTTGTGTCTTCTAGTGATGGCCCTGAGTGACCACCCGGAGCTGAAGAAGAGCCTGACCCCGCCGCTCATCATACACACCGCTGCCACGCCGATGCCCATGCCCAAGAGCGCCATGTTTGGGGATGCAGCGCAGGGCTACGAGTCCCGCCGGGCCAGCGGCGTCTCCATGGACCCTGCCGCCTACGAGCTCAAGTCCCCGGTACTCACGTCATCTCCTCCTGCGGATGCTCAGCGGGTGTCCATTGGGCTTACGGGACTGTCTGTCCATCCATCCGCCCCAGCTGGCACGGCAGCGGCCTGCCATGGGGCGGGTGGCACGGGGCTGATGTTCTCCCTGTCCTTCCTGCAGCCCAGCGCCCGCAGCTCCCCGCACAGCCCCTGGAGCGCCGGCAGCAGCTGGAACAGCCGCCGCTCCAGCTGGAACAGCATCGGCCGGGCCCCCAGCCTCAAGCGTCGGGGACAGAGCGGGGAGCGCAGATCCCTCCTCTCCGGCGAGGGGAAGGAGAGCTCGGAGGAAGGGGAGAGCTCGGATGAGGAGCACTCCAGCCGGGCCGGCAGCTTCAACGGCTCTTTGCCTCATCGCATGGAGTCGCTGGAAACAAAAGGCTCCTTCGACCTCCAGGATACCCTGCAGGTGCCTTCCCTGTACCGGACCAGCAGCGTGCACAGCAGCCGGACCTCCACCTCCGAGCACCAGGACTGCAATGGGAAGACCTCTCCGGGTCTGCTTCTGCACCAGCTCCACCTGGATGACCCCCGACAGGACTGTGATGACGGCGATGATGAAGGCAACATGGTAAGGAAATGCCAAGCGCTCATTTGGGGCATTTTTCCTTGTCAAAGCGATGCTTGTCCCTGTTTCGGGAGCGCATGGGTGGGAAGCAATGGCCTGTGGCAGGGACTAGGTCTCACCATCACCGCCAGACCAGACTGAGAGTCACCCAGAAGAACACCAGAAGGTCTTTGGGCTGTGGATGCCACCAGAAATGGGGTTGGCATCGTATTAAGTATTTGAGTGCAGTATCAGAAGGTTCATGATGGAGACATCAGGGCAAAACTCCCCAGGTACCACTAAAAGGTGCAGAGCAAAGGCTGTCTCTTGGAAATAGTCACTCTCCTGGTTTCATTTTTTCTTTAGGGGAAAAAAAAACAAAACACCACAACAAAACAAGTAACTTTCCCTGCTCTCCAAAAATTATTCAGCTTTTTGCCCCCACGTACAGCAGCAGACAATTTCTGTTGACGTGGACAGGCGAGGAAAGGGAAGGGCAGGGTTTGGCCCCCCATTCCCATGGCAGCATTACTCCGGTAGAGATGGTGGTAATTTCAAAGGCTTTGCATTAATTTCCATATGAAGAGGCATCACTCCAATAAGCATCTCTCTTTCACAGGCATGAAAAGTGCCAGTTTAGCTAAAAGGGCTGCAAGTGCAGGGAAAGGAGGAGGGTCTCTTTTTCCACGTGGGTTTTTGTATCTTAAGGGCATAAAAGGAATTTGGCTGCTTTTCCAAGGTTTTTTGCATGGCTGGCAGAAAGGGGCTTGAGCTGGTGGGAGGACGCCTCGGGGACTGTCCCATCGGGATGTTCCCAGGACAGTTTTGGGGAGTTTTAGGGGGGAGTTCTGCTCTTCCCGGGTTACCTCTTTCTTTCACTTTACCTTGTTCTCAGGCTTAAAAATGGGACAGTCTGATGTGTCATCCTCACGGGGGTAACTCTTTCCGCTGGTGAAGCGGATGGTTTTTGGGTAGAGCCACGTGATGGTAACCGGGGCATTACTGAGAACACGAAAGCTGCGGCTTGTAGACGTGATTTTACTGTATTTCACTGAGTTTGTTGCATGAAAATGGAATTTGGAGCGTGTGAAGGGATGCAAAATGGAGCGGTGACTCCAGAGGAGGAACAGGAGGAGAAAGAGAGTTAGTGCTGGCAGAATGGAGTCACTCGGCTGCGAATCGCCTTTAAAAAAAGCCATTATCCCATTACATCTCCAGCATGGATCCTCAGCCTGGGATTTTTACTGATTGTCTTAACCTGGTTTTTAACCTCCATAAAATAAATTGAATTTTTAAGAAAGGGAGCGCTAATTATTTTTGGAAAAAACACTATTAAAAGTGATCAAGAGACCATGCTCTTTATTGCTAGCTAGGGATTGGCTTTTCGTGCTCCAACATCTGCTGCTTTTTCCAGCTCACCTGGTCCAAACCTCTCTCAGGTCCCTTCCTTTCCCCCCGCAGGCTCGGAAGCCAGCAGCCCCCCTCGCGCTGGACGTCAGGTGATGGGACACGTCCCTCCTGTCCCATCCCACCCAGCCCCGCAGCCCCAGCCAGCGCTGACGACGGGCTGTTGAATAAGATGCACGTTTTTTATCTTTCTTACGGTGGCCGCTTTTAGCGTAAACCAAACGCCTTCTCTGGGTGCCGAGGTCCGGCCACGCAGAGTTAGACCAAAGGTGCCTCAGTCCTCTCCCACGGAGCGGTTGGGAGCAAATGCCGAGGGGAAGAATAGGCAAAATAGGGTAAATAAATTGTGCCCCAGCCCACGGTAGAGCCACAGCTGGGACATCCGCGGCTGGCTGGTGCCTTTCCCCGTGCTCTGAAATACGTCTTCACTGCGGATCGCTAAACCAGACGGATTGGAAAATATTGCTTAGATTAGCGAAATGAGCCCCCAGGTTGCAGAGCTTCCCTTTGCGATTCCCTCCTGACGTTTGGGGGGATTGCTTTGCCCCTAAATTAGCCTTGACAAAGTCAGGGGAAAAAAGTAATTATTTTTAAAATGGAAAAAATAAAATTCAAAACTCCCCCGCCAACAAAAGAAGAAAAGAACTCGACTGTTATTCAGATCAAAGTAATCCTAAATATGCCCTTCTGCAACAAAGCCTCACATCTCTCCTTGCTGGCTGGTTTTGATTGCCTCTGCGCAGAAATAAAAGGAAGTGCAAAGGCTCCGTTTGGATCTCCCAGGCTCCCATTATATTAGTGCCGCTCCGCTGCCTTCAATGAGTTTATTCTGAATTTACCTCCCTCCAAGGGGCCAGAATCAGGCCCCTGGTAGCTCTTCTCCCCAGCAGTATAAAATCGGGGAACGGAAATCTGTTCTTCATTGCGCGAGTGCAGACGAGGAGAAACTTCAGGGAGCGGGCGGTCTGCCGCCCGGGTGGGTTCACGCGGCCGTGACCGAGATCAGGGATGTGCTGCGAGGTCTTTGTTGTTCACATCTGCTGGATTTTTGGATGCTTTTCTACCCAGATTGCTGAGCGCTCAGAGCAGAAAGTGAGGGAAATATTGAATCTGCAACCAAATGTGTCCCCTCCTCCCAGGGGACAAAATCCTCGTTGCAATGGCAGCTCCTTTCCCCGTTGCCTATTGCACTTTTATTTTTTTTTTTGTTTTCTGTGGCGTGCAGTCCAGCCGCTCCCCAAACCCTCTCCGCTGCCCCCGCTGCATATTTAAATTGAATAATCAGGTCCCGAGCGCCTCTGCGCAGCTTCCAGCTTGCCTGGAGGTCCGTTGCCACTCATAGAGCGTTTTTCAGCTCCCCCCCCCCCATCCCCCCCATCCTTATAATAAATCTTTTATAAATCTGAGCCTCTCCCTTACTCCGAGGAGTACATCAGTCATCTTTTAATGCCAACAGCCTTTCATCCTGCCCTCGTAACTACACTAATATCTGAAAGTCCTAAAAAAAAAAAAAAAAAAAAAAAATAAATTGAAAAAAAAGCAAAAGAAAAGCAGCTGTTTCTCAGCAGCTCTCCCCGCTGTGGGCTCGGAGGGCCCTGTCAGCGCGCTGCCGGGGGAAGGCAGCCCCGGCATCACACCGCCTCCCGGCCCCTGCCCGCGTCCCGGCGGGGGGAGCCCGGGTGGTCTTACCCAGGGGGATTTTGTCTAAGTCACTGGCGACCAAATTAAAGAGTAGTGTTCTTCTCCTCCCCCCGCTGCCCTGCATCTTTATTCATCCCGTCCAGGTGTGTTTTACGAACAAACAGATATGATTTAAACCACATAATTGATATATCGCTTTGAAGATAATGCAGGCTTAAGCTGCAATCAGCCTGATTGTAAGCGGTTGATGTGCCTCTGGACCTCGCGGAGAAAGCATCTGATGGGACTTAGGCTGGGAACGCTCGGGTTTTATTTCCCAAATATCTTACATTTGGCTCAAATTAACTGAACTGCGCTGTTCCACGGGTGGAAATCTGGAGTAATTCCTTTGCCTTTAGATTTCTGCGGATGTACTTGGCCCCGTACAGAGCCGCCGGGCTGCAGCCCCGGCCGAGCCCTGGTGCTCGCCCTGACGCTAACACGCTCAATAGAGAGACATGATGGAAGATCACTTTTTGCCTTTGTTATCTGATTTAGCCCATGAACTGCAAGCTGCAACAATTAGCCAAACCCCAAAATATCTTTGGCATTAAAATTGGACAAAAGGAATATAAAGAAGCATTCTGTGCTGCTGACGCATTACCATTCACTACAAATCCCCATGATAAATACCAGAACTGCTTTGAATAATAGATACTTCTGGAAACCTTCCAGCTCGCAAAATGAACCGGACCGAGTCGCAGCTATTACTCCATGTCCAGAGGCTGGGGTAGAAATCGCTGTTCTCACCGCGACTTTGAGCAGACACCTGATTTTTATCCATTTACTTACCTTTGTTAAATCTATGGATAATTAAACTAACTAGGCTGCTCGAAGGGATAACGCAACCCCAAGGATGTGTGCTCTATTAAATACAGTTTAGAGAGAAGGGAGCAGTTCTGACTCCTTGCCTGGAGTTGGAAAGGGGATGTGAAAACAGCCAAGATGTGGCCCAAACCTACTGGTGCGCCGTGGCGCCGTCTGCGTTTGCGTAGAAGGGGAGGGAAGGATGGGCGGCTGAAGGAGAGGGGTAGAAAGATCTAGCTTTTCTTTGTTTGTTTGTTATTCAGACTTTTCGTGTTATTTCCACGAGGTGGTTTTCACTTTCTGAAGGGTTCAGGTTGTCACCAAGTGCTTTCATTAAAACGGACGCTACACTAGTTATGACCCATCGCTAATGAGACCCCTGGCTGAGCGCGTATGGGAACAGAAAGCACTTCCTCCATTCCACTCAATTACCCTAACAAATCCTATTTTTACAGTCCAGAATACCTCCAATCGCTAACAGTTTGGCTCCAAACGAACCCCCCCCTTCCCCATTTCCAGGGTGAAATAAAGAGAAGTGCCTCAGCCGCGGGGTCGGGGCGCTCCGGGGGCGCGAGCGGCGATTCCCGCGCAGCGCTCCGCAGCCCTCGGCGTGCTCACGGCTCTCAAGGGCCGCAGAAGAAAGCTTCAAAGAGCCCGGGCAGCCACGTTGCCGTGTGCCTGCCCATCCAAGCCCAGGTGGCAGCAGGGAAAGAAGGGAAATGAAAGAGCACGGGGTTGTTTCTGTTTATCTGTAAACGCAAAGCACTGCGGTGACATTGCACAGGGCGGTCTGGGGATTTATCTTCTGGCGCTTCGATCTGGGAGGGCTGGGAAAGCCCCGGCGCGATGGGCGACGTGTTCGTCTGGCTTCTGCCGCTTGTCCGTGCTCGAGATGCTCCCACTGCAACGCCAATTGGATTAAAGATCCTGACTTCCCCTCGGAGACCGACGGACGAGAAGGCGACGAGACCTAATCCAGAGGCTGTTGCAGCCGGGAGGAGGCTTCCCCTCGGTGTCCACTTTTTCGTGTCTTTAGTTGACCCCTTGGCCAACGCTTTTACAACCTGCCCTCCTGGCCTTAAATGACCTTGCAGACGGTCTAAAACATAAGCAGACGTGGCTGAGGATGCGCTGTGGTTTCAAGTAGGAATTAATTTGCGGGAGTCGCATGGCCTGTGTTCCTGCCGAATGTCAGGCTGGCCACGATGTTCCCTTCTGGCTTTATAATCTCCCATCTAATCTGTTCGTGCTGAACGAGAGGCAGATGCTCGCCATTGTTATTCCTGGGCCAAAACTCAGGTCCCCAAACGATTTCTTCAGCTTTCTGGTGGTGCGTGGACGTAAGGCTTGGCCCAGCGAGCGGCAGGAATCCCTCCCTCTGCTCCCTGTATAACCTCTGACTTAAGCGTTATGTATGCTTTAAAAAAACCCCAAACAAGAAAAAAACCTAACAAAAATACCCCCAAAATATTAGAAGATTCAGGCAAGCATCTGAGGAGTATCTGGAGGGACCGAGGCTGATCAGAGCAGGTTATCAATCCTCTGGGACCAGGATTTTATTCACTGTGTTTGTCCTCTTGGCTAACCGGGTGCCAGATGCAGTTACCGTGCGGAGGAAGACGCAAGACCGAACCCTGCGCAGCCCTTGCCCGGCTGCCAGAGCTCCTTCCCCTGCCCAGCGGGGTCTTTTTTGGGGAGAGATCATTTTATTTCAACTTTACTGAGCACTTGGAGATAGGCCCTCAGTGCAAAATTGCCCCAGGTCCTTCACTTGGAATTTTTGGGGGTTTATTGTTTTAACAGTTCTCTCCGTGTTTTCCTCCCGCTCTGCTGTATGTTTCCCTCCTAGAGCAAAAGGGACCGCATGAAGGCGTGGGTACGGGCACGTCTCCCCGCCTGCTGCAAGGAGAGAGACTCCTGGTCCATCTACATCTTCGCTCCTCACTCAAGGTAAGGCAGCTGCGCTCGAGCCGCGGCGCCGTGCTGGGCACGGGTGCCCTCCTCACGATGGCTCGCTCTGCCCACCCACCCCAGATGGGTCTCCGTATGTCAGTCCACAAAACTCCCGGCCCTTCCCCTGCTCCGGTACTACCTCGGGCTCACAGGGAGCTGCTCTGGGGTGGGCATGGCCCTGGCATAGGAGCGTCCAGTACAGACCCATAGCCCAGGGCATGGCTAGAGGTCTATCAAGTTCATCATTTGCTTCGTCGGTGATGCCAGTGCTCTGCGAGTTTTTCACTCGATGGAGTGGGGGGCAGGTTTGAAGCAGGGGGAAAGGTGCTGCATTAAGCAGATAAATCTGAATTTGCACCCAGTGCAGACTTACAAGACAGCAAAGGGCACTCCTTGACCTCCTAAATCTGCCTGAACTTCTCTGTCCTCCCTCTCCCCACAACCCCCAGAAAACCCCCTCTCCTTGCCTGCAGCCCCCCAGCTCTGCCCTTCCCAAAGCCCAGCTGTGCCGGGGCCATCTGGGCTCCGTGCTCTCCTCTGTGTGCCTCTGGACGTGCACCCACGCTCAGCGAGGGTTTCCCGGGTTTGAGCCGGTGGGCCCCGGACAGCATTCGAGTTCATTCATACAAAGATTAGAGAGATTTTCAGAAACAGACTTTGGGAAATGTAATACGGTATTATAAATCCTGGGTCAGTGTACAGCCATCTGTCACAGTAAATAGCTTCTGTCCCTTTGTTCCGTGTGCGCTCAACCCTTACGGGCTTGCTCGGAGTATTTCTTCCTTTATTTAAGCTCAACCTGAGCACTACGGACCAGGTAGGGGGTGGGATCCAAACCCGGCTGCCTGTCCGAGCTGCGGAAGCAGCTGTTCCATTTCAAGTGACCCAAAGTCCCCGAGGAGCATTACTGGGGCTTGAAATTCTGTAGCCCAGTTCTGGAGCTCAGATCCTTTTCTATTCATACCCCGATCTGCCTGCAGCGTGCAGCTCTGCCAGGGAGGGGATTGGGATGTTGTAGCTCATCTGCTTTGCAAACGGAGCGCTCGATTCCCCTGCCACGCGTGGAGCTGCTGCGTCTCTGCGTCTCTCCCCAACCAGTCGAGCATTAATAGCTGGTCTGTCTCCTCTTTTTATTTTTTTTTTTCCTTCTTTCTCGGCAGATTTCGTCTGATGTGCAATAAAATCATCACGCACAAGATGTTTGATCATATCGTCTTGGTGATCATTTTCCTGAACTGCATTACCATTGCCATGGAACGACCCAAAATCGAGCCTCACAGTGCTGTGAGTTTCTGAGGTTATCGTTTTCCTGTGCTCCTCGTGGAGCCAACACCCGTGGCTGGGACCCCACTGCTATGCACTTGGTCTTTCTTTCTCTTTTTAAAATGAGAAGCTGCCACCACCCCCGTCATATCCTTTGAATCAGGCACAGCCACTCTCCTGGTCCCTACCCAGCCTCCTTTCAAAGTACAGGAGCAGAGCTCATGGCCTGCGATACATCGAATATCCCATTTCTGCAAGTACGATCAAGGTTTTAACACATGACATAAGCACGACATCTGTCTCAGTTTCCTTCTCCGATAAACCTTCAAACACTTTTCCTCTCTCAACACAATGTTCGTTTCTTCCATCTGTTCTCCACGGGCACGTATGTGTGGTGCGAAGGGAATGGGGGAAACTGTTCATTTCATACTCTCCTCTCCCCTTTGTGTATCAGCTTTGTTGTGACACAGGAAAAGCTGAACTGATACACGCACTGTAGCGCCATTTCCCCAAACCATTTTGTTTTAATAGACTATGTCAGGATTTCTCAAACCAGACCCTCACAGCGCCGACATCCGTTGATCAGGGGGGCAGTATCACCCTATTGCTCTTTTATTTTAGCATAGACCGTGGCTGAGAGATTCGCTGGGCTCTTGCTGATGTATTGCAAAAGACTGCTCATATCGCAATCGTATAGAATCCTGTTTTGTTGATGTAGGCGTGTCAGGCTGTTCATTTTTGTGGATCTTCAATGTAAGACCTTAAAACTGGAGTCTTGACTGCTCTCTGCCTATTTTAAGCTCTCCCTAGTAGTCCTCCTTACCGAAATAGTTTGCCCAGCAGTCCCTCCCCTAAATCCGTTTTTTTTCTTTTGGCTATCGTGCAGTCGTGGTGCACCAACTCGCAGCTGCAAGAAGAGAGCAGGACTCCCTGCCGGCTGATCGAGCAGGAGGAAATCACCCTGCTGTTCCCCAAATGGGGCACCCTGAGAATGTCCCTCGAAATCTCAAATGCTTCTTTGGAGCCCCTTGTTGTGTCCTCTGAGAGTCACCATTCACCAAGGGTGGCTCCAAAGGGAACTGTACTTACGCAGAGATAAGGGGAACGGGGTGACATGGGTGGATCAGAGGAGTCCACAGCAAAGAGCTGTAGCATTAAAAACCAGTACTTCGTATATGAGAGGAGGTGGATGAGCTGTGGTGTCCCCGAGCATTGGGAGAGTGCAGAGAGGGAAGGGGACAGGGACTGGTGTGAGGTTCATCAGCACCAGGTTAATACCAAGGGAACCAAAATGGGCCACGCAGGGTTGGAGCTGAGCTGGTCCATGCTGGGGCAGCAGCAGGGAGGAGAAGGGATGCCGAGCGGTGGGGCAGGGAGCAGGGGGGCCAGGAGGAGTGTGTGGGCCCTGCCTGCGTGATGGAGCTCTCATCCGGAAACTGAGAGTTAGTTTAGCTTGAATTGTTTAAAATAATTGTACTTTGCTTCCCTGAGCTGTGGATTTCCCAGCTGCTTCAAGCGAGTTCTCTTTCCCTGTCCCAGTTTCAGCTGGCTTATCGGAAGAGGGGATGCCGTTGCTAGCCAACACGCGCTCCCCATCGCAGAGTGCACGACATGGGCCGGGGAGATTATCCTTCAAAATAGCCACGCGCTTGCCAGAGAGGAATGTAATATCCTCGGTCTCTGCTCCATGCTATTGCTGTTTTATCTCCAGCTCCACAAGCAGGTCCCCACTCTTCTCTCTCCTGCGTACTGCCTACCCCTCCGCAGCAGCCTTTTGTGTGGCAGTCAGCTAACGGCCGGAGATGTTTCCTATCACAGCTCAGGCGATCACAGTGCAGGTCTAGGACCTAATTAATTATGGACCCGGTATGGAAACAAGCTACTCTGTGGTTCCTGAGTCACTTTCAGTAAATCATGATCTGGCAAGCAAGAGAGTTGCCAAGGTGTTTTGTCTTGTTTAAATTGCATCTCATTTTGAGCAACAGATCTGCATCTCTTACAGGACTGCTCTGTAGGGAGAGGCAAAAATAAATCCAAAATTGTTATTAGCAGAACCGGGGCTGGTTCAATTGTATGCGCACATGCATACATGCATACGCATCGTCTTTCCTCCAGCCTCTGCCTTCTGCTGTCCATTTCTCAGTACAGGCAATCAGAGATTGTTCGGGGATTAGGGAAAAGCGTAATTTATTTAATGATCATCATTAAAAAGAAAGGTTTCTGCTAACTACAGATAGGGAACCAGTCCATGGTCTCATCTGTAATCACTAGCTGCTATTGCAGCGCGGTGGCAGCGAGGACTGCATGGTCTGGTGGATAGCGCAGGGACTGGGAGATGAGACTATTGGGCTTCACGCCCAGGTCCAGCCTGGGGCTTTGGGCAAGTGAATCAACCTTTTGGGGGCAGGTCTCAGCTGGCATAAACCCCCAGAGCTTTGCTGGCTTCAGTGGAGCTGTGACAACTCATGCCAGCTGCGCTTCGGCGTCCCGTGGGTCTTGCTTGCCTTGCAGCACAGCCACTCTAATATTGACTTAATTTCTAGGAGAATTGGGAGCTCAGTGGTATTTGCACTGTGCGGTGGCGGCTGCAGGTGAGGGGTAGGTAGAGATTTGTCAAGCACGTTCTGAGGGGGGAAGATCTTCCTGTTTCTGCTGGGGGGGGGGGGGGGGTGGATTTGCGGGAAATGGGGAGATTTGGGGACAGATGGGGAGGATTTGGGGGCAGGTGCCGGCGGCTGCCCCTGTCCATGGTGCTGACACAGGCGCGGGCTCTGGCAGCGCTGCACCGTGCAGTGCGTTGCTGTCTAAATATTTGGATTTTCCTCTCTTTGCGAGCAAACAGTCCGAGATTTGTTTCAGTACAGAAGCTGGAGAACAGTTAGCACCCGCCCAAATATGCACAGGGAGATGTACAGCTGCAGAGAGCAGGCTATAAAACATTGTCTCTTTTTTTTTTTTATAGGAACGGATTTTCCTAACACTCTCCAACTACATCTTTACAGTTATCTTCCTGACTGAAATGACAGTTAAGGTAAATGAAGCTGGAGGATAAGTGTGCCTGTATTATATTAGTGAAATTTTATTATAGTGGACTCACAAAACCCCTAGGTCTACCAGCTACGAGCGAGGTGTATATTTTCCTCTTCTGAATCATATTCAAATACCCATCACATGCCTTATTCTGAGCACGTTTTACATCAGAACGATTTCACTGAAGTTGCTCTTGATTTACACCATTATATGAGCAATGGGATGCTTCAATTCAGCAATCCTTCCCTATTCAGCAAAGCTCTTGAGCACATGCTTAACTTCAACCATGCATGTAAGTCCCATTGTCTTCAACATCCAATTGTCCTCAACAACCTAAGCAGCTATGTGCTTTCCAAAGGAGGGAGAGACTTAAGCACGTTGAAACATTTTGCCGGATTTGAGGCAGGAGGCTCAGAAACCCATTGCTGTAAATCTCTCCTGTGTAATTCATAATCATCTCACAGAACAATTGCTCTTTCTTTGGAAAGTTTCTCTAGTTTCTCTATTTGCAAAGCTTGTAAATGATTGCTTTGGGTCAGCCACTCTGAACCTTTACTCCAGCAGTCTGTAGGAATAAAATACAATCAAACTTTTTATGCCAGAGCTAAACGTGTTAGGAACAGTTTTGTGCAGCTAGGTTTAGCTGCATGAAAAATATATCAGCTGTAAGGGAAAATCTGAGATGTTTCTGCAGAGGTATTTTTACAGTTCTTACAACATAACACTTGCTAATTTGTCTAATTAGGCTTCTATACTGGGAAGCAAATGGACTTACAGACTTGTATCTGTAAATAATACATTCTCAGCAGGTTGCTAACTGGAAGAAACATATTGGATGCGATACTCATAATTTGTTGCAACTTGGTGTCCGGGCAGGTGGTGGCACTAGGCTTGTGTTTTGGGGAGAAAGCCTACTTGAAAAGCAGCTGGAACGTGCTGGATGGGGTGCTGGTTCTCATCTCCGTCATCGACATCCTGGTCTCGATGGTGTCAGACAGTGGCACGAAAATCCTGGGGATGCTACGGGTTTTGAGACTGCTGAGGACGCTGCGGCCCTTAAGGTAAGCAGAGGATGGGGAAGACCTAAAAGAGTGTAGGGTGTGTGTGCCAAAGGGGGAGCTGAGCCTCTCCTGCGAGCAGCGGCATTCGTGCAAGGGAAGGGGCAGGCGAGACAAGGGCACGGCGTCTGTCGCCAATGTTGTGCCCAGCCTCCTGCTGCTCCGCAGACAATGAGCGTCCGCAGGTCCTGCGGAGCCGCAAGGAGCTCCGGGCGCTCACTGTGTTTTGGGACCAGCCCCAAGTGCGGTAGTAAACTGATCAATGCCTCTTTCGCTCATTAAAACACACATCCCCTGCTATTTGTGTTCTCATTTGCTCTGTGTAAAGTGCAGCTTAACAGCTTCTTCTCCCCCTTTCCTTCAGGCAGTCAATGGCTTTCCTAACAAAGAAGGAAATTAGTAGCAGGTGGCAGATCATTTTTAAGGAAGCAGAGACTAAACTGTTGCTTAACCTAGAATGCAAAGAAGCTTTTTTTTTTCCCCTTACTTCCCCATTAATTTTACACAAACATTTATTTTGAATATTGCCCAGACAAGATGACAGCAATTGTCCTGCTACCTTGGTGCCCCATCTCTGACAGCAGGCAGTATCCCATGCTCCCGGGGCAGGCACCCCTCTGGCAAGAACCTGCCCAAGGAGCAGCCTCTTCCAAACAGGCGTCTGTTTTGTGCTCTCCCCCAAAGCATGAAGGTTCCTCTCCGTGCTGAATGCAGTCCTTCTTTAATACCATTGTTGCTGCTCTTGTTATGCAGCAGCTAATAAACCTTCCTGCTCAAAGCATCTTTGTGTGCCTGTCATATCTTACTGCTGCTTCCTTCATAAAAGGTTCACTTTGAGTCAGGATTTTCTCTTTCAGGACAGAAAAATAGGACCCTGCTTCTGACAGAAGATGTTGTTTTACTACCCCTGTGTGAATAATAAGTCTAAATAACAATGGCCATGCCTATAACTATATCTTTCAAATATTCTCAACAGCTATGAAAGAGATTCTGTTAAATTGGGCTGTGTGTATGTTGTGCCTGGTGAGTTTTAGGACGTGAGCTGCTTTAATCATTTTTATCTGGACAGATAGCACCAGTGGTGTGGTTCAGCTCCTTGACCATATGACTAGACTGTCTTCCTATGTGACTCCAATTCAGACTTTTTTCTCTTCATGTGTGCCCCAGCATCTCCATGCCAATTGTAGTTTCTGGAGGCAGTTTCTGCCGGATTGCTGGTTCGGTAGATCTGCTCTGCTTTTCTGTTTTGGCTGATTTTTGACCTGTGTTTAAAAAAAACTACAAAATAATCTGGACAGCTCTGGGTAGAAGAAGGATTGGTTTCCCATCTCTGAACTATGGAAGGCAAGTTTCTCTCTTAAGGTGGTGTGGTTAAATCAGGCCTGGAGGAAGAGGCTTGGGTTGTGCTGAGCCCTGCTAGAGACACCTGTCTGACCTAGTAGAAGCCCTCTATGCTTCTTTGTACATCCATAGGTCTGTCTGGCCAAGACCTGGATCCTTGTTTAGTAGAGCTTTTCCCTGCAGTCACCTGTTTGCATGAGTAGTCTGCAGTTATGGGGAATAATCCACTGACTAACTGCGGGCTGGAGGAAGACCTGCCATCTGGAGCATGTGCAGGATTAGGCTCTTCCATTGTTATTCCATTCCTGTTGGCATTTGATATGTTTTCTCAAGAGAGTCCGTGAATGTTTTCAGCCAAGATACTTCTCTCTGCTACAAAGGAAATGTAAAAAGACAGCAACAAGCCCGTTCCCTAAATATGTTCACAATCAGTTCTATTCCCCTGTAATTAGATTTGTAGGAAATGAAAAAGCAGCCATCAAACTGGGGGCTTTTCAGTAAGTCATAAATCTCCACATGTGGAAACCCATCTGCCTCTGCGATGCACATCTGGGCTGCCCTGCGCACGCCTCTGCCCACAGCTGCCCGCTCTGCCGTCGCCGCGGGCTGCGCCATGTGGCTCGGGGATCTGCCGGCGCGTTCGGCTGCTTCAACATGGGATGACAGCTGGGATTGGTGACCTGAGGTCTTTGCACACTGTGGCTCCAGTCCCTGTGTCCAGGTGAAGTCCCCAGTGGAGACCGAACCAGATTTTCCTTTCCAGGAAAGCTTAGGGGACACAGACCAGAGCAAGTGCTCCATCCCCACCACAGGGGAGCTAACCCGCCGCCTTCTGTCCTCCCTTTGCGTGGGCTTTTGGGGACAGGGCTGCAGAGAGGACACGGACGGTGAGAAGCCAAGCCACGGCTCTGTGTGTCACACTCAATTTGAGGGCAAGGACAGCCCTCGTCGTCTCTGTGCTGGCTTTTCCTGGTCTGAAGGGTCTCTTCTTGCAGAAGACCTCCCTCATTCTGTCTCTTATTTTCTCCTGTGAAAACAGCCCCGTTGCTCTCCGCAGCACACAAAACCATGCGTGCTTGTGCCTTTCGCACAGGCATTTAAAAAAAACCCCTGGCCTGTGTGCCAATCATGAGCTTTTGATTGCATGATTGATTATCTGCCTCAAATTGAATCCATGAGGATTCGAGCCCAGCTTTATGACCAGAATTCCAAAAATATATTCACAAAGGAGTGACATTTAAAGATGTTTCCATGACCCTCTGATGTTTCAGCCAGTAGAGGGATTGCTTATACAATAACATTCCTTCCTAATGCGTTCAACCTGCTGTTGTTGGGATCAAGTGTTGTAGCTGAAGATACAAGAGAAATCAAAATTGAAAATGTATTCAGAATTAATGTGGATGGACTTCAGCGCTGTTTTACTCTCTACAGAGCCTGGGCTTTGACTTCCAAAGCAGATGGATAAATTATTCACTTTTCATACCATTGCAGTATGAAATAGTCATTTCATAGATTCTCTCCTATCTATCATATTATCACCTTTGCTAATTTTTTTTTTTAATCTCTGGAGGAAGGTCTTCATTAATGTTGATCTGCTACTTCATCTGAGTGCTACTTCTTCTTCTGAGAGCTGTGATCAGACTAGCAGCCTCAGCCTTAGTAAAGGTGACCCAGCTGGGGTGAGGCTGGCAGTGTGTTTGGAGTGTCTCTCAACATGGGGTTTAACAGCACGGGGAACGCCGAGGCCAGAAGAACCAGGAGGAACTGGAGGGATTAACATTTCTTCACGCTGAAAAAAAAAAACCAAAAAGTCTCATTTCGGTTTCCCCATTTGTATTACGTCTAATGCAGACCGGAATTGTCCAGAGTGCAGCCTCAACGGGTCTACAGCTCTGGCACGCCCGGAGGGCTCAGAACCCGCCGCATCCTTCAGCAGTAAATTACAGGAGTGGTGGGTCAGATAATATGAGTTTGCAAGCCTGATATCAGCAGGACCTTGGGCGATATTGATGAGGTGCGGGGATGCTGTATCTTGACATATTGGAGCTGACATTAATAATCTGGAAATGCTGAGGATTTCATTGGCACTTCTCAGGGAGTTATCAGACTCTCAGGAGAGCAGCAGGAGTCTTTGCACAGACTTGCCTCGACGCTGGATCAGGCCCTTAGTTTGAGGCAGCTCCAAGGTCTGAAGGTTTTCATTAGTAAGAACTATTATTTTTCAGAATCTTTTCAAAGTCTGCTCTCCCTGTAGGGCTGGAAACAGCACTGGCATGGAGCTAAACTGGTGGCAGCTTTTACCCTCATGCATTCTCATTTGAGGAATTCCCTGGTTGATCAAAACTCTGAAAGCAGCCAAATGCTGCAGTTTCTCAGCCCTTTTTTTTCTCAACACATGACTTTGCGAAGTCAGACGAGTAACCTCCTATTTTCTCTCTCTGCTGGATACCAAATAGTATCTCACAAGGGAAATCACTTTATTATTTCTAGAATAGGCTTTCTTAATAAGTGTTGGAGAAAATTATCTGCTTAAGACTCTGGAGACTAAATGTCTTCCTTGTTCCCCAAAATTTAAGGATGCTCCAGTAGTTTAGACCACAGGCCTTCAATTTAGAAGACCTGACTTCAGTTCCATCCTGTGTGACAGCGGGCAGAATACCTAAATCAGTGCCTAAAGCATCAAAGTACCTAATTTCCATCAAAATCATTGGAAATTAGGTGCCTGCATACCTCTAAGAACATGGCGTGCTGTCCTCCCGTGCCTCAGTTTCCCACCTGTAGTTTGTCATCTGCGGTATTTCACCCAGGACAGCGTGAGGGTAATAGGTGAGGGATGGTGAGGTCTTTAGACCATCTGAGGATCCAGAAGAGCAATTCAGCCTTAGCCTGTCCAGCCCAATTCTTGCTTTGTGCACTCGGATGGAGCGGGAGGAGCCCTCGCCCTGCGGAGGCTGCCCGTTAGGCTGGATTAACCAGCTCGCTGAGTTGGGCACACTAACCTGCCGGCCAGCCGCCTCTGCTAGCTGGCCTTGGCTCGGCTCTCGGCGTCGGAGCAGGTACAATGTGACAGCAGCAGTGTAGCTGCCCCAGTGGGGACCTCAGCCTGGGCTAATGCACGCGGGCAGTTTTGGCAGCCCACACCGACCGGTCTCCACACTGCACCGGGTCCACGCTGTCCCCTGGGGCACCTCAGCCTTGAGCAGCCTTCTGCCCCCTGAGCCATCTCACCCCCCAGCTCATCCCCTAAAATAACCCAGATCTGAGCATCGGGAAGGCCGAGGTGTCTGAAATAGGGAGGCACAGCAGGTTCCTGGAGGAGACACCCGGCGTGAGGAATAGCAGCATCTACCTTTTGTGTTTCGCTGGTAAAGGAGCGGATAAATATACCACCATCTGTTTCTTTTTCAAAATGATAATTGATGAGTTACCCCTGACATTTCGAGTAAATATTTAACCAGAAAAAAAGGGAAATAGTTTCTAGCTTTTCAGGATACTGTTTAAAGCCAACAGTTTTTGAAAGAGCCACTGCACTGAGCTCCGCAGTTTGCTAAACCTGTGGGCTCTGGGGCAGGAGAGGCTGGGGCAGGCTTGGCTGGGGTCGCAGCTATGGCCACGCGTGTTGGCCGTGTGGATGTGTCCATGGGGACCTCTGCTGGGAGCACCGTGCCCGGGAGGGGGAGAGAGAGGATCTTGGATCCTCTCCAGGCAACAAGACTCCAACTGTGCTTCAGGTGGTGCAGTCAGACTTGGGGCAAAACGGGAGAGGTGGGGAGAGGACTCCCGTGGCAAGAGAGAGATGCAGGCAGAAACAAGAAGGTGGGCAAGTTTGTGGCACTTTTGAGTGCCAAATGTTCAAAGGAGTCACCGGCCGGTACCCAGAAGCACACAGGCGCTTCCCTCCCTCTGCCTTACGCCGCAGACAGCTCTTTCTGCCTTGGGGAAGCACAGTTTCTGTGGCATCAGTACCAATTGATTTACAGCACTGGTGAAATGCTTAATTCCAGTTGGCATCAAAAGGAGGGGGGCATGCAACCTTTTCAGATGCCTTTCTCAGTCCCTCAGCTCTCCGCCTTCAGGTCTGTGAGCCTGGACACCTTGTTCATCTTGCCCAGCACGGTGAAATGGCTTCTCTAAATCACACAAGCCGTGTCCTTTCCTTGAGAGTATAGTACAGTTTCTCCTTTTTTTTTTTTTTTTACCTGCTTCAGTCATGATGTCCATGTTATTCTTCCCCAACCTTCCCATATGATCTAATCCTCTGTTATGAATTTCTCTGTGGTACCAGACAGAGAGGAGCTACAGAAATAAGGTTAGATGCCTGTGGTCCTGCTGGTGAAGTTTCACCTGGAGGACACGGCTGGTTCAGTAGCTGAGATTGTACGGTGGGTATAAAGCAGAGGCTGTGATGGTACTGAGGGGTGGCTCAGGTCTCTGTAGGCAGCAGCACTGTAAGGACTACGTACAGATTTTTTTTATGCTGAGGGTGTTGAAACCCTGGCCCAGGTTGCCCAGGAGAGGTGGTAGACATCCCATCCCTGGAAACATTCCAGGTTAGGCTGGACGGGGCTCTGAGCAACCTGATTGAGTTGAAGATGTCCCTGCTCGTTGCAGGGGGGTTGGACTAGATGACCTTTAAAGGTCCCTTCCAGCCCAAACCATTCTGTGATTCTGTAATTACTACAGATGTGCAGGCAGCTGTGTAAGAGTGGCTGCTCCGTTTCCCAGACTGAGATGGAGAAATCAAGTGCCTTGCCTAAATCCGTGCTGGAACGGACACTGGGAGGCCCTCTCTTTGCTGTCCTGGACAGGCTGTAGGCCTAAAGGTGTGTGTGGATGGCCCAAACCAGGAGGCTGGATCCCAGGGAAGATGTGATCAAGGCTGGAAACCTAGAGAGCTCTTCGGACTGAATGACAGGAAAAGGGAAGTGCCAGGGCTTGAATACGTTATAGTGATAGTGGTAACTAGAAGATGCTGATCAGCAAATGGATCAAGAATAGGTAGTGGGTTAGACGAAACTGTCATTCCAAGTTTGAAAAATACAGGACCTTCCTTTTCTTGGTCCTTCTCCAGTGACTTTCTGGCTCCTCATATGTGGTCTTCTCCTCTTCTTTTATGCAAAGCTGTATATTTAGGCAGAGACCCCTTTCCCTCAAACACCTCCATAATCTCACAGATCGGTCTTCCAGAACTGCTTCTTCCATCGTGATTTTTGAGATATTTGTCATTCTAAAACATTCCCTAATGCTGTTTTCTCCACATCTATCTCGATAGGAGGCAGAACTGGGCAAGAACAGGACTAATACAGCTCTTGTACTTACTTGCCCCCACAGAGTCATTAGTCGAGCCCAAGGACTGAAGCTGGTGGTGGAGACTCTCATGTCATCCCTGAAGCCCATTGGGAACATCGTGGTCATCTGCTGTGCCTTTTTCATAATCTTTGGGATCCTGGGAGTTCAGGTGAGTCCCCTGTAAGCCTCAGCACCTAACCCAAAAGCGTAACGAGCCCCAGATGGCCCCACGTCTGGGTATCTGTACCAATGGGCACACTATAAGCCTTTCTTAAACTGAACCAATGGGCTGTTTGGCCTTCTTGGGCAACATTTCTTGCTTCTAGCGAGGAGGAACCAGATTTCCCATTATTGGTCAGCCATTAAAACCTCATTAATAGTTACAACCTAACAACAGTGGCCCAGCAACTCTCATCCCTAGCCATAGCTGAAGGAGCAATGGTTAGAGCCAGTTTGTGGGGAGATTTTTGCCTCTCTGTGGTTCCATTGAGGTCATTTGCTGAGTTCTAGGAACGTGTGTCGGTTTTGACTCCGTAACTTTGCCATAGTTAACAGCCTGGAATGGCTGAGACTCAAGGGTTACATGGCTCTCGGTGCCCACCCCAGCAGCCCAGCGTGGCCTTTCTAGTGCTCTCAAGATACATTTATTCCCGACTTCCATGTCTTGGCTACGTGTCACTTGACATGCTGAACTCTCTTGAAGCTTCCCTGTTGCATGCAGTGATACAAAAGCCAACACGATGACCCCCTCAAAGGCACAGAATGGGCTTTCTTCATCCTTTCCCCACCACAAGGACTTCTGCTCTGCCCACAGCAGGATGTGAATCAAGTTATTTCTCCACTTTCTTCCTCCAGCGCAGAAGGGTCAGGCCTGAGGCATGATGTGTATCACTAGAGAAACTCTGCTCAGGGAAACTCTGAAATCCCATTCCTGTTCCATCTGGGAGATAACGTGGGGACATCTCCCCTCCACCTTTCTTCTAGGTATAAACCAACAGGGAAATAGAAACTCTCAAAGCTGAAATTGTTGGTTTGTAAACTCCAGGGAGACCTTGACCTGGAGATTCATTCAGATTCTGACAGTTTGTATAACTGAAAGCTTGCAGAAATAGAGATTTCCGAGTCTGCTTCCTGCCAGCTCTGCTGGCAATATCCTCAGTCCCAGGAGTGCAGGAACCCGGGGGAGAAGTGGCAGAGTTTCCAATGCAATTGGTTTCTCATTACCTGAGAAGAAGAGATTGTTTCATATAAATATTCTGACATAACACTTATTTCTTTCTGAAGTTTATCTGATCTGTCACAGCCAGCTTTGGAAAGCAGCTCTGTTTGGCTTTGTTTTGAAAAGGTGTCTTATATAATATTTTATACTAATATGCTGTATAAATAATAAATACAGCATTGAAAATAAACAGAGAGGAAAATCATGCCATCCATAACCATCTCAGCAGCTAGATTGGCTTAGCATTGCAGTACAACAGCACCCATCCATTATACTAAGCAGATTCATAAAACTAAGCATATCCCGTAAAACAATATAAAACTCAGACATGGGAAAATTTATGCCGAACAACAAAACTTGCAGTACGCTCTTTGAATTTCCTCCCTGCTAATTGCAATTACTTTCCCTAGTGACTTGCAGTCTTACGTTAAATTGTCATGACTGTCGATGTGCTTAAGTGGTAGATACAAGCAAGACTGATCCTGTATTCAGGATGCAAAATTCTCAGTTAATATTTATGTCTAATTAGGTGTAAGATGAGGACCATAGCTATTTTCTATAAAAAGATGATCTCTCAAAGTTACAGTTGGTTTTCCCGTGTAAATATAAACTGAGGATCAAACTAGAGGTTTTTAATGCTATTAAAATCCAGACTGCTTCTAGCGAGGAGGAAGCTATTTTCTATAAAAAGATGATCTCTCAAAGTTACAGTTGGTTTTCCCATGTAAATATAAACTGAGGATCAAACTAGAGGGTTTTGATGCTATTAAAATTCAGACGTCCAGGTTTCTAACAGCGTTTCTCTTAGCGAGCCTGGTTTTATTGTAGAGCTTGTCCACAGGAGAATAGTCATTAATAAGACACAAGAAACAGATTGCTAAAACAAGTACGGTAGGAATCACTGGGTCTTCCACTTCTGGAAGTGCTGAAATCTGAAGCACTGACAGGGATCAGCATTTTTTCAAATTGGGCTTTGTATTTCCAAACCCCGTTAGTAGCTGTGTTACTGCTCCCATCTGAGTGGCATTACAGTCCAGCTCCTGCAGAAGATATATTTATAGACAATATATTAAAAGCAGTTGTTTACCTTCCTGCTTAATTAAAACTTTTCTCTGTGAAGGCTGTATCTCCCCCGTCTGCCTTACCCGTGGATACTGTTTCTCCATGGAAAGATCAGGGAATACTTCTCTTCTTGCATCCAGAAGTTTTACGACTGCGTTGAGTGGTGGTTAATTTTGCATGCCTAGAAAACATCCTTCTGCAGTTGATTTTGGAAGGAAACCCATGGAGTAATGCGTGGGTTTATCTTGCTCGCTATTATTTCTACTGATATTTGTCTAGAACAACAGATCAAAACCCATCAGCATCTTTTCTCTGTAATGCTCAGGTGGTGTTTTAAGGAGCCTGGAGAGCAGGTTGCCATTTTCCCCCAAAACAGTAAAGTCAATAGCTTCTGTCAGCAAATAAAACCAGATTTGTTGGATGTCTCCGGGGCTCTGATACCATCCATCCCGCTAGCATCAATCACCCTGTCTGAAGCAGTAATCATCCCCTGCCACAATCTGTTCTGTGCCCGAGAAGCACCAGGTCTAGAATGAAGCACGTAGAGGCTCAGGTTCCTCGTGCGGGTGTAAATCAGGAGCTGACTCCCCAGGAGCTGCGCCTCTCCTGGCTTACACCAAAGGAAACAACCTCAGGATCGGGTACCCAGCACCCGTCGGGCGTGACTCCTTCAGGGACTGCGGAGCCTAATGACGGCTGGAGAGCAGCGTTGCGGGTCAGAGGCCGGGGCTGGACGGCCAGCAGCCTTGTTCCATCCAGAGCCCAACGTCACTCGCCGCAGCTCAGCTCCTCTCTGACGTGTCCCCTCGTGGCCTGAAAGAGCAGAGCTTAGTCCGTTCCCATGCCTCCTCGGTGCCGCCTTTCCTCTGCTGACAGAGGGTCCCCGTTACATTTAATTTGGCGGCGGCTCTTGAAACCAGCATCGTTAGCTGGGCTGGAGTCGCCGGGGTCGTTCCACGTGCGGTGAGAAGCCATTAGCTGCTCTGGGCTATTAGCCAGGGCCACACTTGAGCTGGCGACCCAGAAGCAAAGGCCTTTAGGCCAGTCTCGGATCGCTGAACCAGGCAACCTAATGCACAAGGTGGGTGTCCTAAATGATGTGAAATCAGGCGTTCGCTCGTTAGGTGCATATTATACAGGCTGCTCGCACTTAATAACCAGCACGAACGAGGCCATTTCCCTGAACTTCGCCGGTCGGCGTGGGCTGTGCGGAAGGCCCCGGGAGAAATGCCCATCATCTGCAGAGAACGCAGAGTTTACACACCAAACCCTTACCTCTCCTCTCTTCTTTGCGTGTTTTGCAGCTTTTCAAAGGCAAGTTTTTTGTCTGCCAGGGAGAGGACACCAGAAACATCACAAATAAATCGGATTGTACGGAAGCAAGCTACAAATGGGTCCGGCACAAGTATAATTTTGATAATCTCGGCCAGGTATTAATAGAATGGTAATCTGCTTCTTTGCTCCTTTCCTTCCTTGACTTAAAACCTGTGCATTATTGTCCCACGGGATTTTCTTACAGGGCACTACCAGTCGCAGTAAATATTCAGTTCACATACACAGCATTCTGTCTCTGTAAATCCCAAAGGTAGTGTTTCCAAGCAGGCATACGCTTCTTTTCGGAACAGAACAAGCACATGTGGCTTCGTGGAGTACTTAATTGCTTCACTGCTACATAACAAACCAAATATATCTTGCAGAAGGGCTTGTCTAATAGAGCCGGACACTTTCAACCACCTCTGCAGCACAGCCTTATTTTAGAAGCACGGTAAGGACTAATTAGTCGGGAGCAGCAGAGGCCTGGAGGGTGGAAATGAAGCTGCTTTTGTCTTCAGCTTTGTGGTTTCCGAATTAGCGCTCATTGCTGAACCGGGCACTGACATTGATAGGTTTTTGCTGCCAGGAGAAACCTCGGGCATCAAAGTGTCCCATTATCCGACAGGTAATGATAATCCCCAGACAGGAAAGGGCAAAGAAGAGTAAAATGTTACAGGTAAAAAAGCTTTAGTGCAACTATGCCTAACTTTTTCCCCGTGTATTTCTAGGCCCTGATGTCTCTCTTTGTTCTGGCCTCCAAGGACGGGTGGGTGGATATCATGTACGACGGCTTAGATGCTGTGGGAGTTGACCAGCAGGTACGTGCTCTAGCAGAGCTGTAAGAAATGAGTTGTCAAAGGTGACGCATTTTGCCTCTTGTTGTGCAAAGTACTGTTGGTTTCCACGCTCAAATGGGGTTACGGGGTTGGGGTCGAGGCAGCCGTTTAACCCGAGTCCTGGGGCGTGATGAGGAGTCAAGTGAGAAGTCTGGATTTGGCCCCAGCCTTTTCCCTACAGACTGGCGTAACTAGCGTTAGGAGAGCTGCACCTGCCGAAGGATGGTTTGACTTTTTAAGCAGTTTGGATATTTCAGGAGAAAAGAAGCGCTTGGTGTAGGTACAGGCTTTCAGTGAGGAACTTACAATAGCTGCAGGGGATGCTACTGTCCTGCTGCTGGCAGAGCAGAGGTGGTTCTTCTGCCCTCAACGTGCTTTGTGTTTTGGGAGCATTCAGGTAATGTGTCTCAGAGGGCTCTAATTTTCAGGAAGAGCAGAGCACACAGAGCTGCCTCGAAGGTTTGTGGATGTGGCAGATGCATCGGTTTGCTCCCTTTGGTTTTTTGAGGTTCAGCTGACATTTGCTGCCTTCCACTTTGCAGCCAGTCATGAACTACAACCCGTGGATGCTCCTCTACTTCATCTCCTTCCTGCTGATCGTGGCCTTCTTTGTCCTCAACATGTTCGTGGGGGTGGTGGTGGAGAATTTCCACAAGTGTCGGCAGCACCAGGAGGAGGAAGAAGCCAAGAGGCGGGAGGAGAAGAGGCTTCGCCGGCTGGAGAAAAAGAGAAGGAGTAAGGAGAAACAGATGGCTGGTCGGTAGTCTTTCCACATCTTTCTGAGTCCTGCTTGACCTTCCACACCATCCCCTCCTCCCTCCCCTCCCCTCCCTGCCTCGCGTCTGGTGATCATTCTTCTCCCCAAAGCATGTCCAGCTATAAAATTTGCATGAAGGAAATAGTGTTGTTTTAGGCTGAGCAAGGAGCCATGGAGGCCTTTTTAACGGCTGCATGATTTGCAATGACCTTTCCGTTGGAGGTTATTTAAATTAAAATATAACAGCAATCAGACCTGGAGCTTCTTGGATAGCAGAGCTCAGTGTTACACAAATAGTGACAACTGCAAAGATCAGCAGTGCCGAACGGCACCATAAATCTTCTGAGTCATGAGCACTGTTGCTGATAACTGGATTCACTATTTGGTTTATTACAGCCTTGTAATGCCACAGTGATGTTACCTGTCCCATTTATCAAGCAGGTTTATTTATTGGCACAGTAGCACCACTGCTATTCAAGAGTGTAATAAAATAATGGAGCCATCTCGTTCTAGTGATGCTTAAAAACTCCTTAGAGAAACATATCAATGCATTTGCTTGAGAAATACAGATTAGAAAAAAAAAAAAAAAGAAGAAGCAGTTGAGGAGAGTAACTAACTAGACAAAATAGCACTGATGCAAATCGAACCAAACTCCAAACTGGATGCGCAAGCTTGCAGCCCTGCCTAGAAGCGCCCTTACAGGTGGAAGGAGGCTAGACCTCTGCTCTGTCAAAAGTCTCCAACCTGATGTTTGTCCCTTCGTCCTTCATTTGTTTTAATTTGGTTGAAGAAGTAAGAAATAAGTCAGCCAGAGGCCACAGGTCAGAGGTACTCTTCTCGCATGCTCTCTCTTCTGACTGAACCTTCTCCGTTGCCCTCCGTGTCCATGGCCTCGCTCTTCCTCTCTCTCCCTGGTCAGTCCGCCTGCTGCTCTCTCCGTGTCCCCTTTCACATCTCTGCTCTATCTTTGACAGACTTCAGTACTGTTTAAGAGGCTGTCTGATCAGGCGCTTGTTCCGAAAGCTGGTAATGTTAAGTCTGTTTTATTTTTTTTAATAGTCTAAGAGGCGCTTAATAGCTGTGACAGGCTTAATCATGCAACCACATACCACAACGGTGTCTCAGCCTCTCTCAGTTCAACACTTACCCAGCACTTTCGTTTGGTCACGTCTTTAAGTCCCATGAGCTTCACGGGTTTTGTAACCAATAGGATGTATCACACCAGCCTCTGGACATCAAACTTTGGTTTATGCCGAGAGCCTGGCTTCCTCGATGGTCAGTGGAAAGACGGAGGCTTCCCTCAAGAGCAGTGGAGGACACGTTAAACTGTTCTCAGTTAAGTGGGATACAGATGGATTTTTTTTTTTTTATTGTTTTTCACATCAAGGAAATGCCTAGAAAGCTCTTTCATTCAGTCCAAGTTCCCAAACACAGTTTCAGGCTGATGAGTTAGAAAATGTTTTTAAAGGCTGGATAGAAAGATCCCTATTTAAAGTTGCAGTTTTGGAAAGCAGGCATTTTTGTAGAAGAAAAATAGATGTTTAGTTGTTATTAATGACCTTATTTATAATGCTAGAGGAACGAGATGAAGAAAAGACGTAAGTCTGGGCAATTTCCCAGCGGGAAGGAATCACAAACCATCCTTGGAGATGTAGTTATTCACTCAGTCCTATGAAATGCCTAATTAAAGAGGCAATAAACAGCTATTTTACTGAGGATCAAATATTGCTGAGTATTCAATCGCCATAAAAACCTTTCAAGAGCAAAGTATGAAGCCTTCCAAAATGCTTCAGAACAGTTTTCCCAATTCGCGTTCAGTGAAACGTTGGTTTTAATTGACCATGTCCAGCTTTGCCCTCAGAGGCAACAGATGTCATCGCTCAGCTTCATTCTGCAGGGTGGGAACTTGCAGATGATACCAAGACCGGAGCTTTGATTATACCAGCAACTGCATGAGGGTTCCTTTCAGCTGGGCTTCCTGAGTGGCCCCAGATGCCCAAACCAACCTATGGATGTCAGACGTAGACACCCAACTGGTTGCACAGTCATTTTTGATCGTAGACTCTTCAAATGCATCTGCCCAATCGGACATCTGAAAACCAGGAAAGCATGTGAGATCCCAGCTCGGTGAGATGTAGGCAGACGTAAGGCGCGCTGGCCCGGCAGGGTATGTACAAAGTCCGTCCTTCAGAAGTGTCTTCTCCTTCATCATCGTCAAGCCAGGGGGCTCTCGGGGGTCTCTTGGGCTTTCACCTGTGTGTGGGGGAGAAGCCCAAGAGCCCTTCCTTTTTCACAATGAGCCCATGTACCTGAGCCCACCCTCCACGAGGCACGAGGAGAGGATCCCACAAGAAAACATTCCCAGCAGAGGCAACAGAGAGCCCGGGAGCCGTAGGGACCTCTGAAGGGGAAGGGAAGTCTTGCCGTGTGTCCTGCCGGGTGATTAATGCCGTTTCGTTCTTTTAGATCTAATGCTGGATGATGTATTAATGGAGAGCTCAGCCAGTGCAGTGCAAGGTACTGGGAAGTCGGCACGTCTCGTCCCACTTGAATGGCAGTGCTGTGTCACTAACGGCTGGCCACCGCGGCTGTGAGGCATCCCACTAAACCGTGTGTGTGGTGCAAAGCTCGTTTGCTTACTTCATGGCACACGCATATCATTCTGAGCCGCAGGTCTGCAGACCCGGCTCAGGACTGACACTTGCAAACCCTTAATTTACCCCTTAATCATGTTACGTTTTTCAGTATTTTTTTTTTTTTCTGGTTTTCATTAAGACACTGTCAGACTTTTCATGGCTTTTTTTTTTTTTTCCTTTTTTTTTGGTTTGTTTTTGGTTTTTCTTAGAGAATAATGACTGGGCTGTGAAATGGGTCCTTTATTGTTCACCCTAGCTTTCCAACCACCAGCTTAGGAGTCTCTGAGTAATTTGCAGGAGTGTCTCTGGAAGACAGGCAGTCTCACTCGGGGAGGTTATTTCATTATTTTTCGGGCCCTTGCTCATTGCTCCGCAAACACTGGGCTTCAGGGAGGCACGGTCAAAATTCAGTATAGTGCAGAGCCTCAGTGCTGTAATGGAAAGATCAACCCCACACCAGCCTTCGGCGCGGACACGGGGTTTAGCTGTTGTGCTGCCAAACTGGTACGTTCTTCATATTGATTGAGAGTTGCTCAATCCACGAGGCATCTCGTAAATGAGAAGAACCAAAGGTGCCGCCTCAAAGCCTTTCCAGGTCCTGGAGGGGACGGACCAGCCGGGGGTTTGACCTGGCCACCCCGACCAGGGCTCGCTCACGTCTCCCCGTCCCGTCCCCCCTCGCCGGGCCCGTGCTCAGGGCTGCGGATCTGTCCCTTGCTCTTTTTATTTTTAGAACAAGCTTTGATCTGGCGAGCATTTTGTTTAATTCATAACTTAAGAATATTAGCTTGAATAATTAAAGAGGCGCCAACATAGAAACAAATATAGCTGCAATTTTCGACAAAAATAATATGCCAGGAAAACGGTGCCATTAAAACTCTCACCTGTGAACAAGCTCCCACTGCTCGAGATGGGAGCGGGGCTCCATCCATCTCGCGTATTGCAGGGAGGTTTGATTAAATAAAAATTGCAAGGCGAGGGCTATCGGCTTTCCCTGCAGAGGATAACTCAGGCAGACCGAGGTTCCTTCCTTATATCTCTAAGGCCCTGTCGGAAGTTACCGCAACATGCTTTAATGAATCCTGACTCTCCTTCCCATTGCCCTTCCTGGTATTTTTATTTCTTTGCCTTCATTCTTGCTTGTCTTGGTAGGCCTCCGGTCCTCTCCTGCGAAACGGGGGCAGCACGAGGCGGGTGTTTTCATGGGGTTTGGGGGGGTCTGTTTATTTTTTTCTTCTTTTTATGTGGTTGTGACTCCTCTCCTGGTCCTACAGAGCTATATCAAGGCTGTCTTATTTTATTTTATTTTAAAGGCATCGAACTCATTCCAAACCCCTCCGTTATCCCGCGCAGGCTCAGAAAGACTCTTAGAGTTTGCCTTTAAAAAGTGTGCAATTGTCAGGTCTGTGCTTTGTGTTTCCTTTTGTTGTCTTTTCTTTGGATCCAGTGGTAGTGAATGTGCCACGCTGCTCTTCAGGCACCAGCGTGAGGGAAAAGAAAGATTTTTATTTCTGAACCTGACTGTGGGGGACAGGAGGGACTCAGTCCCAGGAGCTGTAGATGAACCTCCTGTGGTTCAGTGAGAAATCCGGAGTTGTGACCCCAAAACCTCCACACATCTCTGCACTAACAGGGCTTCTTTTCTCTTTCTGTGAAGATAAGATGGAGTATTGTGTGTGTGTGCTGCTGCCTGGTGCTTAGTGAGATGTTATAATTTTATTTTTTCCTTTTTTTTTTTTCAAGTCTTCATTCTATCACAACTGGAATCTTCTCAGTGGAAATAATTTATCATTTTCCATTTTGCTTTTTTTTTTTTTTAAGTAAATCCATTCAGTACAATAAAAGCCAAGTAAAACACTGTGTTTAAATAAAAAAAAAGTTCCTTCAGTGCAAACTACTTTTTAACCTAATAATATTCTTGATACAGTTTGTAAATCCAGCTGCGTCACAGGCTCATTGCTCACTGGTTTGCCGCTGTCCTGCAGATATACTCAGATCTGCAAAGTAGTTAATTCCCTTATTATAGGAGAAGGAAGAAGCTGGAGGAGACGGTAATGGAATTGTCCCACTCTCGTGAATTCCAATTTCCCGTGCCCACGCACCTCCGGCTCGAAAGCCACCTCGGGGAAAGTGGCAATTTCTCTCTTGACAGGGCTATATTCGGAGGCAGCCGCTATTCGGAGATATTTCAGAGGCACGTGCCCAGCCCAATTCTCCCCCCAAAAATGCAGTTAATGGGAAGAGAGTGGCCCCGGCCCCAGCTCCCGCAGTGCCGACAGAGACCGGCCGAGCCCTGGGACCGGCCGGGAGCTGCCAGGGCACCTCCCGGCAAAACCAGGGCTACCTCCAGCGCCGCTTTGCTGGTCACCGCTGCCATTCCACGGGTCACGTCCTAGAGCTGTCCGGCGGGGGTTTGATGCCCCAGACCCGGGCCGTGATCGCCCAAGCCAAAGGGCAGCTGGCCTGGGAGGTGTCAGAGTGGGATTAGGAATGGGAAATGTTTATCCTGCAACGGCAACGGTCAGTGCCTTTCCAAATATAGGGCATGCAGTGCTAGGACGAGGGGGAATGGCCTTAAACTGGAAGAGAGCAGGTTCAGATTGAACATTAGGAAGAAGTTTTTCACCGTGAGGGTGGTAAGGCACTGGAGCAGGTTGCCCAGAGAGGTTTTTGAGGCCCCATCCCTGGAGGTGTTCAAGGCCAGGCTGGACGTGGCCTTGGGCAACCTGGTCTAGTGGGAGGTGTCCCTGCCTATGGCAGGGGGGTTGGAACTCGATGATCTTCAAGGTCCTTTCCAACCTAAACTATTCCATGATTCTATGAAATGGGCGGGATACCCATGTAGAAGGTGTGCCCTGTTTGGGGCAGGGTACCCATCTTGGGTACCCCAGAACGCAGGCTGGGGCTGCCGTGCTCGGCCTCCCAGCCCTTGTCAAGGGGACCAGTTGTAACCCCGCGGGGTGATGCCAAGAGGGAGTACAGAATGTCTGCTTGGAAAACAACTTGAGTTGAGAGCCTGCAAGAAAGACAAATTAAAACTGAGTGCCCCCGTGCCGGACAGCCACCCCCCTTGCCAGCGCGGTGCCCTTAGACCAGGACGAGCGGGCAGGTGGGACTCTGGCGAGCCAGCTCTCAACCAGCTGCAAGTTCTCCTTCCCACCAGGGTTAGGAAGAGATTGCTCAGGATTCGCTGTCCGGGCTGATTTTCTCCAGTGTAATGATATCTAAATTTGAGCCGCTGCTCCCTCTCCCCGAGTCCTGCCCTCCCACCACGGTGAAGCAGCTTGATTTACACCCTGGTCACCAGCCCGGTGCCTCGCGGTGGGCTTTTGCTGTATTTCCCCATCTTCGCGCATTCTCATTCTGCCAATTCTTCTTTTGTTCGTTCGCTCTCCTCCTCTTTTCTTTAACGCCATGTGTGCCGGGAAGCCAAGTTAACCTTTCCAGTAATAACCGAGACTAACCCAGAGCTCTTGTTGTTCTTGACACAGTGTATTGTAACAGTACAGTAATGTGGTGTTGTGTTAGTTGTGAAGTTCACCACCTGGAGTTTAACAGATGTCTGTATTTCCCAAGATGTTGGTATTGTTTAGATCTTTACTGCAATAATTAGAAACGATACTGTGTGACAGGGGGCACGGGCTTTGCGCCTGGATAATTATACACGAGCGACACCCAACTTCTCTGCGGAACTGCGCGGGTCGGGTTAAATAAATGGTAGTTATACAAGAGCAAGAAAATGTTGTTTTTCTGCTCAGAAAGTCCCCTGCCCACCTGACACAGTAGTCCGTAGCCCTCGGCCAGCATGCTGCCTTGCGTGTGGTTCGTCTCACGGTAATACCCGTATTGCACTAATTTGCACGGCCGGCATGCGGGGACAGGCGCGGCGAGCGGTGGCACGATCCATAAACAGGGTTGACAAATCCCCTCTTGACGACATTAACGGGGGAGGACGAAAGCGTTTACTAACGGTAATTTTCTATGGCTGCAAAGCGCGTCTGCCAGAGCAGCCCCCAGAGAGGTTTGGCTGTGGAAATCTGGGGGCACGTGCTGGGAAAGGTGGAAAAGGGGGTTTGGGAGAGGGGGGATGCGAGGGGGGAGAAGCCTTTGCGGATATATATGACCAATTAGCAGCCCTGCTTATAAGGCCGTGCGCCGGCTAATGCAGGTGCCGGAGCCCCGCGCAGGAGACGCTTCACAGCCTCTCTCTAAATCCTCTCTCTCTTCTAACGGCGTCGGTGCTATTCTGTAGGATTTGGAATTACCTGTCAGTCAAAGCTAAGAAAAAATTTGAATTCCAGTGTAATTATTCATAAGTAAATCCACCGCAAGAAAAGGCAGAAACATTGACATTTTTCTTTTTGGATGTGAATTATACATAAATGTGGAAGAAGTAAGTGATCCAATTACGACGGTGTTTCTTTCTGAGATGATAAGTTGGTTCATAAAAATAGGTCCTATTCCTAACCTAATTGTATTCAAACATTTTAGTTAATTTGCTACTCATAATTTAGCATAATGCGATCGAGATATCTTGACTTTATGGAGATTTATGCAGATTCTGAGATATCTGACAAAGTCTTAGGAGTGAGTCAGCAGCTCCCAGTCTGCTTTTTTTGTAAGCACTCAATAGATTCGGCATGAAAATTAATTTTATAGACCTTTTCATCGATATCATGCTTTAGCACTCAGGTACAGATCACCTGAAGCACACTGCAGATCAGAACGTGAATATTAACACTGCCTTTCTTTTGATGACACTGAAGCAGAATTTTGGGCGTTCCAAAACCCTACAGAATAAAACCGCTGAGTGATTTGTCTCTCTGGTCCCTGGGCTGTAGGGGAAAGTTCTGTCTCTATGGAAAAAAAACAAAACTCTGATTTTTCAGGATCCTGTTGCGAAGCGGGAGCGCAGGAAACCATTAAATCTATGGGTTTGATTGCAATGTCATTGGCTATTGACAAAGTGAATTCTATTTCCAGGCAAAATTTAATCTTCTAAAATTAGTCTTCCCTGAGGGCAACCCAAACCTGTGCTTTGTGGCTTCCTTCTGCCCAACTTTTTGCTTGGAGTAATGTATCAAATGGTACATTTGCTCAGCAGCACTAAATATCAAGCCATGTAATTCTTACAGCTCAATAATTTTCATAACCAGTTGATCATCTAATTATGAGAGTAATATTATACTCTGACATATTCAAGACAGTCCTTTCCACTTCAATCTGCATTATAATGCCTCCTTGAAAATTGTACTGAATTATATACTCAGCCTTGGCATTTCCTCATTAGAGATTAGGTGAGTAAATGAGTTTATCTCTAGGAACATTTGGGGTCTAAAGAGCATGTGTCATCCCTGAGGCAGCTGAACACGGGAATGAGTTGAACGGTGAAATCTGTACTTTGATAATCTCGTCCAAATGGAGGATCATTATTTTCTAATCGCTGAGGCTGACTGATCAGTTTTCCTTAGTATTTTTATAGACCGTTTTTCAGGGCTCTGACAGCCAAAGTGTTGAATTTTGTTCTCCCTACAGTTTATTGCAAAGAACATAATACGTCTGAATTACTTCTCTTTGAAAGACCACCTCTAACTCAATGGCATGTATTTTTAAGCCATTGTTATTAAAATCTGTCCCCAACATCTGACTGTTAATTGGGTTTTTAGATACTTTGGGGACTTTTAAGATCAGCAGAAACAGAAATCGTTGTTTTAATTTAAATTTACTTTAAATTTCCCTACAGGGAAAACATGCTTTAGCAGCGCCATAGTCCCAGCTCACCTCATCCCTGATGCCATAAGGCTGAGTATAGCGCATGTCCCACTGAAGGTGTTTGACGGATGTAAGATGACGGGCGCCCTGCTGTGTATTAAAAATGGTAACATGCCAGCACGAAAAAAGGAAATAAGAAAGACAGCATGTTGCTGTAATCGGTCTAGAATTTATCATCTTTGGAGTTGGAAAGTGAGGGTGCGTTGCCTTCAGAAAGCCGCTGAGAAATGATTTGACGTGCCTCTCCCCTCTCCTCCTCCCCGCTGCAGAAGCACAGTGTAAGCCCTACTATTCGGATTACTCCCGCTTCCGCCTCCTGATCCACCAGATGTGCACCAGCCACTACCTGGATTTGTTCATCACTGGAGTGATCGGCCTCAACGTGATCACCATGGCCATGGAGCACTACCAGCAGCCGAAGGTACGGGGACGGAGAGGGGGATAAGCACGGGGGCACATGCTCGGCCACGGGGGGATGTGCCGATGGGCAGAGTTAAGGCCAGTTTTGCTGTTAGACCTCGCGGCCCCCGTTCACCGTGCCCGACCAGGCCCTTTGCCCCATCTCAGCCTACCCAGCCTTCATCTGGCTTCCAGCTCAGCCCGTGGCTTTCGGTACCTGGATCCCGTTGCACCTCTCCCTTCTAGTTAAGTGCAAACAAAGCGCTTTGCAAACGAGGATGAGAGCGTGGGTTTTTGGTTTGCTAGGTGAGATCGTCATCTTCCATTTGACTTAGGATTTCCACCGAAAAAAAATGGAGAAAAAGGAAAAAAGACTAGTAGAATTGGTGAAATGTTTCTCTTTGCAGAGTTTCTCCTAAATCCCCAATATCCCGTAGGGCCCAGTTTTCACAGGCACTGGATTCTGTGCTGGTCCTTAAAATACATTTTCATATATTAGTATGCCAAGTTCCTGGGTCTTTGTCATATTCTGAAAATAAAAACAGCCTGTCCTGGGATGTCAAGTCTCTTGTGCGTAAGAATGAAATGGAAATAGCTGCCTTTGCCATATAACTTGTACTTATTTTTATTAGCCGCTTTCAGTGAATAAATATAACGCACAATAGGAGGAAATATTCTTTAAGGCTAGACAGGACTTGAATGCTTAATGTAAAAAAACCCAAACAACTAAGACGTGCAAGCAAGGGGAAAAATATCCTCCAGCCTATCATAAAGAAGCCAAAAAGTGAAAGGGCACAAGCCCAATTTATTTTTTTCTGTTCGGGTCACCTTTAAATACCCTGGAAGGCTCATTGCATGATTCAGTCATTTGGTGATGAAAAAGGTTGTTGGCTAAGGAGCCTGTATTGGAATCGCTCTAGGGCGTGCGTCTTACCGCAGTCGTTTTGCAGCTACATTTTCTCTTGTATTATAAAAATGTTGGGCAGGCTTCTGTTTTTAATTTTCTTTCGGAAAATAACATTTTGTCTCTAAGCCTCTGGAATGCAGCGTCTGGGTAATAACTCCAAGCTTGGGCCGTGCTGGGATGACAGCACCGTTAGAGCCGTGCACGTGCTTGAGAGTCCTGCTGAATCAGGGCCCCGAAACCTCTCTGCGCTGGGTGACCGGTGGCTGAGATCCTGCAGATATTTCGAAGGCTAAACGTGCCAGAGAGCTTTATATCCCAACTAACCGTTGCTCGGCATGTTGGTGCTGGAAGGGGTTGGTGGTGGGATACCCCGGGATGCCCCGTGGATGAGATCCCAGCCGGAGATGCTGTGGGTGCCCGGCGAGAGGAGGGGCTGCCGTGCGCATAGAGGTGGTTCGAGCAAAGGGCTACTGGGCAAAATGTGCGTTTGCCGAATAAATATTCTCATTTGCTGGCAGGGCCCAGGTCCCCTGCAGTATGACAGGGAGGCTCGTTCAGAGCCACGGCTTCCTTTGGTGGCTGGGCTTGTGCTCCTTGGGCAGGTGAGGTGGTTTTTGTCCATGGATGCTTGAAGCTAAACTGTCGCATGAAGGCAGAGTGGCTTAAATCCCCTCCGCTGTGATTTCTCCCGCTTGAGGCTCAGTAAGTCTTGGGTTTGGTCTGAGAGCACTCCGTTGCCATCTCCCACGTTCCCTAACAGTGCCCTGGACACAGATATTATCATCTCCTTTGCCGGCAGCCAGAAATTCAATGCACGTTACCTAAGGGGCCGTGCAGGATGCTGCTACCACAGTGCTCCTTCAGGAGCAGGGCTTTTGGGATGAGATCACCTCTGACGTGGCTTAATGCCTGACCGCGCAGGAGTTGTCCCAGCCGGGAGGCACCTGTGACAGTGGCAAGGGAAGGGTGGGCAGAGGAAAACCCGCGACACTGGCTCCTGCTGGCACGCCGTCCCTCTGTCCTGCTCCTTGCCAAAAGCTCAAGGTGAGGAGTAAACGACAGGCTGCCACAAAGAAGCCATTTGGCCAGCGCTTCCGCCGTCCCGGCCAGCCCGCGGCTCTTGCAGCAGTGCACAAATGAGCAAGTGGGATGAAGTCCAGCTTTCTGCCGAGGGCACGAGGGCTTTTGCGCCGCTGCCACCTGCAAACGCCGCAGCTCCCGCGGCTGACCCAGGCAGTCCCAGCCGGGGCCGTGTCACTGCCGGGGGGGTTGAGATGTGCCTTGGGTTTGGGTCGGCCCCTCCTGTGGGTCACATCAGCTGGGTCGGGGCCGGGCAGAAATGCAGCCTGTGCGCTCCCTGACGTACGGGGACTCGTTCCTGGGACATTTGTCATCGGGGAGAGCCCACGGTTGGAGCCTTTTATCTGTGGTTAGGAAATGAGTGACCGGTGAACGGAGAGGAGGGCAGGTTTGGAGGAGCACAGCCCCTCGGCAGAGCTAGCATCTAACCCAGGTCCTGTGTCCACATCCCAGGTTCTTGATGAAGCCCTCAAGATTTGCAATTACATCTTCACCGTTATCTTTGTCCTGGAGTCCGTTTTCAAGCTTATCGCCTTCGGGTTTCGTCGCTTCTTCCAAGACAGGTAACAAAAGCTCCAGATTTCTGGAGACAGGTGCCCAAATTCGGTGGCCTGGACCCCGATGCTCTTCCCGGTGATGTCAGTCTGAGACGTGTGAACGCTTTTCGGTGTGACTGGTTGAAACTAGGGTAGGTGGACCGTTGGGATGTGAGTTGGAGAAAGGGTCGTGCACGCCAGGGAGTGTGAGTGCACCGCTTTGGCCCTCGGGGGTGGACAAAATAGGAGCGAGTCTCACACCGAGCGGCTGGTTCTTCTCTCACACCAGTTGCGTGTCCATATAATCAAGAGGACCTGGTGAAGTGACAAAATTTATGCCAAGAGAGAGAATCTGGTCCTGAGTGGAAATGAAAGAGGAAAGGGACTTCTTTTTATGCAGATGCTGAGCAGCAGATGAAATCGCTTATTTTTCTAGATTTTCGCTGTCTTACCTCACACATACAGATGTTATGTCCTTGGTGAATGTTTCTCCACCCATTTCTGCCTCTTTCAATGTTGATACCAAGAGCTCTGGCACTGAGCAGGACGTGACACGAGCCCTTCAGCAGCTGGGGGATGGTTCCACACACCTTCTCCCCACATTTCAGGTGTCGGTGCTGGGATTACGCCTCTGACCTGGCACGAATCCTTGGGGTCTTTCCTCGGCCCAGCGTGATTTTTGTGGTGAGGACTGGACAGGGGGTCCGGTTCTTTCTGAGGTCCATGACTGCCGTGTCTAGAAGTGGCCGGACAGATACTGCAGCGTCTCCCCTGAGGTCTGCAGCCTCCGGGTAGAAAACTGCCCAGCTTTTGTTTCTCTTTCCCCTCAGTCGAGAATATCTTTGGAATTGGCTGGTTTTCTAACGCGATGCATTAGTTATAATGATTTCATAACATAACTGCTTTTGTATAATACCCTCAGAAAAATGCTGCAGATTCATTTAAGTGCTAGAACCGTTGAAATGACTGGAATTCGCGTGAAACAAGCTACCTCCCTTTGCCAGCTTCTTAGTAGATGTTAAACTTCATTTTGTGTTGTCTCCAGATGGAACCAATTAGATCTGGCAATCGTGCTGCTGTCTATCATGGGCATCACTTTGGAAGAGATTGAGGTGAACGCTTCGCTACCAATTAACCCCACTATTATCCGAATCATGAGGGTTCTCAGGATTGCTCGAGGTGAGATGAATAAAGCAGAATTGGCTTGCGTTCGAGGTGCAGGGTCCCCTCCGGGAGAGAGTTAAGCGTTGGGAAACGGTTCTGGGGCACATCCCCATCACGATGTGCATAGTTCTGGCATCAACAGGCTGTAAACAAATAAAAGAACAATGGGGGAAAATACTTGCGAGGAGCCAAAAAGCTGAGCCAGCTGACCGTGTGTTTCTATCTTAAGAGGACGAAGGCCGAGAGCTTAGAAATAAAGGAGAAACGGTTGTGGCTGTGACTCCCGGAGACATACCTGGGAAAAATATGCCAGTCAAATCAAAGTCGTCTCTGTCGGGGATTAGAGAACACAAGCTCGAGTACCTTGGCTTTAAAAGACAAGCATCTAATAAATTTAATTTCCCGTGGGACTTTACATCTCACCACTCGGTGACAAAGCGTGCCTCGTCACTCTGCATCCATCTGTCCCCTCAGACTCCTAACGGCACACACCGAGGTGGGAAGCCAGCGTCTTCAGGGCCTGGGTTTTCAGAACAGGGAGGTCTCAGGGCCACACGATGGAGACGTAAAATGTGAGCGCTCAGGCCCTTAATAAAGTACTTCCAGGCCCTCCTGAAGGGCAGTGTTGTGCTCTGAGGCATAATTGCTCTGATTGCAGCCCTCATCTAAGCAAAGAAGGAACTGGAGGAGAAATGAAATGCTGCTGTGTCTCAAGGGGGGGAAAAAAGGCGTTTTTCCTGCGCATTGGATCCCTTTCAGAATTAAAAATACATGCGGTTTCCAATTGGAAATGCAGCCTTCTGGAAGAGATGTGTAAATCAGCTCCTCAGTGAATCACGTATGAAAGCGGGTAGCCTATGGAAGTGGGAAAGTAGCCCCGGGGCTGGGAAAGTAACTGCTCACGGTAATCAGAGGAAGAAGGAGATGGGTCCAACAAAGATAAAGTGGGGAAAGGAAAAGCCAGGCAGAACGACGACGCTTTCTCCAAGTCTCAGGATAGGTGATGCTGCTATTCATGGGATTTTAATAGTATCCAAGCAACCAGGAGCGATGTAAAAAGGCCAGAGAATAAAGCGGCTAATGGAGAACCCTTGACATGATTTCGCATTTCTCTTCCTATAATCGGTGGCTCCTGGGAGAGGGACTGAGTTTGTGGCTCCGTGCTAATGCTGCCGTTACCATATTACGAACGTGTTTTCCGCAGTGTTGAAGTTGCTGAAGATGGCTGTAGGGATGAGAGCCCTGTTGGACACCGTGATGCAAGCGCTGCCGCAGGTAACCCACTGCCATATCAAACCAGATCTCCTCTGGCCCAGAGCTAATTTCCTATTGCAGAGGAATGCTAATCATTTTATCTTTACTGTCATTAGAGAATCACATTTCCCTTCCGAAGCACAGTCTGAGATACAGTTCTCACATTGAGGTCATTTTTCCCCTGAAGCAATTTTAAGTTTTGGATTAAAGAATACAGCAAGAAACAGGTCTGGAACAAAAAAATCAATGAATGTTCTTTTTCTGTGTTTTTTTCCCCCATTTCTTTTTCTCTTTCCAGGTGGGGAATCTGGGTCTTCTCTTCATGTTGTTGTTTTTCATATTTGCAGCTCTTGGAGTGGAGCTGTTTGGAGACCTTGGTGAGTCTTCCCGTGCCGGTGGAGGGGGTGGGAGCGGTGTGCGAGCGGGGGGGTCTCACGGCCGTGCTTGGTCCCGCAGAGTGCGACGACACGCACCCCTGCGAGGGGCTGGGACGGCACGCCACCTTCAGAAACTTTGGGATGGCCTTTCTGACTCTCTTCCGAGTATCCACAGGAGACAACTGGAATGGGATAATGAAGGTAGGAGACCCATGGAAAAAAAATTGCATATAATTGCTGAATTAGAAGCTGTCCACTCCGCTCCAGCCTGGTAACGACGCGCGGCCAGGACACTCAGGTCCTGCAGTGAGCTGCTTCTTCATTCGTGCGCTGGGCAGAGTCTCTACCGTTTCTGTTCCCTCCTGCCAGCAATGCGGTGCCTATGGCTGCAGGCTCCTGGCATACTCCATAGGTTCCCTTTTTTCCCCTCGGAGAGCAACTTAGAAAGAAGGGTTAAAACTAAAGGGACTCATCTCTCAAGTAGCACAAGTTCAGCTCAGTGACGTGCATTGGTATTATTTTTTCCTTAAGTCTCCAGTTACCGTTACTATTGTCGTTGATATTACTTTGTTGTGTTTGGGTTTTTTTTTCCTGGGAAAACCCGGGTTTCCGAAAGAGAGTCTCTCTTAGGGGACAGCCGTACAGGCATGCTATTGCGAAGAAATCTGGCCTATGAATACACAGGGCGCTAGCTAGTCTGAAGAAATCACTTCTCTGTGCCTTTGTAGCCCATGGTGAGCGTAAGGTGGCCAAACTCTTAATGACAGGGTGTGAACTTGAGGAAAGACAGTCTGCAAGCCCAGCTGCTGTGGGACAGCTGGTGGTTGTAGCTGCACACTGCTTTGCCCTGGCTCTGTCTGCCACTCGGGTGTATTTGGTCTCTAACCTGGTCAAGCAGCCTTTCTTCAGGAGCAGCAGGGTGTTGATGTCTGTTGTCACACACCCCGTGACAGCAGGGTGATTTCCTCTGAGCTTGCTTGTGGTGACTAGCACAGAAACGTAAGGTCTTACTGGCAAGTATTTTGCCATTCTAGACATGACGTTTGCCCAATCTTATCAGTTTTCTGCGCGAAGGGAGAACCCATTGCAGCCAGCTGACCAGCCAGCAAACCGAGGTCCCTGCTGGAACCTCTTCACATCCCTCCATCGTTTCCTCCCTGTTTCCAGGACACGCTGCGAGACTGTGACCAGGAGTCCACCTGTTACAACACTGTCATTTCACCCATCTACTTCGTCTCCTTCGTGCTGACGGCCCAGTTTGTCCTGGTGAACGTGGTGATCGCCGTGCTCATGAAGCACTTGGAGGAGAGCAACAAGGAGGCTAAAGAGGAGGCAGAGCTTGAAGCAGAGCTGGAGATGGAAATGAAGACAATCACCCCTGGCCAACACAGCCCCTCGGACATCTTTGCATGGCCAGGCAGCGCCAGTGGAGAGAGACCCGAGAGCCCCCGCGGATGTACCAATCCCATGCAAATCAAGGTGGATTCTCAGCTCTCATTAGTTTACCCTATGGTGAGAATCTCAGCTGGAGGGTGAAGAGGGCTTGACCTGCATATTTGCTAGGGGAAGACATGCACGAGTCGGTAATGAAGGAGCGGGTGTACCGTACGTCCAGGGCTTGTATTCCTCGCTGTCTGCTGACCGATTGTTGCGTGGGGTGGGAACCCATGCTCCAGGGAAGAGACCCTAGGCAGGTCTCCAGACCGCCTTGCTGCATCTGTTCAGAGGTAGAGAGCTTTGCAATTTGCTCTGGAGATGTACCCAAGCCACCCAGTTCAGAGCTAGCTCCAAATCTGCTCTAATCCAGTCTGGGCTAGGTCCTTTGTGATAGCAAAGTCGGGAGCATAATGTGTTTGCTTTTCTAATGCAGACCATGAACCGCAACATAAAAGAGGAATAAAACTTGGTTAATCTTTGCTTAAGTATTAAATTTGCTTTATGTAACTTCAATTTAAAATCCATCCCCACAATCCAGCTCGTAAGAAAAGATTATTGTAACAATAGAAGAATCCAGAGGGGACTCAAACCTGAGCTCACCAGAGCTGGTGGCAAAACTCCCACCAGCAGGAGCAGCGCCGGGGCAGGGCTGTAACGCGGTAGCTGCTACGAGCTGCAACAAGTCTCTCTAAAGTACAGTTTTTGGATGAAGACTCAGTCTGAGGAATGAGAGAGGTGAGGTCAAGGCCCAGACAGGTCCTTCGGGAGGGAACTGAACTGGAATTATACAAGAAAAACGGTCCAGCCTTTTTTTCAGTCTTAGCTGATTGCAAATTGGGTTAAACCCTACGCAGACCTCATTAGTTTTTATTACATCATGATTTCACAACAGCATATCTTGGCTTCTGCCTGGGGTGGACTAATGAGTATTCTCATACATGAAAAACTCATTTATGATCTTTAGTCCAAGGGTGAAAAAGAGTAAATCCCCACTTAAGCTTTGTTTCAGTTCTTAAGCTACTGGAAATTTCTGGTGCCATTAGGAGTCACTGATGTCTGAGATGGAGTCCAAAGCTGCTCTTTGGCACAGAAAAGAGGAGTTCAGGGCAATATGGGGAAATCCAGACTCATTACGTCCTCTAGGAAGAAGCAACACGTCCCGACTGTTGTTGTTGCACATGTTAAGCAGAGTACTGGCAAACGGTCCTCAGCGCTGTTGTCCTGTATCAGTCCTCACGCTGGCAAAAAGAGAAATTGCAAGAGAAATCAGCAGGAAGGATACCCTCAGCTCCTCAGTCTCTTAAACCTGCCCCCTCTGAAGGTGGCTTTGGAAAGGGCTTATTCTAGTCATAGTCTCCAGAGTGTGTTTCTTGCTCTTTCACTCAAACAGAAGCCTCAAAGGCCCCTGGGAGATTTTATTCCAACTATTTATTCTCCCAGCCAAAATCTTCAGGAAAAATCTGATGCTTTGGCGCGATAGCAGAGGAATACAATTCCCAGGACGCGACCCTGCACAAGGACACGTGGTCAGCATGCTCTTTTGCTTGCCTGTTCCCCAGGAGTTTTGCACCGTGTGCTGTTTGACTGTAACAACGGTCCTCATTTCATTGTACGTAGTAGGCATTCCCTACGTGAAAGGGGCAACCCTTCAATTGCTCCCACGCTGCCTGCGAAAGCCAGACCCTGCTCCGCATAACCTCCCGCCGCCTGGGCTGCGGCCAGCTGGTTTGAGCTTGGCCAGGACGACCGAGGCACCTCAACCCCTGTCTGGCACATGAATTAGTGACCTGACGCGTGTCCATCCTGGGCATCCGCAGCTTTCATGGACAGGATGCTCAGCTTCTCTTCAAGTCAGGTTATTTGAATTTATGTGGCCCCTGGATATGGGTTTAGGTGTCAAAATAGTGGGTCGCCTTGCTCAGAAACGTGGGCAGTGGGTATAGAAACCTCACGGCAGTAGCGTCCTGTAGAAATTCACAGCACCAAGTATCAAGACGCTGCTATACCGGCCCCGTTATACGGCTCAGATCCCAGGAGTAACCGGCCGTGTTTGCTGAGAGCGAGGATTGTCCCCGCGGAGGGCCCCGAGCGGGAGCACCGCGGTCCCGGGGCAGCCGGCGTCGGCCCCGTCTCTAGTACTGTGTGAGAACGCTGTCACTGCTCACCGTGATATTACTGCACTGTTCTCTCTCCTCTCCTGCCTCACCTCTCCTGTCCCGTTGTTGCTGTTACCGCTGTTCTCCCCGAACGTTTCCGTCTTCCCCCCCTCCCACCCCCCTCCCCGTTCTGTTTTTCCCCCCTTTTGTTCGTTGGGTTTTATACGCTGTCCTTTTCTCTCTCTCTCTCTGTCCCTCGCTTTTTTTCCTCTCTCTTTTTGGCTCGCTCTACCTCTCTGCATGCTATACACCACCCCTCCTAGGAGAGGCACTTGTTTGATACCATATCACTGCTGATCCAGGAATCTCTGGAAGGAGAGCTGAAGCTGATGGACAACCTGTCAGGCTCTGTGTGCCATCATTATGCCCTCCCAGCTCCCGAATATTACAACTCTGAGAACCAGGTTAATATTCCTCATTTCCTGCAAAGTCTCCATCCAAACTCGATTTGCCTGAGACCTTTAAGAGAGAGTTAAAGTTCTTTACTTTATGTAACGTAGTCACAGGGATTTTGAAGCGCAAGTCATGTTGGCTTTTTCTGTGGGAGTTGAGATAATATCTTGGTTTGGGATGTTGCATATCGGTGCCAGAGGAAAAGTACAGGCTCTGCGTTTCCCTCTTCGACGCAGTAAGAAGTTTTTCGTTGGCATTTACCGTTCACGAGTGTCGTAGGGAAAAGTGCACGAAATCCCATCTCCATCCTGCAGTGGGGTTCTCGGATTTGGCTTCTCGCTCCTAACCAGGGCTCCGTAGCGATGTCAGGACACGTCTGCGGGGCCTGGAGTACGGCGTGGGGTTTTCCCAGCGCGGAGCCTGAGCTGGTGGGGATGGTAAAATGGTCTCTGCATTTTGTGCCCACTTACTCCGCACGAAAATCCAGTTTCGAATGATTTTCCTAAAGAGGCTTCTTGCAAGTGGGTCATTGTAAACTAGATCTTCATCTCTGATCTAAACTGAATTTCGGAGGCGAGGCAGCCCTGAATGGTGTACTTAAGTAATCGCGTGCTCCAGCGCTTTCTTGAACAAGGGCTGTAATACTTGTTTAAAATTAGTTCATTTACTTCTTAGAATAAAATAACCCCTTTCTCAAGTGTGTTATTCTTTAGAGCAAATATTTTCCCTAAATCACAGCAGTGGCCGTAATAATAATAATTCAAGCATACCTATTTTTTCCTGCAGTTGGAATTGAGCAAATTCCATATTTCTTGATCTATTTTTTTTTTTTTTTCCTTTCTGGCTAAAAATAGCAGAAGTTTTCTTGTTAAATCAGTGTGCTTATTTATGAGCTCACTGACACTCTAAATTATCCAACTCGGTGGTTCATTAGAGGAAAGGAACAAGCTTAGGTAAAATGAAACCCTACTGCAGATCTTTCTGTAGCGGGATAACATGTCTCCCTCTGATTGCTGTGTGTCGCTTTCCAGACAGAGGTCTATTAAGCTATAGGAAGTGGTTGCCCCTAAGAAGCGCCGGAGGAATAGGGACGGTAGCTTTGGCGGGGAAGGCAGAGGGTCAGTATGAAACTCAGCGTGAGCTGCTTGGAAATTTTTTTGTCACAACATTTTTACCACAAAGTGCTGCTGCAGCAAAAAAAAAAAAAAAAAAAGGTTTTGTTTTGACATTTTCTGTAATGAAAAAATATAGTGTTCCAGTTTGAAAAGGCTTTTTCCTTTAAAATTTAAGCAATTTTATTTCCCCCCCCCTGTAATTAAAACCCGTATAAATCAATTGAATGTTTCCAACAAAATGTTTTGACGGCTTCAAACTCAATTTTGGGCGAGGGGAGGCTGAAGGGGGAGGGCGATGTTTTGTTTACATTTTGGCTTTTCTGTTCACACCATTTGTCATGTTCCCAGGCAAGTCAGGCATTCAGAGCAGTGCTGGGACTTGCTGAAAGCCACCTGATTAATAGCAGCTCCCGGCGGAGCAGCTCCGCCAGGCAGGAGCTGCTGGTGTCCACTGTGCTCCGGCACAGCCCTTCCCCCTGTGTTTTGTCTCCGGTCGGTGCGTTGAATCTGTCCCCGTTAGGGATCACCGTCCTCGTGTCGGCAGCCTTTGCAGTGATGCTTTTTTGGGGAGCCTCGTATGAGATCAGGAGCTCCTCCAAAGCATCTCTTTCATCTGTCGCCAGCAGATGACTGTGGCAGAGGAGATAGCAAACCCAAGGTTAGATGAGAGGAGCCCGACCCTCTCCTTTATCTCTGCTGGAGTTTGGAGCCTCTCGAGGTTCACTCATCACGGGGTTTGTTTCACCCCACTGATGCCATTTCTAGGAGTGAGAAAATCCAGCCCTCTGACAACTTAAGTGCAACAGATCTGGGCCTCTGTGGTTTCTCCTGGAAGATATACTGCTGTTGAAAGACTTTTCAAGCATAGAGATAGGAAGGAAAAAAACCCACCAGAGTGAGAAACGAAAAGGAAGCACCTGGGTCTTGTCCAGACCAGGAGGCTCCTGCAAGCGTGAACCGGGTCCGTAGGTTACCCGACGAAATGCTGTCCCCAGTGCCGCTCTCCCACTGCCGCGGGCACCGGCCTCAGACACGTACCCGAGGGGGGGATGTGGGGAGGGCAGAGCCTGCGCTGCAGGGCGGGCGCCCCTCCGCGCGGTGCCTGGCAGCAGGGACGGCGGAGCGGTGGGGGTTGGAAGGGACCTTTGGAGATCATCCAGTCCAACCCCCCTTGCCAAAGCGGGGTCCCCCAGTGCAGGTTGGACAGGAACGCGTGCAGGCGGGTTTTGAATATCTCCAGAGGAGGAGACTCCACCACCTCTCCGGGCAGCCCCTCGGGATGCTCTCTGGGCTGCTGCTCTGGGGGAGATGCTGCAGTCCCCTTTTCCCCCTTTCTCTCCAAAACCCGAAGTGACATTTCACATTTCTTATAAATAGAGCTCTGCGTCTAGGGAGAGAGCTTCATCAATATTTTGATAAAGACTTTTCTCAATTCCCTGAATGCCCTCAGCGGGGCTGCGTTTGTGCAAGACGCGTTGGTGTGGCAGCGCAGCACCTCTTCCCAGCTCGGCTTGGCTCCGAGCCGGAGGAGGCTGTCAGGGCCAGGGCTGGGGTGGCATTGGAGGGCTGGAAGATGCAGGTGGTTCTTTTAGTAGGACAGTTCTTGGTGCTTACCCAGGTACTGGAGGCCCTTTAGCTGGCCAAAACCCACTGGAGGCACCAGGAAGGCACTCGCTGACCGAAATCAAGCCTTAGGTGTCTCCCTGTCCCCTTTTAGCCATTAAGAAGTTAATTATCATCCCACCTGCCTCTCGGGGAGGGGGTGTCCCCATACCCTCCCCATAGCCCAGGGAAAGACACGCTCCATACCCCACCTGCAAAAGGATTTTGGTGCTGGGGAATCTTTGCGGGCTCAACCAGATGAGCTTAGAGGCCAAGCAAACAGCATGGTTATTGGGTAGGAACAACTTCAGGCGAGTCGGAAGATCTTGAAGCCTCTTGTATTTGATCGTAGCCAAGAGGATAAATATCTTTAGTGTGAAAGTAATGTTACTTTTGCTTCTTCATCTAGACAGGAGAACACCAAAATACAATGCTAGCATTAGCGTATGGTTTTAAACTCCCTCCCAGCTCACTGGTAAGCATTTAAGTATGAATGTCCCGCTCTTTTTTTTCATTTCTTTGTTGGATTTCGTTTCTTTAACATTCTGGCCCCGGTAACAATGTGCATGATGTAGCTTCTCCCACGGCAGGGATATTGCTTCAGTGTCTAGAAGTATTTAGATTATGATGCCTTTTTTTTTTTCTCGTTTCTTTTCCAAAAGATTTGTGTCCTGGTTTCTTATGCTTAATCATCTCTCCCTTTAGATCCCTCTAGCTGAGATGGAGGCTCTGTCTCTGACGTCAGATATTCTCTCTGAAAAGTCCTGGTCCTTAGCTCTGACGGATGACTCTTTTCCTGATGATACTAACACACACTTACTTAATGCTCTGGAAAGCAATGTACATACACTGGTCGCTGTGTAGTCTGATGTTTACAGGGTTCGAAATACTGCTTCCACCTCTCTACACCTGCCTAATGGCATTTTCAGTTCAAGCCCATTTCCAAATAGCACCAACCTTTCCCCTGAACAGGACGTTGTCCTTAATGCCATTAGGTCCTGGGTTGTTACCACTCTTGGCCACAAACTTGGCTCCTTGCGAGGAACAAGTATTTGTTTCTATTTTTCCTTCCTTTGGTGTCACGTAAAAACAATGTGTTTTCTACAAGTAAAATAAATAGTAAAAAAAAAAAAAAAAAAAAAGCTTTGGAAAGCGCCAAGGCTGAAATTTCCTCCCCATCTGAAACAAATCAGTGATGCTGCGTGGAAGAGACACCCATGAGCTCATGACTCATGTGTCCTCTGCTGAGGGGTCATCTACAGCCCTTTGGTGTGTAATGGATTTTTGTCTTTACGAACACAGGCACCACATGGCTTCTTGCATGATTGGTCCCAGACTGTTTATTTTACAAATATCAGATGGGGATCTCTCCGAGATGCTGCTTGTTCTGTGAATTCTTACTAGCAGTCATCCCGCTGGGAGGAAAAAAAAAAAAAAAAAAAAAAAAAAAGTAGTTTGGATTGTTTTGTGTCTTTTTGAATGAAATAACCAGTATTTTGAACCCTGCCTTAACCATCTCCTCTTTGAAACATTAGACATTTTTAGCTGTGTAGCGGTCAAGTGCTTTTTTTCTGCTGTACAACAGACATAACTCCTTTTCCAACATTTTTGGATCATTCTTGTTTTCTTTGTTGTTGTTCATGTACCTGCCTTTGGGTGTTTGTGTTGTTGATAAATTTTCTGCCATTCTAGTTGACTGTCATCCTAATTAGCACTTATTTGGGAAACATCTCTTAAACCGTGACAATATTTCCCATCATGCTTCATGGCATCACGTGCAAAAGATTTTGTAAACGACGTTTAATGTTTTGTATGGGACTTTTTGTTTCAAAATTAGTCTGGAGAGCTGGACTGAGGAGAGAGCCCTTCTAGTTTTGAATGAGATTAGACAAAACTGTTTGACAGCATAGCAAAGTCTCAAGGGTATAGCCAAGAGAGATGGTTTTTCTCCAAAAAAAAACCCAAAGCCAACAGGTTGAACAAAGCATTTTGTGAATTTGTGTCAATACCAACAAAGTGGTTTGGTCCAAACAGTTTCCCGAACTCCTGAAAAACTGCAAGTTTTCACTGAAATCTTTTTGAAACGCAATATTTCTACACTTCATTTAGACACAGCTTTAGTTGGAAAGTATCTCAGAATGTTTTGTTTGACTCAAAATAGATTTGGGTTGGGACTTTTTTTTTTTTTTTTTTTGGTTCACGAAAAACTCCGATTTGATTTTCAGTCAAGCCAAAACAACATGTTTTTTAAAACTACCAGTGAACCAAAAAGTCATGTGCTCCCGCTGCTCTGTTTGTGAGCGGGACTTGGAAGATCATTTTGCAGCCATTTTCAATGGTTTTCATGAAGTTCACTCACGAGATTTCCCCCGAGATGATGAGAAAGTGGAAACGAGCCCGCTGCGGTATTGGATCCTGTCAATGAACCTAAAGGTTCATTAAAGGTTGGGTTTGGACAGGATCTCGAATCCAAATTCTCGTGTTCAGATCCAAATGGTTTTGAATTTTGAAATCTCAGGTTTCAGACCATCTTTTCTGCTTTAAGCTAAATAATATGAAAGCTAAATAGCGTAAACATCCTGCTCGGAAGGGGAAGGCAGGGAGGAACAGAGAGGTTCCCTCAACCCAAATTCAGCTTTACCGGCACAGGTTTCGCTCTCCTTCCCGGAGCTATATGAGGGGACTGCAGTCTCTCTTACCTCAGCTGTATCCCTGCTGTATCCAAATCGGCAGGTTCCCAAGGACTGAGACTAATGCTGCATGACAGTGCAAATCCCTTTCCTTCATTAAATTTACAACAGCGGTCTTCCTTTTTTTCCCTTTTCTTCTATTTTCCTCATTTTTTTTTCCTTTTTCTAAATTCCTTTTAATCTCATCACGTTTCTTGTGCAAATGAAACGCCATAGTTAAGTTTTGTTTTCGTGACTGAAGGATGAATTTGGGAAAAAAATCTCAGTGTTGATTTCAGAAAACGTGTAATGCACTGAGTGAAGGGAAGGTTTGTCGGAAAATAAGATTTAAAGTTTTCCAAAAATGATCAGCAACAGACTGTATCGAACTACAGTGTCACATCTTATTTCTGTGTTTTACAATGGAGACCTTTTGAAGATAAAGCAATCCTTTCATTAAAAATATCCAGGGAAGTTGACTTTGCTTCCATTTTTGCTAATACTGTCCAACAAAATAATACCCAAGAACGTTTCTGGGATGGAGATATTTCCTCATGAAATCAGACCTGAATCCACCTCATTTGATATTGCCTCTGGTGCTGCCCATTCCAAGAGACTCTTTGGCTGTAAAACTCCACAGTCAACATCTATACAATAACCCTCACTTGCATTAGATCCCTTCTAATTAGAGAATGGCTCTAACCCCGAAGCAGTAGCTGTAGATATCCCTCTCAATAAAACGGGTTTAGTTATTCATTATGTGAGAAGAAAAACCAATAAAATTGTGCTGGGAGCCAGAATAGAGAATATTTTCTGTAAACTAGTTTTCGTATTTGTTTCTTTTTTCGTTTATTGTTGGAAGAGGGAACTACTCGCCTTTGCAAAAGCCTGACTTGCTGATGAGGGCGCACAGAGAGCGCTTTACTGTTAGTGCAGAGGATCAAAGTTACGCCAAGCGTGTGACCTTGGCTGGCCTTGAGGCATGATGCCTTCGTTGCATATCCCTGAAATAGTCATGGTTTACTACTACAGTGTCGCTTCCTCTGTTTCTGTGGTTCATTCTGTGTGACAATTTATTGACAATACAAAAGGAGGGGCGTAGCTCCCTGGTAGATCCATTCGTGCAACGTGTACATACTGACGATGTGCATGCCCATCGTGCCGTACCGATTGCAATGGCTGTCGCTAGCGTTTCTGGGCACTTCTCCTCTTCCCAGCCCGTCACGTCTTCCTCCCTCACTGGTTTTTTCCCCGTAGGCTGATCTCCGCTCCAAAGACGACGCGCTGACCCTGTCTCCCAGCAAGGACTTGCTGAGCGTGAGAAAGCCTTCGGTGGGGCGCACCCACTCTTTGCCAAATGACAGCTACATGTTCCAGCCGCCGTACTCCAGCCCCTGCCCTGCCTCCCTGGGCGAGAGGAATCCGGCACATCACAAGTCCCAGTCAGGTACGCATCTGTCTGCTGGGACAAACCCCAGGATTTTCCAATAGAGCAATAGCTGGGATTTTCCAAGCTATTCAGTGGGAGGCAGCAAATTGCCGTCGGTTTCCAGTGAGGTGTTGGTATCCAGACCTGTGGAATGGCTTTGCAAAGACCCTCCACAACTTGCAAAGACCCTCCACAACTTGCAAAGTCCAGGCTCTTAAAGATAACTCCTTTCCTCTGAACTTCTTGGCAGTGTGACGGTGAGCAGTTGGCCTGGCTCAACGCTGGTTGTCCCCCTGCCTGGTTGCCCAAGGGTTATGGTCCGGACAGCCTGGGCTCCGTCCGTCTCACCTCAGCTAGCTGTGGCCCCGGAGCAAAAACCCCAGGAGAAAAATATTTCCTCGTGTCTGTCTTTTTGCAGCAGTACCTATTTTAGCAGGTTTTGGAAGCTCTAGATGGGAACATCTGTGAAAGACGGGAAAATGGTGTCTCTAAACGCCTGTAAAATGAACATAAATGTGCTGAATTGAGAGAGATCTCAGTGTGAGATGAATGGAAAAATGAGCGGGCGTAGAATTGTCCTTCCCGGTGTGCGTGGTTGGGATCTACGCCTTAGAGCTAAATTCAGAGATATTCTTAGATACAGCGTATTGCAGATGCCGAGGGCTGGCGCTCTACCTGCACCGCTGTACCTGCACTTGCGGCTGCCTCCTGGTGCTTGTCAATGTGCTTTCATTCACTCTGGCTGCCAGGGGTTGCCTTCTGCTGGTAAGTGAATGTAGCTGTCTGTAATTCTTCTGTACGTGCCATCATTTTCGACATTTCTCCCAGATAAGACGGAGAAGTTTTTACAAGCATTGTCGTTTGAAAGCCTCTAAGCAGAACATAATTTCAGCACCGTTCAGAATGGTAGGAGATTTGAACAGATTAGAAAGAAGATGTTGAAATTTGCATGGTAATAAGAATGTGGATGAATAGCGACTGTTGAACAGCAGGGAAAAAAAAAGAAAAAAATGCGGACACAACGGAGGAAGATGAATCTGGAGTTGTGAGAAATCACTGCCACAAGACAAGATTTTCAAGGTCAAGAGCTGTCCTTTGAAGAACCTGTTTGCGCATAATGCAAACGGTGCAGCTAAAATCCCGGTCAAATCCCGCTGAAGTCAATAGCAAAACTCTCATTACCTTCAGTGGAGCCAGAATTTATGGTTTTCTGTAACAGCCAAGGAATTCCTCGGAGTTACAATCCCTGACCATACAAAAGAATCCCGTTTGCTACAGTGGGAATTTCCAGTGCTTCGTTTTCGACCCTTAATTAGGATGCATTTGTCCTGTCTTGAACAAAAACTGCATCAACTTGACCAAAAAGTGGGTAATTTCTGAATCCCTCCTTTCTTCAAGATTTCACTTCCCAGTTCCCAGCTTGGAGAACGGAATAGCCCCATCTGAGAGCCCCGGCTCGGGGGCACAGGCGTTGCACCTTTGTAACTCCACAGGAACAACTGTTCCACTGAGGTGTAGGAGAAGTATTTGGGAAAGGCAAAGCTGATGCCTTATTCATAACCACATTAAGCAATTAAACCTTTTGTGTTTTTCTCCTGCTGCTGCAATTCCAATCGTTTTAAGCGGGCCAAAGTGCTCGGAGGTGGGTAAGGTGCCCAAATCTTGGCATATGCATCGTTGTCCTGTTCCACCTACAATGTCACTGCTTTTCAGGGTGGGGGAAGTCACCCCTACCTGTTTACAGTTTGTAATATTATAAAGTGCTGTGAAGATAGCAAAAGGTGCCAGGCGCCTCTAATAAATCACCACAACTAAGCCATAATATTTCAAGCCGAGAAGGGTTTTGTTGTCAGAAACACTGGCACTTGCAGGAGGTATTTGTTTGAATACTCCTTCGTAATGGGGCTGTTGTTCTGGGAAAGATTCCAGGACAAATGAGATTCTCTGGGATGCGGTCCAGGTTAAATGAATTGTTTTGAAAAATGTTGAGCCGGGGGGGGGGGGGGGGGGGGGGAGGAGGGATGGGGAGAGAGCACGCAGAGTTTCAAACCTTTTAGAAGAAGTAGCCAGCAACCACAAAGGGTCAGAAAGAGGCTGGAGAGTATGTATTGCCTTCTCCTGGGATGCTTTGTAAAACTAGCCTTGAAAGCTGCCAGGTGCCCTTCCCTTTCGCTTCGTTTCCAGCGTGCATGCTGGTTTTGAGATCCCCGAGGTCGGTGTCCGCACACACTCTGGTATGGAGACATCCTTCGCCAGAGTCTTTCAAAGTCAGGTCCTCGCGGTGCTGAGATGTGCGGTTGCCTGCAAAGTTATTGGCCCCAAAGCAGGAATGTAGAAATTGACAGTCCAGATGAACTTCTAGTTCATAATCTTCTGTTCTGAACGGGAGCTAGTCCCACTTGTATCGGGAAACCGCCAAGAAAAATGAAATAATAGACAATTTTGGAACAATTTATTGGTAGGTGGGAGTTTTTTCCCAGTCGTGGAGAGCTGGTTGCTGAATTCAGTGGTTTTGCCATGCCTGTCTGGTCCGAGGTGAAAAGGAGCAGTTTTCTCTGAAAGGTCATTGAGACAGGGACGTAATCCCCAGATGAACACGTCGCATTCCTCCCTCTTGCCAGGTTCAAAGGCATCGGTGCAGTCGCAGCCGGCAGACACCAGCTCTCTCCTGCAAATTCCAAAAGACCGTTTTCACCATGTGAGAGCTCAGGAGCGTTTGGTGAGGGAGAGCAAACCCCAGGTTTCCCAGCAGGTGCACTCTCCTTCTGCTGAAAGGCTGCTCCGCAGACAGGTAAGCAGACTTATGATCACGAACCTGCTGAGGATTTATATTGTCATGTTTCCAGGTTAACCATGCTTTAAATTCAAGGAGAGATTCACAGAGGAACCTCTGGAGAACTGCAGTTCTCCTGCAGAAATAACAAAAAGGTTGATGGATTTTGATCTGAAAGCCATCCAGGAGTCTCCAAAGAATGTGCGTGTTGAGCATCATCTCCTTTGGCGACACGCCTAAATGTTCTCCACATTGTTAGCACTTTTTTTTTTTTTTTTTTCAGTCCTCTTCATAAATGCAGCCAACTGCTCCCCAGGGGCTTGTTGGGGGTAAGGAACTAATTCTTAACTGCTGTGATTTTCTCAGTGCTTGAAAGGACACAGGGACTGTAGACTCCATCCCAGGCCACCCTTCCTCTGGCTCCTCTGGTTTCTCCAAAGGGGAAAACTGTTTAAATGAAGCTGGATATCCCGTATGCAAAACCAGCAGGGAAAGTATACTGGTTTTACAGTGAGAATGGAAAAATAAGACCTTTCTGAATATCCCATGTGCTTTTGAAAAGTTTGAGTATATGCAAAAGAGAACACATTTTATTTTGCAACTGGTTTTATCTCTGTTTTTTTGCCTGGTGTTGATTTAAATCCTGATTCGACCAAAGATCTGAGAGATCTAATCAAAGATTCCAGTCTGCTTGATTGGAAGCATAAGTTTAAATTTATCTTTTTTCGTAAAATACTTAAACTTGTGCTTCACTCTCACATTTTTAAGCATATTTCATTGTGCAGCTGGAGCGGGACCAGAGGCACGTCTGATTCCCAAACTGCTTTCTTCAGTAGTTTCATGCCTGATTTTACATACACAAACTAGATCAGTTCTATTTTTTCAAAAGCAATTTCTTTCCTGCATGAAAATATTCCCGTTTCTTTCATCTTTTAATCAACATTGACAAATTAGACAGTTGATTCATTAAACTCTCAAAATGAATGTGAAGTACCAAGGTTAACAATTACATTAGTCTGTAATACTAAATTGACAGAAGAAATTCCGAGCATGCATTCGTTTGCACAGGGCTGGCCAGCTCCCCCGATCGCTGCTAATGGGGAAACTAATTGATGTCATGATTCCAGTTCATAACCACTCTCTCTTGCTTCCTAATGAATAACAGACCCATCCTTTTGAACTGATCTAGCTAGAATAAATTACCATGTTAGCCATCTTCCTCAGCCTAATTTGGTTCATACCTTTGAAGGCTTCTTTTTCTAAGCCTTCTCATATGTTTAAGTTATTTTCGTCCCCTCCCTCCTCCCTCTGCTCCTGCAGCGACACGCGCGTGCTCCTGGAGGGACGTTTCAGAAAGGAAGAAGCTTTGGGGCAGTGAGCAGACATGGTCCACGGGCCGGGGAGATCCCCCCGAAGATTAGTGAGGTGTTGCCTTGGGCATGCTCCCGAGCGGCGAGCAGCTCCCAGGGCGGCTCACGGGAGCAGTGAGGCTGTTCCTGGCAACAGGGCGCTATTGCTCTTACTGTTAATTGCAGTCTAGATGGCCAGACACTGTGAAACTTAGTCCTTAAAGAGGCAAAATTCCCTTTACACCCCCAGCGCTTCTGCTTGCTCAGGTACTCTCTGCTTGACTCCTTTTATAGCCACCACTAATTTGTTAACTAGCGCATCACAGTTGCCCAAACTCGCAAAGCATTTTGGTTTGCAGTACCCGTTTTTCCTTGTTGTTACGTATATGGCATGTAATTCTGATTTGTTTTCTTTTTTTCTTTTCTTTCTTCCCTTTGCCTTCCCCCTTGTCCCCTCTCCTATCCTAAATTTGTGCATAGATAAATCTTGTCCACCACATACCTGGTCCGTGTACTTTCCTCCATCATTAAAACCTGCGTGTTTAACCTCCCTTTCCCTTCAGAGCGCTGGAGAGTGGCCACAGTCCCCACAGTAATGTGCAGTTTTAGCCTCCGGAAAGTGTGACAATTAGCAATGCACTTGCAGATGAAGATGCGTGGATGAGATGCTTTGAGAGACCGTTCCCTGCTGAGGAGTACGCTCCTTGGCAGTGCGTTGCACAAAAGCTTTTCTCCAGGGGAATTCTACCTGAAATCAAAACTATATTGATTTTCTGGTTCCAGGACTCTGTGTCCCAGGTGTAGCCCACACCAGGCTGTGGCTACTAGAGGTGTAGACCCCAACGGGATGGCAGAGGGTCCTTTTATTTTGAAACAAACCAGTAAAACATTGGTACAAACAGTTACTACTAACAACTACCAAAGATGCCTGTATCGTAGGGAAAGAAAGAGCTGGTGGTGACTAATACTCTCGTTGTGTGCGACGCAGGTTGGTGTACAAGCAAAAGTAATGACAATAATTACTTTTTGCTTCTGTATTCTACTTTTTCGTGGTCTGTGTCTTTTCTCAGGACAGGAAAGTGATTTCTTCTCCCAAACAACCACTAAAACTGTTGACATTGAGGAGACCAGAATTAGCTCCGCTCTTGGCTGTGGTTAGTCACCAGTATTATGCTGTAAAATTTTAACTAGAAAGGATTCACCAGCATCGGACAAAATCTTTTGCCGTATTAAATATTCTCTCAACTCTCACAGACGACAAAGGGAGCCCGATGTGCAGATGTAGCAATAGGCGCTTGTGTTTCTGCGCGCGCACGTGTGCATACTACAGCTGATGAGAGCTTTGCCTGAATAGAGATCATTTGGCTCGAACGATCCTTGCGGGACAGTTTTTATATAAATTCTAAGATCATTTTGGGGCGATTCGTCACAAAAGCGTTCCTTATTATGAGGAATTTCATCTCCTTATGCTTCTCTAAAGGACTGAGACCAGCTGTACGCCTTTCCTTCAAATTTCTCTGTGAAGTTTTTAATCTATAAGATCATTTAAGAGTTTTCTCAAACTGCGACTCTGCCTTTAAGGGCCAGTTAATGTGGCTGATTTATAAACCCTTTTGACAAGGGATGCAGCTCAGTGAAGAGACAAAGCCTTCAAAACACACCGTAGGTTCTCTCTGCCAGCAGGCACTGACGCTGCATACGGCTCTGGACAGCCAAGGCAAAATCTGCCTTAGGGAGCCTGAACTCAAGCATCGGAATAAGTTGAAATAATTACAGAATAGTAGTAGTAGTAGTGGTAGTCCAGCTTTTCCGGCTCCCCTGCCGTAAGGTGGTGCAGAGCCGTGGCTCCAGCCTGGGGACCAAAGCCAGGGACAGGCTGTTGCCCTGCTGCTGGCGCAGAGCGTGGTTGCTCTGGCGTCGCTGGCTCTGGGGAACCTGCTCCGTGCCCTCAGCACCCCCCGGGCTAGAGAAGGGAATGCTCAGGCTCGCTCGCACGTCTTCCCTCTTCCACTCCTACCTGGGCTGCTAAAATGATAAAGGGCTTTGCTATAGACTCTCATCCTTCGCATAACAAGACTATGTCTAAGTTTGGGTGGGGGCATTCTGGTTTTGCAGCCCTGCCTCCTTAGAGGAGAAAGCGAAAGGTCAACCATTTATGAAGAATGAAGGGTCAGATCCTGCTGTCACTTACACCGAAGCATGGGAATTGCTAGAACCCCCGAGGCAGGTCGGGTCGAGTTGTAGGAGTCAGTGGGTCTGTGCTGCGGTATCTCAGCAGAGTTGAGTGCCCGGTAAACGTTGTGCCTTGCCTGTACTAACCTTTGTTTGGTCTGTCTCTCTCATCTGGCAACTCCCCTCCTCCCCGATCCCTTTGCGCTCCGATACAGATGGCTATACGGAACGACTCTTTGGATAGCAAGGAGAATCTCCACACCGAGGTGAGTGAACCCTCTGACCCAAATGTCCCCGCTGTGCCCAAGGAGGAGTCATCAGCGGCTCTGACGCCCTCAGAAGCGCAAGAGTTGGCTGCCTGGAGCCGGGCAAGCGTTCATACGCAGCAGCATTCCCACAATCAGTATAATATTTCAAAGCAGGCACCAGCATCGTGTGCTTGTGCAGACTCGTGTCAGGAGACACCTGGAGATTCAATGGACCAAGAAGTATCTGAAATAAACAGCTCCTCGGAGCCTTTCACTTCAGAAACTTGTACAGCCTCGAGTGCCTGTTCAGAGGTTCGGCCTCTCACTCCTAAGAGGAACCTAGGCAATACCGGCAACGTCACACTGAAGGACCTGAAGAAATACCACAGTGTAGACACCCAGGGTCTTCTAAAAAAACCGCCCTCTTGGTTAGATGACCAAAGGAGACATTCAATAGAAATTTGTTCGATGGAAAACAGTCCTCAGCACCATTCCACATCTAGCTCCTCTGGCTTCATAAGTCAGGTGGTAAGTGAAATGGAAGGCTTGCAAGGAACGCGGCAGAAGAAAAAACTGAGCCCTCCGTGTATATCTATAGATCCACCCGATGGACAGAGTTTACTACCTAGAGGACCTCACAGCATCTCACCTGCCAGTGGAGACGTTTGCCTGAGGCGGCGTGCTCCATCCTGTGAGTCCAAGGATTCGATGGATATGGGGGATGCGTTGCTTCCAGACAGTATGTCAACATCTCCTACCCCAAAGAAAGACTTGTTGACACTTCCTAGCTTTTCCTTTGATCAAACGGAAATGGACCCCTGAGTTACTTTTCTGTTGGTGCCAAATGTTTTCTTCCTTTCATGTAATAGAAAAAGAAAAAAAAAATTTAAAAACTCTGTATTCCAAAATGGCACTGGGTAAAAAATTTCCAAAGAAAGATTAAAGAACCAGCTGGTTAAAAGAGTGGTTAACCTATATCACGCTTACTTAAGCATATGTTCTGCTTAGGTAAAAGCAATACAATGTGCAGAATCTATATGTATATTATATTTTATTAAATTAATTGAATCTAGTATTGCGGGATGTAGTACATTTTGTGACTAAAGACTCGTTTAATTTTCTTCTATTTTATGTATCTCAGAATATTTCTGAGGTAAAGTTGGTTTTTATGAATATTTTAACCTTAAAAATATATATTTAATCCCTTCTCTTTTTTTGTTTTGTTTTGTTTGGGTTTCATTTTGTTTTGCAAAGCACAAAATGTAGCCAATTAGTGCATTACAGAGGAAACGTATCCCACAGTCAGCAGTAAATAAGGACTATTTAATGTAATTTATTTTTCCCCTTGGACTTGAATGATATTCTGGGAGAAAGATTGTTTGGGTAGTACAGAAATGCAGTGGCAGTTTTTTAACAAAATAATATTCCAATCTCGTGTAAAACCGACATCCAGAGTAAAAGCAAGTGCCCAAACCCCGGCAGGTACACCGTGCTGACAGATGGCTGGAGATGGTGAACATAGAGCCCCTTTCACCGTCCACAACACTGAACTACGAGAGGATGTTCTGGATCATCCACTGGTGACTCACAAAATCACGTCCGGGGATGATTTTCATACGTGCCTAGGAAACTGAGGCCAGAAAAGCCCGTGGTCGCTTCCGAGAGGTTTTTCCAGTGTCTCCGAGACAGACTTTTGCTTTTGCTGAGTTTTGCCCCTCTGTGAGCCCACCGCCTGCCGTGGAGCTCCTTCTTCCTGCAGCCCCGCGGGGAGCAGAGCAAGGCCGTGGGTGAGGGTCGCAGGGGGAGAATTCAGTGCCGACCCGAGGCAGCAGTGGCCGTAAGCACGTGCTTAAAGTTGAGCTCTTGCTCAAACCGCCTCGAGGTTGATCGCATTTAAGTAACGCTTTAAAATTAAATTCATACGCTTTTGTGTTCGACAGAATCGAGGCCTACTGCAGGTTATTTTACAGAATACGTGTAAGAAAGTCTGTTGGTACTGAAGTGACTGTTGATTTTCAGTTTAGAAAGTCAGGTTTTTTGCTATCGCTGCTAGAGTTAATTTACGTGACCCTGACTGTAATTTTATTTCCAGCCTATCAAAAGCCTTAAGCAGCAACAACACGAGAAAACGTAGATAAAAACGGAATTTGTGTCCTTACTTTATAACACGTCCTTAATGTCAGTCATCTCAGAAATTAACTGCTTACTTCTGTGCTAACGCCCTCTGCAAAAAGCAATGTGTAAAACTGGACAGCACAGCCGGAAAATCCCGAGAGGTCGGCCCAGTCCCACACCTCCCGCTCTTCCCCAGACAGATGGAAACCAGACATCAACTTCACTCAGCCTCCATGAAATCACATTGAGATGTAGGCTAAATAAGACTCTGCAGGCACGGTTTGAAGTGCGTGAATAGTCACAGGTTTAAAACTGCGTACATGGATAAGGCTTCGCTGGATCCTGTCTTTAAACCAGCGCGAGCGAGAGGAGGATTTGTGCTAATTCTGTCAGTCGGGAGTTTGTAACTTTTCGAGAACTACTGATCTGTTCAAATCACTACAACATGTTGATGTACAGCCTTTTATCCATCCAGAGATTAGACTGTTACGACTCCATGTATCTGCATTAGCTCGGAGTACACATACAAGAAGACGCCGCCGTTTGTACCTAACAGCCCACGCGAGGTCTTAAGCTCCTTTATTTTCACTTGAGGACGTTTACTCCATAAACAATCCCTATTGATTTACACGTCCTGGAGAAACGTAAGGGCTTTCAGCGGGAAGTCAGGCAATCAGCGTATTTGAAGTAGGAGGATTAACATTCTGTACTATTTACTGCAGTTAGATTAATTCTTGGCTGGGACATTTTTCCCCTCTTCAACATGGGCCCATACGGAGACCGCTCTCTTTGATATGCCAGTCCAAATCCGGAGTTAAGCCCGTTTAAAGCAATGATTTCAAACAAACCTTTCATCAGTTCTTCCCCCAGATCATAGTTAAGGAAATAATAAAATTACAGTGTATTAAGCCTGAGAAATATTCTTAATCCCTTTTTGGTTTTACACTCATAATGAGCCTTGGATTTTCCTTTCACATGCACTAAATAATTTGGGAAAATAGCTAGTGCACTAAAATTGCCGACCCTGGTTCCTTAATGATTAGGAGTGCGTTTGTATAGCTGGAATGATACTACTCATACAGTTCCTTCCCTACCAAAAAAAAAAACAAAAAACAAAAAAAAAACCAAAAACCCACATGGAAGATTTTAGCTTGAAATCATGGCACAAAACGGTGATGTGATGTTAATCCAAATGCTCAACTGCAAATGTAACAGAAAGCCTAAAGGTTCTTCTGTTTTCAATACTTGGGGGTTTGCCCACTGACAAGGTTTGAGGAAGTAACAAAAAGTTTATGTCTTACGTGAATATTCAGTAAAGACTAGCCAATAAAAAATACTCTACGATGATGCATTCAGGAAAAGAAATCCATGTAAAATAGTTTGTTTTCTAAACCAGATAAGTTTTTTTCTAGACGCCCTTTTGAAAAACAAATACAAATGTACTGCAGTGTGTGCAATAATCTTAAGATAATTTTAAATACCTTTGGGGGGGGTTTTATAGAATTTGACTTTTTTTAAACAAAATGTACAAAATCCAGAGGAATTCTGTAGAATGGTTATGTTGATAGAATTTTTTATATTTTTGTAGAAATCTATAGAGAAATTGTTAAAAGTCCGCGTAGCATCTTGGGAACAGAAGCAGCTCTTATCTAAAAGTTTCTTTTCATAAACCTGGAGCCAGCCCTACTGTATTACAACACGCATCGCCTAGTTTCAGAGCCTGCGTCCAAGTCGCGTCTAGAAGTCAGCAGCTCAGCTCAAGTTCTACAATATTGCAGTGCTATTACTGTTCGAGAACCGTACCCGTATAAAACATCTACCCCCAAAACTCAGCCCCTATCGATGGTAAAGCAGTCGCATGGCTATCCAGTTTGTTCAAGCACACCAGCACTTTACTACTGTGGATTTACTGTATGCAGGTGGGAGGAAGATATTTTGCTATTGCCAGTCTGACACATGGGGAAAGAGAGATTGCAGACGTGTCTGGAAAATTGTAAATTCCATTCTCGCAGCCCCTCGCACACAGAACTGATTTTTCATAGCTTGGTTACAGGCCGTTTATACTGTAGATATTTTGGAGGAGGGCAAAGAAAACACTGTTTTTGACTTCTGTGGATTGCACTCAGCACAAGGTGTGTTCAAGGAGGAAAAAAAAAAAAAAGGAAAAAAAAAACCCAACCAGAAAACAAAAGCGATACCATTGTAAATTAGGCTATGCCCCAGTCTCCCCTTTTCTGCCCCTTTGGCTATAATAACCCATGTACACTATTACACGAGGTGACTAGAGTAGGCACAGTACCATTGCAATGTCCGTAACAACCTAGTATATATTATAGAACTTTGTATTTAATAGTTAATATATTGTTATACTGTATCAGGTATATAGGCCAAAACAAGGTCTTTTGGTCAGGGCAACAAAAGGTGGTATTCATGGGGAAAATTGGGTTAAAATGTTCCTTTTTAAAAAAAGAAAAAAGACAAAAAATGAGTGTAAATCTTTACAAATGACAAAAACAAATGTGTCCTATTAAAAGCTTTTGAAAAGAACACAACTGTGTGCACTTCCCTTTTTTGTTGTTGCCGATGCTAATCTGTATCCTTCAGAGCGGTCAGATCTTTGCTCGTGTTTTAATTGCGAGCAGTTGGAGTAGGTATTGTATAGCAGCAGCGGAGGGGAAGTTGAAAGAAAGATTGTGAAACGTCGGCCCTTTGTGAAGCAATTCGGTTTGACACCGCAAGGGAGTCCGGCCCGGCGCATCGCCCAGGGTGTGCTGGTTGACCAAGGAGACCATCACTTGGGCTTCTGCGATTGCGCTGTGCTGGCAAGGGGATGGCTTGGCACGCTGCGGAGGCTGCCGGGACCGCGATGGAGAGAGCTGCAGCCAAAGGGGAGAAGGGGCAGGTTTGGTCTGTCCATGAAAATGTGGCGCTGTGAAGAGGAAGATGCCGGGCTTTTCCACGCATTCACAACTTTAGGATTTCCAGCATGAAGTACAGCAGCCTCTTCTCCATTACCTGCGTGGCCATTTAGCTCCTCGCACAGGAGGACCTGGTGGGGATGGCACCACCCTGGGCACTGCGGACTGCACGTGACAGGGCAGCGGGCGCTCCGGCTCCAGGTGCTGCTTAGGTACCACCAGAAACATTTAAACCTAAAGTCTTCAGGGATCTTTAGTGAATGAGTTGGCTCTTAATGTGAAGTCTCCTCTCCTCTGGGGAGCAGTTGTTAGAGGGAAGAACTCGGCACTTGGGCACTCTACAGCCCTGTTTCTCACTTTGGCTTGAATGACTTGATGATTGCTCCACAGGAGGGACCCGAAATGGACATCCAGAGTGGTTATGTTGTCCAGAGGGTGTTTTGATAAAGGCCCTCTCATATTCATCTCTGAGTAGAAAACAGCAGGAAAGAAGTTAGCCCTTAAACTGAAAGAAAATGTGGATCTTTGCAAAATCCCATGCAAATCCAGGCAGAGCAGGACTCCAGAGGTGAGCTCTGGAACGCATCTGTGTTGTCCAGGATGTGGGGCCAACCCCACCAGGCTGGAACCACCGAAATGTCTTCCCACCCCGGGAGGCTGGAGGACCCGCATGGCATTAAGGTAAGCCGGGCTGAGCCAAGAAAGAAGAACGCTTCACAGGTTCAAGCACTTCCCACCTCTCTGCGCACAGGTGAGTTTAGCCATGGGAATTCCTTATAGGGGATGGCAAATCCCTCAATTTTCAGTGCTGGGTTTCAGCGGAGCTTAGGAGGGGGGATTGTTTTTCCTCCTCTGTTTTGTGAGCGTTCCTGTATGAAGCTCTTTTGCTGAGTTTTTCTTGTGGTTTTTAGGTGGTTCCCACCCAGGCTGGCTGCTTGCTCTCAACTTGCCGGAGCCTGGGCATGGCACTCGGTTATGGTGTTTGGGAAGTCATTTGGATGCCACATGAAACTAGACTGTTTTCTATGGAATGGTAGCTGCATCTAGGGGAGCAGCACTTCAGATTTAATTAGTTTGGGGCTTAGTTGAGGCAGTTAGGTGGACTTGGCCAACTGTCCTGCTCGCTGGAGAGTGGTGTCCCATCAGGAGAGCTGTTTGCGCAGCACATCCCTCGGCCGGAGCTCTGCGAAACCCTTCAAGTAGCTGCCATGAGAAATAGGAAAGGACTGTTTGTGCCGTCTGTATTTCAGGTGTTCCAGAAACACAAACCGAGTCATGCCAAGTCTTAGACGGGACCTATACTAGAATACCCCCTAAAAAATAAGGTAGGAAAAAGCAATTTAAAGAAATGTGCATGGCTCCCTTTGCTGCCCCCAGCACCGCGTAAAGAACCAGCTGTGATCAGCCGCTCGGGGGGTGAGGATCCCCCAAATTAAAGGGTTAAGACCAGTGAAGTTTTGGAGGGACAGAACCGAGCTGCCCGGAGAGGGGACGAGGAGTGGCAGCCCCGGGGCGGGGGGGGACAGCCCCCGGCCGGCAGCGCCGGCGCCGCCCCCTGCGCAGCGTTTTGCTACCATCTAGTGGGCTCGGGAGAGGGAGCGGGCTGGGGCCAGCTGCTCTCCGGGCTACCGGGCAAGGGACATTGGCCACCGGGGAAACGTGTACCAAGGAGCCTGCGGGGCGGTTGTCCCCGCCCGGGGAGCGCTGCGCTTCTAGTGTCGCAGAACCAGCGCCGTATTGGGGGTGGGGGTGTGTTTCTACTTCTGCAGGGATTTTGAGCCACTGAATTTATAAAAATCTCTGTCGACGGTGGGAGAAGAAGGGTTTCTCCCAGGTTCGGGAGAAACCGTGCCAGGGAGCCACACAGCAGAGACATGCGTCGCTCCATGCTTTGGGAGCTGCTGGAAGCCGGGCTGCTGCGCACCACAGCTGCCATCTCCCCTTCCCAGCAGCACGGCCTGGGCTTCCCCCAAGTGCTGGGAGACAACAGCCCGTCCAGGGACAGTCCTCAGGCTGCCCCGCATCTCAGAGGCTCTGATAGGTCAAGGGGAGGTGACTCTTCCCCTCTACTCTACTCAGGTGAGACCCCACCTGGAGTACCATGTCCAGCTCTGGAGCCCCCAACATAGGAAAGACATGGACCTGTTGGATCAGGTCCAGAGGAGGCCACAAAGATGATCAGAGGGCTGGAGCACCTCTCCTGTGAGGACAGGCTGAGAGAGCTGGGGTTGTTCAGCCTGGAGAAGAGAAGGCTCCGGGGAGACCTTATAGCCCCTTCCAGGACCTAAAGGGGGCCTACAGGAGAGCTGAGGAAGGACTTTTTACAATGGCATGTAGTGATAGCACAAGGCGGAATGGCTTCAAACTGGAAGAGGAGAGATTTAGGTTAGATATTAGGAAGAAATTTTTCACTTTGAGGCTGGTAAGGTACTGGCCCAGGTTGCCCAGAGAAGCTGTGGAAGCTCCATCCCTGGAGGTGTTCAAGGCCAGGCTGGATGGGGCTTTGAGCAACCTGGTCTGGTGGGAGGTGTCCCTGCCCGTAGCAGTGGGGGTTGGAACTCGATGATCTTCAAGGTCCCTTCCAACCTAAACCATTCTATGGTTCTATGACTGCACCGGAGAGTCTTGTTTGTCCATCCACATGCTTATGCCTCCTTTTAAGCACATGTAAAACATACCGTTCTGCCTGCGCGTGCCAATCCGTGCCAGTCCCCTACGGGCTGTGCGCTCGCAGCAGCTGCAATGCACCCACAACCCGAGAGCTCCAACAGGGTGTTTGGGCTCTGCTGGGCGCAGTGCGGGAGGAGGAGGCTGAGCCAGCCTTGTGCTGAGGGGCTCAGAGGTTGGGTGTTCGCTGGGGCGCAGGCTGAGTGCTTGTCACTAGATGGCAATGCCATGAAGTGGTTCGGCTGGGATAGTTGTGCGCACTGGGTCAGGCTGCACCTGAGGTCCCCGCAGTAACCTGCAGTTTCTTTAGTTTGGTGTGGTCTTCAGCTTCATCGGCAAAAGCCATTTTTGCATTTGAGGGTGATCGGACTCCAAGGTGGTTTTTATATATTGTATTCAACGCTTTGGATATGTTTACAACACAGTATATAATCCTGCAACATCCTCTGGCATTTTCTATTGCTGCTTGAGTCACTGGATGCTATAATTGGCAAGTTTCAAAGGTCCTGAATAGATTATCTTTCCATATCTATTTAATACTCTAAATAATACAACCAAAGACCCCTGCAGCTCCAGCTGGGAAATGAAAAGGATGGTTAAACCACTTAATGACTTACTGTGCTAACAATTATTTTACGGAAACAGAAAGCAGAATCCAGCTGTTGTGGGGGAAATAAGGAAGAGGTTAATATTGGAGTCATTCCACAAATTAAAAATACTGCGGTGGACAGCATGTGCTGTGCTGACACCTGTGAAGGCGGTACAGAACCATTGTGCTGGGTGCCACCAGCTCAGCATGGCCAAGGGCTGGTGACAACTCCCCGTCCATTCAAGAAAAGCAGGACCCAGTCTTTGCGGCAAGATTCCTGTCAACACTGTGAATTCTGTGTGCCCATTTTGCAGTGAAATCCTGAACAGCTCCAGCCCATTAAAGTTAGAAGAGACTTGTGGGGTGGCCGAGACGGCAGGAAAGGCTGTGACAATTATGTTGGGGGCTGAAGTAGGATAGTTTGGGTCTTAGCCCCAGAAGGCCCAAGTGCCACGTGCTGCTTGTTTGCGGCTGTTTGTCCGTCACCCTAAGCTCCTTCTGCAGCTAAACCGCCCACAAGTTGGGGTGTGTTACACCTGCCACAGCTTTCGTCAACCTCTGTAGGCACTTGAGAGCATGTTTGTGGAATTATCTAGCAGGCGAGAGAGAGACGCCCAGTGCATTCAGAGTTCGGCTGCTCACAGCTGGAGCAGCTCCAGGATCGCTTATGGGGTGATCTGGGCAGTTCTCGGTATGTCTAGATTCTCCTGCTCATCGCTCACAGCACGAAACGCGGGAGCACTCATGTAACAGGGGAAGACAGTATTACACATGGTGCCCTGGAGGAGTCATACGTATGCCATTTTCTCCTCTTACAGAGCCTTGATGCGCTGGGTGGACCCACCTCACAGTGGCCAGAACGACTTTACAGTGCATCTTCAGGCCAAATGTGGTGTGCTCCCAGCCTCCCTGTGCTGGCTTTCCAGGGAACTGCCACCTCTATTCCTCCAGCCGGGAGAATCTTGCCTTCCTCTCCTTGCCTACAAAGCCACATAGCTGATATACGCCCAAAAGCAGAGCTGTGAGTAAAAACTGGGGCTGCAAATTCCCAGCCTACTCCCTCATCTGTTTTACCGTGGGACTTCTAAAGTGCTCATTCCTCTTTCCAGAAATGAGGAAATTAAAGTTAAATCCTTTCCTGCAAGAAGAGAGATTCACACTATATGCAAGCCCATTGACCGTCTGAGAAGAAACCCAACGTCTGCTGCTGCTCATGCAGTGTTGACTTGAAGCAGAGTTTGTTACAAGTCCACGTTTTACATGTGTTAAAACAAGGTGTCAGCCCCTTATAAAGTAAATGTATAGGGCCTTTCTGTAAATGCTACTTTGGCAGCCTCTTTTTCTTACCATCTGTAAAATGTGACACCTCTGTGGGTCTCAAAGGAAGCTGAGCCTCTGCTGTTCCAAGTGGAGAAAGGAGGTGATATTTATAGTCAACTAACCATAAAACTGTGACTTTCAGAGCTGCACACGCTCGAGCCCTCCCCAACCCTCAATTCTAAATGTCCTTCTTTATATGGATTTCTTCAGGAGTAGGTCACACTTCATTTTACTTTTAGTGCTCTGCAAATCAGCGTGAGGTGCGATAGGAAAAGAAGCCTGCCTCATACCTGGCACTGTGCTTACACAAACAGCTTCTCGCTCACGTTACCTCCTGTCCTGCCCCAGCCGATCACTCTGGTTGATAGCTAACCTGCCGCTGCCTGGCCCTGGGTGTGCCTTGTAGGCGCTTCATGATTGTGCTGACTTGACCTGCTCTATGTGTTAGCAGGTGAAAAGTCCTTTACTGTGTAGCTGGCATGGAAAAGAGGATGCAAATACATTACTGAATGAACCCAGATCAGATCTTGCCACTCCCTGGAATAAATGTCCGGTGAGAAATGGTGAGTTCGTGACCTCCCTGACATTCGCACCAAAGGTGCCATTTCATTTTCCTGCAGAGCCAGCCTGCGTTTGGGGGAACACCACAGGAATAATGACACGTTCCGGGTACATCCGTCTTCCCTCCCATCATCAAAAGGAAACAGGACCAAAGTGAGCTGCCTGAGATAGCGCCTCAGGCTCTGCTTTGCACCAGCTTCAGCAGAATCCTTTACCATGCCCCTTCCCAGGAGCTCTTAAGCTTACTCCCCCACCTCGTCTGTCTGAGACTTTAATATTCCTGCCTTTGATTTTTTTCTCTCTGCTGCTGTGTTTTGCCAGACAGCACCTGGAAGTCAGTAATTACACAGCAAAGTCACTGCAAGTCAACAGGGTCGGCTGTGAGGTCCAGGCTGACTGCCTGGTGGCTCTCCTCAAGCTCATGGTGGGGGAAGTGGCACCCCAGCTGGCACCCACTCACCAGTACCCTCCCTGTTTAGTGGCACGGAAGGCTACTGAAGGCAGAAGCTGCCCACCGTGAATTAGGAACATGAAGCAAGAGGCAGAATCATTTAGGGCCCCCTACTTTAAGGTCCTGTGAGACCCAGGGAAATACCCTAATACAAGACCTTCCTCCATGGATACAGTGGAACAATTCCACTGAAGTCAATAATTTAATTAGGGATTAATCCACATTGCACTTGTCAATGAACTGTGCAGTACACTGATAAAATAAACCTCTCCCCTCCTGTACACACAGCCTACGGTAGCTGTTTGCGAGGTGCGTCTGTACCTGTGACATCTTATGCCAGAGCAAGTCTTAATTTAAGGCACGTTCTCAAACTGCACCAAGTTCTGCTCCTTGGTGCAAGAAGCATGGAGATGTATGTTTGTGTGTCCAGAAAGATCAAATTCTCACCACTTCTCTTGGAGCAACTGCTCTTACAGGTTGTTGCAGGAGAGGAGATTTAAAGAGCCATAAAGGAGTAAATCCCAGCTACTACTGACTTTTCTTGAAACTTTTATTGTGGTGCGATTCAACTGAACAAAAGTTTCGATGTAAGACTTGCAAAGACAACCCACGGTGCCCTTGGAAGATCTTGTTCACCCAGTTGGCCACGGCTCCTCTAGTATTTCCTTTGAGAGGATTGTGATGCGACTGTGCTGATTAGCCTGGATCAGATAGAGATTTCAAATCTTGTAGGCAATCACGCGAGAACCTTATCTTGGGCAAGATCCTATCTTCCCACACTAATAAGAACTGTGTCCCTTTAGCCATATCATAGTAAATGTCTAAAACAAATTCTCAGCATTGTTTGTGGGAAGGCCGTGGCTTCCTCTGATAGTACTCCGAGTGGGTATCACCCCCAGCATCTTCACTGGTCTTCATAAAAGGTTAGCAGAATATTTTTTCTTTAGGGATGAAATATTTTTGGGACACAGCAATACTGTGCGTCTCATCTCTTTTTTCTGCTGTGGTGAGCTTTTTTGACAACACTCTTCTGCCTGATGGTTTCTCATTTTCCAGCAAGGATGGAGACTCAACCTCTTAAAATATTTAAGTAGATCTGGGGCAGAAGCGCGCTTTGCGTGAGATGGCGTTATTGAACCAGATGCTACAGCAAGTGGGTGGACAAACAGCAGGTGCTGGAAGGTCAATAATGCTGTAGGAGAAGTCCTGCCCAAGAGGAAAGCAAACAGTGCTTGTGCATCACGGGGAGGTGAAATCCAGATTGTGTCCAAGGTGCTACACTACAAAATCTATTAGTTACATGTATATGTGAAATTTATTGACTGAAAGCTTTTGAAAATAGATCCACACCACTGGTTTAACCATATGTGTACAGCGGAAGCAATCAGCATGAAGGAAGAGGCTGCAGATGGATGGATAAGAGATGTGACGCTCATTTAAGTCCCGCTAAGGCAACGGCACTCCACACCGCTCTGAAGAGGCGATGACAACCTCTCCGAGATGCGAACATCTGCCTGAGTGGTCTGGACGGATGAACACAGTCAGCCCCAAACCCAGAGGAGGCCCCAGCTCCACGCAGCCACCGGGTGTGAACGTCCCTCAGCCTCCCATGTGGGGACCACCAATGTCCCCTTCCAAGAGCAGGGGTCCGGCTGTCCCAGGACGTCACACCGGCCAGTGGGCACGTTCTCCTGGGGGCTTGGTCCTTCCACAGGGAGGTCACCCTTGGAAAGCAAGAAGCCACATCTCAGCAGCAACACCCCGGCCTTAGAGGCCGAAGGAGGGCTGTGGCAGCCCCTCTCCCTCCCTGTGACACCCGCCGGGGGGGGCCTCTGAGGGGCTGCCACAGTGGGGCCGGCGGTCGCCCTCGCCCTGCCCGGGTTGCCCCACCGGCTGAGAGGAGGCCTCGGACCTTCTAGCGGCCACTCCGCTGCCTCCGAAGAGGCCTCGCCGGAGCGACGCGGCCCGGGCCGGCGCCTCCCGGCCTGAGGGGGCGACTGCAGCGGGGCAACGGCGCTGGCGCCTCCCGCCGCCGGCGGGGAGGGCGGGACGGGGCGCGTCGGGCCCGCTGCTCCCCGCCCCCGGCCCGCCCAGGAGGGAAGGAGCCGGCTTCTCCCCCCCACGTCTGGTGCCCCTCGTGGGGCTTGGAGGAGGCTCTGTGCCCCTGCTGCGGCCATGGAGGCTTTCTGCGGGTCTCGCTTCTGGGTAAGCATCGCGGGCGGCGGTGCCGCCTCTCTCCCTCCTTCTCTCCTCTCCCCTCCTTCCCGCCCCGCGGCGTTCCCCTCGCTGAGGAGAAAGTTGGATGGGGAAGTTTGCGCGGAGGAGGCCGGGGGGGTGGGGGGGAGCGGGGAGCAGCCCCCTCGGCGCCGGCTGCGGGGCTCGCCCCGGGGCGAGGAGAAGCGCTGTGAAGGGGCCGTGTGCTCTCCGAGCCGGGTCTGAGGGGCCGGGGCGGGCCGGGGCGGGGGGGAGGGGGCTCCGTCCTGCGGCTTCCGATGGGGCTGAGCCACCGAGCTGCATCTCTCCCTTCCCCGCTCCCTCTCCCGTCCCGGGAACCGGCTGGTGCCGTGGCTCCTCCCGCGGCCGGCTGAGCAGCGGGGCCGGTAACACCTTATTCAGCATCTCCACACCAGAGCCAAGGCCCCAAGGGACCCCACAAGGCCCCAAGGGACCACACAACACCCCAGGCCGTGCCACAGCTGCTGCCGTCCCGCAGGAGGTGCGGTGTCTCTTGCAGCTCTCCTCACAGCTGTAGTCCAGCTCTGGACCTCGTAGCGAGCCTTCTTCTGAGGGGCCCTGTTGTAGTGTCGCTGCTGCTCCTCAGAACCCCTCTGATGGGCGGGAAGGTGCTTTGTTACTGCTAGAGAGCGGAGGGTTCAGGGCAGCCGGGGGTGGTCGCAAGCCTGGAAGGGTTGCAGGGACTTATGTTGGCATTTGGAGCCGTCGGCCTTTTGGGAAGGCTGATTGCAGCAGGCGCTGGGTTTGTAAGCAGCAAAGTTTGGAAATCGCTGCCGTAGTCTGCTGTGGTGGTGGAGTGTGTAAATGCGAACTGTTACGAGTAGTCGGTGCGGTATTTCCCCCGGGTGCAGCGTGTGGCTTTCCTCTCTGGGCTGTGTAGGCAGATGCTTTAGACCGTAAGAAGCCACGGGGATTTGAGCACGTCTGGTGAATCTGGAACTGCCCTCCAATAAATCACAATTTTTGCACGTGCCTTTCTCTTACGTTGGTTTAGCTCAAGGGAGATTTTTTTTTTTTTTTTCAAAAAAAGAGATGAGCGGGAAGGAAAAGGAATGTCTGAAGATGAATGACTGATAGAAAGCTATTAGAGGACAACACAAGCAATTGGCTATGAGGACTTAATGCTGAGCTGCATCTTCAGATAACTAATTATCTTTCAAAATCTGTCTCAACATTACTTTTTAAAAGAGGACATAGGCTCCTAAACCCCTTGGATACGTTTCTTTGTTCAGTCTCAGGTTTCATTTCCGAGCGCTCTACATGCTCTCTGCTACAACAGTTGGCAGATAAGCTTGCTCAAACAAGTATTTTCACCTCTTATTTCTACTATAAACACTTACAGAACAGGAACAAGCACAAACGGATCAACACTGCTCACTAGTGTATTGACTGCCTCGAGAAGCATGTCTTAGCTTCTCAAGGAAGGCTTGTAACTGCAACTACTCTTCGTGGCCAATGCTTTTAGTAACAGTTTGTTGATACGTTAATGTAAAATGTTTAGGTAGTTTTGCTGGTTTTAAGTAAGAATAAATGTCTCATTCTGTACCCTGTGCAGTACTGTTAAGCTCAAGCACAGTATCCTTTGCGATGCTGGGTCTGGTGTATTCTATGCTCAGGTAGTGTATCCTGGTTTGAATGTTGCCGTGGCTTTTCAAAACTAAATTTGCAGGAAGTAATACAAAGGTAATTCAGGGAAGGGATTTCAATTAATAAACTTTTCAGCATAAATGATGAAGAGATCTAAATGTGTTTAACAAAGCATACATATTAATAGAAGTATACTTTCAGCCTTGCTCAAAGTAGTGGTGCAAATGTGATTAACTCCAGTTGATCTGAAACGTGGTAGTTTGGATTGGCAGAGGAATGCGTTTTCTGTCTGAGTCTGTGAAGGAAGATGTCAGGCATGTGTTACAAGGCTCTCCAGAAACTTCTTTTTTTTGTGTGTAATTATCACATCCTTAAACTATAACATAAAATGTTACCAAAGAATAGAAGGAGACTGATTGAAAACAGAAGAGCAATCTTCCTTAAGCAAATGGGCAAACTACTTAATAAATGTAGACCTGTTCTGTTTCTTCAGAATGATCCAGAGTCGTTTGAAGTCAGAAGAACCTTCTATCTGTTTAATTTTTTAATTTTTAAGATGGTGCTTGATAACTGTGAAATGGAACATGGGACCCAGAGGCCAGCAGATTAGACTCGGTGACCAAGAGTCTTACACCCTGTTTTCAGTAGCCGGTGGTATTTTCTCTGTTAGGAGTGTATGCAGGGAACTGACTTTATGAGAGATTTTAAGTGATGACAATTATCTTGAAATGATTTGCAGTGCAATTATGCTGTTCCATAAGAAAACACAGGTGGAGGCTTCTTTTTGAAATATGCCCACAAAAGTTGGGGTTTCTCATGCTGTTTTACACTTGAAGGAAGAACAACGTGAAAGGCTGTTACTGGCCTGTGCATGCAAACCAATGGTGTGCAGCTTTGCAGTTCAGATCAAGAACTTGATAAAATGTGAACCAATATTAATGTTTGCTTTTTCATAGCTGATGAACTCCCCATTTTTCTGTCAAAGAAAATCTAGATATTTTTGGAAGCTGAATGACATACTGCTGTCAGTTTTAAAAGTGTTTAGAGCAAAAGGAAACATGCTGTTCCAATTTAAACAGTTCTTTGTTTTGGAGTTTAAATCAACTACAATACTTTTCTGTTAAAAGGTCAGAATCAACAAAAACCTGTTCAGAATTAGCTCATTAAAATCTTTACATTGAAATATATCAACTTTAACAGATGATTGATTTATCTTGGATTTTTTTTGCTTATCAAAAGCATTAAGGTTTCAACTCTTCACCCTGATGCAGGGTGGGGAATTTCGCTGGAAAAGTCAACGGGTTGGGGTTTTTTTTCATGTTTGTGCAGAGGCAAAATAATTTCCCGTTCAACCCATTTTAGAAATAAGAAATTAAAGGAAACACTGTAGGTTACATCAGAAATCTAGAAAAGCTTTTGGCTTCCAGCTACTGCTTTACCTGTTAAACATGCAATCAGCAAATCGCTGGTACAGATATAGGATATTTTATACATACAGAGGAACAACCGGAACATTATTTTTTCAAAATGCAGTGCAAGCAATCTCTTCATGTGAACACTTAGAAACATACTGTCTCCTTCAATTGAGAATTCAAATCTGATTGTTGATATCTCCTAGCAGTGTTCCCATGCTGAATGCCTTTCGGGAGGAGATGAATGCGATAGCACATACCCACACAAGGCAGTCCTTAGGTGTGTTATTTACTATAGCCCATAATTACCTCCTACTTATTGTGTCACATATTTACTATGTGATAGAAAGCGTGCTAGATAGGCGTGCCAATTAATGTGACCCACAATCTCTGTACTCAAGAAGTAGATACTGGTGAATTATCACTTATTTATTGCTTATGCCCTCCACTGTAGTAAAACACGCGGTTCCTTGAAGAGGGGAACAAAGTGATCTCCTAGGGAGAGTTTGCTGCGAAAGTGTTTTGACTTAGCAACTGAACAACACGAGCTTAGAAAACCAAATTCTGTTCCAGTGTAAAGACACATTGTCTTTCTGCTGCTCAGACTCTCTGGGTAAGAAATGGCACTATGGCTGCTGTGAGGATAAAGCATAAAGTGCTCTGCAGCACTTGAGTACTCTTGGGATGAAGGGTCATGTAAACACCTTAGCCTGCAGACTGACTAAGTGTCTAGGCTTAAGCAGTAGCTTGTGTTTTTGATGTTGGTTCGGTTTTTTTTGCCTTTTTTTTTTTTTTTTAACAGTAGGAAATGGGAGGACAAGTGATACAGCACTTCAAAGAAGAGACCACAACCTCTAGTCAGTTATGAATGAGATCCAGGCTTGTTCCTTTTGATCCTGCTTAGCACACAGAACTCAGTTTCCTTGCCTACCCTATGTCTTGGTATGCTGACAGATGTCCTTTTTTTTTTTTTCTTTTTTCTTTTTTTCCCTGTACCACGTGGAGTGCTGGCTCCTTCTTCTTCCAGAGGCTCTTGAGTAATTCAACAGGAAGTTGCAGTAACTCTCGAAAGTAAACAATACCTCGGTCCTTGCAATAGTCTCATACAAGCACCCTGTTAACCTTTAAGTTTGCGGATATTCCTTCACCTTGAGTCATTCTGTGAAATTTTGGTAGATTTGGACTAAAAGTCATGCCGCTCTCTGGGAATGCAACTTCCTGCTCTGTTGGCTCAAAGTACTACCAGTCTCCCCTCTGCATAATCTCCCCTTTTGCTTCATCGTGTGTCATGCTTAAGTTTTTCGTAGTTCAAGATGATGATAGGATGAGGGGGAATGGCTTCAAACTGGAAGAAGGTAGATTTAGATTAGATATCTGGAAGAAATTTTTCGCTCTGAGGGTTGTAAGGCACTGGAACAGGTTGCCCAGAGAAGTTGTGGATGCCCCATCCCTGGACGTGTTTAAGGCCAGGCTGGATGGGGCTTGGAGCAACCTGGTCTAGTGGGAGGTGCCCCTGCCCATGGCAGGGGGATTGGAACTCGATGGTCTTCAAGGTCCCTTCCAGCCTAAACCATTCTATGACTCTATGACAGGATAGCTGTAGTAAGGAAGAAATGTTTCTTTCAAGGAAGATGACAAACAATGTACTTCTTGTAACGTGTACAAGTTTATTTAAGAAAACTCCACAACTTATGTGATTTGGCCCTAAATTAATAATAATACATTGAATTTCAATTATTCTGTTATATTTTCAACTGAATTAGTTCCAGCAGAGGAAGAGTGAAGTGAAAGGTCTTAGCAGGTTGTTGCAAAGGAGGGATTCTGCAGTGGGATGGTATGGTCCAGACTAGCTGTTCTTTATACATTAGCTTCCCTTCTGCCACACTGTGATAAACACAGAATGTTCAGCGTTTATAAACGTGATACAGATCTCCACATAATCTTTGTTAACTGCATCCAGCTTTAGTTAACCAAGTCCTGCTTCTATAAATCTTTTCACAAACAATTGTGTCAGGTATCTGTGTTCTTTCTCACATTATGTAGCAGATCAAAATAGGTAACTTCTAATGGTCTCTTCAGGCACCAGATCTATGAAGTGATGGTCTCTCAAAGGGTAGCTGTGTTGGTAATATCCTGAACTTAAAAGCAATTAAGTACTGAAGCTCAAATCCTCTAAGATATTAAGATTCTTGAATTGAGTTGAATGGAAACTATTGCTAAAGGATTTGTGCCTCAGATTCTCAATGTCAAGAGCAGTATAAATATTTATCATTAGATTTGGAGTATTATCCAGGCCCTATTATCGTTCATCTGTGTGTAAACAGCATAAGAGACTGTATTTGAATCTGTTTAGGAAAGACAAAGTCTGGATTTGAGAGTTGTGAGCAAAACTTAAAACCAGTGAAAGCTGCCAATATCAAGGATTTATGGACTCCTTCAATGACAGTGTCATTTAATGAAGCTCATGAAAATTATGTTCATTTCAGTAGAATATGTGAATGTGACTGTTCATGTTTTTCAAGGGAAGCAGTCATTTCCTTCACACCAGCACGCTGATGGGTCAAATGAACAATACAGTCCTCGGTGCAAGAGAATGGGGCAGCTGCTAAAATCGTCACCACCAACATCTGACTGGCATGGTTGAGTCCCTTCTGGAATTCCAGGCTGCAATTCTGGAATTGCAGGGAAAAGGATTTGTAGGGAAAACCAAACCAAAACAAAAAAACACAAAACAACACAACAAACCAACAAAACGCCCAAGAGGAGAACAATCTTATTTTTCCCAGGTGCACTGTGACTTTGTGGGAGATGCTTCACAAGCCTGCTTGTCCTTCCTTTCCATGTGTTTCCTGGGGGTGGGACAGGATGCCATGGGATGGGCCGGATCGCATGGAACTGGGAGGCAAGGTCCCAGTTTGCTCTATCAGAGGATTAAAGCCCCACAGGGAGACTTTTTCTCTGTAGCAAAACTCTAGGTCATGTATGTTCTTCAGCTTCCAACACAACTATTCTTCCCTGGTCACAGCTGTGACCATTTTAGCTTGAGTGACATGGCTGGTAGATGTAGTGTCTAGGACTAAGGAATTCTATGAAGTTTCCCTCCTAAAAATAAATAGTATTTGAAACAAAATCTGAGTCACTTGAAGAGCTCCTTAAAATGAAGTGTATTCAATTGCTATAGTTAAGAATATAAAGCATTCTGAGATGGGCCTAACCTACCTGGTAGGCAAATTGCTATGCCACTGGAGATGTAATCCTTTCTGTTCTACATGTGTAAATTTGTAATGTATTAAAATGAAGAGACTATTACTGTTTAAAATTTAATTTTAAAAAAATTCCTTTGAGAAACCTATTAAATGGGATCTTTGATTTTTCCAGTAAGCTAATGCTCCATTTGTCTCCTGATACTGCCGTGAATATGACGGGCCATTATCCGGTCGCACGTTATTTGGCTGAGCTGGAGGAGAGCATAGCGGCAAGCAGCCAGAGATCTTCCCAGGAATGCATTCAGGCTTTTGTACAGCCAACAGCCTTGATTCTGCACTGGGCCTGTGTGAGCTGGCACTTAGTCCCTCTGCTAATCTCACAGCAGCATGAGAGGTGAAGTCAATGTAATAAAACTTAGATCATTTACAGTAAAGTCATGTGCCAGTGTCATAAAGCTTTGAATTAGAACAGAGTGAGAAATGAAGGAGAGAGAGAAGAAAAACTATTTCACAGGAGTTGTTTCAGATGTCAAAGTCATTTAGTTTCCAAACTTTCTCAGAATACATTTAACACCTGTGCAATTAAAAAAAAAAAAGTATACTTTTCATTTCTTCCATTGCTCTCTCTCCTTTTCACCCCAGATGAATTACTTGTATTCTAGAATCTCTTCCACCTCTTTCTTACACATGCAATTTTTTCATTTCATTTCCCTTTTTTAATATGTACATTTGGAAACATGGAAAAATAAAAGGGGAAAAATGTCCGCATTCTGGACATCTTTTTATTACAGTAAGGAGAGGTGACAGCAAGCAAAGTGGAACAAGAAGCCGTAAAAAACTTTATGCTTTATGTTTTGTCTCCTTTGAAAAAGCAAGGTATACCTTCTGGGAGCTACAGTTTGAAGATCTATGAGCTGGAAAATTGTGGCCAGTGGTGATCTTCAGATGCAGCAATGCTATTCTGACTGCCTCTTTTTCCCCTTTTTTCTCCTACCCTGATACAGAGTTGCTACCTCTCGCTTACATGTTGGTGACCTGCAAAAATTCACTTTCCATGTCTAAGCCTGTTTGTGGTGAAGTGTGAAAGTTCTGGCTCGTTTGGGTAGTTGAAGCATCGTTATTGTAAGCATGTTGCAGTTGGGCCACTGTGATCTCGCAGCAGTTCTTTAGGGATGCCGCTGCTCTCCACACCAGTGCTGGCTGCGCGGATTCAGTTGCAGGGCCTTTGTACAGATCATAGTTTGATGATGATGATTCTTTTATGATTAACAAACATGATTCTTTTAGAAATACGATTTCCTGGCTGTTGAAAAAAATGAAGTTTTAAGCTTTAAGTTCACATCACTTAATTAGTGTTGGATAGAAGCTGTGCATGCAACTGGTTTGGCGTAGAACAATGTACCAGGACAGTTCTGCCTTTGCTCTGATTTCCATGATTAACATATTCCTTTTCCATAGTCACCTGATCCCATCTTTTCTTTGTCTCTGAATTTTTTGGCTTAACAACAGTGAAGGCGAACCTTCACTTTAAGGAGGGAAGAGAAGAGAGGATTGCTGAGAGGGTGGGGAGAGCAGAGATTTCCCAAAGATGCTCCCTGTAGTGATGCTTTGCAAGCTCCTCTTCTGTTTTAGGGCCAGACTGCAGATTTCACTCGTTTTCTGAATAAAAATGACTGAAATAAATAGGTCTGCAGACTGACAGATGAGTACAGTTAGTGCAAATTAACTCCGAGAGTACAGCTAGAGTGTAATGATCGTCTGTGTTAGGTGAGCTTAGGTCAGTTCTGTGAGTGATAAACCAGGCTTAATCTTGGCATTAAAGCTCATTAGCACCCAGAGTCTGTCTTTACCCTCTAGCCTGCTGCTGCATTTGACTTCTTGGTGCTCCTCTAATGAGTGTCCCTGCAGCTGAAGAGCGTGACCAACCTTGGGTGCTTGAGATGGTGTGTCACCTTTGTGTCCTGCCCCTCCAAACTCCCACACTACTGTCATGTTAAAGACAGCCTTGACCAGACACTAAAATCTCATTATCGCTGCAGTCAATTTGTCAGTTCCAGCTCCCGCTAGGCAGGCAGAGTGTCAGAGCAGCACTGATGACAATTTTTTTTGTGACAATCCCTTTTATTGTTATTGTACATCAGCCCAACTGGATGGGCCAGTTTACAATGGAGGAGTCAGGGTGGGAAGGGGAGAAAATAAAATTAAGTAGGAACCATCTCATTTGGAGCTCTTTCAGCTGTTCCTACCTCTTCTTAATTGAGCTACATTCATTATGATCTTTGGATTTGCCCTGTTCCTTTCAACTGAAAGGAGATGGGATGGCTCAAATTAAGGATATTCCCCCACACCCTTTATCACGCTGGGCTGAAATACAGCAACCCGCTTGCTTTATTTGTACTTGTACAAGGCCATAGGGAAGGCCCTTGATGATGCAATTAACAGAAAATTTTCTCTACAACAGTATATAGATTTGATCAATTCTAAAAGACAGTCAGGGACTTACTTCTGCTGGAAGAAGGATCCTGTTTCCTTTTCCTCTCAATCCTGCTTTTGACTCATGAGCATTTGTACCTCTGTGGTTGCACTGCACGTTCCCCTCTGCAAGTCAGTAAGTGTCCCTCTGTCCAGACAAGAAGACTGACTGCTACTAAAATGGTCGAAGTAGATGGACTTTACTTTTACTTCAGGTGTATGTTGTCTTAGGTGCAGATATTTCCTGTTATCAACTACTACTTTACTGTCTGTCTTAAGCTACAGATGCTTTTCTGAAACACCCATTTCCCAGGGTTGCATGACTGCGGCAGAATGTGAACACAGGTTTTTTTCATCCTGCCTCTTTTTTGTTCACGATGGTAGAGAAGCTCTGAACTTCTACTCTTAAAACTCAAAAACTAAAAGGGGAAGAAAGAGAAACTTACTGTTTTGTGTAACACCTGTCACTAAGCCCATACATTGATTTTTGGATGTCTGGTCCACAGTTCTCAAGTGCATTGTGTGGTTGGTACTGTTTGTACCGTGAAAACAAAAGTTTGAAACTCAAGCAAAACCGTGTGACTAGTTACTTCGCAACCATAAACTTGCTCGTATAGGCTATGAACTTGTGCAAGGTCTGTTTGATCGATTAAAATAAGTCATTAAAGATCCTTTCACTGCTGCAAAAGAAAGTTCAGCGTTCTGCACGGTGTCTTTCACTAATGTAGATGACTGTTGCAGTGTGCTTTGTAACCAGAAAAATACTATTTCTGGTTATTAACTGTGTGGTTCATACAGTACTATAAATGCTTACATCCTCTCAACCTCACCTTTTTTCCAAGCAGTATTGTTGTGTTGTTGCAGTGGAGAATGTCATTGTCTTTTGCCCTGTGTTAAGAGGGGAAAAAAGGAAAAAAAAAAGAAAAAGAAAAAAAAAAAGGTTGTTCATGTAATCGTATGAAAGAATTGAGTTGTGCAGCAGTCACTGTGGATTAATGAAGCATGTTAGTCCTTCTGCACGTAAGGGTGAAATTGTTCCTTTGGAAACGTAAACGAATGATCTTGTTCTGAAAAGGCCATTTGAAACTGTCGGCCTTCCGGAGGCCTGGGGCAGAGTACTTGTTTGCATTTGTGCTCTAAAATGATTACTAGAGTTTGCCCCAAAGAGGTTACCAGCAGGGACCGAGCAGGGGAGATGGACAGCAGCTAGAAGTGGGAGGTGAGATGTGGAGAGGCTGTGATCGTTTTTGGTGTTGCGGTTCGGAGCTATAACTGCAGAGCCATCCTTGTGCTTGGGAGGAGGCTGTGCAGTACAGCCAAGAGAAAACTATCTCTCCCCCCTCCCCCCCTTTTTTTTTGTTTTTGCAAGGCTGTGCAAGTGAAACTCACTGGCAGGATATCTACCATAACTAGGGGCAAAAGAAAGGCAGGAAGATTCTCCTCTGCATTTAAGTTCTCACTAACAATTTCTTCTACAAGAGATACCATTTCCATGTTTATTTACTGCAGGAAGCATTGTTACTTTCAGTTATTCGCTTCCCGTCTTTTGCTCTGTGTGTGTACCTTACCATTCAGCTTTCCAATTTGACTTTTAATCTTGGATAACATGCCAGCTAGTGATAACTGACACAGAATCAGCGATATGGCATGTATTAACCTTGGGTAGAGTGTGAATGACGTCAACATAATGGCCTTCACCTTCCTAGCAGATAAAGAATGAATTTGTTTCCTGTGCTTTTCCCGATTCTTTTTGCACTATAGAAACTTAGAGAGAAACGTGTATTAATTTATCCATTCGATGAAGATAACTGCTTGAGACTATAAAAGATATTGTTAGCCTTCCTTCAGGTTTGGAAGCTTTCCATTGCTGGCTGAGGAGCATTGCTGCAGCATCAGCTGTATGCTGGGTAAAGGCAGTGTGCGGCACTTTTGTTTTAAACTACTGTAGTGAAGTAGCAGTTGATTTAGACTTACACTCAAGACCAGACCCCAACATGGTCTTTCTCAGCAGGGTCTCATAACATCATCCTTGGGATTTGGGAAAGGGGTAGACAGGAATTTCCCTGTTCCTGTTTTTCAGCCTAGCTTCAGGCTTTCTGTTTGTTCCCCCTTTTTTTTGAAAGCTGTAAGGGATGATGTGCAAGAAACCCAAGATATGTTGCATTGAAATTATGTTTCCTTTAAGTGCATTATGAGTTTTAAGGATGGCTTTTTCAATAGCAGTGTTCTTTTCCAGGGGGGAAAGCACTAAGTATTAGAGAGTGGATGTAAAGTTGCTCATAGCTTCCCCCGTTGAATACCTTCCCTTAAATGAAGATCATGTATTTAAAACTGTTCATCTAAATTTAGGTCCTACTGCACAAATGGCCCTTACTACAAGGGTTGTGTTTATTCAAAGACTGTGACTGAAGTGATGGATATGATTGAAAGCTGCTGCAAGGAGCAACGTCAATGATATTCATAACTGATCAACAGAAAGCCCCACTGATTTGTAAGTTTTAGACTCCAGGGAAACCCTTCTCTGCTGTGAAGCTGTAACAAGCATCTCTAATCTCTTTTCCCATGGATGTTAGCATTGTATTTAAGTATTATTACAGGATTAAGTAAATTGTGTGTCTGGGGGTTCGGTACAGCAGGCTGGTATTTCTGCCATGCTGTATCTCACCAGCAGAGCCTCCAACCTGATCCATGGTACTACATCCAAGGGAATACTGCTGCTTACAGACAGTTGCCGCAGAGCTTCTGGCAGTCTGGAGGAGCCATGGAGCACAGTGGGAGTCTGGATTAGGAAGAGGTCACAGATTACTGCCGTAAGACTTGCTTGTGGGGAAGTGAGCTGACATCAGTGTTAGCTGTGATGGATGCTCTGGCTGTTAAAATTTCCCTGGGATGAGTAGTGAAAGTGGTGTTTCCCAACATGTGCAGCTGAGTATTTTCCCTTGTGAGATACCTGTTGTTGGTTGGTTCCCCCCCCCCCCCCCCGCCCCCCGGGCTCTGGGTCCCCCGTCCCCCCCCGGCTCTGGGTCCCCCAGCTGCCTGCAGAGTGTTTTCAGTGGGCTTTTATTGAAGGGGAACCTGAGACAGAGCTGTGATGCACTCAGGAAGGTGAGCAGCTCTCAGGACAACACAGAGCCATGAGCATAGGAACGTGCGTGCTATCCAACGTCAGCATATTAGATCCCTTTCAGTAGCAAGTCCAAAGAAAACCCTCAAATCCAGACAGCCCAAGGTGGGTGGTTTTGTCCTCAATCAGAATGGGACACAAGAAGCATTTAAAGTTGGTCTGCTTACCAGGACAGAGTTCAGAATGTGGAAAGGCAAAGCCAGATTAAAGCAGGAGCCTTAAAGGTAGGAGTCAAAGAGCTGGTGTGTCCCTCCAGCCGTTGCTTCTTGTGTTTGTTCTCAAGGGTGGAGTTCCATAACTCTACTGCTGAATTGAAGCGTATTTAACAATGTTGGCTTGGTCAGGATAGATTGTATTGAGACTTTGTGTCATGTTCTTACTCAAAATGAGTTGTTTAGGGTTGGAGTGGGTGTTGGAATATATACTGTCAGTGTGGTGATTTATAAAGCCATAAAGTGGAACTGCCAGCTCCATGAAAACAAATCCAGCTTGGTAAGGAATGTGGCAAGAACTGCAATTTTCAGATTCCCAGTAATAATAATTCATAGCAGAGCCCCTGCTCCGTGGCACATGGCATGGCAGCGTTACTCCACTGTGGTCCGGTCTTACGGGGAACAAGTAATTTGCACAGAATTACACTACTTAAAAGTTTTAGGTACTCTGTCTTCTAACAGGAACCTTCTCATTGTATTCAAGGATGGAAAGAGTCTGCTCTCAGAAAACACCGATTCATTGAAAGGGAAGCTTTCTACAGAGGCAGATCTGGTCCAGGAAGTCTTGTTTGTCTTGTCCAGGATGGAATTGAACCTGGGAAAACATTCCCAAGATAGCTAGTAGTCAGGTTTGTCACTTTGGACGTAGGTTTCTCCTTCAGCCCACATCCCTGTTTCCCATGTGCCCTGGAAGTAGTAGGCTCTTGTTGGTCAGTGGATGGGTGCTGCTTCTTGTACTTTCACATAATTTTGGAAAGGTTCCACTTTTATTCTCAGGGATAATTCAACTGAATCTCAAAATCTTACGTGCTTTTTTAAGGACAGAATTTTTGTTTTCCGGCCAGCTGTATTTATACACTCAGAAATGCAAGTCCTTTGCCTTGTTTAAATAAGAGTTAATGAAAACCTTTAAATGGCTTGGCAGCCATACAGTCTGTGTCTTGGATACAATAGTCAGCTTGTGTTCAGTCCGAAGTTAATGGACATCTGGGGTAGTTTCTAGGTTGCTGTCAGACAGAAAGTCATTTCTGGACATTTTGGTCTTATAGGAAAGGTTTAAATTAAGAGTGCTTCCTCCCCCCCCAGTAACTTTTCCCTTAAACAAAATCATTGTTTTATTCTGTGCCCAGCTATTGCCATTCCCCCTCAGCTTTCCTTTTCCAGGATTTTTTCCCAGCAAGCAAAAGGAGCACAATTGCAAACATGCTCAAGACATTGCTAAACCACATGTAATTTAAAGAGGAAATTACTATTTTGTTGAATAAATGATAGTAGATAAGCTTCAGCTCCAAACTTCTAGAGAGCATGTCCTGCCCCAGGCAGGGTAGCTGCTAGAGCTGCCTTTCATGTTAGAGATGCTGAAATGTTTTGATGATGAGCCAAAAATGGGTGCTCTTTAAACGTTATCTTCCTTTCTGGTGCCAGAGACCTGCTCACTGGAGGAAAACACAGAAATAGTTTGAATGTGAGGCTGGAGTTTTGTTTGGTTTTGATGTTGTGTTGGAATTGCAGTGTAATTGCCCCTGTGTTGTTGATTTGTGGCTGAAGTTTCCTCCAGGTCTGGACAAACCTGTTTAGGTAAATGGGAATGTTTTTATTCCCCTGGCCCTCACTGGGTGCTTGCGTGCCTCCAGAAGAGCCATTTCTTGTCTGCAGAAGCACTAACTCTGCAGCATTAAAGGGTGCCGTCTAGATGGACAGCTAATGGGTTTGTGCCGCCCTTCACCACTGCCAGAGGTTTCGTTGGTGCCAAAGTACTGAAGTACTGAGTGACAAACTTGTCGCAGTTCAGCCAAACCATCCTGCAACCTGCCAAGGCTTTGTAGTTTCATTATACTTACGAGCTCTTTCATGTGTATGTGGAGTGATGCATGTCCCTTCTGACAGATCATCACCGAGATCAAGGATTATCAGGACATTGTGGCTCTTCATTTCTCCTAAAATCAACCACGGCTTTCAGCATTTGGTCTCTTTTGTATTGGTAAACAAAAGCAGGGCTGGAAATACTTTTGAAGAATTCATATTCAGACTAGTCAGTCATTCATTTATGAGAGGTGGGGAGAAGTGTCTTGGCTTAACTGCAGCATACTTCTATTGAGAGCTCATATCCAAAAATAATTATGTACGAGTAAATGATTCAAGTGCAGAGACAAGGTATATTTGAACCTCAGATATCTTAGCTTTATCATCTGCTTGTTAATGAGAGTACAACAAAGTAATTTTACATTTTCTGCAAGTAAGTATTTATCTACCACATTTAAGATGACACATCAGATGGTGAAATGCAAGTTGTGAATTTCCAGTGGGTTTGATTAAAACCAAGTTCCCTTCAACTGTACTGAAATTTCTATTTTAGTTTGAACTTGTGTAACTGTGTCTTTGCACGTGGTGTGTTCAAATCCTTAGGTATGTGAATTGTGGTGTCCACGGTCACAGATGGAAAGCATTGCTTGCAGTGTTTGCAAGAAACCCATTTTCCTACCTGCACGTACAATAAATTCCTTTTACCTTCCTTTAGAATAGGGAAGTAATTATAGATGGAGGCATATGAGTAAGAAGGACAAAATTTTAGTCATAAATGGAGGGGGTTTCCCAGGTCAGCATACAGTTGATCTGAATCTGATCATTTTCTCCAGTGCTGGACATGCTTGCTGGATGAGTTCTCAAGTTAAGGATTTTGCCTCAAGAGCTTTGTTTAGCAGTTGCACTCCAGGCTGGGAATACCTGAGAAATGAGAATCAGCACCTATAACTAAGCCTTAGCAAAGACAGAAACGCAAGGGGTTTGTCTGCTGTGAAATGTCTGTCCAGCTCTGAGATAGAGGGGGGCAGAAGTCTGTCTTTCTAGGTTTTGCCCAGAATTTAAAACTGTACTTAGGCCTTGTACTATAGCAGATAAACCACAAGTAGTTGGGATAGGTATTTTTTAAAAGCTTTTACTAAGGCCATTTGCTAACTGTAGCAGAATTTGGATACAACTTCTTCAAGCAGATGTTCCAATTGGCAGTACTTCTGGCTCTCTATTAATAACTGTCTCTTTTTTTTTTTTTTTTTTCCAGGATTCAAATCTTTCAATACACACTGATAATCCAGACCTGACACCGTGTTTCCAGAATACCATCCTAGCGTGGATCCCTAGCATTTATCTGTGGAGTGCGTTACCCTTTTATCTTCTCTACCTAAAGCGCAACAAAAGAGGGTACATCGTGCTTTCTGTGTTGAGCAGATTCAAGACGGTAAGATCTCTTTGCAGTTTTGAGTTTGTTAGAATTAATTCAGTATCCAAGTAAGTACTGCAGTAGGGTTTAAACAAAAGTCCCTCTAATTTATGGGGGAACTGAAGAACTTGCTGATAGGAAACAGTGTGCATACAGATTTCTGAGGAAGGATACCAAAGGATAGCTCATCTGTGATAGAATCCATCCTGTGAGCCCACCTTTCTGGGTAGAGAGAGGAGTTGATTGCTCTGCAGAAGAGAGTTCACCCCTTTGTTGAGCCAAAACTATGCTGCTTCACCCTTACTTAACCTTTAAACCACTGAAAGCTGCAAAACAAAGACCTTAAGGTATGTCTAGTGAGAATTTAATCTCCTTGTGAAAGTAAGCACAAGAAGGTGTTTTTTCAAGCCGCCCTACCTACCCAATAGTTATGTGATTTCATCTGCATCTTGTGCTTAAGAGATGGCTGGTGTCAACAGCACCTCTGGTTTATAAATGGTTACGTCTAAGGAAAGCACGCAAGTCACTTCCCGTAGGCCATGAGAGAACTGGGGGTATTCCTGGAGAAAAATGCCAGGCTTCTGCTTCGGGGCATGTCTGCCTTTAATCTGTCTCCCCCCTGTGTTTCCAATCAAAACTGAGAAAAAAACCAGGTAAATATATTAGTCTTTCTACTGGTTGTGTTTGCAAATCCCTTGGAAAGCAGTTGAGACAGGATCCTTGGTTTGAGTGCAGTGGGACGGTTCCATCAGCCTGACTGCAGCTGATCAACACAGCAGTGTTGTTCTGTTTACACAGCTTTGTCTTGCTGGGAATCTGTGAATCCTAACGGTTTTGCTGGCCCTCTGACTGCCCCTGGAGATGAGTTTATCAAATGCTGTTTCTGTTTGACTACTTTCAGCTGTTCGGTGTCCTGCTGTGGTGCGTGAGCTGGGCAGATCTCTTCTACTCTTTCCACGAGCTCCTGCAAAACAGAACGCCTCCACCAGTCTATTTTGTAACTCCATTGATCGTTGGCATCACTGTGGTTCGTAGCTGTTTCTGTTTATTGTGACCAATAAGAGTAATTATTTCTTAGACAGATGAAGGAGGGAAAGGGTTCCTTTGCATTCATTGCCTTATCCTGTGCTCTTTTAACTGAACTATTAGTACTTGTATTACAGAGGCAAATTTTGTTTACCGAAAAGACCGCAGTTACAGATAGCTCTCTCATGTAGATTCAGCTATGTAAATTAAAATCTTTATAATGGAGATCTTTTTTCTGCCTCCCACCTTGCTCTCATCTGTTTCTCCCGGCTTGTGATCCAGGTATGGAGAGAATTTGGATATGACTTTGCCTAAACAGGGAGATATGATAGAGCATGGCTTGTGCATTGTTCAGTATTATATTGGACTTTGTAAAACTGTGTCTCTTATCTGGTGGTTGTTCCTCCATTAAACAGAAACCAAATTTGCTGTGGCTGGAATGACAAACAGGTTTGTAGCTATTGTATGAAAAATGAAGCAGTAAAATTTGCTCATTAAGTTTTGAACTCTCTTGGTTAGATTCTTTTAAAGTCTTATTTTCTAGACAAGTTGTGATTGTCCGTCTGGACTGAAGAATCAACAGCTCTTACATTTGTTTAAAATGTTTGTAGCTAATATTTAATTTTGCCTAGCCCTAGGTGCAAAATCTGTTCTAAAATTGAATTCTGGAGATGAGGCTCTGAAAACAGTAAAAAAAAATTCATAAAGTTATTTGCTGCTTTCCTTAGATAGAGGAGGTCTTGCCATTGACTTCTGTGAAGTTATGATGGGGCCTTGTTTCAAAGAGGTCCTGTTGTTGATGATGACTGTAATAGCTGACAACTGAGAGTGTGAATAGGGGGAGCAGTGGGAGGGGATTGTGTTCACGTGTTCCTCTATTTACTTTTACAGCTGTTAGCTACATTGCTTATTCAACATGAAAGGCTGAGAGGAGTTCAGTCCTCTGGAGTGCTCATTATCTTCTGGTTTTTGTCTGTGCTCTGTGCCGTGGGGCCTTTCCGGTCTAAGATCATGACTACAACAGCACAGGTAACATGCCATCCTTGTTAGCACTTGGAGAACAGGAAATGTAGCATTAACATCTCTGTGAAGAGAATGAATCACCGAGTTTGGAGTCAGATCTGAGCCCAGCTTTTGCCAGAGAGAAAGAGAAGTTTCGTTCCGTTGCCTTGACTCAGACTTGTGTAACTTGAAGGGAACTGGGATTTCTCATGCAATGTCAAAACGCAGACTTTGCTTAGCCCAAGGCGATACTGGAAACCTGATAGACATGTGAGGGCTGTGCCAACACTGTATATATATTAGAACAGACTCTTTTTTTCTTTCTTTTTTTTTTTTTCCCCCTTTTGCAGCCCCCTTCCCGTGCCATGCTTAAACAGGGATGAGTAGTAATTGGAGATGATGCATTTTAATGTGTGAAGTTCCTTTTTTGCTTAGGCAGCTTGGCCACATTATACAGCTCAATAGGCTTTCTTTTGTCGGTGCCTGATGTGCTGAGGACAGCATTTTGACTCCAACTGTGGCTGTAAATAGAGAACAGAAAGTTGGAGGGAGAGGAAAGAAACCTGGGCTGTTATGATTCCTGTTTGAAAACATAGCAGGTTCTCCCACAGTAAGGAGTTGTTATGTTTCTCACAGAAACAAATTTCACTAAGTAGGGCAGAGCAGATTTTCAGTGATTAGATCATCAAAGGCTAGGAGTGAAAAGGATTGTTTGAAAACCATTAAGGTGATTGCTTCTCCTCAGTGAAATCAGTGTTGATTCTGTTTGGTGATATTTTTTTTATACTTACTTTTTTGTAACTATTAACAGCATTATCCTTTTAGCAAGGATTTTGTTATACCAGGCTGTTGCAAATATTGCAGGGGAGATTGAATTAAACCTTAAATGCCAGTCTGTGCAGAACTTCTTCACAAAATAGCTGCAATCCTGGTGAGATCCTTTCAAACACTACTTAGTCAATTTTCAAACTGCAGTAGTGGTGAGTAAGTACAAATATTGGACTATCAGTGTTTGAATCCTTAATCAACTTAAAATTATGTGTGCAGAGCCTTAGAAAGGGTATGCGTAATCTTCCTCTTGTTTCTGCAATTGCCGAGTACTAAATATTCTTTCTTTTGAACTTAAGGTTTAAACATTTTAAGTGAACAATCGGAGCGTTCACAACTACCTTAGGGCATGAAAGAGCTGTATAAGGGACATACCTTCACAGCAAGAAGTTTTAAGTCAACTGCAGATGAGTAGGAAAGGAAATATTTCTAGAGCAGATGGAACTGTTTTGTTATGCAATACAGTGTATTTTTGCAGCTTCTGCTGAAAGTATTTAACAATGACTGCTTGTCAGTGACAAGATACTGAAGTAAATGGATGTTCTCTGATCTGCACTGACGGTTCCTATGCTTAAGACATGATCTTGCAAGAACCCCTGGAGGCAATTTAAAAGGATGTCATGTAGCCCCAAATCCAGAGGGTGTCTGCATGCAGTGAAGATGTAGAAGCACTTCGAACTTGACATAATTTAATGAAAAGCTTGAAGATAAGCATGTTCCTAGGCAGGTTACAGAGTACGTGCATACTTTTGCAAGGTAATTCCTGATAGCAAATACTTTGCAGTATTCATCTGTAGAGGAAGAAAGGAACTGCCAAAAGAAGCTGTGAAAAAGTCAGAGTGTGTGTGCTGGGGGAGCTGGGAAGTACAATAAAAACAATCATTTACTGTGTTTCTTTTTCCCTCTAGGGCCGTGTTAATGAGAGGTTCAGGTTTACCACATTTTACATCTACTTTGCTTTGATAATCATTGAGTTGATCCTTTCATGTTTTAAAGAAAAGCCTCCATTTTTTTCCCCTGTTAACACAGATCCAGTAAGTATTTTTACTTTGCTTTGTTTGCGTTTTCCTACATTATGTTTTGAGTTCTGCTGAGAATACTTGTTATTGAAAACAGCTTTGGGTTGTCATTGATATTGCAGTAGTTAAGTGACTCCCTTACAAAACACTGGATATGGAGATTAATATTGGGGTTTGAAGCCTTTTTCCATTATATGTGCCATCAGTAATTACTGGGAGAGCTGCTTTCACTACATAGCTTCTACTAGCTGCTCCACAGCAGTTAGAGTTACATTTATGAACATTGAAGTGTCATATTGATTATTTCAAGAGCGATTTTTGTGGAGATGGTGGTCTACTTGCTTAACATTCATTTAGAGTTAGCTAAAGTCTATAAGGGTTTTCTTAATAAACGAGTTCTATAGGTGTTGGGAATAGATACGGAAAACCATTATTAACAGAAGATATTAGTGGTGTCACTGGTTAAATTTCTTCTCCAGTTCATAAAATGGTCTTTCTAATTGGATTTATGTTTGAACGAAGCTGAAAGACAAGTTGAGTTCATTTCTTAAAATGAACATTTCGGAAACTGTAGAATGACTTTCACTTTATAGAAGTGTGATTTAAAGGCAGTATATGAAGCAGTTTTTAAAGATAAAAAGAGCTCTGCATGACATGGGAAATGAAAGAAATAGATTTTATGTCTCGTTAGGACATAGGTACATACATGTAATATACCATATAATATACCAAAACTGACCAAAATATACTGTCTTCCTGTCTTCTTATTAAGGTAAAAGTAAATGTCTTGCTTTATTTATTTTGGGTTCTTTTTCCCCTCTAATTTTACTGTAGAATCCATGTCCAGAGTTAACTTCAGGCTTCCTGTCAAGATTGACATTTTGGTGGTTTACAAGGTGAGCTTCTCTTTTCAAGCTATTGGACAGCTGACAACCCCAAACTCTACTTGTGATATGTGTTGTACACAGGTAGCAATACAGACATTTTTACTCAGTAAGTAGTTGATGCTGAATGCTTTTTCATCCACAGTGGTGTCAGCACTTCTAGCAATTGCCTTTTTAGAAACAGCTTTCAGAGTGCTCATACTGCCCAAACTTCTCTGAAGAGCAGTGGCAACAATTATGGCATGAATAATAGGGTATAAGGTCTGGTTGTGCTTACCACATGCTGGAGTATAACCCAAACCAAGATGTAAGGCTGTGCTCCACAAGATTAAATTGTGGCAACCTTTCACCCACCTGAGAATGCATTTTGTTTCCTGTTGAGGTTCATGGGTGAATGCTTTTTTATAAGGACGTTTTCTGTGTAAGAGGGAAAGTAAACTGGGTTATATATACAAATGATTGTCATCAACTGATACTGCTGTCAAAAGGCATGTGCATTAAAGATGCAAATTTGAGATTGGGTTTGCTACTACTCCATGATACAGAAGTGGAAAAACTGTCAAAGGTCACATTAAGACCTATTTTTTCAATAGTGGTTGAGGGTGTCGAGATCTTCATTCCATGTAACTTCATTGTCCTGGCAACAGCCCCGTTAAATGCTTTTTAATGAGAGTGAGATCTTTCTAAACTTCCTGAGTTTTGAATGTTCAGCTTTGCCATCGAGGTTCTTGGCAACTAGATGTTTGTATCCCTTGACAAAATTCCTTTTACAGTTGGGGAACTAGATTTCAGAGAAATCTGATTTTCCTTTAACTTACATGAGCTTCACTTTTGCATTTCGTTCACCTCTGGCAGTTATTCAAGATAGACTTAGTTATTTTCACTTCTAAAGCTTCACTGTTTTCGTTTAACACCACAGTTTCATTCAAATGCTTCTGGTAGTTGGTTTTTATTGTCCTTTTTTTCTGAATTGTTGTTTTCAATAAAATACATGTAATCAAAACTACACAATGTCCTTTCCTTAATTTCTATCATCAATATAAGGAACAAAGGGAGATGGAGGTATAATTATCACCCTTTCTGTGGAGATGTATGTTCTTGCTTTTGTTAGCTTAATAGTCCCAGAGTTACTAGCAATGCTTTAAGTACTATTAGCCACACTGAATTGGACTGTTTTTCTCCATATGTGCAGCATGGCAATTCTTGGTTACAAAAGGCCCCTCGAAGATAAAGATTTGTGGTCGCTGAATGAAGATGATACTTCAAAAATTATTGTGCAACAACTAAGTAAAGAGTGGGACAAAGAAAAAGCAGAGTGCAAAAAGTAAGTATACAAACAAGTCTGCAAACGGAGATTGATCTGAGTCGTTTCAACGTTAATAAGCTACTCATCCCTGAAAATGAGCCAACCTCTTCAACCTATCTGTTCTTCATTAATATTAACGGTCAAATTTGCTTATTTTAATATGTCTAGGCAGAGGCAAGCGGGAGCCCTCTAGGGCTTGTGTACCACCTACACACTGTTTAACTAGGTGCTTAAAATCTGCGTGGGCAAGTAGTGCCATTTAGCAAGTGGAGAAGGGCTGAAGATGTGTAAGCAGAAGGGATTGAGTTGGTTGGATTGTAGAAAATGAACGACTTTCATCACTGAGCTGTTAGATGTCTAAGCCCATAATTGCCTCCCTCCTGGGCGTGTTAGCGCACAACTTCTAGGCACCAGGAACCAAAAGGAATTCCTCATCGGCCCCATCATGAGTTTTTTGGCCTGACACTATTTTTAGCCTGAAGGCTCTGAGCGGTGAGCAACTCTTCACTTCCTAGCAGTAAAGATATGAAACTCAAAACACATGAAAGGCAGGAGGGGAAGAGACATCCCACTTTAAGAGCTGAGTTCCCACTCCTGTTGCCTAGAAAGATAGCAGCAAAATTCTGATGGAAATGGGATGAGGGTCAGAATTTGCATATAGTTACATCCATGCTGGAGAGGATATCCTTTTTATTGCATGTTCTGTGCTAATTTAATCTTAAGAAATTGTCTATTGTGCAACTGTGTTTCCTTCTCCCACTGGTTAACGTCCAAAATGTTTCCAAGCAAATAGATGTGATAATAATGTGTTTCAAATGAAAAATGTCAATAAGGAGGGAGGCCCGCGCTTCCATTTCCTTTCATTGTGGAGATTTCTTCTCCATGTGGAGGCTTTGCTCTGTTCTCTTCTGTGCATATCCTTGCCAAATTGGAAAGACCCTATTACGTGGTAATATTAGGAGAGAGTTGTAAGGTCCTTGGCAAGGCTGATTATGATGTGGAGAGTTCCACTTTGCAGCTAAAATTTGAAAGGTTTCCAGCACTAACACCAGCAGCTTGTCCACTAGTGTTCTGTGTGTGCTGTGATTTTGGGGTTTTTTTGTTTTCTTAATGTCTCTATTTTTATGGTGTGGAATAACGTGCATTGTCTGGGTTCTGGTATTTTGCTGTGCAGACATAAATCTTACTCCCCCAGGCTTTTATATAGTAGGAGCACAGCCATTGTGCAGAGGTGCCTAGGATCCAGGAAAACTTTTCTTAGGAAACCAGAAACTGCCTGGAGTTTTGTCATGGGATTCATTGCATTTTGGAAATTATTCTTACAAACTGGGGCCAGTTGGCAATGAATTTAATCATAAATTCTGGCTTGTGTTTAGCTCAGGTAAAATTTTGTGGTGACTATATTAATGTTTCTAAGGTGGGGAAAAGAGCAAACCCAAAGCAAATCACTGTACTCCAGATTGCTGGGTTTCACGTAACTCTCAAAGCTTCGTGGCTCTGCTTATTTTTCTGTTACAAGTACGTATTCTCAGTTACTTCATGTCAAATAACTTTAGTGGTAGTTGCTTGAGAGCTGTTGTATATACTTTTTTTTAAACTCTTCTCATTAAATCTGCTCTGAGCAAGCTTTTATGGTGTTAAAAATGCTGTGTCAAGTTGTACACGTATTGAAAGTGCCATGGAAAATATTTGCAGTGTACATAGTAGTAATTTGTTTTAAAAAACTTAATCAGTTGCAACTCTGGCATAGCTAAAGCTTTAAACTTATTTTATTGTAATGATTATCCATTTCTATTGTTCCTAAGCTGACAAAGCCTTTTCACCTTTTACTTCACAGCTGTCTTACAAATTACTAAATAATTGCTAATAATTCATTTGCTACTAATGAGTTACAGGAGAGCTCAGTTTAGATTTAAGTTGTTACTATAGAAAACAAAGCATGCAAAGAGTATTTTTCCTTTGCTTTTGCTCTCTTTGCATGTATGGCTGAAGTCTCTACTCACTCACTTCACTGGTAAGTGCAGTCGCTTCTGAGAAATTTTAGAGCTGTGCTGGATGGAGACGAGAGCTGGAAGCTATTTTGCCTCAGTTTTAGTTATCTTCTGAGACTGTGCTTATGAAGACAAATTGAAGATGCAGAGCCTTGTCATCACTATTGGAAAGCTATGTGTTTTCCCATGAGATAATCAGCGTCTATTATCTGCCTTGCTATAAATAATGGAAACTAAGCACATGCTTTTTGCTTTGATAAAAAACTGGGTGTGAGCAGTCCCACACACTGCTGAAAACCTGACCTCACCTAGCTACCCGTAGTAAACACTAGAAGAGTACTTTCTCCCTTTGGGATTTTTTGCTGTGAGAGAACTATTGTGTGGCTGTTAGGTCACTGTAATAAGCATTTTTAATAGCACAAACCCAGGGGCAAGTAGTCTTGTTTCTTCAAATCCTTCAATGAGTTTAACAGCCTGGTTGCCAGAAAAATAAAGCTTTGCTCATAAAGTCTCCAGGTTTGATCTGGAAGGACAAAGGCAACACTGTTTGTTCTTGTCTGGGGGAGGGGGGGGGGGCGGGAAATGTCTGGTGTAGGTTCTCCCCCTGCCCTCAAACTTTATTGTGAAGAAATTGGGATTTGCACATGCCTTTGTTTGAAAGGATGTGAACAAGTTACTACCTGTGTACTGTTAGCCACAGTGATCATTTTGAATGCTCACAGGCTGTTGGAATTATTTGACTGTGCAGCCAACCAGGTCCAAAAAATATGAACACTCTTTATGAAGAATCATAAATCCAACCTCACTTGGTAGTACTTACAAGTTATTTTTCAAATGCCTTCTTGTAAGTCTTCACTGTTCCTGAGGTCTCTCTTCCATCTGTCCTTTCTTATAAGGCTTATGTGCCCCAGACTCTAATTTCCTTCTCCCTGCTCCACCTGGACTTAACCTTCCTGGCTGACAGTCAGGAAATTGTTCTCTAGGTCCCATGTCCCCCAAGAAACAACAGCAATTTGGTATTTGATGGTAGAAAAGCTGCAAGGATGCTCTTTGAGAGCAATTCATGGAGGAAATAATTTTCCAGAGCACCCTCTCTTTATTGATAGGCAACAGAAGTCAGGCACCCATAAGTGATTCTAGAAAACCCATCTAGAGCCCTGGAGAGCAGCATGGATCTGTTGGGTCCATTTTTCATCAGTCAGTCTCAAAGAGCTTTGCAGAAGAGGTCACTTCCATTGGTTTATTTTGCAGCTGGAGAGAGAGAAGCACAAAGTAAGAAAGGGATACAGCCAAACATGGTTTAAATGCTTAAATTGTCATCTGAGTAAAATTTAGGCACCTAAACCCAAAGTTTCTGTCCTGGAAGAACCTCAGACAGCTGTGGCCCAGATCTCAGAGATGGCTCAGCTTTGGAGGTGCTATGGTTTGTACTCTTTCATGTTTCCAGGAACGCAAAACTGTATTTTGGGAGGGCTGTGCCTGCTTCCTCTCTTAGCTTGGCATGTGATTCAATGCTTGTCTCCCTGGAGGGATTCAGACTACTTCTCTGAAAGCAGGTGTGTGATCAGATAAGGCTGAAGGTTTAGTACAGCTACTAATTGAATAACGAATAGGTGAGGGTACCTTTTGCCGTATGTAAATACCAACTGTTAGAGGATTCCTTTACAAGAAATTGGAGATTCAAGGTCAACTCTGTCCTCTGCCAAAGGAAGTTAAGCCTTCATCTCCTTCTTCTTTGGGCTACGTTCTCATCCCATGGTGATTGATTTTCTGACCTATGGAGTACACCTCATAAGCACTGCAGGAAAAGAAAAGAAAAGAAAACAAGACTGTATACACAAGAGCGGCCTATCCCTGAGCGCATCTAGATCTTGTTGAAAGTCTTGCTGTTAATGAGCAGCAAAGAAAGGAGCAGAGTTCTTGATGTTAGTGCAGCGCTGTACACATAAGGCAATGATATTCTCGTTGTCAGTTGTCTCTAATTACTTGTTTCATTCCCCTAGGAAAGAAGATGTGACATACATGAAGAAATCTAACCATGTGCTGAATCATGTTGGTGATGGTCCAGAGGAAGCAGAAGTTCTGATCAGAGACAAAAAGCAATATAGAAAGCCTTCCTTTCTCAAAGCTCTGTTGAGGACCTTCGGGCCGTACTTCTTAATCGGCTCCTTCTTCAAGCTGATACAAGACCTACTTTCTTTCGTCAACCCTCAGCTGTTAAGGTTGGTTTACCATGCGAGTAGTTTCTATGTGCAATCCCAGTGGAGGCTTGGCTTTGGCACGGAGTATTTATTTTTGAAATACTAACTAGTTTCCCTCACAGTGCTGCATATGTATGCTCCCCCACCTTCCCACTGAAATGCCATAAGACAGGAGTTCTTTATTGTGGACTAAGCTGTAAATTGGGCAAGCTTCACTGAAATGCAAGAATTGTAAATCACCCATCACCAACAGACAGCTTTGAATTACAAATTACCTGTTGCTTCGTGCAGCAGTCCAAAGCAATTTCTCCCCATTTCTAAAGGATTATTTGTGAAATCAAAGCAAAGTACTGCTTGCTCTGTACATCTGATACCCACATGTGTTAGTGGTGGCCGCAGCTGTAGCGTGACTTGATATAAAAATGAAGCATGATGCTCAAGTATGTGGTTCTTTGGCCATGCTGCTATCATCTGGGAAAGATTTTGGACCATTAAGATGAATTCACGTGTTCTTAGTTGTGCACAGCAATGAGAACGTGCAAGGCACAGTTGCAGTAAATTTCCATGTGAAATAAAATTACAGTTCTATTACCAAAAAAAAAAGGTGAGATCTTGACTAAGGTGATACGTCCTCAAACTCTCCTTGGATGAGGAACACCTGTACCTCCCATCTCCAGGGGGACCAGTTGCTTAGCCCAATCCATAAAGGAATTTGTATGATCCCCACATTTTTTTCTCTTTTAGTATTGTTCTTAAAGTGAGAATTTTACCAGATAATCATTAACTAAGAAGAAAATAACAGTGGAAATACCAGCATTTCTATCAAACAATTATCTTTTGTTACCAAATCAATGGAAAAGCACATAATCCTGTTAATGCTTGAGCGAGGAATGGAGTTTGGATGGAGGCCACAGGTGGATGTGGAGAAGGGGAGAAGAGAGGTCCCTGCTCCTGTATGAGTGGCTCTTAAAATAACGCCAATGTGGAGCTGTGTTCCGAGATCACATTGTTCTGTGGGTGGTTTGTGACATAACCAGAAATTTGCTAAAAAGAAGGTCTGACCCAGTATGGTGACATTTAATAGCTTGCAGTCTGTCTTCTTCCAGCTGCCTCCTCTTCACTAGGGACTCTGTCTTCCTTCTGAGAACACATTAAGTATAATCTATTCTGGGAATTTCTCAAATTTGCATAAATTCCTGGATATGTTGTCAGTGATATCTCAAGGCATATGATGGGGAATTTCTTCTCAAGTCTAAATTCCGGCAGTTTTGGGAAATGCACTGCTGGTGGTAAGAGAAAATGAAAAAGACATGGCTGTCTGGCAAGTTGCACATAAGATAGTTTTATGTTACTAAAAAGATTGCTGAATCCCATGTGGGGACTACAGGGAAGAGTTTTTCCTGAAGCTGTCCACTTACAGTGTGACTAACTGGTGCAGTGCAGAAGGAAGATCTCTCTGGACTGAAAGAAGAAAAATGTAGCAACCTCATGCTTCTAATGCAAGGCTTTGGGGTCTGATTTGTAGTTTCCGGGTGTATTTTCCCTCCTGGTCGTTATTTGAACCGTGGAGTCAAATCTCTGTTCCTCCCATACTTTGATAATTCAATACTCTGGTCAGTAGTTTGAAATCACAAATGTGATTTTTGAGAACACTGGACGTTGCCATATGCTGTTCTGCTTGTTTGCTATATGACAGTGCACAGGTCTCGCAGGCAGAGCAGCTGTGTGTAGTAAGAAATGGCTCCTATTAATAAAAGATGTTACAGCCAGTTTAATGGTACTACCATTTTACCAAAAAAGTAGGAGTGAAGAACTCTTTATGCATCCATCCAGGAGGATGTCTTTTAATCTAGATTTTATGTGGGAAAACACCCCAGGCAGAAGCACTCGGGCTGCTTGAAAAGGATTTGGGAAAGAAGCTGGTTTCGCCTGCTTTACTACACTGTCCTACTGTGTCCTATCATTCACCTCTTGCCCTGGGGGACTGCCTAACAGAGCTCAGACAGTGAGCCATGTGTTTAAATGCTGGATCTCGGGGGAAACTTAGAGTTTCTGGTCATATTTCATTTTCTACAGGCTCATTTGCAAATGGACTTTCTCACTGGCAAAGCCTAAGGTTTTGCTGTTGCATCTTTGCAATGTTTCAAATCGTAACTCAGCTTGCATCCTGGAGAGCTGTTTACTTTTTGTGGTTAGGGAGAGGATGTGGCAGGATGCCATAGCTGAGAGAAGCTGTGTTATGTCCCATTAAACTTGCTGTGTGTTTTTTATTTTTTTCTTTTTCCTTTTCCTTCCCTAATCTTCTGAAAAACAGTGTATTAATTGGCTTCATTAAGAACAAAGATGCACCAACCTGGTGGGGATTTTTGATTGCGGCTTTGATGTTTATCTGTGCTGTGCTGCAGACACTCATACTTCACCAGCATTTCCAGTACTGCTTTGTTACTGGGATGAGGCTGAGAACTGGGATCACTGGAGTAATATACCGAAAGGTAAGACTGGAAGCATTTCATGGGCTGGAACACCAGTGTATAGCCAAGCAAGTGGCCTCAGTTCCCAAATACTCAGAGGAGAGCAGGCATATTGAAGAATAGCCTCCTGGAATAGAAAAGATTAGTTTTTTGGGTGAGTTTTTAGGAGTCCCTCTATCGTACTTTACAGAATTTTCTAGCGATCAGCAACTTAATGTAGGTGTATTGCTAGGTCACACTCAAATATTAGTTCACTTTAAACATTCAGAAGAGGGATCCAGGAGAATAGTGTGTTTGTGCTACGAGTTGATTAGCTGCAACTAGGTTTTCTTCAGAATGCTACATACTGCTTGAGATAGAGGTGCTCACAAGCAAACCGTTTCATGAAGTCTTGTTCTTTGGCGATTAGGACTTGATGTAGGTGTGAATTATTTTATTCTTGTTGGAGAAGCACATTCTTGGGGAGTGTCTTGTTTTTGTTAATAATTGAGGATTTCTTCTCTGTGTTTCTCTATGCGTGTCAAGTTTGTGAATCTACTGAATTTCTCTTATTTCTCAGTCCTTAGTCATCACAAACTCAGCGAAGCGCTCATCTACTGTTGGAGAAATTGTCAACTTGATGTCAGTGGATGCCCAACGTTTCATGGACCTGGTGACTTTCCTGAACATGTTGTGGTCTGCACCACTCCAGATATTTCTAGCTTTGTATTTCCTCTGGCAGGTACAGACATTTTCACGTTTTTTCAGAATTTGTCTAAATGGTGTGCAAGCTTACTCATTTTTTGTTAATTTGACACACCATTGCTTTTTTAGAAACTTATTGTTCTGCCTTGTAGTAAAATAGCTTATACTGGTATTCAGCTGGTATGCAAGATAAGGCATTTGAAGCAAAAGATAGCCTTGATGTCTCCTCTGTCCCTACCGTGCTTTGATCGGATAGGTCTTGGACTCATCACAGTGTTCCCAGTAGTTGATACAAATAAGAGTTTGAGGGAAATGGTTTAAAATCCAAACCAAACAAAAAAAACCCTGGACATAAGAAGTGAAAGCTGTGTATGAAGATCATATCATGCCATATAAAGAAGTTTTGTGCAAGTCAACATGAAACAAATCTCACCTGGAATAACCATAGTTTTTTCTTCACTACAGTGAAGTTGTTTCTAGTTTACTCCAGATTCAGTTTGAGCACTGGCTTTCATCCTTAAAATGTTTCTATGCAATTAATCTGTTCTACTGCATGAAACAGTAGCACCAACATAACCATATTGATTTAGACTTGAAAGCCATTAAGTTGCAGCAGCTTTCTATGAGTTACTGCTCTGCTGGCAAGCTGAACTCTGGTAGCTAGCAGTATGTGTGCTTTTCCTCGCATTGAGGGTACCAGGTTACCCCTAGGTCAGAGAGAAGGCAATGGAAAAATTCCTTCTGTGTGGCTTATTTGTTCCCTTTCTACATTTGCTCAATAGCTCTGTATTTGCATTAGTGCAAACTTACTTTCCCCTCCCACTGGAAACCACTTAACAGGTAGATCACAAAGCGCTCTGCTATCGCCAGTACTAGCACAATAATAATTCAAGGTGGATGCTGTCATATTTGTCTGTCTCCTCCTCACAGTTGTTCTGTGGAATCAGAACACTTCACTGGGAGGAGTTCAACTTGTCTATGTAAAACATAAATTTCTCTCTCTATAACCTAATGTTGTTTTAGTGCTTACCATAGGGAACAGCAGCACTTGGGTACAACAACAACTCATCTTTTTTCTTTCACTCAAGACTTTAGGGCCTCCTGTGCTGGCGGGAGTTGCCGTGATGGTTTTACTTATCCCGTTTAACTCTGCAATAGCAATGAAAACCAGAGCATTCCAGGTAAGTTGCCAGCAGAGAAGGTGCCGCTGCCTGAATTGGCAGCTGTGTTATGAGAAATAAAGGCATCGGTGGTTGTCTTGGCCATTAATGAGCTGCCATTTGCCCCAATTTACTTATGAGTAAGATTGTGCTGATATATTTAATAACTGTATCCTCTCAGATAGGTTTTTTTTTCCATAGTGAATTGAATACTATTTAAGGGAAAGGTGTGGCATTGAGTCAATGGCTCTTCATACTGCTGGAGCAGCTTTGGGGATTAGCAAGAATTTTCTTTGTCTCCATATCCCTTCACCTGGTAGCTTCTTCTAGGAGCGTCTCAAGAAAGGGCAAATAAATGCTGGGTTTTAAGCTGTGCACGACTGTTTTCAGAGATGGTAACTGAAACCTGACAGCTTGTTTTTTATGCTAATAGCAAGTGTTGACTTTCACAGCTACTGAGCTGGTCTAAATTTTAGTTATTATCTTAAGGTAAAAGGATCCTTTATTCCTTTCTTTATAGTTTTAGTCGTCTCTAGTCAAGGAAGGCTGAAAAAACCCAATATAATAGTGCCCTCTGGCTTTGTGCTAGAAAAATCTAATAAATGCCTTGTGCTGTGCAGCCTATCAGTGACTGTTTGGAAGATTTAAAAAAAATAAATCAAGCTGTTGATGTAAAAAAGGTAAAAGTTGGAAAAGGAATATAAATTATGACATTTAAGCACAGTCTTAATAACAGAGTGGTATTATTACGTGCCTTAAAGAGGCATCCAGACTTCCCATTAAATCTCTTGGGTGCTGACATGTTAGTATTAACATTCCTTTTCTCCTTTGCCCATTATAAGATGCTCAGAGCTGCATAACTTGGTGTGCTTGTGTGTGTGAATGCAGTTTTTCATTTTGTCTATACAGCTGAGCAGGGATTTTTTTGTTAAGTAACTAAATGAAGCGGTGTATTCTAATGTGTAAGAAAAAAATAAACTAGGAGTAACCACAATTTTCAAGGGATGCCCTAAGAAATACAGCTATGCAAAAATTCTGAAGAAATCAAAGGAAGAAGTAGGGTAGTATTTTTGTGAAGTGCCTGACTCTTTCTTTAAGGTGGTTTTGAAAATGTAATCCCTAACAGTGAAGATGAGTGGAAAGTTTTTATGCTCTGCTTTTCAGCCGTTTTCTTTGACTTGTATCTTTGGAGGTATAAACTTGCGCGGTAAGTTTACTGTTAACGGTCTGGCTTTCTTTAAATACATTTTGCATCCTCTTTTAGCCCAAGGACCATCACAGCTGTGAGACAACATGTTGAAAGCTCTCTTGTAGTCATTCCTGTGACACTCTTGTCTCCTGTGTTTACTAATAACCTAGGTAGAACAAATGCGATATAAAGACTCCCGCATTAAATTAATGAATGAGATTCTGGGTGGCATAAAGGTGCTGAAGCTGTATGCTTGGGAACCATCATTTTCAGAAAAAGTGTTGGACATACGAAAGAATGAGCTCCGAGTTTTGAAAAAATCTGCCTATCTCAATTCTTTGTCCACCTTTGCATGGATCAGCGCACCATTCCTGGTAAATTGACTTTGCATGACTTTCTGAGCTGTACGAGTACATCCTTGAAGGATAAGTGTGAAGCTTTGTGCTTGCTAAATGTACATAGGAATAAAATGTAAATACTTTTTAAAAAAATTATTCACATGCTTTGAAGCAAAGTTCCCTGTTCTCTAGAGCCTTTTTGTTAATCGGTATTAAAGTATTTCTTGATAAAGCCTGCCAGTGGAAGCTGGGAATAGCTGTCTCGGGAGAATTTCCAACCACTTCAAAGTACTTCCCATAACAAATTGAAACTAGAATTTGAAACCTCGGAGATATTTGTGAATAGCAAAAATAGCAAAAAAAAAATATGTAATTGAGTCAGTCAGGACAATGTCTGTCAAGCTCTCATTTCTGCCTTTCGTGTTACAGTGCTCTGCTTGTTTTAGTGGGAGAGGGAGTTGTTAAATTATTCTACAACCTAAAAAAAGATTGGTTTAATGTAAAAAAAAAAAAAAAAAGCCCAGATGATACATTGCCAATTCTGAAATGCTTTTTCCTCAATTTTCTCTTTCCCTCTATTTTCCACTTCATTGCACTGTGATCCCTTTTGCAGAAAGGGTTTTGGTGAATAAAAACATTCAGATAAGTGCTTTGTCAAAAGTACTCCTAGGCAACTGTTCTTGAGATCAAAAGCCCCACCCTTCAGAAATATTTTTAACGGCCTCAAGGTCCTGCCTCTTTCACGTTTCCTTGAAGTTAATGCACTTCCTTAAATACACATTCCCGTTCCTGCTTGCTGTTAGTTTACTTGCGTAGGATGGTCCCTTCACAGTGGATGGTCCCTGTCATGCAGCGAACCAGCAAATAGCTTGGATTTTACCCCCTTTCCTATTGCTCAGTACATCTTGTGTGCTTAGCCTGCAGGTTACAATGGGAAAATTTGGTTGAGTGGAGTTGGAAATGCAGCCAAACCACAGCCAGATAACCGCTTCTCATTTTTATTTACCTGAGTTCTGTAGTTCACCTCTCGAATCTCCTAGGTCAACTAAATGTAGCATTAGTAATCTGAAAGTTATTTTATTCCGCCTGCCCTTTTTTGTATCAACTTGTTCATATGACCTGTCATTCTTAAAGCATGTTGAAAAGGTCAGAAACAGAGAATTTGCCCAATTTTATTGTTGATGCTTTTATTTCAAAGATGCCTATCAGGCTTGACTGCTTTTTAAAATGTCAAAATATTACATACATCTTGCAGTAACCTCACTTTCTGGCTCTCAGGTAGCATTGACGACATTCGCCGTATATGTCTCAGTGGATGAGAAGAATATCCTGGATGCAGAAAAGGCTTTTGTCTCCCTCTCCTTGTTTAATATCTTAAAGTTTCCCCTCAATATGCTTCCACAAGTCATTAGCAACATTGCGCAGGTAAGGAGGATCTGGTGTGTCAGTTGGTTTGAACAACTTGAGAAAAAAGAACCCCAGGTGTCCCTAATTTCTGGAATGCAGAGATCCCTCGCACCTGCCTGTTAGCCGGTTTTCTTTCTAATATTCTTTCTCTACTGCTGCCCTGTATTGGAAAGCCTGCCATCTGAGTAAGCTTGTCTCTGAATTTTGCTTTGCTCAGATGAACTCAGCTTGGTCTGAGAAATTTCGCAGTTAAGACCCTGAATTTCAGCATAAGGCTGACTGCAGGAAAAGAGTGAGTCACTGTTTAGGAAGCCCATGGGGTGAAAGCTTAAGCCATTCTGCACGCTTTCTTGTTCAGTAGTAAGAGCATTAAGACCCCATGAAAAGAATGATAAAATAATGCCGTGCTCTTTTCTTAGACAAGCGTTTCCCTAAAGAGAATTCAGCAGTTCCTGAGTCATGATGAACTTGATCCAAATTGTGTGGAAACAAAAGTAATTGCACCAGGTAAAGACATTTTTTTTTTTTTAAACTATGCTCATACAATGAACATCTTGTATTTGTTTTGGACTGGTTGAGTTACGAGGAAAAAAAAAAAAAGAAAATAACAGTAGTAAATTTTTTTTTTTTTTTTTTTTTTTTTTTTTACAAAGAAGCTGCTGCTTTGAAAAGTGTGTGTTTGTTGTTCAGGCTATGTGGAAATTACAAAAGTTTCTGGCTGTATTTTTGAGCTTTGAGCTGAGGTATTTGGCCCCAGTTTGCATCCGCAGTGTATTGGATGCTAACAGCACTGAATAATGAAATGCATGCACTGACTGGGGACAGCAAGACCTGCTCAAACCTTTCACAATGCACAAAAGCTCAGGAACATTATAAACAATTTTGATTTCTTCTGTTGGAAACAGTATCCCAAAATAAATGAGCAAACCAGGTGGTCTCAAAAAACTGTGTTTTCTCATGTAATGCACTTTGGTGATACAGTGGTTTGAAACTTCTCCTGTGTGTGGTGCCATAGACAGAGGAGGAGGAGGAGGAACGGCTGTGTGGCTGTCATGTGATTTCTGTTACATGCCGCCCCACCGGGAGGTAAAGAAAGCCTGCAGATCTCTAACTGGTTAGCGTGGCAAGCAAAAAGCTGCACAGAGGCAAGTTTAATCTGATACATCAAAGTCAACAGCAAGCAGTGGTCTCCCACTGACTTGAAAGTGGTTTCTTAAAGTTGTGCTAACAGTTGCACAAGGATTCTGAGCAGCAAACGGTGGGACTGGCCTCACCGGGGCAGCGTGCAGCAGGACAGCTCTTCAGCTCCATAGGTCTGTAAGCTCACAGTCTATAGCTTAAGCTGCAATCAGTTATTTTCACTCTGAACAAGGCTGTCTTGTGACCGACCCACAGTCATGAGACTGTGCTTCCCATGCCAGTAGAAAAGGGAACTGCAGTGTACATGAAACACCCATAAATAAAGATTCCTCTGTCCGCCAGTCTCTCAGCCGTACTATTCTGTGTAGCGCGTTTCCTGCCTTCTCTGTTGCTGTGTTTTTGTCACACAGGCAATGCCATCAGCGTAACAAATGCGACGTTCAGCTGGGGAAAGGAGCTTAAGCCGTCTTTGAAAGAGTAAGATTTCTTTGTGCAATTGCAATACAACATCTACCTGCTTCTTGGTTTCTGGCTCCTGGGAAGTCTGTTTGAAAGATGTCTGGTAATAGCTGCAGGCTCACTTCTGGAAAAGGTTGTTTCCACACATCCCATATGTACATCTCTTCTGCCTTTAAAACATCGAGCTAATCCTCATGCCTCATGGTATTTAGGCGTTACAGAACAGCACTTACTTTTACAGTAAGGCTTTAACTCCACAGTGACTAACATAAAACAGTTACCCAGTAAAGGACAGAAAGGCTACGTACATTTCTTAAATAGATGTGGGGTTTTTTGACTGAAGCATTAGACAAATCAAATTGATCTGATGGATTATGAGGACAGTTGACATGTCTGGGTTTGGACTTGGGCATGCGAACAGTGGTCTGTTCTTTCAAGGGTCTTGTGGCAGACTCATCCCTGTGGGTGTACATGGGCCATTTCCAGACTACAGGGGTGCGTGTTTTGCTCATTTGCCTATTTGAATGAATACAAACAAAATTTGCCTGAAAGCATATATTTCCTTGTTATGCTTTGTTGTCAGATCAAAATCACAGAAACCTGATGAATATTCTTAGAATTCTCACTCCAAGGAGCTCGTGCTGCTGTGCCAAGTGTATTACGTTAACGGGTTGTACATGGATAACCTGCAAGCAAGAGGCTTAGAGTTCAAAGGAGCCAGTTTGGTTCAGGCAAACAAATCTGCAGCCATGTAGACTTCAGTGATCTGGGGTTTATTTCATAAAGAACTGTGTATCTCCCGCTCAAACTGCAAGCCACCTGGGCCTAAAAATTACCTGGTGACTTCCTAAAGTAGCAGTAAGGAAACTCAGCTAGAGGGAAAGAATAATGAAAAAAAAAAAAAAAGAATCATAGAATGGTTTATGTTGGAAAGGACCTTGAAGATCATCCAGTTCCAACTCCTCTGCCATAGGCAGGGACACCTCCCACTAGACCAGGTTGCCCAAGGCCACATCCAGCCTGGCCTTGAACACCTCCAGGGATGGGGCCTCAACAACTCTCTGGGCAACCTGGGCCAGTGCCTTACCAGCCTCAAAGTGAAAAACTTCTTCCTAATGTTCAATCTGAACCTGCCCTCTTCCAGTTTAAAGCCATCCCCCCTCGTCCTATTGCTACGTGCCCGAGTAAAAAGTCCTTTTTGACTTGTAGTGCTTTTGAGTTTTCCTGCTTTGAATGTTGTGGGTGTTGGGTTTTTTTTAAAACAAACAAACAAAAAAACTCTTGCCGTGTTCAAAACATCAACTACCTGCTTGGTAAGAATCCACATAAGAATTGGAGCCCTAGTTCTGCATCAGCATCTGTGCAAACAAGATTGGCTTGATTTCATTAGTGAAAGACACTTTGATGGCAAAGAGACTGTGTCCATCAGTCATTTCTGTATCGGTGCACTTTCAAAACCAGGACCTAGAGCAGTATCTTTAAGAACACCGTGGGGAAAACAGTAAAGAATTTTAATTGGGAAAATGTTGTTTTTCTCACGTCATCGTGAACCCCATTTACTAGCACTGGAAATATAGTACTAAAGTGGTTTGAACATTTTTAGATGGGATGTTTTCACTCACTGCTTTGGTACAATTGCTCTTGGTTTTAGAATCAAAACCCAAAAAGACTTCTGGAAGTTTGTCTGCTTTCAAAACACTTGTTAACTCTGTTTGACTTGCTGATGGACTCGTATGACACAGCAAAGGGTCTTAGAAGGCTTGCTAGCAATCATACTGATTTAACGACCAACAAGATAGATTAATGCTGGGTTTCCATTTACTCCTACAGTTCTGGTTACAGTTGATTGTACACAAGAAAGGGAGGAGAAGACCAGTGACCAAGCTATGCTTACTATATCCAGTCAGGCTGAGGTCAGGCTGATTTGTCACTGTGTATTTCAGCCCTCCTTTAAAGACCCATAATGTCTTTAGTAAACTAATGTTTAATTAATTTCCAGCCTGTTTCCTCCACAGTATAAATTTGTTGGTCCCCAGTGGTGCTTTGGTTGCCATTGTTGGCCATGTTGGCTGTGGGAAATCTTCTCTGGTGTCTGCTCTCCTGGGTGAAATGGAAAAGCTGGAAGGAGAAGTGGCTGTGAAGGTTGGTATTGTTTACGATGCCATTTAACGATGGTATGGAAATGGGCTGCTTATGCCTGCCATTGCTTATAAAGTACATCAGGCTGGAGAGGGAATTCTGTTCACTCCTGTGTCAGCTTGTCTGCATGTTTGTTTGGGTTTTGCTCACACCTGTTCTGTTGTGTTTCTTATGAAATGACTTTCCCGATTCTATCATCTATACATCAGCAATTAGCACAGCTATATGTAAAATGGGAATGTATATCAAACAGGAGCTATATCTATGTGCTGCAGATCTTAATCGGAGTTGTAAGCATGAATTGTTGCTTGTATCAAGTCAGAGGTTTCTTTTCTCCCTCCTTGTTCTAGGGTTCTGTTGCTTATGTGCCTCAACAAGCCTGGATCCAGAATGCCACACTGAAAGATAACATTTTGTTTGGCCAAGCTCCTAATGAACAAAAATACCAAAATGTCCTGGAGGCCTGTGCTTTAAAAACTGACCTGGAAGTGCTGCCAGGAGGAGATCACACTGAGATAGGAGAGAAGGTAATTTTATTTTTATTTCAGGTCAGACCTGCTTGGTGATTCCTGTTCTGTCTAGCTAAAGAGAAAATGCTGTAAAGTCAGCAGTTGATTTGGTTTGATCGTTTGTTGTGGATGGAGCAATGCACTTCACTCAGAGAGAGAAGCAGCAATACATTTTCTGATATAAAGCAGGGATTTAACAAAGTTTGATGGTAAACGCGACAGTGTTTTAACAAGATTTGAGATGGCAAGGCACACTTGATTTGGTTTGATCGTTACAATGGCATCCCTGCCACAATCAACTCTGAAACATGCACGGCAGTTTTGTGGAAGGCAGTTGGACTTACACTTGTTCCTAACTTTAAGTGTGTGTTTGTACCGCGATGCATAATTGCACATCTAGCCCTGGAAGATCAGAGCATCCTCCATTTGTTGTCCAATTGAAAAGGTGCATCTGTCCAGAATACTTGAAGTCCTTCCTTTTCCTGTAGGGATAAAAAGGGAGGGAACATATGGCGTACATCAAGTGAAAAAGTGATATGATCATCTCTTAACGCCTCATTTTAATGAGAAACTTTTACATCTGTGATCACCAACAAAGATTTTTTTTTTTTTCCACGGGCCACTAAGTTTGAGATGGGTATCATGAAGTGGGGTGGATTTGTGGGTTTGTATGTAAGATGAGAGATGCGGAAGATGTTCCAGGTGCTGCAGCCCTGCTTTGAATGTTTGCATTTTACATCCTGTTGATGGTCTTCCTTTTTATAGTTTTGCGTTTTAACAGCTCCCTTTAGGAGCTTATTAAGCAAGAGGCTTATTCCGTCTCCAGATTGCTGGGTGAGTGGAAGTTTGGCAGTGAACAAACAGATTTAGAGGCGTTCTGTTCCTGTCTCTGGCTCTGAGTGAGTTATTCTCTTCAGCATCTCATGTTTCATTTAGCATCCATGTGTTTGACTGGGTGAGAGCCATAAAAAGTCATAGCTGTTGTTGGAACCGAGTTGCGTGATATGTTTTGTTCTCTCCTCTCTCCCTTCAGGGCATCAACCTCTCAGGTGGCCAGAGGCAGCGAGTGAGCCTCGCTCGTGCAGTGTACAGCAACTCTGACGTTTACCTGTTAGATGATCCTCTTTCTGCTGTGGACTCGCATGTCGCAAAGCACATCTTTGACAAAGTTATTGGTCCAGATGGGGTACTTAAAGGAAAAGTAAGCTGGCATTTAGCTCCTCTTAAAAATGCGCGCAAACTCAGAAACACTGATAGCTAACAGGAAAGCTATTTCACCACTGAGGCTTGAGTGCTGATTCATTCCTGAATTTCTCTGTTTAATTGGCACCTTTTCCCCACAGCACAGACTCTGCAGTGAGCTGCTATTTAGATATGCCCAGAAGCGATGTGATCTAGTCAGAATATGTAGAGGCAGAAGCCTGGTCTGTCTTTTAAAATCCCTATTATGAGATCTCCAAAAAACAAGGCATTTGCAGAAACTTGTAAAAGTTGTCAGCTTAGTATTGCTTGTGATTACTTGGAGGCAGCGTAGTGAGGAAGTTGTAACAGCTTACTGATTTTACAGTTACTGAAGTCTTCGGCAGTATGCAACCACGTTGCAATCTCTTTCCTTCCCCTTCTACTCCTGTGATGATCTTCTCAGACTCTCAGAGCTCCAAAGAGAAGGGCTGCAAAGAAGATCAGCACAAGGGAAAGTGAGAATTCAGTTGGTTTACTTCCTTCTGTGGTTGTATCGTTATGTGGTAGGAGCATAGTAAGTTCATGCACATATTGCTAAGCTAATTTGGCTAACAGGGACACTGTATTTACCCTGGCATTTCACCTTGACATAACAACTCACTCCCTGTCCCAAAACTGTGGTAGTATTTGGCTTGTCGAGTAGTGTTAGTCCCCACAGTGACAACTGAGAGATGTAGAGATTTTCTCCTTTTCCCTCTCCAGACCCGAATTCTGGTGACACATGGCATCAGCTTCCTGCCTCAGGTAGACCATATAGTTGTCCTGGTAGATGGCAAAATCTCTGAAATGGGATCTTATCAAGACCTTCTGAAACAAAACAAGGCCTTTGCAGAATTCCTGCGAAATTATGCACTTGATGAAGACATTGAAGAGGATGAACCAACAAGTACAGTATTGCTTTTTCTTAAAACATGTCTTTTTCTGTCAACTAGATTACAGATATTTTCTCTGTATAAAGTGTCCCTTGCTTCTTCATGACAGCCTGGCCTTTGCCTTTCTGCGCTACCATGAAAATTATTGCCTATGGCCAGATCTGTATTATTGATAAATGTTTTCACTAATTTCTTTCAAAATTTCATGAGGTTTGTCCTAGAAAAAAAGCAATTCTTGTGTTAGAAATAATTTTAAAGTTGGGAATTTTTTTTACCATTAGCAAGGTCAAGCTCATCAGGAAAATGGAGAAGCTGAGAATCAACTGGGCTTGCTATCAAAGGGGCTACCCAGAGTCTGGTATTTTTTCCTCTGTTTATGTGTTGGGTTTTTTTTTCATATAGCAAAGTTCAAATGACATTTTAGTCCTGGGTTACTTTTCAGTTTGGTTTGATTCTGATAAAATGATACAAGATTAAAGCATTTTGGTAAACGTTTCCTCTGTGTGACAGCGTTCCCACGCTCTTTGATTGCAGCACTGCTTCTCTCCAGACAGGCAGAGGAGCATGTATGACATCTTCTAGCGACAGCAGAGGCTTGCAGGAGTTCCTGACATGGCTCCCCCATCCCAAGATCGTGCCAAGAGCATGCCCTATAAATGAATTCAGCTACAACCAACTATAACACTATTGATTAACGTTTCTGATGCACTAAAGGAATGTGATGTAAATGCATTTGGCAGCCAACCTGCCTCACAAGATCTTTGCAATTTAGTTATGAAAAGCGATTCACAGAAGGGATGTAAGCAAAACTACGGAGGAGTTCACGCACTATGATTTTCCTGCTGTGGTATTGTTTTTCATGACTCTTGCTTTGTATAGCCACCTTTTTCTGTGCTTTCTGCTTTATTCAGCAGAACATCTGAGATGTGATCTTGTCTTGCAGTGCTGGAGGAGGAAGAAGTCCTGCTAGCTGAAGACACCCTCAGCATCCACACCGATCTAGCAGATAACGAACCGGTGACAAACGAGGTCCGCAAACAGTTTCTTAGGTAAATATGAGGTCCTCCAGTGTTTATAGTCTTTGTCTGGGGTGAAATGCATCTGGAAGAGGTTGGTCGTATAGTGCCTCTCAGTCTGGGCTTTGGTTTCCTTAGGTTCCTCTTACACGTACATTGGTTTAGTGTCCTTTTGAAAATAAATGTGAAGGAACACGCAAAGAAGATCAAACATCTATTCCTGCCATCATTTTTTTTTTTTAATCTGAACTGAACCAATTTCTTAAAGCAACTCTCTGGTTTGCAAATAACACCACTGTATGTATTTACCCACACAACACTGAACTGCTACCAGTTCCATGATAAATAAACCCTTTGCGTTGTGCTTTTCCATTGGGTATCTGGGAAATCTTTAAAAATTTTCATAACCATACCCATAAATGCTGTCCAGCTACTGTTTTTGTGAAAATAGAGAAGCTCAGGGGTTAGCTTTAAAATGTCTGTCTTGCAATGAAGTCTGTAAAGGCCTTTACCAAAGAGCCCGTGCCCTGCCACAGCCGTTGTTAGGTACCATATTTCTGGCATCACTGAACATTCAGAGGGGTGGTACAAGCACCCATAGCTGTGAGTCAGGCTGGCATGGGAACTAGGCAGAGGATCTGGGAATAAGTCCAATCTGCTGCATCCCAGCCTTGCCTTAGCACTGCCACAATATGCCCTTTTTCTCCTAATGACTCTTTTGTTTTGACTAGGCAACTTAGTGTAATATCTTCTGAGGGAGGAGAATGTCCCAACAAAATGTCAACGAAACGAAGAGTCTGTGAAAAGAAGCCAGCAGAGCCTCCTCTGCCAAGAAAAAATCCTAACGAGAAACTTATTCAGGCTGAAACCACTGAAACAGGAACGGTATGGTTTGATTTTCCCCCTCCCTTTTCCTACTTTTTTTTTTTTCCTGTTTGAAAAAATGATGTTTATTTTTACATTTGATCCAGTTCTGTTAAATGTGTTGTATAAATCACAACTGCAGCCTTTAGGCATTAATCTGATGGTCGCTGACCATTCAAAATTTGGGATTTTGGCAGAGGTTTCTGCACCTGGCAAGGGCTATGCACTCAGGGAGAAAAGAAAAAAAGATTAAAAAATCCCTTCCAGTTCCTGCCACAGTCACCTGATACCACGTAGCGCTGTGCTCCATCAGCCCTGTCTTTGCGTTGCAGAGCTTTCAGCGCTGTTGGTTTATAAACTCTTTGGCTGCTGTTGAGTCCAGCTGCAGCACTGGGTATTTGATGACCCGCAGCGGCGGGTTCTACGAGCCAGCTGCCGGCTGTGTGCCAGCGGATCTGGTGCTGCCTAAATGATACCTGCCACCCCATCGTTGAGAGCACTTTATGCTTATAGGTACAAAAGGGGCTGTACTCTTCCCAAGCAGGTCTAGGGAGTGAAATAGAAACAGGAAAAAGAAGAGAAGGAGCAAAAGAGAAGGTGGGAATACAAAAGTAAAAGAAGGGGACAGAAAGGAGCAGTGAATGGAATAGGAGGAGGGAGGTTTTGTTAAAGCAAGCCTCTTCCCTCCACTTCAGAAGGCTCAGTGTGTCCTGTTTAGTCTGATGTCCATGGCACAAACATGTAACTAACTGGTTTTGTGGATTATTTTAGCTTTCAAAGTGCCTAATCAACAGCACTTGTTCTTTTAATTATTCCTTCTTATACTTTTTTAGAGTCTGAGTTTTGTCTCTGTCTCTTTTTGCTTCTGTGCCTTTTTGCACTACCTTAGAGATAGCTTCTTTACTTTTTGCAACAAGCATCATCTGTTTATGTTCCTTTTGAGGTGCACTAGCACTTGGTACCTCATTTAAGCTGCTGTAAAGACACCTGAATGGAGGCATATTCAGCACTTTTCCTTAAATAGGCCATTTAAAGTAGTCCTGAGCTCGATACGCCTGCCAAGTTGCTTCTTTTGCCTGAAAAACTTGGCTCCTGTTCTTGTTACCCATCCTCTGCTGCTATTTGATCAGCCTCTTTTATCCCCACACCTCCCCCCCTTGGTATAGTCTTAAAAACTAAAACCCCACAAAACCAATAAAATGCAGTTCCTCAAAATGGAGGAAAAGAGTATTTCAGGGAAGTTTCTGACTTGTTTTGAAAGTCATTGCCCTGACGTGGAGCTCAGGCAGATGAACTGTTCCCTGCGGTGTGTTACAGTTTGGGCAGTTTTGAATTTAGCAGTTCCTCTGACGAAGAAATTTTTTCTCATACTCTGTCTAAACTCCTGATTGTCTAAGTTGTACAAACCAGTGTTGGTGTGTGATTTTGCAGGTAAAGCTAACAGTGTTCTGGCAATACGTGAAGGCTGTCAGCCCTGTCATTTCTTTAGTGATATGTTTTCTATATTGCTGTCAAAATGCTGCTGCCATTGGGGCCAATGTGTGGCTCAGTGACTGGACCAACGAGCCGGTGATAAATGGGACTCAGCACAACACAGCCATGCGAATTGGAGTCTATGCTGCCTTGGGCCTCTTGCAAGGTGAGACCAGATAAAATCATGATGTCCCAATGTTTAGTAAAGAGAAATTAGGTGGGAAAGCTGCAGCACCAGTTGCTGGTGGCCCAAAATTGCCCCCCAAATCCTATCCTAAGCACGGGAAGTAACATAACCTGGAGCTACGAAGTCTGAGCTCAGCCCAACAATTTTGTTGTGAAGTCCTTGGGAGGGGGTTGAACAGGTGACGTGGAAGCTTGAGATAAGTAAGTTGGAGAGAAAATACCAAAACTTAGGTGCAGAAGAGACTGAAGGGTTGGGGTGAAGTTGTAGCATTAGGACTTCGTGGAGGCTTGCGGAAAGCAGAGGGAGGATGGTTGTGCGTCTGTCTGCTGTGGACAGCATGGTGAAATCCTACAGGACATGTTCCTGTGGTTTAGGCAGCAGTGACCACAATGCCATAGTGCTACTGTGCGTGGTGAAAGAAGAGTGGATAGGGAATATAGTGAAGGAAAAAAGCTTCTCTCACAACAGAAACTGTTGAGTGTGAAAGAGCTGTGAATTGGGAACATGGTGTTCTCTGGCTAACACGTTTCCTTTTCACCTCTTAGGTGTCATAGTACTCATCTCCTCCTTTACCCTGGCCATGGGAGGCATTAACGCAGCCCGGACGCTCCATGCTGCTCTGCTGGAGAATAAATTTCACACCCCGCAGTCCTTCTACGACACCACCCCAACCGGCCGAATCATCAACCGCTTTTCGAAGGACATCTATGTGATCGATGAAGTAATCCCGCCGACCATCTTGATGTTCCTCGGAACGTTCTTCACCTCTTTATCGACGATGATTGTAATTATAGCAAGTACTCCGCTCTTCGCTGTGGTTATAGTCCCACTTGCAATTCTGTACTTCTTTGTTCAGGTAACTGGAAAAATATCTGATTACCATTGCAATGACTTTTATTCCGTTGTTTGTGTTTCTTTTTAGGGAAAAAAAAAAGCATGAGTTTGGGCAAAATTGAAATATCTGAAGTAACTACATGTTTAGTAAACAAAATATTATTTACTACTCTCAGAAAAAGAAATGTCCTGTGAGATGTTGTCATGAAATAAATAGGCATAACCTTTTTGCGCTTTCAAGTAATAACAAATAAACCTACTGCTAGAGATAGAGCTGCAGTGCACTTCAATATATTGAAGTGTGTATGTATTTGACATATTGACAAGTTTTTAAGGTGGCGAGGAGTTAAAATATTAAAAATAGAAAACATCAATTTTGTTGATTTGATGAAGCTTTTTTAATAGACCGTAAATAGAGACCTGATAATGGAGGTGCAAATTCATGTTTCGTTTTCTTGGAAAATGAGGCTCCTACAAATGGATTCATTTTGTTAAGCTGTATCAACTAAATTTAAAGGGACATAGATAAATTCAATTTACAGTCTATAAAAATTGCAGTTACCCAATACTTTGTTGTGGAATGAAGTGAAGATAACTTTCTTGACATTATTCTTAATTATAGAGATTATTTTGAGGGTTGAGGGGTATCAGTAGCAATCTCCTCTAAATCCTTAACCTAGAAAATTCCTCACTGTTAGTTAAAAGAGAAAGTATTTCATGTGCCCTTCAATTTTCTCCAAAAAATGGCAGCGATTCTACGTAGCTACCTCCCGCCAGCTGAAGCGTCTGGAGTCTGTGAGCAGATCTCCCATTTACTCACACTTCTCAGAAACAGTATCAGGGGCCAGTGTCATCAGAGCCTATAGAAGAGTGAAGTCCTTCGTAGACATCAGTGATCTGAAGATGGATGAAAATCAGAAGAGTTACTATCCTGGCATAGTATCAAACAGGTAAAAAAGGCATCTAACTTCTGGTTTCCACTTGGATAATCCTGTGTTTGCATACCTGGTCCAAGCAACCATTTACCACTCTGCTTATGTCTGCCTTTTTACCAGGTGGCTGGGCGTTCGAGTTGAGTTTGTGGGGAACTGTATTGTCCTTTTTGCTGCCCTTTTTGCTGTGATTGGTAAAAACAGCCTGAATGCTGGCTTGGTAGGACTTTCAGTATCTTACGCGTTACAGGTGTGTATTATAGCTTTCTGTTCATTAATGGGTTTGCATTTTTGTAGATGGTATTGGATATGTTAGCAATAATTTTAAGTGCTTGTTAAAGCTGAAGTTAAAAAGGAAATAATAAAAATGAGTTGTGGGACATCTGGAAACAGTAGAGATTTATACTGAATGCTGGCAGATTATCAGAAAGCTCACATGCGGTCAGACTTCAGGGCACTTTGGGAGCATCGAGGTTGTGCTGCACCCCAGTATCCCCAGTGGCAGCATGCAGCAAGCTCAGGAAGTGTCAGGTGCACCCACCAAGAGCAGGTCATTTGAGAAGCATGGACTCAACATCCTGCATCATGCTTGCTATGTAGCACATCAGTGTGTCGAGGTAATCACAGGCAGATCAGTGGGATTCATAAATAGGCAAGATAAACTTCAGTCACCCAAGTTGTGGACAGTTTAGCAGATTTAGTGGTCTCACTCTTGCCAGAAGCTTTTTAGGTACCATGAGTGTGCAGGATTGCTGTTAGCAGTTTTCCAGTGAGGCCAATGACTAGGGGAATGACTTCCAACCAATTTTTTTGAGAGGGCCATTTGTTAAATCACCATGGGAGGCATATGCATCCTCACATGAGCACCTGATTATGTGTAGACTTCTTCTCCCAGTAACTGTCAATGCAAAGGTAATTATATGTAATATTAATGTGAAGCCATGTCAATAGCAGTGTCTAGTTTTGTTGTTGTTATTATTAAATCTGTTGTTCCTCTGTGGGTGATGTTTTGTTCCTTGTCTTCTCCAAGGTGACCTTATCTCTGAATTGGATGGTCCGGATGACTTCTGAACTTGAAACTAACATTGTGGCTGTTGAAAGAATAAAAGAGTATTCAGAAACTGAAACAGAGGTCAGCTACCAAGCATCAAGCATGCTCACCAACAAGCGTGGCGAAATTTTAATGCATACATTTACATGGTCTTTCTTTAGACTCTTGAGAGACAGTCTCTGCTCTGAGAGCGTTATCATTTAACCTGAACAAATGTCACGCTCTGAACTCTAATTTATGCTATCACAGCTCCAAATTATTACTGCCGTCATGCAGCCTGTGCTTAGCATCTCATTTTCTGCTACTGTGAGTGGCTATAGCACAAGAGATGAGTTTCACCGTCAGAATATTGCTCCCATTGGGTTTGAAGTGTTTGATGCATAGTCGTACCTGCATGGATGGTGCTGTAATCCTGCTAGGAAGCACACTGCAGTACGATTATCAGGCTATGCACATGTGTTCGGTAGTATTTCTATTTAATCAGTTTAATCAGTCCTCGTCTCCCATGACAGAAGAACATCTCTAGGTATACTGTACGGCCTAATCCAGGAAGATCATCCAGTCACCTACCTTTGTTGCCAAAGACTTTTAAAGGTGGCAGATGGAGCTATGCTGGGAAGTCTGCTGCTCTGTGGACACACTGGGTTTTGTTAACGCTGTGTACATGGTGGGAGACTAAGAATTAGGAAATGGAGGATCTGAGGAGAGCTGCAGTGTACAGTTCTGGAGATCAAGTATTTAATCTGGAAGCTAAACGGAAGCTAGACAAGATGCACAATATATGTTACAAGCCAGAGCTTGTGCTGGCATGAATCAGGCAGTGTTTTATTAAAGTTAATGGAAAAAATGTAAATTTATATCCATTGAGAATTTGGCCCTATATGCTCAGACTTATTTTCCTCTAAACTTCACAACAAAGACAAAAATGGGTGCATACTTAGGAATCCATGTTTTTCCCTCATTATTATAAATTTATTTGATAATGGAGATCTGATTTATCAGATATGTTTCTAGTAACCCACAAATGTTAATGTTTGTATCTGAGTTTGAATTATTTTTTCTTAAACCTATATGAGGCATTTCTGACTTCTGTTTTCCTTAGGCTCCCTGGATCATTGAGGGCAAGAGTCCCCCAGAAGACTGGCCATCCAAGGGAGAGCTGGAGTTTGTGAATTATTCAGTGAGGTACAGGAAGGGCCTGGATCTAGTGCTGAAGGGTCTAAACCTCCACGTGCACGGTGGAGAAAAGGTGAGTTACCAGCTGCATGTCTTTGCTAGAACTTTGCTCTGGGCCTCCAGTGAAAACCGTGGAGTAGAGGGCAGGGTCTACAAGCACGCTTGCCCCAGCGGTGGACTCCTATTCAAGCTGGCATTGTGGGAGTCAGCAGTGAGAACCATGCTGTCGGTGTGCCGGCAACCTCCAGGCTGGAGGCAGTAGGACCACTTGCACGGGACTTTCTGGACTTTCCAAGTTAGGCTGGCAGCAGGCTACCGTACACCACGTAGGAGGCACCATCGCAAGTGACAAAAATTCAGTGACAAGAACACTTTTCTGAAGCAGTGCAGACGGAAGAAGGAATTCCAGCTTTTTCTGCTGTCTGCCTTTCCCTGTGAAATTTTTGGTGTGGAAGGAAGTGACATTCTTTGCTTCCTTAATCGGGAAATTGTCTTTGTTCTGGGACACTCGTTTCTTCATGCTTCAGTAGAAAGTTTTGGGGTTTGCATGCTGGTGACAAAACAATTAGCACGGGAAAGTCCTCCATGTAACAGGCTGTTATTAGAAGAGAATTATTCTAATAATAAGCTGACAGGATGACAGCCACCTTCTGGAATGGAGTTACACGTGCTTACTGTGAAGTCGTAATTGCCCTCTGAAACGCCTTTATTTCTTGTCCTCGAGTGATTGGACTCCTAACATGGGTACTTCAGCTAATATCCAAAGTTAGGTTGGATGGCTCTAGGCCCCGGTACATATTTATATGCAATATCATTCAAATTACAGGAATGGCAATGTATACATTACAATGTATGACATGGGTTTCTAGGGAAGGATGGTTATGTTCTTTCTGAGATTCAGATCTTGTGTCAAACCTCTTAAAGGAACCTTGGAGGTTTGTTTGGGTTTTTGTTTTCTGTTTGTTGGGTTTTGTTTTGGTTTTAACTATCTGCTTTGTTGTTAAACCTGCAATTTGTTATAGATTGGCATTGTTGGCAGAACCGGAGCAGGGAAGTCCTCTATGACACTCTGTCTCTTTAGGATCCTGGAAGCTGTAAAAGGGGAAATTAAAATCGATGGTGTGAAAATTTCAGAGATTGGTCTCCATGACCTTCGATCAAGGCTAACAATTATTCCTCAGGTACTGTTTCTTTGTATCACAGTAAAGGAAGAATCTCTAACAGCTGAGCAAACCATAAATAATGGTTGTGTCAACAGAGGAAAATGCTTTGTTACACTCAGAAAATTGTTTCAGAAAAACAAACTATTTATATTTTAAGTGGTCCTGTCCTGCCGCCTTATACGCTGATGCTGAGTGATAAAACAGGATTTAGGATAAACCATCTTTACAGTTAGAACTTCAGTTTTAAGTGTGTATAACATAATGTATTTTCAGAGTGGATGGGATTGGGAGGTGCCCTACCTGCAATGCAAGAGAGGCTTCAGAGCAGTAACTCATAATATCTGTATTGAAAACAGCTAAAGCACTTGTCTAACGGAAGTTTGTTTTATATTCAGGATCCTGTTCTCTTTTCTGGAACACTGAGGATGAACCTGGATCCATTTAATAAGTATTCAGACGAAGAAATATGGAAAGCTCTTGAACTGTCTCACTTGAAGAGGTTTGTCAGCAGTCAGCCATCCATGTTGGACTATGAATGCTCGGAAGGTGGAGAAAATCTTAGGTAAGGAACGCTTGGACTAGAAACATACACCCGGCTTTCATTCAGCCCTAACAGTGAGTAACGCTTGAGCACCGGTTTACACTGTAGTCAGTTGAGTCTGAAATTATTTAGCCATCTATTCCTGTTTCAGGAAAACCACTAAGGCTCAAACTTTTGCCTACTGTTCTGCCTCTGCCGTGAATGATCTGATTCTTCTTTGCTGCAGGGAGGGATTTCTCCCAAACCCAAATCCCATCTTATCAGCAAAGAAAGAAGTCTCAGAGTGAACAGGGTATTATGTCCCTTAAACGTGGTTTGATAGGAAGGGAAATGCCACAATAACATATATAACTGCTGTGCTGAATAAGAGTCCTCTGCCTAAACTGACACTTTAGCAATGTTTGTTTTCCATCATTATTTGGAAGAGCCGTAAGACATAAATGGGGATGATAAAATGCCATGCCTTGATATGCTGGATTGGCTTCTGAGACTGTGGTGTAACCAGATGATATATGTGATGAATGTTCAGCTCCTTCCTCATCCTGCAGAGACACTCAGACCGGCTGTGTCTGGGGTGCATTTGTAGCAGTGGAGGAAGTGTGGGCTGCCCAGACAGTATTTTTTTTTTTTTAATGGTAGAAAGGACTTACAGCCTCAGAACACTTTTTTCTTTTTTTTTCCTCTTTCTTTTTTTTTAAGTTTGCATGTGCTCAGTGTTGTTACAACTGTGTGTGTTTCTGAAAACTGGGGCAGAAGCATCGTAATCATTAGTTTCCCTGGCTTTTGTCAGTGATAGAAAGGGCGCATTTGGTAGCTCCATCAGTACTGGGTCAGGCAGTAGGTGAAGACATATGCTAAAACTAGCTGAGTAATGCTGCCGTGTGTATGGGTTAGCCCTAGGGCTGGCAGACCAGGCTGTTTGCTAACTACTATTTTTTTTGTTCGGTAACTGTACCTGATGAGTAATCGGCTCTAGCACCAGCGCTCCTGAGCAGTGGAGAGCTAAGGGCAGTAGAGCCTCATTTGTGAAAGCTCTTGTCTCTGTTCACAGCGTTGGCCAAAGACAACTTGTCTGTCTGGCGAGGGCGCTACTTCGCAAGACAAGAATCTTGATCCTCGACGAAGCCACGGCAGCCATCGATCTCGAGACGGATGATCTTATCCAGATGACAATTAGGACCCAATTTGAAGACTGCACAGTGCTGACGATAGCGCACAGGCTGAACACAATTATGGATTACACAAGGTAAAAATCTCTTAATGGTGTGTGGCAGGGGGTGCTCACTGGTTTACTGGGTGTGTGAAGAGCACTTACAAGGGTCTGGTTTGTCTCTAGACAGCCACACTGGTGCTCTTGTCAGGTAGTATGTAAGCAATGATGTTTACACCATATAATCCTAGAATATCCAGACCTGACTGCACTGCTGTTGGCATAAGAAACAGCCACTAACCAGAGCTGCGCAGGAGATACTACCCCATTGCATTAATGGCCCTGTCCGCAGGCTTATGGATCCTTTTTTAACTACCAGCTGCTGAAACCTTTTCACTAACATCGTGTCATATTAATTACTTTAAAACACATTACTGTACTTCACGGGCTTTTACCTCCTTGGCTTTCTGGTACTATATTTTCAATTCCAGAACCACCAGTCTGACACGTGGCGTATTTTTGTTGTTGAGGTTTTTTTTCCCTTATTACCTCTGGGAGATAGTGACTGTCCTGCACCTTTTTAAATCAAACAGCAGCTTAGGAAGAATACTTATCATCTGTTGTGTTTCAACATGTGAAAATAACTGAGGAAAACAAAGGCAGGGCAAAGATTAGACCAGTTTGCTTTGTGATAAAAAGGGATATCGCATTTCTTGCGAGGAATTCTCTGACATATCTTCCCCTCCACACACCCCTTTTGTTTTGCACAGGGTTCTTGTTCTAGACAACGGAACCATAGCTGAATTCGATACACCCACAAGCCTTATAGAATCAAAGGGTATTTTCTACAGTATGGCCAAGGATGCTGGACTAGCATGAAGAGAAGACCCCTTGGGGTTTTGGTTTGTTTTTTTGTTTTTTTTTTTTTTAATATTACTGACTTGCCACAAAAGTGACTTGTGAATGTACTGTAATTTACAAAACCATTTTTGTAGTAGACTAAACTTGTGATATGTGAACAAAGTATTTTACAAGGACCAGAAAGTGAATTTTATATTTTTAAATATTTTCTATACACATAAAGTATTTTATTACATGTTTTTTTTTCCCCCAAAAATGCCAAACATTCTGCCAAGCAAATGTGTGTATCGCAGGGCAATATGTACTGTATTCAGGTTTATAATTAGTAAATTATATTAATGGTACAACATACACCTGTTTTGTGTGTTTTCTGCATAAGGATTCATGGGTTTTGAAGTGGAAAGACAGGCCCAGTTAAGCAGTGACTCAGCTGAAAAATAGCGAAATAATGTGTAATCTCTGAGTGGTTCCAACCCATTCCTTTCCATATTTCCCCCAGAACAGGACAAGGGAGTTGAATGCCACAGCTTTGGGGCTGTGAGCTATGCTTGCTCCTGCCCAGGGCAACTCTGGCATTATAAAATTCCTTTTCAGCATAAGAATTACGAGTAACATGTATTTAAAACTAAACTTACAGATGGCTTAATATAAATCATTAACTACTCAATTTCTATCAATTTAGTAGACTCCACATAAGCCTGGAGGGACATGGTTGGCACAGAAGTATTATAATTTTGCCATATCTCTCTTAGGTATGAAATCACTATGAGTAAGTCTCCACTTAATCTGAACATGCGTGTTCGCCAGATGTGTATATAATTTATCTCATTCAACACTTAATCACCTGAAATAATATATGATTTGCTTCACAGAAATAAGTATCTACCTTATTATTGATAACCCGGCCTCCTCAGATAAAGGGAGTACTGTGTCTAAACAACATTTGCTGCTAGAATCTGACAGAACGTCTTTTGCTTTAGTTGTTTGCTGCCTCCACCAAGCACTTTAGAAAGCCAACCAGCAAGAAAAAGTTTCTATGTTTTTCCGTAAGTAAAGTTCAGAAAAACTTTGAGAAGACAAAAATAATCATTTATTAATTCTTACAAATGGTATTTCTTAAATAGAAACAAGAATCTGCAGCCAAGCATTCATTTGACATTAACATTTCATACAGCAGAGCACAAAGTAATGAATTATTTATCATACACAGTAATGTAATGATTATACGCTGATCAGATTGTTAGCAGTGTTAATAGTATCTTCTGTCTATAAGCTGCATAAGGTATAAAAATATTCCTTGGAATGCATAGATAGCCATCAGCATCTCTGCAAGATAATTGGGGTAACAACGAAGGCATCAACCCAACAGCTGAGCTCTTCTCTGGTAGGTCTGACCGGGTCATTGTGGGCTTTAGACAGCCGCTGCCTAAACCCTGTCTGCTCTGTGTGCCAGGCAGAGCACCACGGGCGGCGTGATACGAGGAACAACCATTTTATTATTCCATCATACAGAAGTTAATATACCACCAGCAATTGGGTATAAAAAACAGATATTGCCAATGACTCAGACCTACGACACTTCTCAGAAGAGGGTATTTTGTTGTGACAAAAGTGTTCTGCTATTAGCCTTAGGAGACTGAGCTTCAGTCTAGTAAATTGGCACACGGGAAATGTGGGTGTTTGCATGGAGCCGCGCTTCCAGGTGAGCACTGGACATCCGACTACAAGGCAGACTGGGAGAGGGCTCCCTCTTGTGTGCTCAGGCACTCCTGCTGAAGCTGCTTCCCTTTGCACAAAGTACTAGTCACTGGATGGGAAAGAGAGAGCACGGGTAAATTTGGGTACCAGTTCCTACTGTACGAGCTGTAATACAGGTGACTGCGCTGACTGCAGGGGAAGAGCTGCTCTACCTGCCACAGCCTCCGAGAGAGGAGAGGAGGCTGTGGCAGACACCTAACCCCGGTCAGCGGAGGGCATCTGGAGTGGTAAGAGCTTAGGATGCAGGTCTCGCCCCGGCATCTTCTCCAGCTAGTTTGGGCGGCTCCCTGCGCAGCGTTGCTCCTGCTATAGATCCCGTTTACAGGCCCACATGCATTGCACGGCTAACTTGGGCTGTAAATTCTTGGACAACAAGGCAATAAAATCCTTTGGTTGCTGTAGTTTCCAAAGAAACTGGGGGGAAGGGAGGGGGAAGACGAAGAAACAGGGAAATTCGGTCCAGTTTGGTATGTTCTGTTTGCCTGTTACATCTCATACTTTAGTTCGTTCATCTAATTCATAACACATACTTTTACAGGTAGACTACCAAACAGAACTCTTCCTCAAATGCAAATGACTGAGTAAATACTAAAATCCTAAAAAATTCGATAAAATCCAGCTCTTAAATACTTTTCAATTTATTTATTCCAGAATTTCATAGCAAAGTAGTCTAATTCTGACTTAAGGAACAGGAACAGGAAAAGTGATTATTATTTTTTTTCCCACTAAACAGCATGGGTAAACACAAGGCATTGGGGGGGGGGAGAAAATACATTGCATAGAAACATCAAGATGTAATATCAGACCAGAAAACCCTGGGCTTTTCACTAGTTTCTTTTTACACAGGCAACTTTAAAGGTTCAAGATGTGATCTCTCTCAGGAATGTAGAGATAAAAGGAAACTAAAATTACTAAATTACTATTTTTGTGCTTTTAAAAAGGGGAGATTAAAGCAGCATTGGAGAAATGTGTTGTCAATACAGTAACAAAAATAGTATTTTAAATTGCACAGGTCAATACACTATATGAACAGACAACAATAAAAGGGACTTTGGTTGGAAGCATATTTATGATTTGGATAATTACTATCACTTTTTATTTTCAACCTGAGAAATAGGGAAAAGTGTAAACAGGGATTAAGAAATCACAGGTAATAAGTCACTTGACAGTATTTAAACTAGACATAGTTCTGTGCTTCTTCCACAGATTTAAACCCTTCTGGTTTTTTCCTTCTCAATAAGATATGACTTAGAATACACAATCTAAAAAATGAACGTTAATGGTAATGGACTCAGTACAAATATTAAATGAATTTCATGGCAGGTTCTTTAGCTTCAGTACCTCTGCTATTTTATAGCAAACACATTATTAGAACAGTTTAAGGTAAGCCTTTCCCTGAGAGCTGCTAACTCTGCAGTATTTCAAGATTATCTTTTTGTAAGGACAAGTGTTTCATTAACAGATAGTTTTACTGATACTTCCTTTTCATTTTGCTACTTTGATATCAGGCTCATTACTCTTAGATTAACTAGAGGCTGTAACTGTGCATAACAACTTTAGTTTATTTCCAGGTTAACAAAATAGATATTTTTTTTTTCACATCATTAGCCCTTATAGATACTGTATTTCAAAGGTAATTTTAAAACGAGAGATACAAATCTTTTGGTTTATTCTTTAAACAATTAATATGTAAGTTCTGATGCCTTCTTGTTATAACCACTCCGTTCAGAAAGTGTTGGGACTCTGAAAAGTAAGTTTTTGTCGCTTACTGTTAGAACAAGCTCCAGTTCTTGGAAATCCTGTAGCCTTGCAACATCTTTGTCCTTTAAATAAATACAATAAGTTGTTAGGTGATAAACCGTCTGTTCAATTTTGCAGAGGTACGTTAAAGTAATAGGCTCATACTAACACAAGGTACGTATTTCTCTATAAATACAACACTTCTTTGCAGTAAACTGGAAAGTAGACATCCTGTTGCATATTGTATTTATTCTGGGATCTTATTCAGCTACTCACTTGAGTCTATTTTTAGAAGGAATCCAACGCTGATGGTGAGTGCAAGTGATTAGTGGCATTACGCTTGTCAAGATCTACTGTGTGCCACCCCCAACTCCTCTTTTTTTCCCCCGGGTAATTCTTAAAAGCTCATGAATCGATTCTTCATCTGCCCAAGAAGGTCCTGCATGGCGCTTGCTGTGGAGCAGCCCACGGGCACCGCTGCAGAGCTGGCTTTGGCAGCGTCTCTAAAGAGCAACAGAAGACCCCCTGCCACAGTACAGCCTCGAGCTCCCATCCCCTCTGCAGCAGTCCTCTGCTGCTCAACAGCATTAAACAGAATTAGTTTTCTGTCACCTCAAGGAACAATAAGTGTCCCGCAGTCCTACCCAGCGAGCCTGAAGTAATTAGAGCTGGAAATAAAAACAGCCCTTTCAACAACAACCTAACTTGGCAAGTGACAGGATCGCTTATGTATTTCTTTTTTTCTTTTCACTTCTTGACTAACAAAGAATCAGTCATCTTATAGTCAGTGAAGACGCAGTACAGTGAAGTCTATTAATCTAGCACTAATCAGCTTAGCTCCACGACTGACGCCAACAATGCTCTAGAGGGGTTTGGGAGTGAAAGAAAGGTCAACGGTGAATCAGTGAAATGGGTCAGCAGGTGCGTTTTCTGTTTGCTGCACAGGTAAATGTCACTGAAGTGAAAAGACAGTTACATTCAGAGACCTGCACCCGGAGTAATTCTGAAACACCTTTGTTTTCCGAAGGGACTGCACACAGTCCTTACTGAACTGGCAAAAGTCAGCTGGGGACCACAGGCAGTGTCACTGCGGGTGATGGTCACGGTGGTGTGGCATTGCACTGAATTTAAGAACGTAGTAGAGAAACCCAGATACTAATTGGGCTCAACGCCAAATGTTTATGAAAGAAACTTGAGAACCTTTTTACTACAAAAAACAAACTGAGTGCTTGAAGTTGAAGGGGGGTGGTTCAGGTTTGGTTTTGTTTTGGCTTTGTGCAACATGGGCCTATGCAGGTGATCAACAAATTATTCCTTTTTAATAATAACCTAAATATATTTTTTTATAAGTTATTGCACTTCAAAATTCAGAATTCTTACCTTTCTTAACATCGTATTTGGTAATTTTCTGATCTTCTGTACGTGCTCAGGGTTAACACCCAGCTCATGGCAACTCACTCGGAGCAGTTCCTTATAGGTCAGTTCTTGTCTGTCCAGTTCAATTTCAATGAAGTCATTTTCTCGAAGATTAGGGTTTTGTATTCTAACTTTGAGCACCAGTTCTGTTAGAAATAAAAAGGTACATTAATAGGCAGATGTATAAAGGAATTGGAAAAGATATCTCTGTATAAATTCCAAATACTTCTATGTTCTATTAACCTTGTTTGTATCATTTGTAACAACAGAAGAAGCCTCAGAAAGCAAACAACTGGACTTTTATGACCACGGTTTTCATTAGATGGACTTTCATCAACCTATATGAAAAAATCATTACAAAGCTAATATAGGGTGTGTGTACGCATGTACGAACCTTTGCGTGAATACTCATCTTACTGGATTTAAGCTAACTTAAAAGCAGATTACACTGGTTATCAATTTCCTGAGCAACCCAAGATTGCTTTTATTGGGTTTTGATTCTTTTGGTCATCAGTTAACTTCTCATTGCTAATTTATGGCATCAGAACACCTTTTATTTCAAGAATGAAATTCTGAACGGAAATTCCAGATTTTGGTCTTGGGGCAGGCAGTATTTACCTGCAGAACTGGCAGATCGTAGAATAGTTCACCTCAAGACTCAGGTCTGCAGACTGAGCCGTGAGAGGTTCTCTCCCGAGCTCACGGGCTGCGTACTCACATTCTTCGTTTGAAGCTCGGAGTGTGCTATTTAGAGAATTAGATTACCCTGGTGTCTGTGTGCTTTTATAGCATTTGAGACAAATAGCAAATGTTTTCATCAATATTTTAATAACAGTTCCAGCAGAAACAGGATATCTGCCTCCTGAACTCCTTTCAAATGTTTCCTGAATGCCTAAGCACGGGAACCTGAAAATCCCTCCCAGCGCTGCGAACACACGTAACCCCGATCCGTCCATTTTCCCCGTCCAAGATGACAGAAGTTCTAAGACAAAGCGAGAAGAGACTTTTACCGTTACCTTGCATGTTAAGTGGGAAAGCTCCTGTGAAGAAAACGGGCTGAAAAGCCGCCACAGGCCCCATGCAGGAGCCGTTCTCTTGCTGAGGTGCGGACTGATTTGATCCAGCCGGCGAAGGGGGACTTCTGCTCCAAGACACAGCTCCCTGGTAAAGCGGACCTCTCTGAAGGACGGGCGTTGAGCGCGGCGGCGCGGTGCAGCCCCTGGGCAGCGATGGCACCCCTCCCCTGCCAGCCGCCTCGGGAGCAGCGTTCCCGTGCTGTAACGCTGCACGTGGGCAACGCTCGGCATCGGGTAAAGAAGAGGAGTCGGTATCTTGCGGTTCTAAGTGTGAGATACTCCCGTTCACGGAGGGATCTGGGATACTGTCACTCATGGTGTTATAAACGTACGGGAAAGGTGGGTTAGCCAGATAGTTAGGGATGATTGGCAGATCCGAGTCTTTCGTTAAGTCTGACAGTTCATCATCTTCCACTGTAAAACAAAGAAAACAACATTGTCGAAGACTGATTTGAGGGGAAAAAAAGAAGTATTGCTATTGCACTGTGGGGCTTTTTTTTTTCCCCTTTTTTTTTCCCCTTTTTTTCCCTTCTTTTTTTCCCCCTTTTTTTCCCTTCTTTTTTTCCCCCTTTTTTCCCCCTTTTTTTTTCCCCCTTTTTTTTCCCCCTTTTTTTTCCCCCTTTTTTTTCCCCCTTTTTTCCCCCTTTTTTTTCCCCTTTCTTTTTCCCCTTTTTTTTTTTCCCTTTTTTTTTTTCCCCTTTTTTTTCCCCTTTTTTTTTCCCCTTTTTTTTTTCCCCTTTTTTTTTCCCCTTTTTTTTTTTCCCCTTTTTTTTTTCCCCTTTTTTTTTTCCCCTTTTTTTTTTCCCCTTTTTTTTTTCCCCCTTTTTTTTCCCCCTTTTTTTTTTCCCCTTTTTTTTTCCCCTTTTTTTTTTCCCCTTTTTTTTTTCCCCCTTTTTTTTCCCCTTTTTTTTTTTCCCCTTTTTTTTTTTTTCCCCTTTTTTTCTTTCCCCTTTTTTTTTTTTCCCCTTTTTTTTTTTTCCCCCTTTTTTTTTTTTCCCCTTTTTTTTTTTTCCCCTTTTTTTTTTCCCCTTTTTTTTTTTCCCCTTTTTTTTTTTCCCCTTTTTTTTTTCCCCTTTTTTTTTTTCCCCTTTTTTTTTTTTCCCCTTTTTTTTTTCCCCTTTTTTTTTTCCCCTTTTTTTTTTTTCCCCTTTTTTTTTTTTCCCCTTTTTTTTTTCCCCTTTTTTTTTTTTCCCCTTTTTTTTTTTTCCCCTTTTTTTTTTTTCCCCTTTTTTTTTTTCCCCTTTTTTTTTTTCCCCTTTTTTTTTTTCCCCTTTTTTTTTTTGTTTTTTAATAGGGAGGGAGTGGAGCGTTAGAAGCACTGCAGGACAAATAAATCAAGAAGCACTACACCTTTTTTCTACAGTAAACAGAACTGTGCTCAGGTGTTGCAATACAGTAAACACAAAAGCAGAGGCTGATTTCAGTAATTCTGGGGGTGCCATTTCCTTCTCAACACTGCAGTACGTTTGGTTTGGTTTAATCTGTAGCCAACACGTCGTAACACGGTCTCTGGTGGTATAACGCTATTGTCTTCATAATGTATAAGGCAATGAAAAACAAAGGGTAATATGTTGTTCGATATTAAGGCAGGGGATAAAGGGAAAAGAACATGCAGTACTGGGAGAGCTTAAACATTACCAATTCAACAGCTGGGAGACAATAATGAAAACAAAAACAGACAAGGGAATACAAAGGGGAGGAAAGAGGTTGTTAATCGACCACATTTCAAATTACTTATCACCTCTAGCAGCAAAGCCTGCTCCGCTCCAACAGCTACAAAACACGATAAAAATGCTCTACTGATGTCCTTTAATGAGCTGTTTCTCTGGGCTGCTAATTTTCCATTTATTCAACACAGTGTCTACGGTCTACAGAAGATCAGGAAAACAAAGTGTTGCTCGTGTAAAGGCTTTGTACAAATTTGAGAGATTTTTCTCCTCTTGCTCTTTTGAAAATAGGAAGCTGCATCTGTCTGTCACTGGTTTAATCGTGGCATTTTTCAAAATAGTTCTTCTAATTTCTCGGTGTTTAGAAAAAAGTTTGGCTAGCTGGATATGGAATTTGTTGGTAACACTCCTTTCTTAAACTTTGATTTCTTACCAAGTAAACACACTAGAAATCAAGTTGTTATCAAAACCCGAACACAGTATCTTCACATGCAAAATAAAGATTGGAACACAGGTTTAACAATAAATAGCCTTTTACTACGCTCTGACGATCATATCGCCTCATAGCCAATAGGTTTACCTCCCAACATCTTCCTTATCTCTCTCTTTGACGTTAACTGGGCTGGTCTTTCTCCTTTCTTGGTGAGGATCTCCTTGTCAGCGCCGGCGAGCAGCAGGTAAGCCACCACTGGAGCATGGTTCCGTTTACACGCCCAGTGCAAACAAGTCCTGCACACGGACAATGTTAACACAGTTTGAAATCCTAAATTACGGCAGGTTAATTTCCACCCATTCTTACTGCCTATGAGAAGAACAAGACCTAATGCACTTCTTAACATAAAAAAGGCTTTAAGTGCAATCTTCCTTGGTCATTTACACTGGTTTTGGAGCCTGCAGTGACACCTGCTGATGTAGTTTTCCCTTGCTCTAATGCTCTTGTTACCACCTTACCATAGTAGAATTTTTAAAGTTCAAGATTTTTTCAATTTGTCATTTATTAGGCTACTAGTTTTTCTGGAAAAATAAATATAAAAAGAAGGCTTGTGTATGCTATTTAATCTTTGGAAGAGAAAGTTGTACTTAAAATACTTGTGTGTGTTTATGTGAGCTAATAGGGATACTTCCCTGGGATGCTATTTTTACTCTTTAATTAATGCTGTCAGCACGATGACTTGCACTTTTTGGAAAGTAATGATGTTTAAAATATTGTAAGCATAGTTTCTAAGCACAGTTATTTTCCCAGTTGCTATTCGCTGCACCAGTAGTTCACAGGCTTTGATCTGCAGACAACTAGTTTTCTGCCATCTGTAAATGATGCACAAAACTAATCATTTTTCTGTTTTTTTTTTTTTTAAATTATTTGCAGTTGCTGGCCTAGAGAGGCATAGTAAAGAACCATGCTAAAAGCTACTGAGCTCATTTAGTGCTTAGTATTAGGGACTCAGACTCGCACATTATAACTCGCTACACAGTCTCACTGTTCTTCCCTATTCTGGGTTCTAGTGATGTTTGATCTTTCTCTAGATTTTATATTTTCTTTTAATTCTCTACCTCCAGCTGAAGGAAACTGTTCAGAAAAATGAACTCACTTCACCCTCCTCAAAGTTTATTTATTTCTTAAGAATTAAAATAAAGCAGAGATAAGTAATAAACTTGTAAGGGAAACAGTTTCAGTTGAAAGTCCAGCTCCAAAAAACTTCTTCAACTTTGGGGTTTTTTTCCAAAAAAAAAAAAAAAAAGAGACACAGTCATTAGACTGCAAAGTTGTATCTTGACCAGTAACTCCCACCTTAAAAGTTCTGCTCTTTCTAACTTTTCTTGTGTACAAGTACGTAAGGAAGAAAAGAGAGAATCTGATCTCTGGAGGGATACAAATCAGGTCAAACCAAGTGAAGACAAGGTAACTTGCAAAACTTTGTTCATTGTTAATATTCTGACTTAATTTAACCCATCTTACCAGAAACAAAAGGCTCGATTCCACAATTTCTTCTTACTAAAATTAATGCAACATGATAGCAGAAAGTATCCCTGAATTAAAGGTAATGGGACCAGTCACTGCAGCAAGAAGTTATGTAGAATTGGATCTAATTGAAGAGACGTGACTGGAAGTGTATGTATACATAGTATTTTCCTTGATAGACTGTGCCAGGAAGGATGCTACAAAATCTGTGTTTCAGAGGTGATATTGCTAGCAATATTGTAAAACCCCATAGTCTCTCTCCAAGGTTGGGCTGTGCGTTTCAACTAGCAAGTGCCGCTTTTCAATGAGAGTAAACAACTTCGTCAGCAGAAAGTATTTCTGAATTTTTAACACCAAAGATTCCACTGAATCTGAGACAAGCTCCATGAAACTCAGAGCAGGTTTCTTTAGTTTGTCTGTGCTGTATTTTCTGGACTTTTCACAAATATCTCCTTGTGAAATGAGCGTGAACACCCTGCATGAATTCAGAAGTACTGCACTGCGGAGTCATAAACTAGTTTGGACCAAAGCGGTGGGAAAAAGTGCAGACACTGCGGCCACGTTTGCTTTGAGTGCAAAATCTGCAGGTTTCATTCATACAGAAGGTGCGTAAACCTCAATAGCATTGGCCTCATTTTGGGATCCATCCTGATCCTTTCACGTGGCCTCATGTGAAGAGGTACCATCTACCCACAGACCTGACACGCATAAAAATGTAAGTACTCAGCACCTCTTAGCATCAGAGATACTGCGAAACTCACTGGAAAAATTAAAATTCTACAAGCAAATTTAAGTAACAACAAAGATCCATTTATTGCCATTGTTAAAAATGACAAGATCATTATTTTTAAAAATAATTATATACGATTACAGTTTTTTTCATCGATTCCAGTTATAGATACAAACTCATTTTGATGACAAGCAGCTGCTTATCTTACACACTTAAGACAATTCAACGTCTTATGAATCAGTTATCTTAAATTTTTACAAGTTCTAATTTAATCACAATTTGAACCTCAAGTTGCAAGAGTCCCACGCTTCTCAAAACTGCTGATCGAGCTTTCACCACTAAAAGTCTAGCTCTTCTCCTCATTTTATTCTTCCCATTTTTAATTACAACTTCAAGCACAATGCTGCACAGTAAATAATGGATTGAACTTACGGAAAACAGTCTGCGAAAATGCCTGAGTATTCCCTGTAAATCCTGTTTCAAATAACATTTTGTGTGTGTGTGTGTGTTCATGTATAGAGTGTATAGAGTCCCACTTGTACAAGTGTCTATAACAGAGAAGTCTCATTTTAGTGTCGTCAGTTGGTATCTGAATGAGATATCAAAACCAAAGCGTTTATATATATTGCTGAAACAGCCCGCACGTTCCCTGCTTGAAAGGGAAAGTCATTTTCAAACCTGATTTAGGCATTAATAAAAAATATTTCCGGTTAGGCAGGAGCATGTGTTGGCAAGCTGAGGTTTGTATTTTGACTGCCCATGCACTCTCAGGCTTGAAATAAAACAGGAATACAAAGTACCAATATAGTGACCTGGAGAAACAGCAAGGAGCACGGGGTCCAAGCAGGCGGCAGGAAGGGGACGCGTGTTTGCAACCGTGGTTATCAGCTGCACCACCACTTGTTCCTCTTTGGAATAGCGATAACTATCCATCTATCTATCTACCTGTGGGGCTGCCCCATCCCTGGAGGTGTTCAAGGCCAGGCTGGATGGGGCTTGGAGCAACCTGGTCTGGTGGGAGGTGTCCCTGCCCAGGGCAGGGGGGTTGGAAATGGACGATCTTTGAGGTCCCTTCCAACCCAAACTATTCTATGATCTACACAGAGGAGTACTTGGCAGCGGATCGACCTTCTAATTTCATTCTAAACCGAAACGGACGGGTATTTCCCGTGCCAGAGTGAAGCTCCGGCAAACCCGAGGAGGAACCCCCGCTCGCCCCGGCTCGCCGGCGGAGCGCCTTACCAGCCGTTGACTTCGTTCTGGGAGTTGAGGCTGACCCCCAACTCCACCAACCTCCGCACCTCCTCCGCGTCCCCCAGCGCCGCCGCCTCCCGCAGCCGCTCCTGCCGCTCCCGCTCGGCGGTCGGAGCCGCCATCTCGCCGCAGCCCCGGTCGCCCCCCACCCCACCCCCCTCGTCCCCCCGAGGCCGGGCCGAGCTCCCGCCGCCCGCACACCCGCCGCCGAGCCACCGGCGGGGCGAGCGGTGTCACCCCCGCAGGGCTCCGGGCCGCGCTCCGCCGGGGGGACCCTATTCCCGGGGACAACCGGGGCCCGGGCGCGGCGTTCCGGCGGACGGGCGGCCCCGGCGGCTCCGCTCGGGCACTCACCGGGTCCGCGGCGCTCCCGGGGGCAGCGGGGGGGTTATGTGATGTGCGGGTAACGGCACACGGCACAGCCTCCTGCCCGGGTACGCGTTCGTGCGCCTCCCGTTGTCCCGGCCAGGAGAGTCCCATCATCTTTCAGCATTCTCTGCGGAATCAATTAAGCCCTGAAAAGAAATAAAATAGAATAAATCGACATCTGCCTGCAAAACAGCTGGAAAGATTACAGGTAACAACTCCTGTAATTTGCATTATTCGGTTTGAAAAGCTGGTTTTGGTCGTGGTGGATGTGTCCTAAAGCAAGTTACGGGAGGGAGAAGAGCAGGTAGAAATTTCACAGCTATGAAAAGTCAAAGTAATAAACTCAAACTGCAGCCCGCCAGCTAGACGTTTCTATTCTGGCCTGTTCCATGCGACCCCGCTGGGGAAATGTGCAATGAATGGGCTCCAGTGTACCCATTTGCCTTCTTGATGCAACTGGAGCAACGTTAAGAATGTGGAACACAGACCAGCCCTCCCCCGTTCTCTAAACCTCCCATCCCACCCCCAAAGCCCACACTGCAGGATATTAAGACTGAAAATTCACACAAGTTGTCTTGCACTGATTTCAATTATGCTCTTCTGAGACTTCCAGTGGGTTGTTAAATCATTCTAAAATAGCAAAGCACAGAGGAACGTCGTGGTGCTTTACAGCGCCGGGTGATGGAGGTGTTAACGGACAGAGTTCGGAAAGGAAACCGCAGGTAACACAGGCGCTCGCGTGAAGCCCTCCACGATTCTGAGCAAGGCTGCCACAAATCCTGCCATGGGTTTTACAGGATCGGCACTAATACAGACTTCAAGCTCTTCAGAAAAATATAATTTAATTAAAATTTTAATTACAGTGATTTTGCGCACATGGGATGATAAAAATTGTTTTGAGAAATTGGGAAATAGTTGAAAATTGGTATGTGAAGTTCAGTAAAGATGAGGTACAAAGTCACATCTAGAAAGGAAAAAAAAAAAACAAACCAAAACAAAATGAACAGAAACTGGTTCCGAGATCAAACAGTAAGATTCAGGTTAGATCTGAGGGGCTTTTTTTCCTCCCAATGTATAGGGAGAATTAATAAGGGAATACCCACTGCTGAAGGCCAGTAACTCTGTGTCAGGGATGGACTCAGTGCCTTTGACCCTGCCAGGGAGCAGAGGGGACCATGATAACCCTCGAGCTGCCACCCAGGCCCGTGTCCTCAGCTGCTGGCCAGGAACAAACCCAAACCTCCCTGCCCCGTGCGCCAGGGCCGCATCCCAGCGCCACGACACCCCATGACGCAGCATGGCACCCGGTGTCCCTTGCACCCAGCCATGTGCCCATGGGGTGTTTCTCTGCGGCGTTATTTCCCAGTGAGGGTGGTGTCTCCTCAGCCATCGGGGCCATCACAGAACCATAACAGTTGGAAGAGACCTTTAAGACCATCGAGTCCAACCGTGACCACTGCCAAGTTACCACTAAGCCATGTCCCTCAGCACCACGCCTGCCTGTCTTTTTAACACCTCCAGGGATAGCGACTCAACCACTTCACTGCACAGCCTGTTCCAATGCTTGATAACCCTTTCTATGAAGAATTTTTTCCTAATATCCATCTGAAACCTCCCCTGGTGCAACTTGAGGCCCTTTCCTTTTGTCCTGTTGCCGGTTACTGGGGAGAAGAGACGGACCCCCTTTCAGGTCACTGTAGAGAGCAATAAAGTCTCCCCTCAGCCTCCTTTTCTCCAGACTAAACCACCCCAGTTTCCTCAGCCACTCCTCATAGCACTTGTTCTCCAGACTCCTCACTGGCTCCATTGCCCTTCTCTGGACACGCTCCAGCCCTCAGCGACTCCACACCCGACAACACCCCCAGGCCAGGCCAAAGGAAGGGGATCAGCCCCCTCCCCTGTTTTTCCCCGCTGCCATCTCGACCCGAGAGCCGTCCCGGGCCGCGGGTGGGTGAGGAGCGCGGCGGCGACGGCCACCTCCATCCCCAGCCGCCGGCGGGCCCGGCCCGCGCTCCGCCAGGCCCCACAGGCGGTGAGGAGGCGCGCGGTGCATTGTGGGCAGGGCGAGGAGCCGCGCCGCCATTTTGTCTCTGTCACTCTCAGCGGCGGCGCGGTCTGTCGGGGAGGAGAGGCGGCGGCGGAGCCGGTGTTTGGCGAGGGGGGATTCGGCCAGGAGGACACGATGATATCGGCCGCCCAGCTCCTAGATGAGCTTATGGGCCGGGACAGAAACCTGGCCCCGGATGAGAAGCGCAGCAACGTGCGGTGGGACCATGAGAGCGTAAGCGAAGCGGGGCCGCCTCTCCCCTCCCTCCTTCCTATCGCCCGCGCAGAGCCGGGGTTTGGTCGTAGCGACACGGGCCGCGGGTGTGAGCCTTACAGCTTCCTCCGGCCCGGGGACGGCAGCGGGGGCGGGGGAAAGGGATGAAGTGCCGGCTGTGGGGCGGGGGGGGTGCGGGCCGGGCCCTTGGTGCGGGGCTGCGGGGCTCCTGCATGGCGGCCGCGGGGCGGGCTAGGCCCGGGCCGTTGCGCGGGAACCTCGCTGAGCCTCAAGACGAGGAGGAGGAACCGAATGGCCGGGAGGGAGGAGGATCTCGCCATAGCAAGGCTGTGCGAGAGGGTTTGCGCCGTTGTTTGGGCTGCTGGGGGGGGAGAGGCCTTGTTTTGGGTTTCGGAGCGAGGGGGAGAGGCTGTGTGCGCTGTGGCGTGTTCGCCGCGGTAAACGGGAATAGGGTTTTCTGAGAGGCCTGGTGGTGGCTGAGATCTCTGTGGGGAAAAAGAAAACTAACGCGTTGAGGGGAGGGGGGGATGGGGGGGCGAGGATTGTGGAATTCTGCTTTTCTGAGTAGAAGCCTGTTGGCTTGCGTGAACGGAGGTGAGGCAGATGTTAGTAGTTTAGAAGACGAGTGTCTCTGGGTCTCTTCCTGAGTACGGTATTGGGGAAGGAAACAGGAGGGTACAGACATTCGGACTTGACTATCTGGAGGTTGTAGCACAAGCAAGAACCATAAGACTTTTGAAACTGAGGATTTTGCTAAGAAAAGCTTGATTCCTTCCGTACTTTCTTAGGCAAAGGAGTTCCACAGCTCCTGGGGGGGGGCTAATCGAAACAGTACTATTGTTTAGTAGTACTTACGCATTTTTTGTTAATGTGGTGATTCATTAATTTTCTGCAATAAGTAGTTCAAACAAGACTTTTTATTTTATTATTATTACTACTATTACTTTGGAGTGGGATTTCTCCTCAGATATGGTTCAGCTTTAATGAATGATGACTTTTAGTGATGTCCATCATAGCCATATATAAATAATCGTAGTTATCTGCCAAAAAATCAACGGTAGTTAGAAAGTTCCTAAAGCTCTTTTTTTTGGGAGAGGTGAACACTGCTGAAATACTTTTTTTTTATTTCCTTGTTCATGGTATATTTTTTGTGTTATGGTATATGTTAAAAGAAAGTGTCACAGTTACAATAGTTTATTTATTACATGCGTGACAGTAATTTCTGTGGTTTAAGCTGCAAAAAGCATTTAGCTCTTCCCTGCCCTTAGCATTTTCTTGGGATGTTGTTAAATTGGGAGGAGGGTGAAATGCTTGCTTTTGGCTGTTCTAAATTGCACCTGAATCATAGAGGCGGGAATTTTACGCTTTCAAACAAGAGTATGTCATTTTAAAGATGGCTAGTACATGTTTTAATTTGTCTCAGAATGCATGAGATAAGGACAAATACTTGTTTTGCCTTAGACTGTGCAAGTTCAAGGTACCCTCCCCCAAAAATACTGCTGTATAGGTGAGCTGTGCATGTCAGGAGGAAATTGTGAGTCCAGGAAGATATTGAAGATTTTGTGACCTTCTTAATGTCTAAATGACTCCTTTTATTAAACAAATGTGATTATTCAATTGGGTGTTCAGTTACATATTTTCTTTTGATTCTGAACTCAAAATAAGGAGTTGTTCAGCTTTGGAAGTACGAAGTAAATGGCTTGAGCCGTGTTCATCCAGGTAGAATAGATACAGGGATTATTTTGGTTTGGTGAGAAAGATCCCCCCGCCTTTAATCAAGTTCAGATGATTTTCTTCGTCTTCAAATGAACATATTTTTCAATTTTAGGCTGAAGATATTGACTATAAGCATGGAAATCTATCTCTATGCTGTTGTTCAGTTTTGTTTTTTCAGAAACAGGGCCTTGTCTCTTCTTCCTGGGTCTCCTTAGAAAGTGGAGAGCTGTCCTGTGTCTGAGGCTGGTGGGAAATTTACAGGCTTAGGGTTTAGCCTTTCAGTCGTGCAGGAACTGCTGCTCTTTTGCTCTGCTCCTGCTTTTATTTATGAAGTTTACAGGACCATAATTAAATGCTTCCTCACTGAAAGGAATGTTTTCATAGATTCCTATAGTCAACTGACACGTTAATAAAAAAAAATTTACCACTGTTAAAACATAAAATGTGTTTCAGTTTGACTTCCTCCATCACCGAAAGATTAAATTTGCAGTGCTGACATGTTTTAAAAGACAGGAAATGCAGATAAGGTTCAAATAATAACATTAATTCATCTGCTTGACTCCTGTTTTGCTTTTCAGATGAAATGCATGTGCTAATGTCATTTCTTGTAAAATTAGACATAGATCAACATGTAGCCTTTTGAATTAAAGCATGTTGTACTCATACCAAAGTTTAGGATTTTGTGTCACATATCATCAGTTTTAAATATGGAAGATTATCAAAACAAGCTCAGCTCTGTTTTCTTTATAATTTGTAGATTGCATCTAGGTCGCTATCGAAAACTGTATGGAAGATGCAATGAAATACAAGATAGGAGTAGGTTGTTTTGAAGGTGCAGAAGCGGAGTGTGTGATAGCTGAGCATCTATTTGCAGTTCTAATGAAACATGTTGATCATTTATTGTAAAGCCTTTTGTAGAGCTGAAGTTCTTACTTTAAAACTTTGATGTGATTAAAGCCTTTAATCTTAAAAAATGGAAATCCCAGTTGCTGTGTATTTCAGTATTGCGGCATGTCCTTAGCTGATCAATTCTGGTTTTGGCATAAAGGCTTTCTGTTTTGTATGCAGGAGGAAATTATTAGTATCATATATTTTAGTCTTTCTGTTTACTGTCATATCCGTAGACAAAGTATATTTCTGGAACAGTAACTATTGATTCACGCATTCTTGCTTTAATATGCCACCTATACAAAACCAAGTTCATGTGGAAACGGTGTTTTAGTAAGAGTTTGAAGGCTGTTCTGTAGCACAAGAAAGCCCAGCATTGTCTACCCATGCTTCATATAAGACTTTGAGATTGCAATGGTTCCTTCAAGGTAAATTTGGTGTTTTCAGAAACTGGGGAGCGGTGAAGAGCTATTAGGGACAAATGACTGTGAGCAATTAGGTCTCACAGGAATGCTGTCTCTCAGAAGGTAGGTTTTGCCTTTAAAATATGATTTGATGGTGTTAGCTATTTATGATGTGTTACACTTTTATTTCTTTTAATACCAAAGGCCTTAACTGGTTTGCATCTAGATAGAATCTCGGAACTTAATCCTCTAGGGGGTGAGGACTTATATTGTTTTGGAAGAATATTAGTAATGGCAGATTGTTTGTAAGAGTGGGATTTGGGAGAAGGGCTTATGTTTGGTTTTGGGTGGATGATGGCCATTGCTCATAAAATGTGTAACGCGTATGAACTTTAATGGTTTCAAAGAACTCATCTACATGAAGGAATTTTGTAGTTTTTGGTGTACAAGCCACAACCTGCTGGATTTTATTCTCGGCCTTTTTACTAGGAATTGTCTGCCTAAAGGAATTTGCTTATATAATTGTTTATTAGAGTTATACTGATACTTCTCCATCAGTAAGTAATTCCTTGCAGAAAAGGAACATGTTGGTGTAGAAGTATTAATGTTATAGAGCTGTTGATAGTTTCTTTATATAGGAAAGCTTTGAATTGGTTCACAGACTGTGGAAGAAGTAGCCATTCGTGTTGTAAGCTTAGTCAACTTTGAAGCGAAGGATATGACTTTCCCACCTCCAAGAGATTTCAAAGATTAGTGAATTTGGGATGAAGAAGTGGCAAGTTCCAAGTGTCTATCTGTATTTGTCCTAGTGTCTTACCGAAACGACAGACCCTAAGGGCTTTGAGACACAAGCAGTGGCTATTCCTGCTGCAGTAGTTTGACAGTAGCATCCCTCTCTGTTCTGTCTTCTTGGTAGCAGTGTCATCACAATAATTTGGCAAAAAGGAGTAAGTGCTTGTACCTGTACAGGTAAATATCCTGTTGCTCTGTTTCTGCCAATATGGAATGTATTTCCATATTACTTCCGATGTGTGCTAAGTGCAGCACTCTGATAAGCAGTGGATGAGTAATGCCATTTGAAGCATATCACCTCTGTTTCTGTCCTTTAATGGCTCTGTGGTGCTTCAGCCATTTCTCGTCCCTTTCTATTCTTACTCATCATTGATTACTTAAGACCAACTGTAAGTGCAGCTGACTAGCATTTACAGCCTATCAAGGCAGATGTACCACACGGTGACACTAAGCCAGAATGCTAACTTTCAAAATAGCTGCAGGATTGTCTCAAGTAATGCTTTTCTGTTGAAGCAAAATCCATTGGAAGAGCATAATGAAATAGGTATGAATGAGGGAGAAAATTGCTGCAGACACACGAGTCTGAACCACTCTAATGCAAGTATTCCTCTGCAGGCTGCCACTTAGGAGAGAATGTAAAGGAATTCACTCGGTACCACAGCATCCAAAGCTAGTTAGGAGAAAGTTAATGCAGTGTTTCAATGTGTGTGGGTTTTGTTGTTGTTGTTGGCGTTTTTTACTGTATAAATAATTAATGGAATGTGTGGCTCGTGTGTAAGCTGCATATTTTAGTATTGGTCACTACATTTTTTGGCTGTAACCATCAGCTCATAAGAGGAGGCCTTTCCGAGCAGTGCTGCTTCATGAAGCTGTGGAAGCTCCGTCCCTGGAGGTGTTCAAGGCCAGGCTGGACAGGACATTGAGCAACCTGGTCAGGTGGGAGGTGTCCCTGCCCATGGCAGGGGCGTTGGAACTAGATGATCTTTAAGGTCCCCTCCAACACAAACCATTTTTATGATTCTGTGATAAAATAATTATTTCTGGTGTTGGGTTTTTTTTTGTTTGTTTGCCTGTTTGTTTTTTTTTTTTGTTTGCTTGTTTGTTTTTGTTTTTCTTCATTCTACTTCTGCCTCTTGTAACTTCTCCATTGCTTCTTTTGTTGCTACTTGTTTCAAAATTGTTACAGGCCAGTTTGCATATTTTTTTGGCTCATAGAAGATGATGTACAACTCTTTTTTAACAGCATAATACAGTCAGACCATTACTATTGTGCTCTCTATGTCTTAGGGAATTGTCTCATCTGTCCCTGAAATTTTTTTTTGGAAGTGCCTTTTCACTGACCCTAATACTTGGATGTGAGGATGAGAAAATGCAGGAGAAAGCGAATGTAGAGAGAAATTGTATTTCTATTGACTGATACAGGAGTTCATCCCAGAAACTGCTCCCTTGAAACAACTTGATATTAAAACAAGGGATATTGTGACTTTCAGAGAAGATAGCAGATTCTGAAACCAAATTTTGTCCAGTAACTTTCTCCTTGCTTCCTGAAAAGGGAAGCCCATAGTTTTATATAAGAGTGTTAGAACTTGGTTGTAATACACAGTAATAATTAGTAGATTTGCCAAATATTAGAAATTGGTGTAACAGAAAAGAGACGTTAGAAGAATGTCCAGGCTAGTTTTGCATTGACAATTAATGGCAGTCACATCCAGGGGAATGGTCTATTGAAGAAGCAATTATTTAAGGTTGCTTATGAAGTTAGGGGTGAAAGTATTTCTGATTCTATGTTTTTGGCTGTTCTGATAGACAGGTGATATCACCTGAGTACAAACTTGAAGAACTGACCAACATGCCTGGCTAAGCCCATGCTCATGGGTGAGGGTGAATAATCTTTTTAACAAAAGATGGGTTTATCCCATCATATGTTAAGTATTTACTGGCTAGACTAACAAGCTGGGTTTTTTCTAACTTCCTGGTGGTATTTTTCTGTTATCAGAAAGAACCTGACTTGCTAATGTAAAAATAGGCTATGTAGAAACAAAAGAAACCATTTTTTAATTGGCACGAAACCAGGTTAAAATGAACATCTTCTATGTCTGCCTTAAGAGGTATCTGCACATCATTCTTAAAGTAGGGATTTTTAAAAGCATTGGAATGAGGAAGCTTTTAGATAGTTATCATGTGTTCTTAAGTCTTTTAATTGACATCAGAATCCTTGAGGCAGCGCCTTATGTTTGAATGCTGATGGCTCCTGTTCTCCAAGCCATTGAAGAAATGGAGACCGCACACAAAGTCTGTGTTACAAACAAGCTGAAGAGGAACTTGCTTTTATGCTTCCATGGAGCATTCCCCTTGTAGGTTTTCACAGTTAAGGAATTTCACAGAAACTTTTTTCATGGTCCAGTCTGATTTGATTCCTTCAGAAATATCAAATACTATATTATATTTACAAATAGGTGACACTTTCCTGTAATCTTAAATATTTACCAGTAAAACTAAGAAATACTATTGCAATGGAAAGTAAGATTTTTTTGGTGTTTTGTCAAAAGATGCACCTTGTAGCCCTTGCTGCTACTGAGTAACACAAAGGTAGAGGGTGTATGTGTGTGTTTCAGAAAATTTGCAGTGTACAAATGGATTTTTATGCTGTATTTTAGAAAATAGAAGTGATTACCTAAATACGCCAATTCATGAGGAAAAAAATGATGCCTGTTTCTTTCTTTTCCTCTGTCAGGTTTGTAAATACTACCTTTGTGGCTTTTGCCCAGCTGAATTATTTACAAATACCCGTTCTGATTTAGGTAAGTCTATAAGTATTTTCGTTTTTATTCACTTATGTGTAATTACAATTAAACTTTTGTTTTCAAACTACATTTTTATTGTTTAATGCTCTGTCAAAACCCTCTGAAAATAGGCTTCTTTTTTATAGGATTGCTAACGATATATTAAGAGCAATGTTTATTCCAGATCCCACTTCCTCCAAGTGAAAAGACTTTATTTTTTATTTGTTTTTCTTACAGCGTAAGCTAAATTATTGGGTGTGGGGTGGTTTTCTCCTCCTGAAGTGTTGGCTTCTAGTTTGATTTATTCTACCTGGGCAGGGTTTTAACTTACTTTTGTGTGAGTATACGTTTTTGAGCTTCTTTACTTTAGAGACTCATTTACTGTAATAGTTGTTACTAAAGGCTGTCTCCACATTACTAGTAGCATTCAAGCAATGGTGTGTGGACAACGTGTAGTTTGGAGACAGTAAGTAGCAAAAACAGGCTTCTTGGTTTAGGATTAATTTTGAATTCCATTGGAGAGTTTGATAGGCTGGGGAAGGTGTGGAATTCTAACTTGACTACCTTCATGAACTCAGGCTACATTCCCCCTAATTTTACTGTGAAGATCGACATTTTAAGTAGCCAGTTTTTTATTACAAAGAACCCTGTCTGGAGCTTAGAAGGTGCTGCTTGGTGAAATTACCCTTTATATGTCATTTTACTTTTTTTTTAAGGCCCCAGATGTTTAAGGTATTATTTTGTTTGTGCACTTTTACCGATGAGAACTTGATCTGGAAAGTCTATTTTATATGAAGACCTTGTATGTCATTCAGAATCTCCTTTGGTTTTATAATTGCTAAACCATGTTGGCATTCTTCTTCTTTAATGTGTCTTTCAAATGCCAAGCAAAAGAAGCAGAAAGGCAGGCATAAAAGTCCCTGGGAAGTGTTTATAGCTCTGTTCTATCATGGTGCATAAACAAATGCTGATGGAGTGTGAATACAGCTTTCTAGAATGAAAGCTTAAACATTTTGTGTGGTCTCTTTAGGTCCTTGTGAAAAAATTCATGATGAAAATCTGCGTAAACAGTAAGTATGTTGGTTGATATGTTAATGCAAATGGTGTTACTAGCATGCTTGAAATTTTTTAAAAGCAACCCAACCATGAGAAACTAATTGCTTTTTGATTTATGTAAACATTTATTTAAATGTATAATATTCTCTTACCTTGAGCAAGAATTTATAACATTGCAGGTTTTGTTACTTGTTATTTCGTTATTTCATATATTATGGAGTGATGTGAGCTTTCATTTTTAAAATATTTTACCAGGTACGAGAAGAGCTCTCGTTTTATGAAAGTGGGCTATGAAAGAGATTTCCTACGCTATTTACAAAGCTTACTTGCAGAGGTAGAACGCAGGATTCGAAGAGGCCATGCTCGTTTGGCACTGTCACAGAATCAGCAGTCTTCTGGGGTGAGTCTGGAAGAATCACTGAGGCAATTTTTCCTCTAGATAGCGTCTTAATATTCTCTTTACCTTGTCTCTTCGAGTAAAGTATATTGTCTCCCAGAAGACTCCTATTAGTCTCTTCATCTGTTAGCCAGCAGTTTGCATCTAGCCCTGATGGACAAGTCAAGTGGCTCCACAGTCAAAGAGTCCTTCTCTGTTCTCCTTGTCTCTGTCTGCTCAGTATCAGTATCTGTTCTCTGCCCTGGAACATTAGTCCTGTCAAGTGTTGGATTTACCCTGTTAACCTCAGTTTACTTTCTTTCCCTGAGTTGTGTATTCCTCTTTCCCTCCACTGGGAAGCTATATCATGGTGATGTTAATGAAGTAGGCAATTGCTGGGTCTTTCAGTAGCTGATGGAGTGAAACCCCCTTGTCAGATGCCACACTTAGACAGTAGCCTCTTTCCGCTCCAGCACCACCATTGGCAGGCAATGATGGAATCACAAAAGTTTGAGAAAGAAACACTTCTGTGCAACTTTTCTCAGTTCCAAGCTGCATACTAGACAGCTGTTAATGAAAAGCTTAAACTGACTGGGACAAAATTTTATGTGTTTACTCTGCTTGCTTTTTTATCCCCCAGTTGATTTGGAGCAGTGACTGTGGCCTGTGCTTTGAGAATTCCCTGACTGCTAGGGTAGCTTTGCTTCTTTTTCCTGCCCCAAGTAATTGTTCTGTGCAAAGTCCAGTTGCTGCAGAAGGAGCTCTAGACAGTATCTTCAGTCAAGAGAGTTTATTGGCTGTGGAGTAGAGCAAAGGTTGTGGGGCAAGCAGGTGTAAGTGTATTCTGGCAGCTTACAGAGAGGACATTGCTAACAAGTACATTTTGGATGAAGTGAGATTCTTGCATTTATGCTCAGAAGTTAAATTTCAGAGCCCGCAGAAATTCTGAGTTGTACTTGAATGTCTGCAAGGATACGTAATAGCTGCTTGGCAGTTTCAGGGTTTAAACTGAGGCCTTTGAATTCAGATGTCTTACCTTTTATGGGCAGGGCCTTGAACGTTTTTGTTGATTTAGGAGGAATTAGCATAACTAGAACCAGCTTCATAGAGTGAGAGGTGGAGTAAGCTGTGTTGAAGAGTGTTTTATGTTAGACTAGACTATTATTCGTAGGTCCTCATGGGAGAAGAGGCAAGGAAGTATCCTGGAGTATCTCTGGAATATGACAAGACATACATTCGCATGTTTTAAAGCTATTTTAACTAACTAAAAAAAAAAGACACACTTGTACTGTTTGGCAGGGAGCGGGACCTACTGGAAAAAATGAAGAGAAGATTCAGGTGTTAACTGACAAAATTGATGTACTTCTACAACAGGTGAGTAGTTGTTATCCCCTGTAACAGAGATCTCTTGCTTTTGCTACTTGATTAGAATTTAAGTTGAACTTTTTTTGTTGTCCTTTAGATTGAAGAACTAGGTTCAGAAGGGAAGGTGGAAGAGGCACAAGGAATGATGAAACTTGTTGAACAGTTAAAGGAAGAGAGAGAATTGCTGAGGTCTACGACTTCGGTAAGTAATGTATTTGTAGTTCTGTCAGACTTAATTCAAAATTTGGTGCAGTAGTACGTTGTTAATAACTTTGTCCTTACACTGAAGGGATGCAAGTTCTGTGCAGAATTTATTAGGTAATAACATGACATTTAATATGTTAATCCAGTGTGTTGATTCAGCGTGCTACCTTGAGAACAGGTTTCAGGCACGCAAATTATGACATTATGTATGCAGCAGTCCTGCAGGTGAGCTTGCATCCTACTGTAGTTCAGGTGTCCGTTAAACTTTACTGTGTAGCCTGCGCAATATTATTTCACTGAATTACCAATCTGACTGTGTTACAAAAAGCCCTTGTGTTAGGGCTGTGACTAGAGACAGGCTTCTGTCTGACTTGGAGACCTACAGAAGCCAAAGGTAAAGAGTTCAGTAGTAAGTTCCTGTCAACAAAAAGGAGCTTATGCTTAAATGTTATATTTTGGTGTTTAACGATATGCTCAAATTGTGATTCCCGTTTCATTTTTGAAATGTTCTTAAATATTGCAGGCAATAGTGTTTGCCTCCATATTATATGATTCATGAGCATTGCACAGCAATAATTACTTGGTTTTATGTTGAAATTCCAGTGTATGTCTCTCATGTCTGTTGAAACAGTGAATTCATTTCACCACCATCCTTTTAAATAGAAGCTCAGCATTTGTCTTTATATTTCTTTATGGGATATTCTAGCCTTTACATTCCTTGAGACATATCGAATGGTTATTCTGCAGCTCCAGTTGATGCCAAAGAAATCGTCTTAAGAGAAAACTGACTTTAGTTTTCCTTAATCCCGAGGTTGCAAGGAAAATGCAGATATGGCTATATACATAATTAATCCTTTGCAGTAAGGAATAATGTTTGTTGTGTGTGTTTTCTAATTGACTCTTTCCATGTGGCTTACGTGGAATGGGCGTATGTAGCGTATTTTTGCCCTGTTCATTCAAGTAGGTGCAGTGCTCTGAGGACAAAGCATGCAGTTATGATTTTCAGCTTTCACTAGTGCCTAGGATTTGACAACAGTAACAATAAAGTTCTAAACGTCTTCACTGGCTTTTGGCTAAAACTTTTGCTTTATCAAATATTTTTCTTTTGCAGACAATTGAGAGCTTTGCGGCCCAAGAAAAGCAAATGGAAGTTTGTGAAGTTTGCGGAGCCTTTTTAATTGTAGGAGATGCACAGTCCAGGGTAGATGACCACTTGATGGGAAAGCAGCACATGGGTTATGCCAAAATAAAAGCTACTGTAGAAGACTTAAAAGTAAGCATCTCTTCAGTTACTGAATGTAAAAAATTGCTTAGAGGCTTCCTATAGTAAACAAAGGCTGTCCAGTGGACTTTCTCAAGTTGGTGAAATACTCCAAAGATGGTAAAAAAAAAAAAATAAATAATGTAATCTCACTGCACATTTAGCATTGTGCTTGCGCTGACATTCTTTGTCGTATGTGATTACACTAGATATAAGCAAAGATGTAAAGTCAGGTGGGAATTTTTTGTGGCCTTTGTAAAGAATTGTCGCATGGCCTCTGTTCTTGCAAGAATGACAAGCAAAAAAGTTCTGCAAGACAAAGGATTTCTGTTTCAGGGATTTTAGAAAGTGCTTCTATGTAGGCTGTTCTTTGTTTGGAAAAAAAGCCCTCAAGTATTTTAAAAGCTTAAGCTTCTACATCCTCAGAATGTATAAACTGTGTGAATTTGAATAATTTATCTTGAGTAGTCTTCATTTCTTTCTGTGAACTTTCTTTTAAGGAAAAGTTACGAAAAAGAACAGAAGAACCTGACCGTGATGACAGGTTAAAAAAAGAGAAACAAGAACGAGAAGAGAGAGAGAAAGAGAGGGAACGGGAAAGAGAAGAGCGGGAAAGGAAGAGACGACGTGAAGAAGAAGAAAAGGAAAAAGAGAGGGCTCGTGATAGAGAGAGACGTAAAAGGAGTCGTTCACGGAGTAGACATTCAAGCAGAACATCTGACAGAAGATGCAGCCGTTCACGAGACCACAAAAGATCAAGAAGCAGAGAAAGAAGGCGAAGCAGGTACGTGTGTGCGTGTGTAAGTATTTTCATGCTGCTTGTCAAAATATAAAAAATCTTGTCGGGACTTGATCTGTCAGCTTGGGTTACATCACTGATTTGTTAGCTTCACTGTTCCTATCTCCAAGTGAAGACATACTTTACTGCTTCTAAAGCTAAGCAAGTGTTGCTGCATGTTCACCGTCTTCTCTCCATTTTTGGAAGTAGATGACTCCATTGTGGTGGAAGTGGTCTTATGAGGGAGCTTTGAGTAGACAGATGCTCCCAAAGAACAGGCTCTTGTTTTGTTTTTTCCTTAAGTTGGTCTTTAATTCATAGTAGTGGATATTTTTAAGTTGTGTGGTTGAATGTTTGAGTAAATGAAGAAGGCAATATGAAGCCAGGTCTTATGTCCTAAGAAATATTTATATACAGTATGCTAAGGCTTTTTTTAAATACTTATTTTCTGCAAAAAATCAATGTGCTACTGGTTTACTGTTGTATCTCCTGAGTTAGCTGACGTTTGCTGTTTGAAATTTTCTCTCAATGTTAAGGAGTCGTGATCGAAGAAGAAGCAGAAGTCATGATAGATCAGAAAGAAAACATAGGTCTCGTAGTAGGGACAGGAGACGATCAAAAAGCCGGGATCGGAAATCCTACAAGCACAGAAGCAAAAGCAGAGAGAGAGAACAAGACAGGAAGTCAAAAGAAAAAGGTATGTTTGTGTGAAGACTGAGTTCGTATCAAGTTCTGAAACTAATCTTCCCCTAAAGCCTCAGAAATTTGTAGTCTTTCAGTGAGTGACTGAAAGTTGTTCCTAGCATCAAATCAGATCTGGTTTTATACTCTGTATATGCTGCCATTAACCAATTTGAAGCATTTTGTTTGTTCCAGTTATTGTTAATGCACGTGCATGCACACGTACACCCCAGTGTCCACCTCTTACAGTAGTTACTAAAAGCTTACCACTTTGTCTGCAAATTAAGCGTGCAAGGATTTTGATGTATTTTAAGATGTGTTTACTATTTACCTTTAGAAAAACATAAGCCTGTAATCAGATTTTCATAAGAGTGAATATCTTCTATTCCTACTGTTAGCAAGTATTGCTGTAATTACTCTTTGCTGGTATGAGTTTTGTAGGAGATTGGTAGCTGTTTTTTCCCCGTACAATCTATTACTTCTGTACGCTATCATATCTCCTTTAACAGCACTTTTTTCCTTTAACAGCACTTTTAATTTTTTTTCTAATCTATGAATGCAGTCCAAGATAAATCTTGCAGAATTTCTGTAATGCTCTAAACTACAATTTCATGCCCTCTTGCCAATCTCCTGCTCTTCCCCACATCCTTCCCCTTGTTGATTTTTGTTTTGCTTTATTTTTCCAAATGAAGTGAGATTTGCTCTGTCAGTTTTAGTCCTTGGAACACTTCTATACAGTACATGCCACGTACAACAGCATTGGTGGTGATTCACTGCTTCATCAAGGCTGGTGTTCAGCTTCACCTTTAAGTAGGGTTAAAAAGAGCTACAAAGAGAATACTACAGATTTGAAAAGATACTAATTCACTGTTATTGCTAAATTTCCCCCTTTAAAAGTCTTTTGAAACTTCTGGAGGAGTGTAATACTGACTTCTGGCTTAAACTACTGGCTCTGGTGGGGTGCTGACTAATGTCCAGTCTGAAACAGCCACCCCACTTCCTTATTAGAGCTGACCATCAGTAATGGGTGAAACAATTCGGTAATGTTTCTAAGGTACTTTTGAGGTTCTCTGGAATGAAAGGTGCTATGTGCATGTTTCTGGATTGCATAGGCCTGTTAGTCCTACCTTTACTTTTCCATATTTATTCAGTGGATTAGTTCCAAAAATGATGGTAATGCTTCGTGTATATTTCTTGCCTGACTTCCCTTGACTGTTCTAATTTTTCTGGTTTATACTACGGTGCATCTTTAGTATTGATTCTTCTCTCATTTTGCTTTGCCCTTTATAAGCAAGTGGTTTTTTGCTGCTTGCTCATTGGCAGTGGAACTGATACATAGTGTTTCAACTCAGATCCAGTATTTTAGCCTCTATCTGTCCATTTGTTACTTTATTCCTACCTGATACTGTGCCTTTTTTGCCTATTTTATGAACAGATTTCTGGTACTTAGTTAAGAATGTCCTATCCAGTATTCTGTGTGTATCTAGGCATATAAATAACTGTGTTCTTATTTATTCAGATTTGGTCTGTTTCTGAGTTTAATGGCTTCTCAGTTCTTTCCTTAATCCTTCTGTAAACAGAGGAGCTAGTGAACTTTCTTCAGCATCTCAGTACTTTCAGTTTTAACTTGCTGATTTCTCTGCTGGCCGTTTATTTGCTGCTTGCTACTTTCTTCCTCCAGAAATAAGAACAGTGAGGTGATGCTATGAGCTGTGATGAAAATTCCACCTGGGAAAATAGTACTTTTTTTGACTGGGTAATCACAACATTTGTGGAAACACAAATAGGCCTTGGAGCAGGACTGTAATGCTGAAGAAGTTTCTGTTTTTTCCCTTTGTTGGGAAAATCTTTAATAAAAAAAGAGGGGGAAGAAAACCCTAAACTAATAGTATTCAACAAGTAAGCATTGAATTTCTATGATGAAGCTGTAAATACTGTTGCATCCTCACATTTGCAATGTGGCATTGTAGGTATTTAGTTAAGCAGAAAGCTTTAGAGCTTCATATATCTGAAGCGTGTGGCTGGCTACCTGGCTAATGTGGAAGTTAAGTCTTAACTTATTACATTTATTGCTCCATTGGGAATATTGGCTTCAGAATCTAATTGTCTTTATATCCACCATTGATCTGCAATTATAAAAGTAAGCAGCAAAGACCTGGCTGTAACTACTCATGGTAGTGCCTTTCATCTTGAAATCTCAAACTGCTTTATAAACATGAATTTAGCAGGAAAAAAAGCAAGGCACAGTTGCCTAAGTTGTGCCTAGCGTTACACATTAAATTAGTGCCATACTTTTATATTCAGAAGTCCTGGCTTCTTGTTCACTAAAATACTGTGGAATACAGCGGCCTTTAAGATTGTAAGAAAAACATGTATGTAAAAATGGAGACACTTAATTTCTGACTCCAGTTTCAGGAACAGGGGTACATTTGCTAAAGGAGAAATCCTGCCAGCCCTAAACATCAGCTGATCCTTAGCTTAACGTAAACCAGCAGAAGGCAACTACTGTTCAACTTCAGAGTAGGTGACATAAATAGGTTTTTTTTTAAGAAGAGGAGAATGTGTTCTGCAAGTACCTTCGTTTTATGAAGGGTTAATACTGGAACATGCCTCCAGACCACTTTAACTTGGCTCTTTACCTTCCTTAATCTGGATTCATATATTTATATAAAAATAATAATATTTGCGATTGTTTTTTCATGTTAGTGATTAAACCTCAGCAAATACTGTCAGAACACCCAAGCCCTCAGTAATACTGGATATTGTTTGACTGATTTTTGCGTTCTCTGAACAGTAAAACCGTTCACATTACCTCGGTAAGAATTCTCACAAAATACATCTTAGTTGCCCACACGAACTCAATCAGAAAAATGTGCATGTGTTGAATCAGGAAGCAAAGTGAATATTATGTGATTATACCTAATAGATCACAGCTGAAATAATATACACAGTTTCAACAGCAAACTAATTGTATGTGCTTTTAAAGAAAGAAATCTTACTGATGGAAAATGCAGTGGAGGAACTTAACTGCTTGCAGATAGTCCAGGAGTTGAAAGAAGTTCAGTTATTGGACTATTTGTTGAATACGCTTTCTCAGTTCTGCTTGGCAAGCTGGAGGTTTGCTATGGTAAACCTATTTTATTATTAAAGTTTTTAGAAGAGTTTCATCTTTCATACCACAGTTTAATAGTAGTTTTTTAACCTTAAACAAAACTATCCTTCCTGACCAAATTCAAGAAACAAACAAGACAGAACAAAACCCTGCACACTGCACATCCATAGGGCTATTAAGATCTACCATATCTACATAGGACAGAAGATAAGATTATTGGACTGACTACTAGTCCTCTGCGGGAAACAAGACTACTATTCCTCAGTGGATCTACGTGTGCATCGGAGATACCTATAAGACACAAAAAGAAGACTTTTTAACAAGGTTAGTTAGAGTGCAATCTACCTGCGGAGTTGCAAAACCGAGGGCAGACAGATACAAAATTATTAGTTCTTCAGTTAGCTTTTTGACATCGCTGGGTGCTTTGTCCAAGCACCGTGCACTGGATGTGCTGCTTCAGATGAAACCTCGGTAGCAGTGTTCATTAGGCAGTTGCCCTCATTTCTGTGCGGGGGCTTTACCCCTCCCTTTTGTGGTCTGTTTTAAAGCAAAGAAGTTGGGAATGTTGCTTATCTTTTAAAGCTTAATTTCTGCTTTGTCTTCTGGAATATGAAAGTGTGTTATGCCAGTCTAGGTGATAACATTATTTAAAATAGCTTTTTCAGAGTGTTCGATCTGTGTGCTCCTGTGTTGGGGATATATATATATATATATTTATATTATTCTAATTGCCCGGATAGCAGGGAATAATCAGGAAAAAGAGCATGAATGTTGTTCTGTATGATGACATCCGAGAGGTTGGTTTCTCAGATTTTTATTTTTTTTTCTCTCCAAAGTGTCTTTACTGATCAAAGGTTGAATATTATGGTGTGAAATAATACAGAAAGAATTGATATTTTTATTAAATTTGCAAATACTGAAGTTACGAATGAGGCATGCATCTCTAATACTGAATGTTTTTCATCCCATGGAAATATTTTTTCTTCTGGCTTCCTTCCTTCTTTGAAGATATTGAGGAAAAGATAAGTTTTTCAGCAGTGTAGCAAACTCTTCAGTCAGCTTGTGGGGTCCTTCCTATCTTGCTGTTCCTTTGCCTTTGTAAAACAGTGCTTTTTATGTATCTTCCAGACTGCCTCCCCAAGCCTTTTTAATGCGTGGATTATAACTGCCTGCCATTTTTTATAAAATTGAGAATTAATAATGCTCACAAGCGTGTGGCTTCTGTGACATACTATACGATAAAGTTAATTTTGATTGTCACTGTGATCCCCACCTTCAAAGCCAGCAGTGCTTAATATTGTTTGTTTCCCCAAGTGTTGAATTGTTTGGGGTTCTAGTTTCTTAAATTAACAAGTATTGATATATTTGATATTGCACTGATGCATTGTCCCATCACTCTTTCTCATTCTCTTTTCAAGAGCCATATATAATGAGAATTGTAAACCAAAGAAGGCTGTACACATCATAAATTAAAACTTGGGGACAAAGAGAGTCCCACAATAAGTAAGGAAGCCATGCACCATAATTACACATTTGCTTAACTTCTCGACTGCCTCTCTACCCCCAATTTGTGTATTTCAAGTGACAGCTGAGTAGCTGCCTCTGTTAGGAAGTCTGTCCTTTCTCCTCTTTTCCCCACCCTGTACTATCCCCTTTGACCTTTTTTTGTACCCTCTCCATTCCAGCATGGTAGTCCGAAGCCTATTTCTGTAACTTTTTAAGTATTACTGTTAACTGCTATAGAAAGTAATTGTCCCATTATGTATGCAATATATATCTCACATATGCAATGTTTGTTTTTACTTTGAAATCCATGGTCAATGTCTTCTTTCATGGCAGAAAAGAGGGGATCTGATGATAAAAAAAGTAGTATGAAGTCCAGTAGTCGAGAAAAACAGAGTGAAGACACAAATACAGACTCGAAGGAGAGTGATACTAAGAATGAGGTCAATGGGACCAGTGAAGACATTAAATCTGAAGGTGACACTCAGTCCAATTAAAACTGATCTGATATGACCTCAGATCAGACAGAGGTAAGTGCATTATTTCAAACTTTGATTAGGGCTTTTTGTTACTGTTTAACAGTGCAGCGTAAGTATGCACAGATGAAGATGGAACTAAGCCAAGTAAGAAGACATACTAAAGCACCTTCTGAAGGAAAAGACAGTGTAGTCCTGCAAAACATTTTGAGGTACATTGTTTTGTCTCAGCTATTTTGTAGCAGACTCGTGCCCCCATTAGTGTGCCTCTTTGGGACATATTTGTAATATAGCCACCATAGAAAAATTAATTATCCTTTTTTATTTTTAGGGATTTTGTTATCGTTTTTTAAAAAAAGTTGAACTGTTTTTGTATTTAAGTCCATATTGTGTTGGTACATCAGCAGAAACTTTTGCTTTAATACTTAATATTTGAGGCACATGTTGGACTACTTTGTTTTCATATAAACTGCTAGTATTTCTTTGTCAAGGATGTTTCTAGTTTTTTTGCTTTATTGCCTTGCATTCTAATGCAGTTTGTTCTGTAACTCGAGAGCCAGTAGCATTGGATTGATGGAAGTGTAGGGTTTATGAATTATTGCAGCTGACTACCATACCTCACACAGCGTTGGTGTTGTGAGCGGCCCATGAAAAGCCAAATTAAAAATCAAGGATTCAGTCAAACTAAGCAGGTACTCATGCCAGGTACTCCTTTCTCTACCCACATCCATGTTTGAATGCTGTTGCCTGTAATCTTTAAGCTTACTGTTGTGTTTTTGATTTTCAAGATAGTGAAAAGGACTTTTTGTGTATTGTGTGAATACTGTTAATCTGATGTTAACAGAATGGAATTTTCTTTCAACTGTATGTAGGGATGCAGTGCTGCCCAGAATTAGATATCTTTAAAGAGTTTAAAATGCAATAAACACTACATAATAATCGCCTTGTTACTTTCAATGCAATTCAAGTCTTTAAGAGGTATGTGTTTAATATTTCCTACTGTGTAGGAGAATTTGCAGTCAGCCATAGTACAGAGAAGTGGAATGGCTGATAACAGACTTATAAGGCAAATGTAAATACAAAGACATGCCACCAAATGATTACAGTGTTCATGGCAAGAGTGCATACTGAAAAACTGTTTGTTGGAAATGAAGGAGCTAAACAATAGGAAATACAGATACTGTTTAAAGGAAAACTTGGAAGTTTTTTCCCCACTCTTGACATAGCTTTCTTACTCTGACAGAAGGTCTTTAGTTGTATACCTGAAATAAGGAACTAACAATGGAGAGTGCAGCTGATAAATGAGCTTCTTGCAACATAAATTGTTACTGTAGTTGCATTATTTGTGCTAGGAACTTTTAAACACTTAATGTCGATTATTAAACCATTAATACTACAATATTGCTTCTAAAGCCAGTCATGTTCAATGTTGACATTTTTGTAGAGTTAAGATGACAGCTAACAACTGGGCCAATATATAGGAATGGTAAACTAAGTGCTCTTAATGCTGTCTAATTGTCTGTTTTCCCAAAATTTTGCATTATAGGACTACTACATGAAGAGTCTGCGAAGACAGCGGAAGACAGCTTAAACTGAAGATCTGCTTTAAAATGAGGTGAAAGAAAGCTGTAGTGGCGTAGAAAAATATAAAGTTGAGTTAGAATTTTTTTTTTTATAAAATTTAATTCAGGACTGGTGTTTCCTCCCAGAGTTCAGAAAGATGTGTTGATAATAGCACATATGCTACTGAGAATATAAGTCCTGTATCCTTTTTTTTCTTTAAGACTTTTTAAGATAAGAAACCAACATAACCTGAACACATGGCTTGCTCAGTGTTTAATTGCAAGTTTTCATTCTTGGACTTTAAAACACAAGAATAAATGTTTAGTATTTGTGTGAATCGAACTAAAATGAATCCCATTTTTACAACTAAGCTATTCCTAGCTTCTTGATATACGAGAAATGGAAATAAAGTATCTTTGACTTTCTGTTACAAATTTGATTGTCTCTGTCATTGAACGTTTAATATTAAGTAAGTTTCTTTCCTAATAAATCTACTCATGTCTTCAAGCTTAGTCCATGAATTTGGATGCTTAGTTATTCTGTGGTGTTTGTGGGTTTGGTTTTTTTTGGTGCCATCAGCTAGTATTTCATTTCACGCTTACTTTTTCAGCAGTTAGTTGGCTGTTGGGTTCTGTGACCTCTAAAAAGTGTGGCTTAGGCTGCAGTTGGTTAAGAAATTACAGAAATCTCACAATAAAAATGTAGGCCTTCAGCCTTTATAAAGCAGTTAGGCGTTTACAGCATTGTCATAAAGATGCCACTGCTGAGATTGGCCATCAGACTGCCTTTATATTTCCATTGTAGTATCAATTTGGAATATTAACTGTATGCTGTTTGTGAGCATGCACAGTCTGCATGTTACAAGAGATAAAAGGGAAAAAAGACATCCCTTACGCTTTCTTGTGAAGCTGTAGTGCAAGCTAGCGTAGTTCTTGTTGGGAAAGAACTGTAATGTGTACTAGTCAGCAGCAGGGACAGTAAAGTGCACTTCAGTGCTGTGTCTGTAAGGCATTGAATTCACTTTTTTTTAGAAGAAGCATTATCCTTCATATTAGTATTCAGAACTTGACTATACATGTCACTGAAGCCATACACGGACAAAGCACTATTGTTAACGTGCTTGTTGTAATGTTGGCATGCCTTGTGTCATCTGCTTGTGGAAGTGCACTTGTGAAAGGACCTGTGTGTTGGTGCCGCTGGTGAAATGCGTGCTGTTTGTTTGAGGAGCAATACCCCATGCAGACAGTCATGTTACCTTTTTATCTTTCTAAAGCAGACACCCATATGGGGGCACAGGGGACTGAGACTAGGTAGTGTTTTGTTTTGGTTTTTTTTTTTAAATGCAACAAAAATTAATGCAAGTGGGAGCAACTAAAATTATAACTAAGTTCTAATTACAGACATTGCATAGACACCTATTCCTTTTGAAACTTGTGTAAGAGACATGATTCAGCTACTGCCTGAATGTGTTACTTCTTGCACTGCCTAAATGTTTGTATTGCACGTCCCATCGCACACTTTTGTTAAAGGACTAGCATTTTCCCTTCCTTATTTTGCACAGGTATAAATGATATAAGGAGGTAACTTGTAGTAAATTGGGCTGAGATTCAGATTCTGCCATGTCTGATAGTGGAGTCTTTCTCTAGTGCATTGAAGATGAAGGGAAAATTCTGTCTTGGAGCACAGAAAACATGGTGCCTTTCTAGAAACTACCTTCAGATTTGACTGTAACGAGCGTCTCAATAACAGATTAATCTGTGTGAAGTGCCATCTTCAGAGCTCAAGCCCAAGATAAGTATTGTCTCAGATTTTCTAGGAATGCTGTGCAAAAAGCAAGTAGCTTATTTAAGTAAGCACCTCCTACATGCTTTCTCCATACTGGTTTTGGCAGCTTGCCCCTCTTTTATTAGGTGTTAAAACTGTACTGGCCCCTGATTTTTCAAAGAATTCTAAGAGGGTCCTGTCCACTCCAGAGTGCCGTGTATTTCCCCCCCCATCCCCTGAAAAAGGCAGAGATTGAGGTACTTGAAACAACTGATAGTTTAATATAAGTGAAGAACAGCAATGTCAGTTCAGTACAAGTTTGTAGTGCAAACAAAAGTTGTCCTTGGAAGAACAGTAAGTTTTGTAAACTTGGTTTCAATTGTCATACCAACTGTTTATTGTTCAAAGGGAAAAAAAAAAAAAAAAACCAACAAAACCCAGTTAACATAACTACTGTGCCTTAGAGTTTATCAAACTGCATAAAACATACAAAAATATTTCTCTGAATGCATAGACTTACTCTTATTATTACAGTCAGATCATGATTAAAGTTTTAGTCTTATGACTTTGTGGAAACTAGAGCAAATAAAGCTTTTTTTTAAACCAGCTGCTCCTATAGCTGAATGTTCAGTAATTAGTGGAGGCAGTCTACACTGATTTTTCTAAACAGAGGAACCGAAAAGAAATTAGATACTCTTAATTTTGAGCCATTTAACTACTACTGTTTTTCAAACAGTTATTGCATATAACCTGAACTAGCCTCCAAGCTATGCTGAAAAGATAAATATACATTTGTTAAAATAAAAACTCCTGTCCTGTGCTACAAGAAAAACAAAGCGGGAGCCATAGTTAGGAAGTTTTTACTTCATACTGTGTCACAGTCTTGAGCATACCAGGAGTTGAATCGGCCTTTAAAGCAGCCCAGCTCCTGGAGAGAGAGAGGGCCAGGATCGAGAAGGGGGAGTCAGCAAAGTTTAGGTGGTAAGAGGGATAGAGAGCATGTGGCAAAGGATGATAATTATTTTGAATGCACTAAGCAAGAATTTTAAGCCTTGAGTAACTTGGTGAAATCCTGATCCCAGAGTCAGGCGTCTCTTCTGCTGGCAGAAGGGGTTTCTGTATCCCTCTGGCATGCACGCCTTTACTAACCGCGATGGAGGAGCCATGTCAGGGATAAAGCAGCTGGGCTGCAGGAAGCCAAAGCAGGGTGGCAGCCATGCTGCTCCTACCAAAACATCTTGATTGTACTATTTATGGTCTGAATGTCAACATTACAATCCAGATCAACAACAACAAACACTGTTTAGCTGTGCATAAACTCTGCTCTAATGCAGCTTAATAAAGCAGAGATGAAAGGAAAATCAATACTACTGGGCAGGCGGAAAGCAGCTCATGTCCAGAAAAAAACAACTCCCTCACCCACCCCAGTACCCAATTAAGGTTTTTGGTGCAAAGGTCATCATTGTAGTTTTTGGTACAAAAGAAAACAAAAAGCCTCCTAAGGTGTAACTTTGCATACTACCATGTTAACAGGAAAAGCTTCAGGCTGTTAATACTGCAGCAATGCTGCGACTTACATACTTTGTTTGGACTGAAGGGGAGTGACTTCAGGGTGTGTTTCAATGCTTAATTTTGCCATTCATAAAAACCCAGACAGATGTTTTCATTACTGACTTGCTTAAATGCAAGTTAAGCAGTCTGTAGTGAAAACAGAGTCTGGGGTTTTTCCCTAAAAAAAATCAGTTGAAAGCACCTGGAGGCATTCAGCCCTTTTGGTACTCATCTGGCTAAAACTTTGGACACTACGTAAAAGTGATCATAGACTGTGCAAGACGTAAGGTTACAGGTTATTTATTTGCTAGTGGTGTATGTTTTCAGTGTAGTATGGCTAATCAAGAGCATGGTCTGCTCCTTACAGTTGTGATGCCTCAAGAGTATACCATTGTGCTTCTCCTGCTCCTCACACAGCAGAAATTAAATGAACCACACGCCCTGTAACTGGTCTGTGAGGTTGGGCCATAAAGAGGCTACCTGACTTAGCAGTACTGACCTCTGGTGTGAGCAATGCATAGTCTCCTCACATCATTGGGAAAAGAAATTAATAAAACTGTGGACACAGATTTGTGATCCCCTCCTTAGCTCCTGAAACATAAGGACTTTCTTTTGAAAGGGCACTTTAATTAGCATTGTGACGTAAATGCTTCTTAGTTAAGAGAAGCTTCCATAATTTTTTTTTGTGGAGGTGGAGGGGTGCCATCACTTAACTTCTAATATTCTCATATGGGAAAGAAACAAACATTTAAATGTGGACACTTCACTTATTTTCAACCCAGTGAAATTTTTTCTCCTGTCACTTCAGAGCATTAAGTATTTCTATCCCCAGCAGGAAAGACAACATATCTTGGTAAGTATTTGGGAAGGGGCAGGAGATTAAGGACTTGCAAGCTTTACATTTTTAGAGAGCAACTGTTCATTTTATGCCAAATACACTTTGACGTTTAACTTAATCAGGAAGTTTAAAAAAATAAATATATATACACACACACAATTTCCTGAATGTCTTTTCCATGACTCTTACTTGGCCGAAGAGTGGGAGTACTCAACATACTTTTCCTATCAATAATTAAGTCTTTCCTGCCCTCTGTTGCCAAATACAACCAATAAACTTCATTAAAATATATTGGAAGCATGTGATTTTAGTAGACAAATGAGGTATCCCTTATCTGAATACAGTATCAAGTAAAAAAATAAAAGCAAAGGGGATATTAAATATAAAAGATAAGCTATTAGTTAAAATAGTAACCCTAACAATAACTTAAGGTTTTATACACGCTTAATTCACTGCCTTCAAAAGGCAGCAGCATATAATTACCAGGTTTCCATACTCTAGATGCACTAGAAGAGTCAGTAAGTCAGTTTTGATGCTCTGCTGTTGTAGCACGGTCTCTCAGTCAAAGGTGATGCGGTGTTTCTGAAAGGAGAGCTGTCGCTTTTCACCAGAACCAACTCCAGCTCTTGGAAGTCCTGAAGTCTGGCAACATCCTTGTCCTTTTAAAGAACAGACACAACCATGCATTACTTCTAAACATACCTGGTTATTATTATTTATAATAATAGATAAAGGGAGTAAAAACTAAAATTCCAGGGAGGTCACACCCAATGATTATTTAAATGAAAGAAAAAAATTCCTACCAGTATACATGCTTTCTTTCAAAGCAGGTTTGGGGTTTTTTCTCTCCTTGAACCATACATTTTTTTTCTCCTTAAACCTCATTAAGATTTGACTGTGTTTGTGCTTATGTGTGACCAAATGTGTTTCATTTACAGCCCTCCAGAGTAGGTATTTTTGGAACAGAAGAGCATGTTCATTTGTTAATGGCATATCTTTAAATTACTCACATGCCAATTTGTAGGGGTTTTTTCTTTTTAAGCAAGCAAACAGTGAAGCAGTACATGGCAATTATGTTAAAAGCACACTAATGCACTGTTTCTGATACATTTTAAAAAAAGTCAAGCTGCAATAGATTCATGTGCTTTAGGAGCTGAAATACTCTGCCTGTTTTGACGAGAATATTTTTCAGTAAGTTATGATGGAGTTTTAAGGAAAATCCAATATCCGTTTGACTTTGTGAGCTTAAGTCAGTTTTTGTTTTTTAACACAAGGCCATCCATGTTTTGCCGATTGTTTTACAGAAATATCTTCTCTGATGTCTGCAAAGTCAAATTAATCTCAGATTTCAATTCTTACCTTTCTTACCAGTGTATTAGGTAATTTTCTGATCTTCTCTACTTGTTCCGGATTAACACCCAATTCACAGCAACTCACTCTGAGCAGATCTTGATAGGTCAGTTCTTGTCTGTCCAGTTCAATTTCAATGAAGTCATTGTCTCTGAGGTTCTGCACTCTCACTTTAAGCACAAGTTCTGATTGAAAAAAAAGATTAAAAGGGGTTTTTTAACCTCAAAAAAAGCCAAAACCTAACACTAAAGTATTTACCATTATCTTTTGAATTCAGGTTTTATAATACAATACCTATTGTCTCACTGAGAAATACTGTGTAGTTAATAGAAGTTTCCATTTGAACAGCAAGAAATATACAGGGGCACCGTGTTTACCATGTTAAAAATCTGACCCATCCAGTCACAAAGTCATGTTGTTACCAAACTACCCGAGATGCATTTGATACTATATACAATAGTGCAGAATTTCAATTTTTTCTGATGCTTGGACTGATCTTCCCATCGTTTTACAAAGTATTACCCTGTTTAAAATGCAGTATAACAGTGATTTTACTTAGCAGAGGAGAAAAATATACTCTGAGTACTTTTAGCCAAAGAATTGAACATCTCTGCCTCTACTACAAGTCTGAAAGTGGAATGATTCTTTAACCTCCTCTTTCACCAGTAACAAAACCTTGGAACAAAATATAATGGAAGGATGGCAAATTACACTTCATTACCTTGCATGTTATATGGGAAACTTCCAGTAAAGAAAACGGGCTGAAAGGTTGGTGCGGGACCAGTGGGTGAAGCGTGGGATTGCAGAGGTCCAGCCTGTTTGGATGGTGCCGGAGAGAAGAGCCCTGTGCTGCGAGGCAGCGCCGGCCGGCACACGGGGCCGTTGGGGACACCAGGCGCAGTGCACGCCGGTGCTGCTGCAACGGCTGCTGCCAGCGCGGGTGGCTCTTCAGCAGCCTCTAGCAGAGGAAAATCGTCTGCGCTGTCGCATGATGTAGGTGTGCATGTGCTTTCAACCTGAGCTGCTGATGAGCAAGGACTAGTTTCACACTGGGAAGCAGAAGAGACGGAAGCGCTTTCATTCTGGGATTCTGCCAAGCCGTCTGGAATGCTTTCTTCTGTGTAAACGTGAGGGAATGGTGGGTTGGCCAAGTAGTTTGCAACAATTGGCAAATTTAAATCCTTCGCTCCTTGACATTCAGTTTCTTCCTCTGTTAATGAAGTTCAAAAATGAGGGGTAGGGGATGGAGAGAGAAAAAACCCACCGTGTTATTAGACAGATCTTTCTGATTTTGAATATAGCCCGGTTTTCCTGTTGTGTCTTGAAGCTACATCACATTCTGAGGTAATCATAGGATGATACTAATGTATCATAGGCATGTAACACCTGGAAAGCAAGTAGCTGTAAAATGAAAAAAAATAAATTACACATTCCTACAATGTATTGTGTTTTTTAAAAGCAAAGTGGGGAAAAAAGTAACCATTGAAAGATATGTCATTTCTAGCAGTGGTATTCCTGCATTTTCAAAGGAACTGAATGACCAGTAATTCTTCGCTAAATCTCTTTTTGCAATGCTTTTAATAACACTGCTGTAAATAGTTTATTATGACTCATGCCAACAAATGAAACTGAGTATTTCTTTAGGTAAGTGCCTATTTGATACAATACCCAAGCCAACTCTTCTCTTGCTTAGAAGTGCTGCAGTAAATGACATTCTTGCCTGACTGAGGATTCCTGGACACTAATGCTAATGTCAAAGCAGTTCAGAAAGATCTGCTCAATAGCACTACAACCCCAGAGTAAAAACTATTTAGGATAATGTAAATTATATGTGTTTATTTCCCAAGAAACACACGAAAGCTTAACAGACGGAAAAATAAGGCAACCATGAACAGAGTTCATTCACGCACACTTGACAGTTTAGATGTTAAAACCAGAACGCAAGTCATTTGCCATGAACTGAGTCCAAGAGATGAGCACCTTGCCCAAAAGAAAACAAGAATCCTCGTGCAAAGAACATGCCATTCCTTCAGTCGTGACTGTTGTAACCGTAGACATGATATAGCTGCAATGTCATTTATGATAACAGTGCACTGTTGATGTAAGAGCATACCATTATAGAGACCAATTTAAGTGCAATTAGCAGAAGACAGAACATCAACATTTCCAAAGAGGAAGCACTTAAAAATTTTAATCTGGAGCGCAGTACCTAGATGCTGATGGAAATGGGCACTGGTAGAGTTCATACAACTAACTAGGTTAGCTGTGCATAGAAAAACGTAAGACAACAGAATTACAGGGCCAAAATTAATCATACTGCAAATCACAGTATAACAAAATGCTCAGAAGCTGTAACTTCTGAAATGCTGCAGTTGTTCTGAGTGGATTTGTAAGATTTATGGACAGACAATGGTCAAACTGTACAATTGTGAAATCCTCCATCTGCAGCCTGCATGCTAGCTACCGCTTAATAAGGGCAAACAGGACTTCAGCAGACATCTCCCAAGTATACAGCCCTTCCATCTCTTGATGACACAGCTCAGAGTACCAGGCCTTCCCACCTGAAATCCGCAAGTCTATTTGCCTGAGTACGAATTACAGTTGTAAATCAGAGCTATCATCTGATAATAGTAGTCCTGGCCAAAGTTTTGCCAATCTACTGCCTCGGATTAAAACACTAAAAATCCCTAAGTCTACAGTTCTAGATGACTTTGAAGATGGGAACAGTACCTCCCAAAATCTTCTGGATGTCTGGTTTGGAAGTTAACTGTGCAGCCAGCTCTCCTTTAGCCGTGAGGATCTGCTTATCTGCACCAGCATCCAGCAGGCAGGAGACCACCTGCGCATGGTTCCGCTTGCAGGCCCAGTGCAGACAGGTCCTGTGGGGAAGGAAGCAGAGGGGTCGGTTGTGCCGTCGGCCTCCGATCTGTCACCCCGTTGGCCTCCGATCTGTCGCCCCGGCTCCTCCTCACGCGCCCGGCCTCACTGCCCTGAGTTGCAGGTAGAGTGACCACAACGGGGAATAAAGTTCCCTCCACTGCATCAGTTTTTTAAAGTTATGAATCTACGGTAAGTTCTGCAGGACAAGGCCCTCCTCTGCCTTGCTGCTACAGCGTAACGCGCGGCTCCACTGCTGTCGCAGAGCCGTGTTGGAGGACACGAGCAACTTTAGAAGAGGTCCTCGAGCAAACACGCAGTGACAGGTGGGAGGAGGGTGGCCTCCTTTTATTATGATCCTCTTTAGCAGTAAATCTCAAAGCCTCCCGAGATTAGCATTTCCTTTTCTGTAAATAGGAGAACTCGACACAAGAGCTGCGTCCCCGGAGCAGCTCTCCCCTCAGCCTGACGAGTGGCGCCCGGCCTCGTGTGGGGGGAGCCCCCGCCATGGCTGCCCAAACGCCCCGTGCCGGGCAAGGGCAGCGCCGGCCTCCCCCGCAGGGAGCCGGGCCCCGCAGCAACCCCGCGCTCGGGGCCTGCCCCCGGGCACCGCCAGCCCGGCCCACCCGGGAGGGCGCCGGTTACCCCCTCTCAGCGCCATGACACCCCCGGCCCCGCCGCCCCCGGCCCGGCCGCCCCTCACCAGCCGTTGATCTCGTTGCGGGAGTTGATGTCCGCCCCCTCGCCCAGCAGCCGCCGCACCTCCTCCACGTCTCCCAGCGCCGCCGCCTCCCGCAGTCGCTCCTCCAGCTCCCGCGCCTCCGCGACGCCGCTCATGGCCGATGCCGGGCCGCGGGGCCGGCGGACGCCAGGCAGGGCTCACCCCCCCCCAGCCCCAGCCGCCCGCCCGGGCCCGGCTGCGGCCGCCGCTGCAGCCCCACCCCGCCGCGGCGGGGCCACCGGAGCCCGTCACGAGGGGACGGACGGACGGCGGGACGGGCGGCCTCCTCAGCGCCGCGCCGCCCGGCCCTCTCCGCCCCGCCGCCCGCCGCCCCGGCCCTTCGCTCCGGCGGGCACCCTCGCGGCCGCCGCCATCTTGTGGCCGGGGCCGGGGCGGGCCGCGGCCGCTGCCCTTCCTGCGGAGAACGGCCGAGGGCGAAGCGGCCGGGGGGGACCCGTCCCTCGAGGGTTGGGGTGACGCAGGGGCCAGGGGAGGGTGAAATCGCCCAAAGTGAAGCATTTCCTCTGAAGGTGTCTTCCCACCCTCGCCCGCCCAGCAAATGGCCCCAGCCATGCGTGGAGGTGAGGGGAGATGGCTCTGGCAAAGAGGGAGACATCACCTGCCCGGCAAAAGCACATCAAACGGGCATTGCCCGCTTCGGGGCGTTTTTAACCGGCTGAGCTGCTGCCCGGCCTCTGCCTTAGAATCACAGAATCGTCTGGGTTGGAAGGGACCATCAAGATCATCAAGTCCAACCATCAACCTAACGCTGCCAAACCCACCGCTAAACCGTGTCCCTCAGCAGCACGTCTACCCATCTTTTAAAAACCTCCAGGGATGGCAGCTCAACCACTTCCCTGGGCAGCCTGTTCCAATGCTTGATAACCCCTTCAGTGAAGAAATTTATGCTAATATCCACCCCAAACCTCCCCTGGCGCAACTTGAGGCCATTTCTTCTTCTATCACCTGTCACTGGGGGGAAGGGACGGACCCCCCCCCGGCTACAACCCCCTCTCAGGGAGCTGTACCGGCGGGCAGGCACCCCGAGGCCGGGTCCAAGAGCCGTGGGCTGGGAGGGAAACTCCCCCGGGGTTTCCCCGGGCACCCCAATTCCCAGCCCCCTCCCTCCGGCACGTTGCTCACGCTGCTAATTAAATCCCTGCGGTGTGTGTTGGGGAGCGCTTTCTAACTCCAGGGTTTGGCATCAGTGTTTGCCACCAATGAGAAACTTGCACTAAGCTGTTTTTTTTTTCCTTGCACCTCCTTTATTGCTTACTTTTCTTACTAGTGACATTATTTTTAACCTGTCATTTAATTTAGGACTTGGTTTGTGGTTGATCATCTTCCTTTTAATCAGCCAGGAGAGGCTGAGACTCACAGGCCAGACCTTTCTGCAGCATCCCTGCAAACCACCGTCAGGAATGCACGAGGGACACGCACAAACGGCAGTGACATTTTTAACTGGCATGACAAAGGTTACACAGTGACTCAGTGGCATTTTTTTTTAACACCCGATCACATGCCGTTGATCTCACACAAGAGACAGCAACAGGCTGAGCAAAAATTTTGCTCAGCTCGTCCTGAAAGACACAACCAACAGTATGGGAAACAATTAGCTCAAAGAATGGTTTGCAAATGAGATTTACCCAGTGACAACTGCGAATTCAGACCTCAGAGACCTGGAAGACCAGCCTTCTGTCACCTCGATCTGTTTATTTTCACTCACTTCCTTTTTCAGTAGAAGCTATCCCAAATGATCATGCTTTTTAACCCCTTCTGTCTGTTTCAGCATCTGTGGCATAAGTTGTAAAAACGAAGGCATGGCACACAAATGTGGAGACATAGCAATACGTTCTAGGAAGCAGAATGCTCTCTTGCACACCATGAAAGCTTTAAGTCCCAACTTAGTAAATCTGGAAAAATCCAATAGGATAAAGTGGCAAAATTGCCTTTTCCAAAATTGTACGCGACCTCTCTCAGACCGATGGGGAAAAGCTATTCCGCAGATGAGTGCAGGAGCGGGCCTGAAACCAGAAACACAGGCCCTGCTTCACCAGTAAAACTGCACAGTGCCACTAGATGTCACGGTGGAACAGCAAGAGGAGCCCGAAGTGCAGCTTTGCACTTCTTGCTATGATTGTAAAATGCCCTTAAATTTGACTCGGCACATCCATAGTGCCTCCGTAGAGCTTTGATCCCGTGGATTTCAAAGCTCCGCGCAGTGCAAAGGGACGTTCGGCAATGTTTCAACAACAAGCGCAGGGAAGCCCCGCACAGTGAGCTGATTCCTTTTGAGCTATGGGACTTTTTTTCTTTTTTTTTCTTTTTCCCTCTACTTGAGCTTCTCTTCCAAGGCCTCTCCAGGGCTTTTAAGGACTCGAAGGCGGCGGGCGATGCACTAGGATGGTCTCTCTCACGCTCTCTGGGGATGAGTACCCTACTCTCGTGCTTGTGCCAAGCCCCATTAAATGCAGCTCGGGTTCACCATTGCTTAGTTACACAACGTACTTCTCCCCGGAGTCATAAGATTTCCTCCTGCAAGAAAGACCATGTAGAAGAGGATTAGCAGCGAGTTCACTTGACTCAAAACTCCCCACTGCTGCCATGAGCCTTCCTGCTCGTGCTGGGCGAGTGGAGCCGTCGGTCCCCCTCGCAATCCTTGTCCCCCTCCCCGTTTATCAGTTGCACACACCAAACCAGAGCAAAGCCAAGAACGTGCTCTTTCCCTGCTCCTTCCCTCCCCTTTCCCATATGGCAGCTGGGTTTGTGCCCGTGCTTGGCAAGCCCTGATGGTGCCTGTACCTGTGCGGGGCACACGTGCTTACGTCTCCCTGCCGAGAGCAGCAGGGGCTGCGCAGATCTGGATGCAAAGGAGGAAGGATGCAGAGAGGCAGAGGGTTGGCCATCACCTTTGGAAGCTGCTGGGAATCGCACCCGCTGCTGCGTGCTCACGGCTCGGCTGCGCAAAAGCGAGCAGTTGCTTCGCCTCCCAAATGTGCCTGCGAAATGTCCTTGGCCTTCAGCAGGAACATGCTGAGCCACAGAGAGAGTGTGTGGAGCGCAGATCAGTGATGTTTTGTTTTCTTCGTGATTTACAGGTGCTCAGTGCTCCCTGTGCGTTCCCCACCCGAGGGGGAACCGTATCCCCCAGCCGTGGGCGCAGCCCCGCAGCCTGCGGGCATCGGCGGGGAGCGCTGGGGCACGGCAGGCAGCGCAGAGCCAGCGTTGGCTTGGACGTCCTGCTGCTGCTTGGAGTAACTGCAAGGGAGACTTGGGCCATTCTTTGTCCTCAGAGCAAGTTTTCCAGATTTTATTGGTTTAGTTTTAATATCTGTCTTTTTGCAAGTTTCTGACTGCGACTGAACCTCTGGATTGGTTCTTTTCTCCTTTTTTGGAGAAACCGTGGTCTCTCTGCTTGGTCTTTGCTTCTGGGGTTTTTTTTAAGGCTTACGAAGTTTTTCACTCCCTTTGTGTTTCAGGTTTCATTCCCCAACTCCTCTAACCAACTTCTTAGTCATTTAACATTATCATTAAACATCTTTTTAAAGGCTTAATTCCCAGTTACACAGTGATACAGTTGTACAATCGTATTTGAAACACCCGGTCCCCACCCAACCCACGCAAATAATGTTTCTGGCAATTTCAACCAACCCTCCGCTTGTGTAAGGGTATTAGAAGTGAGATTTAGGGATAGTCAGAAACCTTAAACATAATGCGCATACACAGAGCGAGAGGGATTTAAAGCCGTTATGGCATTAAGGCTCAGGGAAATGGCAGGACCGGTGGAGAATAAATATGGAATGAATTAAAAGTGAAGCCAAATAATATTCACCCAGATTTAAACTAATGTATGCTGCTTACTTTGTGCCTTTCACTGACTGTTTGAATGCGGAGGAGATGGTCTCGGAGGGAGAAGTCAAAGTCACAGGGGAGAAGCAGTTTCTATCATACCCGGTTTTGTGCTGGCCCGACAGAAGTCCCTGTGTGAGAGTTTGTAGGTGAATTAGGTTAAATCCGAAGCTCCACATTATCAAGTCTGAGCCTGCGTCACCCAAAGCTCCCTTTGTGCCCATGGGAAGTAACATGCAGCACAGAGGCTGATTCATCTCATCCTGGGGCAGGTGTCTAAGAATAGCGCAGACAAATCATCCTCTGGAGATGCCTGTTGTGTTCCACCTACTGTCAAAGGAGCCAAAGGTAACGAGCTTTGAACCCAATGATTTCCAGCTGCCTACTGCCAGGAAGATGAGCACCTGAGGCGGGGTGGCCGGGGCCCTTCCTTTAGCTTCTCTATTCTTGACGAGATAAATAAATCCTTCCAATGAATTACAAAGTTGCAGGAAACTCACCGTTCACCTTTCTTTTGACTGGCGTTTGCACCAAATCACTGAGCAGCAACGATGACGGTGGTACGGAGGGCTGGGATTTGGGAAGGGTCTTAGCCACCTGGGGCATCCCCACATCGCAGTGCATCCAGCTATCCCATGGATTTTTCAGCCCTGCTGAGCATCCCACAGGGGCCTGAGGGGAAGCTGTGTGCCTGAGAAAGAGATTTTTCAGGCGGTGTGGGCACACACACGTGCACACAGACGCACACGCCCGCAGCACGGAGTGGAATTTGATGGGGGTTTGGAAAAAGGCATTGATATTTGGGGGAACGGTTATCTGCAGGGGAAGGATCTGCTCGGGCAGTCAACTCCCGTTAGAAATCAGGCACGGTGCATGGCTGACTTTTTTTTCATTTGTTAATTTAACATTGTACGTATTTGTAAGACAAATAAATAACTTCTGAACAAACAAGTCAGAGAACTGGAACCTGAGGGGGGTGGTACATCAGCTCAGGGACTCGTGGTTAAGAAGTCCAATAGATTTTGATAACAACTGGAAATTGTTCAGTGGATTAGTGCCTAAAGCCAGTTTGGCTTCAAGTAATGACAAGCCTGAGCTGCAGTGCCGTGGATCCAAACCTCTCCCCGTGAGGGCTGTTGTTGCTTGTGTGGGTCCCCAGGCGTGAGCCCAGTCCCCTCTGAGCTAAGAGATGTCCTGTCCCAGAAAACTGAGCAGATGTGGGGCCTTCTTTCCTTTTTCTCCAGACACCTGGCTGCATTCCCCTCTGCCCCTGCCTGCAGTCCCTCGCTTTGCTCTCCCAAGCCGTGACAAAGGCTCATCTGGGGGACGTGGGGCAAATGTATGTAGTTGCCCAACTCCTGCACTCGGCCGTGTCCTATCTAGGTGTTCAGAGCCAAAAGGCTTCTGTGGATCTTGTCCCAGTTCATCTCCTGCAGGAGCTGACTCCTGTGGAATGTGCACATGCTGTTAACAAGGCGATGGAGAAGGTTCACTTTGCATTCCTAAGACAAAAATTGTTTTGCTGTGACAAGGTCTACATTTGTTTCTGCGGGGCATTTTAATTTAGAAGAAGCTGGCCCCGTGCAGAAGACCAGATCAAGGTGTCTAGAATCTCCTTCGGTTGTGTTTTGGCCATCAAGGAGAAAGCCACAAATGCAAATCATAACTGGTTCCACTTAGGGGCTATGCCCTGTGCACCCTTCATGGTCCTGAGACGTGGCCAGTCAATTAGAAACTCTCCATTGACTTTGGCTGGGCTTTCAACCAGACGCTATACAATTCAACAGAGTAATTAGCAAAGCTGTAACTAAAGAGGTCTCCATGGAGATTGACAGCATCACCTCCCAGCTGGTACATTCTCTGCCTCCTATTCTAAATTTGTTCTCGCTGTCTTCCTGGCTCTAATCCGTAAGGTTAGCTAAACCTTCCGACATTTGTGATACATCAAAGCAGTGGAGAGAAGGACAAAGGCAGTTGGGAGGGGGCAGAGAAAGGAATAACCCAGTGCCTTAAGGAAAGCAACAGAAACTGTTCAGACATATATAGTCAGAGTTTCGAGAATGGGATTAGGCAGAACAGCACCTCTGCCTGCCTGTCACTTGCAAATTCTTGCTAATACTTTAGGAGCTTATTGGAGGTCAGCACCAAACACCCAAACAGACTAATCTGTATTATAGACACATAATCAAAGTCACAAGGTTTTACATAATATATATTGGTGACACAAGAAGTGTTTGTTCGAATAATTTTGTCATCAAGATTAGTGTCCATGAAAGCCTCTACTGTGCACTAACCTGGTTTTCTATGGCCATTGGTACGCCGGATTCCTCAAAGAAATCGGGAAAGAGGTGAGAAAGTACAAACCAAGTATACATTCTGAAACAGTAACAGTATCAGGTTTTTAGCCATGGCAAAGTTTAAAAAAAAAAAGTATGTGTGTGTTGTGTGTGAGCTAGAAAGGGTTGTGCTTAAGCTGCAGCTTAAGACACACAAACAAATGGCGGTAGATACAATTTTTGCGTTCGTCAATTTTTTCAGACGGTTTTGGGGTTGCAGCAAATCACACCTCACACTCACACATCACTTCTGCGGCAACGGTAAGAAGCAGGGATTTAAAAGACAAACTGATGTCACTTGACCCACTTGTCAGCTTTGTGTTCCCCTTCAGAGAGGTGGAAGCTGTGGCACAGAGGGGATAAGTGGTCTAGGCCCACAGAATAAGCAGAGATAGGAATATTGACAAATATAATTGATTTTAAAAGGAAATTAGTTTATGGAAATGTTTGGAAATGTATGGAAATGTCTGATTTCCCGCCCTGCAGAGCTTTGTAACTACAGTGTAGTTACAGAGCTTTGTAACTAACGGAAACACAAAAGAAATATCTGTAAAATTACGAAAGAAGAAACACAAAAGAAAAATGAATTCAAGACCATTTTCTCTGTGATGGGAAGAGACAAAGTCACAGCTCATGCCACGGGTTGCAGAGATGATGTAAAGATTTTCCAGGCGCACAGACCACCTCGTTCTCATGGCTGACGCACAGCAAAGCCAAAGGTTTCGTGAGGGTACCCCAGATCCTCCTGTCCCTCTGCAGGAGTTCACCCCACCAAGCTGAAGTACCTAATTAGGAATGCCATTGCCCTAAACTTCCCCACAGTCAATGAGGAGAGAGCAAGAGCGATGCCAGGCGGACATCTGCAGAAGAGAAATCAGAACTCGGGAGGGCTGAATCATCCTCTAGATTTACCGCAATTCACATGCTGCTGCCATGTGAACCCAGGGCTAAAATCACCCTGGCGGCTTTTACAGAACTCCTGAAAGCTCCTTTGTGGAAGCAGAGCTGACCGAACTGGCCTTCAGGTCAAGAAAAATCAAGCGCTGGGTGGGATTTCCAAGAGTGTTTGGCTGTAACCTCACCCCGCTCCCCTTTGAAGTCAGCAGAATATTTACCATCGACTTCAATTGGAGGAAAATCAGGCCATTAGAGAGCGGGCTTGAAACGCTCGCCTCTAACGATGCTCCGATTCCTTTGTACCTCCCTGCTCAAAGGCAGCCTGCTGCGTCTATCATTAAAACACAATCCTAGCAATTGGTTAGCTAGCGCAACGAGCCCGATGTGCAGGCCCTAGAGGCACAGGAAAATTATAACGATTGAACCACGTGAATCTCTTAAACATTACCTACAATCGCTCTGCCGGCCACCATCACGTCAGGCAATCAAGGACCGGTTATCTTCAAAACGGCTGTGGGAAAGAAAGTGCTGCATCTGAGTGAACCCTGCTACGATGTGGGCTGCAGGTGGACTCTTCCTGCTGCAAACAATAAAAGAGAAAAATAAAAATGTATGTCGAGTTAGCTGAAAACAGAAAGAGCAACAATGAAAAAAAGCCATTAAATGCAGACCAACATCGCGTTGCTGGGGCAGGCGGGACTGGCTTGCTACTCTGACGATCAATGGAAGCAGATCATCACTGCTTTGCAGTCATCACTTGCACCTCCAGCCTGCGTTCAGCTCTGCTGCCGAATGAATGCCGGGAGAGGAGCACCCTGTTTGCGCCACATCTGCATTTCGTCTCCTTTGGGCATTTCGAGTAACAGTGTCAGTGGCCCGGCAGTGATTTACTGACTCTCTCTGATGACTATCATCTGGGTTCAAGAAATGCATGTCTTGCATCTGGTGGTAAAAGAGCACACAGGGCAAACCGAAACAAAATAGTTCACCTCTTGGAAAGACTGTTCATATGGCCAACTTACCAGGTAGGGGACTGCTCCTGGCGGAGGTCACGCTCTGAGCACGGGTAGAGAATAGGCTGTGTGACAGCCAGGACCGCTAACAGCCAGCAAAGCCAAACGGAGGCAATAAGTCTTCAGTTAAAAAGAATTTTGTCCTAATTTAGATTTAAATTCCAAGAAGACAGAATTGACGCTAAAAGGATTTCATGATATTTGCAGAAATGGAAATAGTTCCATTTTGTGAAAATTAATTATTGTTTATAGCGAAGCTTTGGATACCAAACCCTCGGAGGAGCTCTGGGGCTTCCAGGTTGTCTGGAGAAGCCAAGGCTTGTTGCCTGATGAAAAGCCCAGTCGCTGGGAGCTGCTCTGCATCTCCTGGAGAGGCTCCCAGCCACAACGAGGGCTTCCAAACTTCGACAGATTCAGTGGTTTGTCTCACAACGAAGCACAAACCCAGGCAAATCTGCAGCAGTTTTATCCTACAAACTCTCCGCTCAGACCTCACCCACGGAAAGGTTCATAAACTTTCTAAAAGGCTCAGCTCAGAGTGATGGTGAGATGGTACCTTCATGCTGAAGTCACGGGGAATTAAGACTTACAGTACAAACCAGGAGAAACTCCGGGTTTTCAAGGAAGAAAGACGACAGCTGGGAGGGGGTTAAATTAAATTAGCACAGCAGGTTAAAACCTTGCTCTTTATATAAGTTGAATCACATCACAAAGCAACAAAACACAAACAAAAGCAACGTGATATTTCTATATTGAATGAGCTTTTTGACAAGCAAATAGTGCCCACGGGGTTGGAAGCAGCGTCTCGGGACTCCCGCCTTTCACGGCTGCTGCTGTGTGATACTCGGCAGGTGATTTCCTCCCAGCTTTAAACTCCTAAAAGTAAATAAGGGAGGTTAAATTAGGGTCATTTGCAGACTGGAGTGAATCCGTGCACTGGGTTTAATAATATTACTTATCTTCCTACACGTGGAACTAAGTTAACCCACGTTCCTGGAGAAACGTCACCGGCTTTGGTGAAAGATGTGCCGAGCACTGAGCTTGAGCGTGCGCCAGGCCCGCACCTCGCTTCTGTCTCAGCTTTCATTCAAGTCGAGCTGGAACCAAGCAGAAAAACTGAAAATCATAAACGACAACAACAAATGTGCCAGTTCAACTCTGAGGTTTTCATGCTATGGCTTATACAGCCGAAGCAGCGCTGCAAGACATGGGACCATCTCCGTTTGCACACCACTGGTTTGGTGCCAGAGTTTCCGAGAGTGCTGTAACTGAAGCTAGCCACGAAACTCACCTCCAGGTACCAACCCTGCCACAAAGTGAGGTGCTCAGGCCTGCCTGCTGTAGCCACATCACTGCGTGGTAGGGGCTTCCCCATGTTAGGAGGTGACAGTACCCTCGTCCAGCCTGTGCACCACACGAGTAGATAACCAAGAGGGCCTAGCGTGAAAAGCGTGGGCCGTGCAATGATGCCACTGTGGCTGTGATTTCTGGTTTTTGGCTTTCCAGGTTGCATCACAGCTCTCAGATTTCCCTGACTCAAAGCTGAACTGACAGAGCGGGTCTCGCTCCGCAGTGAGGGTGACAGAGAACAGGGCTGGAAGGGACTGTGGGAAGGGACTGCTCTAAGGCAGGATGAACTCATTCCCAACATTTGACCTTTGCAATCTTGACAACCCAAAGATACCAACTCTGTGGCCTCCCCGAATCATCTATGGGATATCGAAGGCTTTGCCTCTGAAAGAGAGAGAGAAAGAGATGGGCCAGTGAAGGACAAGCCTCTGCGCCCAGCTTTTCCCCATATCTCACTGCTAACTGGTTGATTATCTTCCTTTGTACCCTCTTTGCCTCTCGCTGTGCTGTTTCAAACAGAATAAACCCGGCAATAATGAACCATCATCAAACTGGCAATTGCTTCCTGCCCGGCTTACGTTAGCAGAGAAAGAGAAAGCGAACGATGATTAGTCGTATGTCTGCACTCAAAGATAAAACCCCCGAGCAGAAGCCATCTGCCGAGGCATAAAATAATAATTCTGGCGCTAGCCTTGTCTGAGCGCGACGCCATCAGCTCTCACCGAAGCACAGCGTAGTGCGGGCCTAATGCTGGCTTCTAGCAGGTGGCCCGTAACCCTGTAATAAACTCCCTGACATTATTGATTTTTCCCCCCAAACCGAGCCCTTTTGTCTAACTACATTAACTTGTGCTTACTGAGCATCTGCGCGTGAGGCAGAATGCGCATAAACCGCGGCTCATTTCGGTGAGCATTCGCTGCTCTAAATGTGCCCCCGGTTCCCCGAGCCTGTCCGTGCACGCTGTTATCTGCTCCGATGGGTTATTTCAGAAGTCAAACCCAGCACTTGTTAGTTATGGGTGCTTACAGGGAGCCCTCACAAAAATATTAACTAGGGGGAACGGAAATATGCTTCCACTGCTAATTACGCACACAATCAGCCCCCCAAATAAGACCCCGGCACGCCATTACCATTGCACACCTTCACCCCAAATCTGCCCCTGCTCGTTTGCACGTCTTTCCAAAGCACGTGCCCAGCGCAGCCGCCTTTGCCTTTGCTTTGCTGTTCGGAGGTGCATGACAGTGCCGAAGATCCTGCTCCCTCGGCCAACCCCATGGCCAGCGTGGGACGCGCGCTCTTCTGAGAGACGTGGGAAGGTGCCCAGGCTGGGCTTGCTGGCCATCCCCTGAGCAGGTCCTGCTGGGGTTCGTGGGAGTGGGGCATCGCTCGAAGGGGAAGACGTGGCCCTTTGCAGCCCGAAGCAAGCTAAAGCCGAGGTCCCAAGGCATCAGCTACGTTTCTGCGTGGGTTTGGAAGCAACGTTACTGCTTGAGGCGAGCGGTTGGCAGCTGTGCTCGGGGATCTGGCAGTGGCGGTCCCTCTCAAATGCCTGGCTACCAGCTTTAAGTGCAATAAGCTTTACATACAGACTGGAACATCGTTACCTTCTCAATAAGACGGGCTTTTTTAAAAAGTGCTTTTCTGGTCAGGCATTACGTTTGTATCTGTGCACGGAGAAGAAGCCACCTGAGGGGTGTGAATGATGATGATGGGGCTGAAGAAGAGTGTGTCCCTGGGGCTGCCAGTGTGGGCAGGGTCCCCGCAGGCCGGGCAGGTCCGGGTGCCCTGTTCGGAGGAAAGGGCAGGTCGCCGGCCCCGCTGCCCTGCCTGGAGGAGGAGGAGACCTCAAGGACCTCAAGCTAAGCTTAAAGGCAGAAGAGGTCCAGTGGGGGGATGCAGGTCCCACCTGCGACCTCTGGGGTTTGCCTCTCCCGGCGGTGGGTGCCGCGGGCACCCGTTGCACCCCCAGCACAGAGGAGTGCCCGCTCCAGCCGTGAGCCCTGGCGTTGGCGCCCTGGATGCCACAGGGAGCGAGCTACCAGCCGGCAGCCATGAATCAGAGCCGTGCCTGGAGAGGGGGTGGTTTGTGTTTGTGTTGGCAGAACCGGCGGCGAGTGGCGGCAGGCCCAGACAGCACGAGAGGCCGAATCTGGAAGGGGCCCTTTGCCGAGGCAGAGATCAATGGGCGATGGGAGGTTTAACATCGCGGGGTGACGGTTCCTGCCAAGAGCCCTTCCACAGTAAAACCAGCAAATCGATCCGCCGCCCGCTGAGTAACTCCAGATGAGGATCGCTCAGTTTTGCCTGATAAATACGACCAACAGTTTGCTGTTCCTTTAGCAGTGGTTTAAGAAAAAAACCCAACACGATTATACTTTCCTGTGCAGTAGAGAATAACATTTCCCTCCTCGATTAAGAGGGGGTCACACCGAACACTGGGTCAACACTTGGGGCAGCAGAGAAGGGCAGGGACATCCCACAGGAGCTTGGGAAGAGTAAGAAAAAGGGCAAAGAAATTATCACTAACGAAAAAAGCAGCGGTTAAGCCAATTCTAGATCAACAGCCCTTACCATGGCCCTGGGCATCCTAGGAGGGCTTTTTGGGACTGCGGCGTAGTCTCGGACAGACATCTGTGGAACACAGGCTGGCCAGAGGCCGTGTGTCCCCACTGCCGGGAGCAGTCGGGATGGTGCTTTGTGCCATCAGGGATCAGGTTTGTCCCTCTGCAATCCAGAGAAAGCTCATCCAAGCTCCCCATCCAACAGACACAGATCAATACCGTGATGAGAAAGGGTGATTTTGGGGGAAGTGGGGATTCTTCTAAAGCTTGAACTCATTTGGGAGGATCTTTATCACAATGGTATCTGACATGGATGAGACAAGATAAGCCATAAGTTTGGCGTTCGCAAAAGATTTTTTCACAGAAATGGAGAATACGGTTTATTCTATTTCTTATATTAAAGAAGAAAATGCACGATGGTCTACAAACAAGAAAGAACAGAAAGACTATGCCCAGGGACCTTGACAAAGACCCCAGTTCACAGGTGGCGTTAGCTGGTGTTGTTCTGGAGTAGCCAGTGAGATCCATTGAGGTCAGTGGAGTTAAACTAATTTAAACCGGGAGAGAAAACAGCCCTCAATGAAACCCAGGAGATATTGAGTGCACTAGGCAGAGCTTGGCTGTCCATGCTGGGACAACCAGGGTCCCCGCTGGCCCCGGTGGCAGCCTGCATTGGGGTGTCCTCTCCTGGATATGCTCCTCCGGTTGGGTAACAGCAAGTCTGGGATGTCCTGGCAGGGACGGGGCAGCTCTTGAGGGTTATTCAGAGTCCTCACTGCCTCCTCTGACCTCAGGAGCTGCCTGCCCGAATTCACAGGGATATTTATGGTGCTGTTTTTCTCTCTCTCCCGGCTGTGTTCTAGTGGCCAAGGGACTGATCCTTCATGGGGCTGAGCACTCTCTGTTCCTGGAGCAATGGGAGTCAGAGCATCCATCTGGTTTCCATTGGATTAAGCCAGGATTTGATTCTCTAAGAGAATTTCTATGCAAAAGTTTTGCAGGAAGCATGATTCCTCAGTTAACACGAGTTTCCTGTGCCTCATTTATAATGTTAGGACAGCGGCCCAACAAAACTGTCATTGTCATTAATGATAATTGCTTTGTCCTCTTTCCCGAGCTCCTGTGGGATGTCCCTGCCTGTCTCCGCTGTGCCAAGCGCTGACCCAACCTGTGGGGTGACAATACATCAAGTCCAGCCGTTCAAATGGCCTTTCCCTGAATGACCCCGCAGACCTGCAACAGGGACACGATCACATCAGCGGGGTTGGGTGCCCCGTGCAATGTTTCCTTCAGCTGCGCTCATTAACCTGTCACCCCTTGGGCTCCGCCGTCCCGGCCATCGCGCAAGGAACAGGGTATCTGGGTGCCAAAAGCAGAAAGCTGCCGTCAGACTTACCTGTCCCTGGAGAATATCCCTCTGGATGGAGAAGGACATAGCAAAACAGAAGACCGCTCCGTCTGTCTGATGCAAACCAGAGTCTGGTTCTTCAGAGCCCCACTCTGCTCCCCCGCAGCTGCAGTGGGCCTCTGGGCAAAGGGGATCCTTGGTCTGGGCGGGGGAAAAAAACCCCAAATAGTGTTATTTTTTCCTCCTTGGAAGGGAATCCCACCTGGGGTGGGTCCACACTGGTGGGCGTCTCACTCAGCATGGCCAAAGCATGCAAGGAGGTGACTTTCTGGCACCAGGAGAGGAGGCGGAGGCTTCAAGAGCACCATGGACCAACCAGCTCCTCACTTCTGGCCCAGCGGGTGAAGGGGTAAAACAGCCCAAAACCACTCAGGCTGGCAGGGAAATATGGCTTATCCACGGCTACACGGTGGCAATCCCGTGGACCGAGGGCAAATTCCCTGCTCATGCTGTAGCTGTTGGGGTGAGACCCCCACACTCATCACAGCGGCTTCTCCAGCGCCCAGGACACCCGCGCTCTTCGAGACCCAAATACAGCTGCTTTCAAAGCTCATCTGTAGTCAGTTTTACAATATAAAGTGTCTTTGTTTAGTCAACAGAACCACTAATACATGTGATTTTGTTGTTAATAGAGCTGTAAGAATTTTAAGTACCTCTTGGGAATGTGTCATTTTTGGTTGGCTTTTTTAGGCATCACAGGGTGCTGCGTTTGTCTTTGTAAACAAGTATTGAATAAAACATTTTGCGCACAGCCGCACTTTGTACAAGTGTCATGCAGGTTTCTAAAGTTTCAGAGAGAATAAATCAACTGCAAACTGCTGCCTGGCAGTTGACTTCACTCCTTATAAATAGCTAATTTGGACAACTTCTCTCCGCACGTCACATGAAATTCAAATACTGTGCATATCGTTAATGCGGTCACACGAATCAAAACTGCCAGAGCCTCTTTTATAAGCCTGGGTCGCCACAGAAATGCCACAGCCCAGGGCAGATCGGCTCCAGGTTGCTCGCCCTTCCTTTCGGAGGCGATCCTCGGGAAGCACCAGCAGGTCACTGCACTGTGCTGCGTTGCCCCAGGGGAGGAGCAGGAGCCCCATGGCCTGCGGCATTGCCTGCGCGGTGGCCCAGTTCGCTGCTGGTTGTACTGGTTGGCAGCCATGCTCGCTCAGACGAGAATTAGGCCCAAACTCAGCCATGAAAACCAACCCCGGATTAATAAAGCCAACGGGAAAACTTTACCAAAGTAAGGGTAGATTGCGCCCGGGTGTGTCGGCTTTGCGGCGCTCGGCGCCGGGCAGCGGGCAGATGCACAGCCGTCCCTCCTCCCAAAGTGCAACGCCGCTGGTCCAGCCCTGCTGAACCTCACGTGGGAGGAGAACTTACCTGGTCCTCCCGGGAGGCTCTGAGCACCGCGCAGGATCCATCCGAGCTAGCCCGGAGCTCAGCCCAAAGGCTCTAATCCTGGAAGGTGCTGAGCAACTCCGACTTCTGCCACTCGTCTCTGGATTTTGGCACGTGTTCAGCATGAGCAGGATCAGCTCCTTGCTGTAATAACCAGGGGAAAGAGGAACTCAGCTTGACCGAATTCCCCCCCCGCCCCCCAATGCAAAAATGCTGTACATTCCTTTATGCAGGTTTCCATAGAGTTGAACTTCTACTATTTTTTTGTTGTCGCTGTTAAAGGGGTCAGCAATGCACTGTACAATGGGATCTGGCTGTCAGGAAATGTGGAGGAATTCAGGGACACTTTTAACATCTTGCTGGGGGGGTGGGAGGGCAGCATTAAACCCCTCAGCCTGGAAATCTCCCCACCAAGGAGAAGCAAAAAGCCCGGAGGAACCCCGGGAGAAGTTATGAAGACATACTGCTTTGTCGATCCTAGGTTTAAATAAGTTATTTCTTCCCTACTTCCTTTGTTAAAATATGATATTCGAGCTTTAATTGCTTCAATCCTATTACTTGTTCCTTTTAGCAAGTGATTGTGTAGCCCCTTGCCGTGGGGAAATCCCCTGACCGCGGTCCGTGTTATTTAGACAAGTACTCTTTCAGAAGTAAATGCCATTCTTAGCATAGGGAAGTACTTTAGGTCTAAAGGGGTTAAGAAGGCCTCCCTGCATTCAGAAACATGCAGGGGTCCCACCGTGCCAGTTCCAGCCTTTTAAACTCTTTCCAGCTTTTTTTTCTTGCAACAAATCTGTCTGACTGCCACCAGGACATAGGAAGCGTGTGCCTGTCAAAGAAATCAAGTTTACTTTTTCTGACTTGTTAACAGAGGCAGGGTATAAATAGAGCTAACTCTGCTCAGACTATTAGCATTTCTCTTAAAATAAGGGGGTAACTTCCTAGGACCTTTCATCCAATGAGGTCCAGACCAAATTGCACTATCGACAGAGGCAGCAAAGGAGCTTGCTGAAGTTTTAGCAGAAGTCAGGTGCATTTGGGTTCCTCGAGAATTTAAGGCTTACCAAAAAGAAAAAAGAGGCAACCCCAAGGAAAACAAGAACTCCCTCCAGCTCGGTCACTGCCATTGCTCTGGAGAAGTTCTGAGATGTTGTTGGTGCTGTTCACTCGGTGGATGTGGATCTTGCTGGGGAAGAGCAGTGTCCTCTTGCTTCTGGAGGTCTCTCTGAAAGGGAGAGCTCTACCTCCGATCCGGTATTCCCACGCTGGGATATGCCCCAATGACATGAACCCCAACCTGTGGGTAGACGCCCAGAGCACTTGCAAGAGAGAGTGCGAAGCTGATCTGGTGAGTGATGCGCTTTTTCCTCTCTCGGCGTGGCGGGCGACGGGGATTGTCGGTGGGCTTCTTTGCACCGCGGTCCGTTTCCATTCCCGATAGAAAGGCGCCGGCACTGTGCAGGGCTTGTGGTGCAGACAGCGCGCGTCGTTAATTGACCCGTGACCTGTATAAAATAGAAAAGGTTTGATGAGTTATCAGTGAAGTGGGGAGGTGTGTGGCAGCTGTCGCTTATGCCGGTGTGGGTACAGCACTCGCTCCGTTTGATCGCTTTCCTCGCTTTCTTGTCAAAAGAAATGTCCGAATTTGATACCCCAGAACTCAGCATGCCTTGGGGCCGATCCATAGTATTTTAGCAGTGTCACCGCGTTCTTTGGTGGAGGTGGCCATCATCAATGCTTTATATTCCTGTGGGAATCGTGTATGAAATCATTTGATTTAACGTGTAAAGCATCAGCCTTTGCTGCACTTGAAACACGAAGCGTGCTTGGAGTGCAAAACAGGGGCATGATTAAAATGACCAGGCGGATGTTCTCTGTGATGCTCCCGGCTCAAAATGTGCTTAGCTTACAACTCTCAAATTCATTTTTCAACCTGTCAGCACTGCCAGCTCAAGCTGGCATCTGAAAATACCTGCTCGTCCTGCCTCTTACTTCACGTCCAACAGCAAAGCTCCTGCAGCCCAAACCAGGCTGACAGCGACGCGTACCACGCTGAAAAAAGTCACTGGGTTTATGTTGTTTCTGCGCTGCGAAAAGGAGCTTGCGGGGGGGAAAACCAGAGAAAAAGGCTGGCCACCAAGTGAACAAAGAGATTTGCTCAGATGGATCCCGTGTGTTACGGATGAAGGTGCCGGTTTTACTTTTGCCATTCCCAAAAAAGCCCCCTTTATTTCAACTACCAGGTGCAGCAATGAATACTAAAACACTTGCAGAACCCCAGCAGCAGCAGCAGAGGACGTTGTTTTAATAATTTACCGGTCACAAACTGAAAGCCAGAAGCCACTGGCTAAAAATGCTGGCTTTTGCCTTGGGGCAGCGCAGAGTCCCGGGACCTCGCGCGGAGCGAGCGGTCTGCAACGCAGCCAAGGACTCTGCTTCCAGCTTCGCTCAAGCCACGCTCCGTAACCTCAGCCCAAAACGTTCCCCTGTTCTGGTTTCTAACTTTGCTTCTGAAACTTAGTAATGTGCCGCTGGAAATGGGGAAAGAGTTATGTTATTAGGTCATCTTTTTCCCAATAAGGAAAGGATACTGGACTCGGGGGAAGCTGTTTCGTTTGGTAACTTAAAAAACATTTTGTTCTCACTTACGGAGAAAGCCGTTGGATTTCAGGGGGGTTGTAGAGGTTTATCACACGGTGGAAGTGTGCCCCATTGCATACACGGTAGCAGTGTTCACGGTCCCTTAAAGCAATCCATAACAACACAGCAGCTGTGATCACACATATCAAATACCTTTTCTGCACAGAAGATGAAAATTCTGCTAAAATTAACTGCAATTTAGAGCTGACTGTAGCTGAGACGGGGTGTAATAAATCACTAGAAGAGCGATGCTGCCTTTGAAAATAGGACTAAAATAGGACAGAGAAGCAATAATGAGCTGTTTGGGGTTTGTTTTTCTAAATACCATAGAAAAATTATTTTCGGAGCAAGAATTTCCTTACTTTCGAGATATTCTATTATTTCCTCTACAATGTGAACAATTACAAATCCTTGGCAGTTTCACCTCCAAGAGTAGGCTGTTAGTCTCAGGGAATTCAAATAATACTTTACATACTTCTGTGGAAAATAAGAAGGATTACTGCCTACAGCCATATGATAAGACTTTCCATCCGCTCTTGTTTCTCAGGGCTTGTCCTCAGGCATTTCGGAGAGCGCGGAAGGGGGGTTGTTGGTTCGGTAGTCAAGAAGTCCACGTGACTCTAGGAAAGATTTACGGTGAGGTTAGCGTTTAAGAAACAGAAATATATTTTCCTTCTTGAGAGTCTTCTCCTGAAGCACTTCAGAAACTCCAGGGTGTTTAGACACCTCTCGGGAGGTGCTGGAGGGATGTTTCTACTCATTGCTGGTGGGGACACTGAGCTTTAGACCACAGACATGCGTGGCAGACCGGGTCTCCTGAGCTAACACCTTGAAAGTTTCTGGGCTCTCTGCTTGCTTGGTCTCTAAAAAGGACTTTACTCTGTCCCCAGTAACAATTGGGTCATTTTTTTTCCCTGCAGGAGTGCGAGACCTTCGAGAAGTGCTGCCCTAATGTCTGTGGAACGAAGAGCTGCGTGGCAGCTCGGTACATGGACGTCAAGGGGAAAAAAGGGCCGGTGGGAATGCCCAAAGAGGCAACCTGTGACCGTTTCATGTGCATCCAGCAAGGCTCAGAGTGCGACATCTGGGACGGGCAACCCGTCTGCAAGTGCAAGGACAGGTGTGAGAAGGAGCCGAGCTTCACCTGTGCCTCCGATGGGCTCACCTACTACAACAAGTGCTACATGGATGCCGAAGCTTGCATCAAAGGCATTACACTGAATGTAGTTACCTGTAGGTACCATCTTACCTGGCCAAACACCAGCCCTATCCCACCAGAAACAACAGCTCGCCCTACTACTGCCTATTCCGAAACAACGGTCGTTGATATCTTGCCGCCTGCTCTAGTGAACAACCCCGTCCATCAGTCAGTCTACGTGGGAGAGACTGTCAGCTTCCTTTGTGACGTTACAGGGAGACCCAAACCAGAAATCACATGGGAGAAGCAGGTCGATGGGAAAGACAAAGTCATTATGAAGCCAAATCACGTCAGAGGGAACGTCGTGGTCACCAACATTGCCCAACTGGTCATCTACAACACCCAGCTCCAAGACGCAGGCATCTACACCTGCACCGCCAAAAACAGCGGTGGCCTTCTCAGGGCTGATTTCCCTTTGTCAGTCATCAAAGGAGAACCCACATCCAAAGAAGCTTCCCAAAACAAAACACATTTTCCAACCGATGAGTGCCTGAAGCAACCAGACAGCGAAGACTGTGGGGAAGAGCAGACCAGGTGGTACTATGATGCAAAGAAAAACAACTGCTTTACTTTCATCTATGGGAACTGTAACAGCAACCTCAACCACTTTGAGACCTACGAGAACTGTATGTTAACGTGCATGAATGGCCCAATCAACATTTGCAACCTGCCAGCCCTCCAAGGTCACTGCAAGGCCTATGAGCCCAGATGGGCCTACAACAGCCTGACAAAGCAGTGCCAGTCCTTCATTTACGGCGGGTGTGGAGGCAACGAGAACAACTTTGAGAGCCGGGAGGCCTGCGAAGAGATGTGCCCGTTCCCAAAGAACACGCACTGCAAAGCCTGCAAACCACGCCAGAAGCTGGTGACAAGCTTCTGCAAAAGCGACTTTGTTATCCTGGGCCGGATAACAGAGCTGACCGAAGACCAAGACTCGGGACATGCCCTGGTGACAGTGGAGGAGATTCTCAAAGATGAAAAAATGGGATTAAAATTCCTAGGGAAGGAACCACTAGAAATCACGCTTTTGAACATGGACTGGAGCTGCCCATGTCCCAACATGACCACAGTGGATGGCCAGCTCATCATCATGGGAGATGTCCACAACGGCATGGCTGTCCTACAGCCAGACAGCTTTGTGGGGACCTCCAGCATCCGGCGGGTGCGGAAACTCCGCGAAGTCATCCACAAGAAAACCTGCGAGCTTTTGAAAGAGTTCCTAGGATTGCATTAACCTCCTTCGCACGTGTCAGCCTTCCAGACCCGTGTGTTACGTAGGGCTAACAAGCGCTAGGCTAGTGCACAAACTAAACAAGCTGTTTGAAGATGCACCGTAGGAATTATGCAGAACCCTTATTTTAATCCATTAATGATGCTTAGCAACAATGTAGTATGGTCTTTGGCAAGCACGTAAACCAGCAGCAAAAGGCTATTAATCTTGCATTGAAATCAATTCGTCCATATAGGAGTGCCATTTAACTAGATGACTCACTGCGGTAATTATACAATTTTTATGTAGCTTCCATCATAAATGACGGAATTCATAGCATTTGTTTAGCTAATTGATACACAGCTAAGTAATATATAATGTCAACTTATTCTGTCTCATTTACAGTATGGAAATGTTATGGTAAGTCATTATAAGTAAGTCACACTCGTCTCCTCATAGCAGCACTAATATTTCAAGAGAAAAGCCTGTAAATTATTGTCTATATTTACAATTGTGCACATTTAACCAATCTATGCATTATGAGATCGCTTCTTTTAATTGACATTTTCCTAGCAGTTTTCTTTGGATTGTACCTCGTTTTTAAATGGCAACTACTACCTTTCTTGCAATCCTTACTGGAGAAAAAACTCCCTTGATCCTATGCCCGGGACAACAGGTCCCTGTAGAAGCTCAAGGCACAGTCTCACCCTGAAACGACTTTTCTGTCATCAGAACAAGGTCAGCAAACACCCTCCTTCCATTGCACTGCCCTATTTTTGGTTTAATCAATATATTGTCTATCTCAAAAAGTCCGACGCGGAAGGACGGCAGCGTGCTGCCAGCTGTCTTGCTTTTGAAAATCCTTCACACCTGAGCATATGCAGCAATTTATTGCTTATTTTCATTAGAAATCCTGTTTTTATAGGCGAGAGAGTAAAGTCAAGAGGAGCCAGAACAAAATTAAAACCAGAAAAGTGCAATTTCTGCAGCCTGCATTACACAGACGCAAAGCTGCTGAAACTGAAACGCACAGACACAGACGCACAGAGCGGACACTCTTTAAAGACATTTCTCAATTTGACCCTTTTAGAGCATTCTTTCGAAGCACAGAAAACGTTTTCTGCCAGGCCACTGTGTATACGCCTGTGAATAAATACCCTGAGAAAGACAGCAGGGGCTGTGGGTGTGAGCGCGTGCGTACACACAGGATTGATCATTTTAACATTCGCGTGTCCAAAAAAATGTAACATTTGCCTATGCAAAAAAATCCTTAAATAAAGAAAAGGCTGATCCTGGAAAAATCCTGCCTGGCTAAGGGCTGTCATTGCGGGGAAGGGGGGAGCGCGGCGCGGCGAGCCTCAGTGCGGCTCTCCGTTTGGTGGGCCCAGCGAGCCGCTGCAGCGGCGCCCTGAGCGTTGTGCCTCGCTCGAAAGGCCGGGGCCAGGCTGGACCGGTGTCAAGACACGGCTCGGGGAGAGGAGGGAAGGTGCAGCGAGCGCTACGCCGTGGTGCCATCTAACGGGCTCGCGGCGGGGCGGGCGGTAGGACGGCGGCCGGTGCCCGGCGGTGGGCACGTGTCTGCTTTTGCAGTCATCTGCTGGGGCCGGGTAGGGGAAGGGCTGCGGGACGGAGATTAAACAGGCAGATGCTGGGCTTCAGCGTGCCACGCCAGGCTCCAGACCCCCCGAAGCCTTCACACGTTGGGTATTCCGCTGTTGCAGGGAGGGGGGAAGAAAGACAGTGAGGGCAACGACGTTGAACCAGCTGTGGTTTCTGTGAAGGCTTTCCGTGCCCTGCACCAGCAGCTGAGCCACGGGCAGAGACCACAGCGCGATGGAGAACTGGGCTCCTCTCCCAGCGGTCTGGGCTTTGGTTACGTCTGAAATGCTCCAGCGACGGGAACGGATCTAAATCTCCGGTTCTTTGTATAATTTCAGAAGAAGCTGTGTGGGAGGGAGAGGAGCCTGGCCTAGACTTGCTGGCCAAGAAAGTACCTGCTTGGTTTTTTGTTGCACCTTTCCTAAGTGTACGTGAGAAAAACTCCAATTAAAGGACCGTAATGTTTGTATATATTCTTGTGAGGACTCTTTTCTGGAGCCAGGCGGTGCCAGCCCCGCTGCCCTCCTCTGCCGATCATCCCTGGCTGTGGCAAGTGCCGCTGTTTTGATGGCTCATCTGTCACTTTTCAAGGAAGCCGTAGGAAGTGACATGTTCTTGCCATAATTTCTAACACAGAGGCATTGGAGGATGAAGGCTTAATAAAAACTGGCTTTATATGGCTCTTCTTTTCCAAAAGCTAAAGGCTTTTGCAAGTGTGGGAGTGTTGGAGTGACTCGGGAGACATGTACCCGGTTGCTCCAGAAGAGCCGGGATGGAAACGGAGCTGACAGCAAAAAGCACACGATTCATCGCTTTTCCAGTGAGCGCGTTACAGTGCTTAAGGTGGGGGGCTAAAATGCCGCCCTAACTCTTACTCCCGGTCAACCCCCTGGGCACGAAGCACGCACTTAAAGTGAAGCGAACGTGCAAACGATCTGCTGTGCTGCGACCGAGGCTCGTGCAAGGTGTGACACGTCCCTCTACCCCCTTTGGGCACCCAGTCCGGGCGTGCACGGGCTTGCTTGCACTGGGCATCCTGGGGGACATTTTGGGTGAGTTTTCCAATGCAGCGCAGCGCGAGGGGGCACCGAAGAGGCCAGCCCAGCTCCCAGGCACGATACGGCCACGCTCGTGTAGCTCCTGCCCAAACCTACGGAGCCGGGCTGCTTCCGAGCCCCGCGGTGCCTGTGGGACGCACAGACCAGCGTCAAACCCAGCCGCCATCCCACAGCAGCCCCGCACGGGGATGCGATCCCAGCTCTGCTATGGATCAAGCTGATCCGTTCAGCTGCTCTGGCCAGGATGGTCCTGGTGGCCAGGATGGTCCTGGTGGCCAGGATAGTTCTGGTGACCAGGACCAGTTTGGTGCCAGCAAGCAGCCCCGTGGTGACAGGTCACCCAGAGGAGACAAATATTGGACATGACCAGCCCCGCTGGGAGTGACGAGCCGCGCCGCGATCCTCCCAGGGCTCTGCTGCACAGAAACACCACCTCTGCCCCGAGGCGGAAGGAGCAGTGCCGCGGGCATCCCCTCGCCCGCTCCGGGAGAAAACCCCTCCCTCGGCCACCCCGGGGGGCACCGCACCTCCCCACGGCGTGGGACTGACCCTAACCCCGAGCCTCCCCACCTTCTGACCTTGAAGAACTTAGCTCCCCACTCAAAACTAGTATTTTAGTTCAGCCTCTTATTAAATCCTTAAGAAGCCTAAAATTCAAGTCTGAGCAGTCAGCCGGCCTGAGGAAAGCCTGCGCACAGGGCCAGGCGCTGAAGGATGTCCTTACACGCGGCTCCTGAGCAGAAAATCCCTTTTGGGTTGCTCACGCGCTCGGTTTTCTGTCCTGCTCGCCAGGGGGCATCTCTCAAGGCTGTCAGAAAGCGGAGGGAAACACCAGTATTTAAAGTTATTAAATGTATGAACGAAGAGAGAGAAAGGGCAAAGCCTGCGTGATTCCTCTCCGTGCGCGGCAGCGGGCTGGGAAGGGGCACGAGCACCTGTTTGAGGCTCCGGGGCAGAGCAGGAGGAAGGATGCCACCTCCAAAGCCACGTAGCCACAGCCACACGTGTCAAAGCTCTCCTCCCCGCGCGGACTCCAGAGAAGCAGCATTTCCCGCAGACACCGCCACGGGGAGCAGGAAGGGAGCAGAGCCACGTTAGCTGGGTTCAAGACCTGCAGGACCTCCCCAGGGCTCAGGGACCGACCTGATGGACACTTTTGGGGGGGGGGGGGGGGGGCAGGAGGACAGCGCAGAGCCACCGGCACCAGCGCGTCGTGCCCACCTCCCCGGCTGGAGCGAAGGTGAGACCCGCAAACCCGTCAGCGAGAGCTCAACGGAGCCCCATCCAGCACACGGATCCGAAAATGAGCCACAGGTTACTGGGAAAACCGTCCGCGCTCTACGAACAGGGGGGTGAAATCCCAGCAAAAGAGCGATGGCGTGCGGCTTCTCCCCGGGGGCGGCTGCGAGAGCGCGTCCAGACTGTGCACGGGGTCCGACGCACGGCACAGGCGGCAGCGCGGGGCGCCACGTCGGCACGCACGGGGCCATGGGTGGGCGACTGCAGAGAGATAGGATCCTGCATCACCGCCAAGCCCAGAGCAGCTGAGGTCAAAGGAAAGAGGAAATTGAGCGTGTTCTCATTGCAGGGGCTTGAGATGAGGTCAGGCAGAAGTTTTTATGGGCAACCAGCTCCAGAACTGGGAGCAAACAGAGATGATGACGCCATTGGAATACGATTCAGACGGCAAAGGTATTTAAGAGCTTAGCTCCCAGTTGTTGTAAAGGGAATTAGGGACCCCTGCGAGAATTACCGCCTGGCCACAGGTCTCGGTTCCTGAGGGAGGTGGCTGTGACGAAGGTCACGCATGGCTTCAGCCACCACCTAATGACTTCCTGCAAAAGGGAGGAGTAATTCAGCCGGCACCAAATTAGCACCTTGCACCACGGGACACACTTCCTCCACCTGAAGCACCTCGTGCCCCGGTTTGCTGTAATTCCTGTGGTGTGCACGTGCCGTGAAATTCTCTGTGTCAATAATTACCAGGAACAGACGATGGCCAAGCTGGGTACCCACACCGAGGCGGGAGGGAGCCAGGTTTCCGAAGGCACAGCTGCGAAAATGTCACCCTGAGCGAGAAGCTCGAGTTTAGAGCCTGTGTTTTTATACCAAACATTTAGTGTTTTCCCCTTTGCCGGCGCTGGTTACTGATTGACTACAAGTGACCTCCAACTGCCTTATTGATTTACAGCGGCTGTCAAAGGACAAAAAATGAGCCCCATGTCCAGGATCTGAGAAACACTCTGAATGGAGGTTGCACAACTGAATAAATGTTCTGCCAGCTCTTTAAATCTTGGGGGGAAGGGGGGGGAAGTCAGCTTGAGCTCCTAATCTACAGTGTAAACACCAGTGGGATATGAAGATAACGCTGCAGCACCAGCGGACATATCTATTAGCCAAAAAAGCCGCGCAGCCTGTTTAATTCACAGCTATTTACGGCTGGGCAAATGATGTGACATTCAGGCCTGAGAGTTTAGAAAGCAAATGGAAAGTCTTCCCAAGGCTGCTCTGCAGGTCAGCTTCCAAAGTCAGGAAACTCTCTGATTTTGGTGTCTTACTCTCCGATTTTTGGTGGTTTACTCTCTGCACGTCCCTATTACCGCCCTTCCTCTCAGCCAGCCCTGCGCGGTGCCAGCCTGCGCTGGCGCTCACCCACCCAACCGCGGAGCTGAGCCCAGCCAGCACGGCTGGGAGGGTCTCCTCCAAACCTCAGCTTTGCTGGTGGACACAAACCTGCGCGTGCCGCAGAAGCCCATGGCCACAGCAGGTCTGACAACAGCATGGAGAGCAAAACCCAATGGACACGGACGTCCACATTTCAGGATGATGGGCAGTTTGGAGGGGTGGGAATGAACCTCCTCCAGACCCCACTCGGTGCCCTCTTGTGTGATCCTCTGGGGTTTACAGGATGGAAAGGGCCATGGGTCTTGTCCCACCTGGTGACTCCTACCCCCTCTCATTAGTCCCAGCGCTGGCTAGGAATGCAGGAGGAAAGGAGAAGGATGGAGAAAAGAGAATGAGGAAAAGGTTTATCTAGAGGGAGGAGGGGGAGCATTTTTGCACCTTAAAGTGTCGTGACAGCACGGTAGCTGGACTGGATTAGCTGGTTTCATTAAAAGGAACTACCCATAAAGGGGTTTGTGCCTTCTCTTCCTCCTCCGCTCTGCTCTTAACACACCCAAACCAAGGGGGTATTGTAACACTTGTAAAGGACATGACTTCCTCTACTGCTTGAAGTAAATAGAAAACCAACAGTAATAAGTCTCCGGGATCAGGTGGTATTCACCCAAGGGTAAAAGTACTCACATAAAAAGTTGCTTAACCATTAACTGCAGTGGATAACCTTTGCTTCAGTCTGCGGCAGGACCGGAGGATGGAAGGTGGGGACACATGGGGCTAATTTTAGAAAAGGGTTCCCATGGGCTGGGCGTGAAAAGTCAGCAAGTCTGGTCCAAACTGTAATAGAGGATAAAACTCACAGCTGAATGATAGAGATGATGTAAAGAGGAAGAATCTGTGGACTTCAACAGAGTGAAGTGATGCTCCGTAACACAACTTTCTTTGAAGCGGTCATGAGGACAGAGATGGTCCAAGCTGATAGAGCTGACTTGGATCAAGGCCTGAGAGCAGGTTCCTCACCCAAGGCTTTTACCGACACTGAGCTGTCCTGCAGGGAGAGGTCAGGTGTCTCTTGAGCCAACAACTGGTCGAAACATCGGAAAGAAAGGGTGAGACCAAAAAGTCAGTTTTCACAAGGAAGAGGAGTTATGGGCAGCGTCCCAGGGGACCTGTGCGAGGGCCTGGGCTGCCTGATGCAGATGATGTGGAAGAGGGACGGGAGAGGTGGGTTACAAAGGTTGTTGTTGAGACCAAGTTAGGGCTGCAAAAACGCAAGCTGACTGTGAGGAGCTGTAGAAGGGCATCGTAATGCCAAGTGACAGGATGATAAATTAGCAGATGAAATGCAATATTGATTAATATACATGGGGGGAAAAGTGAGTCCTAGCTGTGCATTCCTATGATAACTTCAAACAAGCTGTTCCCATTCAAGACCTGGACGATCTGCACATGGATCTGACCAGGGTTGGGGGTCCAGCCTGCCGCTGGTGCACTGGCAGCCCCCAGAGCAGATCCTGCACGTCGCACCTCTCAAAACAGCACCAGCAGCTCGATGACTTGCAACACTCCCATTAACAAGCACGAAAGCCTATGGACATCTTAAAAACCCAGCACCACTTGCACATGGTGCTCAGACTGGGTTAGTTACTGCCTTGCTAAGAAAACACTACTCGCTATTAGAGACTTGCTCCTAAGATCACCAGATAAATCTCAGCCGCCTCCCAGCCCCATAAAGTCAAATCTTGCTAAAATAAGAACCTTACCTCCATCTGCCCCCACATGCTGCCGGAGGGACGACAGTCACAGTCACAGTCCCTTCCAACTCTGGAGCCCCGAGTCTCTTTAGAAGGTGTCCCGCAATTGCTGCATCTACGGTGCTTGGGGAAGACGATGGAAATCGCAAAGCTCCATCTGGAAAGGACTCCAAGGTTGGCCTTGGCCAAGGCACTCCATCCCTGGACAGAAAGCAGGGTGCAACCAGCATACTGCAGACAGCTGTGGGGCTGAGGGGGTCTGGCTGCCCTCAGCAGGACTCACCATCTGAACAGGCAGCGTCAGGTTCTCCATCCAGCAATGTCCAAGATAGAATTTAATTATGCGAGCCAAAACCAAGCACCGGCACCCAACTGGTCACACACACAACTGTTGCCCCCACCATGGCCTCAGCACGGAGGACCCAAGGTCTTCCTCACATCGTCCCATCTTCCTATTTTTGCAATATTTGGGGTGCAAAGGAAAAAAAAAAAAAACCAAAAGAAACCCCAAACCCCTCATCCCTCATCCCTGAAATGATGTCAGACGGCTGGAAATTGGGGCCGGAGCGTCCAGCTGCTCCCAGCGCCTGACACGAGATGGCGTGTGGCATCAGGGTTTGGGGACCTCGCACTGACACGGCGGCCGCCGGGTTTATTTGCCTCTTAAAAGCGAAGCATCCTCCAGTTCTGGTGAGGTCTGCCTCGCCCTGGTTGATTGAGCTGTTTCACTGACACCGGGCTGTGTAATTTAGATTTTCTAGGTGACAAGCAACCCCCTCCCCGAGCGGGAGGGCCGGTTCTCGTTCGACTGATTTCATCCTCGTCTGGTTAGTAATATAGCAGGAGAGATTTTAGGTTTATTGGGGGGAAAAAAAGACATAGTAGGGAGCGTGATAAGGCAATCAAATCCATTTCCAGAGCTGCAGGAAAAAGACACAACGTATAATTTATTTGAGGCCTTTTCTCTCCCTGTTTGCAGATTGCACAGTTTCTAAATATATTGGTCCAGTTATTCAAAATTATTCATGAATCTCTTCAGTGAATAATACTTGACCTGCAGATCATCCCAAAAGTGAATATTGCAATCAAATTCTCCATTTCTGCTGTAATTTATTGCAGCTAACAGATGTATACTCCTCAGGTAATTAACTCAGGAGGAAACTCGAATTGTATATTTGATTATAATATTTGCAATTCGCAATTTTTACTGTGCTGGCCAGCTCCAAAAGTCAGCTAATCAAGCGATGGGCAGAAGTATCTTATCCCTGACATAGCGAAATTGCTACTTCTCTCAGGTGGTTTGGGGGAAGGAGCAGCCGTTCACGTGCCCGTGTGACCAGAGCGCTGGAAGGGCCATGGATAGAATCATAGAATCAAAGAATCATAGAATGGTTTGGGTTGGAAAGGACCTTGAAGGTCATCGAGTTCCAACCCCCCTGCCATAGGCAGAGAATCAGCAGAGAACAAACACAGATTAAAAGGAAAAAGTTAATGGCTTTCTCAGACCTACTCATCTAACAGGTGGGATAAGCAGGACTCACACCAAAATCTCCCTGTCTGTTGGGTCTCTGATGATGCTTTTCCCCTGAAAATACCGGGATCAGGGTGGGGTGGGTGTTTTTCTCCTCCACTGTCCAGCCCATGTCTGTGCTCGGGGGGTTTTCCCATGTTTGCATTATGGGGCTGCCTGGAAGGGGGCCACACCGCAAACAGGGATGGAGAGCTGCGACTCACCTGGGGGAGAGCTTACAGTCCCAACAGAGGGGCGAGGGGACGGGGCGGGTGGTCCCTCGGCCCCACGGAGCGTCCTCAGCCCCGCGCGTAGAGGCTGAACCGCCTTTCTGCGATTGTCACTTGTTGGGCTTTTGGCTACAGAAATACCTAAGCACGTTGGCAACCCAAAGCATTTAGGGAACATGACTCACCTCTCAGTGTCACAAACTTGGCTTTAAAATCTTGTTATTTCTTTTAAATAAATAAATTCTTGGGTGTTTTGGTCGTTCTTGTAATTTGCCTTCAGATGGCGGAGCCTTCCAGCGATCACAAGTTTGCGCTTCCCTTTGCCACCACCAGCATTAAATGTATACTCTTTTTTTCTCACTTTTATTTGTGAATGGAAGTTTAAGGTCTCACTTAGTCACATAACCTCCAAAGCAGGAGCTTTCAGAAGTTTATCAACCGTGAGGAGGGCCAGGAGGAGCGGTGTTGCCACCTAGGGACCTTCCGTGAGCTCTAAACGAGAGGTTTCTCCGAGATGGGATGCTCTGATGCGTTTCACTCGGGTGGTGGCTGTAGGTGTGCTGGGAGGGGAGCAGGTTTTGGAGACGGTCTTCTTGGCTTGGCTTTTGTTTGCCTGCAAAATTATTAGCCCTTGTGGCTCAGCAATGGGTGCCAGGCCGAAATCCCGCCCCGCAGCCACCAGCTGCCTCACAAGCGCCGTCACCCACCCCCTCCGCCCGGGATGATATTCACCCCGAGATGCACCTCTGCACCGGTTACTTACCGGTTCAATTTTTCATGTTTAGCCATAGAAGTTTTTCAGCAGACAAAAATTGAAGGAGGATTTGCTGCTCCTACCCTGGCAGGAAGATTTACACATCAGCAAATGATTTGTAACAAATCCGGTGTAAGATAGATGGAGCTGCTTCTCTTGTTCACAAATTATTCACAGACTATGGGCTTGAAGAGGAAGGAGTTTTCTCCTTGCTTTGTAAAATACACACACATGCATTTTTTTTATTATTATTTATGACTACTTTCACTGTAAAAAACACTCCTGAGAACATCTTTTGCAGAATTATTGCAGCTCACAGGTTGTTTAGTTGGTGATCCGGAGAGAGGACAGGTTTGGATTTTTTTTTCCCCTTTCTCCTTTTTTTAGTAATTGCCTTGACCAGCGAGACTTTTGTCACGGGTTTGAGCCTCTGGGCATTACGAGGTCATAAAATTTAAGTTTCTGGCCTCCGCTTCTCTCACCGGGCTGCTCAAGGGAGCATATCGCAGAAACAGCTCCTGGATTTTGCTGGGCAAGCGCAGCTCCTTAAATCGAGCTCCAGGGCAAACGCTCCGTTCGAGATTGCATTCCGCAAGCGCTCACAGTGGTGCAAAAAAGCGCTGTTTCTAGAAACGTTTCTGGCAAGAAGAGATGTTTCTAGAGCCTCAGGTGCCGCCACAGGAGGAAGCGGTACGAGATGCACACACAAATAGAAACAGGGACTCCCGACACCCTGAAGGGCTCAGAAGGATAATTCTAGCAAAACCTTTGGAGTTTTGCTCATATTCCGTATTTCTCATATAAGGGACTAGTTGTCTTTTTCTGGATCAGACTTTCTTTTCTCTGCTTCCATAGCTAGAATTAAAATGCACCTCCACGTTCTTGGCAATGCAGTGAGGGGGGGGGCAGACCCTCCATCCAGCTGTGCTACATTCAGGTGTCATTTGGAGTTTGCCGTCTTGGCCAGCCAGGCAAGCGAAGCAGCTCCAAACCTGCTTCTCGTGGTAGCCGCAGCCCGCAGGAGCCGCACGGCCCTGTGAAGCCGGCACGGCTACAGTCTGCCTGATAAAACCTAACAGTCCATTAAAAAACAACAAAAAAAGATAAATGTTATATTTTTGCCCTGAAGATCCAGCTGCTGCTAGGTGCTAACTAGGTCACCGTCCAAATCCCTGTCTTCATGGCTCGCGTGTTCCCGATGTGAGCCCGTGTGCCTGCGCCGCGTTTCGATCCGCGCGCATGGCGTAACGTACGCCAAACTCACTGGCCTGTGAGCTGAGCAAATACGCGACTGGTCTGCGACTGCGTTACGGGTAGGAGCAGATGGGTTGCTGGCTTAAATAAACGCATTTGCAAACTCCTCTCGGTCTGCTCACGGGACGGGGTGCAGCCCGGCTCCCGCACCCTCCGCTCACCCAACCTTCCCCGGCCTGGGGGTCCCGTGCTTCCGCTTTTGCATAAAGAAAATCTGGACACAAATACGTTTTTGCAAACGTAATTAAAAAAAAAAATAAAATCTCTTTTGATTAGTAACTTACGAGTGAAGCGTTGTTTACGTTCATGCACTGCTAATTGGAAGCATCCACAATATGAATGCGTCAGTCTGAGGCAGAGCAAAATAGGCACAGAATAAAAATATCTCCAGTGACCCGGTCCTGCAAATGCTGAGTAACTTTATGCTCTGGAGCAGAAGTGCCTTGAATAAAGCCATATTATGCATTCCTTTCGGAGCTGCACATAGGGGATGGCCGGAGTTAGCGAGGGCGAGGGGGCGGAAATAAAGAGCTACATTTTCCCTTATTCTGCTCTTGCGTCCTCAGCCGACAAAACAAGTCAACGGGCTGGGGAGAAGCATGCTTGTTTGCTTTGCGGCTGCTCGGGTGGGTGTTGCTCATTCCCCTGGGGGAGCCCATTTCCACCCAGCACGGTCCTCCGTCCTGGCTTGACACGGCCAGCTCTCGCACAACCATACAGCCCGCAACCTGCCACCGCTCCCCGCACACCCGGGAGACCTTCTGCTGGCGAGGAGGAGAAGGAGGAGGAGGAGGAGGAGGAGGAGGAGGAGGAGGAGGAGGAGGAGGAGGAGGAGGGCACGCTCACGTGGCTCATCAGCTGCCTGCGCAAAAGCAAGCTGGTGGTTTGAGCCCGGTTCCCAAAGCACAACTGCCGAGTGCCGGCACACGGCGGGCTCTCAATGGCCACCTTTGTTGGCAGCCACAGGCAGGAGCGCGCAGGAGCTGCTGACGTGGCACCCGGCTGTGTCACCTTGCCCCGTCCCCGGCTGCGGGAGCAGCGGGAGGCTGGCCCGGGGAGAGAGCACTTCGGCCACAAGCAGGGGCTCCCACCACCTCCTTCCTAATTTCTGTGTTCGCTTTTACATCCTAAAATAAAAAAGAAAGCCAAGCAAAGAGCCCGGCAGAGGAGGGAGACGGTGGAGGCGTTTCCCCTTCGCTAGGTCCTTCCTCTTTCTCCAGTTCCTTATTTCCCCCCGTCCAGCCTCTTCCCCCACCTGTTGAAACGTGGTTACCACGACACGATGACGGAAAAGCTGCAATTTTAATGTGTGAAGCTGTTACAATTTTAAATAATTGCTCTAAACCAAAAACAATCCAGAGGAAGAAAGCGGGGGTGGGGGTGGGGGGTGTCCCCACAGCACCCAGTGCCACCGGCCACCCTGCTCCACTCGCCGCCCTGGCGCTTCTCGGCAGACACCCTCCCACCCCGGCAAAAACCAATGTTTATATTTGTCACCTATATTTTTAGTGCATCCTAGACCCAGCCATGCCCCGGCCCAGCCTGGTGGGCCACCTGCCGTGCTGAAAGGCTCCTCTCAGCAAACGCTACCTCATTTCTGGAGGGACGGAGGAAAGAAAAGTCCCCAAGTGAATCCTGGCAGGAGCTGGCGGCAGGGTCCCCGTTTCACCAGTCCTTCAGGTTCTTCCAGTTCACGAGGACAATGTGCACAGCAAAGGCGTTTGCTCTGCCAGTGCCCTGCCAGTACCTGACCGCCGCAAAGGCAAACAACTCTCACAGCAGCAAAGCACCGGCGCAGACCCCTCTCCCCGGGCTGACTGCACCACAGAGGGACCATCGGGATAAATCCGTTGGGTTCTGGTGGGCTTTTGGAGACCGCTTCTAGGAGGACTTCAAAGAGTTACAAGTAATAATGACCAATTTCCAATTTTCCTTCTTTTTGTCTCAACTGGCTCATCTCCATACTTAGGACACTGTTGAGTGTTGCACAGCAATTAACACCTTTGCTGTGGGTACTGCACAGCCCAACTCATCTCCAGCAAAAAGGATTTGTGCCCCTGTATATGCTAAGCGACAGTCACTGCCATTTCGTCCCACTTGACACCAGGTCCCTTAAAAACATCCCCATAAAGCAGCTGCCCCCGTTTAAGGACATCCCAATCACGGAGAGGATATTGAACGGATGGAAAGCAAGTACTACTTTCTCTTTTCCCATGCTGTGGGAGGGATGGTGCATTTCTCAGGAGAATAAGGCCAACCTTGGTGGTGCCAAAGTCCATGGCTCACCTCGTCCCTGGCTCCTCCACCTCTCCTCTGACCTGTCCCCACCTCGAGGACGGGGACAGCGATACCACACGGGGCTTTTCTAAGGATCAAAGTCTGTTGCTGACCAGGAGGTGCTTTATGACAGCAGCACCATCGTACCCCAGGGTCACCCCGAGCTCTCAGGCGAGAAGGAAACCTCACAGCTCCTCTGCAAGGCACAGAAACGGGGTTACACCTCGTGCTGACGGGGAATGGAGGCCCGGAGAAATGGGAGCCGCTGCTGGAAGCCAGGCGCAGGCGAGCACAGTGAGCAGGTCTTATCCTTTCATTCCCGCCTCTCCACAGCGTGATTTATCGAGTGGTTATGAGAAAAAAAAAACCAAGTAAAGAAAGAAATAACTGGCTAGAGGTTATACAGCCTGGGCTCCCCTCTGTCCTTCAGCCTGCCCAGATGGATGTCGTTACGGGGAAGGCTGGGAAGGCTGGAGATCGGATACAGCCCTCAAGTTGAGGAGCTGTAACAGGGGAGTGAAAGAAAAGGCTTTGGATGAAGATAACTGCAGCAGTTATATGACTAATCCCAACATCTACAGACATTTTCACCCCTGCCTGTAAGAGCTATGTGATCCTAAGCATGCTTAAGGAAAACAACCCCGCTCTGGCTAGCGGATGACTAACTGCTTGCAAATAATACAGGTATCTTTTTATATATGAGAAAAGACCAAAATACCCGAGATGACAGGGCCCCAGAGAAGGGACTCACAGCCGGGCACTCGAGCACAGCTAGCTCTTTCCAAAAGGCAACCGGGAACCGGACGACGCGAGACCTGGCCGCAGCACGCCCAGCCAGAATGGGCCTTTTGTTCGAGCAAATGCAAACGTCGTGATAGGGAACGGGCCAGTTGCCACCCCGCGGCAGTGCCCCCGGCGGTAGGGTCGGGCTGACCAGCCTCAGCTCTCTCTAGAAAATACGCAAAGCCAAAATCCTAGCTCTAACCACTCCGACTTTCAGAGAGAGTCAGCTCAAAGTCACTCTCACGGATGATCCCTGTCTGCGCTTACGTATCGCTCATTTTCTAATTTCGTCAGGCGGATATTTAAGTATGTGGAGTCCGTTTGTGCAGGCATCAAAAAGCCGAACACATTGGAGATCTCAGACTGAAATGTATTTTAAAATGCATTATGATCCGCATATTACCCACAGCACATGTGTAGAGAGGAACACTTTCAGTGACTGTAAAAGGCAAAACTCTTTCCTGCGTAGTTCAGGTTTCCCTCCCCACAGTTACCCCCGTTGTAGGTGAACAAGGTCATCATCCTCCTCTCCATCCATCCTCCTCTTCTGAGCCTCGGTGGACACGGCGGTAGAGCCGAGTGAGCAGGACTGTTTCAACAGCAGCAGCGGTGGCCACGGCAATCAGCCTGGGAAGGGCTTTGGGATGCTGCAGGAAGGAAAGGGATAAAGTATATGATATTAGTACAGCAGGACTGTTTACAAGATTCAAGAGTCCCATGTTGCCATTAACAATTAACTCTAGATCAGCAGAGGAACACCGTTCTCTACCATAACTGTGTGTATTTTTAGATAAACATCTTCCACAAATGTTTTGTAAAGGAATCTTCTTTGCCTAAAGCATCTACTGCTTCTCAAGCCTCCAGTGGTACAGCGTAAACCGTGTTACTGATAACGATTGTTCCTGCATTTGTTTCTTGAACACAGATCACAAAATACACAGTTTATTTGGGAGTGTCTGTATACTCTTCTATTTCTGTCCTTCTTTATTCAACCCCGTAGAGTAAAACAGGCAACAGCGAGTCCGGAGAGGGACACAGCCCTGCCCTCAAGAGATTACAGTCTCCCTCAGATAATACACTGCAAATTATACATGGTGAGGCACAGACCTCAGAATGGGGAGAACAGCTTGGTTTGGGAAAGCCACTAAGAAAAGCAAGTTTTAAGGAAGACCTCGAAGGAAAACGAAAAGAGAAATCAAGAGGGGGGACCCAGGAATTTCAAAGAATAAAGAAGGCAGGAGAGAGTTTGTACAGCAAAACGTGTGGAAAAGGATTGGTTCGTAGAGATGACATCCAGAGCCTACATTTAACCCATGTTCTGACACCAGACTTCGGGCAGGGAAGCCGCTTCAAATATTAAATGCTTAAAACCACAGAGACCCCGAGAAAAGATGAAAGACAACCTTACTGACCTCTGAAAGTTCACCACCCCCAAACGCATGCCCTCTACTGAGGTGATCATCAAGTCAGCCTTGCTCACAGGTCTCCGGTGTCACCAGCAGCTTCGCTTACCTCCCACCAGCCGCTGCCACGTGGCACGCTCGGGGACAGCACGGCAATCCGAGACAAGGGGGGACAGACGGCTTATAGCCCGAGCAGCCCCACCACGTGAGGCCTACGCTCCCCTCCTGCTAATTGGGCAGGTAGAGTACCTCCTGCAGGAGCTCATCAAGGCTCTGCCTTCGTTTGTGGACTCAGCTGGGCGGGAACAAGCGCGGTAGACGCGTTGCAGCGAGGACAGCGCGGGATGCAAGCGAGGCAAGGGCAGGGAGAGGGGACACCGTTTATTAGGTCAGCTGGCGTACTTGGAAAAACGAGACATGCTTTCAGGCGCATAAGGCTTCCTCAGGTCTGAAATAGAAGCAATAACCTTAGAGCTAAATACAGGTTGAGAATAATTGTTCTGAGTTAAACTTCATTATATTAATGAATTAGGCAATTTGAGAGAAAGGGTGATTGGTTCCTGTTGATCAAAGGGAGGATACGAGCCAGAGGACAGCTGATAATGTCATTTATGGCACAAAGAGAGGGCGAGAGAGACAGGAGTGATTATTGCCTGGGGATGGCTGGTGGTAGCAAAAATTATAATGTAATACGCAATCAATATCTGAGTGATTTTTTATATCCTCGACTCAGGAATTTTAGTACTTGGATTGTCTTCTGAAGCAGTTTTGTAGACCTTCCGTGAAGGTCGGGAGCGAGAGGTCAGAGATGCAGCGGCTGACCTCTTGCCGAGGGTTTCTGACCCCTCTCAGTTGGTAGGAGGTAACTCCAGTTGGTCGCCTGCAGTTGCTGCCACCAGACTGCCGAATGGGAGATGCGCACCGCACAGACAGGAGGGCGGTGGTGGGTCTCGGTCCTTCTGTGTCACTTAGAAATCCGATTCCATTAGGCAGCTGTGGTTAACTGCCAACACTTCTGAGTTCATCCCTTAGATATTGTGTTTCCTGTGAAGTGCCAGTCCCAGGGAACCTGTGATTTCCCGAGGACCTAAATGTTCACATAAAAATGAAGTTCTTAGCAGACTTGTAGAGAAAAGCTAGAACATTCTGCAATCTATTTAACTCTATACCCAGGAGATAAATTGATATAGTGCGAGGTTGATTATTATTTACGCTTACCTCATAATTTCTAAAATATTCTTGGAGGCCTGAATCACAATTTCTTGAGTGATTTGGTTTGGCAATACTGAAATGAGTCTTTAAGGACAGCACTGACAGTCTAGAAGGCGCAAATGGAGAACATCGTTACGCGTTACTTAAAAATTAAATATCAATTGTTCTCAAATAAAATACGATCTATGGCTCAAAGCAGTTAATAAATATGAGATTCACAAATACCTGAAAAGTAGGTAGTTTTCAACAGGAGTCAGGAATTCCGCACTCTTCCCACTAAACTGCCAAACGGCGGTGCTGCTCGTACCTGACTAACCCTGAGACACGGGCGGACGGAGAACCCGTTGGCTTCAAAAATAAGTTGCAGTTATCTCCAAGATCGGAGACTCATCAGGGAGTTAAAGGCTCAAGTATGGGCTTAAAAACACCAAAACCACTCAAGACAAGGCTGAAGCAATCTGTTGCAGCGCGGGCAGACAGTTCGCAGCACAGCCAGTGGCAGAACCCAGCAGCCCCGTCTCGCTGCTGGCACAGGGGATGCTTAACCTTATGGTCTAATGAAAATCAAAGGGGAATTTGTTTTAGTTTGTAAAATCTGCATGCAAGTCTAATTTTGACCAGCGGCAACTTCAGTGAGTGGGCTGGTGTAAAATTTTCACATGATTTGTACTGGAGGAATATATACTTCCATATCTATAGAAACACCCACAGAAATTCTTTTACAGAATCACAATAGTCAGTATGTGAGATCTCACTGCTCCGGAGGCCTTCTGCTCCGGCGGCGGATGAATCAGGCTCTATATCCCATGGACAATGAGAATCAAGATTTTTATATGCACGCCTTATTTCACAATGTAAAGGTCATCTAATACACGTTAAGTGAATCGTACAATGGAGAAGACTCTCAAAGGCCGCAGCGACTAAAGGCAATAAGAGGAGGGAATGGTAGGTCAACCTCAGAAGATGTTCCTGTGGTGTACAGAAACTGAATGAAGTTCCTTATTGACAGCAAAAAGACAGCACTAGCCAGCTACCGTCTGACACTCGCTGACAGTGAATTTCAATGGAGACAGAGGAGGAAACAAACACAGAAAAGGCAGTGACTTGCCCAGAGTCGGATCTGGAGCGCGGGGTGCCTGAGTTGTCATCTGTCATACCATGTCCTTCACTAACCTGCCACCTCCCATTTCCATCAACGTGACTAACAACTCCCGGGCTGTTGCGGTACCGGATGAGGCTGCCCAAGCAGCAAATCCGTGAGCCTCTGAGCAGCCAATATAATCCTTAACTGTACTCTGACATTCAGTAGTTCTTTACACTGTGTCTTTGGAGACAAAGCGAAGTCAAGCGAGCCTTAGCCTACACGGGGCGGAGGGAGAGGGTACCTCTCGGTGGCTGGAGCCTCGCGTGCCGAGGTCTCCCACGGCACAGCAGTTTCCGGCATGGAGCAGTTTAAGAGATGAGGTCAGAGAGAAGTGGAGTCTGGGTGAAAAGAAGAGCGGCATGAAAGCACGGTGCAGCAGAGCAAGCAGCGAGAGGCAGCGAACAAGGGGAGCTACGCACGAGCCGGTCCTTCTGAGGATGCTGTGGGAGAGGTGGAAAAGATGAAGGCGGGGGTTATGGGTGCAGTAGGGAACGAATACGAATATCTTCTGCCAAGGGGAAAAAAGGTTGGTTTCCAGGTCTGTTTTTAATTGCATTAGCCTGTCCTGTTGGTATAACCTTCTCAAAGAAGCGCGCAGGGGCACTAAACAATAATTAAGGCACCGCATTCCCAGTGTTCCCTTTTGGTTTATGCTCTGGGTAGTCTTGAAGCAAAGGGGAAAAGGGAACGCAGCCCAACAAGCTCCACGAGGGCACGGAGCTGACAGACTGTTTAAATGTAATGGTGTCTCAGCTCTCAGAGGAGGAGAGGATCTCTGATTTCGGGCCTCTGACGCGCTGAATTACCAAATGAAAACTACAGCAAGTTCCACCAAAACTGCAGCCATCAATACTCCAGATTGTTTTTAACAAACAAAAGTTGACAGAATAAAGAACGGGGGTTGAGGGATGTCTGCACTGTACGCCAAGGTTTTTCTAAAAATATTTTACACCTGCTATTCGTTCCGCACACTGATCATATTTTGTCTATGAGGTAGAGAACTCGTAGTGCCAAAGGGAATGTGGTTTATGTTCCCAAGTCTTAATGCTTTTTCCCTTCTGTAAGGCAAAACTCCTTACTACCCTCGCTAAAATAAAGCCAAGAGGACAAAAGTCATCCGCGCGCTGCCACGGTAACAGTTTAACCGTTCCTCTCGCTGATCTTTGGAAACAATCCCTTCAGCGGGATTTTACAGCTCTGGCACTTCGATTTAGCAAACTTTTTATGCGGCTCATGAGAGGAATGCAGCCAACTCTGTACACTCAATTTAAATCAACTTGCTGATGATATAAAAAAGAGTGCTGAACCGCCGGTTTGCTTCATCTGCTCCAAAACTACCAACACAAACTCCGAGGTATTTATTCCTGAAACGTTAATAGAACAGTCTGGGGCGTCAGATCAGTAAATGAACTCTGGCTTGATCCCATGCCGGTCCAAAAAGCTGATTTAACAATTAGTTATTTGGTGACTTGATATTTCAGAAACGCAACTGGGCTGTTTGCTACCAGCGGGCTTTTGCAGGTTGGAACACGGCGGGAGACGGGGTGCAGAGCACGGGGCACGCAGCCACGCTGCCGCTGGGGAATCACCTGCCACGGCTCTCTGGAGCAAGAGGTGGTACAAGCAATGTTTAATAGCGTTCTAATTTTGCGTGGTGAAGGAGGGATGGATCTTTCTGTGGCTTACACCCAAGTTCTCGATTCGTATAAATTACGATAGCTTAGTTGAAGTTAAAAGAACTACAAAACTTGTACTCACCGAGAGGGCAGCGCGCCCGCCAGCCCGTGCCCTCCGGATTCCCATCCGCAGCAGGAGCCTTTGAGAGCAGGACGCCGTGATGAAGCACTACGTATTGTCAGCTCCACCTGTGAGCGGGCTCTCCTTTGCAGAAATAATCAGATCAATTTAATTTTGGTGATCGCTACTAGACTTCTGATCAAAAGTGCGTCTACCCACAGAACACATGCAGCAGAGGCCGTCGCTGCCTGTCGACCCCCCTCTGCCCTGCTGCGCCACGACACCCCTGAACTCACTTTCACGGGTCTCAGATTACCATTTTCAAAAGTTATCGGCTTGTGCTGAATTGAGTTGAGCCGTACAGCTGAAAGCGCTTTGAACTTGTGCTTGGGTGGGGACCGGGAGGGAAGAGACAGGACGCACTAAGCAGCATTGAGGGGGACACACACTTAAGGCTTTACCCTTTTCTTCACTGTAAATTAAAGACATCTTCCGAGGTTTAACTTACACTGGCAATTTTAAGGAAGTAAATTGCATGTTCACATGAGAAAATACAAAAGAACTTGCACAACTGGGCAAATGCTTCCTTTTCCCCCTTCCCCCCCGTTAGGTCCCCGCTCCCAAAGCAAATGCACTTACCTGACCGCAGTGCCCAGGGCTGAACGCTGCCTGGGCGCAAATTAAACCTGGCACTCGTTTGGAACAGCACATTGCAATGTAAATGTTTGATCTAACAAATTCAGCACCAAACTTTAGCAAAAGATAAACAAATGGGTGAAGCAGACTGAACAGAAAGTGCACGTCTTTAATTTCTATGAGGAGTAAGAGAAAACATCAAAAATCTTTGTATTTGCATTCTTTGAGAAAACTGGAAGCTCTCTCTACAGACTCTCTCCTTGCAGAGCACCATAAACAACCCACGGAGGACAAAGCCCTGCTTATTAAAATCTTCATATTAAAAGGCAATGCAAAAAACAACCTCGATTTCCAGAGATTCTTCCTTGCTGCAAACCACTGTCCTTCGTACGCGGAGCCGGCTGCAGTGGCAGTGAACAAATCAGCACGGGAAGAGGATAAGCTTGATGACCTTTAAGACAAATGATTTCAGTTTAAATCACAGGAACAGCAGTATTACAGAACACGGAGAATAGTCTCCACTGTCCGAGTTGCTCAACCTCCCAGGCAGTATAGGTATTACTATTATACTGTAAATACTAAAATTGTAGTAAGTCTTAAAGTCTAGGCGGACAAATAGAAATAATACACCGAGCTAACATTCTCCACTTTTCAGTAATAGATCCAATATTTTATTCTAATTCTTTTTTAAAGCAAAATCATCCACTTAGATACCAAATGATGCACTTTTGAGTTCTGTCCACTGATGTGCCCTTAGTGGAAAGATAATCCAGATGGCAAACTCGATAAAAAGGAGCAAGTTAAATACAGACAGACAAATGCCTAAAAAAACATTCGCTCCGTTACTGCTTTTGAATTGGTTGTCATGGCATTAGAAATTGATAGCATTGTCAGCCCCGTGTCTCCACCCTGCCTGTTTCTTCACAGCCTGACTCTGACCAAAGCAAAGATCTCACACTGGTGTTGAAAACCACCCTCTTCCTCACACTACTTGGCTATTTCCACCAAAACACTGCTTGCATCAAACCGGGGGTGTAACCGTGCAGGCAATTTACACTTTTTGTAAAATCAACCGCATCAAATAGGAAGAGACTGATCTTCAGCCTCAAAATCCAGTTTCAGAACACTAAAGTTCAGATAATTTTAATCCTGTGCCACTCCTGCATTTTACAATTCATCATCACAAGCCAAAGGACAATCTGCTTCGCATGCACCTTCTCTTTTTACAACTGGAATTGACATGAAAAATAAGTTGATGTTCATCAGATTTACAGATTAAGGTAAGTTTCTCTTTCCCTTGATGATGTCCATTAGGTAGGAACACTATTTGCTGAACAGACGGAAAAGAGTAAGGGATGTAACTTCAAAATAGCCCTGGAAAAGCTGAGTTGTTTTGCCAGCCTCCGAGTTCTTTCTCCTCCTACTCACATTCACATTTTGAGAATCTATTAAGTCAAAATCGGTAAAATCCACTAAAATAAAAACCTTAGAATGTCACATTGTTGTTGCATTACATTTATCTTTTTAATAGAGCATATAAAATAGAAGTTTACAATGAGTTTAGTAAAGGGTAAATCAGCACTTTTATTCAGTCTACTTTCTGAGCTATTAATCCCCAATACAGAAACAGACCGCTGATGCGCTGGGCTAGGACCTCTCCAGATCATAGTTCAAATCCATTCTGATGACAGGGAAAGAGAATTTCATTGAATCACCCGAGTCCCTTCTAGATACGTCGGATCACACAAAACCTCAACATTCGCACAGCTTGTAGTCTTAACTCTCAAGGAAAAAAAAAAAAAAATAAAATTTCCTCCTGGCTTCAGTGAGCCGCAGTTACAGAAAACAAGTGAAAGTTTGCTCAAATAATTGTAGGCAAGTACTTAATCAGGCTATGTGCTTTGTCAGTAGTATTTTAGGTAAAGCAACTCATTATTGTGGTGCATCAATAGAGCAACCCTCTCCATCGCTCCTTTGTGATGCACTGAGTCAGACTTTTTTGCATCATTAGCACTGACAACACAATAAACGCCGCGCTCTGATCTTCAGAACAGTAAAAACACAGACCACAACAGTCAATTAATTTTGAAGAATTTTAATACAAACTTAATATAAACTATTTCAGTCCCTCTTAACATGTAAGACACTGACTCAAAATACTTTTATACCTTTTTTCAAGTATTGCACAATGTAGGTACAAAATTAATATTTACGATTACATTTTCTTCCATAATATATAGCAAAAATCTTTAAACTTTTAACAGAAAATACAATTTGTGTTTCTTTTGAAAAAAGCAAATATTTCGTACATTTTAATTCCACCACTAAGGAATATTCTGTACACAACTTTTTATTTTTTTTTTTTAGAATTGATGTCTTTAAGATGGATATCTTACAATTTCAGTAAAAAAAATACAACATGAAGCTGCTGCAGCTGTCACAGATCACTGTAGTAAAAAGATATAAATGCAATACCATGTTGTAGAAACAATATATATACTCTGATATTTTACAAACTTTGTACTAAATTAAATTATACAATTAGAAAAAGACCAATAAACCCACCTATTAGTGCCAATTTTTTAATATATATACACATATATGTTTGCGGACATATATGTATACACACGTGAAAAAAATCAGCTACGTCCTTGCTATATCTTAAATACTGTAAGAGGCCATATTTTGAGAGTATATTTTTGTAATGTACAGTCAGTATAAAATAATTTTGTGCTTGGTTGGCAAATGAAAAAATGATGCATGTTGTATTTATCTAACCAAGCCTGAATGTATTCATACTACAAGCCTTAAAAAAAAAATCTCAAGAGGTGGAAAAAAAGATACACCCTTGGGTACGTGCATTTTAACTTGTACAATAGTATTTACTTGTATTTCACTTTCGTTTTATTTTTAGTTAGCCATAACTGGCTGGAATTGCTGGTTAGAATACTGCATGTTGTTCAAACTAAAATTCAAGCCATCCACAAAAGACTTTTCATTTAGACCTCCATAGGCTGCAAACATATCAAAGGCATTACTGTACTGGAGAGGACTGAGGTTAAGGGGGCTGTCACCAGGAAAGATGCTACTGGTACTACCTTGACCCTGCATGTTGGGGAAAATGAACTCCTTTGCGTTAGGAGAAAGGGCAGAAGTCTTCTGCTGTTGTTGTTGCTGCTGCTGCTGACTGCCTAAGCCAAGCCCGTAGAGAGAGTGCATGGAGGAGGAAAGGGCTTTCTGCTTCAACAGGTCATTGACATTCAAGCCAAGGTTGGTGGGAGAGGTGCGGGCGACCTTGTTGCTACGGCCGCTATTCTTCATTTTGGTCGAGCCAAACTTGGTGGCAGCAAATGTGGCAGTGGTGAAGGTTAAAGGCTGAGTGGAGCGGGGCATGAAAGTTGGGCTCACAGCAGCAGAGTGACCAAAGGGAGGAGAAGGAGAACTAGACACTGAAGATGCTGGGTCACTAATTGGCATGAACACCTGGGCCTCTGGGTTAAAGCTGTTCTTGATTTCCTTATCCAACTCACATCCATTTTCATTATCATCCACATAAAGCACTTTCACTGGTCCCTTTTCACCGATTTGGTATGAAACCTCAAATGGGTCAATCCAAACGCTAAGATCCTGAGGCAAGTTGCCACGAACATCATCAATGTCCAAACCACTCTCTTTGGATGCTTGTTCTATGACAGGGTCCACTTTCTCCCCTATATGTATACATCTAAACCCTGATCCTTTGTATGGCTTTTCTGGATACCAGTGCCCTTCATACTTCTTCTTAAGAAGTCTTTCAAGCTCTTCACCAAAAATGTTGACACGTCGTCTGGGAAGCTTATTGTACAAATATGAAATAATAAAATTGAGTGCTACTTGGATTTCAAGCTGCATAGCTGCTATGCCACAAAGTTTTAAGTCTGTTTCAAAACCCGAAGAAAGTGTTCAAGATGCCACAGGGAAACAAAATTTCATTCAAAGTGCTGATTCTAGTCGATTATTATCCTTCACCTTGAGTGCTCTTGTTCCTTTAAGAAAAAACAAAAGCAAACACATCCAAATAAGGAAAGTGTAAGATCAAGCTCCAAGGCCTATTCTTTCAGCTTCACTTTCTGCATGAAACAGGCTATTTTTAAAATCAAAAACGTGCATCACACTATTTATGTTCATGCCCGTGGAAGGTGAGGATGTCAATTACATTCAGAAGGACTTACAAACAATACTGCAGAAGATGCACTAGGCATGTGTTTACATATACAGCATGGGGCATTTCAAAATCACATGAGCTTGCTGTTTAGTTATTCACAAAGCAGCAAGGATAATTTTTAAGACATCACAGAACTGCCAAGCCTGTCAAGGGTTCAATTACCAACCCATATTTGGATGATTTATAGTACTCAGCTGCAAAATTTAGCACCAGACTACTAGTTTAGCTTGAAAGGTCTTAGTCCAAGGGTCATTTATCATTTTAAAGTTTGCAAACATATTGATTGCACCATAAGCTACAGAATTATAAAAATGTTAACAGTTGCTGTAGAAGATTTCACACAAATAACTAAAATTATGCAACATTTATTTTAAGTCCAAGCGAATCATCCACATAAACTGCGCGCTGGCAAAATTATGCTAACTGAAGAGAAAATGTCGGCTGTACATATACAATTCCTTATTATTAGATGTAATATATTAACAGATACTAAATTCATATATCGGGTTGTCTACCGTTCAGATTTCAAAAAGTTACTGCAGCTAACAGGGCTTCTGATAGCAATCGTTTTTGAGGCTTTTCTCCTTCTCCATGACTCCATTTTATATTTAATATAAAATATGGTTGCCACTCCTTCACAAAGGACAAAAGAGAAATTAGCTATCTAAAGTTAAAGAAGGGAAAAGAATCAAGTATTAGCACACACACCGCTAATGAAAATCCTGCAGTACCTTAACATAAAGGTACTCAACCACAGGAGACACCTTTGTTCAAAAAGTTCCAATGAAACAAAATATGTATTTTTTGGCTCAAGTTAAATGCCAAACAAGAATTTAAATTAAGAGTGTGCTTTTCTGCACTGCATCACTAGGAGCAAAATTTAGTGTAGCTGTCACTGAAGATTAGAGAAATCAAAGTCAGTATCAAAATCCTTTAACAATGTGAATACAATGCTTTTTTATTTCTTGCTCCAAACAATCTCCTTTTAAAGTCTGGAACCCTATTTCCAAGCCACTCGTGTTCTCCCCAACATGGTATGGGAATAGTTTGAAAGCCTGTACGATAAGGCGACCTTTAAACGTTTGCTGGATCAGCACTGGGTGGGGATAAGGAAAAGATCAAGGGCAAACAGAAGATATTTACAAAAGGGACACAATCAGTACAGAAAAGCTGATTGGGTGGTTAACAGGGTCATTTAAAAATTATTTATTAATCCATCTGTTTTGTTTCCCTTCCACCGTGTCCTTTAGGAATGAAATGATCCTTTCAATGCACACCGGGCAGACGCTATAGATTTTCCGAAGCCCCAAAACTGATCCATGCTACGAGCAGCCGGTCAAACAAATCAAGCTTGATCATCTCACCCTTTTATTTTTAATTATTATTGTTTTTATTATTATTTGGAGGGGACAGCGCTCCCGGGCCCCGGCTGAGGGCAGCGTGGGAGTTACATAACCCGGCGGCCGCCCCTCATTAGATGGCTGCTCATTAGGTTGCTGCTCACAGCCCGGCAGCGGCAGGAGGAGGAGGAGAAGGAAGGGCATTTTCTGAGCCCGTAAGAAAGAAAATGAAGTAGAGGAAGGGAGATGACTGGGGGGAGGGGTGGGGGGGGTTGGTGCAGGGCCTCTCTCCGCACACGGTCCAGCACCCCGGGCCCGCCGACACCCCCCGCCCCGGGGCAGCGTCCCGCAGGTCGGCTCCGGCGCTGCCCGGCTCCGGCAGCGGCTCTTACTCAGCCGGCACCGCTCACCCCTGCCAGCCTGACGGACCGCCCCGCAGCCCCGCTCCGCTCCCCGGGCCGTGCCCTCTCCCAGCCCCCTCGCTGAGGGGCAGTCGCCCGTCGCCCCCCACCCCCCCTCCCTTCGGCTCCTCTGCCGCTGCGCCCCCCACAGCACCCCGGCTCTTCCCCTCCCCCGCCTCACTCCCCGGCACCGCGGGGTCGTGACCGCCTCAGCACCCCGCGCTGCCCGCCTCACTGCCGGGCCGCGCCCGCCTCGGCACCCCCCCCGCCTCAGGGGCCTGGGCCGCCTCAGGCCCCCCGTCACGACGGCCGGGGCCGCGCCCGCCTCAGGGGCCGGGCGGTGGCGGGCTGCCTCAGCCTCCCGCTCGCCTCACGGCCGGGGCCGGGCGGTGGCTGCCTCAGCCCCCCGCCTCAGCGCCTGCCTTCGGCCTGGGCCCCCCCAGCACACACCCCCCGGGCCGTCCCCCCGCCCTCAGCGAGCGGTACTCACCCGTGTGGGTGTGCGGGGGGTAGTGCAAACAATCCCGGCGGGGGTGTGAGTGCGGTGGGGGGGGATGTGCGAGGGTGGGCGGCTCAGCACCCGACCCCCATCTCGGAGAGCCGGCTCCCTCGGCGAGGATGGGAGGGGAAAGGAAAGAGAAGACAAAAAAAAAAAAAGAAAAAAAAAAAGAGGGAGGGGGGAGGGTTGAAAAAAAAAAAGGGGGGGGGAGGGAAAGGGGGGGAGGGCTGCGCTGCTCACACCCCCACGACGGGCGCGCTCTGCCGCCGCAGCTGGGCTCCTTCTGCTACTGCCCCGCCGCCCGGCGCGCCCCTATATATGGCCTCCCTTCCCCCGCCCCCCGCCGCGCCCCACCGGGCCACGCCCACCCACCCCGCCCTCCACTGGCTAGCGTCCGGGCTGGCCCCGCCCACCACCCCTCAAGCCCCGCCTCTCCCCCCTCCCCTCGCGCGCAGGGCCCTCTGCTGCGCCCCCTTCCCCCACCCCGCCGTGGAGGGGCCGCTCTCTACGTCAGCTCGCTCCTCACCTCACAACACCGTTGCGTCACTGCCTACGTCAAACCCTGCCCTCGCGCCCCTCAGCTCCGCAGGGATGAGGGGGGAGGGGGCCCGCGATGAACTACATCTCCCATGATGCGGCACGGCATGGGGGGGGGACGGGGGACAGCCCGCGGGGAGCTCAGCAGCGGCGATGGAGGCTCGGCGGGGACCGGGAGGGAGGGAGGGCGCCCTAGGGTCCCTTTCGCAGGCGGGGGCGAGGAGCCGGGCTGCGTCCCCCAGGCACCGGCGGGGCTGAGCGAGAGCGGCCTCCCCTCAGCCACGGGCCCGCCGAGCCGAGCCGAGCCGAGCCGAGCCCTGACGGGGGATGGGGGGGCGGCCCCCCCTGACCGGCCCCTCACAGCTCCCCCCTGCTCCAGCCCCGCCGCGGCTAAAAATACACCCCACAGGTAGCAACGCTGACCGATTGGCTGCCTGCCCGCCCTGGTAGCCGCCTGATTGGTCAGTGGGTATCGAGGAGGAAGACGTCAAGGCCCAGTTTTGGGGGGGACAAACGTTGACGGGGGGAAGGGGGGAGGGGGGGGCGCAGCCGGCGCCTCAGCGGCCGCGGGGTACACTGTGAGGGCGGACAGGCCCCGGCGTGGGGGAGTGTGGGGGGGTGGACGCGGCGGTGGCCCTCGCCCAGCGCCGCTGCCACCGAGCCCGGCTGCGGCCTGCGGGGAAGCGGCGGGCGGCCCGGCCTTAATTCTAACGCGGGACACGGCTAAATGTCGGGGGAGCGGCGGGGCCGCCCCCTCCCGCGCCCACAGACATTGGGGGTGAGCCCCGGGCCCGGCGGCGGGAGAGCCGGGCCCCCTCTCTTCGTTAAAACATCGCTCTTTTTGCTCTTTAAATACCACTTGCGGGTGTTACTAGGACCGGGGTTGGTGTGGGGAGCTTCACACCGGCGAGCAGCACCCGGATTTGGAGGACAAACTGCGGAGGTTGGGGTGGATTGTTTTTGTTTTTTTTTTTTTTTTCTTTTCTTTTTTCTTCTCCTCTTGCTCTGTGTTTGTATAATAATAAAGCATTTTGGCATAAACGCTGCATGGGCCCCAGGAGAGATTTGGAAATGCCAGTCAGAAGAAATGCCAGAACGTTAACCCTTTGGAGCTTAGAATATATACGAGACTGTGTGGGAGATGGGAGCCTGAAAACCGAAATGTTAAGGGAAGGAAGATAGCAGGCGCAGCGCTGGGGATTTTCCACAGCTGAACATTCCTGCTAGAAGGCCAAATTCATTGTAAAACGCACAGTTTTTACTCAGATGTATCAATGTTGATGCTACTAAGATCGCAATATTGCAAACAACTTGAAAATCTTCATTCAGACTCAAAACGCTTCTGATTTTTTCCCCTATTTTTCGTTCATTTTTAACCTTAAAGGGCTGCATGGGCCTTCAATGAAAATTGGGTCATCTGTTATCACTGTGCACCCCAAATGGAAAATAAAATAGGGAGATTATAAAATTGCAAGCATTGGCAACTGGGAGACTACTGAGAGTTGCTGTAGCACAGCTGGGAATCCAAATGAGAGTCTTGGATTTTTTTTGTTTAGAACAAGTTGTCATTACTTTTACCACAAAAGTTAAGAGACAATGGGAAATAACTACTGAAACAGATAAGGTGAAAAGGCAAATACAGTAGTTGTTGGTTTTTTTTTTTCCTTAATTAGAACTTAGAAACCTCCCTGGTACAGCAAACACTGAACAAATTGACAGATAACATCAGCCGCGTCAGTGAACGGTTCAACGCGGTACTGTGCTCGGCTCTGCGCTGGCGGGGGTAGCAGCAGCAGCAGATTGCCCTTTGAAGTGGGAAAAACTGCACAACTCCGTAGATCGATGTTTTCAGGTGAGATTTAGTAAGGAGCTTTACAAACCGAATAACTCTGCTGCTGAGTTGCTAAAAAAAATTGAAAGGTTGTAAAAGCAGAGACTTTCTTTTAAATAGCTTTAACACTACATGAGAAGCATTAGGAACTGCATTAAATATACAGAGCTAATACATTTATAATCACGGCAGCTGTGGGATCCTTTAAAGCTGTAAAAATGGTGATGTACTTTGCTGTGGCTTATGTAAATGAAGCTTCTAATGCAGCCAATGCTAAAATTGCATGCTATTAAACGAATCTGATGTTAAATGTTAAAGACAGGTGATTGCCCTAAGAATAACCTCTTCCGGTCAGCAAGAATCAAGCCCACTTCTAGTGGTCCAATGAAAGTTGCAATTTATCCTCGTTTGTCTGAAATTTTTAAACTGCAGTGATCGTTATGTTGTTCACATATAACACATCAGAACTAGGTGGCCAGACTGTGCTACTGTTAAATTATTAGAACCTAAAACCAGAGTCTAATCCAAGATCACTTGTATTCTGAAAACCTCAATGGGCTTTTTGATCCACAAAGAGGTCAGAATAGGCCCTGCAGTATTTTTCAGTCCTTTTGATTAATACACAGCAATAACAAAATGTCTACCTCTCCCAGCTAGAAAAATCTTTAAAAATGCAATCAATACAAAATAACAACTCCAGCAGCAAAATTTTACTCCTGTTGCCAATTCTATTCAACCGAAAGATTAATCTTAAAGAAAAGAAAAAACGCATATTCTCATCTTTCCTGACAAACATTCACAGTTTTTCTCCCAGAGCAAATCAACAGAGGTATCTCAGAGCATGGCAGGGAGGCAGGAGCGACATTAGAAGTGAGACGACTTTCTTAATCTCTATTAAACGAGAAGGACTTTGATCTCATCCCCTGTTGGTAGCCATATCCTGCGCTGCTGGCCAGCGAGACAGCCATCACCAGGAACCAAACTACCATTTCTACAGGCTGGTCTCTGCAGTCTGTCTCTAGAGCCGAGATCCCTGCGTTGCCAAAGGCCTACATCTCTACAAGACCTTGTAGGGACTAGATAGTCGCTGCAAAGGGACATTCTTTTTTTCTACTAAAGCAATCTAAATTTGGTTCCTACAATAATCGATAGCACTCTTAAAATCTAAACCAGTATTATTTATTGATCAATACAATATCTAAAACCAAAATATAGTTTATTAATCTTGAAAGTTGTTTAAAGGAATGAAAAATATGTAAGAAAATTTTTACTATCCTATGGAACATGGACAAGAATTTAAGAGCCGTAGAAAGCAGGGCTCAGAATGTCCACCACACATCTTTGTCCTTTTCATCTTTTCTGCTAAATGAATGTTGCTGTGCCTTATGGAATATATAAGATTTATCCTGACCGTGGACCTAAAGCTTTGTAGCATACATTCCCGAGTATAGTACAGTCTTTTTTAACAATTTCCTATTTAGGAACACAATTCTCCTTTTAGAGTGGGAGTCTGGACTTTGATTTTGAAAAAAATGGGAAGATTTTGCCATTGTATTCATCCCTCTCTAGCCCAGTTTTATCCATTTGCTGGTTTTAACACGTGTTCCTTTTCCCCATCATCTATCAGTGTGAGCAACCAAGCCTGGCTGGTCTCCAGCATGTATCTTAACAATGATTTTGAAATGTCGTGTAGATTCTCTTACGTTTCACTTCACGAGCTTAAGCAGTGATTTTTCCATAAATACAGCTCATAGCGGGTGTATATACCTGTCAGATGTTGCCCAGCTTCAGGAGTTTTCGGACCACAAAGGTTTTTTTCAGATGGGAACCACAAAATCAGCTTTTACGTAGTGTTGTTTTGATGGAGTAAAGAACAACCAAGAACAGAACGCAGCCCAAACAGAGAAGTTCATGGGGCATTGTCCCAGCCAGGTCGTCTTCTAGGGGAGCCCCAAGCTCCTCTCTCGTTACCTGAAGGGGCAAACGGTTGGTTACCCCCGATCACGAGCAGCTGGCTGGAAGGCGCTGCTGCGTGCAGCTTTCTGTGCCAAGTTCAGCGCACACATGGCAGGATGTGTGTGCCATGACTCTTGTTCGCAGACTCTTACCCCCGGGCCAAACAGCCACTTGCTGCAAACTCCTGTGTGGCTCCACAGCAACCCAGGCTGTGCCCGGGCTTGTTCCTCTGTAGCGCAGGGGGCTGAGGAATTCGGAGGAATGGGATTAGTGTCCTGGGGATGTGGGAGCCTGCAGGGAAAGGCTGGGGGGAGGAGGACCTGGCGGTTAGATAAATGTCTGTCTGGTCTTGACAGGGGTACTATTAAACCTGCCACAGAGAGGGAGCAATGGCCTTTGAAGTGGAAGGAGGGAAATATTATGGTAAAGGGAGAGAATGGAGGACAAAGGGTCCAGCAGTGAGGGTCTGTGGTTGTAAGAACAGCCCAGCATCCTGCATCCCGTCCTAGAAGCCCAGAAAGCCCGAGTACCGATTCTCTGGCGATGCTCTGGGGCTGGCCTGCCCCACACAGCTCAGCCAGGCGGGCAGAGCCAAACGCCAGCAACCCGAGTTCCTCCGCTATTACAGTGTATGATGTTAGTGGCTCCGGTGATGCTGGGATTTTAGAAACTTGGCTATCAAGAACTGGAGCTTGTACGCCAAGGACTGAGAAGCAGTTTCCAGATCTGGGTATCTACAGCTTTGCGCAGCCAGTACACTGAAAAAAAAACCCTTCTAGGCTGGTACTTTCTTAGATATTAGTGAGTCCTCTTTAAAAAAAAAAAATATATATTTTGCTGGGCCAATATCAGTAAAGGGGACTGATCTGCAGGAGCTTAGAGCTTACAAGGGCATCATTTTCTCTTAAGTGGCATGCTACTAATGTCATGGCTTATTTGGCAAAACTTACTGGAGTCCTGAGCAAGACACAGAAGGCAGCTGCCGGGTAAGAAGGAGAAATAAAAACAGGAGAAACCCAACACACTTTAATAAAGACTTTGCACCAAAGCTTTGCTCTTCCCAACGTTCCAGCCACCTTCAAGGATGAAGTAAAAAGTGGGTTTTTATCCTGAAACTGGTATAAGGCAGTGACATTTTGACAATGGGGTACAGATCCCAAGAAAACCAGGTAAAAAGAGTGAATTGAGGAGTAAGGAATCTAAATAAAAGTGCTGAGAAAAATAATGGTCACGGGTAGATAGATACTGTAATGGGGGGGGGGAAATAGGAAATATTTCATGAGTATCAGAATTTTCTATAGCTATGAATAAAAGGGCTGAAGAAGAAGGAAGGAAGAAAGATTGATTTTATACCTTAGAGAGGTTGACCTTTGAGGAAGGTTTTATTAAAATCCAATATAATTTTTTCCTCGAGTTCACCTTTGCGCTGGGATTCTGCCAGTTTAATGTCAGTTAGTTCCACAGGATCTGCTAATAGATAAAATTATGAGGTTAGGACAGTCCTAACTGATAGCCATGTAAATTCTTAGTTAATCAGCTTCAAATGCTTTACTATGCTCATTCCAAACAATGATTCATAAACAGTTTTAAAGAGACAGAAAGCTGCTTTTTAAACTGTAAGGACTGCTCACCTTAATTATTTTACAGGGGTCAAAAATAAACAGTGAAGATGAAGGTCTGATCTTTTGCCCTTTCAATTTATGATAGATGAAGGTAGCCTGAAGTTTCATTAAGAATTTACTTAAGAATTTTGTGTACTAAGCATTTTCCAGGAAGACAAGTAAATTTTTTCCTGAGAGGGGAAGTCCGGGAAAACTGTTCATTTTTTTTTCTTGAGAGATACTGAATGTGAAAAAAAAGAGATACTAAATGGGAAAAAAACTGAGTATGAGGAAATAACTTTCATTCTGTCTGCTTAAGCTGAAAGAACGAACAATGGAGGGGCAACTGTTCACCAAAAATGCCTGATAAACGCAGAAGTTCTGCTAATTTTTTGACATCCTGATTATCTTTAGTTAGGGTGAAAGATGATGTGAGAATTACCAGGGAGCCCCCTTTGAAATAAATGGAAACTCAATTTTATTTAGACAAAGATCCAGCCAATCCTACTTTTTCTTGCTAGCCATAGTGTCCTCTAAGCCACTGCTTCGAATTTGCACCCTTTGGCTCTCCAAGCAATGGGTTTTTTTACTTGGTAAGGATCAGATGAACCCCTTACTGTTCTCCAGTCTTTCAAGCAAAAGAGGTAGACACGTCTTGAATGAGAAGGGGAGGAAGGATGTTTCCCCCATTATCAATTTATCATAAAAAAGCAATTTGAAGATGCCTCAATAGTTGCAATAAAATCTGGAACAAAATATAATTTGAACATCCCTAGAAGATCTCACCTGGGTCTTGACTAAGAATTTAAAGCAACCGAGTACAATACAGCTCAGTATGAGACCATCCATATTTTAAGCTTTCAGGTGAAAAGCAATCTGTTTTTTCTGGAGCATAACTGGGTTTCTTGTGCCTTTCTGCAATACTGTTCCTGTCGGTAACAGTGTTTATGCAGAGCCCAGTACTTGCTCAGGACTTTGAGAGTTTAGTTAGTGGCTACTACACGACATGCAGAATATCACATTTAGGAAAGCCAGAGGTTACAGTTACTGATACTGGGTCTGCGAGCATTAATTTGAGAAGTGCTGAGTTATCCTGGTGTGCTGTCAAGCTGTAACAATGTGAATGATGGTGACTTCAAAGTAAAATGAGTTCAAATGTCAGTGTCTTTATGAATACAGTCTGAAAATCATTCTCAGGAGAGGAAGATCATTGAAAACTATCTTCATATTAATAAAAAACTGAGGGTGCTTCTTTTCAGATGAACAGGAACCTGGTGACTCTGTATTTGTGCAGACACGAAGAGCTAGTTGAGTGGAAAGATGCCAGCTTATGACAGCTGAAGGCTTGACCCTGAATCTTTAAGGGTATTATCCGTGGGGAAAAAAAGCCAATGGAAATTTCTCTTTGAGTTTGCTGCGCTCCAGATCTGGCCCTTATTCAACTCTTAAAGTCCATCAAGTCGTGGCGACAGGAATAATGGAGGGGAATGAAGATTCAAGCTGTGTGTTTGCTCCTGAGGCATACAAAGTGGATTTTAACACAGTTTGTTTATCCTGTTTTTAACGCAGTGCGTGTATCCTGTTCGTGTGAGGAGTAGTTCATGGAAGACTGAATCTGTCGTTGCCATTGAAACCATCATTCAGTTTAAATCCTTGATTCAAAGCATGGTAAACCACTCATTTCCTCTCCGACTTCTGATTCCTAAAGGTATAATTGCTCCAAAATAATATAATACGCGCCTTAAAAGATTAAGCAAAAGGTCAGATTAGCATAACATCTTTCCTGAACTGATGGCAAAATGCTATGTAAACCCGGAGCCACACCTTGAAATCTCCCAGGACGGTACTCTTGGGACGTGCCAATAAAGCAGCGTCAGGGAGAGAACACAGATTCTTCTGTTGCACAGGTCTTTACCATGTGATGGACAGACTGAACCTACATATGTACACGAACCTACATATATATAACCCACCTCATTATAACAGAATGTTTTCTCTTGAATACACAAACCAGTAGGAGCTATTATCTCATACACTGTTATTAATGTGCAAGACTTCAGACAGTATCTGCACACAGCGGTGGATCTGTCTAGTCTCAAGAGTACCCGTAACTAACAACTTCAGAAGAAGGGATAAAACAGCCATGTTGCACAATTACATTGGGTTTGGCAACGGGAAGAAGAGATTTCTTCTTGATCCCACATGGTGATTATCTTATACGCTGGAAAATGAGCACTCAGAGTGACATACTTTTTATTGTAGCTAATGTAACTCAGATGTGTAAAGAAGGTGATTCTGCTATATGACCATTTTATCTAAATTGCTTTGTCGCCAACGCATAGAAAACTGAATATAAAATTGCCTGAACATAATTGAGTGCTGACTCACCCTCGATTAGGGTAAATGGTGCAGCGTTCCAGGGCGTCTTGGAGCTTTCTATAGTCTCACAATCCTGTGTGAAATCTTCTGATTGATTTTTCTCCCCTCCAAGCAAACTTACGTTTCCTGCTCCTATTTGAGGGTAGATGCTACAAATCCAGCGGCTGTCACAAGACATCTTCCCCCTGCTTCGTTATCTTGATCAATTTTCTGCTGAAACTCTCATCTTTCATCCTGGCTGGTGCAGTTGCCTCCCTTGTGATTATTCCAACTCCCAGCTCTCCATATTCATAGCCGCTCTCCGAGCTCCAACTCTAACTCTCTAGTTTCTAAGGCTACATAACTGCGAATGTTTTCTCACAAAATCCTTTTCCATAAATTCTCACAATTTCATTCCAGTCAAATCTGAGGCTGCATCACTTTACATACATGACACTGCTCGTAGCAGACTTTTCATAAAAGCACCTGCAAATACGAGCAAGAAAACACAGCCCCTACTACTTTGAATGGAAATCTTTCTTTTTTTTTCTTGAAAATGGCCTCATATCACAAAACTCCATTTGGAGGTGTAACTGTACAACTATCCTTAAAACCAGAACGATTTTCAGTTATTGAAATGTAAGTGGAAGAAGGGCAATTTTAAGAAGCAACACCAGAGACCCGAGGTGAACCGAGCCACGGATACTGGGCAGAGAGCTCAAATTTAGCTGACTGTGGCACTAAGACAAACCAACACTTGTGCCTTTGGGTAATCTCTGTTCCGACTCTGTCACTCAGGTAGTGAAAAGAAGGAGTGGGAGAAGGGCCGTGACCTAAATAATTGGGAGAACAGCAATTATTAACCAGCAATCCTACCCACAAGGATTTGCAGAAGACGCCAGCCCGGAGCTGGAGGATCTGGGAGTGAAACCAGTCATGGAAGTGGTAGAACTTGGTTTAGTTCCCAACTAGCTATGAACATCTCCTTTCTTGCTGACTGAAGCATTGCATTTAGTAGTTGTTGAAAATCAGGTAGGGAAGAGGCTGAAGTTTGTTTCCTTTATACGTGAGACTGGTTTCATATCAGGTACTAACTCAGAAATGAAGAGTGACTTCGGCATGTACGTCAGGCTCGGGTTCTCCAGGAGCACTTGTCGCTGCACAGCCCAACCTTGTTCCTTACGAGGAATTTTAACTTTTATTGTCTGGTAGTAAATCATACCTGCTTTGCCCCAAAGAGGATAGTTCTCATTTAGCTCCAACTACAGAGAGATAATGCTGCAATTGTTCCTTCACACCGGGAGACTGGGGGTCTGTTACCTAGAAGTCCTCTTCCAAGTTGGGTCAACATTTCTCCAAGTACTTCCCTCCGCAGAGTAAAGAGAAACTCAGTTGGAATGTATTTCCAGAGACAAATGAACCCTCAAGATAAAAGAATAAAATTGATTGTAAAAAAGTCACCATAAATATGGTATCTGATCTCTTCTGGTTGATCTGCACAAGCACTGTACCTTCACAAAACACAGGCACGTTTAAAAGGCACAATGAAAAAAGAGAGGAATCTCCAATAGTGAAGAAAGCAATACATTCTGAGAGAAATAAAGACTGTCCGAACCCTTCAAAGGTAGCAGCGGAATGCATGACAATGCCCATGGCTTCCCCAGCAGGATTAGGCTTGGTTGGTACTCCCAGCTCAGGCTGCATTTCACAGCTCGCTCTCGCTTATGTGACGAGTGTGTTTTCAAAGGGGGAAGAAAACAGATGTTCAAGCTCAATATTCCTATTCAGATCGCTCTTGCTAAAGGTTTGACACCAGCCTGTCCAAGTGACATCCAAATGGGGACAGCGGAAGTATTAATGTCCCTGATTCAGCTGAATGAGCGAAGTGCCTGGATGACAAGGAAGAACATCACTGGGAAGACCTGAGGGAGGCACCGGGGGATTTGCAGCACGGAGCGATGTATGCCGACGTCTGCATGGCAGCAGCCATGACAGCGACTCCAGAATTTCAACTTTTCATCCGCAGAGACTGCTGGGTCGCTTGGCTGCAGTTTAGCGTGAGGCTGGTGGGAGGAGCGTGGGCAGAGCGGGGCAGGCAGGGCACCCTCGGCTGAAAGCCTGAGCTAATTCTGCGCTAAAGATAAGCCCTTGGAGAGAAATTCTTCAAAGGGATGTGACCAGGCAGACTGTCACCACGGGGGTCTCGGAGCAGGCAATCAGTCCCGGCTTTAATAACTCGAAGAAGATACAAGGTGGTCAGGGAAGAGTATACTACTTAAACGTGCTGGAAAAACAAGGCAGAAACATCTCTCGTTCCAGACCCGCAAGGCGATGGAGGTTTTTGAAGATGTAGTAGCGCCCGTGTAATCAAACAGGAGCAACTGTGCTGGTCCTGCCCCGAGGCTTGTGCTCTAAACTATAACTAATGAGTGCAAAGGCACCGACAAAAAAAAGCTTCCACAGAATCCCTTTTCTAAGGCCTTTGATTTTACTGGAACATGCACAGCAGTAAAATTCACATAGCCAACGGGAAAGCCATGTCCTGGCCCGACCCTGCCGCAGAAAACAGCAAAACAAAGGGGCAGGGATTTGGGGTCACGTTTGGGGAGGATCCATGACTCAGCATGTCAGTTTACTGAATCTCCTCTAATTTGTCATGTAATGAGGGAGCGGGGCAAATACCTGCAGCTCCAGGCTGCTGCTTCATTGCGAAAAGGTACGGCCCAGACGGTGACGAGCGTCTAAAGAATAAATGACTCTCAATTAGGACAGTAGGTCAGAAAGAGCAAGATGATTCATATCCAGGACATACTCCAACCATCCACAATAACACTCAGCAATTCTATAGAGCTTTACGTCTTCAAAGCGCCTGCAAACACCCTGTCCTTTCAGTGGTGCCGGCAGGTAACAGGCAGCGGGGCTTGAAACGTGCGCTCAAGACCTGCTAGTTCTTGGAGTACTGGAGCTGAGCCGGGAAGAAACGGCTGCCCCATCTCTCCAGCAATAGGAAGGAATGAGGCAGCTCTCTCCTGCTCGCAGCACGCCACCGTTGGTCTAGAAGTGAGGGGACATGGAGATTCACACCCCAAAATTAATAAAGGAGGTACCCAGAATTAATAGCCTCTTTTAGAGAACTGGCCGTATGCAGTTTTCCCAGGAGTAAGCAACAGGTCGTGACAGATGGGGTTTAGGAGTGCTTGGCTCCTAGGTAGCACCCTGACAATGCCTCTGCTCAGCTGTGCAAATCGTATTTTACTTGCTTGACTGTGAGTTGCTGGGCAGTGGGGTGTAATTTTCCATGCTTGCAGTTGGCGCCGGGTTTTACCTTGACTTGCATTTGACAGCGCGGGCTCTGTCAACACCGTTTCACCTCTTAGAAAATAATAATTAAGAAGCCTGGATGATAGGTATGTATTAGTACCCGGGAATTCAGTGGCCAGCTCTAACCTAGTCACCACAGTTTACTACTCTGCAACAAAACGCCTTTTCCAGATTTACCTGAAGAGTGGGATATCAGAAGAGCGCAGGGATGCCAGACAGACGCTCGGTTGACTTTGATCTCTGTGAAGACAAATCTTTTAAAGTTTAGATCAAGGAATCTTTTAATGAAACAAAGAAATCGTGCTGCTAGTATCAGTCCCAGATATAAATAAATCAGCTGGAAGTAAACAGGAGCAAGGCAAATGTAAAGGAGACGGCCACGCGCTGCAATGTCAGTGCAAAGTGACTGTCTGATGGATGATAATATGGCTGGCTCGGAAAAAAAAGTCAGAGTTGAAGAGTCTTGCTGCCAGCCATCTGGCAAATCTTCCAAAATATATTGCAGTAAAACTTCACGGAATTGCTGCCTTTTTTGCATCTCCTGCTATCAAGACAGTCTATTTACTTTTTAAGTGTAGTGAGGATTTTGAAATCTCTAAGACTCTCTCCTTAGGGACTCGTTATAGCCCTCCCCATAGCCAATTCATTGTTCCTTCCCTCCGCCCGGCTGCCGTGTATGCATAATCTTCCCAAAGTAAAGATGCGCTTATACATTTAGGGGGTCACTAAAACACCGAGCACATCTAAGCGCTCAGGCTGCTGCAGCCGCACTGCCTCTTCACAGTTCCCTCGTGCTGCAAGGGAGGCAGAAGCTCACAGCAGCGGGATTTATAGCACATCCCTCCTCTTGCTCCAGAAGCATCACTGCCTCTTGCTTGGAACTGAAGGGCAACATTTCATACTTCTGAACAGTACAGAGCTTATTTTCATAACTGAGTAATTTGGACTCTGTGCCCCAGAAGGCAATAGTAAATATTATCACAAGCCGTTTCCTAATAATCTGTAGCAACACGGAAGGATAAAAATTTATGGCCACTTAAAAAAAAAGAAATGCTTTTCCAGTCCATGAAAATTAAAAATCTCTTTACAGAATGGGCTGCCCTGCCAAACATTAATGATTTTTTTTTCTCTTTTTCGTCAGCTCCTCCCACCTGGTCCATAATCAGCTGTAGTCGAGTCCACGATGAAGCGTAATGGCTTGTGGCCATAGTACTGAGAGTACCGGAACGCAGATAACCCTCCGACACGCCGTCTGAGAGGCAGCTGGAGATCCTATCTGGTGTCCAGACACTCCTGGGTTGTAACATGGACTCAGTAAAAGCTATTTTCAGCTTAAACGATCTTTGATACTGAAACTAGAGTTAACCTGGGTGGTGAGTGGAGGAGATCATCTGCTCTGAGAAATAAACCAATAATAAACCAAGAGAGGAAGGGGAGGGAGGAAAAAAGGAAGATAGCAAAGGAGAGGGACTCTTTAGGGAGGGGAATTCAATTGAAAACGTGCACTGGTGGAAAAAGGAGCACAGAAAAAAATTGGTCGTTGCAATTTCCCGTCAGTACAGATCAGGTCCCTGTCCCCCCTCAACCGCCAGTCATGTTCATCATTTGTAATTCTCATCCTTCTTAGATAGATGGGGCTAAGCAACAAAAGCTGTCTCTGCAGCCTTCAAGCTTGTCTCACCTTTGTTACAGCTCGTTTTAGTCATTTTTGGTCAAATCGGTTTGGTTGTTTAATATGGGCTTGACTTTAATTTCGCCATGTACAGCAGTAACTTGTTAACAAGCTGCTCCCGGAGATCTTTATAGGACAGTGGAAGGCAGGGAAAGGAAATAATTACAGCATTTCCACCTACGGTAGCCTGCTTCAGGGCAGGTATAAATAGATCCATAAGTGTTTGTTCACTTAAAAGCAAGTTCAGCCTAACTGCTTTTTCAATTGCTAGGAGCAGAATTGATGGCTTGTTTTTTTTTTTTCTTAAAAATGAGGGCAAAGATCATCTACTAAATATCACTCTCCTTTCCTCCAGACCACAAGTAGCCTTTAAAAAGTTGCAGAATTTTTACCAAATCCAGATGTCTCTATAAAAGTACGGGCAATTTTTCAAAGCCATTATATTTGTTTGGGAAAGGAGGGCTAATTAGATCAGAAAACTCAATTCAGCTTCAGAACTGAAGAAATTAATGAAAACAAAAAAATAGTAATTCACATTTCATTCACTTGGTGCATCCAAAAAGCTCTGGCCTGATTCATGCAAACAGTACCTCCCTTTGGAGTCCCACCACAAGTTTTGAGAAAGCGCTTGCTAAAGTGCCTGAAAACACCCCGTTTCTTGTCCGTAGGCAGCTGAAGGGCAGAGCGGGCACAACGCAACGCCCAGCTGGGATGGGACTGGGGTCCCAGCAGGTCAGGGAGGGGATTGATGTGTGAGCAGGGCAGCAGGACCCTTGCTTCCAGCTCCAGCATCCCAGAAATAACCTACTTGACTCAAAGAAGGTTGGGAAGCCTCTCCTCGGGGCCCAGCGCACCTTGGTGCGGGAGGAAGAGGAGCCCAGCCTGGGTGGCCCACCCAGGGTCCCCTGGACCTCTCTCCTGGAGCAGCACTCCCACAGCTCCGTCTACCGTCCCGCGGCTCCGGAGCCCAGAGCCCTGCCAACATCCACCTTTCCCCGCACGAAATTGTTTAAATAAACTTCCCCACCGTGGGCTCACAAAAATGCAATAAATGTCATTTATATAGTCTCCTCGGTAGCTCTGCTAATGGGCCGCTTCTAACGGCGTTACGAGGGCTTTCTGGGCAAATGTGCTGTTCTCTGCCTCCGGCCTCCCCTGTCGGAGCCTCACCTCCGTGCGAGGTAATAGCCCGTAAGCGCACTGAGCACGTACTCTGCCGCTGCCTATTGTTCAAGCTACAGGTACTATATTTAACCGAACAATAGCTAATAAACAAAAGACATTTTAAGTGGTTTGTGGTGTCTGCTGAGCACCAGCTGCCCTTTTTGTGTTGTACTGCGCCTTCGGTCCTGATGCTCAGGTCTCCTGGGTCCCATTCAGCTGCAAAAGCCCAAAGCTACAGTGAGAGGAACAAACTAATCTGATAGGGAAATAAAACAATTGATGGCTCATAAAAGCAAAAGGGACAGATATTTGAAAAGGAAAAAAGCAGAACAGATTCAAATCTAATTGTAAGTCCTACCACAAGAGTGCTGTAGAAGCAGCGAGTTCCTCCACGTTCCTCCCCTCGTGCCCCAAAGCCAACCAGCTTCACAGGTGCCCAGGCTCAAACCTGTGATTCCAGGTAGCATTAATGAGGTTTAGATCTGAATTAAACCACTCACGTTACCTGGGGATGTGATTCAGACCTCCGGTCTCAGGGTGTGCGGCAGCCTCGGCTGCTCCAGGCTGTGCTGAAGCAGCTGGAGGTGCACGTTTGTGGGTCCCAGCCCAAAGCACCGGGACAGGGGCTGTGTGCCCCCAAAGGAGGTGAGGTCTGCTGGGGTCTGCAGACAGCCTGAGGGAGGGAAGAGCTGCTCCCAGGTTTCCCATGGGGAGCTGACCCCCAAATCAACTGTTTTGAAGGCCACAGCAGCGCAGAGCCCCGGACAGCCCTGGGATCTGCGCGTGGCTCTAGGAGAGGACAGCAGGCTGAGCCCACTCACCCAAACCCCTGCCTTCCCCCTGGAAGGATAGCGGGTAGAGTCAGCCGCGGCTCTTCAGGAGAAAGAGGACCCCGGGAACCTGCTCGGACACCCCTGTGACGGAGAGGGGTGTGTGTCATTCCTGGGGGTGGCAGGGACCCCCTCCGCGTCCCAGCTGGCTCAGCTGCAGGGCTTGGGGCTGTCACCTCCCGGGTCCCTCCTCCCTCCCCAGGGCAGCGGAACGAGGCCGGCGGAAATCTGAAGTAGAGAGATTTACTTTACTCAAAAAAAAAATCCTATTCAAAGCTACAGCTATTGACAGAATTTTTTCTGTTCCTGCGCTCGGTGGGAGGAAGCCGATAGTATTTCTTAAGCTGATCTCGGGCACCGAAGCTCGATCCTGACTCCAGATTCGCAGGCAATCATCAGAGCCTGTTGTGCCTGCGTGAATATACTAATCCTGGCTCTGCTTTCTGAATACATAAAGCGATGTATGGGACCATTCATCTATGATAGAGTCTTCTAGATGGCTGCAGAGGGCAAGACAGTATTTTTTAAATATGGAGAACTGTATGGCAAGCTATTTTAGTACCTCAGGATCATTAACATTTTTGAATGTCTGAGAAGCTGCTAACATTTATAAGACTTTATAACCAAGATCCATTCTCCCAAATGGAGAAAGAGCTCGTATTTTTCACATACACTTTAGATATTGATAATTTTCTCATTTTCTGATATGACAGGGCTTGGGGATTTTTTTTTCCCCCGCTGAGACAAGATGACTGACAGAAGGAGATGAGAATTTCTCATAAAGAGGAGCAATGCCTTTTTACACAGCTGAGGCTGGAAGAAAGCAATAATTGTCCTCATATGCAGGCACGGTTCTCCAGAAGGGCTGATGATTTATTTCAAGAGGCACTGCTGACAAAAATGCCAGGCGTGTCTGCCCAAGCCAAGGTGCGAGCCGAGATCGGTTTGACCAAACCCTCGTCCCTCCGCCGCGCCGCCCTTCGGTGGCGAAAGCACCGCCGCCGGTCTGGGACACTCCGTCCCCGATGGATGTGGATCACCGAACGGCACCTCTGCCACGGCGGGTGCGACCCGCTGTCCCAGAGGTGGCACTCGGCACACGCTTAGTTCAGTTTTAGGGTCATTCTCAACAGATGCTGTGGTGCTCAGGGGCCCCGGGAAGCTTCGGGCAGATGTTAGAGCTGCCGCTGCTGAACCCCTTTGGCCTCTGCTTTAGAAAAAAACCCAAACCAACAAAAAAAAAAAGGAGAAGCTGCCTCCAACGCTTGGGCCAGCGCAGAGCCTGGGAGCAGCCCTGTGCCCGCCACCGGGGTGCCTGTCCTCGAGGGTCACCACCGCCCCTGTGCCCCTACAGCGGCCGAGAAGCTTTGCTTTCTGCCCGGCTCCTCCATAACCCCGGGCTTTCCCCAGGGCTCGGCTGGGCCTTGCAGCGGCTGCAGCTGCTTCGCTGGCGCACACAAGCCAAAATTCGCCTCCCTCTACCTGCTTTCCTCCAGCCTCCTCTTCCAGCTGTTCTTTGTCTCCTCTCACTATCTGCATCTCATGTTCTCCTCTGCTGTTCCTAATAGCTTTTATCTATGCCAAGTCCCATCCTACTCATCTCTCATTAAACCCCAGACCTTTCGCAGAGCTTTTCTGCATTGATCTCCCAGCCAGCTTTTGTCTCGTTGACATCTAGGTTCTCTTCGTTTGTACTTTTCTCTCTGGATCTGGGAATAATTCTGCTTCTATTGATGTTACCGGATCCAGGCCTTTATATTTTATTAAACCCCTCGGGGTAAGGATCACGGCTTTCAAGGGATAGATGCGTATCTTCTGCTTTGCAGATCCGATGGTGGGTATGACTGCTCCCTGCACCAGCAACACCCGAGGTGTCACGAAAGCCTCAGGAGGCTAATGGGTATCACAAACAGTAGGGATCTTATCCTGTGCTAGATACTGGCCCGCGAGAGACGTCATCCCTAGCAGATACCAGCTCCAAAGAGACATTTTCCACGGCAGCCCTGCCCAGGAATAGATCCTGACTTCATCTCAAAGAGGAGCAGGAGGTGGTTGTACCGGGTTGTGCCGCTCGCTGGAGGACGGCACGGCCGGAGCCAGCGGGGCAGGGGTGGCCTCTGCTCTACCCATGGCCTCTGCTCTACCCATGCCTTCTCCTGCTCGTGTTCTCATGGCGTGGTTTGCTCTCCCGCGGCCTCAGACCAGTATCTCGATAGAAAGCTGCAGATATGAGCAGCCCCTGCCGGCAGCGAGTGCTCCCCGGAGCACGAGGGGTCCAGGAACGCGCGCTCTAAGCAGATCTCTTATTTGGAAAACTAGATGGTATTGACTATTTATAAACCTAAGCTTAGAGCAAGGCAAGGCCAGCTGGAAAATATGCCACCGTGGGTGAGTGAAGGTGCTTGTAAGTTAGGAGCAGAGCACTGGAGGTTTTCAGCCCCGAATTACAGGGCAGCGGTGAGCAAGCGGCTTTGCTTTTTCTTTTTCCCCTCCTACGGATTTAGTTTGGAAGCATTTCAGAGGGCACTTTCTCCTGTTATATGGTGATAAAACCCTGGGCTCAATAGCTGAGATCTGCTGTCTGGCATCAGAGCAATACAAATAACAATAAAAGAAACAAAATAGTGGTGAGTCAGGCTGGTTTCGACTTGGAAAAACATCAGTTATCCTTATTACTCACCAGCTCCGTCGTCTCCTCTGGGGGACTCTGCCGGCCACCAGCGAGTCTGCAATCCAGGAGAGGCTGTATTTAGCTCAGGCCCTCCTAGAAACGGTTTCCCCTGGGGTTTCGGTGGGTCAGCGGTTGCATACCCACATCATCGGGACCGTGGGCACCAGCAGCCTTTGTGCAGAGCAAGAAGCGTTTTGCAGCTGAGTCCCGTGTGGGACCACAGGGCCCTAGACCCAACGTGACACGGAGGGGCCACAGCCCAAGGTGGGGTGGACAATCCTTGAGGCCCGTGTCTTCATCCCGGTGGGAAAAGCAGGGGAAGGAGCCTGGAGGGGGGCCAGCCCCCTCCCCGAACGCTGGCTGTGCTCACCCACGGGCTCCCGAGTGATGTTCAAGCCGCGGCTCTGTCGTGCCCCGCAGAGCATCGTCATGACTGCTCAACACGTCCGAAACACACACAAGGGGTCAAGTTCCACTGGAAGTTGAGTTTTGCTATCGAGATTTGTATTTATTAGTTTCTAGCTCATGCGCTTTCTTTTGGCACCATTTTTCTCTGCGAGTGAAAAATTTAGCCTGAATCACAGCGCGTTATTTCCACTTGTCAAGATAAAGGTTAATGAAATACCAGTAACTGCATCACAAATCTAGCTCTGTATCTATCCGAGATTTTATATGGCATGTTATACTGCGCAGTCTATGCCTAGAAAAGGCTGTGATTAAAAAAACCCCAAACCGTCAGAGGTCAAGAAATTCACAGTTAGAGCAGCTGAGCCTCTGCCCTTCACTCCTCACCTCTCGCCTATAGGATGAGGAAAAAGCCCTCCTGCAATTGGCACAAATGAGTGTGGGCTGAGATTTAATCCAGCACACAAGATTCTGCAGGACTGCGGTATTTAAAGAGCATTTTCCTTTGCAAACGTTCTCTGCCTCTGGATAATGGTTACTTGACTATTTATACGCTATGTAAATAATACATACATTACGTACATCATAGTTCTCGAGTTGGAAGGGACTCATAAGGATCATCGAGCCCTGTAAATATGCATACAGGATTTAGAAGCAACGTAACGCTATATGTGTCATATGGCTGTCTTCAAAGAGATTTGCTGCAGAGGTGCAAAGAGAATTTCACATACTTGCTGCAAAGAGTTTCTCGTGCCCCGAGCGTGAAGCTGGGGCCGGCGGAAGGACGGGGGGTGACCTGCTCCGTGCCCTGGGAGTCGGGAGTCGCCACGAAGTATAGAGTGACAGACTCCCCTCCCAGATCCGCAGGCACGAGGTCAGCCCCCAAATTAAATACTTGGAAATACAGAAGATGCGCCCGCTCGGCAGCAGTTCGAGCACGTGAGCTTGCAGGAAGGAAGGGAGGAGCTGCTTTGTTTTCTCCCTAAGGAAGGCCGGCGACGGGTGGGATGAGTGTCAGAAACTGCCGTTTGGGATGAGTCAGGAGATTGGCACGGGGCGGTTTGCATTCATACCGGCTTGGACACGCGCCAAAGAGGATTTCCAAAATTCACAGCCAGTTATTTCTTGTCATAGGGTTAAAAAATCCTATAGCCTGTTCTGCCGCTTCAAGGCATGCAATCAAAAGCTCAGGGAGATTATTCTGAGGTTTGTTTGTTCTCTAAATATGTTTTAAAAATCTTTAATACAGATGACTAATTAAAAAAAAAACAAAACCAACAAACAGCAACCCCAAAACTTCCAACAGAGCGAACCCTCTCACAGAGAATCTTTTCCCTCCTCCGAGGTGGATAAAAAAGCATTGTTGTGAAATCCCAGTGCAGATTTTATTATATGGGCTAAAGCAAAATGCTTTGGAGTTATTGGAATTCAGATCTGATGTTCATTGTTTCAGCCCATACGCTCCATATAAAAATAAGATAAAGAGAGGGAGTACTTTTTCTTCCTTTTGATATGCAAAGATTTAGATGAAATACTTACTTTCCAATTTGCTTTTTCAGTAGAAATTCACTAGAGATCCTATTGAACATGAAATACCCTGCGAAGCCTGAGGAGCTCCTGAAATGATGGATGAATCAAGAGCCGAAAGAATACATACAAAGCATCTGAAGAAAGAGATCCTTAATCCCTCTGTGAAGCCTGTTGATTTGTTGCCACCTACTTAACTTAAAGCTGGTGTTGTCATATATCTAACTTTAAAACTTAACGAACCATTTGGAGAAAGAAAATCTCTGTAAAAAAACGTCAGTCCCATCCCTTCGGCGGAAGTGTGAACAATAACACACTTCATCGGATATTCTCAGCAAGTCCCGTGTTAAAGCAGTGGCACCAGGTGAGATCTAATTTTCCTAATATTTGCAGAGTACAATGCAAGAAGGAAAATATTTAAGATTTTATGTATTCCTCAAGAATAGTGAAAAACTGGGTGCAAACTCCCCCCCAGGTTATTTGCTAGACCTCTTTCATTTACAAGTATTTGAATGTTGAAATTGGAGATCGGTACCATTTTTATTTCTTTAAAAAGCTTTTGCCCACTAGATGGCTGTAATTGTTACAGCCATGCTTAATTTTCGGTATCAAATTCCCATCTTTGACAAAGTCTGCTCTTCCTTTTTGTTATTCTCTATTATACCATCTCGATCTCCAGCGCAGCGTCTGCAGCGATGGGCTCCTCACTTTGCAAATTTCAGCTGTTTGTAGAAAATTTAGGCCTTCAAAATGGCTACTGCGATGGGTTTGTGTCACGGCTGAGGAACAGAAACCCGCCACCATTTCGAAGGATAAAGTGGGAATTATTTTCTCATTATTGAAAGAAATACTTTGTATTTCTGCTGACACAAAGACTGATCGAAGACTAAGAGCCCTTGGGAAAGGCTTTTCCTGTAGCACGCCGTTTAACGCGAGCAGCTTGCGACGACTGTTGTATCACAAAAACCGTTGCAAATCTGATGGCCGAGAGCCCAGAAGGCAGGACTGAGCACCTCCCGCGCCCTAGATCCGGTAGAGGAGCTGATATGAAAAAGACGCGGGGTCTGCTGGAAGGAAGGCTCCGACGCCGTATCGCAGAGAGGACAATTTCCCGGCTGCTTGCGCGGGCTCTGGGCCAGGAGAAGGAGTGGGTCTGCGCCGCGGAGTCGCAGAGTGTTCGCCGGCTGCGGCTCCCCGTGGCTGCAGTTTTCCAGAAGCTCCATGTAAAGGGAACGGCCGCGTAGGCTCAAGTCCGAGAAAGACTTCCCCGACTCAGCTGGGGAGGAGGGTGCTAATGCTTCGTCTAAACAGAGCCGCCCGAACAGAAACATCCATAACGTGTTTGACGGCTCCCGACTACAAGGCACATGGAAAGGGAAGTGGCCCTCTTCTCACTTTTTAAGTCCCTTAACGGGAATTATTTGTTATTCGATGATGGGTTTGCCCTGCCGGTTCAGTACGGCACCGAAGGGGGTGCTCAGGGGCCGTCGGGTTTCATAAGACTTGAGTGCAACTTCTCAATTAAGCGTCGTTTGCTCGACCAGGGCCTCGCAGGCAGCTTGGACGGAGCCTTTGCCTTGGTTAAAAGCACCGCACCGGTAACGAGCGCAGCCCCAGCACCGCAGCTCGGCGCGTCATCTGGGAGAGAAAGCACCTCTGGCGAGGGAGGGGCTGTAATAAGGAAATTAGAGGAAATTCGGGACCGCTGTAGCGCCAGTTTAATATCGGTCAAGTAGATAATTTCACTTATTGCCCGCTCTTGCAGAAACACCACGTCAAAGTGCTTGGAGGCCACAACTGCAGTCAAACCAGCGGGTCCCCCTGCTTTAACGGGATTTCTTCCTAATTCGGTATAATTAAGCACTCTCTTTTTGTCGGGGTACAAACAGCTCCCTGCCAGAAGCAGAGTCTCGTGCACCATGGGGGGGCAGCCAGACGCCGGGCACACCTGAGCCCCTCTGGAGCCATCTACAACACAGCGTAAAGTAATTTTTATTCTGTAGCAAAACACTTAGAGACTAGCGGGTGAAAAGCGCTCGGTACTGCTCAGGAGGACTGAGATCTTTGTTACCCTCTCTTCCTATTCCCGTGGAAGTAATTCCTGCCATCATCCTTTGAAACAACCTGAATAAGTCCCTAAAACTCAAGACTCTCCAGGATCCTCTGCCTTGCCGACTTCTCTGCCTTTCTGTGCCTACGGCGAATCTTGCTGAACAGGTTTAATCGAAATAATCTCCATGCAAACACTCTGCAAAGAGATCGATGCCGTGTCCTGTATCCAACGCCCGACCTGGGCCCCGCTGAATAAATGGATGCCTTTGCTACAAAACTATAAGGCAGGACTTCACGGAGCATCGCGACCACGTAGATTTGAAATAATTTAACTTTCAGCACAGAGCTTCCGGTGTTCTGATAACCGCAGCACAAATAGCCATGTTTTCCGAGCGTTGCAAAGGCGGAGTGGTTGAGGTCAGCATCCTCCCAGGAGCACTTTGCCTTTGCTCCCTGATTTCGGACTGTCTGGCACAGACCAGGAGAGGCGCAGGGCACCTGAGGCTCCCCTTAAACTGCGATGGAGTTGGGGGTGCTTTGTATTTTCTGGTGGTCCCTCTGCAGAGATTTTAAGCTGTGCGCACCAAAAACCAGAAGTCCGCCAAACTGCGAGACACTTTCCAGTAACAGAAGCTCGCTGGCAGAGGGGATGGGTTGGTTGAAGACCACAGCGCCCGCTCCTGCAGGCGGCAAAGCTGCCCCCGAGCTCCGCCGTGTCCCGGGGGAGCGCACCCTCCCGCCAGCTCGCCTTCCCACAGCAAACCGCGTACCACGGGGATGCGCCGGGTAAATAAAGAGTCACCACTGCAACGTCAGCGCTGGGGAGAAATAGAGGAAGGGCTGTACCAGGCGCTCCTCACCTCACCCAACTGGCCACGGGAGGATGCTCGGGTACCCGGGGGAGGGGGTGACACACGTAAGACCCTAAATGAGATGAGTCTTCTGAACTGTGGGAGAGAGATCCCGCTCGGAGGACGCCGTGAAGGCTGGGAGCGACCGGGTTGGGTCAGATGGCTGCTGGCTTTGTCCCGCTGAGGCGCGTTAGGTCCCGGGTGCGGAGCCAAAGCCCCCGCGGCCGGCGGGAAGGCTCCTGCCGGCGTCCCCCGGCGTCGGACGGGGCCTCGGGGTGGGTCCCACGCTTTCCGAGAAGGGACATCCGTCACCTTCATTAATCTTATCTGGGGATTGCGCCGAAACAAAGCCCTTCGTGAGCCTGAACAAAAACACCGGGGAGCGCTCGGCGGCGAATTCTTTTGCACGCTCCCTTTTTGTTTTGTACGAATTCCAACATTTCTGGCAAAAACATTTCCTCTGACTGTTTTCCTTCTAGAAACAGCCTCTTCCAGACAGGGCTGCTCTGCCACTCTTTAGCTGGGTAGACACGAGGCTATTTAAAACACGGAGCTGGAACATTAGCAAAACACTTGTCTCATTCCAAGACGAGCAGGGAGGGGAGGGTGCGCAGCGCGGGGTGCAACCTTGCTCGTCCCCGGGAGGTTTATGCCTGCGTCATGCCCATTTGTGCTGAATTTAAAGCTTCTGGGGATGCAGTCTGTGACAAAACCCGACAAGATTTTTTAGAAGCCGCTAGTTCACAGCCTTGGGTATTTATGATTTTTTTGGCCGCCGGCTCTCCTGCGCTCTGCGGTCAACAGTTTAATTATTTACCAGGCTGTATACAGCACCGTTCAAGCAGCAACCATCAAATCCGACATTCTGATAATGCGAGGGTAATTGGGTTAGGGGGTTTTGTTGTTTTTTTTTTTTCTCCCACCAGCTCAACCCCCCTGTTCTGCTGGGAGATGCAGAGTCATAGCTCTGCTGGGTTGGCTTCCCGCCACCTCGCTGCTCCTTTAAAACCCCATACCTCCCATTGAAGGAACTCGGTGTCCTGTTCGCCAGGAGGACGTCAATGTTTCTATGGAAACTCTTCCCAAAGATTCTCGCTCCGCGCTGCCGCCGCTGCGTATTGTATGACCGGCTTTGTACACTGCAATTCATTATCGAGGCTGTGACGAAAAGGGAGCAGCTTTCTGCCCGAAGGGAAAAAGCATTCAAAAAGAAAAAAAAAAAAAAAAAAAGAAACCCAACCTAAAAAAACCCCCCCACCTTAATATTAATAAAATAAGCCACTAAAACCAAAGGTGCTAAAGCTGTTTGGTACTTGAGTTATGAATGGAATCTGCTCGCCTGTGCTTCTTGCAATGAAAAATACCCTTTCCTGAATAATTAGCTCAGCTGAAGAAGCTTATAAATTCTACGTAAGGTCCTTTTTCTTCCGAGTAGCTAGGGGAAAATTTTCCACCTCTCACCGTTACAATCGGGATGATGGATGAGTGTCACGTAGGTAACAAATGGGCCTGAACAGGAACCCTGTGCGTGAGCAGCTCTGAGCACAGGGGAGGCTCAAACCCAGGCTCAGATTGCGCGTTTGAATTAACGTCTGCGAAGGGGGCGCAGAGTTAATAGGCTGAAGGAAGATTCACATAAATTTCCCATTTTCTTCAATGACAGGAAATCGCCGAGAAAACCAGTGGAGAATGTGTTGACGGCGTTTACGTCCACCTCCCTTACTAATTATGTCCAAAGGTGGCCACATCGCTAACCCTTCCGCAGGCGGGCACCAGGCGTTCCGTACTGGGAAGGCAAAAGGTCCGGGTTTTGTTCCCACTTCTTTTGTAGATTTGCTGTTATTTTCTATTCAGAGATAACATAACTTTGAAAATCTGAAATTTGCCGGTGCAGGGCCAGAGGAGCCCGGGACCTGGTTTTCGGCAGGGCTGGGGAACCTCGGCTGCCGCTGGAAGCAGCAGCGGCCTCTCGGCGTCTCGGGAACGCGGGTCGCCGGTGTCCCAGAACACGTACCCTGAACCCGAGGGACTCGGCGACACCTGCGGAAGGGCAACCCCTTAACCCAGCAGAAGTTTGAGATCTCCTGAAGAAAAACATTACGTTCACCTACTATGCTGGGATACGGCACCGAGTAAAAACCCGAGTAAAGACGAGGATGAGAGGAGACAAGTACTTTATTTTTAAACCTTATGAATTTCTGAGTAGTTCTGCTTTGTCGCTGTGCTAGGGAGGAAGGCAGGGTTGGGAAAATAGGAATTTCAAACTCTGCTAGCTCCCTGATACTGCGCTAAGGACTTGTATTACCTTTAATTGATGCTTCTGAGTGCATCCTCATTGATTTACTCCAGCCGTGCTCTTTATGCAGAGAACATTCTATTCTCAGAGTGTAATCTAGACCCATGCAAACAATATAGATGTTTCCTGATAACATAATTTAGAAAGAGGAGATGTAATTACTGCCTATGCTGAATACACAGCATCTCTGTGCTTGCCAGTGCGCTGCGAACCCGTGACCCCTTTCGGAATCTGTACAGGGAGAAACTCCCAAATCCTCCAATGTGGTTCTCATTTTGCCGAGAGCCTTTTCCATCTTATCAAATACGCTGGTCCTCGTGCCTTTGATTTTCAGCTGCCTAACGATAGCTCATGCTGAAATTATTTAGAAGGATCTCAAAGGCTCTTCCAGATGAATTTCAGGGATCATTCCTGCGGAAATGCATCTATTTGTGGAAGAGGGAACAGGAGCAACGTGGGGATCTGCTGCGGAGGAATGGGGAGGGGAGCAGGCAAGTTCTCCCTGGGGTAGCTTGTTCTTTTAAGAAGTGCAATGAAGCAGGTTCCTGCTCTTAAGGACTTCTTTTTAATACTTAAAGAGGAGGTTGGAACTCACCAGACCTGCTCCGAGAAAAAGTCTGCGTGCCTATACATAGTCCAATTGCTGTGATTTAAGATGAGTAGTTGGAGCGCTTTGGTCTTATAAATCATCCGGTAAGCGCTACGTTTCATTGTCTTCCCGCTGATGGAAGAATATACAGGGTGAGACATTACGATCTGAATTTTCATCTCTAGGGTCAAATCTGTCTCAGTTCAGTGGTGGCTAGAAAGCATCGCCCCATCGTGGGGTTTTATGTGAAATAAGCACACGTCCCTCCGCCGCATGGCCAATTGAGTTCCATATCACAGAAAAATCACCACTGTAATTGCTCCCTGTATCAGCTGCCTCAGGAAAAAAAAAAAAAAAAAAAAAAAAAAAAAGAAATAAATCAATGACTGAATTGGCTCTGGACACTCAATAACTCTCCTCTCATTTAGCCACTGGTCCCTCCTGAACACTTTTCCACATTGCAAAGCCACCGCATAATGGAACAATTCAGCTCAACTGACAGCCTCGGCTAAAATAGCCCCGGAGCTGCACGGGGAGATAGGAGAGGTGGTGTAGGTCAGCGCCGAGGTGCTTGGCAGGACCGTCAGCGGGAGCCATGCCCACACTAAAAGAGTTTTTCAAATGACTTCAGCGAGACCAGAATTAGCTCGTAAGCCTGATGCAATGAATCAGGGCGAAGCCCTTTTGTCGTTTGAGTTCCCGCTCATCCATCAGGTACCGGCTGCTCCCCACCTTCTGCACCAGCAGCGAGAGCTTTCCCGGCGGCACCGGCACTTAACAAACAGGTACACGTTGGGTCTGGGACCTCCTGTCAGAGGAGAAGCCCCAACTCTGCAATCTGTTTCCTTGTGAGGATCTGATGGAGCCTGAATTGAATTCGCCCTATGACCCTGGGTAAAGCCCGGCCACAGGTAAAAGGCATTTACTGTTTAAAACTCTTTAAACACGGTCCCAAATAGGTCTTAAGAACCAAAGGTGCATATTGCAATTATACATCAGTATCTGCATTGGACACGGGGGGAGCAAAAGAGTTCAGCGACCACTGGGATTAAGAGCGAGCAAGGAGACCAACCTCAGGGAAAACAGCAGCAACCCAGTACGTTGTCATCCAGCAGAAAATACAAGAAAAGAAGAAGGAGTTTACACAAATGAGGGTAAACACTGCTGGCAGCGTTAATCTTTTAGTCTTCGTAGTACATATCCTCCCAAACCCTAAGTTTGGTAGGACCAGACAACCCAGAGGGTTTGCTTAAAACCAGTTCAGGTTAATTCTGCAGAATTGGCGTGGGTGGGACTAAACCGTACAGCTCAGGACATCACAGTTTGACTGTGTTCATGCTAAGAAACCAAACTAAAGTTTAATCTGTTGGGGTTTTTTTAAAAAAAAAAGCCATTTTCTAATAAGGCGGAAGAGCAGATAAATCAATGACAGACAGGAACTAGAGGTGAAAGTTGAGAAAAATATCTATAAATACATTTATTTTTAAACATTTTAATTCAAAGTCACAGGAAACCCATTCACTCAGTACATTTCCTGGGGTTTCTTTAAACAGGGAAAGAAGATTAAAATACTAATCTCCGCCGATTTCCCTGTGTAGCAGCAAAAATGAGCGTGGCTAGAAAGACTGACCTATGAGAAAAGATTAAGAAGAGCTAAATTTGTATAGCTTGGCTAAGCAACAACAGCGAACGAGGGACACGCTGGCAGGGTGCAAAACCAGAGAAAATGGAGTATTGTTATTATTTAGGAAGACAACAGAGGTCGGGGATGAAAATTAAAGAAAGGTCAGGCAGAACTCTAGAAAAAGTGTCCTTTGAGGCTCTGGCATGCATTTTAAGTAACGAAAGCAACGGTACTCCGAAAATACAAGCACAGGGCTGAACTAAACACTGGTGCGAGGATCGTTGGACGCGACCAGTGACTTTAGGCGCTTCTATTCTTGAGTTTCCAAAGCAAATCGCCTTTAGAAAAGTGACAGCTCAGCTCGTACCATAAATCATTTCTTCTCAAGCTAGGCATCCAGCAGCCACCGATCCTGTCTTAAAATCTTGAGTAAAAAATAAACCACGAGGAACAATCCTGCGCTCTGAGGGAATGGACAAGCTAATCTAATACATCTTTGTCATCTCTGGTTTCCATGACAGTTGCATAATCAGACATTTATGTAAGAAGAGGTTTCCTCCTTAAATAGCAGCCTATGATCTCATGTGCACCTACGGTATAACCCATTTGAATGGAAAAGGCGTGCCAGTCATGTGTAAAACTAATTTTTTAATGCTTCTGTCTTGTTTTTATTTATTTATTGTGGCAAATCAGCCTGGAGAGTACTGCTCACACATGGCTAACTTCTTGCTGTGGTCCTCTTGCGCTCCGAAAATAACCACAGTCCCCAGGTCTGATGAACGGCCGGGCTCCACGCTTGCTCAGCGGTTGAGCATGGAAAGTCTCTGCGTATTCCCAAATCCCGAGCCCAGAGCTGCGCCTAAGCCAGCAGTCTTCCAGCAGCTCTAACCTGCAAAGGTTACCGGTTGCCCTCAGACACAGTTCCAGGTTTGCCACGGGGTCGGGATTTCCTCGCCACGATCTTCCCGCAAAGGACTGGAGCGAGGGCTGCCGTGGGAGAGCTCCAAGGGTTTGTCTCAGCCAAACTGGGATTCCTCAGGGCAGAAGGAAAATGCTCAGGGCAGAGCCTTCCTCAGGGCTCCGCTGAGCTCGTGCCTATGCAGAGTATCATAAAGCAATGCCAAAAATACAGATGTCTTCCCATATGCGATATTAATTGCAATGAAGAAAAGCAGAACCGGTCTGTGAAATCTCAGTCCTACTCCCACCTAAGCTCATGTAATAAGAGGGTAAGAGTGAAATGCAAGCAAAGTAACTGCAGTTAAATTTGCTTGAAAAAAAAAAAAAAAAAACAACCACCAAAAAAACAATACCCACCCACCCCAAAAAAACAACTTAAAAAAAAAAATCAGCTACCTGGAAGAAGTGGCTTTTGTCTAAAGGCTGCAGACATCAGCAGCCATCCCAGTGGGCAAATAGTTCTTAATATGTTTTTTCTGGGGTATCAGAGACTCTTCAAGACCTGCTCAGAAGCCGTGCCTGGCTAGTTGATCCTGAAATGTAAGTAGTCCTATTTAGACTGTCCTCTTAGTACTTTTTCGCATCACTCTGCAGCAGCCGCTGTATGCAAAAACATCCCCTGAGAAGAGGCAAACAGGCCAGAACAGAAACCTAATCCCTTCTGCCAACCTGTGCAGCCTCACATCGGCGGGGCCCTTGCCAGCCTCGAGGTGCTGCACTGCCTTCTCTCGGAGATCCTCCTGTTAGAATAACACAAAGTATATTATGGACTATTGTTCCCGATGTCAAACAATCAGCAAAAGTATCTCCGCTCGCTTCTCGGCCTAATCTCCCTTCTCCCGCTGAAGCTGATTTAGTAACACCGATAGAGGAAAAATAGGGTGGATTGGGGTTTGCAAGTGGTTCTCAATTGGATTTTGCGAACCCAGCAGCATCTCGGAGCGGGCTTCAATTTTCCCCGACCCCCCTGCGGCTCCTATTAGCCTCGATAACCGCTGCTAATTTTGGCCAGGACATTTGCCCAGATATTTGGAGGGGGGGCGAAGGGGGGGTCATTTGCTCGTGCAAAGCGACTCCTACCTCTGTGCAGCAAACACAGGCTGTGTAATGGCTTAATTACAGCCGGCGTTACCGCTCGCTATAGCCGGGCTCTGACGCACGTTACGTAACTGGATTGTTAATGCTTTTTATATGTTGGCGGAACTGAAATTAAAAGAGGAAATTATTCTCCTGATGCTCAACTCTAATCCCCATCTGTCTGTGTTTTTACTTTTCTGCACTTGCAAAGCTCCCTGATCAAAAGGTCTTGAATAGATTCCAGATTTCCAATTTAGTTTGCTTATGCAACCCAAAATATTATGGCAGTCTTTCCTGGGGGCGATTAAGCATATATTTTCAGTTCCTCCAATTCTCTCTGTTCCAAGCGCGCTAAAAATGGCATAAAGCTTTAGCTCATTCCATACCGTTAACATCACAAACAACTTTTTTTTTTTTTTTTTTTTTTTTTTAAAGACTTTTAAAAAAGATAGGAATAGCCAAGAGCCTTGCAGAGTAGGAATATATTCTGAAAGAAAAAGTGATTTGTTAAATGTCCCCCATGCCTTGGCAAAGAAAAAAAAGCAGGGAGTCTCTCCTGACAGAGCCGCGCAGCCAAGGCAAGCGGGGGGGGACTAGACGGGTGAGGAGGGAGTGACGTCTTCAACAAGCAGGGCAGGTTCCCGAGTCCAAAGCACGTGAGAGCTCTTTGGATCTGGGCTTTTGCTTGGTCCCAACCTAAGGATGAGCTTTGGCTGGACAGCTGGGAATAGATCCAATCTTTCTTGTGGTACTTGGATCATCCCTATCTGAAAATTGCCGCGGATCTTTTTATCCGTTTACTCTTCTTTCCCGGTCACCAGCCCTTCGCCTGGCACTAGGACTACGTGATCAGCGGCTGCTTTTCTTTCAGGGAGTGAGGAGACTCCTTACGCCGGAAGATGCAGCTTTTTGCTCAAAGTGCCAACGAATAAGCCCAAAGCACCACTGCTCGCAGTTGCATTTCATCGTCCCTTTGGGTGCCGAGCGCAGGACGGGAGCCAGCACCCACGATGCTCGTCCGTGCCCGCGTGCGCTCTCCGTGCCGCGGCGCCAGAGCAGACGGCAGGGAGGATGCCGGTGCCATGTGTGTTGGGTGCGCTGTTATTAAAGAGGTTTATTTTAAATACAGAAGGAAAGTCTTTTTTTACCCATGGCTGATGAGCGCCCGCTCCACACGAGTGACGGCGCCTGATGCACCAGATAACAGCGCACGGGATGGTGTCACCTCTTCTGGCCGCTGGTACTGTGTTTATGGCAGCTGCTGAATGACTGCATCAGGGTGCAACTCTGGATCAAAAATTTGAATGGCGCTTTTTCTAAATTTGGATCGCGGAAGCTGTGATTTAAGGCTGTTGCTGAATCCCAGAAAATAGCGATTTCTGGCTCAGCCAGGGCTTGGAGCCTTTCTGCTTTCCAGGATAATTAGATTTGAGAGCCCGAGCGCTGCCAATCTCCCAGGTTCCAGAGAAACTCAGCACAGGAGATGCCCAGGAACCGAGCGGGTGATCTCAGGGGAAGCCCCGCCGATCCCAACCCGCCTGGTTTTGCTGGACTCAGTGTCAGACCCTCTCTGCTGACTATTTGGACAAACCGCCAAACTCTACCCAGAACATCCCCAGCCTGAGCTTTCCCTCCAGTGAGGTCTAGTCTTAAACACGCCGACGCGCTTGAGGCCTTAAGACAGAAAGGGTCCACCCCGCAAAGGGAGCGGGGCTCGGACCTCCTCAGCAAAGCGGCTCCGGCCGAATCCCACGAGCCATTTATTATCCGTATTTCAGCAACACCCGCAGGCTTCAGGCGGGGACCTGCACTCGGCATGTACAACAACATCCAAATATAGAGCAAGACGACAGCCAGCGCAACCACAAAGCTCCACTCCCTGGAACAGCATCCCTCCCCTTCCCTGCCCTGGCGCGGGTCCCTCCAGCCCCGCACTGGGGAGGGCGGTGTGGGACAGCCGGTGCCACCGCGGAGGAGCTGCTCCTGCTTTTACCAGCGAAAGGATATTATAAGGGAATTTTTCTAATGTTTTTAGCAGTGTGACAGATCCCCCGGCACTAGAAAGGCAGGAGGGTAATCATCTGCCAGAGCTGCTCAGGTTCCAGGTTTGGGGAGTATTTAAGCACATGCTAAAAATCCCTCGTCTCTGGTTAAAGCGAAGCACGTGTTTAAATGCTTTGCTGAACAGAGGTGGACTTAAGGACATGCCTAGCTTTAGGCGTGTGCTTAACTACTTTGTAAAATTAAACTGAAGATAATCAAGTGCTTTTGCTGAATCAGGCCCGAGTGCTCCTCAAACCCCCATCCGCTTAAGCAAGGCATCTTTCATCAACATTTAATTGGAAAACATGCTCAGAAAATACCGTTTGGAAAAAAAAAAAAAAAAAAGTTAAAGAGCCAGGAGCCTTTGGAGAATGGAAATAAATAACTTAAATCTGAGGAAATCATTAAGCTGCACAAACCAGCAGCGGGCTTTAAAGAGAAACTTTGACTTGTGCTAGTTCAGCATTTGCACACAGATGAAAGATGCTTCAGCTCCAGGGACCTGATTTGCGATGGTTCCCCCCCCTCCTCCCCGCCACTCACGCCAGAGATGCCGCCGCCGCCGCGGGCGGGTTCAGCCTCCCCCGTTTGCCCCCCCCGGGCCCCACAGCAGGTTGTTTCGCAAACCGGGGTGGGGGGAAACCCGCGTGCCCGGGCTGGGGCTGCGTGCGGTGCGTGCCCCTGGCTGGGCGGGAGAGGTCCCCGATGGAATGTTGCTGCTCTCAGCGGTGAGCGCCCCACGTATAAATAACCCCCGATCCCCTTACTTCGTGACCTTCCATCCTCAGCCCTGCCGAAACAGCTCCGTGCGGATCCAAACTTATCCTATTCGCACCTCCGTCCCAGACAGGCGTCCCTATGGTTTTCGGGCTCCCGTCCCAGCACGGGGTGATGGTGATGCCCCCCCTCCCCTCCCATCAAGGGACTTGCCCCCCAGGGCGGCTGCGGGGCAGCGATGGGAATCGTCCCCAGATGAGCACGGCTCAATCGGACTCAGCTCCGGCCCCGTGGGGGGGTTTGCCAGGAGATGGGCTGTACGGGGGGGGGTTAACCAGCCTGGAAAGGTTTGATAAATGGGGTTCACACGTTCTCAGATGTCTTAATACAAAATAGTAAAGTTTAGATAAAGTTTACACGAAGCAGAGCTGTGCTTTGCAAACCTTTAGTGTGTGTTTTTCTCTTTTTTTTTTAACGGGTCTTTCGAAGGCGAAACTTACTGCAGATGAAGTTATTGATGTGCACACAACACTCAGATCGGGCCCTCTCCCCCTCCCCAGACTTTCATCAAGAGGAGATTTCCTGGTTAGACTGAGGCTTTCAAATCTCGGGCCAGGCTGGCCGCGCTTCAAGTCAACTCGGGCCGGTTTGGAGCCTGGATGCAAAGACTCAGTGACCCGAAACAGATGGAAACGTGGCTGTTCCCGCATCGGTCTGTACCCGAGAGGCGCTGCTGGCCCGGCCGCGGAGCCTCAGAGCAGGACACTCGCGCCCCGGGCTGCCGGGGGAAAAGGGCATCCCAAAACCAACCCCCATGCCAAATATCTGCCTGAGCACGCACACGGCCTCGTCATCATTTACGGTCCATGCAGCGTTACTCAAGAGCTCAAGAAGAAAACGTTTTTTGGTTGGTTTTGGTTTTTGTTTTTTTTTTTTTAGGAGCTTTGTATTTCCTATTAACTATTATTCCAAATAAATCTCAAGTGCTAGCACAACCGATCTGGCTTTTTTCGTCACCATAAAGCATCTACCACCAGGCTTTTTCCTCAAAATTTGATTGTGAAATTTTATCAGAACAAGAAGAAAATGAATAATGTATAATTCCTTCCTGAGCAATTTGTTGTAAATATTTAAAGGGTTTTTTTTAAAAAAAAAACAAAAAAAAAAAAACAAAAAAAAAATCAAGGTTACCGGTGGTACCACTAAACCACACAGTGCATTTCTCTCTCATTGCTGGAATGGCATAAATCTACAATTTATTCTTTTTTACCTTGTACAGATGCTTGAGGAAACGCAAGCTAAGATTTGCTCGATGCCAGTGTTCCCCAGCACTGGCTGCAAGATGCCCAGCTCCCACAGACATTCCCGGCAGCACAAGGTTTCACAGAAGGCAAGCGAGAAGGAGTCCTGGGCTGCCACGTACGTAACTCCTCCCAGGATTCATAGTTATCACGTACTGGCAGAACTGGTCAGCTCTACCAGTAGCAGAGCAGAACGCTCGAGTGCATTTTCACATTTGCCACTGCAGGAAAATCCTGTTTTGAAGCCACGATGGCATCTCACGCAGAAGCCTTTGAGATACAAGACCCATCGTTCAGTGACCCGTTCCGTACAGGACATGGGCTACAACACCAGGTGAACCCACCAGCCATCGCCCCTTCAGCATCCAAACCCAATAAAAAGTGCCAAGTAACAAATTTTTGAGTATGTGGAAAAGCGAAATACCTGAAAACTGGCCTTGAAAAATTCATGGCCTTCTGGATTTGTGGCTCCAGACCCCGGCTAAGGTGTAACTGGTGTCGCGCGACACCGATGCGAGAGCAGGGGCCGGCTACAGCCGGGCAGGGTGGGGAGACGGGTGCCGCTTGCCGGGGCTGAAGTTGAACCCCTCACCCTGAAGACAGGGCTGAGAGCTGATGGCAGCGTTTTCTCCCTCCCAGCAGTTCTTGAAGGCTTAAAAGTTTTGCTTTGGTTTTAAACTGCAGCGCCCCTCGGCGCTGTCAGCGCCCAGGGACATTTTCAATTTTTTCTAATATCTTTATATATAATTAATATAATATATACATTATATATATAATATATATATAATATAATATCTTTATATATATAAAAAAACTCCTGAAAGTTGAAAGAAGAAGGGCAGAAATTCTCTTCCCTCATTTCAATTTCTCATCCAAGCCATAATTCCTCATTGAAGGAATAATATACACATTTCTTATTTATTTTTAATTGAATGCTCTAAGCACACCGCACGTTTCAGGCGATGTTTCATCGCAGCCAGGGCTGTAGAGCTGTGCCTATTTAAGAAACCGGAGCCTTCAGAGGGAGTGGGTTACTCAGGACCTATTTGGACAGGTGGGTTTCAAACCCAGGTATTTTGCAACTCTTCGTCACCGTCAGTGCGAGACCGAAGCTGCGCTGTGTTTCGGCCGTGCCTGCTGCTGGCACGAAACATCAGCTGGATTTTGGCAAGCGCCGGTTGTGTGCTTAAAGCACAAACTCTTCTTCGTGGGGCTCTGAATGTCTCCGTAATTGACAGCCTTCAGTCGTGGTGACGCTGAGCTGCTGCTGGGTAACGGACAGCCATCGGGGGCTGACCGGGCCGGCGTTGTGCTCTGCAACTTCAAAGTCATTTTAAATAGCGCGACTGCTTGTGCTATTTGGGATCGCCGAGGGAACCCCGGCTCATCCCAAAAATATTTCCATCGCTTGCTCGTCCTGACCACCCTGTGAACCCGGGAGGTCTGGCAGGTCCAGCGGGGATTTTGTGCTAGTGCCAAAGCGGAGGTCAGCATAGTGATACCTGCCCGGAGATCGGGTATCAGACAGGGTTATTTAGGAAAATATTTTCGCTTTTTTTCCTCCCTCCAAATAAATAATGAAGGATCTACTACATTGGAAGCTGTGACCACGCTCATGGGCTCAACTGTGACATTTTTAAAACAGCACCATAACATAAAAAAGAAAAAACCAAACCAAACCAAACCACCCCACTGAAACACCCAACACTGTTCAGTGTAACCCTTACTTTGGGGATTTTTTCATTCTTATCAAAAACCGCAAAGTATTGATGTCCCAGGTCAGACTGTGACTGCTGCAGATACTGTGCCACTGTACCGCAGGTAATTTAAAAATGCTTCTGAAAAGCAATATATAGGACACTGAAGCAAGTTATGAAAATTCCTATCAAAGAACTTCCCTTATTTTTCCTTTCGTCCCCAGCACCACCCCGTTGAACCTCCCCTAAACCAGCAGCGAGGAGGAAGCAGCGGCCGATGCGGCGCGGGCGCCTCTGCGCTTCCCGGGAGGAGTAACCGCATCCCTCCCCCCCCCCCGGGAGCCGCGTTGGAAATGCTGTATTTGAAACAGAGCCCTAAAGTAGTGCAGCCCCTCGGCTAAATATAGTCGTGTAAAGACAGTTTGTTCTCCTGCAGGAGCAAGCGAAGGTGCAGCGCCCCGGGGACTTTTCACAGACCTCAGCTCTGGATCAGTCCCTCGTACCCGCTCTGATGGGAGCAGCGCTTCAGCGCTCGGGTAAAAGCTGTTATTCCCTGCAGGAAAAGCACCGGTCCCTCTAGAAGACCGTGATCTGCTTCACACACACCTTTTCTATCACTAGAAACCGTCACAGCTGGACATGCGATATAGGTCATTGCCAGTTATCACAGACCCCTATATATAGACCCTCTCATGTAGAGGCAGTTAAAAAAAAATAATAACAAAAAAATCCACGCTGCCCTTTCCTGCTGCAAAGTAAATATGTTGCTACGAGCGTCTCTTTTTTTCCCGTGCACCCGTTGCCATTTGCACAGAGATGTTAGCAAGAATAGCTAAAGTTGGAGTACAACCGCCTTTTCCTTTCTTTTCTTCTGGAATTAATTTCCAATGCATTGGGCTTTAAAATTGCTTGATAGCGAAGTCTAAAAAGAAGTATGTGTTCAGGATGGTCTGGCCGTAATCTAACAGTATTGTAAATCTATCAAAACCAACATAAACTGTTATTTGTATTTTTCTGTGTTCACGGGAAAAAATATTAAATACTAAGATAAACTGAACCGTTCTCTTTGAACTTTTTCTTTGTTTGAATTAAATACTCTGGAAGCCAGCAAGTTAACCACGCTGCAAAACACATCAGGTTTGCAAGTTTAGATTTATTTTTTTATTTATTTATTTTAATGAGCAAGTGTTCCTTGTGATAACTCGGAGAATTATACTTTCTGAATGGTGGGAAAATACACAATTATGTCACATCCCCCCAAACTAAACACACTAGTCAGGAAATAAAAAAAATTCTTTTTCTTTGCCTCTATAGTAGAGAACTTCAGTTGGGGATTATAATTCCTTTTGAAATGCTCCTACTTAGTGATGTTGTTCCCATTCATGTTTCTTTTATAGCATTTTCTGAATTGTTTTAGGTATTCGGATCTCCTTTCTTACCTTGGAAAATGTATTTTTCCCCTTATAGAGTAACGCTACGTCTTAAAGCCCTTTCCGTTTTGACGTTATGAAGTAGGTACTCTTGACATAACTATTAATGCCTCCTGGTGCAATTAATCACCTTGCTGCGTTTGCGGGGATAATTGCTATTTCTGATACAGTAAATCACTGGTTCCCCTTGATGGGGAGGTCTCGGGTGGGCTGGGGGTGGGCTGCTCTCTGTTCCTCTCTGCACGGTCCGAGCCCAGCGCTGCCGGAGCTGCCCCCGAGCCTGGCAAGAAGGGACCAGAGCAGCGAGTCCCACCTCCTCCCATGCCTGCAAACCGCCTTTATGTTGTACCCTTCGGGCAACCCCCTGCTCTCCTCTCGCCGTGTTGGCAGTGCAACTTTCTCCCCATAGGAGCCTCAGCTGGGATGCAACGTACACACAAACCCGTAACTGGCAACGGGGCTTGATTAGGGCTGTGGGAAAAAGCTGAGCATCTTTCCGCGGAGCTTTCCCCGCAGCAGCCGGCATTGTTTAGCTTCGAACCTCTCGGATTAAACTTTTCTGCAGAATTTATTTTGACGGGGATTTTTCTTGTTGCAACAGAAAGCCATGCCAGCTTCGGGAAAAGCCAGCCCGTTCCAATCGGAGGAGAAAAATGTGCAAATTGCAAAACGTGGCAAGTTTTTCAGGATGGAACGAGCCCAGATGGATTCTCCTGTTTCCTTTGCCAGGAGGAGGAGTGACTCAGAGCTCACGCGTTCTCTGGTGAAGGCTCGGCACCCTGCCACGGCCGCGGGCCCCAGGGACTGGGCTGGGACAAGAGAACGATGGCAGGGTTCAAAATCAGACCCTTTTCAACTACTGGAGACCAAAGACCAGGCTCCTGCACATCAAAGTTGAAGGACAAGTATAGCTTTTGTTGCTCGTTAGAAACGTCTGCTTCCCTCCCCCCCCCCGAAATCGGCTCCTCGTTTCCTTAGTAACCCCTCTTGGTAGAAGTAAATGCACCTGAGCGTAGCTTAGCAATGGGAAATTTCTACATACGTTGCTGCCTCCATTTCCACCCACTCGCAGTGTCTCCGCGAGGTTCCATGTCAGCCCTGCCATTACACGGTGTACGGGCTCATCGCTCCGGGAGTAGGTGCGGTTGGCCACCGAGAAGCCCGTTAACCAAAGCCTTAGCGAAGAACAAAAATAAACCCTCACCAGTCACCGTTGCGAATGTTGCTCCCAAGGGAGGGGAAAAAATCGTACGCCGAGATGTACGCGCATAAGCCTGCCTACGCCTCCGTGTGGGAAGGGGTTTAATAGAGAGCCGAGAAAGAGCCTGCACGTAGGAGGAGAAAAGAGCAGATGTTAGCAGTGCCTTTTTGTTTTCCTGGATGGCACGGCGGGGAGGGAAGATGGAAAGGAAAGCTCCCCTTCTGCAGAAATAGAAGCTGAAGACGGGTAAGGCTTTTTCCATTTGTCCAGGCTGGACTCGGAGGCATTTACAAGAGCAGCATCCAGATGAGGACTTGGGGCTCACTGGTAGGACCACGCATTGACCCTCCTGGAGCGCCAAGCACGGCACGGGCCTTGTTCCGAGATGTCAGGCTTGGAAATGACTTCTCACTGTGCTTATGGAAGACCGGAGCAGGTCCCCTTCACCCTCCCCAGGGACTCTGGAGCTGGAGACAGTCACAGGCCGCCACGCTCAGTGTTTTAAACCTATGGTTAGGGGGCATCTCCCATCAGAAACCCGTTATCAGGTTTCCAGATATACTGATGGTTCCAGTTCCACTACAAAAAACTTTGGTGACTTTCCAAAGAATCATCTCTCTCCCCAAAATAGCCGTGCGGGATGCAAGTACATGTAATTGGACGTGTAACGCTCGAAGCAGGAGAGGGCTGGATAGTTCACCCCATCAGACACGCGCGTTATGTTGCAGGGCCACGTTATCGCATTTAATACCTTGAATTTTACGCCAGGCTCTTTCATAATCCACAATGCAAATTCCAGGTGGCCGGCGGGCCACCAGACACACACAGGCTGCTTCTCCGGCCGGCAAAGAGGCTCCTTCTCGGGAGAGGGGACTTGCCGGTCAGACACAAAGTGCAAAATCGGGTCAGAGCAGGAGCGAGCTGCGTCGGTGTGGAACGCGGGACTGGGCCAAATAACGCCTGGACTCGCCGCAAATACCCTCTGTCATTTATTTTGCCCCACAGTAGCTTTTAGAAGCCCTGAAGTTAACCCGCAGCACTGGCGGGCAGCGAGGGGGTCCCCGCTCGGAGGATTTTCGAGTTGAAATCTTGCAGGACGTTTCTCTGCTCCTCGCTCGGAGGAGGGGCTGCATGAATACCGCAGGAGTGTCTGGACTCCACACGCAGAGGCCCTTTGCGTGTCCACCTAATTGTCCTAGCCGTGGCTTTATACATATACACTCTCGTTAACTGGCAAAGGCCGGGCCGGCTGCTCGCCCCGTCGCTCCGCGCCGCGGCCGTGGGAGGCAGAGATACAGCGGCCCTTTAAAACTTGCATGAATGAGGCTCTCATAAATCCCGTATTTGAGAAACTCTGGCTGCATCCTTTGGTCATAAAAAGAAATTAAAACTGCATATAACATTCAGTCCCCTGTAATCCCACTGCGCAGCCCTGCGCCTGCATAAATCAGAGCCTCTCATGAATATTGCACTGTACCTGCAGCTGCCCGACCCAGGTGTTTAAAAAAGATAAATAAAAACGAAAACAAAGCGACAGTCACGTAAAGGCTTCGCAAACAGCACCTGCTTTCTGACAGCCTGAAAGGTCACCAGAAGCAACCTGAGAAGTACACAGATTTCAGGAACCTGATCAAAACCTTAAAAGGGGGAGAGAGCGCGTTTTTTCCTTCCTCTCTTGCAACAGTGAAGAAAGCCCTGTAATACACGGCAGATCCTCTGCCAGGAGGTTTGTGGTCGCGGAGAGGGACATGCTGCAGAACACCCCGAGGGTGGCGAGGAATAAGGAAGAAAAGCTATTTTATGAGCCCGGGAGGGGGAGCGAGACCTGAGCTTCAACAGTAAAGTGCTTTTTCCACCAGAAATAACTCACAGAAGTTCAGGATTTCAAATTTTGTTTTGGTTAAATATAAGGATCCACTCAGTATTTTATTTTTTTTTAATCCCAAAATTTTACAGAATAAAAATCTAGCTTCTTGTCCAGCTCCGAAAGGGGGAGCGGGGGCGGCTGCTATTAGCGACTTCCCCCGAGACTGAGAAAGCGCATCGTGGCACTCGGAGTGGGGTTTGTGGCAGAATCTTCAGTAGAGGGCAACAAAAAATTCAGCCAAGAGATCCCCGTCTGTCCCCTCCACTTCCCGGGTTGGTTTGCCGCCCAGCAGAGCTCGCCCCGGGCTTTGGGCGTGGGAACGGCACAAAGGCAGGCGCGAGGCAGTGCAGAGCACAGCGTTAACCCACCTTCTCCGGAGGGATCAGAGGGCACAGACCACGATTGTCACTCTCTGGCCGTTTACTTGCTTTGCAACCTTTCCCAAGTTAACTGCTTCTGCCTCAGTTTCCCCACTTGCAAATAGTAAAGCTTTAGCTCCTTCAAGCTCCTTGGTGCCCACCAAGTGTCCTAGGAGGCACCCGAGCTTTGACCCGTACGATTTGGGGTGGTGGTTCGTACCGACTTGCTGCACGCTTCCTTCCCACCAAACAGGGGGCTTTTCCCTTTAATAATAGCAGTCACCTTTCAGCTCTCACCGCTACTCACATCGCAGCTTCTCCTACATCACCAGCCAGAAACACAACGCCGCGTTATGCCCCCCCTCTCCCCCCCCCATCGCTGGATTGCGCAATCCCATGTCCGAAAACATTAAGCAAAGGTTCATATTGTAGCCAGCGAACACTGTTAAAAGGGTATTGAATGCTTTTTCCACTGCCATTAACCGAGCGAAGAGAAAACAGACTCTGCTGCTGTCATATCACATCGAAATAATTAGCTCAACTATAAATAGCTCAGCTTACTCACTTTTCTCTTTTCCTCTCTTTTTTTAAGGTCAAGACTGCAGCCAAAAGGAGGAGCGACGCATCCCAGAAGAGCATTCCTCTCTTCTGCTTGGATTCAGGCAAAACAGTGAGGCGAGGAAGTGCATCTGTAATCAATGATCCCAAGGCCACACAATTACATCATAATTAGTGAAATAATTAGTCCCATTTAGGTAAGAAGAAAAGGGAAAAGAGTGTTAGCAAGCCCACATCTATGCAAATTTACATCAGCTTAATTAATGAGCATTTTCAAACCAATTTTAGCTAAACTGCCTTTGTTTTTGTTGGATGATGCTTCTGTATCAAGTTAGCTTATTCTTTAATCACTTCAACATTAAGTAGAGCTTCTACAGGAGTCAAATGAGTAGAACAGGCTGCGACACCACGGCATTTTCTTCACCTTAATTAAGGGGTTTCAACCCCCGAGCTGGTGGCAGCCCTGCCCTTGCATTTGCTGCAGCTGAGCCTCGTCCCCTCCGCCCCTCCTTAGAGGTTATAGTCTAAATATCCCGGTACCTCTGGATGGCTCTGTATCCAGGTACTGTGAAGAGCAATAAGAATAAGCAGTCGTGGCGACGCTGAGCACAGCGCAGGCTCTTTTGCTCTGCTCCTGGACACACAAAATAGCCACAGCTGTACGAAAGCTGTTCATTGTTTGACCCAAACTGCAGCCGCGCGGTGTTCCCGCACCTTTCCTGCTGCGTTAGCTTTGCCCTCGCTTCAGAATTGCCACCGTGTTGCAGCAATTAATATCTTCAGCAGCCGACAGATCCAATCCACACTAGATACGTATAAATTGTAGTAGCGTTAATTAGAAGAGGTCCTTGAAGTTTCTGTGAGGGAGCTCTGACAGAGCTGTCGGTGTGACGGTGTTGTTCCCTCCTGGGCAGCCCCTGGTGCGCACGGCTGCTCGTGGGTATTGAACTCCTTCTGAGTGATGTCCGTTTTGTGCAATACACAGCCTCAGCTCCAGCCCAAGGGTTGCACAACGGCGTATTTAGATCCACCTCTAACCACTGTATCAAACCTGAAGTATTCCTTTTCTTCCCTCGTAACTTCCCAACTCTTCGCAACACCATAAATCGCAGAAGCCTCACCGTGCGCGCGCAGGGCCTCTCTGCAGCGGCATGCCGGGGGCAACTGAAGGCTCTCTCCACTGTTCAAAGCAAAAGAAGACTTTCTGCCATCACTGAGTTTTCACGGGAGCCGGTGGGAGTTAAATATCCGGCTTGAAAAATACATTTGCGCTCAGGCAGGTCTGGCAGGTCTTTACCCGCATCCCGACCTACTCACAGATATTTCTTCCTGCCTCGTCTCACGTGCAACCGTATTTTCCAGACACACTTATCTGCCTGCCATATGCAATGATGTAGAACGCTGAAAAAAGCAAAGTAGGTGATTACCTTTCCCCAGTCAAGTGCAGTGGAAAGGTCAGATTTAATATGAAGCTGAGGGGCGATGAAATGACACAGAAAACGGACAAAAATAGAGTGTAGCCACGCTGAAAGGCAAACGTGTCTGCTCATCCGGGTGAAGCACCCGGCGGCAGGCGGCACAAACGCACCATTCATCGCCACAGAGGCCCTTTATTGCTCCCTAGCCTCAGATTTGGGATACGGCTCCACTTCCACGCGAGATACCTTTTTAGGAAGAGCCTGGGAATTAAGCAGGTGAATTGTTTTCACCTGTGTGGCCTTCAGCCCCCCCCAAGAGCCCCGTCCTGCCGGCGTCCCCCCAGCCCCGCTGCAGGCTCCGTGCAGGACCAGTGACATCCAGCGGCCGCCCGCCTCCCTCGCCTCTCCCGAAGGAGCCGAGCGGGATCCCGCTCGGCTTGTCCCAGCCTTTTACGATGGAAAAGATACTTTTCCCGCGTCCCAGCCTTCCAATGGCTGGGGAGCTGCCGCATGGCGTATGTGCAGTCCTGCAGTGATTTGTGTTAATCTTGGCAGCATCTTTGTCTGAGCAGCGCTGGACTCTTACAAAATAGGCAGATCATTCACGGAACTGGCAATAAATGCACAATGCAGCAGCTCCTCACGTTCAGAGGAATACAGTGGCAGCCCCTTTCCTTGCCCTAAATGCAATCGGATATTTTACGACCTCTATATCTAAATTAGATTTTGCTATGCACACCTTTTTCGCCAAGTCCCCCCTAAAGCCCGCAGCAGATTTCGAGGAGAAATTCTGACCGCTCATTCGGGTACAAGCCCCGGATCTGAAGCTCTTGTGTTAAAGATTAGACATCAGCCAGAGAACATAGCAGCGCCTTTTAAAATAATTTCACAGTTGAAAACTAGCTCCTGCTTTTACGCTCCCGCCTCATTTTTGAGTTCAGGATTCAAAGTGCCTTTGCAAACTCAGCTGCAGGCGGACCTGCTTGGATGGATAAATGCCTTGAAGGTTATGGGTAAGACATCAGACTTGGAAGTGGTTGTTCTTGATGCTGAGAAAGGAAAGTGTCTGAAGCTATCTATGATACACCGATAAGAAATAATGGAGAATTGTTTCTTTCAAATACAAAGAACAATTCAGCCATAGTATGACTCGTGACAGAGACATTATGAAAGTTATCAGATGAAAGTCTGCATGCTAAATCTCTTTAATATTGAAGAGAAATGTAACAATTTACTGTCCATGCTAAAGCCTGGGCTTCCTGGAAGAGTATCTTGCCTTACTCCTGCTGCTCTGTCTTCCCCATGTCTGTCTCTGCCTTTTAAGTGAGTGCCACGAATCACAGTCTAAAAATAATTTTTTAAAGAATTACTTCTTTCCTAGGAAGTCAGATCAATCCCAGTTAAAAGTGAACTCTGTGAACGTGCCAAATATTTAGAGAATAAATCTAAAATCCAATAGTAATCTGCTTCCTTTATCTACAGATATTGGGCGTGATCCAGATACCAGCACTCCCATTATCTCCTGTGGGCCCGTGGCGCGCAGCTTATCAGGGGAGTTTTCAAGGAAAAAAGAAAAATTACATGTCGAACCAAAAACATATTCCAAAAAAACCCCACTAACAGCTAATTCTGGCCAGCTAGAAAATCAGTATATGATCTAACCCAGTCATCTGGACCTTCCCTATCCAGAGTCTGCTTTCTAGCAGGGCCCCTTTGGGCACAACCCCTTCCGCTGAGACGCAGCACCGCTAACCAACGAGCCCCTTTCAAACCTCCTTAAGACCCGTGTGAAGACTCCGTGCCCTGCAGCAAGTTTGGCAGTCAGCACTTTAAAAAATAAACTCGGCTACAGAATGATGATTTGCATAGTGCACGGTGACTAAAATTAGCCTGCCTCGACTCCATCTCGAGAGGAAGTCTGACTTGCCGCCGCGGTTTCAAGTTTCTTGGCTTTAAGAGAAATTCATAGCATCCGAGGAACACGGTGGAGTCTTCTGCGCAGTCCTGCTCCTCTTGGCTGGCTCTCTGCTCCGACCCGAGGCAATGCCTACATGGCAAAGCTGCCCTGCAGCACCAGCAAAAGCCTCGTTCTTCCTAACGTGGGATATCAGAGCACCCCAAAACCTGTGAAAGGCCCATTTTCAGCATGAAAACATTTAGAAGGTGATTTACGAAGGAGCAAGCGTGTTGCAGGTCACAAGATGGTCTGTCCTGGATGTAGGAAGGATAAAACCTCTCTGAGACTTAATCACCACGAGACAGAGGTTTTTTAAGGCAGAGGTGCGGTGAGAGGCGCTCTGCAGAAGACATACGCAATGTAATGTCATTTTAGGGTTGGTAGGGTAATCTTCATTAGCTATCGGATTAACGTGAGATACCCCAACTTGATTCTCAGTCATTGCCCCACATCGTCCTTGCAGAACAGCTCGTGTTCCGCTGTCATGACTTAATATTGCGACCTGGCTGGCCAAACAGCTCACACGCTCCCTCCGTCTCATTTAATTCTGCAGATGAACAGATGTCCATTGGCGGTTACACTGGTCCACCATGGATGTCTCTGACGAATTTAAATTATTCAAAAAGTCAGTCATCAGCTAAGTGCTAAGCTGTTTGTTGGTGGGTTTGGTTTTTTTTTTTTTTATTTCAGCTTGAGATGTGGCTATAGCTTCTCTCCCGGAGCTGTATAAATAATTCATTTAGTTATGTAGTGGGATCACACGGGACCTGTGCTGCAGAGTGCTGCTTGCACGGATCCCCTTCTCACCTGCTGCACCAACTCAGCTCAGCTCGACCGTATTTCGTCCAACCTCCGCAGCGGGTGTTTGGGGGGGGGCTGGGCCCTTGGACCACGTTTCTCAGGGGTTTGGTTCCTCTGTCACCGTGAGGTTCCAGGTCCCTTTGAGTCTGAGATCATAGCTACCAGAGGTTCCTAGCTTAATGCTTGTATTAAATTTGTGCAAAATAACCTTGCTGTAGCGATGATCCAGTTAAGTATTGGGTTTTATATTTTATATGAACGGAAGCCAGCATCTAATTTCATTTTCTGCTGTGTTGTAGAATTGAAAGGTAATGATTCACTCTTAAAAATACATTTAAAATGATTTAGTTACTACTTTGACTACAATATATATCTTATGGAAGGAGCCCAGAGCAAAAGCTCACTGATGTGCAGAGTCCGGGCTGGTTGCAATTAGGAACAGAACAGCCCCATGACATGAAATCTGATGATACGTTGAACTTCTGACCTATAGCAGAAATCTGATCGTCACAACCCAGCTTCTTCTTCATTTCAGCTCTGTTCAGGAAAACAAAAGTCTTCATTCAACATTCAGTTTTCTCCACCCTTCACCACTGGAATTTTTATATGCTCTGAATTCAATATGCCAGACTTTGAAGGTGAAGGTTTTAAGTGGCTAAGCGGAATCCATGGTGTCTTTCTGTTTCTTTAGCTGTTGTCATTAAGCCTTGTACTGATCTGCTGAGGCCCTGCAGGAAAATGAGGTGCTGCTGCGTCCAACTTCACTGTGGTTTAAGCAGAATAAAATTCTGAATCTAGTATTACTGGATTTTTTTTTTTTTTTTTTTTCTGGATGGGAGGCAATCATTGCTTTTTGCCAACTGTAGCCACATTCTCTGCTCCTAAGTTTAAGAATTAAGCCTGAAGTCCTTATTCAGGACTCCTAATATCTGAGGTGAATTTCGAGTATGGCACAGACTGTCCAAAATTTAATTACCGTGCAGCGGTGGTGAGTTGGGGTAGATGTACCCAATAACCTGCGGTGTGTCACAGCCATGGAACTGACACCTCTGTGGTGTCGTGTGAAGATAATTAGGTCTTAAAAGACATGCCACCATGCTGGAGGGTGTCCAGTTCAGCAGTCCTCCTGATCGGAGTTTCTGCTCAATTTTATGCACGTACACTCTTTGCTCATCAACGGCCAACCTCCATGGGAGCCAAGAGTGCGTAAGAGGACGACGGCTGTACCCACCCATGCTTCTGATAAGCTAAAAACAGACTGAAGGTCTAAGTCAACTACACTTAAGCATGTGATAAAATTCTTTGCTGAACTGGGGCCTAAGTCAGTGTGATCTTAGGGTGGAACTCAAATAACTGCTCTTGGAGGAGGAAGAACGGGCACAAGAACGGAGCCAAAGGTTCTCCTGGGTGAGCAGCAAGAGCCCGAGCAAATGGGGAAATGGCGTGATCCGAGAGAAGGGAAGATTGTACGACTGGCTCCGTGGCTACGGCTTGGGAGGAGGAATTTCCTCGTGGGAACGTTGCCAGGAGGGTGAGGAAATTGCTTGCTTTTCTAAGCAGAAGCAACTAATAAAGGAGGGGTGAGAACAGAGGTTCTCGCCTGTGTCGTAGGCAGTGTCACTAAGACACACTCCTAGTGGCGCTTTGAGTTGTGTTGTCTAAAATAGCAAGCTTCCTTTAGACTTCTAAAAGTAGGGTAAAGCAATAGAATTCGTCTCTCGTAAGCATCTGTGGTCGCCATTCAGGAGGTCTGTGGCAATGGCTTGTGTAGTCAAGAATAAAAATAGCCCAGATCTTAGCCCCAGATTTCATCTTAAGTTCTGGAGACCAAGCGTTAGCTAAGTCCCTGGAGCTCTTCATCACACCAAGCGGCTTCTGCTGGGCTGCCTGCTCCCTGTTTCTGTACGCACTTCGGGGTGTTTGGGCTACCTCTCAGTTCCTTGCTCTAAAACACGCTAAAACTTCTTCATCATGAAATAAGGGAGAGTTTCTGTCCCTCTGAAAGAATTTGTGGGAAAGGCACGGAAGGACTAGAAATGATTGTCAACACTTACGTGTCTCAGGCTTTTGTCCCTGTTGCAAATTGCAATCTGGATAGAGAGGACCTCAGCTTCCCTGGAGAACATTTTAATACATCAGGAACCAAACGCTGAAACTGGTAGAGCTGTGCGCGCAAGAACCCAGCTTCACCACGCACAAAGACACATTAGATAGAGCCGAAGTATCTGTGGAAGACAGAACCAACCAACCTCCCAGAAATGACCCACTCCCCCCAAGGGGGCTTTGGGGCACTGTGCTGGCTGAAAGATGCTTGGAGCTGTGCAGACAAACTGTTTCTGGAGATATTCTTACTACACAGAGGGAAAGAAGACTTCATGCATGAAGGATCTCCGTGATTATATCTCCATTTCATAGGTGCCATCTACAATTGCTTAGAACCTAAAAATGGAAATTACTTCCGCTCAGAAGAGACAGGAGCCTCTTTTCTCCCCTTATACCAGGAAAAGTTGTTCTGAACTGGCTTTTCTAGATAAATAGCACTTAGAAGTAAGTGTAGCGCTCATGGTGAGTCTAGTGTAGGGTTTCGCAGTCGCTTTTCATGCCAAGGATCACAAATTAATTAAGAAAATCTTGTCGCTTGGAAACTCTTCTATTCACAGTCGCATCAAATCACCGTAGCAGTAACTTGCATGGAAAAATAACATTAGGGATATTTTTATTTTTAGCTGTCTTAATGAAATATAGCAGATGGAAATAAAGAGGAGAAGCCCGTCCTATGTGACTAGCCATCTGTCTGGGGATCAGCAACAAGTATTTCATGGATCACAGCTAGAAAATTAGTGGGTAATTAATGTCAGTCTTCAAGCTACCTTACAGTTCTTCACTTTCATTATTCTACTCTGTAGAGTACCTTTCAAATGCGACTCATAGCTTACCCGGCCATGAGAGACATGCTCATAGCACCACCCTTACCGTTAGAGTACTAAACCTTGGGTTGAGCTCCAACAGTCCCCTGCAAACCCTCCCTCCCGCCTGCACAGATCTGCAAAGCTGTCAGCGATCACGCAGCCATCCGCTCACCGTGAGCTCAACTACCAGGGTCCTAAGGACTATTCCAGTTGATCTAAATTTGCCTTAAAGACATTCATATCCCACCCTCGGTTCTGTAGCACACCAAACACTGGGACCACCGGGACTGGCACAGGACGGTCCCCATACTTGGCACGTCATGGAAACCAGCTCACTGACTTGAACACAGAGTAAAGAGCTAATATCCAAAATTTTTTTTTTTATTTTTTTTTTTGTGTGTGTTGGGTTTCTTACTGACATGTAGCTTTTCCAAGTTCGTTAACTAGCCAGTCTGGAACCTCACTCTTCAAAACTGCTCCAATTACTTCTACGCACTGTTCAGTTGGAGGAAGCCTGTCTTGTTTAATGACATCCTAAACAGAAACACAATCCTGAACGCTGCGAAAGGTCACGCAGCCCAAGCTTTTGGAGATGAGATACTTATTCAATGTTGTCATCGTTATACCCTCCCAGTGCTCACACATGCTGCATTACGGCTGCAGCTTTTTCTCCTTTTCCTTTTTGGGAAAATCAATGCCTTGTCACAAGAAAGTTTTTATATTTCACCATTACAGAGTATTGCTTATTCTTCTCTGGTAACAGGATATTGTTATCAGGCTATTTTAACTTTGTTTATTACCTCTATTCTGCCAGCTCCTACAATTCACTTGATACTGTTTTGGTTATTTTTATGCTTTGATTTAAGAACAGTGTGCTCCAAGACTGCACTTTAAGAAATGCCCCGAGGAGCAGAGCCAAGGGAGTCATCAGCTCATTTACTGGACTGTACAGAGCTCTACACGCTGCCTTAGGAAATAACCTCTCTTCCTGGAAATCCACGGTTAGCTGGTAAAACTCTACTGTACGGCATAAACATAATTAATCTTCACAAAACCCTCGACACGCAATAGCTGAACCTGACAGAGCAGGTGAAATGGCGTTATTCCTCATACAAGGAAAGTGGCCCCACCAACACAGCTCAAATCTTGGGAATCCTGTTTGTAGACCTTCTACATTTTTGGCTGTGTCTTCTATTACTTTTGTGGCCCTTTTTTATTTCCTTCTGAACGGATAAGCAATCTGTTTGCTGACAAATACCAAATATTTGCAAACATGTTTCAGTCTACCCTTTACAAGCTTGTAGGTACACGTACAAATCGTGGAAAAGTCCCCTCGACTCTGTGGCCATAACTTCACCATCTCATCCCTCTTCCTTTCAGCCGAAGGCGCCGGCGGTGGCTGTGCTCGGCAGCGGGGGCCGATGGGGCCGACACAGCAGCCGGTCCTTCTCAGCATCGCACCCGCTGAGGGCGTCGGGGCTGGGGTGGGATTGGGATGCCAGTTAGAGGGAGGCCGTCAATCAGCCCCTCCCTTCCACCTTTCCTCTGAAAACACCTGTAAGGAAAGTATTAACATGCACCCCCGCCGATCCCCCCCGGCCTCACCTACCGAGGTGTGGATTAGAGGAGCGGATGTGTGAGTTAGGCGTGTGCTGCTTTTTCAGCTGAGCTGCCGCGCCGGCTCTGCACCACCATGACCTCCTACGCCAGCGCCGGCTCCGCGTGCCGCGCGGCGGCTGGGTGGGCAGCCACCGTCAACCTCCCCACGCTCGGCCGGGGACACCCGCACGAGCGAGCGGGGTTTTGCTTTGATAGACTCTATCTGCCTGAAAAATGGGGATTGTGTAGCTTACCCACTTCCCAAGGAAACCCTGAAGATCACTCAGATAAGATATCAGGAAGAAATTCTTTACCCTGAGGGTGGTGAGCCCCTGGCGCAGGGTGCCCCGAGAAGCTGTGGCTGCCCCGTCCCTGGAGGTGTTCAAGGCCAGGTTGGACGGGGCTTGGAGCAACCCGGGCTGGTGGGAGGTGTCCTTGCCCAGGGCAGGGGGGTGGAACTGGATGATCTTCAAGGTCCCTTCCAACCTAAACCATTCTATGATTCTATGATCATCCAATTAACACTCGGGAGGGTTGCTAGAGAACTGCAAAGCGAGAGCTTATGAGATGTAAAATGCCATTTGCTTTTTAATGAAGAAAGGATGAAGAGATGATCTTAACAAATATATATGCAGTGCCGTGTGCCTTCTGCATACCCTTTGCCGTAGCCCAGTTTCTGGTTTGGTGGCACGTGCACATCCGGGCGGGCACACACCGGCTGGAGGGGGGGGATCGAGCATCTTCTGCTTTCTGCGTCCTGGGGGCTGGACAGAGGTAAAAGCAAACGTGCGGAGGCACTTGCTGCCCGGAGAAGCACGATGCCTGCTTTACTCCTGCGCTGCACCGTTGGCTGCGCTTTGAGAATAAGTACAGCCAGGAGACTGACTTCCCTGGTATTCTATAGCCAAATTGAGGCAGGAAGGGAGCAGGGTGGCTCCAGATCTCTCCCTCCTTTCCTTTCCCCCTAAAATTTCAGGCAGCCAGAAGGTTGCACAGAGACAAAGACGAGGAGAATTTCTTCCTAAGCTTTACCTAAGCCAAATCCCCCAACAGTTAACTCGAAAGTAGTTTTGGAAGTGCTGTTGGCTCTTCGGTGCGGTTTCTGTTTCAGCCCCAGGAGCAAGGCTGAGCCTTCGGCAAGGCAGGCAGCACCCGGTTGCCCAGCGGGCTCCGGCGGCGAGGCTGGGGCTGCCGGTGGGTCGCAGCGAGGCAGAGCTCAGCACCGGCCACAAAACCCACCTGAGCGCTGGGGGTGGCTAACGCGCCCGACCCCACCACGGCTGCTGGGTGAAGGGGCTGGTTCGAAGCTAATTTGGGGCTTTGGGCACACGGTCGGGTCCCTGCGGTGTGCACATCCCCAGTTTGCCTCCCAGGGACCACCAGGAGCCTTTGCCCGGTGTAACATTACCTTCTTTTTTCCACCCCTCTCAGCCTGCTGCCCACAGTACTGGTAGCAGCACTCAGGCAGCACTGAGTGCGTTTCAAAATCCACTTCTGCTTTTGTGGCCAAATTAACCTCCCGGCTATCCAGGAACCGGTAACAAAACCTCATGGCTTCATGGCCTCGAAGGTCTGTTAATGACGCGCGACATAATCATCCTCCCTCTCTGCGCTGCCATCCCCCACGCAGAAATCGAAGCCGTTCTCTGGTGTATTTAACCTGGAGCTCTACCTCCCTGTAGGGATACGGCTGGGATTTTCAAATGAGACCACTGGGAATTTGTTGCTCAGTTCCAATTGTGTTTCGGGGAATTTGGCGAATAACTCACAGCCTCTTTTAAAAACTCGCAGAACGGCAATGGAGATAATTTGCAGGTTATCCGCAGAGGCAGACTGCTCGAGGTTCATTACAATACCAGTTAAATGTTAGTTATCTCTTTCATTGTCTCATTCTAGTTACTCATTTCCCCTGGAAAGCCAAAGGCTTGGACACAGGAGTTGGCTGGATGAGGTTCTTCTTTCAACTGTCATTCTCAGTTTAGAAATAATACCTAGAAATATCTTTTTCTACACAGTCTTAAGCCGCCAGCCAGGGCAAACAACTGCTTATTACAGGAGCTCAGACCCAAAGTTTACCGCCATTCATGGATCCAAGGTTTTGGTTTGGCCGATGATAAAGAGAGGCGAGTAAAGCCGAGTAAGCCCAGATCCGAACTCCTCCCGGTGTCAGCGGCCAGGAACCGGTCTGCTTCCAGCTTATCTTCACAAACGCCCCGGGTCTGAGCTGCAAAGTCAGTTCTGAAGCAGTACAACAGGAGCGTTTGGGCAAAAATGCATTGCTGCTACTCACAGTCAATAAATATACGACGTAAGACCTGCTGTGGTAAAGACAACTGCACCTGAGCGAGATATTCCGAGCACTGAGCGGCACCCCCAGGATGCGCACTCCGGGCTCGCCGGGGAGCCGCCGTGCCGGGGAGGCAGCGAGCACCCGTCCCAGCCTGTCCGAGAGCCAAAAGTGGCTCCTGGGCTGTAACCCGTCCCAGAGGGCTTCGGGCACTGGTTTGGGTGACATACAGCACAGCTGCTTGGGGCGCTGGAGAGAGGCAAGAGCACTGCGGACGGGGCGTATCGTGCTATTTGATCGCAGGAATCACAGCTGAGCCCCGGCGAGCCCCGGCAGGCATCGCCACTGCCGGCTGTAAAAGGGCAGGAAAGGCGCTCTGCGGGGGAGCAGCCTGCCCGGCGCAGCGGCTGGATGCTGCTGCAGTGACAGTGCGGCCGACCTCCGTCGCAAACCAAAGCCGCTCCCCGATCCCTCATTCCGCTGCACAGATACGAATACAAACTGGCCCTTGCGGCTGAAGGAAAAGGGCGACCGGGTTTCTTCTCCCCGTCAGCCCCGTCCTGACTGCTCAGATGTCGTGAGTTGGAAATCCCCAGTATTTTTTGAAGCCTGAAGGCTGCTGAGTTACAACTAATTCCCTGCCATTGATCTTTTAACGTTAACATTTGAGGACTGTTTTCATTACAGTAATAGTAAGAAACTGTAAAAGAAAAAAAAAAACACAACCAAATCCCAGATTTTTATTTTAGTCACACAAGGCCAGGGGGCAGATAAATGACTGCAAGCCTTCGTGCAGATATAATTGCATTGCAGAAAACTCCATCCTACTCCTCAGCACTTAAATTCTCTTCTCCAGTAAAACGCGCCTGCTGAGCTGGGGTGTTTCCCAAATGAAAGCAAGTTTCCGAGCCCTGTTGTCGGATGCCATTCCGATGGGCACACGCCTGAATGCTCTGCTGAACCTCTGCCTCCCGAAGGAGCTCTCAGCTAAATACCTGGTAGCTGCTGGACCTTATAGCATTGAGGATCCTTATGGCACAGACCCTTCATGACCCGCTTATAAACCAAAATATAGGCAAGTCAGTTCCTGCTGGTATCGGTTGTACCTGCCCTTGCCAAAACACCATCTTCAGTTTCCATACTTCCTGCTGTCTTTCTTAGGACCAGGATGATAATTAGGCTCACTAGGTTGGAGGGTTGGTGCGTCCAGGCTCGCATCCCACTTCTGCGGTACTCAGGAATTTTATTGCACAGTCTGTTTTAGCCATACCCTAAAATAAAAGATGTAACACATGAAAAAGGCAATAAAAGCAAGAGTGTTACCCAAATGCCCCGTGCCTAGCGAAGCGCGATGGCCCCGGTGAACACGCCACTCTCCGGGCTGTCAGGGGCTTTGGTTGCTGTTTCTCTGAGGATGGGCACTGCGGCGGGTCCCCTGGGTCACCCTCTCCCTCCTGGTGACGGGCTCATGCAGCAGTACCTGCTTCCTTTCAGGACGTGCGCATCACTGATCAAAAATAGCCCATTTGCTTTATTTTCACACCCACTTCAGTAGCTGGGGGGGGAGGGGGGTGTGTGTGTGTCAGCTGGGCTTTGTGTCCATCTCAAAGCATTGGAGACCAGCCCAAGTCTGGAAGGTTTTATGAATGTTCTGTGCAAGGGAACAAGTCTGTGGGGTGAGAGGAGGAGGGACCAAGCCTCCCGGCCACCGCTCAGGCGGGGCCCAGCACCACCATAGCGCTCTGCAGCACAGCTCCGGGTTGTCTCAGCCGCCTGTTTGAACCTGGTTTTCTTACCCAGTTTATATAGTAAGAGCTACAGGGACATTCTTACTGGTAATCCTCATAGAGTGCCTTGCCCAGGGGGTCTGATGAACCTCCTCCTACTCACTGAACATGCATAGAAAGGCCTTGCCAGCGCCACCCAAATTAATGGGTAGAAAGACACGTATTTAAATCGTGTTTCGCAGTCCAAAGGATTAATCACCCTGCTCACATAAGGGCTAGTGGGGAAAAAGAAGCTTTCAAAGGGTTTAAGTTTTGGCCCCATCCCTTCGCTGGGCATCCAGCCCCCCCGCACCGTCTGGGTTGATGTAAATCTCACCAGAGGGACTCCGTGTGCTCAGAGCCCTCCACTTCCACTTGTGGTCCGCAGACGGACACGTGTGTGTGTGTGTGTGTGTGTGTGTGTGTAAAAGTGCTGCACATCACCAGCCTGCGCTTCCCAACAAATTAGCAGGAATACCACGGTATTGCATTTGCTGCGATCTGCCTGTCAGTCAGAGACTCCCGTGGTCCGTTCTGGTACTCACACCAGGATCGCAAACAGCCGCTGTTTGCTACTAAAACTTGAGCCTCTGTCCACGAAGGCTGGTGGAGGCGTCCGGCTGGGAACATCTCACACACAAACCCTGGGCTGGTTCTCCCTCCTGCCTGGAGCGGCTGCGCCGGCAGCCGGGGAGCTTAGACCATAAAAAGCGCACTAAATAAACCCAATCTTGGCAGCAAGGTTGATACAAAAAGCCATAAAAAGCAGAGACGATAAAAGAGAAAAATGCACGGCAACGTCAAATCCTAGACGCTGACATGAAAGGCTTGCGTTTGAAAAAGGCTGCCCAAAATTCTCTCTCCTGAAGGTGATCGGCATGTCCTGTCCTAGCAGGATTACCGCTTGCACACGCATGCATACGTCAGCTCGTATTCATAGCCCTAAAATGTTCCTGTCAGTTACACGCTCCACAAATACCAGCAAGACTTGAGATCCTGCTTCCCCCTCGCCCCAGCCCACCCCTGGTGTCGCTGCATCTGCTTGTTTCATCTATCATTGGTCCCGTCCCCATCCTCGCCAGAGCATATGTTGCAGGAGGAGAAATATAATTAAGTTTGGAAAATTCGGTTCGAGGTAACCAGATGTCTCGCACCACCTTGAACATACTTCCCACACCTTAATTAGCAGAGGGAAAGTCGCTGCCTGTGGCTGAGCGGCACCGACCGCAGCGGGAGCCGCCGGCAGCCCCTGCCTCGCCGCGGAGCAGACGGGCTGCGCTCTCCGACGCGGGGAAGTGTCCTGCAAAGGCTTTGGGAGCGCTGTCGTGGATTTGGAGCGGGCTCAATTTCTGCCGCTTATCACCTGTACACATCCTGATTGCCTATGTACATGCTTAAGCTGTGAGTTCCCTTTGTTTTGCTTCAGGGCTGCGTGCTTGATTTATTATGTCCAGACGAGCGTGGTTACGTGTTCGCACGCTGAATCCGCATCGTTAATTTGTGTAGTTACTTCTGGGTGTTTGCTGGGTGACTCGGTGGTGGATGGGCAGTAACACAGCTGTACTCAGGCAATCAGTCGCAGGAACTGCACGCACTAAACCAGGATTAGCCCTGTGCCTACAACGCAGCCGTCCATCAATGATCTGGGAAAATGGCGTTTCTGGATTGCTGTTTTTCAAGAAATGCCTCGTTACTCTGTAAAATGTTGGAGGACACTCCAGGTGCCCAGTCAGGACCAGATACTTACAGACCGGCAGTTTGCAGGAGCAGCAGGGCTGGTTTGGCTCTCTGCAAAAATCTTTCCTTCCTCTGCCAAAGCCTTAAATCCCTCTGACAGCCCTTTAGGCAAACTCCTGCCCCCCAGAGAGGGAAGGGATTGTGCGGAGGGGATGGAGCGATGCTGGGAAGTCTGGAGATGGTGGGGAGCCGCTGGGAGAAGCGGCGCTGCTGGGAGGATGCTGGACTGCGCCCACACCACCCTCCCGCTAGCACAGAGGGACGCTTGCTCCAGGGGAGGGTTTTCCTATCTATGTCCATGCTGCGTGCCCGCTCTCTAGGGAACGGGGCACTGGCTATTTCCGTACCCCTGTCAGCAGCCAGGAGCGATGGGGTATTCCTTTCCTGGCCCTGCTCTCGCCCCCAGGGCCGGGTGTCCTCCTCCCGTCCCGTCCAGCTCGCTGGGTCCCTGCCAGCAGCCCCGGTGCCAAGGGAGGGGTGACGCAGCACCCATTTTCCCGGCCGGAGCGGGGAGGGATGGGGGAGGGACTCGGAGCTCTTCTGTGGCTTGTGCCCTTGTCACCCTCCTGCTCCCTCCTCTGCGTGATCCCGCTGTGTTCGTGCCGGGAGGACCGCACCGGTGTTGCACGTACCGCAGGGATGCATCTTCCCTCGCCGAGACCACCAAACCCCAAACCAACACCCCAAAACCCAATGCGGCCCCCCATTTCTGCATCCTCAGCCGCGTTTGGAAGCAGCCGAGAGGGACCCACCACGGCCCCGGTTTCCAGCAGGAGCAGCCGTGCCCGTGCCAGCAGCGGCAAAACCGCGCCGGGGCAGCGGGAAGGACGCGGGTGCTGCCCTGGGATGGGGCTGTGATTTTGGGCTCAGCTGCCGCACGCTGTCTGCAGCCCCGGCTGGGTTTCAGCTGCTGGCCGAGCCGAGCTGAGCCGAGCGGTCCCCGTCCCCCCGCACCCTCCGAGCCATCTCGGTGTGCCGCACGGAGACAAAAATACTTCCCCAGCTGCTGCCCACCTGGTGCTCGAGACGAGTTTAGGAAACAGCAATAAGAAACTGAAAATAAAAGGCTGAAAAGAGATAGATACGAGGCTCGCACCAGAAGTGAGAGAGCTAAAAATAGCGGTGATGTGATCCGTCGGTGCTGTAGGTCATAATTAACCGCTCGAGTGTCTTCAGGCATCGAGCAAGTGCAATAGGAAACTCTCAGGGGTTTAACAGCCGAGACGGCGTGTCCTGGGCTCCCGGCGTGCCACCGCCGAAAATAGATGTGTGGACAGTCCCCTGGCCGGGTGATGCCGGGCACCGGGGGGGCACCACCCCCGCCGCCCCGCGCTGGGGACCACCACGCTCCTTTCACCACCTGCCATGGAGACACGGGATTTTCCGGGGGACGAGCCCCCCGCTCTTGCTGGGTGAGCAAAGGCCAGGGAGGAGCGGGCAGGCGCCGACCCTGCGGGCACCGTCACCCTTTTGGGCAAAAGCCCGCTGCCCTGTTGCCGGTAGCTGTCGGGGCCACTGGGAGATGGATGGGCACACGGACAAGCTGCGGGATCTGCTTGCAGGGAGCCTTCATAAGCCTTGCGTGCACTGGTGTTTCCCTCGTGGTGGTTTGGGAAGGAGAAATCACAGCTCTGGCTGGTCTTCGAGTCCAGAGATGATGCGATCGGGGCTTTCTCGGCCACCCCGCGCCAGGCAGCACCACCTTCCGCGGGGATTTCTCCGTGCCCCCGCACAGCCGTCTGCCCCTCACCAGGACCAGCGCTGGGGGGTTGGCTTGGTTGCAGCCCACGCTTTGTGTCCAAACCCTACTTGATGCTCAAGGGGTTGAAACAAACAAGGCGAGAGGTCTGGATGTGTCCTGTCCCCCCCAGATGAACCCCGGGGCCGTTGCCGCTCTCCGGCTCCAGTCCTCCCAACACACTCGTGTTTCCGGAGCGCAGCGACACCCCTCCGGCCGGGAGGGACAGCCCGTTCCTCGGGGCGCCCCGTTTCACCAGGGAAAAGGGGGTTTGTACAAATGAGGGAGGTGCAGGAGGTGCTTGTGAGAAGCGAGTGGGGTAATGCCGCCGCAGAGGGGGGTTCGGCTCTCGGCCCCGCGGCTGTGCTCAGCCCCGAGCCCTGCGGGTCCGGCGTCCGGACACTGCCCGTACCCGGTGACGGCTTGTCATAGTCACGGGGTGGGTCTGGCAGATCAAAATGTTGCGGTCACTTAAAAGGCTCCTCTCAAGTCAATTTCTGCCCGATATTTAGTTTCTGTAAATATAGGATATGGCGCATGAGATCAAGTGGAAAGTTTCTCCTTTAATTCCTCCGGAAACAGAATTATTTATTTGAGCCGCTATTCCCTGGAAGCATTTGACTCAAACATTACGACATTGTGATAGAGGAGAAATTCAACACCACGACAACAGCCCTCGGCTAATCTGTTTTCTTTTCTGGGGCCAGGAAAGCACAGACTGGGAGAAGGATATTTAAAACCAGTTCAGCTCTAAGAACGGGTGGTAGTTAAAACCAGAAAGAAATCGGCAAGGATTTTAAAAACAAATACATGACTTAATCAATCATGACCCTCAGCAAAGTTAAAGCAGCTACAAACCATGAAGAACATGGTGGGTTTTGGTGTTCCCCGTTACACGTGAAGCAGCGCGATGTCGGCTGTGGGCTGGGAACGACCCCTGCACGGCACGGCCAGAGCCGAGCTGTATGGGAACAGCCTGAGATCCAGCCCCACCAAACCTGCCCGCCGCCGCCGCAGTCAGCGGGAGAGGGGAGCACCGAGCCCTGTGCAGAAGCACATTGGGTGTCACTCAGGTGCCATCCCCCCAGCTCGCATCCCCCCAGCGCATCTGCTTTAAACCCCGTGCGGAGCCTCTCTTACCTCTGGTGGGGGTGGCCCCGGGGGTTCACGCCTGGCCCAGCAGATGCGCGTATCCCACACATTCCTCGGGGTGACATTACACGGTGGAGCCCGGAGGTAGCGATGCCGTGGGAGAAGGGCCGGCCGCAGGGGCGAGCCGTGCCCCCGCGGGGACGGGGCGGACAGCCGGGCTCCAGCCACGCCGGGTGCAGGGGGACGGAGGGACACGCAGCGGATTTATCCGGGGTGCGAACAGAACAGCTCTCCACTCATAGAATTGTCTAGGTTGGAAGAGACCCTTGGGATCATCGAGTCCAACCATCTACCCTGCTCTACAAAGTTCTCCCCTACACCGTATCCCCCAACGCCACATCTAAACGTCTCTTAAACACAGCCAGGGATGGTGAAATCACTCTAATCGGTCAGTACGCTCCTCGCCCTCACGACTCCTTCTCCCTGCCCCCGGGTCCCGGTGCTGCTTCTGCACGGTGTATATGGGACCTGTAAGGAGGCTGAAGGGCATTGCAGCCATCTGGGGCTGAGATTTAGGAGAACTTTGGATTTCATGGCACAGCCGGTGCCATCCTGACCAGCACGAGCACAGCACTGGGAGCGGGAAGAGGAGAGCGATGTCGGCTGCGTGGCCGCGGCCAAGGGTGCATCCCCGGGGGCGCATCCCGCTGGGTGCCCCAGGGACCGGCTGCGGCTGCAGAGCCAGACTGGGTCTGAGTCAGAAGAGCTGGAAAGGCATCGTTTTATTTTCTCCCGTTCTCCCTATTTTTGGCTTCAGATTCTTGGACGCCTCCTGCCTACTCCCAAAATATGTGACAAGGAGTAGGTTTGAGATAGTAACAATATTAAAATGAGTCAAAGTGCAGCATGAGCTGAAAGTTTGCATAAATGCAGTATCAAACCTCTCAGCAAAAATAGCAGCCGAGGAGCAGGCAGGAGATCCTCGGGAAAAGACCAGGGAGCAAGGGAGGATCGCAGGCTCAGCGGGGTCCCCTGGGCTGTGCGGTTTAGGAAACCTCATGGGGACTGTCACACATTTGACGCGCTCTGCTCAGGCTGAACAAGCGAGGAGACAAAATCCAGAGAGGGATGAAAATGATCAGAAAATATAGGTTATGAGGAGAGAGAGTGAGATACCCGGGGTTTGTAGTCCATGGAAGGCCAAGGGAGATGTGGCAACAGTCTCCAGAACTCACTGCAAAAAAGAAGGGATAAAATTGGTTTCTACATACACTGACTGAAAAGGGTAAGACTGTCCTGACTTGCTTTGCGTGACCTCCTGAAAAGCCCCAGATGAAGGGATGCCTTATCTGTGACATTTAAATCTGCTCCCAAGTCAGTGGTGAAAAAAGCTAACCTGCCTCAGGCATAACACGGATCCCTCCGGAGCCTCCGTAGGTCCATCTTCCAGTTTAATTCTCCTCCGGCAAAGACACAGAGGCCTTTCACCAGCTCCTGCCGCTTTCAGCAGCTCCTCCGGTCCCCCGGTGAACGGACCCGGGCCAAGCCCAGCCGCGGTACCCGGGGAAGGCAAACCGGGACTTGATTTCGGGGGAGAGCAACCAGAGCAAGGAAGGAACCGACCAGCGGAGAAATGCTCCTTTGCCTCATGCTGATCCCTCAGCAGGAACGGGGTTGAGGAGGAGGTGAACCATTTGCAGCTTTCAAATTAAAGTGATCCGTGTTGACGAATCAGTTATTCGTTGTCTTCTTTCGGGCACAAAGCCTCAGCTATAGGAATATATGTTCACGCTGAGTAATCCGTTTAAAGGCTCTATTCTTGAGGCAGACGTTTGAGTGTACCGCACCGGCCTGGAGAAGTATAAAAAACTTCATGAGCAAAGTGGGGGAGAGAGGAAATGAAAATGAGCCGAAAGTTAGAGGGATGGGTGGGGCCATGGAGCAGTCTAACAGGAAGCAGGAGATGCCTCATGGTTTGTGCAGATGCCAGTGGAGTGGAGAAGACAGCAAACCAGGATTATAACGAAGTGGAAGAAGAGATGGGAGAAAAATGGCTTCGAAACCTTGTGGACACCTCAGCATTTGCCAAGAGGTGTACGGTGCTGGGTAATGCCCCTCGGGCCTGCCCAGGGCAGTCACCAAGCCCAACACCCTCACGTCCCAGGAGAAAAAGCAAACATACTGTTCATCTTCTGGGAGATGAGAAAGCACTGGCTTGGGAATAAGCCGTTTCATTGAGGGGGAGGAAAGCAGCAAGATGTTTCCCCCATTTGCCAAAGTTTCTGAAGTCTAAAGTCATCATTGCCACCCTTGTTCTTCCTCCATGGTAATAAAGGAACTCGGGGTATTTTGGGGGCAAATCTTATTTCTCTCCTCCCTTCCCATGCCCTCCGTTCGAGGCTTGCAGCATTTGTAATCCCGCAAGAAGCAAAGCGGACGCTGCCCACGGGGACACGAATAGCCCCATAGAAGTCACAGACTCAGACGTTTGCAGGATTGAGGCTGTCGAGCGCAGGGGTCATTGTTGGAAGGAGTGTCCCTGACACCCCACAGGGACTGAACGCACCCAGACCATGGGTTCAAAGCCACCCACGGAGCGGTGTGTTGAGTTGAAGCCTGCCCTGGGAGACTCAACGCACAGCGCAGTCCGGGTGCCCGTCCTTGGGCCACCAGAGCAGCTCTTGGCCTTTTCCTCAGCTCCAGCGCTTGTCACAGCCCTGAACGGACCAGGACAGTCCCTAAATTGCACTTACCAATAGAAAATGTTTAACACTACCCAAGTGGGTGCGTTTGATAAAAACATTTGGGGAGTTGGACTAGATGATCTCTAGAGGTCCCTTCCAACTCTGAAAACTCCGTGATTCCATGATTTAATTACTATACTTCCTAAAGCATCCCAGAAAGCACAGTGCTGTCAGGCAAATAAAAACTCTAAATAACTCCAAGCCATTAAAAGCCAATAGGTTCCTCCACCCTCCACAGCCATAAACCTGCAGAAATAAAGATGCCAAATACTGACGCTATTTAAAGGGAGGGCACAACAAAGTGTCGCCGTATGGTGATGTGGCGCTGGTCGAGTCCCTCAATTACACCATGTCCATGGCAGTGGCTCATTTTTTGCTGGTGTCCAGCTTTCCTCTGGGAGCATCCCCGGGCTTCCCGCAGAGCGCCCCTGCCTGCTCGTGGGATGAGCAGCTTTTCCCAGCACAGTATCGGTGTTAAGAGACGACCAACTGTAGACCAATCATGTAGTATTTATTTTATATTTTTAATCAGAAGCAATAAAATCCAGGAAACGTGGATTTATGGCCTATAAATGGTTTAGTAGAGCTATGACCTACCAGCTTATGCAAACTTATTTACTGCCGGCCCCGGATGGGGCTCCTATTACAGCGACCCACTGAGCTCATTGAGTAGCATTTCTTTATTTGGGCTCTGTTAAGGACCACAAAGACCACCAGCACTGAAAGACCCCTGAAGCGCACCCGTCTGAGCTGCAGTTCGTGTGAACCGTGACCATTCCACCAGCTCTTCAGCTCCCATTTTCTCTTTTGGGGTTCAGCCTGAGAGTAGACCTGTATTCGATGGTGCGTAGATGCCAGCCTAAAGCACCGCTGAGCAAGCGGTCAGAAGGGTGGCCCAGTTTGGGATCCGGCCCAGCTTGGGATCCAGCCCAGCGGCTCGAGGCGCGGGGAGCCCGGCACAGTCTGCTTTAACCATAAGAGGAATATGGAAACCAATTGTCACTCCATCAGCAGGGTGAGCCCGGCCAGTGCTGCCGGCCTTCCTCCTTCACAGCCTGAAAACGCTCCGTAGGACCTGCTCTGAGCTACTTCTCCTTCCTTTGTCTCGTTTAAGATCACGCCTTGCAGTGCTCCTGAATCCCAGCTCACAGAACGGGAACGCTTTCGACACCCAAGTGCTGCTGGCAGCCCGAAGCAGCGCCACCAGCTCCAGCAGAGCTCTGTTAAAGTCTCTTCATTCCTCCAGAAAGTTTCCTCCGTGCTCCCTTTTGCAGCGTTTCTGACCCGTTTGTGTGATTCCCGGGCTGGGGGAGCAGTGAGGGCACGTCCAGGGCAAGGCTGGCTGCCCCGATCTCCTCTGGGGACCCGGTACGGTGATGAACCGCCTCTCCCGCCCTCTCCGCTGCCACCGCACGGGGGGCTCGGGTGCCTCCGGCCGCTCCGAGAAGTCCCACAGCAGTTACAGCTGTTCCTTTTCCTCAGACCAGGCCAGTTGCAGGCGTTTTGCCTTCCCGATGCCAAATAGCTTTTTGACTATCAGAGCCCTGAGCTTCTCGCAGACCAGGACCAGAGCAGAAGGGTCTGAAGAGCCATTGCTTCTCCTCAGAGGACCAACCCCGCAGGGCCCGTGGTACGCGTCCGCCTCACCTTGCTCCCGAGCACAGCCGCCCGCCGCCTCTGCGGGCACAGCTCACTGCAGCAGCTCAGCCGTGCCTTTGGCCCAAAGTTGACATTTTGGGCTTTATTGCAGACGTGGGTCGCTATGGTGAAACGACCTTCGGAGCACCCTGAAAAGTTCGGAGACGTGGCCGAGAAACAACTTTTTAAAACGCTTGCAAAAGTCGGTCGTCTGACTCGCTGTGCCGGGCTGACGGCAGGTCACTGACAGCACATCATCGCCCGAAAGGCAGCGAAACTGTTCCCTTACCCCCGTTGCGTGAAGGCTGTACTCTGCCCTGGTGCTGTTCTGCAATGGTACTGCCAGCCGGACGTCGCCGGGGATGTTTCTGGTGCCACCGCTCCCCTCCTTGAGATGCCCTTTCTGATTTTCTCTTCCCACAGAGGGAACGCCGCAGCCCCCTGCGGAAGGCGAGGGTGGGCGCCTCGTGTCTGGTGCTCGGAGTTGGCGACGCGGCTGCCGGGGCTGATCCTGCTCTCCCCGCACCTCCCAGGTCCGGCTGGGCACGGGGAGCCGGCTGCAGCATCCTTCCTTCCCCGGAGAAACGAGACACAGGCTCATCTGCAAAGGGCAGAGGAGCTTTTTTTGCCAGCGAGCACCCACGCAGTGTTTATTTGCAAGTGAGTCAACCGGACTCTAATGGTTTTGTGGATGCCGCACAACTCACCTCTCTCTTATCTCGGGGATTTTCATTACCTTTTGGGCAATTTTGACAGGAATACATTTTTCCCTGCCCACGCACACACTCTGCTGTTCTCTCATTGAACACATCAATTAGCGGCCAAAAGAGTCCTCAGCATCTTTTCTCTCTTGGATTCAGCCTCCCCCATCAGCCTTTAACACCATTTCCCAGTGCAATTACCCACCCCAAACCGCTGCCAGGTCTGCCCTGAAAGACTGAAACACTTCCTACCGGCTCCACGTGCTTCTCACGCCCACAGACGTCTCTCTGCTGTCCCGGGAGCAGAAACCAAACGCCCCAAGTGAGCAGGGACAGAGCCCTGCGTGGCACCCGCACCCCTGCGACAGCATCTGTCAGGAGTGCCCATGCAGTGGCAGAAGAAACGTGAAGCTTTATCTCATCCTCAGTATTTACCACATCCAGAGGAGTATCCAGAAGTATTCCAGCTGCCTTCACAAACCAACAAGCTCTCCGATTTCCTGCTGGGGATCCATCAATCCAGTTGTTTCCAGGAGGTGGAAGCCGAATCCTCCAGCCTAAAGGCACAGCAGGCTGTGGGGTGACCTATGGGTCTGCCCCATTCTTGCTCTCTCCTCCCGGCATTTGCTTTCAGCCACCCTCAGACAGGACAGGACAGGACAGGACACCAGGACGTGTGGTCTGAACCAGTGCAGCACCTATCAGGTTTTTGTGTTGCCTTTTTTTTTTTTTCCCTTAAACTCAAAGCATCATCCTAATTTTGTTTTAAAGGGAGACCCCGAGAACTGCGTCAGCAAACCAGGCCATGAGAGAGCATAACGATGACACCATAATGAAGTGCTGCCACCGCCACCATGCTGGTCCAGCCGTGGAACCCGGCTGGTGGCAGCTCCATCCTCCCGGCCGGTGCAGAGCCGGGGCAGGACCCGGGGCCATAGGGATGCAGCACTCCCCATCGTGGCCCCACACGCTGAAAGGTGGAAGTGAAAAGCAGATGTGCAGCCTGGGAAGATTTCCAACATGTTTTGGGGTGGTTTCTTTTGTGTTTTTTTTTGTTTTGTTTTGTTTGTTTTGTTTTGTTTTTTTTCCCCTCATTTAAGCTCCAGACCCGAGACAGCCTATGAAGCAGGAGCCCCTGGGCACAGTGACGGTTAGTGCAGTGGTGGCGGCTGCAGCAGGTGATGGCAGGAACCCTCCCTTTCACCGCTGAACCCATCTGCATCTCCCAAAGCCCGTGGCCTCTGGGGTGGGAGAGGGAAGGGTAAGGTCAAGGTCCATAAGGTCTGTGGCCCCCCCCACCACTGCAGCCAGAGCTTCTGCTCATAGGCAGCTCTACGGCTGTTTCTCCAGGAGGGTATGAGTTAAGGGGGTCGTTAATGTCCCACCTGCAAACTGGATCAGGACTTTCCTGAAGCTGGAGAAGTGGCAGGCAGGGGGTGGATGCAGCTCGGCACGCCGGCTGGGGCTGTTTTGGAGAAGGGAACCCTCACCCTTGCCTCTTCCTGTTACATGCAAATGGCTGAAGAGGTGCCAACTGCAGAGCGGCCGCCTCCAGCCCAACCTCTTGGCTGGGGCCATACTGGAGGCAGACAAATCTCCACGACGGCAGAGAGGTGAAGGCGAGGGAGAGCCATCTTCTGAACCCTTCAATGATGAAACGCGTGTATTCTCCTTTCCTTTCTTCGACCGCTGACACAACAGCTTCACCTTGAAGAGCTGTTAGAGGAAACCTGAAACACGGATGTTGAGAGAAAGGCAGGAAGAAGAGGATACTCCAGGAAAATGAGTTCTCCCTCCAGGTCTCCATGTTGCCTTTGAATTGTAAGAGCACCATCTTGTGTTTAAACACGCCACGGACTGCGCCCAGCCCCGGGCTTCCATCCTCTCTAGAAGCACAAGCAAAGAATGACAAGCCACAGTCCACATCGCTTCTCATCAGCTCCCTTCTCACCATCACTTTAAAGAATGTTTTGAAAAGCAGGAAAACAACGCTCATATTTGGGTTTGTCAACTCAAAATAGCTTTTTAAGAATTTAACTATTACTGTGCAAAACTGCAGCAAGTCCTGACCACCACACCATGAACGGGAGTGCCGTCCGAGGCCAAGAGAGCTGCTCAAAGCTGCTTGCTTCTTCAGGAGACTGAAGGGGCGTCTGTGCAGAGATCATCACGGTGTTAAACAGCACTTACAGACTGTATCGCTCAAACAGCTTTCAAACAGATTACAGGATGCTGAAAAAGGGGGGTGATGGCTAAAAGAATCCTGCATTTTGGTTTGCTGTTCTGTTGTAAAAAAAGGGAAATTTTCTCAATCTCTATCAATGAGTTTGAGGTTTAGTTTCCAGCAAAGAAGTATTTTCCAATAAAAAAGCATTCACATTGAAACAGTTTCACTTCCAGTACGATTAACAGCATTTTATGCATTCTGATTTAAATACCTCTTTTTATAGGAGACCGAGAACCGTTTTCGTATCTGCTACAGAAACGGTGAGCGCTTTCCCCGTGATGCCCACGTTCGCCGCAGAAGGGCCTGGCTATTTTCCAGTGGCTCCAAACTTCAGTCTCCAAGTGCCATTTGTAACACCTTAACCTAGTTCACAACTCTATTAGCACTTCTCTCTCTCAGTACAGCATCTGAAAAATTAACTTACTCACCACAGACCCGGGGTGCTGTCAGGGCTGCCAGAAGAGCTCGGACATTTCCGGAATAAAGATTTATGATGCTTCTTCCTATGTAATAGGTACACGCACTGTCCTGGCACAGTGCAGTGATGTGACACACACGTGAACGGACACATCCCGAGAATAAACACTGAAGAGATGGAAATTTGTCAGTACATGTGTTCTGGAGACACAAATCTTGCAAGAAAACTCCAGTAAATGAGAAAAAAAGATATTCTTAAGCACTAAGATGATATAATCTCAAGTTGGTACAACGTTGGTTGCAGGACACTGTTTTCTGAACCACGGATGGCTTCATATGTTTGCATGTGTCAGTATTTGTGTCCTAAACATACCAAAAATCAACACCCTTCTGTGGGTCCTTCAGCACTGCTGGAGAGAAGCGGGCACCGAGCGCTCGCACCCGTGCCCAGGGAGGGGAGCAGAGGGCACCGTGTTCTCATTGCACGAGGAGGGGACCACCCCGACCCCTTATAACGAAGGTTAACCAAATATTTTCAGTGGCATGGCCCCTCGTTACATACTAATCAAGATAAATTGTTGGGACAAACGTGGTTAGAAAGTGGCAGTTGCGCCAGGAAAAAATTAAGACCTGGCTCTAGCTGAGAAACGACTCTCTTGTCACCGAGTTCTCATTCTTCTGCCTTAAAAATACAGGACTTCCTTCGCTGTGTGGTACGTAACCAACACGTGTTTGAGCTTAGATGAATCTCCGGTAAAGGGTTAAGAAAACTTTAAAAAAAATCGCAGTGCCGGCACCTATTTCACCCAAGCCGCAGCCAAAGTGGATCTCCTCTCTTTTCCTCCCCTGGGACCCAGTGGGGTGGCCGCGCGCGAGGCGAGGGCAGCACGGCAGCGCCTGGGAGCCCGGCAGGGACCAAAGCTTTTCCTCAGAGTTTCTGCCCAGGCCCCGTGCGAGACAGCACGACTCCGCGAGCCGGGCACCGACGCTAACGTACCACTACCTGTGCTCGTGATGGCAATGCTTGGCCGCTCGTGTAAAATCCCCAATTATTACACCTTCCGGTAGCATCAAAAGCCTTTGAACTCAACGTGAGACTCCAAAGAACACACCAACCCGATGCATGTTTCATATACATATTTATATATATTTCATGTACAAAGTTACATTCTGAACCCCATGGATTCAATAATAGAAATAAATACTGAAATAACTACACTGCTATATGAGCTTTTCTGCTCACAGAAAAGAAGCCTCAAGTTTTAACAGACAGCAAGTTTAACGCTGTAGTATCCATCTCGGATTACAGAGGCAAGTAAAATTCAGCGTAAAGTGTCCAACAGACAAAACTTTCAAAAATTACAGACCATAAAATGTTTAAAATATATGTTTAAAAGATTGAGAAATGTGCATCAACAAAATTAATAAAGGAAACTTAATCTTGTTAGAGGGCGGGAGAGACATTTAGTGTATAGAAAAATGCTTTGAGGTGCAACATAGGTTGTTACAATATGGCATAACCCTGTTAGAAAAAACATTTAATTTCCCTAAAGAACTGTAGTTGAGTTTCCCGTGTCTGGTTTTTACAGAGCAGGGCCTTCACAAGACCCCGTCTCAACAGGGTCACTTACGAGAGTGCTAAGTCAGGTTTAATCCTTTGGTAACTTTTATAATACTCACATGGAAATAAATATTCAGTTACACAGCATTTTAAAAGACACACGTTCTTTAGAACAGTTAGTATAATAAAACAGATTTAACATTTGTTTGTTGCTAAGGCAGCCTATGATAAAGTGTCTACGCTCTGCCAGCTCTATCTGATCCAACGCAGGAAGACCTTTACAAGAAATGGACAACGCAGCAGCTTATACAACGCGGTTCACCTTCACCATGCAAACACCCTTACCCAGGCAAGTAATGGGCTGCATATTTTGTGCTCGAAATGTTTCCAAACGATTAACAAGCTGTAGCTATCGAGCGATCAGCTCCTATTTCTATGATGCTTTAATCACATGAGTGTATGCATAAACACATTCTTGAGGCGGATTTGCAGGAGTGTATTGTCATCTCAACGCCTGGCGGTTTACGCGCTTTGCTCACCGTTCAAAGCGACCGTAAGTAGAGTTTATAAATCCCAGAGCACAGCGATGACAACAGGGACCCATCTGATCTACTGTACCTTAGGACAGGGGATAAAGTTTTTAAATGAGAAATACAGAGAAGTGCACATGCCTTTTATCTACACCCACAGTGGTACACAGTTCCCCTATCGTTTTCTTTACACCCCTTCCACTTTTGGACAGAAACAATCTTTCTCTGAAAAATTTGCAAGAGTTGGCCCACTGAGGTGACTAAAATGGCACGGTGGACCAGATACATTTGGCAAAAGACCAGGTACACACTCGCCAGATTGAACTGCTCTATTTGACAGCAGTAAAGCTGTTCCGAGAAAACAGCTCAGCACTAATTACAAATAAAATGCTATACAAGGACGAAGGAACAGAATTGTGCGCTTTTTTTCTGAGAACATGAGAATGTGACAATCAACCAGTGAGTAAAAGCTTTGGAGACTGTGTTTTCCAAAGAGAAAAAAAAAATAAGTTAAGGAAATGGCAGGAGAAGCAATGAAACTGCACCGCTCACAGTGAAGATTCTGCACAACAGTAAAAGTTTAGACAGCATTTTTCTTAGACATCCAATTTCATAAGTTAATTCAGATGTGCTTCAGGTTCAGCATATGTGTCTACGTAAGTTCCAAGTAGGTCCTTCTAAGAGTGTTTATAATTTTTAAAAAGCTCCTAGACTTTATATTTAAGCCAAAGTACTTTAAGAGTGACGTTAAAGATGAATTTGGAAAGCAAATTATGAACAACATGCTCTCATCACTTTTGGCATTCTGAAGAGAAAAATACTACCAAGATATTAGACATCTTTAATAAGGATTTTTACTACATAGTTCATGTCCTAAATACATATTTACGAGAGGAACAGCTGTGTACAAAATATGTTGCTTAAAAAGTATTTATACATATAAATCTAACCAATAGACCTGAATGGAGTTTTTCTGGTTTATCAGCTATGATATGCATTTGAAAAAGCTGCCTAAATATATATTTACACAATAGACATCAGCTAAATGTGTTCATTTAAAAAATTAAGAAAATATATAAACACATGTTTGCCTGATAGACCAGAACTGCTCCTATTGCATAAAAATGTTTAGGCAGTTTTAAAAAAGTGTTTCTATATTTACTCCTCTGAAACTGTTCAGTTCTCTCACATAATCCAGTTACTAAATTTCTCTGCTAACCCAAACAGAACAGTCCCAGCCTTTTGGGGGCAAATGCTGGATGTTTATTAAAACCCCGCAAAACTTTTACTTTCCAGAGACTAAATGAAAGAGCAAATCTGGCGTTAAAAATATTCTGAAGTACAGAAATCATGAAGTGTTTAACTCAGGTTTGATACTAATGTAGGAAATTCAATGTAAAAGGAAGACAGTCTTCAACTCACGCTTATGGTTAAAAAAATAGATGGTGAGTAGACAGAATGTCAGCCTAATATTAGAGTCTCCTGACTTTCATCAATTTACTCAATCTTGGTGTTACCTGCTAACATTGTTGCTAAGCTTTTTTTTTTTTTTTTTTAACTAAATTGGGTATGCAATTACAAAAAAAAAGACAACAAAAAACATTTTGTACCTAATTATCTGGCACTAAAGTTCCTTTACAATCTCACTTGGGCAGAATGCATTTTTCCTGTACACTCTCAGTCTTTTCTCATGCTCTAATTGAGGTCTCTAACCTTCACACACGTAGTGCCTCATGAGTTTGACCAGCTAGGCAGAGAAGATCATTCTAGTGCTTAGGACATAAGGAGTTAAGACAAGAAACTAACAAAACTTATCCCCCCATTCAAGAATTTTACCGTTATCTTCAAATTTAAATCATCCTAAGAATAACCTTTGGAAATAGAGTTGTTCCATGTCTGGGAAGTGGGAAAACACTATGCTCAAAATTACTCGTTATTGAGGGCAGCAGTTCTCAAACTTTAAGGTTCAATAGTGAAAACATGTAATTTTATTTAAATATTGTCATCTTAATTTCTATACAATCCCCTCTTCCCCCCATAAATTCTAATGAATGTAACAAATTAAACCATATACACTATGTAAGCAAGATTTTCCAGGTTTGAAAACAAAAGCTGAAATTTACAGTTTGCTTTAGCCCTCACTGAATATTTAGATGAGTCTGAATGATCCATCTTACAATTTGTCAATTTTTTAATACGCTGGGAATAACTTTGCTGTTTTACTCAATGCATTATACAGTGAAATTAAGCTCAGTTGTAATAAAGCTGAACTCAAGTGAGACTACCAAAGTGAACTACATTAGATTGCTGTGGTATAGTAAAACTAACGTCTCAGTTGCTTCATATGGTGTTCACACCAGTTTTGAGAAAGGTCTGATTTCATTATACTGTTCCATGTAACACGGGTGCAGTAAAACAGCACAAGCTAATTCCTGTATAGTTAAAGGTATGACAGATTTGCAATATAAAGTTAAACAGCAAAGAAATGCTTCAACATCATGTAGTGAAACAGGTTTCACAAAATAAAAAACATGCAGAAGCTTTTTTTTTTTCCTTTTTTTTTTTCTTTTTCTTTTTTAAGGTCTCCAGCTGCATCCTACAGGCTCACTCACTGCCACACATTACTTGCCACACTATCAAGTGACTCCTCTCAGCTTTGGCTACAGAAGGTTCAAGTTGTAGAGCTTCTCCAAGGAGTTCAGATTCCCCACCTTCATCACCTGAAAAAAAAAAACAGCAGCTTTGATTCAGGCAGACAATAAAAACCCGTATTAACACCAAATGCAGCAAGACAAGCGACATCTAGGTTTACAAGAACAGCACCGTAAAAGACAGTAGTTGCCATGTGCTCCTATAAAAGCATATTCAAGTATGAATACATACATTACAAACTGAAAGACTGTTGCATAGTTATCTCAGAGCTCAGTACTCTGATGGTCATATTCATCAGTTCTAGCCCCCCAAATTAACTGTAGTTTAAGTATCCATATTCTACACATTTCATTACTTACAGCTCTTTGAAGCAGAGAAGCAAAAAACTAGTCTGCAGACTCGCAGTCCCTCCCAGGCAGAAATGGGGATGGTTATGCTACAAGAAAGCGTGCTAGCATAAACCCAGAAACCATAGAAAGTGCTCTGGAAATAAGAGCAGTAATTGAGCACAAGTAAGACAATGCAACACTCATGTATAAGATGAACCTTTCCCCATCTTTCCTCTTGTTCTAGTTATCCTGGCTTGTCACGGCTGGCAGACGCTGGCACAAGAGAGCCTTAAGCCTATTCTCCATTATTGCTCTTCAAAAGAAAAGAGCAGTTTTATAACTGCGTCTAAAGTCTTGCTGACACGAGCTGACTCGGATCAAAGGTGACAGGCTAACCACTACACAAAACTGCACGTAGACAGCAATAAACATCCATACAGAGGCAGTCTCGTGGTACAGAAGAACCTCAGTTTAATCAGATGAAATGGGAACTGACCTACAACTTTGGGAAGGTTTCAAGTCCCAGTTTGGCTGGTTTTCTGGTTAGGCTACTTTGGAGGTCTGAGGAATCTAAACACAGAATAGCCTGAACTTGCTCCTGAGCCAGCTTGCTGCATTTACGTGGCAACGGCTGAGCTAATGCAGCTCTAGTACTGAGGCTGACGTTCACGGCTTTGCATCACGCTACAAGGACAGCAAAAGGCGCATTTGGTATGTGGCTACACCAGCTTGCTTGGGACAAGCGCAGAGTTTTTAATACCTCACTACAGTGCAGCCTCAAGTCCTGTCTCCCATGTAACTTCGCTGGGGTTACCAGCAGGAACTTGTTTCTCATTGACTAGTGGCATGATGGAATTTGGGCTGGCCTTCCTGGGTTTTGCTTTGTAATGGTGTTTTGGGATTATTTTTTTGTGTGTGTGTGTGTTTGTTTCAGGGTTTCTGTTTGTTTGTTTTAGGTTTTCTGTTTGTTTGTTTGTTTTAAACCACTACAGACAGATTAAGGCAAAAGGTCAAACCCAGATCTAGGAGTTGTGACGCACTTTTTGTCAAGGTCTCCAGCTGCAGATTCTAAGCATATAACAAAGCGAGAGTGGTTATGGTTTTATTTCCCCAAAAGCTTCAATTAAAAAAAAAAAAAAAATCTACACAAGAAATCTTTCACGGGCTACACCATGCAGAAGTGCTTTCCAAAAAAAGCAATGATCAAAATAAGAGGGGCATGCAAAAACACCACTGAACTGCATTTTCCCCTTTTCTCTCAAAAATGAGTAAATTTTAGTGTGAGTGTTCTTGTAATACCTGATGACTTATAGTCTGTCTGCATATTTAAGTAACTACGGACACATTTTCCAGCAGTTTGAGACAGAAGACTAACCTTTCAAAGTAAGACTGAAAGCATAAATGGTAAGGTGGTACATGACTCCAAAGCAGAATTTCAAATAAACCTTTTTTCAGAGCCATCTCGGAGGTCATGGTTTGTCATGAGGAGAAGAGGAAACTGAAGGTGTGTGCATGCATGGGGGGAGAACAAAGATAATTCGATCCTGGCACTTGCTTAGTAAAGACTACAATACTGACTGACCACACAAATGCACTCTGCAATCACAGTGGAAGTTATTACATGGTTAACGACCTTTCAGTATGAAGAGGTTACAATGAATTTTAAGCTCAGTATTTCTTACCCATTCTGAAGTCAATATATCCTTCTCCACCGCTTATCACCAACATTGATTTTAAGGGACTCTGGTTGAAGGACTCCTGGGCCGGTTTATCAGCTGTTAGCTCTGTTCCACCACTACTCTGTGGGCAAACAACCTGACCTGGATTAAAAACAGAATACAGTTTTACACCCCATCTCACAGAATACCACCACCTGTATTTGGTCGTTGGATGACATACTTAATGCCTAACGATACGCTTAACTTTGGATTCTAGTATCTCTTCATCGAGGAACAGAAAGCTAGCCTTGCTCCAATTTCATCTCTCTAAAGATATGAAGAATCTGTTCAGGTCAGTTCAACAGAAAGAAAATTATATGCTTCTTGATGGATATCGCAGCACAGGCATGTAGATCCAGAGAATGACATTGAAACAGACTTCAACACTTTCTACGCACAACTGAAGTGATTCAGCGCATGTCAGCCCATTAAGCAAACGTCTGTCATTTACTTCCAGCACACGAGGTACGTACAAGCACTGAGAGGGTATTCAACCAGCATTGCAGCTTCTAGGAAGCTCTTAGCTTTTCAACTGAGATTCTTTCCTTTGGGGGCTTCTCCCTCAGTAGGTCATCCTTCCTGCACGATGTCAGACTCTTAAGTTGGACCTTATATCAATTAGCAGTTGACTGCCTTCGTAATAGGCACGTACTCACTTACCACAGTATCTTTTTCCCAGATGGAAGCAAAGCACTTCTTTCTTTGTGACCAAACCCTTTTCCTCCCATTAAACAATACTGCATTTAGGAATCAGACAAGTCTTGTAAATAAAATACAAGAAATTGTTTCTGACTGTACGATTTCTTACACTTGCTATCTTTGCCTAAACACTATGATCAACTAAGCAAATCAGGGTGAAAAACATACTTCTTTTAAAGAATGGCAGTAAAACCTTACCAGGTACTGCAACAAAGAATTTAACAGCATCACGGTGCCCATGGAAGCAAAGCTGCGCATGTGCCATTGAACAATAGGGTATGAATGTTCCCGGAGTTACTTTGTCGCTGTTTTCATCACCGTACACACGTATTACACTCCCCGGACGGTTTCCGGAGCCTGCTGCTGCTTTATTAGCTGTAAAAGGAGAGAAGTGTTTTCTACTTGAAAATACCAATTACAGAAATGGTTATTTGTTAAGAAACCTTATGGTACCATCTAAAAGCTAAAGCCAACTTAGATAATAATGAAACAGGAGGGCAGCAATGCCAATTCAAGACAGAGCTGGAAAGAAAAAAGATTGCATGCTTCGTTATTTTAAGTACATCAGAAAATGGAGCAGGATTCTTATTAGTCTAGCATAAACACCAGATTTTATTATCCTACTTTTGAAAAAAAGTAATTTGTGAAAGGACTGTATCTTTTATAGAAAATAAGTACCTCTAATGTGTTTCAGTATGAGCAAATTCAATGTACTCAAACATATAATTAAAGACAGTTTCATTCCAACTAATCATAGGGTATCCCCTTGCCAGCAGAGATTCTCTAAAAATAGCCCCCGTGGGCACGAAGGAGCTACCCTGTTATAATTCTACATCTAGTATTTACTGGGAAGTTTTAAAATCCATTAAAACAGAGAAGTACTCATGCTAGACATACAAGCCATCTCCATTCCAAAGACTATCAAAGGAGTGAAAGAAACAGTGATTTGTAACAAGACAGTAAATGATGTGGATTAATGACAAAGTTATAAGATATGGTATCACATTGGCTGGAAGAAAAACAAAGTCTGTATGAAAGTTCAGCTGCAACACAGGATGATATACTAAACTGCTGAGCAGATTGGTGGCCATTTAGCAAACATAAAACTGCTGCAATGCAGTAACTGCAAGTGGAAAAACATTTAGGAACATACAAAGGGTAAATCTATAAGGAGTGGGAAACAGCCTCGAAGTGGCTATTAGAAGCCTGAAGACAGATTTTTGTTCAGGATCTGCACTTACCCCTCAGCCCCAGTAAACGTCCCTGGTGGAGGATTACAGCTAAAGTGAGAAAGGAGGAAAGGGGAAATGGATAGGTATGACAGTAGAGGAGAAGGATTAATGAGAACCCACCAGTCATATTTTGGTTTTTGATAAGGTAGAGCTTAAAATTTTGGCTCCTAAAACCAGTAAATATCTAATTACAGAAGATTCAATAAAAAGTCAAAGAACAGCATCTTGTTACAAAAGTTTCAGGACAAAATGGACAACGAAAGCACCGACACTTTCATGTGCTTTATCGCTATAAAGTTTATTATTGATTAGCAACGTTTCCCCTTTCTCTCTTTCCTTTGTAGGAGGCTGCTAAAATAACATATAACAACTCATGTTTTCAACTGCCTTTTTGAAACATCCCCTGCAGATGTGGAAGGTGCCCTGCTATTGAGACCCAGGGAACTGAGATAAGCAATTGCTCATGAAAGGATGCGACCGTTTTTGAAAGCCATGAATATTTGTAACAGAGGTTCTCAAACCCACTAGCAGGCTACTCAAACACTGCTGTTCCGATTCATGAACAACTAACAAAACTGAAATTAAACTGAATAGCTTTGACAGGGATATTTTCATGTTCGCTACTGTTTTAAAAGAAACTCCTCTGGAAACATTAAATTAAGCTTGACGCAAATTAAGAGCTATAATTTTTGAAAGCATTATTTAAACTATTTCAAATTCATGACAGGAAGTCTGTCCTTCCTTAGTACATTCATGCAATGCAAAAAAAGACATTTACTGAATGGATGGACGATGTAATGGAACAGTATGAGAAACAACGCATGTATGTGCTGTTCAACAAAGCAGATACAACATGAAGAGTTTTTACTATGCAATTACCCTAAATTTTCACCTATCAGACGGTACTACTTTCTATATAACAATACAATTAGGACAATCAAAGTTCTGTATTTTATTTTCTAAAACTTCTGTCCATGTGTTTTAACATTAGTCTCAGGCACAAGTGTTAGGTTGGGTTTTTTTGTTGTCGTTTTAAATGCAATCAATTTATACACAGATTCTTCCTCGGCTTTACCTATTTAAGATTTGTTTTGCCCTTGAACTGGACTGCTCCCTTCTCCGGAGGCTCAACTGCCCATGTCTAAATGCTTCCCCTCCCACCCCCAAGTAGTTTCAGCCTATGACAAGTTTGGGGTCTGTTTTTAAGCAGATACCTGGATTGGCATTATTAGAATTTTACATAGAAGTTAGCGCCCTATTTGTAGAATGTGTTTATAACTCCTGTAACTTTGAACATGTCCGTTAAAGCAGTTGATACTACTTCCGTTCCAGTCCTTTATACCAGCTTTGTCATGAATTCCCAAGAACTAAAGCAAATCAAGTTGCATTAGCAACAATTGCTAATCAAACAAAAATCTACTTTGGTGATCATATGGCAATCAAAAACAACAATAATTAGAAAACTAAAGCCATCTCTTACAAGCAAAAAACTTCTATAAATACTGCTAATGCTCATAACACCTCTAAAGCTTCGAAGTGTCTCTTTCATTCAAGCCACGGCAACTCTGCTCAAATTGAAGTACAGGAGATTCTGGAGATGTGCTTTTTGCTCAGAGTAATTGTAAACACATACACAGATTAGGTGCTAAACATCACACAGGCCCAATCTGTTACAAACCTGAAAGACTCAGCCTGGCAGTAAAGCTTTCTATCCATTAGCAAGCATCTGAATGGTGTTTAATATTCTCTTTTTGTGTCTACAGCATATTGCACAGTGCTATTCATTTATATTTTACTTACTTTCTGTTAATGGAATGGAGATGATGACACCATTTCCTGTTCCTACCCATAAACGATTACAAGACACCATAAGAGCTGTGATTCTCACAAACGAGAATCCCAGTTTACCAGTACCTAAAAACAAAAGATGCTTTTCATCAAAAATTATGAGCAAGAATAATTTTAGTTCTATAACAGAGAATCTTAACTCCAACTCCCAAACCACGCAGACAAACAATTCCCTCCCACTTCAAACAGAAATGAGGTAGAAGAGTACATTTCATTTGTAAAGATAACCTAAAAGGCTAAAACACTCTGTTAATTAAAAGTTGTGAACCTATACAGAGAGACTAATATTAACTGTATGAAAGCACAAAAGGTATGACAGCTCCATAAGGCTGCACATTTAAAAAAAAAAAAAAAAAAAAATTATCTTTCGGAGCCTACAGCACCAGGGCAGCTTTCCAAACAAAACCAAAACCTAGGTGAGTTTACACATGTAAGATAATGGTTTCTCATCCACTAAAATTAATTTCTCATCCATTAGCACTATGAGGGGAGAGGAAGGCGGCTGACCGGCTTGGTCCAATGGCACAGTAATTACTTGGGAAGGATTTCTCATGGCCCGATTACCTGTATTTATTGTGTTACATAGGTGGTCAAACTGCTATAATATAATATATATATTTTTAATATATAAATGCTAATGAAAAAATCAGAAAGCTTATTGGTGTCAATAGCAATAAAAACTTGCTATTTTGCATTTGCATTTTCTTGAAAAACAGGCAGTTTTTCTAAGTAATGGGTTCTTCCCACTTTGAGTTAAAAAAAAAAAGTCATCAGTAGAGTAAAAAGAGAGAAAGATTTTAGTGTCTCTATTGCCTGCGCAACCCAACCACTTTTGTCCTCATTAGTTCTGAGGTTTTAGGGACACTTTAGACATCAGGTAGGATCAGACTGTATCAGGAGACCTATCGTCCTCTTCATGCTTTACAGACTGACTTGGGGTTCTACTTCCAGATTCGTCTTCACAAACAGGATGTGACTAGCCTTCCACCCACCCTTCCCCCGAGTCTGCAGTGAGAACTGCCTGATCCATAACAGAAGAAGAAAGCTCCAGACAGCACAAGGTGTAAGAATACAACAGTTTGTTTTTTTTATTAACTTACCTAGCATTTTGCTTACATAAGGTTCAATGTCCACATCCTGCAGATGCTGATACGTGTGCGCATGATAGAGACGCAGGGTGGAGTCCAAACGAATAGACACCCATACCCCATCACCCACCCATGCCAGCTGCCTCACTTGGCTTTCTCTTCTTGGGTGTGCATCAAATGACTTCTGTGAAAAATTGGATTTTAAATTAGAAGATGAAACAAAGAAAACAAAAAAAACTTCTCTGTTACTCTTGCACTGTCAACACCGGCAATATTTTAAAGTCATCTACAACCTTCTGATTTGCAAGATCACTAGCAGTTACAGTGTTTAGCTTAGTTACAATTACCACAGGACGCTGGTAAAGTAATAGTAAAAATGCCGATTCCCTTCCCTGGAGTGTGATATCTCAAGGCCATAGTTTCCTAGTGTGTCTCCATCTACATATCATATCCCAGCCTACTCTGGCTTCCATCTCCACGTAACCTGGAGCCCTTTTGGTGTGAGGTCCCCCTGTCACAGCACAAGATACCACATGTGCCCAAAAAGTGTTTTTCTTCCTAGTTCTGTCAAGCCTTGCTCTTGCATACAAACCCACCCGTGCAAAATACACACTATCCACCAGCAAAACAATTAGTTTCCCTGTTGTATGATTTCCTTCATTTTAGTTTTCCCATATATATAGTCTTCTTCACAAAAATAGATTATTAATTGGGAGCTCGATATTTTCAGAACAGCTGAGTAGTCGCCCTCAAAAGGTCTGGTCCATGTCTCAGGCCAATTTGCAGAAGCTGACGTATTAATCCTGCTAACGGCTTGCAAAAACCTTAGCCGCTTTCTGTACTTGAGATGTCGGGTACGCATACAACACTGCAGAAACATCAGCTTACACGCTTTATATAAACAAACTATTCCATAACTGGAGGTAAAGTACATTCAAGATTAACACTTACAAACCTCTAAAGTATGCAAAGAGAGATTATAGAGCAGGTTACGGGTGGGTGGAGAAAATAACGAGGCATGCCCGTAGGGAATAAGCTGAGACCTAACCTTACAAACTCTGCACGGGGACACTTTCCAGTTCCTGGCCAGCTAGAAGTGGAGAACTAAAGCCCCCCCAAAATTGGTTTCCATAAACAACTGTCTCATCATGGTTTAAAATCTTCCAAAACAACAAAAAGAAAATGTAATAGTATTTCGCAGGACAAATTTGTCTGCTTGTTTCTGTACGGATGAAAAAAATAGCTGTTCTCTGGAGTTAGAGCTGTAGCACAAGATGGCATTAAAACATAACATTTAATTAGTTTAAACACGATTTTAACTTGCCTCTATTTTCATGGCCTTTGGTTGAACAACATAGATTTTGTTCCTGTAGCCACACCAGACTTTATCATGTACCACTGTCATGCATCGTATTGAATGATGTGGTCGGCCCAGGTCTAAGAGGTGATAGTTTGTCAAATCCCACTGACCATCTTTAAAAACAGAAGGAAAAGAGAAAACAAAACAAAGCACAGGTTCCTGTGAGCTTAAAAATCATTTAGAATTACAGGCAAATATCTTAACAGCCTAATTTTTTAAAAGTGCTGTAATAATCTGGATAAGTCAATACAAATTTATGGCTAGGCTCCTCATTAAAAAAAAAAAAAAACCAACAAAACAAACAACAACTAGTTACATAAACTACCAACATCCCAAATGCTAGTTTGTTTTTAATATAATAAGGATGTACCATGACTCATGTTCAAAACACGTCAAAATATTTTTCAAAACAGCAAGTTACCTAGCGCTAAATGCTTTACTTGGATAGGCATCAGTATACATTACAACAAGCAGCTACCCACTCAGCGCGAGGCACTTGCTGCTTGGCTGAATGTCGAAGTGTTGGCCAGTGCATCAAGATTTTTTTAAATATGCTGCAAGATCTTAAGAAAAGCACCTGAAATCTACTAAAAGCATACTAAATTTGGTCATTCAACACCAAGTAAAATTCTTCTGTAGACTGAGCTAAGCCACAGATCATCACTGACATTTACTCGAGATCCTTAAGGACTGTAAGCCACTACAGTTTGAGTTTTAAAAAAAGGGAGAAAAGAATATTAAAACATAACTTCATCCCAGATGCATCTTTCCCAATATTTGCATTAGGGACGTGCGACCTCTTTAATTCTTCCAAATGTTAAGATTTAAACTCCCCAAGGAACAGAACAAATGAATCGGGAGTCTGTGGAACAAGCCAACAGCTAAGTTCCAGTTACTTATAGTTAAGACCTTCCCCCTCCAGGTCCTCATTCTGGAGGCTGAAGAATGGAGCTCGTCCAGGAATGGTTTGGGCAGAAATTCTGAAGGGATGCTTACAAAATTCTCATTGAAGTACTTGGCCACAGACAATTATTAACACTAATAACAAAACAGAAAACATTACTATTGAGCATGATGAAAAAGCAAAAGAGATGATGATCAAAGCAGACTTTATTAACTGGCTTTTCACTATTTAGCTTAGACGTTCTGCTTCTGAGTAAGAAAAAATTCCAGGAATGCAGCAGGACACTGCAAAAATGGTACTCGAAACTGTAACTGAAATACTAAAAAGATTTCTCAAGACAACCTGTAAAAAGGCCATCGGGGAATACATTTTCAAACGCTATTTATAAACAGCACATTTCTTTCCTAAATACTGTTACAACTTCACCAGTTTCAAGATCTAATAGAATGCTTACCAACTCCTCGGTGAAATATTGCTAGTGTTCCATCAGCTAGTGCAACTAATACTATTCCTTTTACATGTCTGGGAAAAAAAGGAGGCACAAAAATATAGACGGTTAAACTGCATTTCTCAAACTGCAAGTTTAAAGTAAGGCATAACCATTCTATATTTCAGCATACTTTTTATAGTCACCTTAGCCCTAGTGTTTTGATTTCTACAGTATAGCTCGAGAGAAGGGACAGTAACAAGGCATCAAAATCCAGTTCAGAAAGCTTAAAATATATCTAGCTTCAATGCCTGAAGAAAACATCAAGGATAACCTGTGTTTTAGTATACCAAGTATACAGCTACAGCTTGTTGTTTGAGCGATAGTATTTCCAACAGATACAGGGCTCCTTTTATTTTCCTTACTCCCCAAATGTTTTCCACTGCCCCTCAAAGAATATGCATGCATCTATGGCAACTGACATTCTCAATATCTGAGGAGGAAATACAAAACTACTTTGCAAGTATTTTAACAAAAGTTCATTATGATTTACATGACATTCTTTCAGGACTTACACAATACTGAGAATAGAATCTTTAAGTTTAATGGCATGAACACATTTCCTCCACTGGGCCACTGACGAATGAACATAGAGGCTGAAAAGACAAATCAGGAGGGATTAAAAGCACTAGGTAAGGTCTACCAGACAGGAAAAAAACCAAACAAAAACCCTACAATTGAAATCCACAATCAAAGGGAAAATAAGTTTTCATCTTCTGCTGAAAACTATGTATAGACTGAAAGGAGAACTACATGGGCAGGCAGAACGGTTTTTCAGAGGCCTAAAATGTTAACAACTCTTTTGCAGATACATCTGCAGTGAAAGGGCAACACATTTTTCTAGCGTAATAAAATATGGGAAGTTATGGGATTATCAGACCATAACTATTTATTTGACTACAAAAAAAACAACCAGACCTTTTTTGCAAATAAAAGTGTTACCTGCCAAAAGAGCTTGCTAATCACCTACAATACTTGCTTTGAATTCTATAATGCCTAAAGGTAGCAAAGCATGCACAGTTTAGGCTCTCTTGAGGTCTCCTTGAACTTAATCTTGACTGCAGACTGTTACAGGCCTGTAGGCACAAGAAGCAAGTTTAAAATAATTTTTCCAAATAAATTTAACAACATTAGCATTTTCTTACCATCCATTCTGTGCTCCAAGCCACATTGTCGGCAAAAGGCTACTCATTTTCTGTGCTTCTTCTCTCACTAGATCTTGCTCATTTGGCAAAACTGCAATGTCTTTATATAACTCTGACTCAGTACTAAAAAAATAAAAAATCAAAACAGTTAAAATATATTGAATAAAGTGCACAGATTATTCACATTATAACCAAGGTATTTACTTCATTGCTGCTAGTTTCCATACTGTTTTTTGAAGTACATAAGGTATTTAAAAAAAAACAGTAACTGCATGAAAGTATAAGGATACAGATGAAAATCTCAATAACAATGAATTTCTTCAAGTGGCCATTCACTTATACAAGGAAATTTAGGTTCCACTCAAGACTGTCAGTATTGCTGATATATCTGGGGAACGGCAGAAGAGAGTCGCAACATCTGAGGCACATATTAAAAGAAACACTTAAAAAAGCTGCATGATACTTTTGTGCCTGTATGTGGAGAGTGAAGATTCCTGAAGATTTGTAATACTGATTACTTTCAAGCTGCTTCTCCACTCCTGCGACTACTCGCAGACCGACTATTCTGACAAAAAAACCCTACATTTGAACAATCAGTTGACTGGAAGAAAGGAGTGTAATTCTTATTTATTTTGACATTAAAACAGGGAATTTAAACACCATTCACATTCAGTCTGTGAGAAGACTTAGTGACAAACTGGTAGACAGTCACCACTCCAATCTGGAGGTGTCTGTACTGAAGGGATGTGAGCTCACAGACAAAAGAGTCTTTGTACACAGGTGACCCTTTCATGCAAACAAAGCACACAGTGTCTGGTACCAATATTACCTTCATAAACCTCAACATACTTAACACGACAAAAAAGTAGCGTTTTGTCCCCGTTTTGTGTTCCTGCAAACTTTATGTTTTTCTTTTTAAATACTTTTTAAGAGGTATGAGGACTATGTACCTAGGCTGGTACACTGGAGATGCCTCTGTCGTGTTCTGCACTCCCAGAGGATCCGTAAAGACATGCTCTGTGTAGACTCCAGTTTGTGCAATATCAGCCACATCTTCTCCTGTCCCTGCATTGACTTCTGTTGCTTCTGTTGCCTCCTCTGCTGTCGGAATGTTCTCATCTACTGAATTACTTTCAGTTGCAATATCTATGGAACAAAAAATTTGAAAAATTAACATTTGCAAGGGAATTCTAAAGCGTTTAACACAGCCAGAATTTGATACTTAAAACTTAAGTGAATAGCTGTAATAACCAGTCACAGTCCAGATTTTATATCTCCTCTAAAAAAGAAAAATCAGATCAGAAACAATGCAATCTACTAAAATTTGGCTATCAACAAGCGTCAAATGCACTTTGTGACTGACGGCACAGATTGCCCTTTAACTAGATTAACCAGAATAGCAGTGAAATCCAATCAAACAAACACAACTATGGCAACAGTATTATACATCATAAAAAAATAAATGATGTCAAGGCCAATAACCACATATCCATTAATAAACATATCACTATACAGCTCTGAAGGGTATATGACAGAAAATATTAAGAATGCCTATGAAGTAAACAGCTTCACTTAAATCTCTATTAAGACTTTACAAGATTTAAGGCATATATCCATCCACATTCTCTCTAGTCACCTGTCAGCAAGGTCTGCATTTCAAATACTGAATAACTTAAAAGCTTTCTTTAGACCACGCACAAGATACAGTTCTCCCAAAAGCATTTAAAAGGCTACCCGTTTAATATCACCTCCACAAAAGTTTTCAGCTACAGTTATACAGCGCAAGTACGTCGGACTTACAGGCCATTTCCCACAGAGTACTTGTTTTATGTTATCACTGCTTACAGACAAGCTATTACATTAAGTACGTGTACCATTCATTTCTCAGTTACACCTAATGGTGTTTGGCCATCCCTGGCATACTTGTAAGATTTTCATACCTGACTGTTTATCTGTCATTGGTGAGCCACCGTTTGCATCGTGAGCTACAGGTGCTCCTGTGATACCCTCTGCGGTGCAGCCAACCACTGTAATTCCTCCCAGCAAGCTGTCGGTTTCTGCAGAGCTGTTGCTAGTCATACTCCCACACAGAGAGGACTTGTCCACTTGGCTGGCATCTGCTTCTTGAGACCCTTCTTCGCCTGCAGGATAGTCTGTTTCTCTTGCTCCTGTAAGAGATTAAACTCACCTGTTTCTTGTGGGCATAAAAAGGAGTCACTTTTCCATCTAGTAACAAACTAAGCTTTCAAACTGAATAAACCCTCCAGCAACTGAGATTTGAGGTGCAGATACCCGTCTACAAGCTTATTTTAACGTGAGCAGCAGACATTAAAGATGCTGTCACAAAGCTCAAAAAGGAAAAGCAGTATCTGCACATGCTGCATATCCAAATGTCATATGCTATATTTCAATCTGCAGTTTTCCAACTAGTTTATTTCTATTTCAAATAAATTTTCCATTGAAATTAGATTTTGTAACAGTGCATATATGCAGGGATACCTATCTACCTCTTTATGAAGAATTTAACTGCAATAGATCTTTTGTTCTGGAAGAAAAGCTGCTTTTCTCTCGTACAACCCTCAAATATTTTTAAGATTTAAAATATTATTGTTGGTCTCTTGACATTTTTATTGTATCTTGCTATATTTTATGCTGGTTTGATGTTACAAGTTATCCATAGTTTCAATGGAGCAAAACCTCCAACTTCACTGGAAAGAGATTTCTTCTGAGCTTATTAAACAAAACTACTTCACTGGAAGTAGTGCTACAGGCTTCTAAGTGTAAGTCAAGAAACAAGAAATCCAAAAGCACAATTCGTTCTTCTCCAGAATTATAATATCCTCCCATTAAACTTCCCTCAGTACACTCTCCGTGTACATTCTTAATGTAACAAGGATTCCTCTATAGGAACTTCCAAGACTTGCTACTTATCTTCAAGAGGCTGAAAAGGTCTAAAAAGCCAACATACTTTTCTTTTGCGATGTTCACAGTTCCATAAAACATTGGCACTACTGCACCATTTATGATACAGCAGACAAAATACTTGTTCCTGGTTACTGATGTCTCTCTGAGTTAATTTAGGTCAAGAGCCAACTGAAGAGTGGAACAGTAGAGTAGAAATCCAGTAGTTTTCCCTCCAGCTAAACACTTTTTGTTGCTGTGGTTACAGTAAACTTTTTATCACACTAAATAACAAATATTTGGTTTTTCATTGCGTAAGCAAATCTGAATAAGATACTGTCAAAAAAGCAGGAGCTAAAACACCACAAGTCTTTACCTGGTACACTAGCAATACAAAGCACGTGAGAATTGCAAACAATGAAACTGTCCAGAATATTTCCTGGTTGATTAGCATCAATAATGATAACTTTTGTAGCAGAATGTGTGCTAGTGCAGATCCAAACCAGACTGGATAATTCCTCCTGATGCTTCAGCTCCTTCTGCTGGTCCTGAAGGAGAATAAAGGCAGAACAGAAGTGAACAACATCAGGAAGGTGAACAAGAAGCCTTTGATCTTGAATATTCTTACATTATCAACTACAGAAATATATATATATATATAAAATATGTGGTAAGTTCAGCATCTTTAATGTCATTGTAACATTACACGTATTCACTCGTTCTCTACGTATTTGGAACGTAAAGCCCCGTCGTATTTCATACTTGTGTAGGAAACCATAGAACATAATTATACTGCACAATTATGCAGTTACATAAGTATAAAGCTACATAAGGATACTATTTAAGTACCAGCTACCATACTCAGTATTGCCACAGATTAACTCTATGTCCCAAAGCACTTCAAAATGAAGCCTTTGTTTCTATGCCCTTAATATGAATTCCATTCATTGCTCCTTTGTGAAAACATGAAGACTAACACATTTTTAAACAATGGCACAGACACCTAAGAAAACTTTTTTGAAAGGGCAGTCCAGAACATGAACAATTCTGTCACAAATGTTTTTAAAGCAAGTAGCACTGGTATAAGCAGTGCATCATTTTCATGTAAAATTGATTTGTTTGTCAGATTTGCCAACAAGCTGGCACAAAGGAATTACAGTATTTTTGTAGATGGATTCAATAACCCAAATATCTTGGGTTGACGACTACCCAAGAAAAATGTATTCGTTACCAATAAACCCAATTACAAAATAGATTATTAATCTACAGATATACAGTAAAGAAGTTTAACTATATAAACTATTCAACATGCCTTACTGTGATCTTACCTTGAGCTCTTGGTCTAGTTTATCTAAGCTACTTTGAGATCCTGTTTGCTGCTTGTTGCCATCTGCGTCCACACCAGTCACATCATTGTAGAATACGCTAGCACCAACCACAGACCCACCATCTCGCGTTTTCCCTCCAGACAGGTTTACCCCTACAGCACACCACAGCTTGAAAGAAAAAACAATGCTTAAATGTTAAGCTACAAAAAAATACACAACCTTTAATAAATATGCCAAGTTGTATCAAAATTATTACATATCTGCAGTCCATTTTAAGGAATTCATTAAGATTAAAGTCATGCACATTTCTACTGAAGCTTAAATTCTGATTCACCTATGCTTTAAAAAGAAACAACTTTATTTAAAAAAAAATAATTTGGTCTAAAATAAAATCATTCAAAGCTATAGCTTGTCCAATTCTCTAAATCACTTCTGTAAGGTCCTACCTTCATAGAGGTATCCTTCTCATCTAAAGGTCTCAGGTAAACCGGTACAGGCAAGTTCTTCATCTTATTGTCAACCTGGCCACCGTTTGCCACCTAGGAAAAACAAAACAAAACAGAAAAGCATTCCCCTTTAAAAGAGATTTACAGTATTTCGACTCAGTTGATCAGACTTTGTTAAACATGGTTAAGAGTTTTGCATTGTGGTTTTCCTTAGAAAGGCTCTTTTAACTGCAAAAGTTCGACAAAAAAAAGCTGCAATCACTTGAACGCAAGCTGTGAAATTATCTTCTGTTCAAATTTCACAAAACATGGAGTTGGAGCTGTTACTACTACATTTGAAAACATAAGCATAATACCTGTTTGTACTTCTGAGGTAGACTCCAGCCAAATGCTTGCACTCTACCATCCTCTTTCTGAACATGTGCTTTCACTTGGCGATACTGCTCTCTTTTCTGCTCTCTGCGTGAGGCTAAACTGGCTTCAGTTCTAGGGAAGAATCATTGTTAAAGAACCTGTTATTTATGCTCTTTAGAATTCTTTGTGTAACGGCAGTTGCTGTTAAACTCAATAGGCACGATCTCTGTGGAAGCACTGGGTTACCAAAAAGATCAGCAGTTTTTCACACATCGCCTATAGAACACCAGGTTCCCTATGAGCTATTTCTAAGGAACTTGTGAAGGACATGCCAAACCAGAAAGTCTATTGTCAGTATCTTTAAAGAAAATTAACTTGGATTATGCACCTCTACTAGAATCTTTAAGAGTTGTAAACCAAAAGGTTATATTGCCAAAAACCAATACAGGAGAAAAAAAAATTACAGATACTTGATAGCCTGAGTCATGGTGTTCTATTTTTCCACTGAACTTAAAGTATCTGTACAGTTATTCCTTAGCTACAACACTTGCGTATGAAAGTGTACCAAGTGCTGCCTCCTGTGCCTAAACGCACTTTTATGGAAGGCAGTGATATTCGGCAGACAGAATACCACTGCCCGGTACCCAGCACGCTCATCCAGTGCTGTGCATTTAAGTCTGCGCTACGTTGATTTCTTATGTGTCAACACTCGGTTCAGGAGAACATGATACTTCACTTAGCAGCATGCTATTTATCCCAGAGGATTAAAAGAGTAAATACTTGACAGAGCATATCTACCATTACAAAACCAAAATGACGTACTCTTCACTGAGGAATTCAAAGGCTTTAGATTTGTCACTAGGTAATTGAGATAAGGTGCTGCTTCTTTTCTTGACTGACGGAGTAATGTGTGAGGTTGGAGCATTATATTTAACATTGACAGGAGGTTCTGGTTTCTTAGCTGTATTGCTAGAGGAACTGAAGAGCCTGCTAAAACTAGAAGAAAGAAAAGAAAGATGAGAGTTAAGATTTGTAATATACATCCAAATTTGACTATGCAGGCAAAACACTGCATATGCTAGCCTGCTCACGCCGGTTAGACTAAGAAACTGGAGCCCAACACAGCAGCAGCCACCACACACTCACCACCACTCTCAAAGCACAGAAACTCCTGTCAGTAAGAAAAATTCTTAAGGAATTATTATCCCATTCGTTTATCAAATGTAATGGGATCTTCATCTTGAATGAAGATCTACAGGGAACCAACAAAACGAGGATGCGAACATCACACCTTGAAGACAGTTTTACAAAGCATATTAGTTCATGCACTGAGCATGTTAAAAGCTCCACCATTTTCTACGCTAAGAGATAGAATAGTTATTAGCAAACCACAACACCAGAAGGATTATTTGACAAATATCTATTTGTGAATAACACTGTTTTAGATTTAAAGAGCTTGAAGTTAGAAAGGAAAATTTAAGAATCAGTAAGCTGTACTTCATAGAGGAAAAGGAAGCTGAAATAAATGCAATCCACACGAGCTATTCAAGTTTCTATTTTTCATCATAAAAAAGGAATCCAGAAAAATGTTCAGAACAAGACTCCTGGTGCATATTCAGCTAGAAAAAAATTACAGCACTTTGGCATTTAACTTCACAAAGTGCACAGCCATTCACTACGTGATGCAGCTTACGATACATTTTGTCTTCAAGAACAGTCTTACCGAGCTGGCATGCTAGGTAACAAGAGGAGAACAGTTAAGACATCTTCATCTGCCAAAAGATAATTAGCTAACATACAAAAATGTGCCAGCTAATTGGTTAGGGTCTTTTATTTATTTTTGCCAGCGAGTTGTGTTTCAATACTTACAACTGCCAAATGCTTGATCTCTTCTTTTCTTGCATGGCTGGATTTTCTCTTGATGCTCTACAAGAAATGAATTCCAAGTTTACTGAGTAAGCATTAATTAAAAAAATCAGAAAAGGAACGAACAGTGTGTAATTCTTATTTAAACAAAAAACAGGATAACATATCAAAAGTATCAAAGCTTGTTTCTTCACACTGCCACTTTTCTGATCGGAGCACAATATTGAAATTCTCACTAGATGAACTGAAGTTACATAATAAACATCATCCACGTTTATTTGCATCACAAACAGAACTGGTGAATACTTTTCACACAGAAGAGACCAATCTGTAAGACATTGCAATGAAAACAGCTAGAAGCAAGCAGTAAACCATTTTAAATTCTTCCACCTCCCTTTTTTTTTTTTTTTTTTTTTTTTTTTTTTTAATATTTTAACACCATTGCCTCTTATTTTAAAACCTCTTCTTCTTCAACACATCAGTAAATATATGATAAAAATCGTTGTTCCTGAAGCCGGAGATGCGTTAACAGAGATAGGAGAGGATTTCTACAGGAGACAATAGCTATAGAAAAGCAAGCCATGGCTGCTTGGGAATAAGTGTTTTTACTCTCACAGACTCAGAGTCGAAACAGCTCACAGGTATTAAGGACAACAGAAAAAATTAAATGCCATTGTTATAGCGGGCCGGCAGGTGGCACCAAGTGACACTGTTACCTCTGGACAGGGACACGGCTTGGTGGGATGTGACAAGAACGACCTGGGCTGCAGTCTGAGGCAGAAGACTTTTGTTTTTTAAAAATCACACCTTCTAGACAACTCAATATTCAGGATGCAAATTAGACCAAAGCACCCTCTTCATTGCTTATATTTAACAAACCTCGTACAGTTTTAAAACTGCGTTTTCTCCTGAACAGCCCAGGTCCTTACAGACGGATTACACTCAATCTGAGCACTGTACCGCATTCCTGTTTTGACATCTCAGCTGACAACTGGACCCACTGCTTCAAGGTATGCGCACACATACACAGTAATTTTTCCTGCCCACCAAACTAATGTAATTTATAATTACTGAGGTTTGTAACTGTTCCAAAATACACTTATTTCTTCAAGGGATGCTTATTTCATGTCACATGAAGTAACACATCTTCACTGAGGTCTCACCAAGAACCTGTTTTCACAGGCTAAGTTATATGGTCATAACTTAAAAACAAAGTTCATCACGGGCATGTAGGGAGACAAGCAGAAGGGCAATTAAGGCCTCATAACCTAACTGACCAGATCACTCTGCAGCTAAAAATCAAAGGCTTGTAAAATCCAAGGAGGTCCAAAGACTTTAAAAGAGCCCGTTACCTTATCATCTCAGTCCATCGGACAGCTTCCTGAAGCTCCATCAACCTCTCTTTATACTGATTTCTTTCCATCAGAACACGGGCCATTTCAACACGAGTAAAACGCTTCCGCTGAGCGGTGGGGACATCACTCTGAACACACAAAAAAGCAAAACATAGGACGAACAAAGGAGCACAGTAGGGCCTTGCAGAGTCAGCCTCTGCCTTCCAATAAGAGTCAGTTTGGGGCACAGTTCCAGATTCCAAATCATTTGGGTCTTTGTAAAACTAACTCAATTTTACCTTCCTCTCCTCCCATCCTTTATGTGTAATATCATCTGAATAAAAACAGTTCTTCAAAAAGAATGTGACACACAATAATGGGCAGAGAGGAAAGAAAGAAAACTAGACATGGTCAGTTTAAGTTTACTTGAGCTTTGTAGATCTTCTATCTTTTCTACACATGGGGGAAGTTCACCACTATTTATTAAACAGGGAAGTTTAGCAGCACTCACTAAACGCATGTGAACTTTTAACGTCCCACTGTGAATTACACATACAAAAATACACATACACACAAACACCTACATCATCATCCTCTTTAGCTTTCTGTCTTGCTTCCTCTGCTTCTGCACGAGCTCTAGATACAAAATGAAGAATAGCTGCATTAGAAACCACAGTGTTTGGGTTTTTTCTTTTTTTTTTTTTTCCACAACTGTGGAATTAAACTTACTTTCTCAGCTCTTCTTCCAGTTCCTTATTCTTCTCTTCAAGCTTTTGTTTTGCTTGTTTTACAGCCTCTAATTCACCTTGTAGTACATCCTTCTCACAGGTCAATTCATCCACCTTTGCTATCAAATCATTCTTCACTACATTCAGTGCATTTCTACACGAACGTTAAAAATACAGCATTACAAGGATGACTGTGGTCTCATAGTTTAGCTTCAGCCTGATTTTATTCTTGAAGACCTACAAATTTCTTACACAGAGCTCCCATAAAAAGATAGAGCTTTCTGCAACAGGTCAAACCCTGCCCCCCCATCTCAAAGGCTCACATTCACAGCTCTGTATTAGGAAAAAGTACTGATAGATCAGATCAGCTCGCTTAGAGGTTGAATTCCTCAACAGTGCTCCAACGGATTAGCTTCTGCAGCTACTGCCGTGTTTCTAACAGAAAAAGCAGGGAGTTGATCTCATTAGGACACAGCACTGCATTTCTTGTAGCCTTACAAGGATAAAAGCAGCTTTTGCTTCTTAGGTCCTTAATTTCTAGAAGAATAACAACTATTTAGCCAAATATACATACAAATTCAAAATACTTATACCACCACTACTCTTAGAACTGAAAGCACATTTGTATAATTTCAGCTTTCTGTGTACAAAGATATTGAAGATAAAACAAAATAACAGAGAAAGTCAGTATTTTTACACACACATTCTGACTTACTTTGTCTCCAACAGCTGAGTGTTTTCCAAAATAAGGTTTTCAACCTCACGACCCATTCCTTTCCAAAGGAAACAAACACATGAAATTAACAGATAAAATGGATAGATTTTTTTTTTTCCAAACCTATGTTTTGCTATTGTCTAGAATTTTAAGTATGACAAACTTGTCAGAAAAAATATGAGCTATCTGAAGTTTCAGGACCGACCTACCTTCTACAATTAGCTTTCCCCTCCACTTTCTTCCCAATCTGACTGCAATTAAAGCCTAAAGACAACCCTGGGTAACCACAGGTTAGCGGCTAGTGCTACCTGCACCTACTCTATGTATTTTGAGGAGGTTGTGGTACTACTAAGTCAAAGAGCAAACATAGCATTACTGGGGAAGTATTAGTCCACAAAAAGTTAAGTTTAAAATGCTCAACTGTCTCTATACCATGTCAGATACAAAAGTACATCAGTTATAGACACAAGACATGCTGAATTATAAAGCTCAGATCGGGAAAACCCTGCAGACTTCCCAGAGCAAATGATACCTTACCAAAGAAATTATGGTCTTTAAAGCCCATGCATTCCATGTAGAGCAAAAACAAGAACAAGAAACATTTCATGTAAGATGTAGTATGAGCAAAGAGCAATAAAAGATTTAGACTTATGAAGTAAGAGTGAATTAAAACAAAGCCACCGCCAAAGACTTGAAGTGCAATGGGATATGCTTTGAAGCAGGATTTATACAACAGACAGATGGTAAAAAAAGTTAAGTTTGTCACAACCATTTCTATTCGTTAGACCTCATAAAAATCAGTAACTTAATGAAAGTCTATCTCATTTTCTGTGAAATAATTTAGAAGCAAAGTATTTGGAAGAAATGTTAAGCCATTCAGTAAAAGTTTCAAATTAATATGCTACTATGGAAAAAAGTGAAGGTAACTCATCATGTAACTACTTCAATATTATTTAAATTTCTGGAAATCAATTTCTCACCCTACTGTTTGCATGCCTAAAATTATCTTTTTAAAATTCTGCAAATTATATTAAGTTTAAGGTAGAAAAGAATTATTTTACATCTTGCATAGCAAAATAATTACCGCACTGACAATGGCAGAAATTATGCTAATTCACAATTAACACAACAAATCAAAAAGGTATCTTAATGGTGGAGGCCTTTTAAAATAGTCTATGGACACAATCTTCTAAGCAACTTCGATAACAAAAGACTGAAAAGATATTTGGATAACAATAAAAAAGGTATCTAAAAATAGATGTGCAAGTCAAAGTTCCCTCTTTTGGAATTTCTCTCTGGGTTTTGGATTAAAAGTAAATGACATTTAATACTGAAGGAACTTAGATCAGCTACTGTTACTTTATCAATATCTGGAGAAATCCCCTCCACTACAGTCATCCAGAGGTTTCATTCGAGTGGCTATTACTTTTTAATTGTTTTCAGTATTCGCAGATAAAAGTACCTAGGTTCACTTCCAACAGATTTCAGGATCCTTTATAATGCAAGAACAAAAACTAGAAAGCCAGAGTGCAAAGGCAAAAGAAAATGTTACCAAGCAGGGAAAAAAATGCAGAGAATGTATTTTATGAGAGCAGCAGCCAAAAACGCCTAACTGTAGAAGCAACAGATTTCAAAGAATTTTTTTTAAAAAAAGAAGCATACACACCAGAATATTCCCCTGGGTATGCAGCCCAAGAGAAAACAGATTAAAGAATCCCAATTAACTACTTTTACAGAACTCCAAACTAAAGTTCAATGCTCACTTAGAACAGATCCAAATGCTTGAAACGCACCAACTATGCTGGATGCAGATGTGGCTTTTAAGTAACACAGAGCAATTTGGACTATGGTTGTGCTCAAAGTGAAACGCTGATTATACAGCAAAACTTTTAGACCAACACATTCTGCGCAACAAACGCAGCTGTAACAATGTGCTCATTTTGCACACACCAGTATTTCTAGCAGTAGTTTTACAGAAAATGGTAATGAAGTCGGTGACAAACTTTTGATATGTTATACTAAAAAGTATATTATTTTTGCCCATGGAAAACAAAGCATCTATTATTAAGAAGTCCTGACAGTAATTTGATTTCTTTAAACAATTTATCATGTAGATAAGGGATGGCATTTGCTATACATTACTTCTTCTCAAGTATCTATATTTTTGCATGCAGAATGCATCATTAGCTGTCCCAGAGTGCAAGAGTTTTGGATGAAGTATGTTCCAGCAAGGATATGGTGGTCCTCACTGCTCAGGACTCAAAGCAGCAGAGAGTGACAACAACACAAACCCATCTCTCAGACTGGAGACAGGCCCATTACTCCCAGTGAGTAATACTTTGCAGAAATGTCACCCACTTGATGTAAAATGAGTTTCTGGTGGAACACTGAACAACCAGAAATCCAGATTGCACACACAACAGTTCTAAATAATACTACTAACAATCTGTATTTCTGCCGGGTCAGACGACAGAAGCAGACAAACTGCTGATTTTCTATATACAATGCAGTCCTAAAACACACAGGAGTTGCATCAGTGTTTTATACATTCCATAGTACCACCTTTTCGTATTTCAAAATGAGGCCTGAACACTGATATGTCCAAAAATATCTTGTTATAATACAAAACACTCATTGTTTATAGAAAAGATGCTTCTTTCAATGACCTTTTTGCTCCTGATCAACTCATATTCCCAAAACCTACATTTTGTTTCGTCAGCACACAAGCAGAGGCAAGCTGTTTAGAAAGAAATGTGGGTTCCCCTCCCCTTTCAATTAATGGTTTGATTCTCAAATTACCACCATTGCATTCTGCTGCAGTTCCCTCTTACGTGTTAAATTCCACAGAGAGGTGATAAAGCCAGGCCATTACAGATTGGGCACAATTGAATTAAACTACCTAAAAGTAGTTCAAGATAAAAATCCTTGTGTCAGAGAACATATAGGGAAAACTGAAATAGAGAACAGCATAAGAAGTGCCCCAAAAGATTAAGGCTGATATTCTATTGAAAGAAAGAACACACACTTTCTCCTGGTTTTTGCATTCCAATAACTACCTTAGGAGGATACTCAAAAGGTTTTAATGCAAATGAATCCTAACAGTAAATCCAGCGAGGATAATTAAGCACTCCACTAACAAGGAAAATTCCTCTTTAAATAACCTTTCTTACCCAGTAAATCTGCACCTTCATCCACATCTCCAATTAGGCCAGAACCAGCAGATGACAGCTCTTCAAAGAGTGACTCTGTATTACGGTCAAATGCTTTGTTCTCTATGCCTTTGGTAGGAGTGCTATTCAAAGAATTAAAACAAGACATAAAAAAGCAGAAAGAAAACATTCCCACATTCAAGAAAGTTTTCTCCATGTTTTTACCAGTAGTTCATTTGTTACCCTGCAAAAAACAGAAGTAAAATTTTCAGAAGCTTTCAATTGTCTTAGAGTCCTAAATTCTATTTTCAAATACTATTTTGGCATCAAGATCCCAACTGTGAGGTAACCGCTGATATTGAGCTGGTCAGGATTTTAATAAATTAAAGCATATCAAGTTTTGGCATATAGAAATTCAGCCCTGTGAGGACATAGTCAGCCCAGACACTTAAAGAACAGAGAGCTCAGCCAAACTCGAAGTCATTTAATGTAACAAGAACGCAAGAGAACCAGAGATCAAAATACTCCTCTGGCCGGAAAGGGGGCTTCTTTCACACAAAGATCTTGTGCTATTACCATTCACTATACAAGCTCATTTCTTCATCTCATCGCAAGAATGAAACATACAGACACACAACATATTTGAAGGACTTGTGGCTAGACCCTAAAACGTTCAGGGCTTGCCTAGAAGATCAGGCGCTCCCCCTACTACTAAAACAGCACTTGGTTATTTTTGTATGGGTCTTCAGCGCTTTTGAAAGAGATGTTATCCTTCACAAGCAAAAGCCTGCAAAGAAGTGGAGTCAGGAAAACCATTCTGCCAACACTGGGATTCCATCATAAGAATCTGAAAAATAAATGCTGTAACATTCGCAAAGTCAGTCATAAATCCAGATTTTAAAGATATGGGTGAAAACACAAGGGCCCAACTTGGAAACTGCTAGTACCTTGAAACCTTGATCTAGGGAGAACGGGTCTCTTGGTATAGACCATTTGCTTGAAATGTGGAAAGAATATTTAAGCATTCTTACGTCTGTTGTAATATGAAGTACCCTTAACATTCATCAAGTGTGGCAACAGAATGAAGAACTGCTGTTGCACTTAAAACCTCCTGAAGAACTTGGGGAAATAAGGTCACAGAAGAAGGAGATTCATTATACAATGCGTGTTCTTAGTCTAGTAAAATTTCTAAACAAGTCAGAAGTTCAAAACCGAAGTCTCGTACCTTCTAAAATTGGTCTTCCTACTGAAATCACAACAAACAACTTACCTGGAACCCTTATATCCGCTGAGATCTTTATCCATATCCAACTCTGGAGTTGACTCAATGATTGCCTGAACTTCAGATTTTTCTTCATTTTCATTTCCACCTAGGGAAAAGTGGTACGTCCACATAAAAAAAAAATTCACTGTGACATATGACATTATCTACATGTAGCTGTTGTTAATCAATCATCAAATTAGTAGATTTCTGTTCAAAGACTTATGGTGGTAACTAAATAAGAAGACCTATGGATTTTGATACTCTAGTGCAGACATTGGAATTTCTAAGTCTCTCCTGAATTTAACTTAATTCATCCAACAGTACTTATTTCCTGCTTCTTCTTCAATTGAAACCAAGCAGATGTCTACTATCTCATGACATTTGTGTCTAGACGAGTGTCATTTCTGCTGTTTACAATAAAGTCTAAAGCCACCAATAAACAACAGACTTGTATCTCTTACCAACATTCTGTACTCCTAAAAATATTGAGAAAAAAAAATTTCTCCTTTGTGGCAAAACAATTAGCATATTTCATAACGGATTAAATATGAGGTCCATAGTAACCATATACCAAAAAGTTAAAGTAGCTCACCAGTGGACACATTTCTTGTCTCTTGAGCTACCTGTACTTCGATATTCTTGCTTACGTCCAGCTTCTCCTTCGCCATATTTGTGTCCTTCGCAAGCCCTTCTGCATCTTCCTTTTGAGGAGTTTCAGCAGGCAAGACAGGTACATCTGAAGCAGCTGTGGATGCTGGAGTAGTAGATTTTGAGCCTGCTTGGCTAACATCAGAGAGCTCATCCTAAAATTGAACAATTATTTAAAAAAATGTGCACAAATTAAAGTATTATTAGAACAGTCAGGCATATAAACTACAGAACAAACACCAGAATTACTGTATTTTACTGAAGAATAAGCAAACGCAAAGAAACAGGAATGGAAAGAACACTTTAAGCCAGTAAATTCATCTTTAGACTATGGCTGTTTCAACTTCTGTTAAGGAGGTTATAGCTACGTAAAACATGCCCTTATTTTTAATACTAATGTTTGATCTCAGTTGCTAGTTATAGTCATAACTTTAGGGTGCTTTTCTGTTAAGTCTGCCAGACAAGAGGCAGCATTCCCATATTAATAATCCTTCTAGCTGCAAAACGAACTGCTGAATCTTCCCCAAGCTGTTATAAAATTAATTGTTCAAAATGTTCACAATATCTTAAAACATCTTCTTAAAAAGCAGACATTGAAGCACTGATGCAGAACATGGATTTAACTGACATAAAAAGTATAGTATTTGCAAGCACTTCACTCAAACTGGTTTTACGTGCTTTCCAGGCTGAACTGTAAGCTCTGGGTGACATTGGGAACGAGACCTCAAACTGCAGCGACTACCTGTCTGGTTAGATTTCGTATCAACTATGGAACATCAGTAAATAGCTCCTTCTTAGAAGCTGATTCCTGGCAACAGTTTACATTACAGCGAGACCGTATGAAGAACCAACAGTATGGCTACTAATGCAGCTGCGGGACTCAGGATGATGATCATTACTGATGATCAGCCAGGGCTGCGTCAGGCACTGCGTCCGAGGGCAGGACAGACTGTGATATAAGTAGAGGCTACTACCTGATAACAATAATAGCCCTTTCCTGGACTTTGTCTCCTTTCGTTCACATTTCAGCCCTCATTCATGACCAGAGCCATACCAGCATCCAGATGTCTGAACTATGACTTCAACATAACAGTGAACAAGATCTCACTGCAGATACAAAAACAAGTTGGTCTGTTTAGGCCGGTATTTCCTGGCACGCACTATTAGGGGAATCTCCTTGGGAAAAATAAAGATGAAACATCGAGGTTACTGTGTGCAAAATGAAGGCAGAATGGGAAGGTTTGATAAAAAGTTCTTAAAAGGTTTTGTTTGGGAATGAGAGGTGAAAGCATGGCTCCGAGACAAGTCTGAGAAGACATCTCTGTTAGCTCAGGAAACATAAACCTGTCAAGAATGAAGCAAGCTTAGACTTTGTGAAGCATCAATTCATTGTGCTGCCAGCATGCCTTTTTGAGAAGGAAGGTTATTTAAAACCATACAAGAGAGACCTGCATATAGACACACATTCTCTCATTTGTACCCAGTATAAGATTACTAAGAATTGTAATTTCTAAATTTTTACTTTTGGAACTTCCTGGCAAGATAAGATCTTAATTTCTGGGGTCAGGGAGGAAAACACACATTTATGTATAAGAGAATAAATGAAAAGGTTGCATCCTATAGTCACATCCCTACCTGGAATTTGCAAGCCTTAGAAACAAAATTCAGCACTTTCAAGACCTGCCTATCAATTACTTCCAGTTTTTGTCCTTTGTTAGTAAATTCCAAAATAACCAATAATTAATATTTGATATTCTGACAAAATTATTCAGAAATTTAGTCAAATAAAAGATGCCTTTAAAAGAATAAAACTTGTACACTCACCCGTAGTAATACAGGGCAACCAACCCAACATATTAAGGTGTTAGGTCCATCAAAAAAAAAAAAGCTACACAATTTACCCAATTGCTTTGAATTGGCAAAGTTCAGCTGTTGGACAATGCTTCATACTTCAGCAAGCAGATACAGAAGGAAGGAAATGGTACCCCTTACCGGGGGAATCCGGAGTTCACACAAACAGGGAATAAAACCTCAACAGAGCTATTGGCTCTGCTCAAGCATTTCTGCATCTTTGTATTCCAAAAGCATCCTCTAACTGATGCAGCACAGACTGATCACTGACTTTCACACACAAAGCTCAAGAAAACCGGCTTGATTGTTTTCTCTTGCACTGAATGAAGAGAATGGTCCTTTCCTTAAAGGAATTTCAACTAATCCCATCTATTTTACATTTCTGACTTTATTATCTATTCTATTTTTTGAGCTAACTCTTGGAAACTACACAGATTAAACTATCATGAATGTTTGTTCTAGAACTAATGAAAATGAAATGCAATTCCATTAAGTGACAATGAATTAATCAAAGTATCTCAAAGCCTAAGCATTTGAAAGTCAATGCTGGGTTGACTTAGCAAATTTGACTTTTTTGGCAATGTTGCCAAAAGACTTTTCCTGAAAAAAAGAAAAATTTGTTTGAAAACTGGTTATTTAAATTTGAAGTAGTAGTAGCTCATCTGCAATCCTTCACAGAAATAAGCAGAATAGAATAAGGGGTACAAGATGTTGGGCTAGATGATCTCTAGAGGTCCCTTCCAACACTGAAGATTCCGCGATTCTGTAAATTATATGTTGTCTTACAGTGATATCCAGCAATGCCACCACTGTACAAACTACAGGACACCCAGTCTGGGTTTCTCCCTGACACCAATTCTTTGTGATACTTTTAGAGGAAACACTGATCTAATGAATTGCTCATGCATGAATGGAAAACAGATGCCTGAAAGTAGTAGAATATTGCTTGTGCCTTGTACTTGCTGTTAGAAGTACTTAGAGGAAATAAAAATTATTAGAAAAAGTTTCAAATTCTGGTTATGACTTCAATATATTATGTTATTCAACATGTTCACTCCAGAAGTACTTTACATTCACAGCTAAAAAGTAATGATGTTGCTTTGCACCTAAGGAACTTATTCTCACTAACTAGGTTTGAAAAATTACAGCCTGTGCTGTTCTGTAAATTCTCTTTTAGCAGTGCATTATTTCTAGAAGAACTACCCCAAGAAGCCTATTTTGACAATACATAGTAACCAATATAACTTTCTGAGGGGACAGGATGGGATCAGAGACTTCCCTTTATACCTCATTTCCATTTACTCTCAGTTATAACTTTAAGTTGTGTTTCAGTCAGCTCTCCTAAAGTCTGTCAGTTTACTGACATTAACTGACATAGGACAAAGGGAAAAGGACAAATTTAAGATCCAAAACCAGTCCTAGCCAAGAGTTTAAGTGACAAATTTTTAGATCCAAACTCCTGTTGTCACTTTGATACGTTTATCATTACTTACGTTACTTGACACATTTAACCATTACCTACACTTCTGACTACCTCCGTATGTCTTCTAGGCAAAAAAAAAAAAGTCTGGGTTCCAATTATATCTGGATAGTTTTTAGTTCTTATTAGTTTAATACAGGCATGAAGTTCATTCAGGAGGAAATTTTCCTCAGCTGTATGCCTTTTCAGAAATAACAGGACATTCACAGTCTTCCAGAAAAACCTCATCAACATAAAGATATAGGGAGGCTTTACACATTCTGGAGTTCTTCGCCCTTCAGACCTCTCCTCCCGCTGTGTTGTCAGTGCCCCTCAGTCCCGACTGCCAGATTCATCACACTCCAACACCACTCCCCCATTTTTCCATTTCTGCAGCTTGTTCTATGCCACCCTCTCACTGTTGGAACACAGAACAATTGCAGGAATTATAGCCAAGCTACACGTAAGGGAAATCATAATCACAGGCTAATTTAGGAAAGTTAGGTCATTCTGAACTCTGCGGTATACCTATGCCATACGCCTGACAGTAGACAGAGGCTTTGGTTACTACACAGGCAGTACTCTTAACGCAGCTTTCCTTCTAAAAGGATATCAAACCAGCATACCTGTTTACACTACGTAGTTACATCTCTAATGTGTAAGGAGCAAGTGACTGGCCTTTGGAAAGGGTCCTTAGTCAGAAAGAAAAAGCCCGCTCCAGGGAGGGAGAGAACTACTCTGTATTACCACTCACTTGGCAAATGCAACCCAAACCCCCTTTCCTCCAGTAAGTTCCCTCAAAGCTCATTTGAGTATGCAACATATTTGGCGTACACAAAGATGATTTAGGGTTTCCCCTCCTCCCCTTCAATTTGCTTTTTTCCCCACTAAGGATCTATGATCTGTTTACGGAGTTTCTCCTAACACCCAAGGCAGCCCAGTTGAGTGCTCACCTTTAGGCTTGTGTGGGACCGCGGCTGACTCAGCTCATGGAATTTCCAGTGCTCTGATCCAGGCGTTTCCCCCGCTTCTCTCTGAGTTTCAGGCGTAAGCAGTGCATCTCCTGGAGGTAATGGGAAGATGCCCAGAGATATCGGACGCTCCTTTCTGTTTGAAAGAGAGACAGGTTTCATCAGCTATTTCAGATGTCACACAATTTGTTTTCCTCTACACCTTGACATCAGCAGGGAAGTGGCAAAATAAGCTCAAACATCCATATACTACACTCTATTAAATATACAGTGCAGCACACAAAGTTTGTATTACAGCACCTAAGTCCTCATTTCACATTTAATTGCAAATAGTCTATTCCATGGCTTTAGGCAGCAGTTATTGATTGCATCGAAGCTAATCTATAGTAAACAAGTTTTACAGAAGCAGAACACATAAGATGAAAATATTGCCTTATTTTAGACTAAATTACAGTTTTCAGCAGCTGCTCTTAAAAATATCATTTAGCACTTTATTTTTGTTGCAAGATACAATACCATGTAACTTCTACAACTGCCAACAGCTGAAACATTAACTGAAGCATTTGGGTAAGTTGTAAACAATCAGCTTAAAGTCCAGTTCTTTGCAAAATTTGTTATTTTTCTTCTGAAGATCACAGGAATTACATGGATTTGTATAACTGAAAAAAAAAAACTGGGTCAAGGAATTACTTATGTTAAAACCAGCCCAGTCAAAAATTGCGTGAGTAAGGCAAACTACTTCATCCCAACTCTTTACCATCTCTGCTATCTTTATCACTTCCCTATGTCTATTGACCCTCAAAAAAAAAGAAAATCCCCAAGTCAATCTTGCTGTCAGTAGTGTGATCAGCGAACAAAAAGATTAATTCTTCCCGCTAGCAAGAGACAAAAACACTGTGTAGAATGCAACTCATAGGATGCTACAGCCAGCCCTGAAAAAGAAAAATATCAGCCAGGCATAGAATTGAGATAAAGCTAAATATTTGTTCAGTCAGAACAACGAAATACAGAAAAAAGGACTGTAATCAACTAGCACAGCTCTAAGCATACTAAAGACAGAAGATAAAAGTGTGCACAAGCGATGGCAGAAAATTACAGGCAATGCTTTCTCTCAAGAAGCATAAGTACCCCTGCAGAGACAATCCCCACAAAATATTAAGATTTGAGAGATCGCATATTTTAGCATTATAAAAAGTCAAATCACAACCACACATACTTTCTTTTGCAAGGCTTTCCACAAATTAAACATAACCTAGGCAGAATTCTATGCAGACTAAGTACTTGCATATAAGTTATATGCAAAAATATGAAAGACTTGAAAAGCAAAAGAAAAGTTAGTTGAGAAGGGATTGTATTTGGCAATTAAGCAGTAAACTCCTTTTGGTAAATTTTACATCGCCAAAAAAAACAATGTTCAAAGAGCAAACTTTTTTAATTGGCATAAACCTGTCCAGTACAGGTGTACAAAAGATGGTCCCTGTCACAAAAATCTTTGCAACTAATTCTCACATTGCACGTATCTTGTTCATTCATCAATATTATTCTAAGTTAGGTCATCAATTCAGCAGCAGTTTAGCAGAAGTAGGCAGCAAAGCAAGTAAAGCGAAATCAGTGAAGGTTACAAAATGAAAAGCATCAGATACTGCTCCAGCATCTGCAAACTAACTGTGCTGAAAAGTCTTCAGGAAAAATAGCCACAGAACCAAACAGAATTGGATTCCAACGATTCCCGCTATTGTAACAGGTTTTGCTTTTCTTTAGGTTTCCCACAACTCTAATGCGTGTGGGTAACAAAAGACACACCACATCATCTTAGCTTATGTTCAGAGACAGCCTGAGACCGTTTCATTGGTTAAGAAGCCCAGTAACAAAAGAAGGACAAAAAAGCTGCCCTTCAGCGGAAGAGAAAGCGGCGATAAAGCAGGCATTGTGGAGGGAAACGCCTCCCGCAGCAGTGGGTCAGAGCAGGCGGATTTGCTTACTTGCAGGGTATGGCACAAAGCTTATCTTCTTCACAGGCTTCAGAAGAGAGAATTTAAACAAAATGGGTACCAAAAAAGTTCACAGCTGACATTTGGTTTTTTTTGCAGAATAGTTCATTATGAACCCATTTGGATGTGCTGAACACAGTTCAGGTGCGTTGCAAGACTACACAGCAAAGGAAGGTTGAAACGGGGGCTTCTTTTGGAAATCAAGGATATTATACACAAGTCCGCATTAAAAGAAATTATCTGATTAGACTGAAGCAATTTTAACTTATTTCACTGGTTGTTGACCAGAAAGGAAAGAACCCCTCTACTCCCTCAATGTCCAAGAAATATCTGAAAATACAACAGTGAGCAGAAGGCAGGCGCGTGTTTTAAAAGCTTAAACTAATATTCTGAAGTGATGTATGGAAGCATTTACAGGAACCTTTAGGATAAGCAACCAGATGCTCCGTTCTAAAATCCGACTAGTGTTAAAAAAATAGAAACAATTATTCTACAATTAGATTACTTCATCCTATATTTTTAATCTTTTTTAAAATGAACAAAAGATTAAGGAACTGAATTCCAATTCCTGTCATTCCTAAACCAACAAATTACTAGGGGCGGGAAAAAGCATAGCTTCCCAAAACCCATCAAATATTCTCCAGGGATGCAAAAGCACCTTACAAAAACCCACATATTTCTCAAACCACCTGATTGCTTAAATATAAGAAGTCTAATAAAAGTTATTGAACATGAAGTGCATTTTTTTTTTTTTTTTTTTTTTTTTTTTTTTTTAAGAGTTGGGGGATGTTTGGTTTGGGTTTGGCTTTTCCCCCCTTACTAACTAGATCAGTCTAGAGAGAGTTACACTTCATTTTATTTCTTTGTAGTTAGATATTCATACATATACATTGATTATCATTGCTATTAATAACTGGTATTTCTTTTATCTACCTTTGGAACAACCTTTCTGTGCTCAGAGACACAAGTTAAAAGCATACTACCATACAAAGCCTACATGCACTATGTATTAAGGAGAAAAAGTCACATGCCTCTTTCAGAGAATACCATTTCCAGCATTTTTCCCTCTTTAAATGAAGTTTACTATTCAATTTACAACCACTGTTAAAGTACATCAAGTTTTTGGGTCAGAAAGCTACGTTTTAAAACTTCTCCAAATGTTTTCCATTTGTAATTATAGCACTAAAACACATCAAGATTACTTTTGGTCACAATATTCTAATAGATCTCTGCTACCGCTCCAGGCAACTAGGACAAACAGAACATAACTTGAGGGGGGACAGACAGCCTTGGCAGCTTGCCATGCAAGTACAGAAAAAGAGGAGAGGATAACATTTGGCTGAACAATAGTGAATGCGCTTTAAGAGCTCTAATGCTTAGGTAATGAAAGATATTTTTTTTCCCACCAACCAACAATCAGTTTAAAATAACGTGATCAACTAATTACTGTGGTTTTGAGCAGATTATCAATTAACTGATCTTATATAATTCTTCTGATTAAAAAAAGTGAAATTCAGCAGTACAAAGCCTCAGACTGCATACATTTATGGGTACACAAAATCAGTCAAGTACCTGACAATAGACTTAACGTGAGTTTTATCCACGACATTATCACGGCTCTTTTTGAAGGTTGCAGTAAACCAAAGTAATAGCTTTCTAAAAAAAAAATACGTACATAAACCGACCTTGTACTTGCTTAAATAAAAGGCAATGAAATTTGAATGTACAAAAAAAATATATTGCCATATCCCAGTCCAAAAATATTATGTTTACAAAAGAATTTGAAATTTATACATGATTTACATCTCTAATTTATCCTTGCTCTTTCTGTTTGAAAGGAAAAAGGAAAGCAGAGAAAACGAAAGAGCACACGAAGCCAAGGTTCAGTAGGTCAGAGTACCTGAGTATCCTCGGTAGGTTCTGCGTCAGAGCTGGCACACCAGTAGAAATAGAAAAGTGCACAAGCAGCAAAACAGAGAGAGAGACCAAGATAGCCGAATTAATGACCACCGCCCCGCCAACGAAGCCAAACACAAATAGCAGCATGCATCCAGGATTCATGGCGCTGCGCTGGCATGGTGAAACGCCGGAACCAAGAAGGCTACAGAGGGGCCGAGGGTGTATCTTTGTAGGCAAAGTCTGTCATTCAGCCGCTGCCACAAAAACAATGCCATCAGCAGCAGCTTTCCACTCTTCTGCAGCAGCGCCGGAGCAATGACATCACCGCTCTCCTCCCCCTGGCGCCCCAGCCGCCGGGCTCCTCGCAGCATCGATGCAGCGACGCAGAGACACAGCCAGCCCCGGAGCGATTCTCCCCTCCTTCCACGCAGAGTTCATAGGCTAGAAAGCGTCAAGATCTGCATAATATATTCACATCAAACCCTCCGAACAAATGGGTGCCACAATGCACACCTTCATCAACCTGTACACAAAGCTGTGGCACGATAGCAATTATTTTGGGACAGCCGCTGACATTTTCCCTGCCTACCCGAATGCAAACACAGAAAAAACAAGCTGAAATTGGTTAGGGCTAACGTACAAAGTATATCTCACCATTTAGCAGTACAACAGCAAAAGCCTCTTTCGACTGGTTTCTACGCTATTCTCTTACCGCATTCCAATCATACAACAAATCTTTCCGATTCAGCCGAACCGTTGTTGTAGGATTAAAGAACAAAGTCTTGCAAACACAAATGAATGGATTTTTTTTCTTTCATTTCAGGGTGAGAGCGCAATAAATAGCTTACCTAATTCTACTGTGCGTTGTGGATTCTAGCTGATCACCCCCTGTTAGCTGATGAAGTTTGGTTCTTTCCAAGTGCTCCATATAATTGTGGATCATCTGTTTAAAACGACAGAGAAACAGCAAGAAATATTTGATACCTTTTACTTTTACAACTGCATAATTCTTGGCCAATACAATATAATCTTCCCCTGTAATGCTAAAAGTAGTAAAAGCATTCAGAAACATTAAAGAAATAGTTAAAGAAAGAAGCAAAAATCACACAGTGTGTAAAACCACAAACCAGAAGAGAAGCCCACAATAAATAAAAAACTAAAAAATAGTTGGAGAACTCACTTGTGCACTCATGCACAGGAAACATCCTAAGGGCACACAAAGTGCATGTGATACTACAAACAAGAGTTTTGAACAGGAGTACCATGTTCAAATCCATTTTGCAGGCTGTTTAAGACCTCTGCATCCAGCAGATATTAAAATTTATTATGTGACACAATACATTTCACTGTAGCCTAACTGCAAAGTACCTTGAAGGTCAGACACTGTGCACCTCGCCTATTAAACAGAATGAATCCACAAACTGAGAATCAGATTATTTCCGCAAGCAGAAATATGAAGTCAGCATCTCTTTTTTTCTTCTAACATTCAAATAAATTTAAGCTTCCTGTATTTTCTAGAAGTGAAGTTTGGTTTTAAATTATCTAGACTGACTTCTCATAAAAAGGACTGAGTGCTCTCTTTTAAGAGAGACAGCCACAGGCCAACATGCTGACTCCTGCAGTCATGACTTATTTAATGAATCCCGATTCCAATCGGCCAAAGGATGATGCTACTGAGAATGTAACTGATCCAGGACATGCATAGGGAGAAGTAACAGGTATCGCTGCATCACTCCAAAAGGTTTATTTGGACATACGTCTTTGAAATGAAAACTGGGAAAGCCTGAAGAGAAGCCTACGTGACAGCTGGTATTTTTAGCATTTCTACACTCGTGTTCAAAGCTGAATAGGGCACTCGGAACAAAAAAAAAAAAAAAAAAAAAAAAAAGAAAGGAAAGAAATCATAGGTGTACTGCAGAAGAATTTAGTGTACTTTTTTTCCTGAGACATATTCAGGTCACATCTCACAGGCTTCCTCTAGAAAAAAATACCTATTCTGTAAAACTGGAATCTCTTCTGCTATTCTAGAAAGGGTATACACACACTTTTAGAACAGTGTTATTAACAGGCATTTGTACAACCAATATTACATAACCTTTTATTTTGGGGGCATTTGCATACATTAGGACTGAATTCAGCTGGACCTGGAAACCTACATCTACGTGTTACTTTCAAGTCAGGGCTGATGTGTCTGAGGCTGATGAGCTCGACCTTCTGACGCGACCAACTGCCGTTGATATCAACTTCCCCCCAAACGCTGCCCGCCAGCATTAGCTATATATGCATATATATTCTTAGTCTGAGATTTTTTTGGTAGAGTTAACTGACTTAAGATATCCCTATTGATGGATATTCTATAAATCAGTAACTTATATGGCAATTACTGGTTACATACAGATCCTGGTTTTCCCAGCATTCACCTGAACTAATTAATATAATTCAGACCAGAAAAAAAAACTTGCTATTTTTAGAGAAACGTTATATAATATACTTTGACTGATGTCAAAAGCTTACAAAATTTATCCTCCAACAAGATGATATAAATGCAGCGTTTTACTAGAACCATCTCATTTGCTTTCTGAATTTTTTTAATGCTTGCTCATACACAGAAGCAGTCAAAAAAACTGAAAGTTCCACCTTCAACTATCCACGTCTTGGGTTTTTTTTTTTGTTGTTTCCACCAAGCAACCAAAATTAGGTGTTCCAATGGTTCCTGTGCATAGTTTACAGAACAAGTTTATTATAATCCAAATTAATTTAGAAGTTCCAGGAAAAAAACAATGCATAACTTTGAAATGCACATTAGACCACTCTGTTCAGGTATTCCCTCATCATGGGAGGGAGATGTTACTGAACAGAAGCTGACCTAACTGCAGACATTGCCATTTGCAGCACACCAATTGGTTTTTCTAAGCTTTTTAGCTCGTGAACAGAAGCTGAGCAGCTAGTACCTTTCCAGGGAACAAGTAACACACAGGAAAAGAGAGTACGGTCAGTAAAACCCACACAACTTTCATGTTTTGCAAAGTACGTGGTTTAACCTACTTTCTTCCCTCCCCTCAGTCTATTGTTTTGTTTACTGGAATGTCTCATCGTATTTATTACCCACATAGAAAGGCTAGAGGGCAGGTCAATTTAAAGGACTATGCAGTTGAGTATTGTTCTGCAGATGAAAATACTGCTGATGGTAAAAAAAGCAAATCTGAAGGGCACATACTTCAGCATAAAGCCTGTAAGCTACAGGAACACAAAATAAAATGAAAAAGCAAGTGTGTGCATCATGTGCACGTGCAGCACGGCCATTTGTCCACAGATCCGGGCTCTACACGCCAGTGGTGCCCAAAAGTCAGAAAAACAGCAGTACTGCCACGTAAAGTCCACACGCTGCCTCAATCTGGGGTCCCAAGGATAAAAGCTGGCAATACCGGAATATTGTCCACAAGCAGCGAAGTTCCTCACCCTCCTCCCTCTGTGTCCATGGGACAGGAGGTGCTATAGAGTCATGAGACATAGCACGTGGATTCTCAACTTCTAGAAATCAGTTAATGGAAAGGTTGAAATAAAAAAATTAATACTGTAGCTTATTGGGACGTTGGCTCACTAACTGCTTGTCTGCAACAAAATTTTGAAGACTCCCTCCAAAACCGCTGGGATTTTAACCAGATGACCTCCAGAGGCTCTTTTTAATCTAAAGTACTCCAAGTCTCAGCATATCCTTGAAGTGTCATCCTGATCAAAAAAAAAGGCTAGTGAATTAACACACTAGGAATCTCAAGTGCTCAAAATTTGATTATAAGTTTTGCTATGTTTTGAGATTACTGAGCTATCCAAAGAAAAAAAATAATATTTCTGACAATTTAAAAACATGTATAAATGGAGTAATTGCTCTCTACTCAGTACAATTCTTACAGAAGTTACACTAAAGGACAAATTATAAAATACTACATCTACTACCCTTCTCTTCAATAAAAGTTGCAGTCAATATTTAATCATCCACAACATTTTACTACTGACAGCTCACCTCACTGCCTCTGAAGTCCACAAGTATTTTTGAATCAATTATTTCAAGGAAGACATCATAAATACTGACCACTCTTCATCACTGACGTAATTAAATACATTGCTCAATTACCATTAGTTGAGGGGATTAAAGACAAACTCAGAACTTGGAAAAATTACCTTATGTAGTTAACAGCAATTCACAATTCGTGTGTTAGCTCATTTTAGGGCACAACATGTAAAAACTGACTGTAATGAGCTTTTTCAACACATTAGAGCATGAATATGAAAGTCATTCCCTTTGAATGCAAGTGACAGCAACGCAATGTCTTTCCACCTCAACAAATACTCAGACTGGTTTCCTCATACAGCATGTGACAAGTTCTGCAAGTGTAGAAAGTGTTACAGGTTTTTCTACATCCCAAGCTTCAGCATTCAGCGAACGACAGTGAACGTGCTGCCACTAGTGTCTATCCCTACCCTTACAAATGCGACCGCTCCCAATGTACACAAGGCTGATACTTTCTTTGCGACAAACAAACGTGTATATACCATGTTGTGGTTATTGTTACCTGCACCTTTTCCTTAACCAGGTTGACAGCATCTCCTTTATACCTTCCTTTCTCTTTCACTCCTCCTTCCTTTCTGTGTCAATGCTTTAACTCCCCCGGGACAGGGTTTAGTAATTCTTTCGCTGTCAGAATTCTTTCTCTGCACTACAGCCCTCGCTGTTCATCCTGCGGATCCAATCAGGTTTGGCACAAGTGGCTCCTCCCTTTGGGAATGTGCAACCAACTGTATATATAGATCTTGCTGTGTCCCACATAATCTAGATTTATTCAGGTAACAGACATTTCTAGAATCTCCTTGATTCAGTACAAAAGTCCTAAATGTACTTCCATGTAACTACCTTTTACCTTTAAGCACTTGTGCTGAGCTCATCACCTAAGTAAAAGCATCATTCCCACTGGTGAGCTTGATGCGTCTTTATCCGCGTATAAGGTGATGTTGCTTGCAGATAAAACAGTACGTAAAGATGTTAAATCCAGACTTTACACATCAAGCTGTTAATTCTTAGCATAAGGCTTTAGAAAAATTAATTTGCTTGAACAGATATTTAAAGTCTAATCTCAAAACCACTATGACTGGTACCCGTGCTTAGCCACAATTGTAATTAGACATCTCCACTTAGCCTTCTCTTCCCGTTTCCCTATACAGGGACTTGTTGGGGTTATCTGTCTATCCAAACGAACCTGACAAAGTACATTCCCAACGCCAGAGACAGGCTCACTGTACTGTCACATTGTATCAGCGCAAAACACTGTGAAAAACTTCCATGGCCCAATTATGCTTCATTAAACTAAGCCCATATTCTGTGTGTCAGGGAAAGAGATATCGAACCATCTTAGCCTTGCGTTTCCCAAAGGATTAAAAGAATTACTTCCTTAAAGGAGAAAAAAAAAAAGTTTTGTTTTGGAAATCTGTATAGAGAAGTGCCACAGGTGTTAGTTAACCCTCGAGCAGATGCTAAAGTACTGCTTTGCCCCAGTTTCCCAACTGAGTAGTAAACGTAAACCAGTTCGCAGCCAAGCCTTTAAAAAGCCAGTGCCATAGCTATGAAGTGTGTCCCATTAACTATGCAGAAAAAGAAAATAAGACCCTTTACCTCCTACTCAGGGGGTTTGCCCTGAAAGAGTCACGAGCAGCAGTGCATCATCTTTGCAGCAAAGGCAAAGAACACCAACAGGTACATGCAGAAGACAAGACTGCTTTTATACAGGTAATATAACAAGGAAATTTTCTATTAAACAGTATTTGAGATAAAAGCTGCAACAGAGCATTAAAATGCCTTTCTAAGTCTATAGAGCAAAGGTCCAAATATTTTTGGATTATACCACCGTCAACCCTTCAACTTTCTAGCATAGTGTCCTTGTGGCCATACAATCATTTCCTGCATCTGGTCCTTTATAACTAGAGAAAGATGGAAACGAGACCTTGCATAGTTAAATTCTAGCAGTTCAAGTTCAGGAACTCCAGCATGCTGCTTTATTGCTCATCTGTTCTGAGCATTAGAACAGAGCAAGACCAGTGCAAGATCAAAATACGCTGCAAGCGGAGGAAAGACAAGGGACCAGAGCACGTTAAGTAAGCAGAGAATCATGATGTGGATGTCAGAACATGTTCAGGCTGCATTCACACATTATGTTCTGAACAAACAGGTTATCCTATCTACCACCTGCTACAATGCCCAGCTACACTCCACCTTCCAATCTTTCAACTCAACTGCTCAGGCTATCACACCCTAATCCATTTAAAATCAAGCCAGTTCGCTCAAGCACAGACCTGCCAGGGGAGGCAGATTAAGGGGATATATTCCATTCACACTCATTAGCTCATCTCCCACTCTACAGAGAGCAGCAAGAAGATAGGGGCTAATTTGACAGAAGTGTGAAGAAGGCTAAAGCCTCTTCCCAGAGCTTTAACAAGTCAGGGCAGCCCGGCTGTCCCTGCAGCTGCAACCTAGGTGCCGGGGCAGGCTGGCGCCCCGGAGCCCCATCCCCGGCAGGCTGAGCTCCGAGGAGCACTCCCAGCTCTCATCACAGCACACGCTGCAGGTCAGGGATTCGGCTCCGGTTGGCATCACTGGTGTAACTCCCCATGGTTTAAGTAGGTCTTGGTCCATTTTGACTGGAAGTGTTTAGGTGAAGCTCCCGTGAGCTGCTGAGCCAGCAGTGATGCCCAGCAAAGCCGCAGCCACAAGCAGGCAGGGTTAGTGCTGAAAGAGGACGCGGTTACAGAGCCTGAGCAAAGTTAAGAGCTGGAAGAGAAAGACATCCAAGCCTGAAATGCTAAGCTGTGAATAAGGGAGGGAATGGAGGGAAGCAAATACCGAAGACAGGCAGAATAGAGAAAAAATGTTAGAAATTAAGATGGCAGAAAATGCAGTCAAGTCACAGCTTTAATGTGACATCTGTCAAAGTAATCATTGCCAACATCTTAGAGCTAAAAAAAAAAAGGCAGGAAAAAATAAAAATGCTTTCTAGTACTCTGTTCATTATTTGGTCAATTGAAAGAAAAACAATTGCCACGTCAGTAAGTACCAAAGACTGATCGCTTGCAAAGACAATGGTGAAGCTGATTCAGAAGGAAAAGAGTATTCCTTCCTAGAAAAACATGAAAGTAAGAAAGGTTTCAAAAACAAATATTGTGATAGAAATATTTAAGCCAATAAACTTGACAACTTAATGCTTAAAGTGGGCTGGATATTTGCCAAAATATATTGCATTAAAAGAGAAAAGTTACTACACAGATCTAAACCACTAGAGTTTGTGGGGAGAAAGGGAAGCAGGAAAACACAAAGGGGATGGGGGAAGACAGGCACTATTCTCAGACAGTCCTTTCCAGTCCCCAGGGATTTCAGTCCCTGAGTCTTAAACACACCAGATGCCCAGATGCCAGCATTAAAATGCCGACGTGAGACAGCCTATTACCAAAGTATATCAGGAAGTTGACACTTTGCAGGATTGACAATGGTCTCTCTGATTGTGCTCAAAAATGTCTTTGCAAATGACGACAAGGAATATCTAGTTAACTTCCTGAGGCTAGTCATACAGTTGTTAAAAAGGCTGCCAACCTTTTATCAACAACCACACTCCTGGTAGCTATTTTTTTGCCCATAGTTCCCAGCCCAGAGCTGAGCTTTCACAGCCCATAAACCTGTTATGCCATCAACTCTCCATATCCTATCTTGAAAACACTGTTGTATTTCAGCAGCTGCCAGCTGGTGGCCTGAGAACTTTGAGTACCTCTAGTAATGTGTACACACACTTGTCACCTAAAGACAGAGATCAAAATCTTCATAGAAAAAAAAAAAAAAAAAACACAAAACAGAAATAACCTAAGGTAAAGGTTTTTTGTTTTAGAAGCTATATAACATAAAGGGAGAGAAGTGAAACATTCAAAAGGAAAAAAAAAATAAAAATGCTGAGACTGGGAAACAAAGAAAGAATGAAGTAAACATGCTGAAAGAAAGGGGCACAGAAAACACGAGACCTGATTTTAGGAGCACAGAGGTATGAATATACCATGTTGCATTACAACTTATTTCTTTACGAAAGAAGGACACAGTCACCTCAGTAATAACAAAGCCCAAGGAAACACCTCTCCCTACACCAAAGAAAGTGAATTTAAGATGTAAAACATTTAATAAATTGGAATCAAACCAGCAGAGGTTGTTGTCCATTTTGGAGCAAAACCTACGTAAAAAGATATTCAGAACATTTCATTAGCATTTCACTGAATTAATGGCGCCCAATACATTTAGTTATCCTGAACTCTGCAAAACAGGATTCAATAAAAACCTGTGCCTTTTCTATTGTAATAATACCCATAGGTCCTAACTAAAATATACCAAACCTTTGCAAGCACACAGTACTCTGAAGTTAGTTCCAACTGAAAAGGTTGTAAGGCTGAAGTGGGCAGCATTAAGCTTTGTCACTTCTCATTTTACTTAAATTTCCAGTTTTCAACAGATGCAGCGTTCTAAAGCAACCATTTAGTAACAAACGTGATCTTAAATACATTAGGATTTCAGTAACTACGTGAATATTTTTAAGAGCTGCAGAAATCTTGTCATGCAACACTGCAGAGCTATATGCTGGTTGTGGTTCCAAGCCCCTTTCAGCTGTTGTCAGTATAACATACTCGTCTTAAGACTGCTAAGGAAGTATTAAAGGTAACCAAATCAGACATCTGTGTTTGCTTTCCCTTTCCGCACATGCGGCGTTTTGAACTAGGAACAGTCAGTATTGTGTTCCCCACTGTTAGTGATGATCTAAAAGCAGCCATCTGACCTTCCTAACAAAGGCAAAGCAATCGGAGTAAGAACTGTGCTCAATATTGGGGCTTCAGAGCAATCAGAATTATTGAGAAAACCTAGTGATTTCCTCGCTAAAATAAATATACTAGTTAGGCAGTAAGTATCCCTGCATGGGAGAGACAACCTGCTGCTAAAAATTGAAGCACCACAAGTCCGTTTACGCTCTAGAACCAACTTAAAAAGTGCGGCTCTTCTTACTTTAACAAAGTCAAACTGGTTCCATCTTCATTAGCAAATGCTGTGTTCAGTAACTGTCAATAAGTAAGGCAGGGGCTTCTTTTAATCATGAATCTCAACAGGAGGCCAGATTTTAAAGGTATTTGTTCCTTCAATGGTACAAGTAAAACCAACACAGAAAACTGCTGGAAAGAGTACCGAGATTGCAATTTCATTTCTATTTCTTTGAAGTTTGTTAGTGTGCTTTGAAAAATCGTCCTTGAAATGTGAAAGAGCAAATTCCTATTTTATTTTTTTTTAAACTTCTGAATATCTGAGAAAGCTATAGAATTGACAAAGATGTAATCAAACTGACACGGAGAAATAAATACTTAGATGTGAATTAGAAAAACTACATACCAAACGCAGCCTGGTTGCAACCAACATTACCAACATAAACATCCAAGCATCAGTAAATAAACTAAAACACCCAATAATTTTCCCAGCTGCTCACAACACAAAGTTTTCCATAGATCTACATTTTTACAGACACCTTGAATTAATCTTGGTATAATGACCTACCTCTGTATGTCTTGAATGAAGTGCATTGTATTCTTTCTTGAGTTCTGCCTCCCTCTCCTCAAGTCTGCTAACTGGAAGAAAAAAAAAAAAAAATTAAAACAGAATTAAAATTAAACTCAAGAGTTCTAGTAAGTGAGACTGATTTGATTTGGACTAGGCAACCAGATCAAAGACGAGAGTATTCTTAGTAGTGAATAGCGAAGCATGGGATAAAAAGTACGTTGGTTCTTGTGTTTTTGAACTCTTGACACTTGAGCTTCCCAAGTACGTCATCAATAGTACAATCTTATGATTTGCAATCCTCATGAAGAGCCGCAGTACTACTTTCCCTAGCTGATTGCTAGCCCAAAGAGAGGGCATTTTTATACTCAAGGACAGCTTACTGCTCACATCAATCCAGACTGTTTCACACGTGCACACGGAAAACTTTGGAAAAGGCAGAAGCCACGTCACACAGCTAGACTCCATCTCAGATGAGAGCTCTGAGCTCCGGTTAAGGCTCTACATTGGTTTCCCAGAATATAGCCATGCATAATCTCCAGAGGTGTTTAACAAGGATAAACATAAACAAGGTATTTTTAAAATAGCTTCAAGTCATATGTTGTGGTACAGAAATTAAGACTTCTGCTGGTGTTCCAAGAAATTAAAAATACATCTAGCAGATTTCGTAGAACCTTAGACAGTAAATTCATATTAAGAGGAGATGAGCTGGAACAATTATGCAATAAATTTGCAGAAATATGAAGAAAATTCAGGACGTTCTTCACACAACTAATTCCATCTTTTTGTTTAGGGTTTTTTTTGAGCATGATATTTATGCAATATAAGCATGTGTTTCAAGTTCTGTAACTGAGCTTCTCTTACTCCACTTGCCATGTTTAAATACCCCTGGGAAACTTCAAATTTATAGTTACTTATCTCCAGAGACTCATTGCCAAGCACACATTATCTGAAGACAAATGCCAGCATTTTCTCAGCCATTTGCACATTTTCATATTGCCAACTGGGTATTCTGAAAATTAATTCTCAATATACCATTTCTTTTTGCTCCACATATCTGTATTTTGGCACAGTATTTTATCCTAAGTACATTTCAGTCAAAAAAAAAAAAAAATCTTTGCCAGAGACAAATGCTGGAACCAAAATACATAATTGTCTACTCACTCAAATCTGTGTAAACATTCTTAGCTCCTAATCTAATCTTGCTTTTATAAGAGCATTAAGTTCCTTGACACAACCTTTTGCACTCCACCTATAAATATCTGACCAGAAGTATTAAATCAAATTTTATTCATACTAACACAAGATTGAATACTCATTTCTGCACTGTTATCAGACTGAACAAGAGTTCTATGGGTCAAGTAGCAGTGAGTGATGTACAAGTGTTTACAGCACAATATATAAAAATATTTTTTTACAACACAATACTTACATAAATACATATTTTTGAGACGCAATGCAGGACAAATCATATCTAATGAATAGAAGATTTTTGTTTATTTTTAGGCAACAGATATTTTAAGCCTCCTCACACATTTCAAGAGAGGTTATAGAGAAGCTTGTGGTAAGTGCCTACAAAACAAGTGTCAGAACTTATAGTTACAAAGCATGACATGACAAATCAAATTTTATCTGCTATCTGAGACTGGCTGGTATTTTAGTCAGAAGTAATTAACATTTTACAACAGCTGACCAGAGACACGCTAGCAGTGAGTAGCTACAAGGCAGAGCTCAGCAGCATTAGCTGCCCGCACCCCGTCCAGCGTTGGCCATGCTCGCTTGTGAACCCACCGTCTCTGGGCTTTGCGTTACAGTTCCCTCCCTGCCTCTCTCCCTTCCCGCAGACCCGGGGCTGGGAACCCTTCCGCTGTGCTAGACATGCTCTAGGACAGGCAAATAGCCTGGAAATCAGAAAGTGCAAACTGCATGACTAATTGGCTTTGTGTTTTGTGAAACCAGCTCCTTCTCCTAGAGACAGCATCCAAGCACCCGGCGAGAGGCGGGCAGCCCTGCCGCAGCTCCACATCCATGCTGCCTCCCTGCAACACACCACCGCTTCACGCTGCGCATCTCACCACAAACCTGCAGAGAAACCATGGCAATGCACCCCGACGTTGCTCAGTACACTCATGTCTAGACAGAGCGGCCAACACCAGCTCCTAGAGATTAATTTTATCCAGCGGCTTCTGGGAAAAGTACTGGGGACAGTGCATTTAATGAAGATAAACACCACATTAGGTGTTACACACACTTTTCTTTCTTCATAGCTGTCCATAACCTACCTTCATGAAATCCACAGAAGCATTTCCCACTGTTACAGATATAACATTTCCACAACAGTTGAGGTTCCATAATGAAGCATACCGTTTCTACTTCTATAGCCCAATTTTAAATAGTTCCTTAAACCAAGTCATAGAAGACAAATAGATATGGGTACTGCTTAGTCAAGGAGGATATCTACATTAAATCCGATAACTATTTTTGTTATATGCAAAGATTAAAGAGATGAAGGCCCTAGAAGATGATGTAATTGATATTCAGCATTTTCTTCTGGAAGTCACTTCCAGCTGTGTAACACATGGCAGTCCTACAGCTGGAAGCTTCAGTCATAAGCGGATGTACATGAAGTTTATATACCCTCAACAGACACCACATTAACAGCCCTCAAAACAGGCTTTTCCAATGCCAGCAGGACGATGCACAACACCGGAAATGTATTTTGCCCAAAACATGCCTCCCATCAAAGACAAGATCCTGACAAAACAACCAACAGAACACACTTCCCTTTTCCAATTAAAGACTGTGGAACAGAACAGATATTCCCTGCGGATCAGAGATCACCATGGACTTGAACACAGAAAATACTTGAAGCTAGAAGACCACCAGATTCTTGCCCCAAAATCTTGGATAAACTTATCAAGTCACTATTAAAGGTACACTCCCATCAGCAGTAACAGGAAACTAAATAGGAGACAAAAAAAAAAGCACCTTCCACTGGCACCCAGGAGTACATTTAAAACCAAGGTGTCGCCACTTCCATTTTACTCCACCAGCACACAAAGGAGTGGAAGTCTGGCACCACCCTGATAACATCCCCCCAGGAGGGACAGAGCAGGGCACTGGCATGGCCTGAAACATGCTGGGTCTGCAAGAGGCAGCCAGACACAGTTCCCATCGATTTGACTTTTAAGTAACAATAAAAAAACCCTCCTCTGATATTTCAGCCTGAGTCTGTTTTCCACGAAGATGTCAAATTCTTCATGGGTAGATGATAAAATTAGCTTGATGATATATAACCTAAAAGCAAAGTATCCACTGTCTCTGTTGTAAGATGTTTTTATAAAACCATTGTATCCTTGTAACATCATGGAAGATACTACATTGCAAGATATTACACGTGCAAAATATAACACATCTAAATAGTTTCACTACTCATGGTTGCCAGTCTTCAAGGAAAATTTTTAAAGGTCTTTCAACATCGTAAATATGAGCATAAAATGCAAATATTCTAGTATTTTTAGGCTGATAAGAAAACATCCTACTGGAACACCACCACAAATTCATGTCCAAGGTCTACCCGCAACCTTCTCCGGTGCTGTCAATATCCTAACAAATTCAATGACCTGAAGTACCAATCCTAATCAGAGTTCTCTCAAATCAAACCAATCAACCCTAAAAATGGGAGATTAAATATTACAGCAAACTAGAGAGAAGCCTCTGGAGTTTCTGCCTCTTGACAACATTACAAAGAATTAGGCAGCAAAGCTGCCCACCCTGCCTGTTCAAAAATCAGAGCTTACCTCCCAAGTCTGATGGCTTTTACCAAGTTTGGAACACCCTCCATCTGTATGTTGTCCTCTGCCTCAAACTGCTGATAAGCCTGAGGGGGAGAAAGAGAAACAGACCTGCTAGAACACCAAATCCAGTACGGTGCCTTCAAGAGGAATTGCAAGTTCCTGCTACACAAGCCAGGACAGAGATCCAGCTCATTAACGAGCCCTTCCTAGCACTATCGGAAGGCTCTCCTTGGACAGCTTTCATCCAACTCCATTCTCAGAAGCAGGTCCCATACCAAAGTGAACATACAGATCAAGCATAATCAATCCCATGATCCAGCAGGGCCTCATGAGCTATTAAGTAGCTGCTAAAGAACACACACATCAACCACAGATTGAAACAGGGACTGAAGCTATCAAACAAGTATTCACCCTGAAAGTGGTAAGATCTGGAAATAAGCAGCACAGAAAACTGATTTGTAAAACAGTGACAAATTCGACTCCTTGACAAGACCGACATCTTCAAGTAGCTCTCACCACTGTAAACTATGTGTCTTGTTCTCAATTTAAGAAGTAGGGTACTTTCAATTATGAAGACAGCAAATACCAACACATACAGCTACATGGTTTTATCCCTGACACATCTGGACTGTTCAAGTATCAGCTAAGTCTCAGACCCACAAAACCACTGTGATTTAGCACCAAAAACCTGACATAAAGTTAAAAATATCTTTAAAATGTTCTGCTATAAGCTTTCAATATAAAGACAACCTTCTGCCAGCTGTAAACCTCAGATTTAAATTCAAAAGAACAAGGATATATACAAGCCAACTTCTACCCAAAATCAAGTTAAAAATAATTTTTCATCTAGTACCAGTGTTTCACTGAGAAAAGTTTTGATTGATTGACTGTTTTGAAGACAGTGGGATGCTTCATTTATACATTTGGCTATTGAAGCAAGTAACTTTTTTGAGACAATCCAACATGAAGTCAGCATGAACAGAGAAGCTACAGCAGACTGGATTTGGTTTTAAAGCCAGATAACCAGTGACAACTCAGGAACGTAATATTCTAGAAGACATTTAAAGCCATTTTCTTCATTGCTGCAACATTTACTGCACTAGAATTATTATAACAATCAAACTCCAGCACCTAAACCACTAGCACAATACTCCCTTAATTTAAAAGAGTACATGAGCAGTTAATTACATGGCAGTGGATTTCAAACTCCTCTCACCACTTTTGTTCAGGTATATTAATAGACGAGTTTAAAGCAGGCCAATCGCTGCTCTAATTTTCTACTCCATCTTATTTTGGCCTCCAGTCTTGTAGCATGACTCGGTGCAATTCCTGAGCTAACTGTACCCTCTGCTCCATCTAGTGGACTACCAATTCCCACACCACAAGGCAGAGACAGCAGGTACTCTTGAAACTTCACAGCGTAAGGCAGCCAGGAAAGTAACCAAGAAATGCTTTAGTCAGAAACAAAACCTTCCTTTCTAGTGCACTTTGAAGCTCACACTCCTCCTTATAGGAAGATTCTTCAAGTTTAGTAAATGATGCCCGAGGCACAGTGTAGGCAAGGGCAGTGGGGGATTCTGCCTCAAAAACAAGCCAATGTAGAAGAAAAACAGCTGCGCTGAGAAAAAGATGGCAAATAGTAAGCTCCAAATTTGTTAATCAAGAAATACAAGAAGCTGAACTGTTCTGTTCTTTCTTTGTTGGAAATAAGATTAGTTCTGCTGTTCTGAGTCCTTGAAAAATACATATGAACAATCCAGACCCTCACCGAACAAACCTCAACTTCTCAACTTCTTTCAAGATCTGTTGAAAAGCTTTCTTGTATTCCCCAGAATAAACACCGCAGTTGAGCCATACCTAGAAATAGCATTACTGACAGATGTATTTCATATCAGTTTAGTTATTCGCATCATCATGTGCGCAGATTCACAAGTCACAAGTCAAATCTCAAAACAATGTTAAGCTTCACAGCTGAAAGTTCCTATTAGAATCTCCTTGTTAACTAGGCAGGTCCATGTTGAACTGCTGCTGCAGCTCTGTGCAGTGTATCTCCGAGTACTGGATGCCTTCAGGTTATACATCAAGAGGTTGTCTACCTGGGTGTACGTTACAGTAATGATGGTATCTGGAGAGCTCCAATGAAAATAAAGTACCAAATAACTTAACATCTGCAGAAGATTCACAACAGAACCTGGTCTTGCATTTTCTCTTGAAGACGGGGAAAGAAAGAGTTCTGTTCAGCTTCTGAGGAAAACAAATCTGCATGTTTTTAGGTCAGCTGCCAAAACGTTTGTCTAATATCCCAAATAAAACCTACAGCAAGCAATATCAGTTGCTGCACCACATCACCTGATGTGGAAAATACAATCATCCCAACAGTTGTGTCACAGCATTTGCAGCTCTGAAGACCAGGAGTTGTTTCATGGGTTGGGGGGGGGGGGGGGGGCTGGTTTTTTGGTTGGTTGGGGGTTTTTGTTGTTTTTGTTTTGTTTTGTTTTTTTTGTTTGTTTGGGTTTGTTTTTTTTTTTTACATATGTAGTTTTCCCCAAATATAATCTAACTTGAGCATAAATTACAAAGCTAAGCTTTTAAACTTATGAGGTACACCAATATCTGTGCCTTGGTTGTCCTGTCAAATGCAGTAAACCACCTTGGTTGTACTTTAGCACTAGGCAGATCCAGAAAGAGAACTAAATCTTTCAGCTCCCACAGCCTACCCACCTCCATCGGAAAGCACTTCAACCATGCAGACACTGTCTTTTTCAGATTCTCTCATAAATAAGTTACTCTGAGAATGATTCCTCCAGAAAGCATCCTCCAAAGCTGTTCCACTCATGCAGTCAAAATACACTACAGTCGGCTTTTACTCCACAAAAAATAACTGATATTCCCAAAACGGGAGGCAAGAAAGGGAAATAAATTAAACCTCTGCAGCCCCCACAGAATTCAGTGGCACATTATGTGAGCACTGGAAGGCACTTACCCTAATTGGTAACTGGAGACGGAGCAGTACCCAAAGCAGTATCACATGCCCTCCTGGAGCGTTGCTGGACAAGCGAGCTGCATATTGCTATTACAAGTTTTTACAGCTCTAAGTGCCTAGTTTTCCAGATTCAAGGTTGAAATTTGAAATTGTTCTAATGCCGCAAATGAATTACAAGCAGAGCTAGGGGTCTCACCACAGCAAAGGCTTGAAATAACGTGAAAGTCAGATATATTCAAGCTCTTGTAAGAAATGTTTTAAGATTATATCAAAAACTGGTGTCTGCCTCAGACACACCGTTGCAGTGGAAGGGAAGAAGAAGAGAAAAATTTAAGTGTTAACTTTTATTTTTTGAAAGCCTGGCATTTCCATGCTTGGTGCACCTCCACAATATTCAGAGGTGCCCTCTGCTGCTGAGAAAAAAAAAAAACAAAAAAAACCACACAAACAAACAACCATGAAAGTCTAGTCGAGTGAAAACCAAAGACACTTGCTCACACTCAGTAAGAGTTTGCTAGAGCCTAACAGCAGGAGCTTCTGAAAACTCTGCCTGCACTGACACCGTCTCTAGACATAACTCCAAGGAACTTTGTGATATTTAACTTGCTTTAACTTCCACAAGCCACAGGCCCCCGAGAGCGCTGGCGCTGTCTTTCCTCTGTTCCCTTCAGAGGTAACGCTGGCAGCCAACGCGCCCCAACGCGAGTGCAAACCATGGAAAGTTACAGAGAAGAGCAGCAGTGCAAAACGAGATGAGGAGATGGATCAGGGGCCAAAGAGCCACACCACTGCAGCACATTCTTGCACTCAAATAGAAGTTGCAAATCCTTAGGCCTCTGCTCTCCTTGAAGCAGTTGTAAAGTTTACCACAACGTCCCAGGATGCAACATGTTGCACCATTTTTTGGCAGCAAAGTTGAGTTAGGCAACCACCACAACCCACCAAACACCAGGACAGAGTGCTGTATATCACACAAGAGTGGCAACTCCATGTACATCTGCCCCCGCCATTCTGGATTTCATCATCTACTGTGGCTCACAATCCTCCCAGCAGTGCCACCAGGTCATGCTGTCATCTCTCCCTCCTTCCACTCCTCCTATGAAAGAGCAGAGTACAGTAGTTCACTCATCTAGGAGACAGCTGACAGCAACTCTTTAAATTTGGAATGCAGGAAAAAAGAAAAAGTCAGTGAACCACAGGAACTTAGTACAGGTTGACGCAAAATAAGCTTCTTATTTCACTTCTTTAATTTCAAATGGCAGATTTAGTCCAACCCAGCTAGTTGAATATGTGGCTATGAATGTAATTCCACAGGATAAATTTAAGTGCAAAGAATTTTTTCTTCTTTCTTTAGTGTGACAATCATTAAGACTCCAAAACCAAGCACTTATAATTCTGGACATAACAAAACTATAGCTTCTTGAGCAAATTTAACTGACACGCATGTTCAAGCACGTACAACTATGTTGAACCTTACCACCTTACCATGTAACTTAAGAGCTGCCCTCTCCCAGGGCTAACTTGTCTTCACTAAATACTCAGGGTGGATGATGTTCAAAGGAATGAGTCGAAACTTCTTAATGGACAAAACTTGCTCTCACACCCCTTGCTTATTTAAGGAAAAAAGCATATAGCGCAGGAAGTACTCTATGAGAACCAAAACGTCTTGTAGTTAAAGTACGGCACGAGACCTCATCTTACCTGTTTTCTATTCTGAACTATTAATCATATAAACTGATGTTGACATCTCAGACTATACTCCAACACAAAAAAGCAAAGCCAGGTTTAATTTGCTTACTCGCTCTGTGCCAGGCATTTGCCATTCCCACCATTTTGAATGGTGATATGGTAACAGTTGGCAATATCACAGACTACTTTATAATGCACAGACGGTAGTATAGGAAGTATAAAAGAAAAAGAATTATAGCTAGAAGACTTGTAGCTGTATCCAGTGAATTAAGTGACATATTGGTATCTTTGGTATCATAGGACATACAAATTGCCTTACCTATAAAACAGAAAACAAGATAATGCAGTAGAGTTGGACTACTTCACAAATATGTACACTAGTATGGCTTTCCCACTGTAGAAATTTAGATCACTAAAAACAGTTCACTTGCATAATATTCATTAGGTGTTCAACAATTGTGTTTATGTCCCCTTTGATCATGCTCTGCATCAAATCTTCCCAACAGTCTTTCATGCTGTCCCAGACAAGTTGTCAACCCAAATCATAAGCTAAATTCAATGTTCAACACAGCTCTATTGTTTCCCCAAAGTTAATTTTTGCTACCATAAAAGGTTTTTCCCCCTAATGAAAAGACTTTGGAAGTGTTTAAAAGTCAGTGTTCTAATACCAGAACTGTATGCTGTTATGATAACTGTTTCAACAACATTATTTCTTACAAAAAAAGTAGTTCTAGCCAACACGCAGTGGTTCTACTGGAAAAACTGAGTTTCTCGTGCAAATATATTCATTAACATGATACACACACACTGTAACCAAGAGCTTAAAATCATATACGTGTTTTTTGGAAGGCATAATATTCAAGGCAAAAAAAAGAATGTCACACAAACAGATTCACAGAACAATATAAAATGGCATCAGCATGTAAGTGCAACTTCTGTACAAGAAACTCTGGGTACAGTGCCACATACATTACCAGGAATCCAAATTATTTTTCTTTTTTGTGTAACTAATTTGTACTTTTTATTGTATTAACAGAAAAAAAAGTAATGGCATATATGACACAATGCAGTCTTGGTGCCATAATCCTGTTGTCAGAGTACAGGGTTGCCCATTAAGAAGTTGTTTGGGCTGCGGGTTTAGAGCACAGGCGTTCTGGAAACAGTGTCCTCTGTTACCAAAACAGACCACTCAACTCTCCTTCCAATGTTTTTTTTCCCCCCCCTCTTCTGCTTTTACACACACACACACACACACTCTGCCACTCACAAGAATCACAGCATTTCTGATACAAGCCTCTACAATATGCTTTATGATTATCACTTTTTAGCTTGACTTGATCTGTAGAGATACACTCTGGGAAATCAATCATCCTGGGTTTCACTAGAAAAGACTGCTTGAAGTGTTCCTCCATCTCTGTCTGTACAGAATCTGACAATACGTTAACTGCAATGGACCCAAAGAAGTACATGCCTCTACTATTTGCCAAGAGCATTCTAAACCATTCAAATTTGGGAAAGATTCAGGTCTGCATGCCACCTATGCTAATCTTAACACTAGTGAACTAATACTTCTACCCTGCTATAGACTCGCTCATGCCACTGAAAAACTTTACAGGAAGATTACTACACCTGAAGTTGAAGAGAGCTATAACTTGTTGCATTACAGGCAGGAAGGGTGGCCAGGAGAAATAAAGGAAGAAAGAACAGTGAAAAAGGGCTATTTCAACAACTGGCACTCTGCTTTTAGAAACTGATCTTATCTCAACCTTATCAGGCTTGATACAGTCTTACTTTACATTTCTGCGTGGCCCAGCAATAAGAGCTGTATGTTAATTGAGAGGCATGCTAGTCTTATGTCAATAGAAGTTAGCTTAGAAGGTTGACAACACGTTCACATCAATTCATATCGACCATATCTCTTACACTGTGCTAAAAAGGTTAAATGAAAACAAAAATCCATCAGCAATAGCATAGGTCTTTCATCTTCAATTTAAGACTGTGGGGTGGGAGAGTTCAAGTGAGAAGATTTCTGTGGGTTTGAGTATTTTTTTTTTCGCCTACCCTTTACTCAAATAGAATTAGAAAAACTGGTGATGGAGTTTCATTCAATGACTATGCGCCTGGATAAGCAGCACTCCAGCAGAATGTGTAAGCTACAATATATTTACTTTGTAACTTTCAGTATTTGAGGAAAACTGATCATTGTTATCTTTTTCCAAAACTTACACAAGTTTTCGTAAATTACACAGAACATCTCTAAAAGTGGAAGTGTTCTTCCTTGACTCTTTTCCTGTAAAAATTAAATGCCTCATAGAAATAAATAATTCAGCCAAAAAATTATACAAAAGCTAGTGAGAATCAGCATCAATGGTATTCTCATTCTAGTAGTACTTCTAAATCCAAAGATTACATTTATTTTTAGAACAGACAACAGTTCAATGGGAAGAAAATTAGCTTATTTTATGATGTCTAACAAGGGAATAAGTTCTAAATATGTCCTGAAAAAGTCGCTAAACACGAGAATAGCATGGTCAAAGAGGAAAACAAAACAAGTACAATACCAGAAGAATCAGATTACAGGTCACAAGCTTGGATCGCATTTGTTTGCCTTAATTCTAAGGAAAACAGACTTGCACAAGAGTTAAACTTAGTTATCTGTCAAAATACAAGAATTAGATAGCACAGATATTTAGCATATGCATTATCATTTTATAGAATGAAATTTAAAAATGCGCTAATATCACTTAAAGGGAGTGCGATATGTTTTACTTACTTTGATCAGCATAGTTTTTTGCTTTTAGTTCAAGCTGTCGAGTTTGTGATTCTAATGCTTCCACTCTGGTCTGTAAGTCCTTTTTCTCTTGTTCTTGAGAATCTTCAAACTCAATGAATTTCTAAACAAAAAAAGGTGAATTTAGACTCTACAATTAATTACAGATTTTTTTAAAAAAAGCCCGAGCAAAGTTCTTTCTCCAAAGAGAAAGAACAGATTTACAGTCATTCCTAGATTTGTTTTTAAAAAGACTTTGACTTCAAGCAGCATGTAGGAAACAACACAGCAGCCCTTCACAGCAAGGAAGGGTACAAGCAGGTGTCCAAAACAGAACAGATCTACGCCCACATTTAAATATAAAGGACACTAACTCTTTTAGTCCAGTGTCCATCAGCCAAACATCTCACCTAGGTTGCTCTGTGTAATCACTATTAACCAAGTTCCAACTACTTCAGAAAAGACGCTTGGGACTAACACAAATATGAATTATTTCTCTCTTTCCTAACTTCACACAGTTGCCTGGCAGCACTGCATGTGAACACAGAGGGTCTTGGTATCCTTAAACTGGACTGAACATCGGTGAAGCACACCTGTACCTCTAAGCCATGAAGGTATAGACACTGCAGCAGGGACATGCCAGGAATAGTGCCAGCCAAAATTACATGCTGTCTTTTCATTCCTACCCAATTTCTGTTATCATCTGATAGGTTATAAAGTGCTCACAGTCTTCATCCAGTACTTCATAACCATCTCCTACAATCTGTCAACTGCATAGAAAACTATTTACACGCAGTCCACGGTTGTGCTGATCACCATCATCTTCCGTTACCTGGGTTTATCAACTGTGTGTCGCACAATATTCTGGAGTTCACTGATGTATATATCATTGTTTACGTTTTACAACATTAAAGTTACCAATGCATCATTCTAGCAGTTTTAAAAGCATATTTTTTGCTATTTATCTTAACCAAAAACTTAAGAAACAAAATGTATACTGGTGGCTCATAGAATACTTCTAATAGCCAAAGATGTCTTAGGTCTCGTAGTACTCTCTATTCTGCATTGCAAAGAAAACACAAGTTACGCAGAAGGCTCGTCTAAAGGGAAGAAAAGCATCCCAGAAGACTTTGCAGGGAAAAAAAAAAAAAAAACAAAACACAAACCAAACATCCAAGACAGCTAAAGGGTCAGAAAGCAAGCTCCAGCTGGGTAGTACATGGAAGCAGAGAGACAGAGGCAACAACTTAAAAATAGTAATGTTATAGGTGATTTGAATATAATTTTTTTCCATACTTATTGCTAGGAAAATTTAGTGGGCAAAAATACTTCAAAAGCCCACACATCAACTTTTAATAAGGTACTAAGTTTTAGCCAATGTGTTTTACAGCTTTTACAAAAGCAGAAACTCTTAATCCCACGAAAAGAGCTTCAGTTTAGCAGGGTCATCAGAAGTTTTGCTTCAAAATTACTTCAGATGTAGAAATACATCAAAAACTATCAAGTGGAACAAAAGTTCCTTTCAGACAAGTTCTCCATGGCTATCACAGGACTAGGCATGGTGTTCATATGACTGTGCTTGAAGCTAAATCATGAAGCAATTGAGAAACAGCTGACACTAGCCCAGGTAGCACTGCTTGGGGTTTGGTGATTTAAAATGAGTTCTCCCACTTCAAAAAGACAGATACGCAAAAGTCTTTCTACCCCCTCAACACAAAGTTTGGGAATATTAATTCATCAATGTAATACTGAAAAACTCAACCTTTGAACTTTTTTCATGTCTATTTTGTAGTAAATGTTTTGTCCCTTTTATATTAAAGATTCAAGTCATGTCTGGCTCATTCTTAGCAGACTCCCTTTTTAAAAAGGGCTTCAAAATTTGACACAAATTTGGCACTGGGGCTAAATACCAACATGGTTTGTTACATTAAACATGGGAAAACACGAAAGAAGAATTATAAAACTGTAACATCTTTGTTTAGTTGCTTCTCTGATGATTTCCCAAAGTTAGATGTGTCTCATAACTTGCAAAAGGCCAGTGACAACCATACTTTTGAACAAACAGCCGTTCAAAGCCATCAATGTCATTGTTACTCATGAACTAAAGATAGATATCATTTTATATTTCCTCTCAAGTTCTTCAACTGCAACTATTAAAAATGGTCTTGCGTTAAAGTTAAATGGTTGGCTTATTTTCCTTCACTTTGTTAAAGTTAGAATTTAAATTACACATCTTCAAAAATATTTTTATAATTAAGGCTGGGCTATTTTTTTCCTCTGCTGAAAACTATACCTGATCAAATCATGGATTGTGTACTTTAGACTTTTAACTGTTTCTATTTGGTTTCATCCCTCCTTCCAGTGATAGTATTAACACAGGCAGAGCCCCAGGAGATCGGTCATCTCGTCCTGACTAAGCCTGTGTGACTGTGATGGGAGGACTAGTCAGATAAACCACCACAGCAGCCAAGGATAGGCTGAGCACCCATATTAAGACTTTTATTTTTAAATTTACATTGACAATACACTCAAATATTGCACATTATCTGCATTGTTTAAAGTAAATGCAGCAACATATGTAGGAACATGTTAGCCACTCAGCATATGGAAACTAGACATTCTCTTATTTCAACCCAAGCTACCGGTTACACAAAATACCAATGCAGACAAAAAAAAAAAAAAAAAAAATCTAGCTTTCCTCATTTTAAGTGACATCCTGTCTAGGCCACAAAGCCATATCTTACAACTCCAGCTCTAACAAGAAGTAAGGGGGTTTTTGTTTGATTGCTTTGGTTGGGTTTTTTAGTTGTTTGGGTTTTTTTTGGTTTTTTTTTTGTTTTTTTGTTTTTTTGTTTTTTTTTAAGAAGAGCAAGCTGAAGGACACCACCATGTCTTTAAAACAATCAGACCTAGTACCACAAGACCACAGAAGACATGACTAGAACGGCCCTGTAAAGGTCATCTTGTTTCAGAGCTCTGATGTTCAGTGTTGATGTCTGGATCTTAATTTTGATTAGGATATAATGAGGTGTAAGCACAGGATATGATGCACACCTCCTTCTGCACATGCCTACTGCTGAAATCTACACTGCTGTGCTACCTTCGTAAACTATGTTTGGTAACTCCCATTTAATCCTTTCCATTTTCTCCAGGCAGTATCAACTATGTAATTTCAGACAGATATTTGTTTAACCTGTTCTTAAAGACCTCCAATAAAAAGTACTTCACAAGCAAGATTCAGAAGTCTTTATGTAATCAATTTTAAATCTACTTCAAGTTCACAGCAATAATCACTGCAATAAACATGAACTCAGACTACACAAGGGAACAGCACAGCATATACATTTGGAGCCCTCTCTCATGCATATAACCATTTAACCACTTAGTAATACAGTACTAGCCAAATGAAACCTTTCATCCTATATTTATGTCATCATCTCTTTCCTTATGTTTTAACTTGTTTTCCCGTCACACACTCCAGGTGCAGTATATCCGATGTCAGGGTTCCACCTACTTGGCAGGCTCTACTACCCTATGACATGTCCTTCAGCAGCTTTTATGGCGGCGATGCCAGCTTTCCAGCCGATGGCATGTTGTTCCTGGAGTAGGTAAAGTTAACTATGAAGCAGCTCAGCCGGACTTGGGGTAGGTAACTGAAAACAGCCAAGCAAATTTTACACCTTTTTAGCAAGCTTTTTGTATAATAAATCTCAATTTTGCTCTTATATAAATAAAAAATACTTAAACTCTTATTGCAGGGTGTTTACTGCAGGTTGTTTACTTTACATACAATCCGAAGAAAGAAAGTTAACTTTGGGAACAGTAAGAACTTAAACAATTTTTCATGCTGGTAAACCCTTTTTCATGGTTGCAAAAGTAGCAACCATGTATTCAACATCAATTTTCAAGAACAGCTTAATCTCACCAACAGCAGAAAAGATGTATTGGACAGCTTGACATGGCTAAAAGGAGTAGATTTTATCCTGTTTCCAAGGCCACACAAAACCCCTTCTGCTAGCCACACCCCCCCAGGTATGGAGCAGCATACTTCTACAGAAGTAAAACTGTTTATAAAATACCAGAACCACAAATCCTTCTTCCTCTCCCACTTCTTTGTGGCAGGGCATGCTGCCTAACATTCACTAAGTGGGAAGATAAGTTATGCAGAACTGCAAGCAGAACAGCAGAATAGCTGGTTCCTCTATTTCTTTAGCTGTATCACAAAACATACCATGTTAGAAGTCAGACAAGAGACTTCACAGCAATTAAAAGATCATGGCTGTTATCTAGAAGACTGACAAGTAGGCCCAGAGCTTCTGAAATTTTTATTTTTTTTTTTTTTTAAGTCACTATAACAGAAGTCCACAGGCAATAACTTTCAAGATGTTTCTTTAGTAATGCTTCTTAAGGAAAGGAAATAACGGAGGAAAATTAGGACGATGGTGTGAGGAGATTCCCATTCAAATAGTAAACCATTAATATTCATCAAGATACTACTGTAAATAAAAATTCCTACAACAGCAAGCAGAAAATAAAAGAAGATACGCTAATTCTTCAGGACAGTCAGAACAAATGATACAGAATATCAAACTTAATAGCTCAAAATTCTTCATTTTGCTATCAGATTACACAAGCAACCTCCACAATCAAAGAATCACACTAAGCCAGTAACTTCTTTTCCAAGAACTGTAGTTCCTTTCGCTTCAACCACACTGCACCATCAGATTGTCTCAACACTCAAAAACATGGTTGCAACAGTCAAGTCTGAATAAAATACGTACCTCTCAAACATACCATGCTTTATCTATGACAGACATTTTCACATATGAACAGCGTAACTGACCTCAGCACATAGCAAAAAGATGACCTTTGCACTTACAATTGAAGATATGGTCTTTGATCTAATTGCACTTTGGAAAGCATCAGTAAGTTGTTCTGCAGCACGATTACTAGATTTTTGACAACATAATCCTTGTCCCCTCAAGGTAATTCATCATGACACAAAGAAATGGAGGTCACAGTGAAGTACACCACCAACTTAAGTATGGACACCTCCTGAAGAGCCACGATAACACAGTTAATACCATATCCTATTTCATCATATTGTTATGTTTTCTGTTCTGCTGCCCAAGGCCTGCTTTTTTCCAATCTGGCAAGTGCTGCCTGTGTTTCAAGCCTGATTGATTTTCTCATTAATTAGTTCAGAAAATATTTATCAGTCTTTTACTCTCTTAATAAAAATATGTTTTCTAAAAAAGCCTTTTACATGCAGCTCGCGTCAGAACTACTGATTAAGTCTTTACGGCAATAGTCCCCAGACTGAAGTCCATAAAGCACTCTCAAACAACTACATGTTTGACAAGAAGACGAACGGTCTGTTGGTCCAAGAGTCCGGGGAACACTGTTCACACCACATTACTTTGTGGCAAACTACTGAAGTCCTGGAACAATTTGCAGGCAACATTTTTCACTCACTTATAACCATAACGTATACAAACATTTGTACAAGACTAATGTTTTTTCAAGTCTTCACTGTCAATATTGTCTTCAGTCTTGGTGTTGTTATTTTTCTGATTTTGGGAAAATTTAGAAGTTAAGCACAACCACAGAGATAAGCACCGGACACGAAGTCTGGAAATAGACTTATAAGATGGCTTGTTCTATTACAGATAATGCTGTCAATCCAATTTCCTCCAGGAGTTTGGCAAGACAATGAGCTGGAGGAAGTTATCCTGCACAGCCGCTTTCTATTGTATTGCTTTATAATCTCGCAGAAAATAGTGCTTCGCAAGCTTATTTATGCTGAAGCAATTCTTAGATTTTAATTTTTTTTTATTTCTGTCGTAACATCCTAAGTCAAAGTTTATGCCATTGAACAATCTGCACCACCTGTTGCTGACTGCAGCTTTTATGTACCAACTTTGAAGAACTATAGTCTAGACAACGCTTATTTCCTTTTTTTGGTTTGTTTTTGGGTTGGTTTTTTTTTTTTTTTCCAATGCCTCCTCACTCTATTTTGTAAATACCCTCTACAACTAATCCGGAATGGACTATCCGCCTCCTGCCACGGAGGAAACCCAGAGGGAAAGCGAAAGCGCGGAGCGGTGGGTCCGCGGTTCCACGTTTGCTCTGCACAGCAGCGCTGCTCCTCTGCGGCGGACCCGGCGGCGGCAGGAGCAGCGCTTCAGGAGAGTTATTTAAGAGTCGTGCGGGAAGAGCCGTGCTGAGGAGAGCGCTGAGCAGAGGGCGGCGGAGCTCTGCCATCACCTGCGCTCACAGGACACGACGCTGCCCAGAGCGCGGTACCGGTACCCGCTCCTCCGCGGCGCTGGAGGCCAAGCGAGCGGAGCAGGCGGGGACCCCCGCCCGGAGCTCCCTGCCCTCCCTCCTCACAGGAACACGCCGCGGCCTCGGCTCCTCACGCGGTGGCTCCCGGCCCCTCAGACAGGGCACCCCCTCACCACCACCACCACCCCCGGGGCCTCCCGGGGTGGGAGCCGGCAGGAGCCGGGCCCAGGTGCCGCGAGCACCCCGCCCTGGGCGGCTCCAAGGGCAGGAAGCCCCCCCACCCCCTCCGCCTCCACGGAGGAAGCCCGGAGCCGCCGCCCGCCTCGGGAACGGGCCCCCGCCCTCCACCGGCTCCGCTCCCGCCTCAGCCCGCGGGCCCGGCGCCCGCCCTCACCTCCTCGGCCTGCTTGCGCAGCGCCTTCTCCCGCTCGTACTGCGTGAGGAGCTGCTCGTTGTCGTCCCGCAGCAGCTCCAGCTCCACGCTGGTCTCCTGGCTGTGGGCGCACACCGAGTCCAGGTTCTCCAGGACGGCCACCACCAGCGGCATCAGCTCGGCCACCACCTCCTCGTCGTAGCGCCCGATGAGCCGCTCGAACTCGCGGTAGATGGAGCCCGCCAGCCCCGACACCCGCTCCGACATCATGGCGGGGCCGGGGCCGCCGGGGTCCTCCTGGTACACCACGCCGTCCGCCAGCTCCATGGCTGCCGGCGAGAGCCTTCCCTCCGGGGACCCGGCGGGGCGGCAGCAGCTCAGGGCGCTCCCTCTGCGGCGGGGCCTCGCCTGCAGCCGGGGCTCAGAGAGGGGGGGACGGAGAACGGCCCTGGCGCACGGCACTGACCTCACCCGCCGCGCCGGGGCGGGGCCGCCGCGTCACGCGGGAGGGGCGGGGCGGGGCGAGCCAGGAGCCCGCAGCGGCGCGGGGAAGGGGGGCGGAGCCTAGCTGTGAGGTCAGCGTGGGCGGGGCCGGGGTGGGTGGGGCTATGGCGGCCGCCATCTTCCGGTGTGTCAGCGGAGGGTCGCGGTGTCCGGCGTACCGCCCGGCGCCGGAGGGATGCTGGGTCCTGCGGCAGGGTGTTCGCCTCAGGGGAGAGGCTTAGGCCGGGTCGGAAGCGGGGCGGGATGTGCGGGGCCAGAGGAGAGGCGCTGAGGCCCACGGGCTCAGCACTGCGGGGAGCCGGCCCGCCCTGAGGCGGCCTCCCGTGGGGCCGGGGCGCGGGGAGGGGGGCCGCGAGCCCCGGGGGCGGCACGGTTAATCTACATCTCCTGGAATGGGAGAGTTCAGGAGACGCTGTCTGCCAGCCGACCTGAAAGCATTATTATTTATTTTTTGCGCCCGCAGAGGAGTAAATACACCAAGCGATTCATGTAGGGATGACTGACGGAGCTAAACCTGGGGTTTAAGACTTCACAGCTCCCAAACCCTACTTGGGGCGCTGCGTTGGCTGATCTCTGATGACAAAAAGACCTTTTATTTCTAATAAGATCCCCAGATAAATTAATATCAGAAATCCTGGTTTATTAGCAATAGCGCAGCTTAGAAAGCATCTCGCACTCACTAAAAGAGATTGGTTTCCCTCGGATTTGGAACACTGAATTCCATTGCAGATTACTGTTGCATCATGGGATGCATGGGAGCTATTCTGGATGTTTACTGTAAATCTGAAAACATCTACTAAGATTGAAAAGTTTTAGAGGTGCTTCACTTTCCTAATTTTTATCATACGATTAGTATTTGGGGAAATCACTGTTTCTCATTAAGTAAATATTTCATGTACAAGGGAGCTAAAGAACCCAGAGGCCTAGTGGCAGCACAGTAACAAATTAGTATTTTAAAAAATGCAAAAGCTTGAGAAGTGGTGGAACTTCAACTGCGGTGATTGCATTAATTTCCACTGGAGAGCAGTAGAGGTTTGCACTGTATTTTCTCTCATTTGAACTGAACTAAGACAGTAACTGCTTTAAATGTGCATGTTCCATTGTGGTTTTTGTACTAAGCTGGTGGATCTGTGCAGGAACAATGAAGAAAAGGCTTCAGCCCCGTATATTGGATTCTCATGTGAGTTCTGTTTGGACATCATCCTCCATAGTTCAGCCAGGGCATAGGCAATTAAAGTACAAATTTATTTATAAACATGGCAAAAGGAAAGAAAAGCTGTTTGCCTTTTAATTATGACCAAAAATTTACATCATTTTAGCTGAAAAACTAGTTAAGAAAAGACACAATATGTACTTTCCTACTCACATCTCAAGTGAAATTTTCATTTAAATTACTGGAAATTATCCCTGTGAAAAGATTTTTTTTTTTCATATTTCTCTTTAGTTGTTGTCCACTGAGAAAAAACGTGACTTCTCTGTGTTTGCCTGCTGTCTGCCATCGATTACGATCTTTACTTGATGCAGCAATGTTGAGGGAAGTTGTCTTTCAGAATTTCTCTCTCCCTTTAGGTCTTACATTGTTTCTCGTTTGCCTCAGTTATCTGTATTGCGGAAGACACTGAGAGCCTTTGGGGGTTATTGACTTGTGGTTTTTTTAGTGACCCTGAATAAATCTTGTAGGAAGACTGAGAACAGCCAAAGGTGAGAGGTAACTCCGTTCTGCTCTCAGGACAAGGTTGGCAAGACATATCTAATTGCAGTGGACTTTCAACCTAGTCCTCACCACATTATTCATACATGATACTGCATAATGTGAGGACAGCTCTAAACAACTGCAGATTATTGTGAAGATAAAAATGTTAATCTTCTTGAATGGCAGCAGAGATCCTTTTCTCTGTGTAGAGTTTTATAGTTATTGCCATCAGACTTGGCAAATCGCACGAATACATTAGCTCAAAAGCTGAACGTTCTGGCAGATGGCAAAAATGGGTCAAGGTGTCTGCTGACAGCCTTTAAGGGAAGGGGTCTCTAAGGATATGCTATATTTATCCCATTTCTATTAGCAAAATTGATAGATGTGGTTTTCTTTCACAGCTGGAGTGAGTCCGTCACTGAACAGGCAGGCTTTTTCCACTAGAGCTGCAGTCGGGCTGAGTACAGGTAGACGAGAGCCATTTGTGCTCATGTTTTATTTCTAGTCACCTACGGGTTTTCTAAGATGGATAAATGAAGTCTTTAAAAAGAAGGGACATTAGAAAAATTACCTGGGAGCCACATTTCAAGTGGTGAAAAATGTATCTTATTGACAGGCTGACCGCTGTGATCACATTTTATGATGTGCACCTCGCAGTCAGTGAGATCAGAAACTGATGGCTTAAAAATAGAACAAGTTATGGAATTATATCCTAGTTGTTTGCCAGCAGATTAAGAGACATTTATGATCTGTCAATTTAGTAAACTAATCAAGCCTACGAAACAGCACAAAGAAATGTATTGTCTATGTAGCTTGAAAGCAGTGACTGTCTGTAGTAACTACTGGAGTAAAATGCAATTCACGCTCTTGGGGAAAGAACTGCCTGAAAAATAAATTAGTTTTCTGGATAACAAGAAAAATTATATTCCCTATCCCTAGAAATAACAGTTTATTTGAAAGTAAATTGATTTGCAATTTACCAGGGAAGAAAGTTAGCCCTTGAATCGGTATGGGGTGAGAAGGCCTTAACTGGGACTTTACCCAGAAGAAGAAATTGCTGTGACAGCTTTGTTCTCTGGTGCCTTATACCTTAAAGTGCAACAGAAATCAAGCTAAAACCAGATGAACAACAGCAATGCTTAGCTAAATGACGAGTAGTATAGCCATGAGCAACAAAACATGTCAGACGCTGAAGCTGATTATAAGGAGCAAGAGGCGCACATCACAAAGCGCGAGTCCCAGTGAGAACTCCCCAAATATTCTGAGTGGTACAGATACAGGCGATTAGCTGAGATCATTATAACGCTGGGGCCAAACCAGCAAAGCTAGGAGCTATGTTTAAATTCTCCTGAAGTTTGGAGGCATTGTCAGTCAGTCTTTTGCCTCAGGCCTGTTTTAAAAATCTCTACTGGTTGTACGTAATGGCTTGAGCTCAGTAATTATACTTGGTTCACTCACTGAAGGTTTTGAAGGTCTTTACTTTCTCTTCCTGTGATTAGGCCATTTTTAGGAAATTATTTGCCTAGACTGTCTACTTCTTTTCATTTTAGGTAAAAATGTAATTTTCAATGTAATTTAGTAATTTTGGTACAGTTTTCAACCAGCAAAAAAGCTGCTCATTTGTACATTAAAAATAACAAGGAGACACACTCTTCTGTGGTGTTTTATCTGCTATATAATGCACAGCATGTTCTGCTAAGCATGGATTAATCTCAAAAGTGGCAAAGATGACCCTTATTTAATGAGGTTAAAAGACTTGGCAAAGATCGCACAGCAGACCTACAGTAAAGCTGCAAGTGGCGCTTGCCCACCTTATGGCAAGTCCTAAGCTTTAATTGTTAAATGACATAGTTTCAACAAGGCTGTAAATAGATGTCCTATTGCTGCTTTTAAGTGAATATTTTTATAAACATCCTTTTTCTAAACAAACCTTTTTCTATTTTTAAATATTGTTTTTGCCTTGGTGAGGATTATGGCATTAGAGTATGCAATGTCTTAAATAAATGTGCATTGAAACAACAGTATACAGTGGATTGACATTATCAGAATACTCGGAAATTCTAAGTCCAAAATAACTTCAAGGGGGACTTGCCAGAATACACAATGCTGTGGGTTTTTTAAACACCTTTAATTGAGTCAGAGTACATCCTAGTATGATCACACCTGGAAAAAAAGACCCCTGAATACTATTAAACAGGTTGTATGGATAGATCCTTATGTCAGATCTGGGTTCTCCCAGCAGAACTAGAAGTGCAACATGGGGGTGTGATGGATTGCAGCAAAGAAAAGGGATCCCAAGTACGGAAATCCAGGCTGTCAAACAACTGGATGTATCCCTGTTCAGCAGCAGCTAAGTCCTGCCCAGAGGGAGGTGAAATCCACATTATTTTGCTGGGAAGTTCATTCCAGTTTGAGGAATGACCGCAGGACAAGCGGGGAGGACACGCTGCGGACGCAGGAACCCCAGTGTCCGGGTGTCTTATCCTCGGGTCTCTCAAAGGCAGTGAAATAAATGCTCGAGGCAAAACAGTTAAGTGGGAAATTGTTGAAGGGTGTTTTGACTGGGAGATCTAATATAGTAGAGCCAGCAAAACAAAAAATAAAAAATAAAGCCTTCTTTAAAGAGGAAACTTAAAGAAAGAAGAGCAGTACGATAATAAGATTTTTATTAAAATAATTTTGTCTGCCTTTTGTTAAATAAAAAATGAGATTCAGCAGCTAAGACTGCAACGTTTAACAAAGGCGTTTCCCTCGCATCCCCGCTTTAATAACCCGGAAAACAGGAGATCCGCCGGGCCGGGGCCGGGGCCGGCCGCCGTTCCGAGCGCGGGGAGGGGGGGCAGACGGCGCCGCGTGTGGTGGCGACAGACCGCGGACCTAAACCCGGTGCGCCGGTGGGGACGGATGGCGGGGGCCGACACCGACGGGGGGTCCCGGGAAGGGGCGATGGCGGCGGGGGGTGTCCCCGGCGGGGGGGTGTCCCCGGGCGCTCCCGCCGGACGCGGCCCACAGCGCCCTCTGCAGGCGGGAGGCCGCCCCCCCGTCGCCATGGCAACCGGCGGCCCGCGGGGGCGGCCCGGGGTTAAGCCGCGGCTTGGCCGGCAGCGGCGGCCGCCACCGGGCGGCAGAGCCAGCCGAGGCCGCCAGCAGGTGAGACGGCGGGGCGCGGGGAGGTGCCGCGGAGGGAAGGGCGGTCGATCCGGGCCGGGAAACCCCCGGTTCCGCGGGGCGCGGGGGTGGCGGGAGGGGCCTGGCCTACCCCCCCCCAACCGCCTCACCGCGGGCCGCGGCTAAACCCGGACCCGTCTCGGCGCTGGTCTGCAGCACCGGGACGGCCCCGACGGCCGCGTCCCGCCCGGTGACACCCCCCCCCCTTCCCGTGCGGGGCTGCGAGCACCGGTGCGCTGCCTGCGGGCACATCATACAGCTGTTCGGGCACACGGGCAGCAGAACGCTGCTCCGAGGCAGCCGGCGGCGTTTTTTTGTGGGTGAAAACGACGCACAGGGATTTATTCAGCCTATTTAGCCCTAAATTGTGGGCGGCAGCCTCCCACGCTGCACTGGGAGATGTGTCTGGGAGAGTCTGCACCTTCCGTTCCATTCAGAGCTTTTTCTGATTTTAATATTTGCTAATTGCCTGTTTCTATAGTTGGCCACACAGTTAGTGTTTAAACTTACTTTTCTAATGCTTGTGAAAACCCCGTATACAGTGATTGATTTATTAAATCAGTGCAGACCATGGGTTAACGACCTTCAGATGTGGCCGATTTAATTATTATAATAGCTGACATTACACGCGATCCAGGGCTGTGATTGCACTTGCCTGCTGATCCTGGAATAATGACTTTTATTCCCCTCCTCATTAGGACGATGGCTTCTATCACTGAGCGGACGTTCATCGCCATCAAACCTGACGGGGTCCAGCGGGGACTGGTGGGAGAAATCATCAAGCGGTTTGAGCAGAAAGGATTCAAACTGGTGGCCATGAAATTAATACACGTAAGCTTTCCTTAATTTGTATGTCTTCTTTTTCATAGAAGCTGCATCCTTAAAATAGAGCAGGGTGCTATAATGACAAATGGAGTCTTCAGAACAATTAAACCTGAAATTTTGAGAAGTCTTTGAATATTTTGGAAAAAATCCAATTCCCAGCTCTGGCTAAATGCTTTAGACACGCTAAGCACGCTAATTTTAGTAACCTGATGTCCTTAGTCTGAAGAGAATATTCTTTTAGGTGCATCCTATACGTAATAAATACCTCCGAATATATTCGGCAAATACCAGGTCACATAAGCTGTCTGCATTGGCGAGAGGTACTTTTCTGTATTCAGTTGAGGTTAAAGCAAACAGTTAAAATTCTTATTGTACTTCTAGGAAGATGCTAGAAATGGTGAGTTTTCAAGTGCGTGCAAGTTTTAGGATTAATAGTGCTCTGTGGTTAATCTATGTGATTTCAGTATGCTCTTAAGTTCTTACTGTAAGCTTTTTTTGTTTGTTTTTTAATGCAGGCCTCTGAAGACCTTCTGAGAGAACACTACATTGACCTAAAAGACCGGCCATTCTACGATGGTCTGGTGCAGTATATGCACTCTGGACCTGTTGTAGCTATGGTGAGCTCTTAAAAATGAAGCTCAGCTAAGAAGAATACACTGTTTAATTGTCTTACCTTCAATAAGATTGTATTACCTATTGAATTCTAGTTTACTTTTAAAAGGACTTTAGAACCTAGATTCAAATACTGTAATTAGGAAGCTGTACTATTAACTCCTTTTTCTTTCATCTTTTTTTCATATTCTTTCTCTCCTTTGAGTTGATGAAGAGGGCGGGGGTAAAGGGGAACCAAAGCTGGGACCTTGAGAAACAGTAGACCTGCACAACAAAACCCACTGGGAAATGCCATGTATTAAGTATGCTGAAAAATGATTATAGAATATTTTTACTTTACTCCTAAGCTATAGCAACTTTGAAAATCTTTTTCAGTCTAACTTCATTAGAAGGGACTTTCTCTTTTTTTCCTTGACAGTGTACTTGTAAAATAGTTGAGCTGCAGAACTAGATCTTCAGTAAGCAGACAGCTTTGGAAGGCTGTTCACCATATTGAAATTTGAAATGACTCTCTGCCCATCCTTGGTGAGGAGAGGTATTGTGCAGAAGGGGAGAACTTCAGCAGACACTTCAAGATAAAATATGTCTTGCTATTAGGAGTATTTGGATGGTGATTTGTGCTGTGACGGACAGCATTGTGTAGCTCTGGAAGGTATGATTAACTCTTGCTACTTCATCTACTGCTAAGATTTAATAATCTTAATGGATTTTTTTTTTTTTTTTTTTTTAAGGTGTGGGAAGGTCTTAACGTGGTTAAGACTGGAAGAGTGATGCTGGGGGAAACTAATCCATTTGATTCAAAGCCTGGCACTATTCGTGGTGACCTCTGCGTTCAAGTTGGAAGGTATATTATGAAATTGTTGATATCGTCTAAACATGCTAAATGTCCATTGCTATGTCATGATATATGTCATGATATATGCAGGAACTGTGCTCCATCCTTCTCTGTCTTATGGATGGAGCAGCCGTTTCCTGTGTAATCACATGTAATTCCTGTGTAATTTCCATGTAATGTTACTGCCTAAAGATGGAAGTCCAGTTGTGGTCTTCCCTGTTGACAAAAATCAATGAGCAAAGCTGGGACTGCATACTCCAGGCCTATTACTACTTTATGGTTGCTTACAATTTCTCTCCGTAATGGAGACCACTTCAAAAACTGAGGCTTGCTTTGCTTCGAGTTTGAGGATTATATTACCTTTATATGCACATTTTCTTTTCCTAGGAACATCATTCACGGAAGCGATTCTGTAGAAAGTGCTGAGACAGAGATCAATTTATGGTTCACTCCTGAAGAACTGGTTGATTACAGAAGCTGTGCTCAGGAATGGATCTATGAGTAAAACTGAGCCCGTACCTTCTGGTATCCTTCCTTGTCTGGAAAGACCTGCTAGCCTCTAGCTATTTCAAAGCCCTTCATATGAACTGGTAGAAACCTGTCTCAGAGACCTGTGAGATTGCTCAGTTGTGAACGTTAAATATAGTCGGTGTTTGCTGCTGCTTTGGTTAGAAAGCTGTCACGCTATAGATGGAATTGTACTTTTAAAAAGCTGCTTCTGGGAGTGAGAGATAGGAGATGAAAACACAGAGCATATAACACATATTTTCCTGAAACACTCTGTAGTCAGAGGGCATTTTGGTAAGCAGAAAAAAAAAAGGTAAAAATTTATTTGGTAAATAAATATGCAAATGGCTCAGTGTCAAAGGTTAATTTTGTTGAAATGTTAGGGGACAACTGGCGGTATGTAAATATGTTGATAGTGTGCCCAAACATTGAGGATTGAGCTTGATACCAAGTGAATCCCCACGCCCAAGACGGCTGCGGAAAGAGCTTGTTTATTTCTCCCTCCCGAATGCGCTGTGCCCGCACACCCAGCACAGCTTTCATTAAATGACAACTGTTCGCTCCATTGACACTGTTTCAGCTTGCTTTTTCCCCCCCTACAGGATTTGTTTAGCATTTTAAGGAAGGATTAATGGGCCAGGCTTTCTGAAATGCCCTTTTTATGTGAAAAGAAGATTAATGTGAGGATGGATGAGGGAACTCTACCTCCAGCCACTTTACAGTATCAGTCCTCTGGGGTTGCACAGAGCAACAACTGAGTGATGTTTGCTTTGCTGACGGAACAGCTGGTAATTTAGTTATGTTCCCGTTTGTGGTCTTTCCTTAATAGTTGGAACCACAAAGCAAGCTGTTCTTGGATAAGGTATTTCAGAAGTGACTTTAGTGTTATTATTTTGTTTATTTAATTATTTAATCATGTAAAGAAATACAGTCATAATAATGCTAAATGTATTCCAGTAGAGCTGTCTGCTTCTATCAGAGAAAAGGATCAGCCTCCTGCAGAAATTTTAACAACAAATATTCACGTGGGTGAAGAAATGCGTTGGCATCGATATTATGTATTTATTTACCTGCAACATTGTATTCATTAAAAGCAAGAGTTTCATTAAATCAGTGTTCTAACTCTATTTTTTTCCTACAGTGAGTTCTTGTGGAATGAATGTTGAATTCAATGCTTATACTTTATGAAAAGATCTAACTCCTAAAAAGAGATGGTACAAAATAAAACAACATATGCTGTTTCTTAAGGAAATAAAAAAATAAAGGAAAATAAAAATAAAAAATAAAAGGAAATTTTCATTATATTGTCTTACATCTAATTAATGAGTATAAGGAGAGGGAACAAATTCCCTACCTACCAAACTGCAGGTGAGGTTGTTAGCTTCTCTTCTGAAAATATTCAGTGTTATAGAGAATAAATAATTAAGTTAAAGGTTGTTAGAGAAAAGGGAACACGTGACAAACTTGTGCATGCGATGAGTAGTCTCCAGTTCTGTTTTTTGGGGGGGCATTGCTTGAGATTTCTTTTCCTTTGCTGCTTACTACAAAATAGAGAAATTTGGGTTCTCTGGAGATGTGGGGGTTGTCCGAAAGCTACCGATCAGTATTTCTGATGTGCTGAGACCGAGAGGAGGGGGAGGTCAGCCGTCTCAGAGAAACGCACATCTGAGATGTGTGACTGGGCGCGTCCAGTTTCACTAATTGTAAGTGCCCCGTCAGCGGGAGCCTGCACAACTACCGCAAAGGGTATTTCTTTATTACAACGGTGGTGATGGCATACGATTACAGCTAGCTCAGGAAGAGAAAAGGTGCTTTGTAAATTAGCAGTAAACATAAAAAGTAACAACACTCTTCCTAATTCTGGTTATGACACTGGACGGGGGACGGTGACGTTTCACACCTGCGTTTTGACACTTTGCAGCTTCATCTTCCCCTATCCCAACAAAACCGCCGGCGCCTTTCCAGCCCTTCGGCTCCTCCGTGGCTGTTCTGTGGGAAACAGCATTTCCCGCCGCGGGAAGGGGCGCAGCCGGGGCGGCGGTGGGAGCGCTGGTGAGCGGACCGCGGGGACGGGCCCCTCCGGGAGCAGCAGAACAGGTACCTCGCAGTAAAAAATGATTATTAGTAGAGGTAAACGTCCTTAAAATCTCTCCGCTGTGGAGAAGGTTCTACGCCCCCGTTGCTGCCACCGGAGGTCGATAACCCCCCACGGCGGCTCCCCGGGGCTGGCGGCGACAGGTGCGGCGCGGCCCGGCCCGGCCCGGCCGGCTGCCAGCGGCGGAGGGGGGCTCGGCCCGGCTGAGGGAGCGTAGCGGCCGCCGCCGGCTCCGGCAGCAGCGTCCGTCCCGGCAGCGCGGGCTGGCGCCGAAGCGAGCCCCGAGCCCCGCCCGGGCCGCCCCCAAGCGCCGCAAGGCGGGCGGCTCCTCCCCTCCGCAGGGCGGGGGATCCGGACACCGCCCGCCGCCTTCTCCTCCTCTTCCTTCGGCGGCTGCGGTGCGGGCGGCGGCTGCGGCGGGAGCTCTGGCGAGGTGAGGCGAGGCGAGGGCCGGGCCTCCGCTCCGCTCCGCCGGGGCAGGCCGAGGGGCCGCGCCTACAGCGGGCGCCTCACGGCGGCCGGGCCGCCTCGGCCCCGGGCGCGGTGGCGGCCTGCGGGCCTCGCCTCGGCGAGCGGCGAGGGCGGTGGAGGGTCGGGTCGGGAGCGGGGCGCCGCGGGCCGAGGGTGGCCGGGCCCGGGGGAGGCCCAGCGCCAGCCCGCTGCCACGTGGACCCGGGCGGCGCCATGGCGGGGCGGCCGCCGGCGGCTGCGACCTTGAGGCGGCGGCGGGAGGAGGGCGGGGGGTGGGAGGCGGCGGGGAGCCTCATGCCGGCGTGTCCCTCTGCCCCGCAGCGCGATGGCGGCCAACTGCGAGCGCACCTTCATCGCCATCAAGCCCGATGGGGTCCAGCGGGGGCTGGTGGGAGAGATCATCAAGCGGTTCGAGCAGAAGGGCTTCCGGCTGGTGGCCATGAAGTTCCTTCAGGTACGGCTCCGCGGGTCGCCCCTGCGCCGGCTCTGGCGAAACGCTTCCCCGCACCGGCCGCAACAGGGGCTTAACTATCCCCCTGCATCGCCCGCTGCGGCCCTTCCTGCACCAGCGGGGGGGGCTGGTGCCGAATTTGCCCAACAGCTGGAGCTGCTGGATCAGGCCCAGCTGCGTGTCGAGCACAAACGTTTGATCTCTCCCCTTTCCTAAGGAAACAAAATTTGCTCACATGGCTTAATGCAGCCTAATTAAGAGCTGAAATGACCTTGACGGAGCCGTTGTATCGGGTAACATCACCCGGACATCTTGTGCTCAGCTTATTGCTGAGGATTACTGTAATGCAAAGAAATAATTTTGACAACTCGTAACACTGACACTACTACAAGGAAAGATGGTGTGTTGCGCACACCTTTAATTTTACACTAGGAATTCCCATTGAAATCCACATCAGCATTGCAGCAGCTGTTAATAATATTAACGACTGGTGAATCCAGTCACTAACGCTGTGGTCTTACAGGAGTAACACCATTTGTGGCGTAGTATTTGGAAGGTGATATTTAATGTTAACGTTTGTCATTTTAAAGGCCTCTGAAGACCTTCTCAAACAACACTACATTGACCTGAAAGACCGACCATTCTACCCTGGTTTAGTTAAATACATGAACTCTGGACCTGTTGTGGCCATGGTAAGCACCTTGATTTTACTTAAAGATTACTTTTTTGAATATATTTGTCTTGCTCTGTAAATTATTTAAAGTATTCAGAGACAGTGTTACAGAAACACTTTCAAACTACCCAGTTCTGATAGTGGCAAAGAAAACCGAAATTATAATAAAGACAATGAAGTAAGAAGCTACTATTTATTAACAAGGAAAGTGTGCATGTATAGAACGCATATTAAAATGGTTAGTGTGGATTAAGCAAAATTCCCAAAAGCTTTTGCTTTGGGCGCAAAAAAAGGGTCAGCGCTGTCCCATGGAAACCCATCTTCTGTGACATTCTTTTTTGCACTCCTCCCAAACCAGTAACACTGCTGTAGTAGCATCTCCTTTGCTTCAACTATTTACCAAACTAGGAGTGCCTGCAGCTCCTCTGCCTGTCCTCACCCTGTCACTACAGAAAGGTGTTGAAATTAGCCTCGTACACCAGTGAACTCTCAGGTTTGGTAAAGCAGCATCTTTACCAGAGTGACGGTGTTGACAGTCCTTTTTATAATCCCTTCCATGTTATGTGTGTTTCTCCCTAGTCGTCTTTACAGGCCTAAGAGAATCTAGGCTAGATTACTTTTTTCTTTATTAGTGGAACCCTTGTTTCTTTGCAAAGTATTCTACTAATCTTTGATGTATCTTTTTTCCTTAAGGTATGGGAAGGACTCAATGTGGTTAAAACTGGGAGAGTAATGCTAGGGGAAACAAACCCTGCAGACTCCAAGCCTGGTACCATCCGTGGTGACTTCTGCATTCAAGTAGGAAGGTTTGTGCTCGGTTAATCAATCAGGATTAAAAGCTTACTTTAGGAAGTCAAAGTTCTTATGGGACATCCTAGTCTGACGGTATTTTACTTGCAGGTCACAATCTGTAACTGCTGCTTAAGAAAATGGCTTGGTACAAAACTGACTTTTTTTGAAACACAGCTACTCATCAGAGCATCATGTAAGACCAGGCAGTGGCAGTGGCTGTTGTAGTAATGTAGCTCTGTCACCTCTGCTAGGCCTAATTAGCTCTTAGAGTGGGGGTATTTGAGTACTGTACCCCAAACAGTAGTCTCAGCTCTAGCTGCTTCATCCAATTTTTTGCACATGCAGAACTATGAGGTTGCTGAAGGTGTATTTTTATATGAAACATCGTGTTTGTCTCCTTCCACAGAAACATCATTCACGGCAGTGACTCTGTAGAAAGCGCACAGAAGGAGATCAACCTGTGGTTCAAACCTGCGGAGCTCATTGACTTCAAATCTTGTGCACATGATTGGATCTATGAGTAAAATGAGTTTCCACAATGAATTGTGCCTTTGTAACGGATCATCTCATTCCAGCTACTGACCTGGGAGCAATTATCACCACGGTTATCTTAGTCATTTTTCAGCACTGTCAAATAAATGGATGATATGAACTAATTCGTTGTGGTGCATTTACTATAAAACAAGACTACTGTGTTCAAATATTCACACAAGTCATTTTACGCAGTTCAGTATTTTGCTCTTATGGAAGGAATGCTTTAACTGCCATCTAGAGGCACATCAGAATAAAAATTCAGCGACTTTTGTTCATTGCAAAGCTGCTTTGAAGGCTACCGCAATACATTCCAGTTGTAAAGCCACTGTGCCGAGGCAGAGTTGAAGGGATGGCTGAGCTACTTCACCATAGCAGAACTGAAACAGAAGGAAAATGTGATAATACCCTGTGACAAAATTCCCCTCCCTACACAACTGTGAAACAGGAGGCCTTGCTCTATTAATTGCTTATTAATGCCACCTTCTTCTCATATTAAAAAAACCTTACCTTGTGCTCAGAGCCTCTCCTGCTTCATTTGTACTCAGACTAAGTACCCAGTTACTTAAAACATTTATAGTTTTACAAATTGCCCCCCTTTTTTTTTTTTTTTTTTAAATCTGCATTCTCTTAGGACAGAAAGAAGCTGAAATGCGTTTATGTATGTGCCAGGGAGCGCCTTTTGAACAAAACAGTATTCAGAAAGACTTTTTATCATTTTTATTTTGTGTAAAAAAGGCAAATTTAGTGAATTATTTTCATCTTGTACACAAAGTTATAATTTTAATGCTTTTCACATCCATGCTGAAAATCTGCAGTCTCGTAAAAATGAAAGTAACATTAATTTCTCCAAAAGCATTTTTTTCACTTAGTTATGTACACTGCATGAGAAAGCTTTAAATACTCTCTCACTGACCACACAAATTACCAAGAAAATAAAAGATTAAATTTGTACAGATATTGATCTATATATCAAATACATACAGAAACAATGTAAAAACCCTATTTGTTTAATATTGATTCCCGCCCCAACATTTTCCCAGGGGCCAAAGCTGATGCCTTTTTTGTATAAATGGCTGTGGCTTTTTGTTTTAAATACGAAAATTAAAAGGAAGAAAAATTCAGTTTAAATCACAGTTTTTTAAAATCCCTTCCCAATAAAGGATTGTTACCAAATATATTAGCACCATCGTACAAATATTGATGGGAGAGGGTATTCACATCACATAAAACAACAATAAAAAACAAACAAACACTGAAACCCGTGTTAGTATCCGAAGAACAAGGAATCCGTAACTGCTTTAGCTTTCCTCAGACGCAGCAAGGAAAAGGTTAAAGAGTTATATTTAAAATAACACAAAAATCAAAGGTCAGCAGAAAGATTTTGAGCAATAAAAGGAAGGTAGCTGCAAAGTAAGGTACGGAACTTGCGCTACCTCCTGGTTATAAAAACCTGCTATGCCAAATACTGAGATTAGTTTGACCCCATTGAAGATTTCAGATGTCCAACACTTTGCTGCTCTTTTAGCCAAGTGACACGGCTCAGAGTAAAGGGAAGATAAAAATACCTAGAGCCGTGTTACTAACGAATGCTTTACAAATACAGCGAAGCCCATACTATGGATACCACAGCTGACGGGCAGCCCACCCTGAAGAGACCACGCTAGATACCTGGTAGAATTTTGCTCGGGTTTTCCTTAAACCTCTCCTAAGCAAGTGACCTCAGTTAGTTCCTTATGTGGTTTGCTTAGGACAGATTTCACTGTACTTGACGATTACACAATTTTGGTATATTTCGAATTCAGAAACACAAGAGGAATTTCACCCATAAATCTCAACATGCAACTCCTACTGAAGTCGCAGTGTCTGAGAATGCAAGTCAACTCACGTACTTTAGTGTTTAATGAATAAAATACCCATTTTTAAAGAACATTATAAAGACTGACAGACTTCAAATCCGATTCTTGCATTCTCCAACACAGGAAGCGTGTTCAACGTCAGTGCTAATTTTCCCTCTTGACATCTGAAGACTATAACTCAGAGACCAGGTACGAGCCTGGGCAATACATAAACCCAAGGTTTAGTGACTTGGCTCATTACCAGCCCAAATTTTCACATTATGAACCACAAATTAATGCGTCACTTTTTCTTCTGAAGTCAGAAGCTATTGATCGATGAGAGAAAAAAGCAAGATTGTGCCAACCTCCTTCCAGCTGACTGGGACAATCTGCAAGTTGCTGCATTAAAAATAAAATCAATAGCGATGTACTTACCAAACCAAATCAACGCTTGCAGAGCTGGATTTTACAGCAGGTTAAATGGAGAACACAGGAAAAAATAATCAAGGCTCAAAGTGTCATTACAATGGTCTCTAATCCTACTTCTCCAATACAGGCTGTTCAAAAGAAACGTCATGGGTGGGTCAGAATCTGGGAGAATGTATTTGAAGTCTACCAAGCCTGACAAAGTCCTTTTTACGGCTATTTTAGAGAGCTAAAGTGTCGTTACCACCTGAAGTTACAGACACTTATAATCCGATAACCAGATTCCGTCAACATAAGAAACTGTTGTTAAAAAGGGTTCGTTATTTAAGAAATTTTACCAGTAAGGGAGAAAAGAATTCCAGACATTCCTACACTATACAGGACATTTTTTACTTCCAGTAGTAAATACAAAACTTTACATAATTAACCCCTCTTGCATAGAATGAGGTAAACCTGTGCATATTACCAATACTATGTACCCAAAGTTAGAGCAATATTTTAGAAAATAATCAAATTGCTGGTTTTCGACTTTCTATGCACTTTTTTTTTTTTAAGCTCAAACAACAATATACAAAAATGGTCTCCTGGGGCTCTGTGGGTTGATATCCTTAAAGCATTTCTTAGGCTGTAGGAACACAGGTGTTATTTTTTTTTAAGCCCTAATTTATGGTCAAGAGTCAGATGATCATTGTACTGCTCTGAAGGGGACCGGCTAAGACCCAGAAGCACTTATAGAACATATGCAGTTAATTCCTGAGAGTTTAGTTAATGAACCTTACTGGTAAAAGCTAAAGCTCTTGATGCACATTTGTCCAGTCACAGCTCTGCGGGGCTGATTAATCGTTTCACTAATCAACTCCACGAACAACATCATTTACAAAAACTTACAAAGTTTAAAAATATAGAAGGAAAATCCAAATTATTAAGAGCTCGTGCTAAAATACTTTGTATTTTACTGGTAGTAATTTGCACCCTTTTACATGACTTTTGCCTTTAAAAAAATCTGGACAGTCAAGCAGGTGGGGCTAATGGGATACTTGAAGTGAGACACAAGGATTCCAGGCAATAAGCAAATCCAGTTTACGAATTATACACTAGACAGTATATGATTTACATACTGTTCTCAAGTCTCAACTTCCATATTACACTATTGCAGCAAGAAAAGAATATTGCAGGCTGTGCAAAACTGAACTCATTTTTTTAATCCATAATGTATGGCTCCTTTCAGCTCACCTGAAACCACGTGGAACATCGGTTTTGAACGCTCAGAAATATTTAAGATGGTAAGGAGACATCTAGGTCTTTCTGAATGGAAAAAAATAATCAGAAGAATACTCAGAAGTTCCTTCTTACTGCCAAGGGAGGCCTGAGTTACTGTTTCTTCTTTAGTCTAAATTCATAGCTAAAACTAATCTTCCAAATGAGGGAATTTTCTGAAGTTCCAGTTTGGCATAGGGCTCTGTAAACATTTGCTGAAGCGTTCCAAGACCACAGACATTCATGTACAGACAAGAGCTTTATAGTCCCAATCCAATGCCTACTGCAGTCAATGGAGACAAGGCTCCTGATATTAACAGGCGCTGAATCAGACCCTAAGGAGCTTTTTTTTTTTTTTTAAAAAAAAAAATCTTGTATATATAAAAAAAAAAAGTATTTTAAACTAAATAAAAACACCTTGAAAAGTTAAAATCTTCCTCAGGTGACGGCTCCATTGCAATTGGGGCTACTCACTGAGTAGAGCTTTACAGGACTATCTTCCGCACATAATGTATGCCTCTAAATTAGGGCTTAAATGCCTCGTTTTCATAATGAAAAAAAAAAAAACAGAGGCGTGACCAGTGCAGTTCACAAGAGTCTAGAAGTCTCCCAACTTGTACCAAAAAGGTTCATTTGTTATGACAGTTCATTTGTATTTGCAACTATATCTTCCTCCAACCGCTTCCCACAATCATGCTAATTAAACTTTAATCTTACCAAAAAATTAGAATTTCAGTTCTTGTTAACAATGCACAATAAATCTGAACTGGAAAATATTACAAAAATTCTTTCAAAAGCTTCAAATACAACACAAAAGTGTCCATTTTTGTTTTTAATAAATTGAAAAATCTTTTTCACTAAAATAGTTTCCCCGCCCTTCCAAAAAATTCTGAACTGAGTCTAACTCATCTACAGTTAGCAAAGTGCCCCAGGTACAGTCACCCGAACTGCACCATCGCGGTGGGAGCAAAATCAGTCAGTCTTGGAGAAAGGCTCTTTTCCTATCACCAGTGCTCCGCCCCTCACTTTTCTGAGCTGCCTTATGGTTCTTGTTTGATGTAGTAACTGGCAGATCCGTTGCTTTCCTGATCAGATGCTCCTTGAAGGAAGCTATACTCTTCTCCATCTAGCAACTCCTCCTTCAGCTGCAGTGAAGTCACTACAAATAAAGGAAGAACATTTCAGATCTATGAAAGTCCAAGTAATTACAACTTTTCCTTAAATTTACTTAATATTATTTAAATTGGGAACAGACCCCAGATTTCCTATTTTCTTACATTCTGCATTTTCCCGATTCTTCTTTTAACACTCAATATCCCACAGAAAGCTGATGCTTTTTGACTGTAGATTGAACCTTAAGTTATGCTCTAATATTAACATGTTTGAACAAATTACTTGCAATAATATATTCTCTACGGGGTTTTCTCAAGAATTTAGTACTTTAAAACACAGTTTTAAGAAGGTAACTAAACATGTTAATAGGAATAATGACTTGCTCAGAAGAACACTTATTTTACTATTTACTCTTCTTTACTTACTATTTAGTCTTTACGCAACGAAAAATAAGATTAATTGTTGGCCTTTTACAATCTACAAATCACATTACTTAGCCCAATTACTGTAAACAGTCTATACGAGACAAGTAAAAACATCGACAAAGATCTCTCAATATATTATTAAAATCTTAAGATCCCAGAAGATAAGTTTCATTCAAACAAGACATCTTTTTTTGTAGTTTTAATCTTCTCTCTTCTTTCTTTTGTAAAAAGAAAACAGAAATGAGATCTAAGACATAAAAAAAATGTTATGAATAGCAATAATGTCACAATTAATTTTCCAGTTTCATTAATGACTAGTGATAATTATCAAAATGAGCACAATGAAAAGAACATTGAAAACAAAACATGTCAAGACTTCAATTAAAGGTGCAGTACCCACATTAAAGGGTCAATTATACAAAAATAAATGGTTCTCTATGACCAAATGAATGAGAAAAGTACTAAAGCTTGTAAATACTGAATACAAAGTTTACATGCGTATCTTGAAATGCAGAAAAATGCAGTGAAAGCAAAAATAACCATCATAACCTGTTGCTACTAGTAGCCCTGCAATAACTTACAAGCCATTTGATTATTCTTTTATTATTTTTCTGTCATCTTCCATGTTGAAACAAACACTTGTGCTAAATAAAAGTAAAATTTGAAAATTAAGATATTAAAAATGTCAAAGAGTTGCAGCATAATGCAAGCCCTCCTCATTTCTTTAATAGATATCTCCTCCCACTTACATACCCCCCAGTCCATGGGTTATTATTTTTTTCCTAAATATTTTCCCCTGCGTTACGTCCAACCCTGATCAAGAATCTTGATCTGCGGAAGACAAAAAGAGTGCTGTCTAAATGATAAGACACATAATCGGTTATTTGGATATGCTGCTAATACCTTAAGCAAAGGCTACACAGAGGTCAGGGATACAATCTGAAATCCACCAGGCATGTTCTCTTTCTTCTCTACCCCCAGTATTTGTAGAATGCTTCTGCAGGTACAAAAGTAATAACAGCTGCCGTAACTTGGCTTGCCTCTGGCTAATTTGAACCTAAATCCTTACATTTAGATATTTAATGATTCTTTACTTCATTTGTCCCTATTATACAGCTTTTAACTACAATCCTCCATAAGAAAAGCTTAGTTACAGCTATACAACAAAAGTTACTTGAAAAAAGAACAATAAAAAAGCCAATGGAAGTCATCTGACTCATCATCTCAGTAGTAAAAGGGACGCAAACGCCCTTTTTAAATAGCCTCGGCGATTTGCCTGGAGACAAAGAAAGGCTGTGTCTGGTGCGATGTCATTCCAGTCCCCCAAACACCAATAGAGAATGGAGCAATACGGCCCAGAATACGTGCAGAAGTGAAAGTGAAGCCGTTCGACACTTGCATTTCAGTGCTTAAATGACCATTTCATAGGACTCCAAGGTGCAAAGCACTCGTGTACGCTAAAGCAGCACCGTGACTCTGCTAGAGAGCAAAACCACTTCACACTACATGAGATACTGAAACCTTCTCCCGGGCTTACAACTGTACAAAAGGGGAAAGAGTTGTTTAATGAGCCTTACTGACATCTCTGACAAACAAGAAGTTTTAGAGCAGATGCCTCTCTCATTACTAACCTTACACCACTTCCACTCAGAGCCATATAAGCATCTCCTGCAATGCGCATCCCAGCTACGGCTACTAACATGTGAGGCAGTGTATGACGCTGAGGAGTATGTGTGCAATTATTAAGTTCCAGCTGATCTCAACTGTGTTTTTAACTTATTATATGCTATCAGGGTTATGCCCTCCTTTTCCCCAGAGGTTTCGAATTTGAATTTAAACACCTTTGGAGAATGACAAGGCTACATCACAAATACAACTAATTTCGTCCAGCCTCTCCAAAATCCAGAACTTTGAAAAGCTCACCCAAAATGACCATAGAAAGCATCGAGTGTCAGAAACCAAAGAACACACATGTTTCATAGGAACTCAGAGGTTTAAGGACACAGAAAACTCGGACTGTGCATGTCCGTGCGCTACGTAAACACACTTTAGATGTAGATTTGCAGTAAGAGAAGAAAAGCTGCGCAGAAATTAAACACTGCAGAAGGCTCTCACCTAAGTCAGGTTTATCTTTTGCATCAAAGACTCTGTTAAAAGACAGGCACGTACGCACGAGTAGCAAGCTGAAGTGAAAGTAACGGCTTTCTTGAGAAGCGTGCAGAAGAGTCAAGATTTGTCCTCGGGGTCTGAAGGCGGCAAGTAGACTACTGTGTCCCATTCCGCTAATGGATAACACACGGACAAGAGAAACCACTCGGGATGCATTCCACAGTCAATGAAAAGTGCCAATATAGCAGCCTACTTAGATTAAAGAAAATTTAAGGGAATGTAAATTGAGCAAATCTGAAGCTAAATCTGTCAACCTGTCCTCCTGCAGGGACAGCATAATCCACTTTGTCTGACAGATCATATTGCTACAATATATTTGTTAGACATCATTTGTTTACCTGCTACATTATACACCCATACATATTAAGAAAAGGGAAGAGAAAACACTACCAGATCCTTGCAGTCAACTTCTATAACTGAAGATTGATTACATAAACTGTCCTTAAGGAAGCTCAATTTTTTAATCTACTTGCTCAGTATTACCGATAAATGAATTTTTAAGAGTTTTTCCCTGCTCACTCATACAGATGCACAACGATACTGTCAATACTTAAACCACACCCAGGTTTTACAGCAAAACCAGGGAAAAGATCAAATTCTAAAAGGACAAACTCTTTTCACATGTATTTTCTATATTAGTAACGCACAAAATTTAAAATAATGCTTACATTCTGAGGATCTTTTTCCAGATAACTGCCTTTTTCTGACACAAAGGCAAAAGTCCCTCCTTATTTACTGTGTACAGTTACTTTCTCTGCAAAAGATAACCCACACTAACTTCCTGCTTACATCAAATATTCACAAATCAGCGCTATCATTCGGTTTTTACAGAGTGCATTTTTGTTTTTTAAAACTCTGCAGAGCTCCTCTGTGCCTTTGTGCCTCAGTAACCTACAACACGGCCTCCTACGAGCTTCTAAAACAGTTGCAGTCCTTTTCGGCAATTAATTCAGTGACGTGGTGCATCAGTGAGAATGAAAAGCTCTCTAACAGCAAAAAAAATAAAATCAACCAAAATTTAAAGAAAAGGAAAAAAAAAAAGAAAAAAGAAAGATTTGATGAGTCAGCACGTTACATGCTAGACCATGCTTAGCTCCCCACCCTGGCCGGCATTTGCCTCCGCAGTAACCGAGACTGACGTGGCTAGTTACCTGTTTTGAGGCTGGGACTGAGCTCTCGGCTAGTCCTGGGAGGCTGGAAGGCCTCCGGGGCTGTCTGTGCTGGAAGGGGTCGATATGGAGGAGGAGTCAACTCGTCATCACCAGAGAAGCTCCTCCGCACCTCACCTGTCATGGGTGGGCTGGACAAACTGACAGGTTTCTTCCCAACTGGTATCTTCCTCTCTAAACATCAAGTCAAACTAAAATAAACGCTTGGGTTAAAGTGCATCAGGTAACTCAGACTGTTCACTGAGAAACGGCTCTGCTTCATATTCACTGATGGTGGAAAACAGGGGCCTGTACAATGGCACCGTTCCGTTATTATTGGGAATATTGTTCTCAACCACACTTTAGTTAGTGAATTCTATACAGACTGGCTGGCAGGACTTCAACTGCATTGCTTAAAAACACGATCCACTTATTTCATACTTTATCAATGAAATACAAATGCCATAAATTGCTTCTGCTGCAGCCACACGGCACAGCCCATACACAATCCTCTGGTTGGACAATCAAGACATACGGCTCAGCTTGAAACCGCAGCTCTGTCAGTGCGTGTGCCGAAGAGATAGAAAAGGATGGCTCTGGGGAACTAATCCAGTCCAGACAAAGTTTATCACCTCCAAAAACCTAGTTTAAAAACACGTACTCTTAAGTACTTTAGAATGGTGCTTCCCATTTTCACAGCGCCTTACAAACATCGAGTATTTCGGTGTTTAGAAAAAATACCTTCAAAAATGCCTTCAAATTATTAAACATTGCATTTGTGAAAAAATGTTATGAAAACATTTCTCATGCAAATTATTAATGTGTTCTGCTATTACTAAGATGCTCCAATTCTGCACCCAAGGAAACTTCTCCGCAATACCAGGGATGCAACCACTATAATACACCTTCCCTGCTTTCAGCTGTATCAAAACTACAGTCGCTAATGCTTAAGTATTCTCAGCGCTGTCAGATAAAGACATGAGAAACAAAAGCCTATCCCTGAAGAGAAAAGGTAACTAGATTATGCATACGCTTAAGATATCACCATGCTTAAATATTCTTCTCACAAGAAGATTTCCGGATGAGCCTTTTAGAGAGATAACACCATAATTAGGCAGAATGTTGTCTAGAGACACCCGGTTTTTAAAATATTGAGGACACATTACTCTTTCAATAACCTTAGTCCAATACATACACCTACTAGAAAGCAGACAATAGGAGCAGATACTGCACACTGCATTATTAATGAACTGTCTAGGCAAACTGGTAAGTTACCCTTCAAGTATTCCCCTGCGAAGCCTTCTGACCAGTAGGCACACAGCACCAAATCCTACCCGCTGGAAATAAACGCTATTGGAAACACAACTGGAAGTGATTCCCAAGCATTCACAAAAGCACTCATAAAACTTATGCTTGCAATTAGAAATTAACAACCAACACATAACTGTCCAGCAAACATACAAACTACAGGCAACGTGATCTTCCTTCCTCTGAATCAATCGCAAGCGGCACTGACAGACACGCTGCTGGCTGAGAACAAAGCAGAAAGCCCCAGGCATAATTCAAACAGTCCACCTGGTGTTTTACCTGCGCTCAGAACACATTACAGCTAGAGAACTGAAAAGGGTAAAATAAGCATATCTTTACAATCCAAATGCTAGTGAATGGCTTCACTGGCAACATGAGCTGCTTGCATAGCAACATAATAAATCCAACAAAAAATACGAGCTGTACTGAAGGCTAGGCCAGGTAGGAGGCCAGGTAGGATGCTAGTTGATGTCTACTCCCTTTTGGACAGTCTCCTTATTTAAAATAGGCCAAAGACATTGTTACAGCTTTAAGAAAACTATTTCATGCTCTGCGTATCAGTAATCACACCAAAACAAAGTTTGGGCATTCCCAACAGTTAACAGTAACAAATTATGCTTAAAAGAAGTCCTAGAAACATCTGTATTATGATCAGCCTCTACAGGAAAGGAGTAACAGCCTGACATTTAATTTTTCTGTCTTCATTACTAAATGTGTGCTCATTAACTACTTGTAAGTCACAATGACATAGGGGGAAATTAACATTCTGTTGCCTGTTGTAGACTTTAAAGAAAAGTGGTGGGGGGGGAAAAGCACAGCTGTATTCTCAGCTGCAAATTTACTTGTTTTTATGGATTAAGAAATTCTCCTAACCATGATCTCTTAAAATCTTCTCTTCTATTCTTTCTTTTTTGGGAAGTAAAACATTATGGCTGCATGCAACGCTTGTTGTATTGTTCCCGTTCAGGGTTAAGTGTTACCGCAGCTGGTTAAATCCCTTTCTGTAGCGGCTCAGTAGAACAGGAGTCTGACTTTCTTCTCTTTTACCATGATCCCATCACGGCAGCGTTCACCACGTCATCAGTTCTGCTTCCCACTGAACACACGCTACTCCCTTCTTGTGGACTCAGTAAGGAGGTAAAATACCGCATTTGAAATCTGCATCATTATACACAGCAGAATGACTCAAAGCCATTCTGGAGTGCGTTGCAAGTATGAGAAAAATACATGGAAGTAACACCTCTCTGTGCTAAAAAAACCCACCTAGTTTAAGAGACATACAGAGTTTCTTGTTAATCAGCTGTGGTTACTTTACATGTAACTAACTACTGCATTACACTGTTCTATGACTGAAATCTTTTCCAAAATAAGACTTTATTTATTTTTATTTAAAAGTGCTGAACAGTAAAAGGCTACCAAAACCATTTTTAGTGTTATTTCTTGTGACTCAGCACTTCTGTTGCCATAACCTACTATGAGCAAACATGCAGGAGGCAACCAATGCTAACTTTTCATGACCTTGTTCCCTCATCTCCATTTAACGATTAAGGAGATTTCTTAGTATTGAGTAAACAGTGCAGAAAAGAAACCCATCAGAAGTTCTTCCTTTCTTCCACAGTTCACATTTACTTCAGGTTAGTGAGTGGGAAATGAAGATCAAATTCCACTAGAACAGATCTCCTTCCTATGGCACTAGATAAGGGGAATTTCCTTTCCAGTGTTTGTGTCACACTCACTCTAACCTCACTGAAATTGAATTACTTTAAAAGAGATCAGAATCTGTCTACAGACTGCTGCTCTAGGCTTTATGCAAGATTTCTCTCAGGAGCAGTTAGTTCACCTCGCGTAATTCAACCTCGTAACCCGTCCATTTAATCAGACTTTACAATGTGTGTTGGACTCATCTACAGCTGTTTTCCCTCACCACGTTCAAAGCTTTATTTTTATGAAATCCTTCACCTTGCTAATAATTTCCTCCCGTACCTGTTCCTTTAACTAGGACCAGTGGCCAAAGGCACACGATAGTCCTTAGAAACCCGCATCACCTTTTGGAAGCCTCCAATCATAGCACTGGCAGCAATATTGAAGTCATCAATATGATCGATGCTGTCCAGAAGTTACAAAGACCACGTAAGGATTAATCATCAGAAAACACACTTTACTGAGAACAGCTGCAAGGCAGCAGCACCTCACATATATAGAACAGCACAGTTTGGATTTCTACAGCCTCTATATTTCAAAGAGAGTTTTTAAGGGATGGGAAAAAACTGTTCTCCTATCTTTCAGAGAATGTGGCTTAAAATTTTAGTTTTATACTCGGATGAACTCAATCCTCAGAGCAACAAAACTTTCTGGAAACAGTTCTAAGTAAGTCAAGATGATACAGATTCTAATGGTAAGAAAGGCCCAAATGTTCTCACTTAGAAGAGTATTTCACATCATAAAGTCTCTCCTAATGTCACATTAAGGACTGTTAAAGATTCCTGTTGGTGAAGTTTGCTGACTTGCAGGTAAAATAACTTTCAGCATCAACAAAACTGTTAATTTGATTGTCTGGTAGGCTGTCCTATTAGAAAATATCTCGACAAAGATGCAGGGCCAATTCGAAATGACAGATTATAGACCCTTTTCTGTAGCTGATTTGCCCATATGTCTGCAGTGTAACACACTGCACCTTCTTTCCAGCTCTCCTCCGTTTCCAAGAAAACACCAAGAGAATGAATCAGCGTAATGATTTGATGCCCCAAACATAGTATACATAGTTAGTTAAGCTGTCTGGAACTAGACCATCTACATCTATCAAGACTTCGTTATTCTGTGGCAGCAAAAACCCCCCCCGAGTTGTAATTTGTTCTTTTAAAACAATAATACTGTAATACTGTATGGAGGAATGCAAAACGTGCATTTGTGCAAATTCAAATTGGTTGTGAATTTTGAAGATAATTTGATCCCAAGGGAAACAATTACTATGGAAAGAACTCTAATACTTCAGTTTCTTAAAAATGTCCTTACTATGTTTTACACTGACAAGAATTGTTGCATACAGAAATGTTATTTATATTATTGCTTTCAGAAACAATAAGTTTTATTTACATACAGCTTCCCACAGATGTCTCATCTAAAAAACTGGCAAATAAGTCACTTTGTTTTAAAAAGGAACCAGCTAGATGGTAATTTAAATTTTCTACATCTTGTTCTTTCTGATCCAAGTAACTTGGTTCTTATTCCTACACCTGTGTTACCAAGAGCAGAATTAAAGCTGTGTTAATTGATACCTGAGTATTTTGTGTAAGGCAGTATACCTACATAGTCAATGTATTATTTAACTAAAATGATGTCCAAATACCAAAGCTATTGTAACGGTTGTCAACCTACAATTCATATAGATGATTAGCAACATAAACCCTACTGCAAGTTATAAAAAAAAATGGTTATTCTCAATGAAAAAGTTCCTTTTATGGCATACTGCACCTTTAAGCATAACACCTGTTACACACAAACATTTCTAAATAGAATAGGGACTTAGGGACAGACCACAAACTTTTTAAGCAACAGGAAAAGTGCAAACACTGCTTTGTCACCCACTTTTCTTATGTCCTTTGTACTGTTGCGATTTAGCTTTTTTCTTCTGTTTTGATGAACTTGACTGGCTATCCCTTGATGCTGAAAAAAAATAAGAATTCAAAATTAAAGTTTAGTACTTTGAAAAAATACTTCAAAACCTGTCATACCTGCTACAGTTACAGAATTTCTCCTCAAGCGACTGAACAAAAGCAGAATTCCTTTATTGTGAGAAGCGCCTCCCATTAAACTACTACCAGCAACTCCTCTAACCCTCCCATTAAACAACTAACAGTTCTTGAAATACAGTTATCAATTATTAGTCTGTAACTTGACCTGACAGGACAAATCTTGATGCGCTAAATAAAATACAGCCTTCTCGCATAAATACTTCTGCACATGAATAGCTATGCACACGCTGAATTCCATCGATTTTGGTATGTAAAGCATATATATTTGCAATCTTAAAGCAATGTAAATTCTCAGTGATATTATCCAGAACTGATGAGTAAATAACAGGCTTTTTCCCTGGATCAAACGAGCATCTTCCAGCATTTAAAAAATAGTAAGTAGCCACAGAAACGCCCAGAAGTACTTTAAAAGTCAAGGTGGAAGATATTGGAACTGTACACTCCTAAGCATTAGCAAGAATCTGTTCTATTTTTGTTATGCCTGGTGACCTGACTTGAAAAGGATGAAGTTTGGAAAATCATCACCCACGAACACGGGTCAGTAAGCAACCGTTTCGTTATTTGTAAAACAGGAACTTACATTGTGGCGCTGGAGGCTGTAGTTGATATCCAGTTAGCTGACACCATCCCACCGGATAGAGGTCTGGGGACTCGCAATCCACCCACTGATCATATTCATCTTCCCACCCATCAAAGTGTATCCTCAAAAGACGATGGATAATGCGAGTTACTGTGGCCACACATACCAGGCGAGGTTCCATCAGATCAACAGCCTCCAGTTTCATTCCTACGTGGAACCCATGGTTTGGAACTTCCTGGAAAAGCAGACACAAGCAAGGCAAATGTCAGTAAACAAACATGTTAATTAAGATGGTCTAAGCACAGTGTTGAAACGAATACTTCAGTCAACTTAATGTAGGAAAATACCAAGTATCATTTATGAAGTACTCCTGTATTTATTTAACATTTCAGAAATATTCAAGCTTAAGATACTCAAATGGTTCTTATTTCTAAAAGGCTCAGTCGTCAAGTTTTTCAAAGTTGTATTTAATGAGATGGGTCAATCCCACAGACTACACAGACAGAAATTTGGAAGAAAATACTAAATACAGTTTAAATATACAATATTTATTACCTTATTGAAGAGCTTTACAGGTGCTGCTATTGAGTCAGTTTCCCTGAGGTAGTCAAACCATTTAAAAGGGAGTTTTGCATAACCTGTGAATTTCAAACATTTTCATACATCAACTGCAAACTTCATGCATAAGAACAACAAAAATAGTACATTGGCACTGTGTTATGGCTAAAAAGACAACAAAGGTGCAAAACATTAACATCAGAAACTTCCACTCTCTGAGCTTTGGTCTAAGGGACAAGACAGTTATCTGGACATTGCTCATTTGCAACAGACAAGATGAATGAACCTCTGGATAATATAGAAAGCGTCATTTAATGTTAAGATTAATCATTCATACTTGAAGCTTTCTGTCCACGTAGATCCTTGATCTCTACAATGCCCCACACAAATGACCCAGAACAGATCATGTAATTAAGCACATCCAGTGTCTTTCCTGTGGGGAAAGAGCTCCACTATTGAAACACCTGAATTGTTAGGAACAGAGTGGTAAGAACAAACGTGGATATTTTAAAACTTAAATAAGGCTAAAAATAGCAATAATATGGAAAATTACAGGATTTTTTTATTGTTATTTTAAAAGCTATTATAAAGGGAAGAAAATAACCTCTCAAATATATTTAGCTTTTGTTCATCTACAGAACATGAATAAAACACACAGGACAATTTTTTTTTACTTTGGGCAACTTTGACAACTGCTTAAACCAACAATTCTCAAATTGTAGCTGGAGCAAAAACAGTTCAAAAGCTTTCTTTGTGGTAGCATGCAGTGTTGGATGTTCTGCAAAGATTGCGGTGGGCACAGCATGGGGAGCTATGGGAACAGCTGGATCTCATCTAAGTGGGGACAGAGAGCTCCCACCGAGTCACAGCTGAGTATTGCAGGGCCAGACTCATCAGGGGGCTAACGTTCACTGCCCAAAATGCAACCCCGGTCTTGAAAGTGTCTAAGCACCTTCATCTTCTACTGATTTCAGCAAGAGATGAAGACTTCTGGAAGGAATGAGCTTATAAAGTCCAATGATTTCACAGCAGCTTATTTAAGTTATCCACATTGCTAAGTGTAATTTGGAAAAAGAGCGTTCGCATTAGGTATGTAATACCTGCAAGAACAAATGTAGCTAGCAATTAATAAGGGTGATAATGTATCAGTTTTGTGTATTAACACATTTCTTCTTAATGCACAGTTCCTCTGGCTAGACCAATATATTTGTACGCAAGTCCTTTCATTAACTTCTCACCACGCACACACTAGAGACACGTGCATGCAGTCCTTCAAAGAGCAGTCAGAATTAAGAAACCATCCATTTTCAAGCCCGAAATTTGGAAAGCAAAATACACCTCTTGTGAGAGCTAAGAAGCTTTGATCACTTTGATCCTATTAATTATGTTAATGCGCATTATGTTCTGTATTTTACTGCTGTTAATTCCTCTTTCAAATGACTTTTAGATTATTGCATGAGTGATTTATAATCGCCTCTCAGTGGATGATACGGGACTGTTACAGAAAACTGCAATAAAAGGAAAAATATACACGTAGATAAAAAGTAAGGTTTCCACAATGCAAGAAACATAGAAGTATCATAAATCTGTTAACAAGAAAATTCACATATTGTTGTGTAAGCAGTGTTTGAAGAATAAAGAGGAAAAGTTTCATCACAGAAGGGAGTTTTTTTCCCTATTCTGTATCATCAATTTAATGTGTTTATTTCTAAATTGATCGATATTTATTGATATGCTTGCTTTTTCCTTCCACAAAAACTCTTCCTATTGCAAGAGGCTCTTGCACCACGTATTTTTGAGGGGTGATTACACCCATGAATTTCTAGGCAATGAATTCACTAAATGAGTTGACTGAAAAATAATAGTAAATCTGTCCAGCTGCGCTTTCCACATACTTAAAGATGACAGATTCATTAGTGTGCAATAATGAAAATGATATGAAATTATTTTCTTCATGTTGCATTACACTGCCTTTGTAGTTATTACCTAGAAAAATAATTCAATAAATACAAGTAGAAGCCTGCAAGAATGAGAATGGAGAAAAAAAAAAAATCCATAGAAAACCATTATTATCTGCTGTTACGCAGCTAGTTACAATCCTCTTTATAAATTGCTAGACCAAGAAAATAAAATGGAAAAATGAAGGCAATATAGTCTTCTGTAGGCATATGTGCTAGTGGACAGACAGCTTTTTCTCACAGAAGGGATTATGCAGCATACAGCTCTAATGGCTATTTCCTCGAACCTCCAGTTTGTACACGTTCCTCAAAAAACTTGCTGGTATTGTTGCAAATTAGCCTAAGCCTGAGATTCTTTACAATGTTCGTTCATCCTTTTCATGGCCAGGACTTCCCAAGAAATCACATATTCCAAACGGTCCTTTTAGCGACCCGCATACTTCCCATTCAATTAATGGATATACTATTCAACTAGTGGCTATCCTTAATTTCTGACAGCAAAAGCAAATTATTTTAGCCAGAGAATCAATCTGATGTTCAGTTTGACTTTTTATAAATGAAAAGGTTTTTCATCTCTGTTTTAGATTACTTTGAGGTTATGCTGTTGTATTTGTTTCAGACTTGGAAAAGTCCTAAAAAGTGACATGAATTTTGTAGACTGAGTTAAGAAACAAAGCATATGGCACATACAATATCACTGAAAAATATTTAAAATAAAATGTGGTCAGAATGCTATATGTACCTCTGGGTGGAGTTAGTTCAATCATGTTAATTTCACAGAAACCAACAGGGAAAATAGAAGGGGAAGTGGCATGGTAACAAAACCAATCAGACCCATCTGCTGCTTCTGAGCCATCAATCCCAATCATAAGATAGCCATCTGCTAAAACCTTTGTAAAGAAAAACAAAATTTTACATTAAATACCTTTAACTGTGTGATAAGGCTAGAAAGAAAGCATGCCATGTTTCAAAAGAGTGAAAAGTAACTCAATAATAATGGAAGTACACTTAGAAGGACATTTAATTACAACAAAACAAAAAACCCCAAACCATACCTGTCTCCAAGACCGCGTGTACTATTGTTAAATGTACCTTCGTTAACTGCAAAGTTCGGAGATGAACATTTCCCTTTTCTGATCTCTAGCTCCTTTTTCTTGTGAACATCAGTTCTACTTCTAAAGCTTTATAATTCACTCTACTCTTTAGTTTGCAAAGATATTCTGCACACCATTAATAAGAAAAAATACTCGAAGTCATAACCACGATCCTCATTGATGTGGTTATGCAATTCTACTAAGCCCCATTTTATATTTTCTTCCTCTTTTAAAACAGATTTCACATGGATGGGATCCCTTCCAATCAAGCTAGGAAAAAAGCACATCCTTAAAATTCTTCATACACTTCTGCAAGCGAGCAAGATGAGGTTTCTTTTTGAACAGTTGCAAAACATTTGGTAGAATTAGCAGAAGATTACCCTGCAAATTAATCTCACAAAAATATTATTTTCTAGTTAAAGGTAAGGCTGAATTTCCAGAGATTAAAGACAAAATTAAAAATTACACGAGTATATTCTTTTTGATAGCAGTTGTATATACACATTTGTGTTCTTACCTTTCTAATAGTTGCGACACATATTGCCGAAAGGTTTAAGGGGTCTATAGCTTCCAATTTCATTCCTTCTTTAAACCATTCTCCAGCTGCATCAACATCTTTTACCTAAAGAATCACAAAACAGCACCAGAAGCTCAGAATCTAATAAGCCTGAAACAAAATATAACCCCACAACATCAAAACACCAGACTGAAATACCTGTTTTATCATCTCTGCTTATGTCCAGGAGGCCAAATGAGGTAAGTGTTTGGACAAAAAAAAAAAGTAATGCTTGTGCTGGGCATATCTCCAGGACTTCAGTAGAGTTTCAGGTCTGTTTACACACACCAGGAACTAAAGGTTCTCAATCAGCTTTGAGAGAACAACGTTCTTGCTAGCAAACTCACCTTCATAAATAAATGTGAGGGTGCATCAAAATGTCCATCCTGTTTCTTTGTAATATCTGCAAGAAATAATAGTACATATTATTCATAAGTTTTGTTAATAGAGCAGACAGTATGTTTTTCTGAATATGTTAACTAATACAATGCTGTGCGTGTGTATATATACATGGTTTTAGCCAACAGTCGAATACTACTTTCCAAGGGGAATCTCTAGAACTCTGTTAGAAACAATATTTCTGGGAAGTAGCACTGCTCTGGATTTCTTTAACTGCTCTTACTTATAAATGGTTTCAGTGAGAGTTTAAGCACTAGGAAAACTGAAGGTTTTCCTGAAGGGATTGTTCACGGAGTGTTATACACAAATTGTTTCTGACAAGGAACACAAGCTCAATGGAGCAGAGAAATATTAAAAAAGAGACTTTTTTTTGTTTTGAAACCTTAAATATTTTAAATTACAAGCGCTTTTGCACTTTAGCTAACAATGGCCTTACCTGTGCACCGTCTATTAGACTGACACTTCATCTTCCCTGCCCATCTCCTAATGCCCTCTAAAACACATAAATCTTGCAATATAAAAATATTAGATAGTCCTTTAAACTTGCAAGTAAAAAAAAATTCAGTATCTAATAGGATACTTGTCCACGTTGTATTGTACAAAAAGAGATACGCGGGAAGAAACTCGGAGTTTGTGGAGCAGGACTGTGTAATCCCAGGTATCAGCATGAAAAGCTAGGGTTACCGTACTTGAATATTGCAGTTCAAGGTCTTCCTGCCTAGACAGTTTGTTAACCACTGTTTATCACTGAATCTTTCTAGATAGCGACATACTACAAGTCAACCCAAAATTATTTTTTTTTTTTTCCCCAATGCTGCAAAATACACTCATACTTTTAACCAAAACTCCTGAGTGTAATATAGTTGGTAAAACTGTTGGGCTGCATCACACAAATTTTTCAAGATGGTTATTCAGGCTAGTTCTATTAATTGTATAAAGTGACAGTACTGCTTAAGTCAGGCGTCTCCAAGCCAATACTGTCCACAAAGACACCTCTAAAACACAAGCAGCTTACCAGATCTTTTGAATCTGTGTCCTATACTTCGAGACCAACCAATATGATGAATGAGCGGACTGTACATATGGCACCAGAAGTCATCAGTTTTGTCTTCACTTTCCTCATACACCAGTCTTAACCGTCCCCCAATGACACTTTCTACAACTGCTACCCTTGTTCGGCAAAGGTGCGTTTTGTCAACAACTTCAACTCTCATGGAAGTTTTGAATGGATACTGCATACTCTCAGATACCTTAAAGTAACAGGAAAAAAAAACATTCCGTAAGAATATACTCTGTTTTTCCTTAGTCACCTGTCTTCTGCTATTAAAGCACAGTATCAACGCACTTCTCATTTAATTCAAGTACTTGTCAATTAACCTGCAAAAATGACAAATGATTTCTCATATTTCATTGTACACGAGGAAAAATGAAATGCTTCAGAAGAATAAGTAGAATAGATCCTACAATGCTTTAATTGTGTCAAGTACAGCCCCTAATATAATTCTCACATAGGTTACAGGAATTTTCAATTGACTTAATGAAAGTTTGTTCAGTTGTTAACAATGGGTAAAATTACCTTGAGAAAATTTTAACAAAAAGAAACCAACCCCAAGATTTTTTTTTTGCTTTGTCATCCACTCAAAATACAGCACTTGAAAAATAGGATTAAAATACTTTATTATAAAAGACATGGAAAACAAACCTTCAGCAAAATTAAAGTTGGCCACTCTAACATATTTCTTCACAATATACCAAAAAGAAAGGAAGGGAATGGAAATAGATGTTAATCTACCTCGTGACAATACATTCTGCTTAAAAATCAGTATCTGTCACTTGCCATTTCCATTATGAACTCCCCAAAGTGTTGAGGTCTTGCCAATTTAATTTGGCTTCTGAGCCAATTTTTAAATAGAAATGAAAAACTGCAGAAAGTTTTTTTTTTTTTTTTTTAAGTGTTAGATGCAGTGTAAGACAACAAATGAGTCTTACATTCCTACTAAAAGCTATGTACCTTCTCACAATATTGTTAAGTAAACTTACAGCACACTATACAGGCAGCTGCCACACTTAAAGACATGACTTAAAGACAGCAAAAAATCTAGTCCAGAGCAGATGAAAAATATTAACATTTTAAAAGTATGTACTTTATTGCATCTAGATATGTGCTCTACTGTCACATTTTGTTCAGTTTCTTGAAATAGTGCAAGACAAAAATCATTCCTGAATTAGAAAAATCAGTTTAAATTCTTCTTACATATCACAGGGTAGCTTATTAGTACTTTTTTTTTTTTAAATTGGGGTATTTTAAAATTAAAATAGACTAACTAGTTTTTAAAGAAAATTACTTTCTGCTAGAGGAAACAGTTTTCCAAATACATGCTGACAAGTGTGGACATAGAGTTTAGAGTTTCAAGGAAAACTGTATTTAAGGGAAGAAACTACTGTATCATCTTCACTATAAAAGGAGCTAATGTGCCATTGTAAAGTACTTCAGTTCTTCACATTGTGCTGCAATTTCGTTTACAGTACATCATTGATATTGCATCAGCCTTACCTTCTGAGAAAAGTCAGGAGGAAGTGTTTTGGCACCAGTAAGTCGTTTCACTAGAAAAGCTTTCCAGTTTGTGTATTTGTGTTGGATGGCTGTTGCAAATGAAGGGGAAAAAATAAGCCACTGATTTTTAATTGTGTCCGTTAGAGACAATATTAGAGTCTGGAATATGTAAAGAAGAAATCCCAGATGACTGTTAAAAGGCCTGGATGACAATAATGACAAAAACCTCTTTAGAGAATGAATGCTACCCAAGGTTAAATTTATGGGTATGTCAGGGCAAAGAATTTTATAACAAAATATAAATAAAATCAGTGCATATTCACACTGATTAGCTAACCGCTTCCACCTTGATCTTAAAAACTTTAAGTCGCATCAGATGGGCTACTCCAAGGAACACTTTCAGCATCAGTCAAGTCCTTATTTTTCCAAAAGTTAAAATGATCTATTCATAACTGTTGAAAGAGTGCTATGGTAAAAAAATACTTTGATATCTGGACCATGAACAATTTTAGTTTAATTTAGTTTAATAAAGACTTTTATATCAATCAGTAAGGCTACTATTTACATACTTCGAGGAGGGACGAGGGGCTTCCCACTGGTTGCACACCAACCAACTGGGTGGATGTCAGGCCCACAAACATTGCACCAGAAGTCAAGACTTGAATCATTTTCAAAGCCTTCGTATCTTAGCAGAGCATTATAGCCTGAAAGAAAGCAATCCCATTAAAAAAAAGACAACATAAACAAGATTACAAAATATGTATTAATATTTCTTTGCTAATCATAATATATTACATTGGATTTGCTAGACTAAAACTTTATAGAACGTTATTCTTACTGCACATTTCTGCATCTTATTAATGCACAGAATGGATTATTTTGATAAATGTGCACATGCTATCATGTAAGTGAAGTTTTAATTAAAATTAAAGTTCCTGAACTATAAACCTTTAGAAGTTATATGTAGGAGGACAAAATTATTACCCACAATATCTGCTTTTTCGTATCTTAGCTATGTGACCTTGAATTTTTAACTTTTAACCAAGAAAAGTGACTGGCATAAGGTATAAAGCTATTACACAATTTCCTATCTCCTCATTCTGCACGGCTCTTAATTACTCTAAGGCAATGTAAAAAAATGCCCCAAGCATTCTCAAGCATCACTGAAGGTACTGTAAAATAGTATAATGTAGTGATAGTGCTACGACATATAACCTAGTGGCACAGGTCTCACAACCTAACCAGTGTCAACATTCTACTAACCAGGTGACCACTGCTCCCTTCACGCAGCTATTTTGATTATTTTAGTCATTTCAACTAAAATATATTCACCTGCTAATTTTACAATTCCAGCTATCCAGAAGACTTTGGTAGGTAGGCTGCAGTCAGTGTTTGGAACTTCAACTCGCACTCCTTCTGAGATATCACCCCAGCATGTCCCCATAGGTGCCTATCATTTAAGGTAGGGAGGGGAAAAAGTCACCAGTTCACCACATGAAAATAATTATTTTTTGTTATATCAGTGTTTTACAAGCAACTTGAAAAGAAAAAACAACCAATATACGCAGTAAGACACAAGCATAGGTTTAGAAAACACTCCATAAAAACATAGTTTGGTTTTAATTTGAAGATTATGTGTAGTATTGTAATTGTATACAACTATTACTGTCTATTTCCTGCAAAAAACTATAGGATTCCACGTTAAAAGTCTGTAAAGCGCAAGCACAAATTGCATATACCCACAGGTCAGTTTTATTGTACCGTGTTTCAACTAGATGCAAGCTACTAATTTTAGTGAAAATGGTGCAACTCCGCTGAAATTCTACTTGCAAGAAAATGATGGTACTTTAAATTCATACCTGTACTACAGACATTAAAATCTTTATACTCTGTAAATCAAAAATGTTCCCCCCAAAAATGTGTACAAGTTACTTCTTGACTCTATTCTGATCGATTTATTATGGTGGGGCTTATCACCACCTGGTCCACATCCTCTCAGAGGAACAGGCTTTCACATCACTTGCAAGTGACCATTCCATCAAGCAAGCAAAAAGAACAGAAGGATGAGGTTTTGTCAAATGCCAAAAGGAAATGCATGGCTAGATTCCTCACAGACCGTCCTGAAGGCTTAGACCAATGTGTTAGTAACACAAACTCTATGAACTATTAACAATGTGGAAACTGGAGATAAAAATTACAGTTAGTTTGCTACCTCAAGAAGAACGTTTTGTTGAACAGAGCGTCGTGAGAAGATAGTAAAAGATGGTATTGTAGATCTATCAGAAATGCACAGTGCTGAAGAATCTAAAACCTTCAAAGTTTCTCAACTAAAGTTATATTGGTAACAAAATAGAAAATTACTCAGTCTACATTAAACTTGAGACCACCAGGAAGGGAAAGATTCAGATTTGGGGTATTTTAGGACAACAGCCATATCAATTCTGAGGTGTTCTGAGGAAAAAAAATAAAAATCTTATCAGTTCAGAGAATATCCAGATATCACACAGACAACTGAAGGGATCCTCTGCATCTGTGCCCCACTGGGCAGGCAGTATCCTAAGGCTGTGTCTCATTTACAAAGCTCTTTGTAAGCACAGAGAACTAAACTGCTCAGAGGAAATAGCCTCCAACTACACAGAATTTTGGCTGAGAGCCATGGGTGAAGAAATTTGGATTAATCCTGAATGATTGCCAGCAAAATTCCGGTATCATGATTTCCAATCAGCAACAGCCAACCGGCAGCACTAAAAGCCAAACTTAAAAAGGGATATCCTTCAGTAGTAGAAATATTTGAGGCTAGGCACGCAAAACTTAAAACTAGTTTTAACTATTAAAAGAAAAATAAGTTATTACAAGTATGCCGGTTTCATTTTTGAAGCCTGGTCTCTTCCTGTTCTGCTATGTCCCATCCACACCACCCTAGACTGCAGAGCTCTTTCCTGCCATCTGGCAGACAGAGAGAAAAAACAACCTGAAAGATGGTGGCTTATTTTCACACACAAAATATGCAGATACAGCTTCTTAATCAAGTCCTATTACATCTTCGCTATCGTCTCAAAATTGACGTGTAGCTTTCTGAATTGAACTGGGGAAATAAATTTTTCAAACTGCATATTTTAGTAAATCTGGTTACCTTGTATAGAGATACAGATGAGGCCAAACAATCCAAAATAGCAATGCTGAACCATTTCATAATCCAGCTGCACTTAATTGAAATTTATTTTACTGCCTGCTCACATATTCAATTGATTTGGAGAGAGAAGTATATTAAAACACTTCTCGTCACATCAACTGGTAATGGAAATGTCACAAACTCTTTAATTTCTAGAGTGTGGATTGGTATAGAGGGAAATAGCAGAAAGTTAAATTTGTCCTTGTCTGTGAAAATATTGGTTCTGCTAGTTCTCCTACACCAATCCATATGGCTCACCCTTTAGAAGAAGGAAGCCACCCTGTGTAGCATCACTGCTGAAATGCCAGATAACATTACTGTCCTGACGTGACGGTGCACAGTATACCTGCTACACTGCAGCATCCTTCCCTTTTTCACTCATTAGGAATATTCTTAAGGGAGGAAGACTGGATAAACCAGGGCTATAACAGCCGCCTTCCTTCATGTCTTCTCTGTCTTCATCTGATTAATCAATCAACGCTTGCACAGTGCTTTGAAAAACTCAAAAAGCACTATGTAAGTGTTAAGCCTTATTTGTCTGCTGGCTGGAAGGATAACTCTGAAGTCTGGATTGGCATAGTGCGAACTAGCAGAACCATCATTTACAGGTAAGAACAAATTTACCTTTCAGACTCATGACGCAGAGATCCACTTCACGTCCCTCCCAAACAAGGAAGATCTGGCTCATCCCTTCCTGCTCCGGGAGATGACCCAGGAGGGTTTATCTGTGAGCAGCAGCTGCCTTCTCTGCAAGGTAAGTCGCAGTCAGGAAGGTCCTGTTTGACAGGAGCACCTAAAGGCTAAGTAACCCCTCGTGCCTGGCTGAACAAAGATCTCGAGGGTTAAGTAATTGGCTTCTAAAGGTTTGGGATGGCACTGACATTGTCATGATTTCAGACTTGGAATTTGAATCAGGATTGTAATGGTAAAGCGATGCTTCCAATTCCTGAGGCATAAGGCTACTACGCTGAAACCTTGTGTGTGAACAGTACCCCCCCAAAGGGCAATGCCAGAGAAGACCAATGGTTTAAAATAAAAAGTTCAAAGCAAAGCACTGCCACCTAGTGTAAAATCCTGGAAGTGCTCCCTTAGAGCAAACTATTTATTGATTTATGTATTTTAATAACAAAATAAACCAAGAGAATGAAAATATTTCAGCTCAGAATAAAATTCAACTGGAAGACTGAAAATTCTTAACTTCAGAAAACATGCATCTCACTAGCACCAGAGTGGAAAAGAATAATTACTATTAATTGTGCATTAAGCTGTACACTAATTAGTACTGAAAAATGGCTCAAAGCACTATATTTGCTTTCATTTATAGGAACAGTTTGGGCTAATAAGAGCAGACATAGAAAAAAGTAAAAACTGTTTAGATTAAAATGAAACAGGAATGCAGGTTAGCAATGCGCACATTGTATGTTACTAAGCTGTAACACAATATTAAAAACATTAAATTAAGAGATTTCCTCCTTGTATCAGCTACTGCTGTGTGTCCGATTAACACAATTCAACCAAAAGAAAGCTGCAAGGCACACAAACTTTAATTTTGGCTTTGTCACAGGCTTCCTGTATGACATAAACCAAAGCAGCTTCCCTACTTCAGTGTACTGAACTATAAGGTGGGCATAGTTGCACAATTGTTAGTGAATTTCATTAGTGTTACTCAACACTGAAGTCTAAACTGAAGGTAACAGGGAAGCTAATTAAATTAATTCTTCTCATATAGAGAAAGAGATCGAGAGAACTTCAAGATTTAAATGTTTTAATTCTAAAATGTAACTATTTTAAATTGAAGAAGAAATAGCTTCCCAGGCAAAAAAACCCCACTGATCTGGGAAAATCACATCAGACTTGAAATACTGACGTATGTCCAGTTATTAAAACAAGAATCAATAAGCAAATCCCACATCTTATAATTTCCTTAAATTTTCTTTAATATTGATCCCAACGTTCCCTATCAAATATCCAATACAACCAGATCAATACTTTACCTAATAACAAATTTAAGGGTAGATGTGATGACTTTACTGTCAATTCAAAACTTTTGTTTTGAACAGAATAAGTTTTATACAGTCAATCTCAAGACCATACACAACGTGTGCATGGAATCCATAATATGGATGGGAAAAAAACATCAACTAATACAAACTTTTATGAATCAAAGCAGTATAGTACACAGAAAACATAGCGATAATCTTTCCAGACAGACAAAAAGAGCAACGTTTCTTTTAATTATCAACGGAGAGGGAGAGAGAGAAGGATCTAACAGAAGATTACTAATGTGTTTTCAGATTCTGACTGGTTTAAATAATATATCTTTCAAAGAAATAATTGCAGTAAAACTAAATGCAAATCACTTGTAACACTACTTGTAACACTAACTAATGTCCACCAAAGAAGCAGAAATCTTCAAAGGAGATTGCAGGAGTTGCATTCTACTTGACTATAAAAGGAAAACAGGGACAGAAAAGAAACAACATTCGGGTTTAGAGCACTGTTGCCATGTGGCTTGCAAAAATTTTCAAGGTAAAATATGAACCTGAGTATCGTATCTGTTCACATTATTGGTGTACCAGTCAACTTGGTGAATGAAGCAGTAAGAAATGAAGATATAACTACTTTTAATATGGAATGTTACAGCATAATTTACAAGTGACCTAACTATTGTAGCCGTATCCCAATTGCGGATGCCATACATCATGGAGCATTTGTTGTTAGAACCGCACCGCCCATGTTAACAAACAATAATTTTTGATATGTACTTATGAAGTTACTTATTATACATGTACATAACAGTGAAAGCAAAGTGCAAACATGCTTACCTAAGCACGTGGAATTTGATACAAATTCATGAAGCTATACTAATGCAAGGCTCTGTTCTGGGCAACAGTTAAGGCCTCCGAGCATAAAGGGTGCTATTCAGAAAGTGCCAACTGCCAAGAGCCCTCAACTCCTACCGATTCGTGAGTTGACAGGGCTCAGCGTGAATTCCAGAACTGGACAGAAAATATTTCTCTTCTCCCTTACAGACAATTTCCATGAAACAAAATGTTGTTTTGATTGGAATTTTCATCAGATAATTTTGAGCAAAATAAAATTTTTTCAAGATGGACCACTTCAACTTGCTAAATTAAAAAAAAAAGTATGCTGAGAAAACACTGTAAGAAAGTTCTTCCTTAAGACACAGAAAGTACTGACAATATTTTAAACAAGATCTAATAACCGGAATATAGCAAACACATTAAAGACAGACGCTGCTAAATATTCTCCTCATCCCCTAATTACATTCTGTAATGACTGAGGACATTTTGTTTGGAATTTTTTAACTCTAATACAAAGAAAATCAACCTCTTTAATTTCAGATTTCTAAAAAGCCTTCATTTTCCTCTATTTCTACACTACCTCACAGCATGACTGACAGGAAGGATCTGACTAAAAACTAAGAAAAAAAAAATCCCAAATCTGAATATGTAACCAAAAAATCAGTACAAGAGCAAGATTGACTCAACCTAAAATGCCTTTTCTAACTTTTTCTAATATTGCATGACCTTGTTGGTTTGATATTCTGTAGAGCGTTCAATAATTTTGTGCCTTGAATACAAGAAAAATAACATCACAAGTGTTTAAGAGTCCCTCCTTTTACTTTTCTCTTTGTTTATGAGAGCACATATGATGAGAGTAACCGATAGTGTTCAGAATGGTTTTAAAGGACAGCTAAAAACAAACATACCCACCTAAAAAGTAGTCATACTAACACAGTTTACAATATAAGTCTCATAGTTCAAGGCCATGAAACGTATTTGGATATGTTTTGCAAAAATGGATTACAGAATTAACATGGACTCTCTCTCTCTCTCATGCACACGCACAAAAGGATAGCACATATTGAAAAATACTTACGTGTTTAAAACAGGTAACAGGAGCTGCTGTAAAGCTATTGCTATTGATGTAGTTACCCCAGCTGAAACCTTCCACAGGGACAGCTGCTAAGAGAAAGTTATTTTTTTAGGAAGCTGCTAATGAGCCACAAATCTTGTATTACCAAGAATTTGTTCTAGCTCTGTTTATATGCCATTACCTGCTTTAGTCTTTGCCTGGTTTTGTAAAGTTGCTTGGTACTGAGCATATGCTGCTAATTTAGCCACTAAGGGTTGTTTTTGTAGAACTTTAGCCTTCTTTGTCGGAGGTTTACCCTACAACAAAAAAAAGCTAAGTAAATAAAGTCCTTCCAAACTCCCATCAGGAAATTTCCATGGGTCTGTAGCATACCTCTGGTATATTTAACTAAAATTTGAACAACACAGAATGGAAGTTGGCCAAGTATCACAAAACTACATGTAATATTAAATAAATTTAAAAACCAGTAGGCAAGAATGTCCAAAAGATGGCTTTTGTACTAGTATTCCAACTTGAACAGCATTATAGATTCGTTGTTTACCTGAAAAAAAGATATCTTTTAAAAGCAGGTCAATAGGAAGCACTTTTAATCCAATTTATACCCATGCAATTTCTTGGTATTTGTTGCAATGAATTTGAGACAGGATATAATGATATTCCCTGACACTTCTATCTTTTTTCTTGAATGTTACAAATACACCTTCACGATTATTTGATTAATATTTTAAGTGAACAGACCAAAATCCGTTTTGCAAATCTATATATTTAAGAAAACCCTCAAAACCAGAACACAACAACACTAAATAAACCTTTACGCTCTCTAAAGCCAGAAAATATCTTGACATGAGATGCACAGAATTTCATGTCACTACATATGTAGACTGAAGATTTTTTCTGATCTTTTTCTTGCAGAAGGGCCACTGCAGCAGAAATGAAATAAGGTGTCACTATTCTCCGGAATTTGCTCTGCTGAGCAAAGTAATTTGTTCATGACTGATACAGTTCTGAGTTCTGGCTTACAAAATCACCCATGTGAAAATTTCAATGTGTTAAGAAACTTGATTTATCTTAAAAAAGTCATGCAAGTTTTTACAAACGTACACGTTATACAAACACAGACTACAATAAGTATATAAGAAAACGGTGTCTGTACCGCTACCTGAAGTCTGGCCAGAATGCTGGCCTTCTTGGAGTTCGATGAATAGCTCCTAGAGCATGACACACTGCAGAAGCGTTTTGTTTTAGAGTAAAAAGCGTCACGGACACCAACCATTCCACACATCTCACATGTAGCTAATCAGAGGAGAGAAAAAGCCAAATGTTAAGATTGTAATAAAGACCTCAGTAAAAATTCAGAACAAAGGCAACATAAGGAAGGTCCTGTAGGTGGCACCACCAAACAGTTTCTTAGGGTTTGACCCTGAAAAGAATTGCACAGAAAAATAACTTCACCACCACAACTGTCAGTGTAACATTAAGAACCCCAAGTTCACTAATGAAAGGGCACCTCCTTTCTGCTCCCTGTTAATTTTACCACCGGTAGAAGTGAATGACCCAGCTAAATCAGCTAAAGCCCATTTTTGTGTTTTCCTGGTTCTCAAGGAAATATCTGCTTTGAATCTGGGCCTGCCAATCTTTGTTTGCTCTAAATATTTAATACTTCCAACCTGAAACAAAACTAGATCTCTTTTTTTGAATCATAAATTAGTATACCAAAAAGTACCCTAGGCCACCAATACTCTCTTCTAGCTGGAATCATACGCTTCAGAGATCACAGCATCACTGAGTTGTTCCATGATGAGTAAGAGTTTGCGCCCAACTTATGCCAATGAGACAATACCAAGATTCTACCTAGAAAGCGCTCTCCTAATCATTAATTTTGGCTAAAATATTTTTTTCCCAATGATAAAAGCAATCTCCCCTTTATTATTTCCAGTATAGCCTAGCTCACAGCTAGTGGGTAGTGACAGGGTATACGCTGACAGACTCTAAATGCAGCAATGAAGTCTTCCTAGTATAGGGAGAAATATATTTTAATATATTGTACACATAACAAAGGGTATAGAGAGAATACATGCACAAGCGTAGAGAGAACACACTGACATTTTCCTCAAAGCTCAAAAAATAAACTATGTACATGAGAACATACACATGCATGTGCATCTATACACAACACACATTTGATGGGAGGGCGGATGTTCTCATATATTTATTTCCTGACAGCAGGATTCAAAATCTATCTTATTTCAGTTTAGCAGAAACCAAACAATTCCTCCCCTCCCAAAGGAATAAAAACCCAACCCTTCAGCTGTTTTGGTCCATTTTCGATCTGGACCAACATTTGGGATTGGTCCCCCAACAATTCACAGCAACAGGCTGTGAAAAATATCAAAAACACAAATATCAAACTCCTTGTACTCATGCACCACATACTTACCCATGCCAGATTTGCCATCTGGATAAGTATAGACCTGTCCATTGTTCTTTATAATTGGGAGACTGGACGGCAAAGGAGCAACTTCCTCTTCGCTCTCTTCTGAACTGGAGCTGCTGCTCGTGTCCTCACTACAACTATCATAACCGTCAAACATCCCGAATGAATCGCGTCTTTTCCTTTCTGCTCGTGAAGTATGTTCTGTCTATAAATTAAGAAAAAACAAACAAAAAACCACAACAAACAAAAACCCCAAAGAATAGCAGAGCATTCTGAATACAAATATTTCAAAGTCAAGCTTAAAAATTTTCAAAGGTCAAAGTCAGCCTTCAAAGGTAGATGTACTAACAAACTGCTCTATCAGCACAGACATATGAGCCACATATTGCCAATTAAATTAGTATTAGTAGAGTCAAAACTAGCCAGTTTTGTGTATTGTGATATACAGGAAGAAAAATCTATCTCACGATCCACTGAGAACACACAGTAGCAGTCCATACATTCCTTTTTCTTGGTATCTTCAGAGTTCATTAATCCTGATGTGCTGAATACTGACAGCTACACAGATCTTATATGCAAATGAGCACATTCCAGATGGCTGCAGCCAATTTCACTAAAATTCATTCATTTGAGAAATCTGGGCAGAGAAAAGACAGTTCAACCAAGAGGGCACTATTCCATAGGAACAGAAATGAGAGTATATCTCTGCTCTCATTGGCTTGTGAGGTGATCGATAAATCACTCAGCTTCCCTATGATTCCGTTTCTCACGTGTGAAACAGGAATACCTCTCTACCTCACAGGGATGTTCTGAGGATTAATACATTAACAATTATGAAGAGCTCAGTTACTATGGCAATAGGGTCTGTATAAATGCTAAAAGATAGAAAGGTGACTAATTTGCCACTGTCATATACGAAAACTTGTTACATAATAGTTTTCCTATAAGAAAAAAAAACTGAGGTCAAATAAAAACATACAATTTTGAAGAACGCACTACAGTTAAGCAATTTCCAAAGACATTAGAGAAGTATAAACAATAGATTAACTGATGTCTTTTTTCTGATGCACATCCAATATACACATTTTAATAATGACAATTTAACTTTATTAATACCTCACACAGATCTACTGAAATGAGGCTACTGCTACATGAACTGCACTCATTAAGCTAAAAAAAAAAAAGCAAAGTATTTCCATTATCCTTAACAGTACCTACTAAGTTTGAGAGGAAATAACAGATAAAGAGAAGACAAAGAAAAATTCTACAATAGAAGCACAAGTTAGGAGAATGAAGTACAGCCAAGAAAACAAAAAAAAATATTACAAAAGCCTTTGCCTCTACTTCCTTTTCCAAGAGCTAATTTTATTTAAAACTCATTGTAGACAGAAAAATAATATGTAATCAGACTTCTCCTTCTTAAATTGTATTTGGATTCACAGCTTTAAGATTTCATCACAGTAATTCCCCAAATCCCTTTCCTAGAGAGTATATGCCTGAACATCTTTATTGTTGGATCTCATCCGAGCCTTTTTCTGCCATGCTATCCCTTTATTATAACATTCTCTATTCTCCTTTGCAATCTGGCTAAATCCTATTATGGATGGATTTCCTTACAGTTAAAAGGGAAAACCGATTTCCACACTGACCCAATCCTAGCATCCGATTAAAAAAAAAAAAAAAAACAACAAAACCACAAACAAAACAAACCCCCAAAACCAGTAAGCACAAAAGGTTACGCAATAAGGTAAACAATTTTAAAACACTTAAAGCAGCTCTGAAATAAAGCAACAAAAAAAGTCAGAGTAATGTTAATTATGCACACATTCCTCAGCCAACAATTCAAAATTACATTAAAATCAATCAAAATTTAGGATAGGCCATAGCTTGAGAGCTCCTTGAAGGAACTGACATCTGCCTGGAGTAGCTGGGATAACAGTCCCAATTGTTAGAGGAAACACTGAGCCACGGCAGAACAAAACCCAGTCCTGACCTGCAGTGGTAACAAGTCACACCTGTACATCATTACTGATGCTATTAGCCAACAAGATGCAAGATCAGTTATTTGTTTGCGTGTGCATGTGTGTGTAGATTAAGGCAGAAGTTGAGCACAACGTTGCCATAGATACAGTGTTCTGCGAAGAGTGCCAGTAACTTACAGATCAGAACATAAAGACTAGTCATATTCCTCAAGATTTCCTGAACTCCTTAATGTTTCACAATATTTAACTTTCCTTGACCACAGCCTCTCCTAAGGAACACAATGCAATACCACATTAACCATTCACAACAGTAATACCAAGACACCATGATGCCTTCTAGTATTGTGGATAGATGGTGGTGGTATTTCAGAGCACATGGGCAAGATCTCCCTCCTCATTCACTCATCCTCCATCAATCAGCTCATCTGATTCCCCATGAGATTAGGGACTCCTCCCACATAAAGGAGGACTTCAACCCTTTAGCAGAGGCTGCAGTACAAGGTAGTCTCGGGACACCCTTTTCCCATTCCAGACTGGAGAACTCTGGACCCACACAGCAGTTCTTTGCTGTCAGAGATGTGAAATGCTGTAGCAGCTCCGAAGGAAGAGAAGCGCAGCCCATTCCCAGTGCCTCCAACTCCCCATGCTACAGTAGAGAAACTCCATAGCCAGCACTGCTCCTACTGCAAGGGAAGGCGAAAGAAGACATGGGAGGCTGGAGGCAAGACAAGGGAAGCAATGGCACAGAAGGCAAGACAGGCAGCTCCAGACAAGTTGAAGCATGGTGCAAGATTACAATTGCAGATATGACAATAGCACACTTGGATTTTTTTTGTTGTTGTTCTTCTTTTGCATCACATACATTTAGAACCTCCATATTATGGCCAAGCCCTCTTTGCCAAAATACCCACAGGTGAGAAAGAAAACATTTTCACATTCTATATGGAAAGTTGTGCCCTCTACTAAGAAAATCATTCTTCAGCATTATACAAGTTCCTAAGTAGCAATCATCAAGTTTGTTGAGTTTAACTACACTGTCAAAACAAGTCTCATACGTCACCTTTCCATTTACTTTATATTTGGCCAAATTGTCCCAGTTCAACGTAAGAACGATTCAAAACAGCAGCTTTGCTTACTGTTTTAAAATAATACTGTAGTTTCTGTAAAGCATTTTTATCCAAGTTTTTGCCAGAAGTGAGCACATTTGCCAGATAAATTAACATTAAGAATGTACTACATAATTTATAGCTGTTATCTGGATTCTAATTCTGGGGAAATTACTCAAAATATGTTTTGTGATACCTGGAAGAGGTACAGAAAAACCCCAAAGTACTTTGTGTGCAGAAGTAGGTGGAAGTTAGGAAGGTGACAGGCAAATAACTACACTGGAATTTTGCTAGAGCAGATCAAAACATTTCTATTTTGATAATAGACACCACTAAGTTCCATTTTAACCCATGTCAAGAGACAGCAATCACAGAAACAAGCAAACAACACATGGACTCTCCGATAACCCTTCCTGCAGAAGTTAAAGGTCCTATTCCTTTGCAAACCCCATCTAACATCTGAAACAGAAAAAAGTTGGGGTAAAACTCTGAACTCAAAGGTCAAAAATGGCATCCTTACAAAAAGGACAATATACACCATGACTGATATAAAGCAGCTGCTCCAGTAACAGCCTGCAGCTCCTGCCGAGTTCTTGCAAGCGATGAGCAGCAGTGTGCCTTATCAGCTGACCCAACAGATCTCGTCTGTCTGATGGAGAAGCACCTAACCACAGTAGCTACAGGACCGCTATGAATGGAAGCCTCAGAAAGAACAGCTTATTACCCTGCATGGCATTCCCACCAAATTTTGATACACTACAAGAATGCAGTCCTTCAGTCAAACAAGCTATCAGAGACGAACAGCAGTAACTTAATCTAACAATTACAGCAGTAGTAAAATCAATCTGTGTTTCACAATACAGGCACACAAGGAAAAAAATAAAACGTTTCCTACCCTTACAAGATGAATTTAGCACTAAAAATCACGCTGAGGAGGTTGTCTTTTCCTCAAAACTGAACCAGATCAGTGTTCTTCACCTTCTAACAAATGAAGGAATAGCGTCCTGCCTATCCGCAAAACACACTTGGAGCAAGAGTCTGTCTTACTATAAAACAAAGAACCTTGTAGCTGGTTAATAATACCAAAAGAGCAGTACCTTAAGTAACTCCACCTCTAATAGAGAGTCTATTGGCACATTAAGCGGAAGCAATGCACAAACAAAAGAACAAGACAAACTTTTAGGCATACTGGCTAAGGCGTATTTTCCTAATGAGATTACTGGTTCCTCAACGGGAAAGATTTTTAGACAGACCACTACAAAGTCGAGGATAAGCGGGACTGGCAAATAAGCCTGTATGACTATTTGCTTGGGGGTTTTCTTGCATACTTTTCTTTATTGAAGGGATGGGTGGAGAAAGGAACTCTTAAGAACTGCTTTCGTATTCTGCCTAACTTCCCATTTTCCTGTTCTTCCTCTCCTCCCTGTGAATACTTGGCAACAATGTATTTTTAAGAAATATTCTTAATTAACCATTACATGAGGCAAATGGTATGATAAAAGAATACAGTTATGGAAACCGGTTTCCCTAAAAGCAGGAAGGCAACTCTAAACAAATATGAAAAATAACTAGTTTCTCTCACTCTCTTAACATATAGTCTTATATATACACAATTGATTTTGGACAGTACATTATAGCATACACTCTCTGAGCATAATAACTACTCTTTCTGCATAAAAAATTAGTCACAAAGGGTGAACAATGCATGGCCAAAACACAAAATAAAACCATTTAATGTTAATTAGACATCAAACACTCAGGAAATTGCTTTAGTGCCTTGATGAAGACTATGCTCAAGTATTAGCAAAATTTACAAGAAAGTGTTTTGAAGGTGAAAACTTGCTACAAAAAAAATACCACATTATTAAGTAACCAAACTCCTTGCCCTTAAGTGCATCCTGGCCAAAGGCGGATGATCCACAAGAGTCACAGAAAGGTTCCAAACCACTCAAAATGGTTGTTGTTACTACTGAATCAATTTGGTGCTTGAACTCAGAAAGGCAGCGATTTAGAGCTTTGAGGACAAGAGCTGTAGCTTAATAAAGACCTACCAGCACCTATACAGATAGGCATCACTTTCTATATTCAGATCTAACCACCAAAAATATGACAGAAGTATGGACAGATGGTATTTGAGGCCAAGGTGAACAATGAGGTCACCACAACCTTCAAGCCAAGGGTCTGCGATAAGACACATTTACTTTAATCACATATCCTTAACAGATCGTGTGTTTCCCATAAAGTATTTCCAAGTTGGTATTGAATTTGATGTACAGCTTTTGTTTTCAAAAGTTCATTAATGTTTTATGCCACAAGCTTAGTTTTAGCTCTGGATGTTAGCATTAAGGAAACAAGACGATGGAGCTAATTTATTACAACTCTTCTGAATGTAAGCTGGCCAAAATAATTTACTGTAGTAATACTAGCTTGCCCCCTGTGGAACTGAAGTCTAATTGTGCCTCATAGCATGACAAAAAAAGAAAATTCAAACATGGTACCAATTTAAAGAAAACATACTTTCAGCTTTCATTAAAAACAAACAAGCAAGAAAAACCCCAAAGCTAAACATCTTGGGATTCCTGTAAATAAGAACCAACCAAACTTACTTTTTTATATAAGCAACTCACCTCTATCTGGAAATGTGCCTTCCACTCTTATAATAAGTAAAATCTCTGCTGGAAAATTACAGAAATGTTTTTTCCTGTCTCTTCATTTGCTATGTATGACAGCATTTTGTCTGAAGCCAGTTTCTGCTGTTTGCCAATGGTTTTGTCCATAGCCTCTTCCCCAGGGGGTTTCACACAAGAGGGAAGACTCTTTCATAAAAAAATATATCAAATTAGCAGGCAATTTTGGAGGGGGTGTGTGATGATTAATACGTGAAATACCTGAGTTCTGAGAAAACTGAAAATCTGTTACAAACTCCATTATGCTTCTACAAAGCTCTTACACACAGGAGTATTTGGAAGGGGCAAATACTTCACTTTAAACAGCATTTTACCATTAAAAAAAAAATCAATTTAAACGTAAAAAACCAAAAACACCACCAACCCCAAACCAAAGTCTTCAACACCTGAATTCATTCCATGTGCTCAGAGCCAGATTCAGCAAAATATCACACATGCCCAGCGTGTACTGACTTACCTGAGAAATGAAGGTATGCAGTAGTAGTTTGCAGAAGGTATCAAAAGCCTTGCAAAATTAAATCAAATTTTAGAAGGTAAGAGAAATGAAACCCAATGAGAGGGAACTTTTGTACACATTATCATTACTGCTAGTCATCTAGCTCTTTAGGGAACAACAATGAAGATAATTCCTACTTTCAGTCTACAATCCTTTTGCACGTGCACAAGCCTACACGCTCTCAAGAACAACACGTAAACTATTCTTGTGGCATAAATAATAACTTCCACATAGAAGAGTACATATACCTCTGCTATGTTTCCCTATGGCCTACATTGCACACTTCCTCAAAATGATCCCGAGGCAGAAGCAACGTGTAAAGACTACTAACCTACTGAGTTTGGTTGCTTTTTTATAAAGGAATATATTGTTTTAGTTCCCATTTAATGTTCAAGATTAGAGTCTCGCGTGGCCTTTTTATTCCGTTCCTTACGAGTCAAAATCAGACTGTTATAAACAACTACAACAAATAAGTAAGTAAATGCAGGTTCTCAACCCTGCCAAATAATTTTAATTTAAAATACAGAAAACTGCCCTACAGCATTGTTTTAACTGTTTTCAGATGTGAAAAATCACAAGGGCTGCCACCCACGTTTTAAATCGTTATTTTTAAAATGAATTACTTTTTCACACGCAGTAGTTTCTACCATAATCAGCATATGCTTTGTAGTAGGATTTTTTTTTTTTAAAGCCACAGTGAACAGAAATTGCTACACTTGAAAACATTTCCAGCAACAACTTGAAAGTGAAACTGGTTTCACGGGTTTAGTGGTCCTCACAATAAGAACAAAGTCACAATATAAACAGTCATAAAAATTATATGGAGGGGGAAACTGGGTGCAAAGAATCCTGAACTTTTGAAGTGCTAATGTTAAAGAACACAGCACTAAAGCAAGCGCGACTGGAGAACTAAATCTTAAAGCTTTTAACTACAAGAGGAAGTTGCTGAAGAAGCAGCACTCCAGTGGACCACTGTGAGAACGCTGCAGCGCTCTGTCCGTGACCATCCCAAACTTTTCGCTGCCGGCAGGAAGGCGGAGGAGGAGGAGGGAAGGAAGGACAATGAAGCCCCCACCCAGCCCGAGCGGCCCGGGGGGAGCGCAGCGCTCCGCCAGCCCACGGGATCACAACAAAGGGGGACCCGCCGCCGCCTCCACGTGTCCGCCGCTCCCCCGCGGGTGACAGCCTCCGGGGGGACCCCTCCGCCTCCGGCTGCCCGCAGCCAGCGCTCCGCGGCCCGAAGCCAGCCGCCAGCCCCCGCTCCGCGGGGGACCAGCACAGCGGAGCACACCCCCCCACCCCATCCCACCCCCGCAGAAGCCGGAGGGCACCGGGGCTGCTCCCCTCCCGCAGCGGCCGGCCGCCCCCAGCGCAGGCACCGAGGGGGGTCCGCTCAGCCCTCGGCCCCCCAACCCCCCCGCCTGTCCCCCCCCGCCGCTCCCCTGAGGCGCCGGGGCCCCGCTCGCCCCCTCGGCTAAGCAGCCCCCGCCGCAGCTGCCGCCTCCCCCGGGGCTGAGGTACTCACCAGGTCCTTTGTGTTTTCCATCAGGCCCTCATGGGCAGGAGACGCTCGCTGCCTCTGCCCCCTCCCCTCGGCTCGGCCCCCTCCGCCTGCCGCCTCCCCCTGCGAGGGGCCGGGCCCGGCGGGGCAGGAGGCGGCCTGGAAAGTTCAGCCTCTCACTCTGCCGGAGGAACAAACCCAACTCCCTGCGCCGGAATATCAACAACATTAGCATGGCGCCTCCGCGCAGGCGCGGCGCCCGGCCCACCGCGCGCCCTCATTGGGCTCCCAGCTGTTTGGGGCTTCCTCGCTCGCCGTACCCCCCCTCGTTGGGAGAAACCATTCGGAAAAGGAGGGGGGGGTTCGGCGGCAGAGAAGAGGCTGGGGGATAAGGGCAGCCCCGCCGTCGCTCGTTTTGCCTTTCGAAAGATGGGCGATACGCGTGAGGAGGCCGCCGAGCCGCCGGTGAGGGGTGGTTGTTGTCCCACGGAGGGGGGATCCCCCTCGGGCGCGCAATGGAGCGGCCCAGCCGTGGGCAGCGTCACGTGGAACGCGGAGTGGGAGGAGGAGGGGGGAGGGGGAAAAGGAAGGTAAAGAAAGGAGGTCACGTGACAGCGCCTTAAGGCCGGGGACCGTGACCGATCACGTGGGCTGAGGAGGGGCAGCGGCGAGAGCCTATCACGCTTGGAGGCGGGGCAAGGAGCAGTATAAGTGGAGGTCACGTGGCCAGCAAGCACGCGTTCCGGTTCCGGCGGGCCCTGTGAGGAGCGATGCGGCCTGTGAAGAGGGCGGTTCGCCCGGACCCGGCAGCGAAGAAAAAGAAAAAAATGACGAAAACAGTGAAGCGCTTCCAGTCGCGCGCGGAGGAGGAGGAGGCGGCGGCGGCCGCGGCTGAGCGGGCGGCAGCCAAGCAGGCGGCAGAGGAGGCGGCTCGCCGCGCCCGGCACTTGAAGGAGCTCTGCCGCGCGTCGGGTGCCGAGCGGGAGCTGGAGGAGCTGGTGTTCGGTGACAGCCTCAATGTGGAGGAGGAGGAGCTGCTGCAGCGCCTGACTGTTCCCCCACGGGTAGGGCTCGGGGCCCGGCGGGCGGCTCCTGCGCCGCGGCCTTCCTGGAGGCCCGGGCCTCGCCGCGGGGGGAGCGCGGTGCGGCGGCGCGGTCTGCGGTCCCGAGGAGGGCCCGGTGCTTCGGCTCCTTGTCCCCGCCTGATCCCCGCCGCTGTGGGTGTCAACAACCTGCTCTCATCCGTGGGCTGGGCTAAAATGGTCTGCTTGATTGTTTTCAGCTGAAGGCTACGGAGAGGAAAGGACTCCAGAAAGAGTCCAGTGATTCGGAAGTAGAAAATGAAGCAAAAAGTAAAACCTTGTCTAAAAAGCCAGCCTGGGTGGATGAAGATGATGAAGCTGAGGAAAAGTAAGTTCAAGCTTGCAGGTAGGAATTATACTTCAAGCTTAAGAGTGACTGTAAGGGGGTTCAGTTTGAATGATCTTCACGTTCTGTGTGTTCTTTCCCATTAGTGTTGATATGACCCATAGATATAGGAAAGACTTCATGAAAAGTGATGCTGAGAAGATACTTACTAAGAAAAAGCTAAAAAGGAGGCTCGAAGAACAGTGAGTTTCATTAATGTTTCTGTGGCTACCTTTACTAAGATGAGATAAGATACATCTGTGTGACATTCAAAGTCACTTTTTCTCTTTACCCACTGTAGTCATGTGGTCTGTTTAAAGCTAGTGCTGCTTATGGTATTTGCAGCATTCTTAAATAAAAAAAAAATTAAAAATAGTAAATAAAATGTACATTAGTGTTGTCTAGACTAAATTATTTAATACATGCTTTAGTAGAAATGCACAGATTAAGTTGTCCTCTAGGGAGTTACATCGGAAACTCTTTATAATGATGCATTGCTTTGTAAATAGGGTAATGTGAGATGCTGACTTAGAATGAGTGGAAGAATGAACTGAAATGTGAACATAGTCAGATAACAAAGCAGAACTTTAGATGCGTTTGGTATTAGCATATACTACTCCAAAAGATAGTGCTTTTATGTTTGGTATCAATTTTGCTTTAGTTTCACACTCATGAATTTAGCCAAACACAGAAAGCTGAGTGAAATTTTAAAAAACTTACATAGTAGTCTAAGTGAAAGTAATCTTGCAGAATTGTGACTGTGTGCTTTTTAAGTACTTAACACATAAGAGGAAATTACTTTCTCAGAAAAGTGTTTGTGTCTTTTTTTCCCCTCTTCCCCCCTCACCCTTCTCTTGCCAGGTTTCAGCGAGCTATGGGAGGAATTCCTGCCTGGGCTGATATAGAAAACAGGAAGAAATCCAAAAGGACTGCAAGTGATAGTAAATAAATCCATTACTATTCTATAAGTGTTCCTGTGTTTCCCTATTCAGCTTCTTGGAAAGTAATTCGTTTTGATGTTTTCTCAGTTTTGGTAGTGTGATAATATGCTGGATAAGTCAGCTTTATTCCTTGCTTCTTTGTGTGCTTTGATTTAATTTGTTTCTGTAAGGAATTTGTAGGTTTTGGTGTGGTAGTGTTTGTGGAATTAGCCTTTTCAATGTGCTTTGTCTTAATTAGGTGACAGTGATGAAGATGATGATTTGCTATGCAGGACTGGCAATTTCATATCAAACTCGGAATCCCTGCCAAGAGGTATTTTGAAGGTAAAGGCAAGCTTATCCTCCTGCCTTAGTTAGACCCTCATGCACACTTTGACTTCTTTGCTATTTGGGCAGTAAAATTAGTGATCATATGCGTTTCTTCTTTGTTTCTGTAACTGGAAACTCTTAAAGAGTAAACAATTGGACAAATTGGATAGTTCACTTAATGAAAGCATGAATCAATAAATTGAGATGTATTGTTTGACATAGGGATTATTTTATGTACTCTAAAGTAGCATCTTGTAATAGGATTTTAATTTCTGCATAGGAAGGATGGACTTCTCCCACAGCTTTGAGGCTACTGAAATGGTCTTTAAGAAGCAACAGCCTTAAATGAGAGTTTCTTACACTATCTCTTCTACAGCTATTTCAGATGAGTCATAGTGCAACTAGTTTTACATAGACTGTTAATTTCGAAGTCAGTAGGAAGTCTAGCTAGTTTATCTCATGTCTACACTGCTGCATTGAAGCAACTTACTGAACTTACTGTGTGTGTGTTCTGCTTATGTCATGCTGTCTAAAAGTTTGTTGTAGGGTTTGACATCCTGCTCTTGTAGAATAGAGCACTTGAATTGGCTGTTCATCAGCATAAGCAAAAGTGTGTAAGTTGATGGTTTTAGTTTTTTTTTTTTTTAACGGCTTGATCTTTGTTCTAGATGAGTACCTGCTTGCCTGCTAATCAGGAACGTTTTGCTAATGGAAAATTGGCAACTGTGCAGTTTCATCCATCTGCTCAAGTGGTCATGACTGCTGGACATGATCGATCTGTGTCACTCTTTCAGGTGAAGGATTTCATTCTATACTATGTAAATGGCCACTAATATGGCGGGTTTTTTTTATAAGTATAGCTGAGATAGCCTGGAATAACAGACTTCCTTTTCTCTCTTCCTGTGATGGTGTGCTCACAGAATGTAGTGTCTGTGGTTACAATGGAATTTCCTTGGTCGAAGGCATCTTGTTGGAAGAAATTTCCATCTGTGATTTCATACCAGCCACTTACAGAGTATAGGCAATCGTAGTTGTAGCAGAGTTTTTAGTTGAAGATTTGTTTTTAATGTTTGGTTTTAAGGTTTGCAGTGATGAGGACTAATGAGGTTTGTTTTTTTTTTTTTATGTTGTTTGTAAAGCCTGCAGTGTTGGGAGCAGTACACTTTCATTTAAAAATGTAATATTGCTGTAAAGTGTGGAGAGACTACTGCAGCAGGAAGGTACTTGTCCTGGGACACTCCAGTCTTACTCCTCTGAAAAACAAAAGATCATAACTCTATTTCAGAACTTTCAAGAGGGCCCAGTATCAGGGAAACAGACGAAGACACGAGTCACATTTAATATTTCCACGGGACTGCATGAAAGAACAATGTGAAGCAAACATTTCCATTTAGAAAACCACAATAAAAGTGATTATTTGAACAAAGAATGGGCAAGACAGGGAAGGGTAAGAGGTGTGAAGTATATCCAGGAATGCTAAGAGTGCCTGATATATAGGGTGAGGAGCCAAGAGCCTGGTTATTTGTAGATTGAGGAGAGAAGAAGAGATTAATGCTTCAAACTGGCATACCTCTTACTGTTCAAGTGTCTTGTGCTGGCTAGTTGATAGGAATTTTCTATGTAGAATTATTTGGTATGTTCCTTAATATGATAATATGTTTGTGTGTTTTGTTTTTTTTTTTGAAGGTTGATGGTATAAAGAATCCAAGAATACAGAGCATCTATTTAGAGAGTTTTCCAATCTATAAGGCTTGTTTCAGTGTTGATGGAGAACAAGTTATAGCCACCGGTACTCACCATAAAATGTTCTTTGTGTATGACATGATGAGTGGAAGTATTATTCCTATACAGAAAGTAAGAGGTACGTTTTATAGTGCTTTAAGTGTCTGGGCATAGTTGAAGCTGTCCCAAATGGAGATGGCGTATGAATTTTTCTTTAGCTTTAGTTTGTCTGGGATATTAGAAGTTAATTGTCACACATAAATAAGGTTGTGTTGTAGCTTTACTGTGACAGTGTATTATAGAAGTGAAAAGCTGAAGTGGAGTCAGGTCTTATTCATATTCATTGTACCTCTGAATATTGAGGAAAAAGAATAAATTATGCCAATTTGAAGTTCTGAATCTCTCTTTAAAGGTGTGGAGGAAAGATTTCTCAGAAATTTCGAAGTCTCTCCAGATGGATCATTCATGCTTCTAACTGGAACTTCAGGTTACCTCCACTTGTTGTCAATGAAGGTAGTTTCTTGTTGTGGTTCATGTAGCTTCAATTTCTTGGTGCCTTTTTCCTTTTGAATCTGCTTGCTTACATTTAATCTGAAGAGCAATCTAACTTTCAGATGAAACAAAGGTATGATGCACACTGTGACAGCCTTCAAAAATGAGCTGCTGAATCGACTAACTCTAGCTTTAGAAAATTATTTTGGGGTGCCTCTGAGAATTTTTTTTCTCACTGTGCAGTTCCCTTTGGGACTGGTGAGCTAAGGCCAGAGTTTCACGGGTTTTTAAGCTGTCACTGGAAAAAGTCATATGTCAATATTGTATTTCGACTGATGGCATGAAAACTGTGCTGGCAAAAAGGAATGGCCTCAGTATGGAAACAGGCATCTGAAGGCAGAAAAAATGTAGGACTGCTTTTATGGGAATAGTGCTAATGCCTGCTGGTGTACCATGTGCATGAATCACCATCTACTGTGATGCATAATGCATATAGAATTGTTTCAGTTAAATTTTAAAATGTCATATATTGAAAACTGGATTAGTTGTAAACTTCTAGTAGGCAAAATGCTCTATAAAAAAAAAAATCAGTTGCATTGTATAGTGAAGACCCTTCAGTGAGGGAGCAAATTAGTGTTTATTGAACTAGTTGTAGTTGTGCAGTAATAAATTGATCATGGACTCCTGAGCATCAGCTTGTGCTTTGGTCTGTAGGCACTGAAAATGTTGATGCTGTTCTTTTAATGTCAGTGTAGCTAACTTAAGATTTTCGTGGGACAGGAGTATGGAAACAACTTCCCTACAGATTTTTGGCAGAATCATTGTCACCATTGTTGTTCTTCATCCTATAGACAAAGGAACTGATTAGCACTATGAAGGTAAATGGAAGATGCACTGCATCTGCTTTCACTCCAGACAGCAGTAAAATATACAGCTATTCGAGTAAGTATTCTCTTTAACATCACTAATCGTAATTCCATTTAAATTGCATAAGTTTAAGTTTTACAAAGATAATTAAAAGGCGTTTTGCCAGTATCTAGCCTAAAAATACAACCAAGTGATCAATCATTAACTATTTTAACATGCCTTTGCTTGTTTTAAATACACTGTATTTGATAGTTGTAAATGATCTAAGTTGTTGTCTAATTAAATTAATTTTAACAAATAGACAGTGTGTTCTGTATATGTGGTTTCTATAATCTACTTTATTCTGCGACCAGAGGAAGGTGAAGTTTTCATTTGGGATGTGAGAAGCAGAAAGTGTCTACACAAATTTGAAGATGAAGGTTCTTTGGAAGGAAAGTGCATTGCTGTTTCAAAAAATCACCAGTATGTGGCATGTGGGTGAGTGACTTGGATTTGACATCTTCCTATCTCACTTTGAAGCTCTTCAGTAAACTTATTGGTGGCTTGTGAGAGTACAGGAACATGGAATAAGTTTGGTTTTAATGAGGTTAGAGTAGAGGTCAATAGGTGAATATTGCCTTTTTAATGATAATAATTTAATTTGTTCCATGTATATCTAAAATACCGTAACACACTTAATGCCAGTATCGCTTCTAATGTAGTAGTGTTGCTATATATGGTTTTAGCACTTAATTTTGAAATCATACTGACTGAAATCACAAATTCTGTATTACGAATGTTGATTCAAGGTCTTCCCCCTTTTCTCTTTCCCGTACTCCTAATTTGGCTTCTGCAGTATAGCATGTTAGCATTTGAAAAGGTACTTCAACTCAGAGCCACAAGCTTGAAAACGTTTGTCCAAATATACTTACCAAGATGCAACTTCAGCTAGCATATCAATCCTTTCAAATGAGACTAGCACTTAAGTACAGTATGCATTTTCTTAGCCTGCTGTAGAAAAGGTTTTTTAAGTGGACTTAACTCTACAGAGTATTAAAAAAAAAAAAATAATAAAAAAACAAAAACCAAAAACCCAAACAAACAAAAAAACCCAAGAAAAAATTTGAAACTATTTCAGAATCTTTTGATACCAATCTCTCATTGCTTTGAATTAGTTTTATGTAAAAGATGTGCTTATCAGGTCTCTCCACGGTTAAGTGTGTGTCTCTCTATGTAAATAAAAAAAACCCCTACAATAAACCAACCTCTCCACTAAATACTGTTATAAACTCTAAAATCAAGCTCCAAAGAAAATATCATTACAAATTCCAGTATGTAATTGGAAATTACCTTTTCAGTTGAATGATGGCTACAGATGACAAGGTACTATGTACTGTAAATATTAATTTTTGGTATAGTAATTGTTAATTTCTTTTTTCAGTTCAGCTTCTGGAGTTGTAAATTTATATACTACTGATGTCTGTCTCAAAGAAAACCATCCTAAACCAGTTAAAGCCATAATGAACCTGGTTACCTCTGCTACATGCGTGACCTTCAATCCCACCACAGAAATTCTGGCAGTGGCTTCCCGTGAAGCTGATGAGGCTGTCAAATTGGTATGTTCAGCTTTGTTAGTACAAGCTTTTTTGTTTCTTGATCAAAAATGTTCCTGGTGACATAATAACACTGATACTGAGCAGGTATGTGTACTGCAAAATCTGCTAGACTGAGCAGATCAGGACACATACAAGATACTGTATAAGGAAATAATTTTTTTTTCTTCAGAGAAGTTGTTGTGAAAATAATATCTTATGGTCTAGTTTACCTTTTTTTCCTTTTTTTAAGATGCCCTTATTTTAGGGCTGTAAATATAAGTCAGCAACATGTGTGAATTTTCAGCAGCTGTTAACTGTAACCGTCTTACAGTGTGGGGTTTTTCCTAGCTCATTCAGAATTTTGCCAGCCTTGTCAGAATTGTGGCCAACAGTGGAACTATTGAACTAATCTGGGGGTTTGAAAGCCTTTTTTTACTAGTAAGTTGTAATTACTTAAAAATAAATGAATTGCAATAACTGACTTTGTAGTGTGCTCCCTGCTCTTTTTCTCCAGTAGAACACTTTTGTAAAGTGGTGTAGGATAGGAATGTAACTGAACATTTGAACTTAACATTGACACTCAATTTTAAATATGTACTTTAACTTGAATTTTGGTGGCTTTCCTAATTGTGGTAACTAATGACCTTTTTCTCAATAGGTACACATTCCTTCATATACTGTATTCTCAAACTTCCCAGTGTTTAGAAGAAAACAGATTTATCTCGCTCAATCTATGGACTTTTCTCCCAGAAGTGGTTTTTTCTCTGTAGCAAATAACAAAGGCAAAGCTTTGTTATTTAGGTATGTGCTAAGTTTGTTTAATCTCAGATAACATGTTTGTATTCTGTAAGATGGGGCAGGTGACTGGTAAATGATAAGGTTTGACGTCATGATCTGAATTTTGCCTCATGACTTAAGTGTGGAGCTGGTTTTCCCGTCTGGAGAACGAATGAGCCTTGTTTATTGTCTGATTATAAAAATACACATTGCTGCAGACATCCCTGTCAAAACCATCATTATCCTTTTCTGAAATAACTGCTATGTAAAAAGTCAGATGCTCTCCCCATTAAAAAACAGATTAAAGAAGAACTTTACCCTTTTTGTGAGAAGGGAGAAGTGTGGGGTTTTTTTTCTGCTGATGTGGTCAGGTGTAAGGAGTGCTACAAACTCAGAGCAGGAATATTCCCTTTTTTTAAACTAAGTAACTTTATGTGATACTTGGAAAACTTTGCATTTTTAATGTGAGATTTTAACGATTTACAAAGTCTGACAGGGAGAATTTACAAAAAGATTGCCAAGCATGTCTGTACAAATTCATGAATGAATCTTGTGATTTGTCTTTTATTTGAACTTGAACTGTATATTATATTGGCACTTCAAGTAAATCTAGCATGTGGGTGATTGCTATCTTTTGCTACACCCGTGTTTCAGATTAAGAATACTCAAAGTAACAATACCAAATAGTTGTTGCTTGTTTGTGCTGTTCACTCAACAGGTTTCAACTTTTTTTTTTTTAAATTTTCAATGTCTCAACTTTTTTTTTCCTTCAGGCTGAAACATTATTCAGATTTTTAAAAGAAGATACACGAGAAAATGGACCAGTAACTGAGGTAAAAGTAGCACTAGAACTGTTGACAACACTGTCTTGACGAACGTTATTTTCACTTCGCTACCTCCACCTTTTCATAGATGGCAACAGGAAGCTCTGAAACCTGTGTAATCTGAAACTGTTCTGTCTGGATCTCTCCAGTAGTAGGCTCCACATGATGGGCAGGAGTCAGGCTTGTCTTGTCAGTCTCAGCTTTTCTAATAATACTCCTACAGGGACCTGGTAGTTCAACTAAACTTCTGCTCAGTCCTGTTGACAGTAGTTTTAAAAATCTGAGTATATTTAAATCAAACTCATAGGCAGTGTTGTTAAAAACAGCTGCAGGCTGGCAGATACTTGGCTTGAGTCATGTAAGTGAGCCCACACGAGTCTGCGTAGTTTTAGATTTAGGTAATGTAAATTACTGAAGTTTGAAGTGTAGCTTTGTGCAGGTATGATTTTAATGTACACTTTAACCTCTTCATGGAAAACTAGAAAGACCTGTAGCCTTTACAGTAATAAAATAGTTCTGTTTGACCCAAAGTATGTTAATGATTGGAAGCTAAACTGGTTCAGACTGGAAGCAGGCAGTCTTCTGCATTTTAAGCTTGCACAGAATTTTGTGATGGCTAAATGTTTCGAAGATACTAACAAAATTCTCTGTACTGATCTTTCCCCAGGTGTTGTAACCTGCAGATACAAGTATGCTGACAAAGTCAAACGAATTTTTTTTTATTTTATACAGAAGTTCAAAAATATAACATCTGTGGTTTTGAATGTTGTTGCTTAATAAATGTACCTGATAAGTTTCCAGGCAAGTCCTTTCAACTTTTTCCAATGTTTTGTGTAAGCAAATGATTAAGTAGATTTTAACGGTTGGCATTCAAGGTAATGTCTTCAAGGATTGCTTAAATGTCTGTAGTTATTATGAGCATATGAAGTATCCCAATGCTGAAACACAAAACATCAGTTCTGTGTAAACTGTAAGCTCTGCTCCACACGTTTCACTTGAGCTCTTCCATCAGCCAGGTTCATTTGAGGCTGGGTTGGAAACAGCATTTTGCTGACTGGAGGAGCAAATCAGCCTGAAACCCTGTTGATGCAGATGTTGTAGGTCAGCCCAGCTTGATGGGCCAGCTATAGCTTAAAGACATCCTAAACCGAAAGGTGAGAAACAGCCCCCTGGGTTGTTTACTGCCTCTTATGTGTCACAGAAACAACTGTATGCAATGTGGTTTTAGTTCTTAAAGGAAGACCACATTTTCATCTTTCTGTGAAAGCAAAGTATCCCGATTATCACTTCATACTTGATTTTTAAATGAATTGTGAAATTCTAATACCGTGGGGACTGTTTTACAGCTGTTGTTGCTGGATATTTGTGTGATGCCAAATATTGCCTCTCTGGTCACTTTGTTCCTGAAGTGGCTGCCTCTTTCTTCTAAATAAATGAACAAAAACTTGAGTAGAAATCTGCTACAATAAAAGCCCCGTGTTGAGAATAAATTGTGACTAATATGTCTGCTTCACATGAGAGCTTTTTGGGCAGTAATGTCAAGAGCCAAGGTGCTCCACTAACCAGTAGTGAAGTCATTAAACCTTCAGTGAAAAAAAAAAAAAAAGCATAAGAAAAAGCTAAATCTAGAACTCAGTCAAAAATTTTAAATGTTATAATTATAAAATAAATATATTAAGTATATTTTATTTATTTTCATATAATATATATCATTATATTATAATTTAAAAATATAATATTATGGTTTCTAATGTAATGAGTCTTTCAAATGGCTTTGCCAGTGATTCATTGTAAGAGGAGAACTTGATTTCACAAATCAGAGGAAAAAGCAGAATATGTTGTGGAGGTGTTAAATTGACTACAATGTTTAACCTTATTGCGGTGTTAAACCTAAACTAAAAACCCTAGTATGGAAGAGTAAAATTAAATTGTAAGTACACTTTATTAAGATGATTGCTGTAGGATTCTTCTGTTACCTTGATTTGTTTGTAAAATTTGTCTGGGACTGAGATTTTGCTGTGTTTTGGAAATCCAGATGCTGAAACTAGGTTTGACTTCACTAGAGGGCAGCACTTAATCACTTATTTCGAGACCTGGCTGCTTCTATGTGACTGGACAGTATGTCCTGTGGCAGCACTGCTGAGGAGGGAGGTTTTGGTTGTGGTTATTGACACAATTCACCTTTTTTAATCATCTCTGTATTTCACCATAAGGGAGGTTTAAATAGTGTGACTTAATCCATAAAGCTATTAAATAATTTTAAATCAAAGAGTTCTAAAAAGGTAGGGTTTTAAACATTCTTTTACCAAATCTCACTGAAGTAGCCAAGAGGTATTTTGATATCGTTTAATCTGCTTGTCCTGAGACTGTCCGTCTCTTTGCACAGTATGTGCTTCTCCACTTTTCCCATACAAAGTCCCAAACCCAGTGATTCAAAGCCATATAGCAAGTCATTAGCAGATCTAGAATTGGAACTTGAGAATTAATGGGTTCCTGGGCTACTTTAGCATGAACACAACAGTTTCTGATGTTTGTTCTTGCCCACCCTGCTGGCTTGTGGTTGTAAGAGGTGAAGATTGGATGGAGCAGGAGAGTGAATGCAAAAGGTGTTATGACATACAGAGATACTGTATGCTCTTGTATCACTGCAAGTGATTTCAAATAGTGGCAGGAAGTAGAGATCAAACATTTTTTACAACTTCTATGATGTAAGTTGCAAATATTAATCTTTATACTGAGTTATGGGGAGCACTGCAGCACAAGAATGTTTAAGCTTACTACGAAATATCTTAATTCTTGTTTTGCAGAAGACAAAATGCAACAACATAACTTACTGCCCCATCCAATATGAAACAGGGAAGACTTTTGCCTTGAGAAATAAAGGAAACCTCAAGGTGCTTGTTGCATTTCTTAATGGATTTTGAGCAATGACAGTTGCATGTACTAAATGGGTTGTAAAGGTTGGATGATCTGAAGTATTGCAATAAGTTGAAACTTTTATTAGTGTGTCCAGGGTTATTTATTTGCAATGGGATGAATTACTCTTAAGTATACATACCACTCTACTCTCATTCTGAAAAACTCGGCTCTTTGTCAGGTTGCCATGTGTTAAGAGTACTTAAGCTTCTGACCTATTTAAAACATCTTTGTGTTTAATTCCTTTTTTCCTAGCCTGGCTTTTTTTTTTTTTCTGGCATTGCTAAGCTGAATCTTTTAATGAATTATTTCTCTGCTTTTCCTCTCCTTCCATTCTCCTTGGCAAAAGAAATTTTATTGATGTAGCCCATTAAATATTTATCACTGCAGCCTTTCCCCTTCAGGCTGTGATCTTGTCCGATTTTGCAAGATAAAGAGAATTAGTCTGGTTAGTGCTTAGAAAGGAAACCTCCAAGAAAAAAAAAAGATACCATGAATAGATGTTAGAGTAACACTGGTTATTTAGAAGATTATGGGTTTTGCTACTAAGTCTGTCTTGAATCTGCTGTTTGACCCTGCTCCTGTTTGAGAGCTGTGTTTGTGGTGCAGGTGGCTTAGCAAATTCTTAAAGGACTGAATGGTTTCATTTTTTTCTCTCCCGTGTCTCATTCAATATCCAGGATTGCTGCTTTCAAAATTAGTTGGAAAGTTGTGGTTCTGTAAATCTCTTCCATGTGGAACTGTTTCAACTGCTACATGATTTTTTCCAAATGGTTGTTGATCAGACAGCAAATTAAATCTTCCTCGTTGGATGTAGCGCTGAACCCATCCAGTGGATGTGGCAGTCCTACACACCTTGAAAAGAAGATGATTTCTTGCCTAAGGATGTTTCTCAAAGTATTTGAAGGCCTCTGGTGAGCCTCTAAATTCCCTTTTTGGCTCAAATTTGTAAGATCATGGGGAAGGATACAGAGCTCTTCTGGAGAGTGTCTGAAATAAGTCTGTACAGGATAAAATCCTCAGTTGCTGCTGTCCAGTACCTCCAGAAGTCTCGCTGGTGTCCAGTACCACCGCACCATTGCTTACTCTTGCCCTGAATTCTGCTGTATTGTTTTGGATAACCAGCAGCAGCAATGTGCTGGACAGTTAATGACACGTTGCTGTCATTGTTTGGATTTCTTCTGTTGAAACTATGGAACAATGATTGTGGGTTTTTTCTGGAACAAAACATCTCTAGGGTACTCAGACATTTTTGTCCACGTTTGTCACAGTGAGATAGCAATACAGTCTAATCCATTTTGGGACACTTCCATTGAGGCAGTCTGCACCTGTGTATTTTCTTCCAGTGATTAAAACGATGCAAGTTGTACATCTTATTAAATTTGAGACCCCTTAACCTGAATGAAATCTTGTAAGCTGATCAGACACTTTGAAATGTCTGCAACATGATTTGGTTTTCATAATAGATACTGTAAAATGTGCCTGAGATCTCAGTCTTCATAGTGTTGTATTTTGCACATAAGATTGCCTGCCATATGAGACTTCCATTTTGTGTGTGCAATATCGAATGTTTTATTATGCTTAAACAGATGGGAGGAAGAGTTGAAGCAGAGGGGAGTTTGGAAACGTGCTGCAGGAGCCCTTACTCATAATTGCTACCTATTGCTATTCTTCCCTGTCAGAAGATCGGGGATCTTTATTTATCATGGGTTTAGCATGTTTTCTATTGCTTTTTCAGTCAGTTTCTATTGAATTGAGACGGACTTAAGTAATTAAGCCTAGCAAGATGTTTTTAACAGACTTACATGGTTAGGAACTTAGGGAAGTTGATCTTCAATTTGGGATCTTTTATGAAAACAGTAACTTCTGTCTGCAAACCCTGATGCAGCGTAGTGTTCAGCTAAGGGTCTGTATCACCTGCTGAAATAAACATGCCTGAACACAAGGGTTCTTTATTCCTGTTTAATCTTTGTTTTCAGCTTTGGATGCAGATTTCTAAGTTACTGGAAGAGAAAAGATGTTTTGAGTACTTAACAATTCAAAGATAATTGTTCAAAAACTTGTGTTGTCACTCAGAACCTCAGCATCCTGCTGTTCGTGAGATTGTTTCAGTTGGTGAAAATCTATTACCCCTGATCTACTGGGAGGAATTGCATTCAGAAGGAAATAATTGAGGCATGTGTGGGTTTTTTTGGTGGTGTTGTCCCTGTTCCCCCCCCCCCCCCCAGCTTCTCTCATGAATGCATTGCAGCAGCAACAGCTTGTTCTGAGCCTCACGGTGCTCCATGGCTGCGTTCTCCTTCCTTGGAGAATGTTGTTCTTCGTTTGCAGTCACATGGAACATGTTTGTACAATCACAGCCATGCTCACATGGGCTCTAACTGACTTTGGTGGATCTGGGAGACTGTGCAAACTACCTCTTCTGCACGCAGGGATTAGATTCTGGAGATAACAGCTCAACTTGCTGAAGAAGCTTTTGTAGGTTGGAAGATATGAACTAGATTACAGAAGAAAAACATTGCGTCCCATTGATCACTAACACTTTGCATTGATTCCTTGTGTGAATTCTGCAGGCTATGGAATTTGTACTGCTAAGAGTCGTTCTTAACAAAATCCAGGTGTATTATACTGTGGGACAATTGTTCTAGCTCTGTCCTAGCTGCAGTCTGCTTCAATTCAATCAGGGTAAGCTAGAGGGAAGCTATACGCTATACTGTGAGATGAAGCAATTGTAGGTTGGAAATGAATGGAAAGGTCTTTGATAATAGGAAATTCAAGGTTACCTTTAATGGAGGACACCCAAGAAATGGTTGGGTAAATATAATAGGAAAATGACATGGGATTCATGAATAAGAGACAAATTTGTGTAAATTAATTTTGTAACAAAGCCATTATTGCTTATAAAAATATTTAAGTCTGTTAACACAAACTATTCTTTGCTGGATAAATTTATGCAGATGAGAGTCAGGCCCCCAGGCTGCTTGTAATAACTACAGAGGACTTCACAGGCTGTTAGTTCTCAAACCATTTTGTGCTGGAGTATTTCAGCTATGTAGTGTATCACATACTGAGATGAAGCTATAGAATAAAGTGGTGTGTACCAATTAAGATTAATTACTGTAAAAGATCAAGTATTATGGACAGATACTTGGTCAAAATTGAGCAAATCTGCAATTAAAGTTTTCTTTCTTGAAAAGAAAGTACGTTGTTTGACTGAACAATGCTGATTTCCTATCCCTAAATTTGTCTTGACCTGTTATAGCTGGATGTAATGACTTCTGGCATAATTGTGGAAAAGAATAGAGGCTGTTCTTGGGATCCCTCAAGTGTGCAGGTTTCAGTTACAGGAAAAGCCAAGACTGAATGCTGTTTCCAGTTAGGTGGAAAACAACTCTTTTTTTGTGGCTCTTATTCCTGTTGTAAGTGATGTGTGACCTCAGCCCTGATAGCAAACGGCTTACTCAAAAAAGATACTGAGAAATATAAAGATTACAATGGGGTCAATCAGATGTTTAAGTTTTGCATAGTTAAACTTCCCAAACAGACCTGTCTAAGTTTGGAGTAAATTTAAGCTCTTGGATATTGGAAAGCCTTTTTGAAATTCAGGACTATAAACCTTTCCCAGTGTAGGATGGGGATTATGTATCTTATTTTCTTCTGGCTTTTGAAGAAATGCTGCAGCTTCGCACTTATCCCCTGGGAGTCCTGTGAAGCTCAATGCGTGTTTCTAATGTTCCTCAAAGTGTTTGCATAAATGGCATGATAGGCACAGACTAGCAAAGGTGCAGATTACTGTGGTCAGAAAAAAAACAGTATTTACTTAAAACTCATCCTATTGTGTGTAACATAATAGCAATTTGTTCTTACTGCAGGTAGAATGTCCACTCGATAGTCTTAAAGCGAAGGTACTATGTAACAAATCAGTGTCCTGAAGCCCAGCAGCACAAAGCTATGGAAAAATGTTAATGTATTCTTCAATTTTAATCACCTGTACCTGCAGCCCCTTGTGTTCGAAGATCCAGAAGGGCTTTATTAAAGCAAGGAATCATCCATAGTAAGGAATACTATCTCATGGGTGGAGGAAAGAGATAGAGAGGTGAAATGAATTACATGCTGAGTCAGAACTGAGAGTTTCAGCCTCGTTTCTCTATTTCCTGTCACATTTTAAACACTAGGTTAGCTTGTCTCATTGAAAACTACGCCTTGTTCTGTTCTTGCATGCACGCCTGCTATTTCCTTTTTTACTGGCTTGCAGTTTTTGAGTTTAAGGTGTTTCTTTCATTCTCCGGTCTGTTCTTCCTCAGATGCTTAAAAGTGACTCTGCTGATGAATACAGTATTCAGATTTTTGTGAAGAACACTAGTTCTCTGGGAACTGACATTCATGTCGGTATTTCTAACTAACCTGTCAGCTTTGGCAGCTCTCTGCAAAGATACTCATCTTACAAAAGTTCAGCGTGTTGCAGAAAACTCAATCTTGCACAAAAATTTGTAGGTTCCTGTGGCTCTTTTGGATACGGACGAAGATGCAATCCAGCAATGCGGAAGGGAGGGGGGCTTGTGGAAAAAACAGATGCAATAAAGTTGGCTATGGTCAGGGCCATGTAAAAAGAAATACCTTTAATGTGAACTTAGATAAATACCCTGCTGTCTTTGTGGCTAATAATGCCAGAGCTGCTTTTCAACTGAATTTTGTCTAAAGTCTTAAACATTTTGTGTCACCATCTATTTTCACTCTGTGATAGATGTTAAATAAAACGCTTAAGAGAGATGGAATAAACTCCACCCCCAAATCCCTGAGAAGTAAACTTTTACGCAAAGCCTGAAGGAGACTATCTCTTATATCAGCTGTCTGTTTTCTTGTTAGTAGAGAGAATTCCAGTGGTGTTATGGGAATTAGGGGCCATGTAGAAAGTTAGCAAAAAGTTTAGAGGAAACAGTCTCTGGGAGTTTTGATCTGTGATGATTTCTACAGGCTGCACTGGTGCAATGCACAAAGCCCAACTGACAAACTGAAAAAAGTGCTCAGTAACACACAGTCAGCATTGTGTCTATTGCTGAAATTACTACTTAATCCTATTCTTCTTATCTGAATTCAGGGCATCTTAGTGAACAAATGTCTCATTATAACACATAGAGAATCCTGCCCGACATTTGGTATACTACTGCTATCCAGAAAGAAGCTGAGAGACCCCTCTGGAAACTGCATTTTTGGGGCACACCTTTAAAATTAATAGGCATAGTAACTCACTGATTTGTTTGAATATGTTCTCTGGCAAATCATGTCTTCACCTCAGAGCAATTAAAACGGTGGAACAGAACTTCACTTGAATGCATTTAACGCTTTACTCCTGCTTTTACCATATGCTGATTCCTCCCAGAGGGAGAAAATCTGAGTACCGTGTAAGATTTTCCAAATAGAATAATAAACGAGTGGGTGTTTGAGCTCTGAAAGGATATGAATCTCTGAAGCTGGCTTAGCTGATTTGGTATTTTAGTTGCATAGAGTAAATCCAACATTTTCAGGTTTGTTTTCAGCTCAGAAACCTGTGTGTGCTTATGCAAAACATTGCCAAGAACAAATGAAGGTGATGCACATACGATAAATTCATGAACAGGTCAGGTCTCTGGTATCCCAGCTCTGGAAGATTTTACTAACTTTTAACTATGGTAATTAACGGGTTTGTGCTGAAGGGCTCTGCGAGAAGAGGTGCCGCTGCCCCAGCCTCTCCTGCCCTCTGCCCGACGTGGGGCACGGCTGCCTGGCAGCCCGGCCGAGCGCTCCTCGCACGGCTCAGCCCTCGCTCTTGCTGTGGAAGACCTCCTGCTATCCTGGGCGGATGCAAGGGGATGCTATTTCGATGCTTTTCTACGCAAGGAGGCTCCACAAGGGCTGGTAAAGGGCTGCTGAGACACAGAGAAAGTTAATGTTCAGCCACTGCTGCGTGTACTTCAAGGCAGAAGTTCAATGCAGGGAAGATGCTTGAGGGGAGGAAAAACCTCGTTTTTCTTCTGCTGCTTATAGGGCGCAAGATTTCCAGGCACTTGGTGTCTCGGATAATCAGTAGTCTTAGTGGTCTGGCTAATAAGTGACAGAAAGGTGGTATCACAGGCCTGGTGTGGCTCTGGGTATAGGGGCAGCTTAGTGCTGCAGTGAAAGCAGTGAGGCCTCTGGCTGCTCTGGTCTGATGCTTCAGGGTGTCCCAAAATTCCCAAGTTGCTCTTCTGAGCTTTTCTGCCTTTCCCCCGATCTGTCCTCTGGGATCCTCTTCCTTGCTTTCAGGCAGTCTCAGAGAAGACGCTAGAAAAAAGATCGCAGTAGGTCCGTGGCTCAGCCGGCACTCTTAATCTAAAAATATGGGGCACATAATTGCTGTTAACACTCATAACATTTTTAAGTCTGTGCAAAATTAGCCAGTATTTTTAATGGGGCTACTTCACAGTTAGATTATGTTCCTGATGAGTATGTCATTGCTTCATTAGTTTTCTCCCCTCATAGCTTTCCTGCATTTTGATAGCAAATGATCCTTTGCTCTCAAGGACGTAGCCGGAGCACGCGTTTCTGTGAAGCACAGGGCAATATCACTTGCAGATACGCTTTACTATACAAGTGGCCGTGCTAATTCCAGACATCAGTGTAGTAAAGGGTTAGGGAAGAAAACTTGCAAGACTTAAGCAAGGTTAGTAAATTTGTATGGTAAGGATTTTATATACTTTTATATATTGTGGTGATAAAAGTGAAGAGATTTATATACTCCAGCTACTAACATATACTTCATTAACTTTATTAGACAAAATTACTTAAGACTTCATAAATATCAAATGCTAGTCCCTGCGCGCAGGGTGGTATCATAGCATTTATAAGCATCATTAAGTGCTGGAGCATACGCCTGCACAAGTATGATGTAGCAGAAGTGAGATCACTCTAAAGAACTCGGATGTATGTATTTATTTTCTGTCAAACAATTTCATGAATGCAGGGGGGTTTGAAAAGCATTTACAGGAGTTCTGCATTTAATTAATCGTTTGGACTTATGCCTTAGTCTGAAGTTTTTACCCAGCAAAAGATCAGCTGGGGTTGTCAGGTGTTCTGTCTGGATGAAGGTTTATGGGGTCATGGTCTGGGACTGCAGAAACCCTTGATTTTTGAGATGCTGAAGATGATTTTTGAGATGCTGCTCTGGCTGGAGTCAGTAGGAGAAACTCGCATCACATATTGTTACAGAGGGTGTGGGGTTCATTCGTTGACTTCCTACACCCACTGAGTGGAGTGGCCATGGGTTTAAACACTTAAGACCTACTTAATATCAATTATTCACCTCTAAGCCTTGCAAATGAAGCATAGATTCAGCAAGCCATTACAAAATGGAAAAAACCTGCAAAGTCATGAGGCTGGGTCGTGTTCCCACAGCATTCAGAAGGAACAGGTACACATTTCTCCATTTTAGACTATTTTTTACTTACAGCACTAGATTTTTTACCATACTGGGCAAAAACTCTCCTTACTCTTATCAAGAGCCATGACCATCTGAGGTATTTTAGAAATGGCTACACAAATGGATTTGTGCCAAGAGCAAGGACAGGTTGAACTCGTTAACATGCAAGTTATCAGGTTAACTGGAGAAACCTGTGGTAATTGGTGTGTGGTGGGGCAGTGGTGCAGCGGGAAGCTCTGCTTGAGCAGGCTCAGAGGAGAGCCAGGAGCTCACTGCACGGGCAAATTCACATTGGGTCGAGGTATGGCTGAAGCTGGGAAGGCAGGTAAGAGTTTCCCTCCAATATTCAGCCGTTGGAATAATCTCCCCAGGGAAGTGGTGGATTCCCCATCATTAGAGACCTTTAAGATTCAGCTGGGCCGGGCGCTGGCCCGTCTTGTCTGGACTGTGCCTTTGCTAGGAAAGGTTGGAACAGATGATCCTTGAGGTCCCTCCCAAACTGGTGTTCTATGATTTAATGTACTGCTTTTCTGAATCCTTGTCCTCGAGGTCAAAACTTTGGCTGTTGGTCTGTTTATGCAGGGCTGCTAAGTTGCTTTGGTGCAGCTCAGAGCTGAAGTTCCAGATAACAGTTCTGACCAGTTGTTTCTCTAGAAGCTTTAGTTTTGTTATTTTGATAATAACTGGGTTCTGGAGAAGGGCATTCTCGAAGGAATTTAATGGGCTTTCTTGAAAGCCCCAGGGATAGATCAGTTAAACTAAACATGGTGAGCTCTCTGGAGTGCGATATTATTGTTATCATTGCAGAAGCTCTCTATTGAGGCAGAATTGAGGGAGGATCCCTTTGCTGAGGGATCTGTTTGCACTCATAGATTTATAACAGGAAAGCTGTGGGGATGCGGGTCAAAAGGAATTCCTGCCAGGACAGGAGACTTCTTACCTGTTTCTTGGTCTTTTCCCTAATTCCCAGCTTCTCACTGGTGGTTTTGGATCTGCCCGCTGTCCCCAGGGCGCTGTGGATTGCCAGTCTACAGAGGAGGGAGCAGCTGCTCTGCTCCTTTCTCACCTCCCCTTTGCTCAGATGAGCTTCCCACAGTATTGTCTGACGAAATGGATGTTTGTTCATCGTTAATCTGCACTCACAAAAGTAAAAAAGAACAAACAAAAGCATATTATTGTATTGCTGTGACTAGGAAATTCATGCATCCGCAACATTTAATGTTGAGAGCCCCTGAAATTCGTATCCTAATTAGTCCCGCTTTGAGTTTATCTGTGCCAGGGATTTTATCATGTTAAACGTGTTAAACCTGGTGAGGTTTGGAAACATTCCAGGTCAGGTTGGATGGGGGCTCTGAGCAACCTGATCTAGTTGAAGATGTCCCTGCTCGTGGCAGGGCTAGGTGACCTTTAAAGGTCCCTTCCAACCCGAACCATTCTGTGACCCCATATGTGGCCGGTTGTTCCGAAGGACCGGCAGCCTGGTATTAGCCCTGTTGTGTCCGTGGTGCGCTCCGCAATGTGACTTTGAAACTCGGCAAGGGTGAGGAGGGAGGCGGCGGGGCCGCAGGAGCCGGTGTAGGAGCGGAGACGCGTCCCTCGCGCTCCCTTCCCACGGGTTATCAAGTTTTGCTTTCTGTGTATAAAGCCATTCCGTTGCTCTCGGTGTGTGTAAAATTACTGCAAGGTCTTGCTGTGTGGTAATTCTTCATTGTGTTAGCCGTGTCTCCGTGAATTACGCTGGCAAGGTTGCCTCGCGTAGCTCAGCGCCTCCCCTCGCCAGTTTAAGGCTGGAGCGGCTGCTTGGGGCACGTCCCGTACAAAGGCAGTAATGAGCTGCTGGGCAGAGTCGTCCCTAATACCTGGGTGCGCTTCGAGGTAACCTGTTTGGCAGTGTTCTTGTTGATGTGGTCCCTCTAAAGCTAAAAGAGCGACAGATGATTTGTAAGCATGAAAAAAGGCCTCCTATGTAGTCAGAAAAAAACCTGTGCTAGCTCTGCAAAGAAGCTTTGTGTTCTTATGCGTAAATGTCTTGGAAAATTTCAGGAAAAAAATAATAAATAAATCAGTCTTTTATAAATGGAGCTTTCTGGTACTGTTTCTCAGAAGAAACCTTTGCAGAGTAGTTGGTGTGGGTAAACGTTCTCAGCTGAACTCTGCTACCCAAGGGAGCAGCATGTTCTTTAAAGTTCAAATCCAAATTTAAATCTTTCATATGTTCTTCTTGCTCAGTAGTATGTAAAAACACACAGCTCTTTTACTCTCCTCCCCATTTCTCTGCTTGGGCAGAAGGATTCTCATTCTGGTAAGTCTTTCTCCAACTGAATGAAAATGTTGATCTGGAGGGAAAAAATAGTTATTGGGTCATGTGGCAGAATTTCTGCTCTGATGTGGCTTTTTTGATCAGTGTGAAAGCACGCGGGAGTGAAACAGCTGGCGAGGCTGTATGGGGCTCCTCCGACATGCCATCCCCGCCCTCGCGTGTGTTTATGACGGTATATGCTCTTCTCTACAGCTCCCTGTAAGGCTGCCGGGCTTCCCCGCTCTGGCAGCTCTACCGAGGGGCGCTGGCTCTGCTCTTCCTCCTCATAACTGCTGGAAAAAATTAATTTGCAGAGCTAAATCCTTTTCATCGTGATAAATTCTACTTTCTTCCCCCCTATATCTTTGCTTTCCAACGTCGCTTCTTTCTTTTTAATATAGCTAGCCTGAGTGGGATAAAAGCAAGGAGTAAGTTGCTGCACCCGAGGTAAAATTTATAGCTTTTGAAAAGCTCCTACGGCTCAGGATATTAATTGTAACGAGACTAGAGCTTGAAGAAGTAAATCTTTAATAACCTCACACACTGCTACTGGAAAGGGGAAAAAGACTGAGCAGTCTCTTCCCCTAAACGTACCACTGTGAGGTCCCTTCGCAGCAGTTTTAGTGATGGCATAAAATTTGGATTTTTTTTTTTTTTTAAATCCTAAAAGTAGTCCCAGGCATGTGTATACATACTAGGGCCATCTCAGACTTTTTCCACTGTTCAGGCAAAATTTAATTTTGTAACGGTGCCATAGGTGGGGGAGAGCAGGAGTGACGTTCCCTTTGACGCTCGGTGAAGGTGGGAAAAGGAGGGTCATTCAGGGACTTGTCATGTACTGGGTTTCTCCCTGTTCTCTTTTGGTCTGCCTTCTGTTTTACCTGGGGCTTATCTTGCTTGTATGCACACATACATAAATCCATTTTCAGCTTCTCCCAAGTAAGGCCTGAATTCATTTCCCTTGTGTATTTTTATTGTGTATTAAGATGGCATCTACAAGTCCAGCCGTAGACCAGAGTCCCCTTGCTGTAGGCAGTAGGTCAGCACAAAGCAAAAGGATGTTGTCTGCCCTCCAAAGGTTTGCAAGGTTATATTTTTTGCCAAAGTAAATCCAGTTTTTCCACCCTTATTTTTCATTCTGAGGTGTCGAGTTGATCTATTCTGCTGTTTAGCCATGAGTATGACTCTAAAGTCACTTGAAGAGTACGAAAGAGGGTTAAAAAAATGTAACGATCCTCTAAAAATTTAAAATGAGCAGGTTTCATGACCCAGAAGATTAATTTGGCGAGAATCAAGCGATACATGGCAGAGGTAAGACATCTGATGAACAGCTCCAGTACAGAAGGGCAAACGATGTCAGCTTCATTTGAAAGTAACTGGTTTTGTACATGGCTAGCATATAAACTGCAATAACCTGACCTCGCAATAACCTGACCCTACCACGTCAGTTCAAAGCAGATGCTTTGTTTTAATATTCAACTAGCAGCACTTCAACAGCACCTAATTAATTTATATATAGATGATATATCTATATGAGACAGAAAACCACTGTAAAGCTGGAATGTTTCTACAAGTACTGGTCCGCAACTTTTCCTGACTTGCAAAGTGTGAGTTTATTGCTGGACTAGACGTGCTGGGGAAGGGCGGGTGGCCCAAAACGGGCTCAAGAGGTGAGGTATGGACTCCAAATATTTGTCGTCCTCTAAGACACTTTCTAGTTGGTAGACGGAAAATAATCACCACCTGATGGCTGCTCATTCCAGTCTGCAAAATAAGCCCTTGGTCTCATTTTGTTCCTTAGTGAACAGGTATACTTAGCATCCAAAAAATGCTCATCAGATTTAGCACTAATTAGCTGCTATGCTGGCAGTCTTTGCCCAGAGACAGAAATGTGAGAGGAACACAGATGTTAAAACATCTGTTTGTCCTGGGAGTTTGCTCCTTTTGTCTGTCTTGTACTTACTTTCTCATGTACTTTTTTGTCATTTACATCTGTGCACTGCGAAGGTTAAAGAAGGTGGCCCTTTGTCTTTCAGTAAAGTGATTTTTTTGTTGTTTTTGCAAACATTCAGTATTTTTATGAAGCCTTGAGACCAGCTAGTGCCCAGTGGGCCAAAATGCTATCGGGTCAATTGCTTGCAGGTGAGGCATTGTTCATGGGGTGATGGCACAGGTGTGGATGATTCCCACAAGCTCTGCTGAAGGCAGTGTTATGCAGAAGAACTTTGCGAAAAGAGCCAAATGCAATGTGTCCCTCCACGAGCATGTTTGTATTGCTGCTGCCACGCATGAACACCCTCCACTGAAGGCACCTGGTGTTAGCAAATACCTGGGAGTGCTGGAATCCATCCTTGGGACTCAGCGACAGACCCATACACAGGTAAATCTCTAGTTCTCCTTGATCCTTACAAATCCGTAAGCATCACGGTCTGTTTTTTTCAAGTGTCACTTTCCTTATGGTGTCCCAAGTGCTCCATGTAGGTAAGGGTGCTCCAGCCAGGGGGTTCGGGAAGTGCGGGGCTCTGCGGGCTTCGGGACTTGTCTCAAGCCCTCATGATGCAGAACAGGATTTAGGTGTCGGTGCGTTGGTAAGGTGGCTTCGTCGTGTATGTATGATGTTCTGTTGGCTCAGTAAATTTTTGAAAGCAAGCTATTTTTGTAAAGATTAAAACTCTGCCGACTATGTGACCGACTGAATTAAAATCTTAAGAGTTCAAACCTCTCTGTCTCTCTTTACGTTTTCTCTGACTGCTAAATGATTTTTATTGTATTTCATTCTATGTGATAACATTATCGCAGACTGAAATGAATTTATCCCTCGCTTTCCTTCCCCAGACAGAAGCTGATGAGGTCTCAATTTTCCAAATAGGCTTCATTTACAGTTGCAGAAACCTCTGAAAATTGAGGCTGCTTTTCTTCACCCATTTGCAGTTCCAGAGGGTAAAGAGCGTATGAGGAACACAACTCAGAGCTTTTCAATTAAAAGTCCTATTTCCAGAGCTGGGGGAAAGTCCTTTGTCTGTCAGTGGAAGAGGTGCAGAGGAAAGCAATGGCTTTTCATTTTCTTTGATGCAATAGTCTACCGGAGGTACAGTCCGAAGCAGTACTTGTGCGCTGCGTGTATTGTGCTGCAGCGTCGCACCAGCTACTTCTAACCTGTGTGGAGCTGGAGCTAATAATACGGAATGGGAAAAGCACACTTCCTATTACCATAGGGCATATATCCTACTTTATATAGCTCTTTAAAAAAATACTAAAAATGAAGAACTCGCTTAATGAGTTTTAATTAGGCGTTTCCTGGCATAATATGCACTTACCGTGTTTTCTATAGTGGGTTCTGTGGCTGTGATTGTGTATCCATGTGTTTCTCTGCTGCTATTTGGAAAGACTCATATTTTTACAGGAACATAACCCATTTTCCCTTTATTGTAATTGTTTTGGAATAAGAATATAATCATCCAGGACTGACCAACTCGCTCTACCAAACATTCTGTTCTCAATTCTAGTAAATTGCTTTGAGAATTGAACAAAGCTCTGCTCAATCATGCAAGATATCCATTCCGAAGAACACCAGGAAAGTAAACCTACTTTAGCCCATTGCAATCATCTTTTTTTACTTTTTAAAGATAACTGTAAGAGCATGATTCCAAACGTGCAGAACTTACGAATCTTCATTCACTGCATAAAGAAATTAGTTTGATAAAATAACTTCATGTTCCTCGTCTAAATCCCCAGACCTGGCAAGCGTTTAACTTCTAATTTATTACTAATATCGAAATAGTAACACATCGGTGTATTAAAAAGAATTCTTCTTGGAGTATGGTAGTTAAATTCAGCAAAGCTCAGTGTGGCACCTGTTGGGGAAAAAGCTTAAGGACTTCATGGGAACAAAATACAAAAGTGTCTCGCTTTGGCAACCCGTGTAACTGTACCAGAAGCTTTTTTTCTTTTTTTTTTTTTTTTTTTACCAATTGTATTGCATTTCATCTCCCCCACGTGTATTTGCACCTCGTTCTGTATCCAGTTGCTCCTTTTGCACACATAATGAAGATGAAATTTGGAGAAATTGGGTGCTTTACCTTGCCCCAGTTAACTTGATAGTATTAACTTGCATTTAAAAAAAAATAAAAATCTGTTGCGAGGGAGTTTTAGGTTAATTTTCCTGTTTTGCAGTGGTGGACAGGACATAGGGGCCATATGTAAATAGGAAATGTTTGTATCCACATCTGTGTGAAGAGCTTTATGATGAATAAAAAATGATGAATGTTCGATGAATATTGATGAATAACGGAGTGAACATCTGTACACTTGGGGTCTGGCTTCATAAATCCAGTACCCAAAGTCGTCTTGGTCCTGACCGAGTTCAGAAGAGTGATGGGGCATCTGGCCGTGGAAAAACTGCCAGTCTTCTGGCTCCACAGCTTGCCTGCGATGCAGACTTGCAGACGGATAGGGAAGAGTAACCAGAGGTTGGTGCCGGGGGCTCCTCGTCTCATGGCAGCTGCGGCACAGGGTGCGGTAGAGATGGTGTGTATTGGTGTGACAGGGCAGGAGGAACTTGCCTGGGCGTTTTATTGGCAGTACGTCCACAGATACCATCTTTATCCCTTGTGCTCCAGACTAAACCTCACAGGAAAGTGCTGCCTAGATAGCATCTTGTTTGCTGTGGGTTTTTTGCTGTTAGTGCCAAGTAGATATTTGTACGGATGGGAAAAGATCCCCTGTGATTTTTTCCTCTTTTTTTATGTGCTAGCACGTTACCTGTAAGATTGGTATCTAAATCTTTCAACTTTTTTTTTTCCTCCCTCCGTGTCGTTTGTTCCTTTTATTTGTTGTTTCACGTCATAGTTGATTAAGTCTGAAATGATGTGTACGGGCTTCATATTCTTGTACCGAGGCACAGTGTAGCCACTGGCACAAGCGCTCTCCCATCTTCTTAAGGAAAGAAAAAAGGTAATCGAAGGTTTTATGGGAATAAGAAAAGTGACATTGGAAGTAGTTATTGTTCACAAAAATGCTGCCTTTTCCAGAATTGTGTGAAGTTTTCCTATACTTCATCATTTCTATTTGTATGGAAGATAGGTAGTGACTGCTTGAAAGAAACCATTCACCTCTTGAGTAAATAATATTTTATAGGCTTCTGTAGACTTTCTTTCTTTTTTCTTTTAAAGATTATAAAATAGTAAATACAACAGGAACAAAAAGTTAGGGCTTTGAAATCACTGGGGTGTAACAAGCTAATAATGGTAGAGCCTTTGAAAAGGGCAGCACACCTGGGAAAACACTGGCATTTTCTGCGCCAGTGTAAATTCAGGTTAGTAAAACAACTAAATAATGTCATTTATTTTATCACTACAAGTGTCTTCAAACACTGGGCAGAGTGCTGCTATGTCTTCAGTCTACTTTTTCTGCATGAGGCTTCTGTTTTGAAATAGCAGCATCTTTCATTGGTAGAAGCCGTTTGTTTGTAGTTGGTTCTTTCAGTCTTTACCAACGCAAAACTCCCACTGAAAATCTTCACACCAGCCTCTTAGTTTTGAATGACAGGTAAAATCAGATCTGGTTTTCATAATGTTATATATAAGCCCTTTAAAGATGGGTAAAAATGGATTTAGTAAAATCTAATTAAGGGTTTCTGCATTTAAATGTCTTGTAAATAAAAGCTAGTTAATGCCTGCGACACCGTATCTAATGCCATCTGACTTAAAGTTCTAGAAATGTCTTTTCACACACATATAAAGAGAATAATTTGCCCTATTTCTACTCTATATGTATAGTACTCTAATATTGCAAGCAACTAAAAAAAAATAATCAGCAGAACTTAGAAAAGGGGAGGCGGATTTTATTAATTCAGCAAAAGAAATATCCACCCGGAAGAGAATCCCAGAGCCGGTCTGTGCGTGCCCGTGATGCTTCCCAGCGCTTCACCAGGCTGACGCGTACAGAGCGTCGAGCACATCCTCACGGGTGATTCCCAACGCTCTCGCGCCCACCTCGGGGCACTCGCGTACAGGTGGTGGCTGCTGCCAGACAAATCCCGTGGCCCGTTCCTGGGGGTGATGTGGGTCCAGAAGAGACGGTGCTCTGGAGCAGACGGGCTGTCCCGGCAGGCTGCAAATGGCTTGTAGCCTGTTGGACGCGAGGAGATTGTGGACTTTGCGTGTTCTGTGAGCTCTGTATTCTCTAAAGAACATTGCTCTTAATTGTTCTTAAAGAACACTCAAAGCTCTTTCTTAATTTTGCCTTATGGAGAGACCTTGCTGGATGTCAGCTAGGTGGCAGAGCTGGGTGCCGAGGGCAGCCTTATTTTGTGAGCTAGGAGTCAGAGCTTACTCAGCGGTCTGGAAATCAATGTGGCAGAACAAGTAAAACTTGAAAATTTTTGTTAATCTGTATATACTATTAATGTTAATGTGTATAAGTTGGAAGCTGTAAGTGTATAAATTTCATTTTGGGATAATGGAAAAATAGATCATAAAAATAAACAGGTAAACAATATTCTAATCCTTCAAAATAATAATTAAAATTAATTGCTCCGACTATCATCTGTCTAGAAAATTGATCGATCAATCATTATATATTTTACTGTTGCAGACTTCTGCTTCATATACCTACATCCGTTTTATGCTCACTTGTGTACAATCCCTTACTGCCTTGGAAGAGCCTTTCGGTATTTGCATCTTTATGGGATGGTAATTCACTAATGAAAGAGGTTCTCTAATCTTTGACTGTGGTTGAGCAGTTTCCTCTTTTCAGGGAGGGAGAGAGAGTAGAATAGTGCCATTTCAAACTGGCATTGATAGGTGCTTCCAGAAAGGGATACCGTGAATGTAATTTATTTGACTGTACTATAACCGCTGCCTTTGGTACTGTAATAGTGACAGGTAATAGGGCGGAGAGTGAAGGGAGGCTGTTCGAACTATTAAGAGAATAAATCAGTAGGCTATACAGTCAGTAAGGGTACAGTGCATGATCTGGCTGGGTTCTGGCTAAGGTCGGGGAAAAGCAATTACCCAGCAATATCTATGTATTAACGTCAGGAATTTGGGTGAGGAAATCAAACCTGAGTAGCTGATGTACTTAAAGGGCTGCAGGGGACCTCTGGCATCCTGAGATGGACTGGTGCCGTCCTGGGCACCCTCTTGTAAAATCCTCTCGGAAGAGTAAATAAAGAAAAGGACACACCATAACCAAACAGAAGGATGATGACAGTCCAAAGAAAAGTATTTATCCACATCACTGCTTACAGACAAATTTATGATGCAAAAAGAAAGACATTTGTAACTGTTGATGCAATGAAGTTTTGAAACAACTTTCCTGTTGGAATTGTGGAAGGAAGATAAAGCTTGGTGGTTTTCTGGAAGGGATTATTATGGAATGGTTTCCTGCTGCAGGAGGGGTCACAATAGGAATATGAAGCCCAACCTGGTGCGGTGGAGGAAAAAACCCTAAAAGAAATACATTTGAAATGTCATTTTTATGCTTTTTTTTTTTCAATTTGGTACTACATTTTCTCATTTAAAGTCTCTTCAAAGTTTGAACTGCTCATAGTTATGCACATAATTGACTAAGGCTCTCGAGTATCTAGAGAGGCACCTATTCAGCACAGTTTCTGGATTATGGTCTCTTTAGATAAAAATCTTCAGGAAAAAAAAATGCGCTTTATAATGAAATAGTCTGAAGCTGGTGATAGAGTGGGACTACATTACACTTCTGCAACACTTTGCGTTCAGCCTTTTTGAGCTTGCCAGATTGCGGCAGAGGGAAGTTCGGGAGGCTTGTTTAAAGTCATTCTATCACAGGCAGAAGTCAAACTGGGAACCTGTAAATCCCCCTTTCTTCTGTTTATACGGAGTAATCTTTCCTGAAACAGCCACGCATAACCTACAAAAGCAACTGGAGGTTCATTCCCAGTTTAGCCTGTGGGCAGCACTCCTGGATTCTCGCTCGTGTTGCAGTGAGTACTCCGAGTCCGTGTTGCAGTGCATCCATCTCCAACGCCACAGGGAAAACTACGTGTTTGTTTTAAGCTTAATACTTTTCTTAAATTAAGGCCTTTACCTGACTGTGGATGGGTCTGTGGCTCCTGCACTGGTGATGCTGTTTGACTGCGGTGCGGAGGACGGGGACCCACTTGGGAGAAAATAACGACATTTCCCGTTGCCGTGGTCTCCCGCTGCGGCGCGCCTGCCTGGGTGGGCTGAAGGAGTTTATTGAAGGTGAACACAAACGGGGCCAAGATATTGTTAATTTTGAAGTGACAGACATTCCTCCCTTGACGTTTTTTCCTTTAAGAAATATGATATAAGGAACTGTGGGTGCTCTCAGCTGTTAAGAAATGGCTGGTCATTAAACCAAGAAATTCTAATTTTGGTAGATTTTATGAGGTTAAGTACATATAAACTAGTCATTAGTGTGTGGAATGCACTGATTGAAGCTACTCTTTTCTAGCATGGCATGCTTTTTTGTGTGTGTGTGTTACATCTTAATCCTGCAAAGAGCCAGTCTGACTCTCCTTGTTGATGGTCATTAAACAGGAGGCAGCACCACCTCCTTCAGGTTTGAGCTAGTTTGGGGTGTAATACCTGTTAAGACCCTGGTATATTTTGATTTTTTTTTTTTTTTTTTCCTCTAAAATATTTTCTGCATTCATTTCTAGTAAGGTGATTTTGAGCCATCACCCTGGATTGACATCTCCCATCAGAAACATGAAGTTGTCTCTAATGCAGCTTCCCCTTACATTTTGCGGGAACAGACTTGTGATGCGCTTCAGTTTGGGCGGTTTTCTTTTCTTCAGTGCCGCAGAGGTGTTGAGTGAAGCACTGTTTCTGTTTGAGCATGGGTTACTCCTTCTCCGTGTGAATTGTCCCCAGATAGTTGGGTTTATGCCTTCCAATTATCAATTCCATTTTTCTTTCCTAATTTATGTAATTTTCTTGAACTATGAATATTTTCCATTAAGTAATGGATGCATCAAAAGTTTTCAATCATGTCTCTTTATTTTTAATGTAACATTATTTAAAGAGAGTCACGCTCAATTAATTGTGGGCTGATACTCCTGCAATTTGATTATGATGTTCTTAATTCAAAGGATTTCTGGGATGTATTTGCAGATTATTTAATTTTAAATTGTAAGGTTTTTCTACCATATATATATGTGTTTGTATTTAAAAAAATGCTATGCGGTTAAAGAAAATAAAGAAATATTAATTTTACACACCTCAGTGCCACATGATGGCACTCATCTGTTCCTGTTCATCTTAATTATCTTTAGAAAAACATTTGCTTTCCACTGAAAATGTTCTGTTTGGAATAAGGATGTTATATGATATAAAAACAGCCCCCCCCTCCACCACTTCCCCATCATGCAGTTTGTGGTTTTGGTGTTTTGTTGTTCCCTGCCCTGACAAAAGGAAGCTATTATACCTTTTTAGAGAAATATGGGGAAAAGCATTTGGGTTTTGTTGTTTTTCTTTTTTTTCTTTTTTTTTTTGTAACAAATAACGATCTTTTTATGGCTGCTCAGAGTATTTGAGATAATATTGTGCTACCAGAAGTAATTTTGTAGTGAGAAATCTGTCCAGGCTCCTTTGCGTGTTGATAACCATTTAGCAGCAGCTGATGTTTGAGGCACTGTCAGACGTGATGTCAGCAATGTGGTGCCCCCAAACACGAGTCTTTCAGACAGTGTAAACAAGAGGGTCAGGCTGTAAATTGAGCCTGATAATAGAGGCAGTTAATTCTTTTCCTTCGATTTCTTTTTCATCTCGCTTTTAGTTCTCATTTCTGCTGGCATTTATGATTGCACGGTTTGCTCTTTCTCAACCTTTCTGGCGTATCGTACTATCTGCTTTCGCAGCTTCGTATTCTGAATTTTTAACCCTTGTAGAAAGTACACGCGCTGTTTTACCTTCACCTCGTTAGACATCGATGGATTAGCCGTAGCTCTAAGAATACATAAGCTTTAGCTGTGTTAACTTGTATTTTAAAAATGGTGCTTACTCTTTGAAAAGAAGCTTATATCTGAGAGGAATAGTGTTTTAAAAACTCCTGAGCTATGTAAGTGAAACCGGTAACAGCCCAGTCCTTTGAAATATAATATAGTCATGACAGAGTAGTTCTAATTTAAACTAGCTCACCAAATTCAGCACAGACCTTGATCCTACACCAATACTGAATTTGTACTAATTTGAAGTTGTGGCAGTCAAAAAGCTGTTCAGAGAGAAGGTGGTATTATGGATGCTGTGATCAGAAAAAAAAAAAAAAAAGTTGATTATGTAATTTCAAGTTGACTGACGCTTAATTTACATTAATCCAATGGCTTTCAAGCATTCCAGTGTTTCTCTTACGTCGATGTGTCAAAGAGTTGCAGAAACAAACTGGTCACGCACCCAAAAAGCCAACTGAAATAAATACTTCATTTGACAGGATGCGTTGCTGTAGTAACAGTACGCATCACTGACGGAATACGTGAAGTTCACGCGGGAAGATCTTTAGTTTCCGTTTTCCCCTTCAAACCAAACTAATAGTAAACAGTTTAGTGGTTGGTTGTTTTTCTCCTGAAGCTTTAAAATTATATTGAAGGACCAGAGCTGAGATTAATCTAACCTAACCTCAGGTGTCCAGTCCACGAGGGCTGCCCAGACCCCTCCTGCCCTGGATAGAGGCACTGGCAGCAGCGGAGGGCAGTTCATCTTATCTGCCTCAGCCGCTGGATGGTGCGGCCCAAGTGCCTTCATCTGACCCAGCCCCCGTTGAGCTGTCCTCCTCCGTCCGTGTCACTGCGCTAGGACCAGTCCCTTTGGCCAGCTGGTAAATCTGGCTTCAGGGGTGGCACTGAAGGCACCGACAGATGTGTTTCATCACATCTTCGGTGAAATGTCTCGTAAAATTTTACACAGGAGAGTTCAATGTGTTTACTGGAATTAAGCATGCAGGACCGGGTTACTGGGACTTCACTGTGTGTGGCCTTCCCTGGTTCTCCCCGCGGCTGGGCTGGGCTGGAGGTGTGCTCCCTGCAGTCTGGGTGATGGCCACGCAAGGGGATTGCGCACAGTCTTTGCCCTGGATGCCAATAACCGCTGAAACCACGTGCTGAGCTGCTGGTCTGGCTTGTACAAGAGGGGAATAAAACTTCCGAGGAAATCATACACTAAATTAACACACCTGAACCTCTTGCTAATCTGTCTCTGAGGTCACACTTGGAAGGGGAGATCTAGACAAAAAGACTCATTTCTTGTGTTTCTGGACTCCTTGAAGTGAAAATAAAATTATGTTTATATCTGCGTATTCAGGATTTCTTTTACTGTTCCTGCTGCTCACATTCATTTGGAACACATCACATGTCCAAGTACTGGACACTGCTAATCCTATTCTAGTGTTTATCCTTCTTTGATGGAAGTTTTATTATTGCATTTTGAATGTCGTTGAGAAAGGCAGCTTATGATTTGCGTAGTCCCCCAGAGGGAAACCTTAGTGTTATCTTGTTTAAACAATGCTCATCGTTTGAATTGATAATGTGTTCGTCACTTATACGGGGTAAATCCTCCAGACGCTGTATCGTCGCTATTGTAATTGGGGCTGGGGACTCACCAAAGCGCCCTCTGTTGCGATGCTCTGTTTCTGGCCCCTCGATGCTCTGTTGCTAAAAGAATGAGATATAATTGCAAGATCTCCATTCCTTGGGGACAAAATAAACGTGAGGCCGGAGGGTGGTGTTTGCTCTCATTCCAGCTGTCCGCAGCCTCCAAGCTTGATTTTACATTTTAATTATGACATTCTTCTCGGAGCCCTTGGTTTTCTTGAACTGAGGGGACCTTTCTGAATAGGGCTTTGATGGAAGATACCCGCTTTATTTGCTTTGCGGTTTGTGTGTTTGTTTTCCTTTAGGAAGGGAGTGACTGGGCAGCAGAGGGGAAGATTGTCTTTGCTTTCCCCGGTTGTGCCGGGGGGAGAAGGAGCAGGCTGAGCCCCGGGAGCACCTTCCCTGGGGAGGGCGAGGGGCTCTGCGGGGACGGCTGATGCCAGGAGGTGGCCGGGAGGGGTAGGGTGCTGCTTGTCCTCTCCGGCGAAGGAAAGAGGCTTTTTCTGGAGCATTGGAGCAGCTGAGGGGAGGCTGTGGCAACCTCCAAGGCTGGTGGAAGGAGCCCGCTCCCCAAGGGTGCGTGGACATGTTTATAGCCTCCTTCTAATTTCGGTCTCTTGGCCAGTGCATCCGAGTTCTGACTACTGGCAGTTGTTCTTTGTTTTAGGTCACTTAAAAGAAAGTTTTAAAGATTAAAACAGCACCCCGCACAGTTTTCCAAGGAATTACTGCAGCCGAGGCAGCGGCTGCTCGTGCAGAGCTGGGGGCTGGGGGGGAGACGGGGCTTGGGGACAGCCCTGGGGTCCCCCCTGCCCTTTGTGGCTGTGCCTCTGGATTTCTGAGGCAGAATTGTGAGTGGCTTTTTTTGATTATGTCTGTTACTAGTTGCCTTTCTTAATATAGCTTTTCTTCCCTTTTCTCTAATGTACTGAAAAGCTTTTATTTTTTTTGTTACAATCTAAGTTCCTTTTTTTCCCCCAGTGAGCCAAATTCACACCTAATGTTCTGCTGCCTTTGTCTGCAAACCAATTCAGTCTGTTCTGAAAGTTATGGAGTATTTGTGCTGTAGGAAAGAGATGTACTAATTGGGGGGTTTGGCTGGGTGTTGAAGCTACAAACATCATGCGGAAGATGAACGCAGAGCAGCTTGCGCTGCAGACCACACTGGATGTTCTCATCACTTACACAGGAGCTTTAGAAAAAGATGGGGAAAAAATGGCAGACTAAAGCTTTGTGTTTCTCCTTTGCGAACTTTGTATTGACTGGTGTTCTCCAGATGTGCACTGAGAAAAGGAGGGGGGAACCTGAGGTCTCCATGTCCTCCGCTCATCTCAGTAGCAAAGAGAGGGTTGTTTGGGAAGGGGAGGCTGAGAGGCAGCGAGGCCATTCCTAAAGTGAGGAGGGTTTTCTTTTTTTTGTATATGTGTGTGTGGAGTCCTTACTCTATTTGCAATTTGTGACAAGATTAACTGTCGATTTTGCTCCCTCCTGGTTATGAATCAGGTAAAAGAGGGTGAACTTGAAGAACTAATGCTCTCCTGGTTTGTGCTTGGTGGATTAGTGTTGGTGTCCAGAGAACAAGCTCTACCCAAAGTGTGGTTTATTGTTTTTTGGTTTGTTGTGAGTTTTTTTGTTTTGTTTTGTTTTGTTTTTTACAAATAACTGGTCGCCCCCAAAATAATTAAACCAATGAGTCTATTCTTTGTGTGTGAGTCTTGGATGGAATAATTAGGTTTTTTTTTTCTTTCTGAAAGCACTTACATATTGATCTGTGCTGTGAGACTGCAAATACCATTCCCTAGCTGAAAGGGTTCTGCACCACTGAAAAATGTTTCTGTTTCTCCTGTCACTTCCTTGGAAAAGGAGAGGCTAAAAGAGGCTGGCTGTAAGGTCCCAGGATGAGGATGAAACAGGGAAAGGTGTCCTGTGATATTTTGCTATAGCACAGTGGTATATGGACATAGATGGGGTAAGGCATGTAGGTGCTGTAATTTATTACAAGAGCTGGCATAGTTGGACAAAATTAGAGAGGCTCTAGAGGAGACAAGAATTGCAGTAGAACAGCTCTTAAAGAGCTAAGGAAGAAAGATAACAGGTATCTGCTATCTGCACGTGTTGCTTTTCATATAATGAGTCATTAGGATGTAGGTGTGCTGTTTTGTTGTTGGTTTTTAACTGTTCTTTCTGTATAACACCTGCCAGCACATATTAAAATAGAAATTCTTAAAATAAAAATCTCTTGCAGGAGGGTAAGGTGGATGCTTTCAGAAAAGACCAGAACGCTGTAAAAGGGATCAGCAAACTTCGGTATCTAGAACGGTGTCCAATCTAGAGGAGAACTTCCAAGGGAGAAGTTGTTGTTGGGTTTGTGCGGGGTTTTTTGTCTGTTTAGCTGTTCAACTGTTGTATAGGAAGCCTTAAGGCTTCCTTTCTGTTGAAACCTGTTAGTGAAATTTAAGACTGAATTACTTTTGTCCCTTTAACGAGCATTACAGAGTTTTGGCGATTTCTTTCCCTCGCAGTTCTTACTGGGAACCCTTCCAAGCTTCTGCCTCTGGGTTTTGTGGTTGTCAGAATTAAATGTATTCATATTTCATGCTGGAGATGTGCTAAACTACACAATGAGTCTGAGAGCAAGGATCAAAATACTCAGTTGGTGGCAAGGATAAAATGATGTTTTGCATGATAAATTTTATAACCAGAGCAGAAAAGTCTCATTTGGTTTCAGATTTGTGGTGTCTTGCTACATGAAATACCCTAAACTCCTGGCAAGACGTTCTATGGGTGGTAATTTTAATAAAACGATTTTTTTCACGTGTGCGTGGTTATGCTGTGTAGCAGTGTGTGAATCCTAGCCAATATATACTGAAATTGATATGTTTAGAGATGTATTTTTAAACACAATCTGTATGTTCATAAAAAATCATATTTAGTATTTTTTTCAATTAATAGATGCTAAATGACACTCAAAACAACGTATGTACATTTTTCCAGCTGGGATGAAATAAGGTTAAAGGGTCTCATTGTTAAAACTGCTAAATTCATTTCTTGTAGTGACTTGCTATGGGACCTCAGCTGCACTTCATGACTCATCAAACACTGACTTTCACGGTGTCATTAATGTTAAGGACCAGAGACAGTTTACGTGTCCTTGGGAAAGCAGAGTAACCTCCTGCCCCTGCTGCACATCTGCCGACGCTGTGGGGCAGCTGCTTGGGAGCAGCTCACCTTTGTCCTTTCCCACCAATATTGAGGTGCACAGGGCTGGGGGTTTGGTTGAAGCGTTCACTAGGTCACCACAACTTGTCTTTTTGGCAGCCAAAGCCCTAAATTATCCCTTACAGCTCAAGGAACAGCAAAAAGGTAACCTTTTCCAAGATGGATTTGTTTTGGAGCAGCAAACACCGAGGACAGGTTTCTGTGGCCACAAGATGGCAATCCCGGAGCAAACTTCCAACTGAGGCTGATCTCTGCGGGGTGCATCACGTAAATTAACACTGCACTCCCTGAACTGCAGAGATACCTATAAAATAAAACGGGTATAGCAGGTAGAGAAAGGTACTGGGCAATGGATATATGAAATGTACGTAGGCTTGTTTAAATGATTTCGCTAAAACCCACAAACGTGTGGTGCAGTATGTAAATATACTGGTCACCAATTCAGGCAATTGCTGGGGTAACTTTTTCCAGTTTATCACTTTAGGACTGAGGCAAGTGGAAGGCAGCAGCATTATACTAATATACCACCATACTGTAGTTACCATAAAGCTGTTTAATAGCGGCCTTCTTATTTCAGCTCTTTTTCTAGAAACTGCACAAATTGTCTGGTTACTTTCATACTTCAGTCCTGAGGGGAAAAAATTGCTGTAAGAATCGATTCGGAATGTTTCCCGTTAAACTATTTTCACGGGTCAGAGGCATGACGTGAAATATTTCTGCAGAGAAAATAACAAGTTGTGTAGTACGTCACTGCTATAGGCTCCATTTTCACATGCTGCAAAATAGCTCCTCTCCTTTCTCCCCATTTTTCTTGCTGTGTGAATGGATATGGAAGTGTTATCAAAGTTGGCTGTGGTGCTGTGTGCTGATTTTGATGAAACTATTACAGAAACAACAGTTAGTGTTAGCCTCTTCTGTAGGGATTTGAGCGGAGAGCCCACACAGTGTGATCACTGCATTAAAACACCTCTCTCTCCACCTGAGTCTGCTTCTCTTAATCTGCCAAGGTCAGGCATCACTTCGTGTGGCTCAGAAATGAAGTTAAGGATACGTTACGGAGGACAATATCCTCTGAAGCAGAGGCGTGCTGCTTCTGAGTGGGCAGCCTTTCTGGAGAGCTTGGTTGGAAATCCTGCTTGCAGCCAGCAGGCTTCATGCGTGTACGGACTCTCTTGGCTGCCCGTGCTTGTGCCCATCTGTTTGGATGGCGCTGTGCCTGCCCACAGGCTTGGTGCCCCTCTAGAGATGGGATTTGGTCTTTCATAAGCACCTTCTCATGTAATTCCATTCCACTTGCAGAAGAAGACACTTGCGTCCCTGAAATGGGGATGAACTCTGTATCTGATGCTCAGCGGTCGCCTTGTGTTGTAACCTACTAGAAGAAACGGTTGCAAAAGAAGTCTGGGAAAGCACAGGGACAATGGGTTGTACTTTCCCCCGTTGTGTCTTCAGGGAAGTTAATGGTATGAGAAACTAACTTCAGTAGATTGGGTACCAGATTACCTTCCAGGAGTAGGGATCCCTGGGAGCCCTGCCATTTAGCAGCATAGCTTGTTGCTGCCTTATCCTGACAAGCGGGGGGTGTTTATTAGGTGGCTTTTTAAACTTGGAAATAGCCTGAGTTACCTGTGACACTGTTAAAATACGAAGAACCTAATAAGATATCTAGTCTGTTTTTGTCTGATGTAAGCTGACGTGGTAGGATGGTGAGGACACGACCGAGAGCGTACAAGTGAGCTGGTGCTGGGCCAGGCACACGCCAGGCAGCTCTGCTTTACTCGGGAATCAAAGCAGGGAGTGAGGGGTCTCTGTCTGCTCTCAAGCACCGTGTTTGTAAATATCATCATCTTGTGCGTCTGGGAAAACAATTAATTACAGAAATAAACAGCAGCGGGAGGAAGTCCAACTTGTTTCTCTGGTATTTCCGTTGGCTTTGAGCTTGTGCTGTGGTGGAACACCACACTGAGACTTTCTAACACCTCTCCTTTAACTGCTGTCATGGCATTGTTATTTCTGGGGTGATTAATTTGCACAAGTTTTAACTTGTACCAGACGGAAATCAGAAAGAATGACATTTTCTGGTTATATGTGGAGCCTGTGTGATATTGGTAGGCTAAATATACACGCATTTTAATCAATAACTGGAAAAAACAATCTATTAATGTGCTTGCTGGCTTTTTATTCCCCGTGTGGGTCTTCTCCTTTCAGGCAATTTCACCCTCTCCTCTCTGCAGCCAGAAACTTGCAGTGCTGACTTCTGCTTTCCTTTCCTAGACCCATCAGTTGGATGTTCTGGTCCACAGGCACGTGGAGAGTGGCCAGAAAGTCAGTGTAGTGAAGTTAGTGGAGTAGGGAGGCAGAGGTGGCCTTGTGGCAAGGCAGGAGTGTAATGAAGAGAGTTAGAGGGAGAAACCAGAACTTAAGAGGTAGGAGGATGGGGTGGGATGGCAAAGAAGCACCTATGGACACTAGGGAAAAGCTGAATCTAACAATAAATTAGTAATGTACAACGAACATTAGCAGCCCAGATAAGTAGCAGTTCTAAAAATTGTTTTATTTTTTTTTTCCCCTCAGTAAATAAACTCTGAACTCTGCAAAGCCTAAATATGAACAGTAATAGTGTTGCTATCTCCATCCTATTTATAGATGTTGCAAGTTTAACTGGTCTTGAAGAATAAGAGTCAAGATGTAGCAGACATGAAGTTCTTGAAAGAAACAACTTTCTCTTGGTTGGAATATGGCAGGTATGAAAAGATTAGTTTTTAAAGAACTAGACTTTTGTTTTATTGCTTTGATTAAAGGAATTACAGGAATAAGGTATTGCATTAAGTCCTCTCAATTTTGTGGGATCCAAATTGTAACCAGGCTAGGCAAAGTGAAAAGCTCAGATTAAAGCTGAATGCAGAGTGCTCTTTATCTGTATCTTTCACCATAGCTGCTACCCAGAGCACATCTCTATTTTGTTTCCTTTTTGACATTGAATGTAATATGGCTTATGCTCCCTAATAGAGCTGGCACAGTTTCAGGCTGATATGGCTGTCCTGGCAGTGTCAGGTCTATCTTGAGCCATCAAGGCACAGTTGTTCGTTACATACTCGTTTTTATCATCTCCTGCTTTATTCAGTTGGAAGCTTACAGCAGAGGTTAAAAACATCATCTGCACTGGGACTCCTCTCCAGCTGCTAAGGGCTGATTTTATCCCTGACCCTTTAAGATACTAGAGCCAGCCTGCTTCATCTGTCACTGGCTTGAAAGGACGCCTGGTCCCTAGGCGTTATTCCTGGTTTTCGATCCTGTGAACTTGAAATCCATTTGATCTCCCATTAATAAAGGTTCTACCAGATGCACAGAAAGAACAGGGACCTGTTGACACCAGCAAAAGATCTGACCTCTGCTGGGCTGTCAGATCTTCCCCCTCCCCCCCCATCATGACATCAGTGATTTGAAAATAATCTGCAGCTTTGTAGAGAAGCAATGTACTGGTGAGTGTTTTCAATAACAAAGAGGGTTGCGTATTAGCTCTGTTGGGTTGGCTTTTTAAAGGGCTATACTGTGAGCATTTTTTATGTAGCTGCTCACAGTTAGCAGTATTCTGTGTGTACTTTTTTGGGCCAAAGCTGTACTTATTTCTATAATAAATTCCCTGTTTGAAGTTGATGGGAAGAGAGGCCTGAGGCTCATGCGGTAGAGCAAGCTTAGACATTACAATAAGAACGGCAATAAATGTAGCCATAAAAGGGATTTTAAATCAGCAGTCACATTTTTTTTTTCTGTCCTGAAAACATTTTAAGTGTTTCCTCAGTCTTCTGCCAGTACTGCTGTTTAGGTGCAGTTAAGGACTTTACCTCTTCTGCAGCTTGTCCATTTAAAATCTTAAATTTTGTCTGAGCGGTCTGTTGGAGCTTGTTGTTTCACCCTAAGGATTTCTATTTGCAATAGCAGTTGGAGTTCTCTTCTCTTTATAATAGGAAAATTGGCCCAAATCATCTGAGGTTGCTTGAGAAACTGCGCCTGTTTTTCTGCATTAGCTTAAGTATCTTCTCTTGTTGTCCATCGCACAATCTAGTTTCATGGGAGGCAAAGACAAGCACAACTTCACGAATTTCATGTGCGTTGTACTCACTGGAGCCAATGCTATACAGCTGTGCATCATTGTTAGAAATGCAAGTATGCTTTGAAGTATTATTTAGTGTCAAGAATAGAGTTTTTCTCTGAAGTTAAATAAGATACAAATCTCCACTGAAAGGCAGTGGAGTCTTTCTATAGTGGATAACCTTGGAGAAGAACTGGTCTCCTCCCAAACTCTTACTCTCCAGAAGATGACCCCCAGCAGTGCATGGACACCCCCTTGTGTCCCATGCTCTGGACCACACTTGCCAAGTGGTTTTCATTTGTATGTAGAGTGAAGCTGAGGAAAAATGGAGCTTTCTGCAGAAGACATTAGCCCTTCTGTGTGTGAAACTGATCCCCCAGAAGACTGCAAAATGGAGCTTTTCAGCCAATTTGCTGAAGTCTGGCAACCTGGCAATGCTGCCTGTGCCCGCCTCTTCCCTTGTGGACTTGCAATTGCTTCATTGGTCAAAAAGCTCCACCTTCAGCAGCTGCAGAAGTAGCTTCTAAATTTTTCCAAAATAATCTTTCTCGGAATATGTATAAAGAGTGTACATCCCTTAAGCAATAGGTGTTAAAAGTCCAAAAGAGAAAGCTATTGCATTGGCTTCCAGTGCTTGGACTCTTTCCCCAGGCATCCAGGAGGAATGCATAATCACTTGGCTATAAATACTGAAGCCCGTGTTATGAAGGTATGGAGCCTGTTCAGAAGCTGATACGCCAGCTTTGCTGAGGGACAAATGCAAACTGGGGATGGGTTAAGCTGTGTTGGCAGCCTGTTCCGGGCTAGAGGCGCTTGCTCGTGGGTGGAACTGTAGCCCTTCACTGTAGGAACGTTGTCTATGTGTATCAGCTGCCATCTTGCTCACTGCCCTTCTTTTTTGTACGAATGCTATTTGATGTTTGGACACTTAAAGTTAAGGAAGAGTGTGCTGTGTTGCCTGCCGCATGGAACTTCCCCAGCATAATGTGAGGGGGGAGGCGTGCCTCTCGAGGGTATGTTTCTTGGCTATGCTTAGGTGGAGTCAAAGCAAGTTAGCTGTAGGGAATGGCAGCTGGAAAGCAGTTTCAGCCCAGATGACGAGGGCGTAGGACAGGACATAGTTCATCCTCAAAGCAACAAACAGCGTCCCATAAAACCCCTGCTCGTGTCAGGCAAAGAGAGAGAACCCAGAAAGTCAGCATGATTGATACCAGATTGACTCTTTCAATGACTTGCAAATGAGGCAGGTCGGAGGCAAGGCTGACTCTACCGACTGACCTGCAAGATCATTTGCGTATGCAAACAAGGGCTGGGTACAGCACTGCGGTAAGCTGATGAAATCTCTAGCGTGCCAAAGCAGTTACGCTGAGGTCAAGTATTTTGTTTGTAGCTCGGAATGCTTTTGTCTGCATAAATGCAATTACAGAAGATTTAAATTTCTTGCCCCTGTTCACTAGTAAGGAAGATGGTCATAAAAAGTGTCCAGGCAAACGGGATCTAGTGTCCTCCTTAACCCCTCAACCACACTTCTTCCTCATCCTACCCAATAAAAAATATCTTAAGAGCATTTTCAACTCTGAAGTCTTAAAATTAGGAAAGAGGATATCACAAACAGTCTCAGTTTAAATAATATTGCGCTGCACTGTAGCAACTTTATGAATTAAGTGAGAATTAGTTTGTATGATACTGATGAGTACAGACTTTGCTTTTTGGTAATATGTTGCTTACGTTTGCAATTTTCTAAGACTTTAAAACTCTCTTTACTGAAACAAAGGTCTTTTCCTCACGTTATAGTACATATTATCTGTTTCACTTACTTTCTGTGCTAGAGGATAATGACTTTGATCTTAGAGTCAATAAATCGCAGGGAGGATCCTCAGGTACCGGAGCTGAAATGCTGAAATCTCCTGATAGGAGTACAATTTTTTTTTTTTTTTTACATCAGTATTTATAACTCTAAAATTGACGACAATTATGTTGTGTGAAATACTAGTTATGTGTGTCTGGACAGCTCAACCAAATCTTAGACTCCAGAAAGCACCTCTGTATGTTTTGTAACAATATATAACAGCCTTTAGCTTGTGGTCTAGCTCTCTCTAGGTGTTGGGGTACCTCTTCAGACCAGAGATGTTTTACTGCCTCAGCATAAGCTGTAGCCAGTACTTGAGTTCAGAGGAGGATTTTCTAATTGTTTTTGCTTCATGTAAAAATCCAAATGTCTCATAAAATAAAATTAATTTTAAGGGCTGATTGGACAGTCTAATTAAATGGTTTCTTTGCTGTGTTTTTATTCTCCGAGTAAAATCTTTTCCAGTGGACTTGGCAATCTAAACTGAGTCAGTGCATCAGGTTATATTGTCCCTAGGATGTCAGTCTGCGTAGGTATGGCTTGGAAGTGAGCTCTTGTGATTGTGGCAGATTTGTGAGTCCTTCTAGTAAAGACTGAGTTCAGTTTGAGAAGCGTGGTTTCCTCGAGTGTTATCTAGCATATGGTAAATGGAGGTTATCTTAATCTGGATGGTGGGTACGTGAAACTGTCTGTCAGACTTGCCCTGCGACCATGAATGGAAGTAAATGGGGCCTGTTTTTTTTTTTTTCCTTTGTACCTAGGCTTTGCTGTAATATTGTAGATTTGGAGTGTTCCTGTTGGTTTCCGGAAGGAAAATCAATGCAATATCTCAACAACTGTGACTGAAAACTTTAATATTACTAAATATTAATATATATTACTAAATCACAACTTCTTCCTCCAGCAATTCAAAATTTAGTTATGCTGACATGATGAAACTAAGTGGTCTGCATTATTGCAGCAATGTCAGATAACATGTGTGGAGTGTAGATGATGCTTTGGAGACTAATGGCATAACGTGTACAGAAAGATATGGAAGAGGAATGGAAGGTCAGCCTGGATATCATGAACAGGATTCATTTACAGCGAATGAAGCCTTCAGCGCAGCTCTCATGAAATGTGAAAAATTGTGAAGCTTCAGCAGATTCTGTTTTAAAATCTGAGTAATGTTAGTTGACAATTACATTGTTGTAGGCAATTTAGTACTGGTCACTTCTGCCACGCAGGTGCCGGTCTAACCCTTTTCTATTATGAGTGCGTATCAGTCAGGGTTACACATCTTCATAATATTTCCTCCTGTCACCAATGACCTTATTTGAAGCAGTGCTTGATTTAGGATTTGAACCTTTTGCAGTAATTCCTTCTAGTACCAGCATATACCACAATTTGAACAAAATTAATATGACTTTAGGCTATGGTCATAAAATAAATCCATGTGGTTTTTTTCCTGGCTAAAGAAGCAGCCTTGTTGTAATTTCTTTCTTTTCTTCTTTTTTTTTCCCCCCCTTCCTTTTAACAAACGTGGTTAAACCAGATGATGCCAAAACTGAAGAATGTATTTAGATAGCTTTACCTATTCCTGTACTACCTGGGGGAACCATCTCAGTGGTATTAAAAGAATTATTGTTTTATTTAAAGAGTCAAGGTTGAAGCAGCAAATGTCAAATAATCTCCAAAAGCTGTACATCAGCTGCTAAACTGATGAGCTCTGCTAGCGAAAGGGATTTAAAATGACAACCAGTGACAGTAAATATTATGTGGGATCTAGTGGGATCCCTACTGCAGTAAAATGGATATTGATGCTTCTGGTTGAAAGCTGTAAATTTTAATGCTGCATCTTTTCTTGGTCTTTTTATAACTGTTTTCTTGCATCTTTTTATAACTGTTTATTTCAAAATAATAGTCAAAATAATAGTTAGAGAAAGCATACAACTGAGTAAACAAGTGATACAAGTTCTAATTAAGACATCAGTGTCAGCAGATCACAGATGATTGTCTTGTAGAAGCACTGGGCTGGGTAGACTCAAACTCTGATTTGCTCGTATTTTTTTTCCTGTGACCTTGAACATGTCATTTAAACTAGTGGTGCATTACCTGGTCTTCTGCACGATGGGGATAACGCTTCCTTTTCTTGAAGAAATGAGTGTTAACATTCTATCTGTCAGTACCTAGGAAACACTATTGCTATTTTTATACTGATAGCAGGTAGCCAGCTCCGGACTTGGTGCAATAACTCAACTTTAAAAAAAGGCAGCAGGCGGTCACAGAAATGAACTTAACCGAACAGAGGGGAAGGAGTCTGGGACTGCATTGCTTTACGTTCCCTGGCAGTTAAGCTGATTGCAGTGGTGGCAGTCTGGCAGCACTTGCTGTTTTTACTAAAATCTAAGCTCCTGGAACCATGGGAATCTCCGTTTTAAATAAAAGGGGAAGAAAAGTAATCTAATCTTCATGGCTTCGCTCATGGTTTATAAATGTGTGGAGTTGGCTATATTGAATTTGGTGTAGCAATGTGTTCTGCTCTTGTGAAAATGTATTAAACAATTTGCTTATCTCTTGCTAACTCTTCTGTGTTGTCATAGCATTGGGATTTTTTTTTAAATGTGCATGGGATTAAAGTTATTTTGGGACCCTAAACTGTGAATTCTTTCTTAAAAGCTGTCAGAAAAATGCAGGCAGCCTTTCTTTCTGTGCTGCCAGCTGAGAAGAAATGGGTTTTTTGATAGTTTTGATATTTTCATGGAAAACAGCCCCTTCCTGTTTTGATAATATTGGTTTTTCTCAGGGGTGTGGTGCTGGTAGAACAAGGATTTTAAATACCATCAGTTTGATCAGTCGAACCATATTTTCCCCCCCGTGGTGGATGTGTGCTGGGAGCAGAGGTTTTTTGCCTTTGCATGTCCCATGAGTTAGAGAGTAATTACTCTTTCCTTGTTGGCACAGATTTCCTAAGGTCTTTGACACACACAGTCAACTCTACCTCTCCCACTCCTAACCCTCAGCAACGTGGAAAAGAAGGAAGGAAAATAGCTCAGGAGCTATGACGCCTGTGATGGTGGGGGATGAGCCTACTCCAGGTCTGGTCTCCTTCAGACACTTGATTGGTGCAAATCTAGGACAGGCTGGTATCAGCACCAAGGGATGCTAGCAGGCTGGAAAATGCTGCCGAACTAGACTAGCTCATAATCCTCTCTATTGTTTTGTCAAGATGTAAGTCAAACTTCGTGGGGTCTGAGTACTCCTTGTTATTTCTGAGTTTTCCAGAAAATTCAAGTATTGTGTGTTGCTTTTTTTTTTTTTTCCTTAAAACAACCCCAAATATGCAACAGCATTAGACTGGACAGCACACCCCCCCTACACACCCTGACGATAACGTTTTAGGTGTTTGTGTCTTTATACAGGAATTTTTCGTTCTCTCTCACCAAACAGAAAATGATCTTGTAAGAAACAAACTGGTCAGCTACCTTTTTAGATTTAATGGTGGCTGAGTGTATCGGTCTGGCATTCTCTGGCTGATATTACTTTTTTTTTTGAGAGTGATTTTTTTTTTATTGAAGGCACGTCCAACCTACCGAATGTTTCCTTTACAAGAGTGAGTACACAAAACGAAAGTCGAGCTTGCAGTGTAAGTGGGTGATATCACTTCAAAAGGGTCACGGTATTTCTGCTCTAGCTGCTGCTTGATCAAGATTAGAACTGTGTCATCGTACATTGGGAGAAACTGCTGTTTTCACATTAGGCTTTCTTTTGCCAATTTAACAGTATTTTTCAAAGCTAAACTGCTACAGGAGGTCTCTTATACTTTTATATTTTTAGGCACCCATCGCAGTGGAATAGCACATTCAGAAGTTTGTCTTTTGCGTTCATAATCTTCTCTTCTGAAGAAGCTTATAAAATTTTGAAGCATGTTGATTTACATGATTTGATTTCCAACAAAGAAATAGAATTTGCTTGATTGAAAAAGTGTGCGTTGTGCAAGGCCTTGTCAAAGTTGCCTGCAATTATGTTGTGCCCAGTAAAGCACCAGAACTCTGTCAATACAAGACACCTGTGGTATGTTTTCAGCTGGGAAATTAGACACAAGTCCTGTGATGGGGACCTGTGGCTAATTTCTGTTGCTCTGCACCAAAAATTTACTGCTTCATTGCTGTGATCAGGCAAGTCACCACTATGAAGCCTGTCACAGTGTCTAGGTGGCTTTAGAGCTCTAAAAGCCTAAACCTGTGGGGTCAGATTCCTAACAGACATCAGGAATGACAGTAAATGCTGAGGGCTGTGATGCCATTAGACAAGTAATCGTATAGTTTGCAATTTCCTCTGAGTGCCATACTATGGGGATCTTGAAGTGCCTTAACTATTGTTTACCCCCTTCATAGTAAGGGTTGTGGAGTGGTATCATCCCCGTTATACAAGTAAGCGAGGCCCAAAGTGGTTAAGAGATTTGACCAGTGGTGCACAGCAAATCCACTGAGCCATGAAAATGATTCTCCAGTTCTTGATCCCATTTCTGCCCTCTAATCCAAAGACCACATTTGAGTTTGGGTTGCAAAAATAACTCCAGAAACCTGTAAGCACAGAGATCTGCAGCTCCCTTTGTGCTTGTTTGTGCTGCTGCTCAGTTCTGTAGAGAAGTGGATGGAAAAATATTTTTCTTATCTACAATAAAGGTGCATTTTATAAATGGAATTAATGTGGCTTCTTATTGTGACCATCTGTTAAAAAAATTTAAAGGGAGAACGGTGCATGAAATCTGAATCCAGTAAGCTTTTAATTGGGGATGGGGGGCTAACTTTCCCTGAATGAATACATATACTGGGAGAAGCAGTAAAACTCGCTCACCACATCTCAGAATCTTTCTCATTGTGGGTCTATTTGTTCTCCTTAATGAATCGTGGACGAGGCTGGTCAGATAACTTCTGTGTGAGCATGTTCTTCATCAGAAGCCTTTGCTGCCGAGCTTGAGGAGCATAGTTCCCCATCTTCCTTTTTGTATGCTGTGGCATTCCTGATTCTCCCTGCATTTCTCCCCCCCCCTCACCTCTTTTCTTTAACCAAAATGATTACCCAAAGCCACATTATTTTTATTTATATGTATATGTAGTATATATTATTTAAATATGCACATGTCAGCTGTAACCTATTTTTTAAAGCAGTTAGATACTATTAATAGTGGTGGTCTCAGCTTTTTTTCGTGCTGTGTTGCTAATGTCCCCCGAACACAACAAATATCAATATGAAAACTGAAAACTATCCAGCTGAGAATCGTCTGCATGACTTCACTCGTGAGAGGAATTTATCCTTCACAGTTTGGAAGAGTCTTAATGTGTCCAATTCTGTCAGTGCTGGGCTAACGATAAAGAAAAACTCTGTAAGAGCTGAACCTTCTGTGTTTGTAATTCATTTATTTAGTTGATTGGTTTTGATGAATACTGCAACAATTCTAAAGCCTTTTACTAGGCATAGATTTGAGCTTCTCTTAAGGGGTTGTTTTAGTGGCTACTGTTGTTTTGCTAAGCTTTTATAAAACATATCATCACGTAATAAAAATTGAGCATTTCATAAGCTTTTATAATACAGGGAAATGAGTTGGCTGGATTTCACCTAATGGTCTTTCATTAGAAGTCTGGAATAGAAACACAAAATTATTTCAAGGGTTCATATACATTAGTAAGCTCCTGGAAAGATGAGTAGTGTTACCACTTGAGCATTAAGATTACCTATTGCTATGGCCCTTGGGAATTTACTCTTAATTAAGTGGCTTTCTTGCTTTCCATTGCTTTCCGAAGGGAGCTTTCCCAGGGGTAGGGGTGACAGAGGGAACTGATCAGCAGTGTGACGGAAAGCTGCGCAAATTCTGTTTGTTCCACAAATCACGCATCTTTGCAAAGCGGAGGAAATGGTGTCCCTTTGAATGAGGAGAGGTAACTGGTAATGAAGCTGTGTGTATCCCAAAACCCAGTTCTCTTTTCTGTTCCAAGTTTATAGGCACGGATGCAAAATCCATCCATTTTACATTTGCAAATACTTAATTTTTTACTATAACATGGGCATGCAAAAAAATGAGGAAACCACACAGGTGTAGCTGAGCTCTGGGCAATCCCTGTATTAACAAGGCAGAAATACGGATGTTGTAACAGACATCGTGCTGCCCTAACCCTTCATGACAGAGTTCTGAAGTGTACACCTGGGGGTCACAAATAAAAATCATTGATCTATGTCTCTGTGGAGAAGGCATATAACGTTTTGAATAGACTTTTTTCTACTGTATGGTCAGCCCCTTCCACCTACTCCATACTGCTCTGTGGAGTTGTGTGTGTACCCCAGGGGCAGTGATTTTCATCGTCTCCGATTTGAAATCACACCCCCATTAACTTTTTTTTTTTCTTTAAAATCCTACCTACAAGCTCTTAGCTCACAATTCTTGGTATTAAGAAGATACTTTGAATTTAACTTTCTTGTCACCCTCTGCACCCCTCCCTTTATGGTTAGTATCAACAGCCTAGACACATCTGATCTGTGAACACTGCTACTTATGTGATTTTTGATTTTTTTTTTTTAAACTTCTTTCAATTCTTATACTGTCTGTTATGCACAAGATCTTACTGTATATTGACATAAGATATACCTTAATACAGAGAGTTGATTCATAGGAGGGTAAATGGTTTGGTTTTGTTTTGCTGGTCATTGGTTTTTGATCAAGAGTTTGATCTAAAATGAAACCAGAAAGGGTTTTTATACTCAAATCGAAGGGCAGGAAATAAAGGATGCTTAAAGAGAATGTAGCTCTGGAAATGTGTGCAAAGAACTTGTCTTCTGTATTCATAACCTGCAGTTGCCCTGAAGGGATTTATTAAAATTCAAAGCATGCTGATCTCAGACTGTTTGATTTCAAACATGAAATTGGGAACTGACTTTGATTTTATTTATATATAAAATGTATGCATATATGTGTATGTATATCTACATAGGCATCAAAATGCAGATTCGTCTATAAAGATGCACTCATTTACACTGCACCCAGTAGAATAACAGACTTGCATTGATACAGAATCATAACTGTGTAGAACAAACAAGGACCAACCAGTATTTTAATTTTGATTGTCTTCATAGTTTTTGAGTTTATGAAAAATACACAGATTATTTTCAGTAGATGTAATTGATTATGACTACTGGAGCTCTCCTGCTCCTGATAGCTGCAAATGTGCTGTGAATTGATGGAGCGTAGAAAGTTATCCCATTTCAGGTAAAAACGGGCTCAGGAGATATGTTGGCTAGAAATCCAGACTTCCAGACTTCAACATTTGTCAGTGGTGCTGATAAAGTAATGTCACCACCCATCTGTAAATCTAAGAGCCAGACTAGCTTCAAACCTTGAACGTAGTCTTCTATTACTTTTCTATACTAAATTCTTCCAAATGTGTTCAGACGTGTCACAGGAAGAGATTTAATCTGAATCCATTTCTACTACTAAATGCTATATTGAAAAAAAAAAAAAAAGGTGTTTAAAAGACCCTATGTATTGACCAAATCAGAAAATATAAAATAACATTGGTGATATTAATTCTACTTCTTGCTGTTGCAAAAGTTACCATGCTTGTTTAATAAATCCTGGTCACGTACTAAACACATTCTAAAAATTGTGGTTCCAATCTCAGTGAAAATGTGGTTGAAAAGAGCTGACAGTTAATTTAATTCATTTATATTTGGGTCTTAATGCATTTTAGTTTCACTCTTTTTGTTTTCCATTTGAAACTTACTGTGTTCAAGGATAGTGATGTTGCAGGAAAAAAGCTTTAATGGAATTATGCATTTAAAGAGGTGCTGCTAATGAAAAGTAAGGAAGACAAGTTGTCTTACATAAATTCATGAGGGCTTAACTAGCAAAGATTTTTGTTCACTTTTATTTATTACATATATCTTCCTGAGTGGGTTGGCTAGAAGTGGAGAATCTGTGGTATTTAAACTTTTCAGGGCATGGGAGAAGTTCATACCACGTCTCTTGTGGCAGAGGTGTGTAAAAACTCAACCAGAGTGAATCAAGAACTTCTTTATGCTCAGGCTAATGGCATTTCATGCTATACCTGATGTTAAAAATATAGCTGACTCTAAAGTCCTGACTCTGAACAAGAAACTGTGAAAGGGACTACAGTTTTCTAACTGTAGATTAAAAAGTATCTATAGTCAGAAAACAGAAGGGCAAAAATTTAGATGGCCTGGGTTGTGTGCATGTATTTTTGGATATATTATTTACCCCCCTTAAACATGACTGTTGCCAAAAAGATTTGGAAGGTATCCAGTTCTTCTGGTCCTAATCGAGCATCTGGTTTTGTTTTCTGCTCCTTTTAAATTAAACTTGGGAAGAATCTTTTTGAGATGGGGTTATACAGCCCCCTTTTATGATAATTGCAAAATATTAGTGAAAAGTACTTTGTGCCAGAGGGATCTGCTCTTTGCAATAGGCTGTACAGATCAAACAAGTTGTTATTAAAAACACATTCTGACTGATAATATCCTCCATCTGGGAGCAGTGATTGCAGATACAAAATTGGATTCACCAGGGGAGGTGGTTGTGCTGCTTGATGTTGAAATAGCCTTTGATAGAATAGGAAGAAGAGCTGTTTACTGCGGATAGAATTCCACGAATTTCTTGCATGAATCCTTTAAAACTCCACATTATATCCTGGGGGCAGTGGGTGATAACTGAGTATTTTCCAATATCATTTCACGTTGCAAAGGGGGGGGAGTTTAGATAAACATGTATTTCCCTTTCTTATCTCATTTCTTTTGTTTATTATTATCAAGTCCTGCCAGAGTAGGTTAGAACAACTACCAGATTAGTGACTCTTAAACAGATCTTTCTTTCTAGACAGAACCTGATTTTTTTTTCCTTAAGTGCTGAGTACTTAGAGCTATCAGCAGATGCTGAGCAAATCTTTGTGTGATTTATCCTTGTTTACTAAGGCCACAGAAAGATTTTGTAAAAGAGGATGAGAACTGAGGGTTTTAGCGTTCCTGTGCTCACACTGCTAGCCCTTAAACCATTATATTTTTCCACTGGGGACTATGTTGAATTGCCCTTATGTGTTTGCTTTGCATTTGAACGACAAACCTCATGGCTGGAAAGATTGAATACTTTGGTTTGTGTTCCTTTTGTGTTATTTTTATAACTTGCGCAGTTTTGGTGAAGTCAAACTTTTCCAGAGACAAAAGGTTAATGAAGCTTCCCCTGGGAGGGCTGAAATAGAGCCACCAAGCACAAGCATGTTGTCTGGATTAAATCCCTTTGCGTGTAGAACTTTATTTTGTCAGTGTTCAGCAGGTTTTTCTCTACACACTGTCATGGATAATAAACTTTTTGTACTTTGTGTAGAAACTGAGCCCGTCATCGTTCCCTAGTCCACATCATGATCGTATTATGATGGCAGATCATCTCCTCAAAGGCAAAGGACAGAGCAGCACTCCCGATTCCCCTGTAAAGACTTTTTGGATTTGTTCCAACCTTGCCTAGTTCCTGTTGAAGAGCAAGAGGATGAATAGCTGAAGACCTGACTAATGGTTACTGTTAAACTTCAGTCTCAGCATTTGGCACGCTGGACATAAACTATGGTGCAAGTGAACAAAAACAAAACTAATTTCTCAAACCTTGTACCGCAGCAGCATTAGTACCACAGTTTTGCCAAATCCTGCTGCAAATAGTTATCCAGGATGATAATCCTGTAACCTGCATATATGGCAATGATAGAAAATACATCCTATAGCAGATATTAACATTTCTACTAAAAAGTGCTCAGATATAACTGTAATAAACTCTTTGTTAAAAACAAAACTTCACAAAATAGCTTCTGGTAGAACGGTCTTGTAAGTGATCAGTCAAAATGAAGTTAGAGAAGGCAGTATGAAACAGTTGTGGGTTTGGTTTTTTTTTTTTTTCTGGATGATGATACTAAAAATAGCAGCACCCATGTTGGGTATTCTGAGAAATGCTGTGTGACACAATATGCTGTACATCTGTATGTTGGGTTTTGCAACACGTCCTGGCACGTTCACCTCCCTGAGCTGGCAAGACTTGCCATAAGTATCTTAAAGCAATATTAAAAAAAAAAAAAAAAAAAAGTTTTGAAAGAATGACAGTGTCTACCTTCATCGCTGTCTCATGTATCCTGTTGATACTACGATGTTTATATGAACTAACACGTTACCAAAACACCTCTTGACTCAGAATATGATGACTTTGAGTGAACTATTAGAAATCCAAAGCTGTTCGGGACTGGAAGAAGAAAGGGGGGGGTGTGCACAAAAAGAGAAAATAGTGATTAAAGATAATTCAGCTTCCTTAAGAATTCAGAACTCTATATAGGACTTCTGCAGGAGAGAGGTAACTCAGAAATATCAACGTATTCACTGCATGTCAATGAGAAAAATGAATTTATAATCACTATTTCATCTGCAGATTGGATGATTGCTGTCATCACGCATAGAATAGTTGTCTTCTCACAATTCAGGCCAGCTCATGAATGAAGTTTTCTTTATGAAAAGATTTATAAAGAAATTGCCATTTCCAGTGGTGGATTTTTGTTGTGATTTTTATTCCTTTCTTTCCTAACTAGAACTATATATATGTATATTCCTTTCTCTTCATAACTGTCACGGTGTTAAAGGAAAGGAAAGAGTCCACTGTCTAAGACACACTAACCTGGGGTTTGAAATACCTGAATATGACTTTTGTTGGGCCACAGATCTCTTGGGTTTCCCTGAGCAGATCAGCAGGATCAGGTCACAGAGGAAGTGAAATGGATGTTCCACAGTAATATCCAAAGCCTAGGCATCCTCCTCCCTCTGCCTGGGGTCTGCCTCCCTGGCTGGGGTGTCCTGGCTCTCTTCTGCAATGCGTGGGGGGGGTTAACTGTTTTAGGATGAGATGCCGTCCTCTACCTCTTTGCGAATAAAATCTGCAACTGCAGACATGGATGGTGTACAAAAAAGAAAGCGGGGACAATGCCCTTCTTGAGGATTGGAGTGAAACTGTGGTTTAACATCAAAACTAGTAGAGACAATTACTATTAAAAGCACAATAATTTAAGAAGGATGTTTTTGTTAATTGAATAATTAGCATATCTGCAGTGTACCAGGCTTCCTATCCCATGTTAGTTTCAGAAATCACTGTGTAGTTCTTCACCCCAAGAAAAGCAGCCTTTGAGCTTGTATCATGATGATGATTTGAAGTTATGTGGGGAAAACAAATCAATCACAGTTTACTATTCATGAGTTGCAACTTGCAAAGTCCCAAACTATCATATAATGTTCTAAACCAAAATGTGTTGCAATAATAATTCATGTTTTATTGCCTCTTCATGCTAGCAAGGTGCCTACGTCTCCCTTCAACATATAAACCTTTGATCTTGTGAAAATGGAGTTCATTTGTTTTGCCTCCCACTGCAGAAGCAATCTGCCAAATGCTCCTTGCCCAAATTCTGATTAACTGTCAGCTCAGCTGTGCACAGTAAGTCTGGGAGGAAGGCAGATTTAAGAGAAAATGCTAGGGCTAGGTTGTGTCTGGTCTAGGTCCGGCAGCCTTGTATGGTCACAGCGATTTTAGATGTCATTTAGACAGATGATTCTGAAGACCTAATATGCAAGAAGACAATGATGTGAAATGCATGCTTTTGTTTTTTATATATAGACATGGTATATCAGGCTGAGCAACTTCTTGCTTCCTTCCTTAGCAGCATTTATCTTCTTTTCCCCTACTCCTAGTTACTCTTTTGAATGATAATACATGCTTAGTATAAGTCACAGTCCTTGACTTTTCTTTTAATGAATTCTAGCATGTAGCATATCTATCTAGACTAGTCTCGTACATGCTTTTAATGACGTGATCACATAATGTTGTTGAGTTGTATGGATTATGCAAAGTTGGATTTGAAGTAACTATGATAAATATTTGAAATAATAATAGGTGATGTAAGAAACAGTAGAGGACTGAAGTGAAGGGGGTGGAGGTATCCTTGACCTTCCCCTCCTTCACTCCAGTCTTAGCTAAAACTCTTGAAGGAATGTTATATTTTTCTAAAATCTAATTATTCTGCATGCAGGACCAGCCTTTAGTTCAAAAAGAATCTGGCACAGGGACTATGAATTTCTTGAACGCTTACGATTTCAGAATTATCACACAGGTGCAAAGTCAAAAGCAGTTTAATCTTTAGTTTTTGCCATAATGCTATCGAAGATCATAAACTTTTTTTTTTTAAAAACAAGCCAACAATATTTGTTAAAAAATTAAATATAAATTCAAACAATTGCTGAAAATTAAAGACTGGTTTAGAAAAACATGAAAAATTAAAATTCAACCCATAGTTTTGGTTTGGGACCAGGACAGCCATGCATACAATAAACCTCCCAACAGTTACTAGGGCTAACACTCCATAGCTATTCATCTAGGAAGGCTCACTGTTAAAAAGACTGGGATTTATATGCATTTATAGTCAGCTGTAACTATGAAGTGGTGACAAACACCTCCACAGACAGCTTTGCTAACAGTAACTATATTCAGACGGGAAAATAAATGCTGATAACCAAGTAAAACTACGTCCTACCTTCTGTTAAAATACCTTGAAGGATTTGCAAGGGAAGAACAGGCTTGTAACTGAAATGGAGTTATCCATTATTTCATTAAACCTATGGGAACTAAATATCTTTGAGACTGCTACCCTTTTGCTGACTTTATTAAGGCTAGCGAACAGGTTAAGTTGTTATTACAAGGACTGATAGACACATAGGTACAGTAATTGCTTAAGCCTCATTTCGTTAGTAAACTAGGCCAAAAATAGAATGGAGAAACCTCTGACTGGTTAGACTTGCAGAGCCGTAGTTTTAATTTTCCACAACAGGGCCCATTAGAAACAAATTGCATGCATCAGTAACTGTCCTTTCCTCAGCACATAATGGTAAAATGCACATGTTTCTAACCCTATTATCTTTGTACTTCCTAGCTCCAATAAATATAAAGAATTTGTGAGCAACAGAGGAGGTAATACTCTGATCCTAAGCTGTTCTGCTGTTTTTCCCATTAAAAGCAATATAGAGGCAGGTACATTGGAACTTCCCACAGATGTTCAGACCTTCACTGTACCTGCTCCTTTGTGGGAAGGTTTCACGTAGTAATATGATAAACCTCCAGAGGGGAAATATATTTAGCATCTGCATGCAATTAATTGTTTTCACAGATCAGCATCTGCAGTCTGTTCCTCCTCCCTCACCTCTGTTGTTGTTAAAAATGGTAATAGTCAAGGAGTAGGTATGAAGTCAAGGTATGAATGAAGAAACTGAAATTAGCAGCATGCTTCTATACAGACTAAACTATTTGTTGTTGCACTGGAAAAGTAGTTGATGGTATTCTAATTAGCATTATTGTGTAAATGCTGGAAATGATGGCTGAAGTTGGAATAATACTTTGTTTTAAAAAATGTTTGGCAAGTTTAGAAACCCTCTTATTTAAAGCTTCCAGTTTTGGGGGCTGGTTTATCAAAATCTGTCCTTTACTAAATCTTACAAGGGGGTGGGGTGATAGGGAAGGGTTTTCAGTCAGAATTTTGCTTCTGAACTACCTATAATAAATAAGCTGGAAGATTTGCAGCCCACCTTTCTGAAATTTCTAGTAATCCTTCCTATTGAGTGAGTTAGAAACAGTATGAAAATATTTTAGTATTCCTGGTTCTGGTTTGCTTGAGGCTAAAGCGGTGTAGATATGTATAAAGAAATTCACATTTCTTTCACCATGTTTAACAGCAGCACTATCAGTAAGGCCTTTGATTAAAAAAAAAAAAAAAAAAAAATCAAAATGCTTAGCTTTCAACAAGATGACCAGTAATAAAACAGCATTACACGGGAATTGTCAAGTTGTGGTACAAGTATATCTTAACTCTCATTAGACTCTCGGTGTTCCCTCATTGTTCCTGAGTAACAGTGTGAGCATTTCTTCCCCTAAAATTCAAAGTATTTTAAAATCCCATATCAGTTTTTTATCAATACCGATATCTGGAGACTGTGGTGACTTTGGTTATTTAGATATTTTCTCCCTCTGGTTCCCTGTGTACTCTTACTTCTCTCAATAAGTAAATGAGGAAAAATATCTGACACCAAAACACAATAAGACAAGAAAAACATGTCATTAAACATCACATTTAAAAGTGTCTTGTAGATAGAATAGAATAGAACAATAATGTAAAAATAACTGAGGTGTAGCAGGTATAAAATATTTTGAGGCTTCCTGAAGATGTGATTTTGAGACAAAAATAAAATTGTATTTATGCAAACACTGTCAGCAAAGTACAAGAGCATATCCCGTCCTGCTATATATACAGTAGCAGTGACTTTTATGCTGATTTACACGGATGTTCGGGACACTTGATTGCAAAACCCCGTGGTGTTTCTGAGCAAAGCCCCTCTTGGCCCCGGGGTCTGCCCGGCGAGTTACCTCAGTGCCGTGAGGGAGCTCGTCCTGCCCGGCCATGGTGCCGGCAGCGAGCCCCCAGCGTTGGCTCTAAAACGGCTCCCTCATGTTCAAGCCCGTCTGTCCTGTTGTGGCCTGTCATAGCAGGGAACACCAAGAAGAAAGGTGGGAGATTTTTCTGGCCTTTTTTTTTTTTTTTTTTTAGTTTCTCCTTTTTTCTCTGCAGGTCACGCAGCACATTGTTTGTTGTTTCAAGTGTAAAATATTGAAACGGTTAGGGGACTTCGATTCTGCTGGATTGTCCATAGCAGAAATTTGCGGGTTTTACACAAATTTATTTTCAGATGTTCATTGCGGTGCCTCCTTCTTATGAGGAAACTATGTGAGAGAAATTACGTGACTTCAGTGCAGGCCTGTAACCTCTCCCTCTCAGTGGAAGACACGTGTTTACCCAACAACTAAATTGTGGTAACTCCAGGTGAATATTGCTCTACAGTCCAATTTTCATGACATATTTATAAAGCCTACTTCTCTGTGGCATGTGGGTGAAGTTGTCCCACACCAGCTCAGACCGTTTGGCGAAGGAGGAAAAGGGGACGTGAGCAGCCCACCTCTGCCTGTTTAGCTCCAAAACAGAGCAGCTTAAACCTCAAGTGGTTTAAGGTAGGAAGTTTGGTTTTGTTTTTGGATAATTTTTTTTCATGCTTTCTGATGCTTCCTGCATAGTTCACCCCCATTTGAATAAGCCTTTTACAGGCGCATTGGGCTGAACCTCTTTGCCGCCATAAAGCGCCTGTGGCAGTGCCCACGCCACGTCCTGTCAGCACCAGTGCTGCCCGGGGAAAGGTTTGTCCCCTCATGGCAGAGCAAACCCCCCCCTCAGCCTCCCCTTGAAGAAGAGGGGAGGCCTGTCAGGATGGCCACTTTTCACCAAAAATGGTTTAGAGGAGAGAGTCTTCCAGGGCTTTCCTCAATGGTGCGGGGTGAGGTGGAGACAGCGCGTCCCTCTCGCCTCCCCTGGCCCACCTCCCTGCTTCTCTGTGGCGGGAAGTTGCGTTATGTGTATCTATTTATATATACACATAACTACACTTTTTTCTTATCATTTTTTTTTTTATTATATGGGGAAAATACCTATGTGGCTGTTGCCTGGCAACCGGTGAAGCTCCGGTGGAGACTGTGAGGAGCCTGGGGAGGGACGGGGGGGTTGCGTGTGTGGGGGAGTATTGCTTAGCTATGGCAGCCCCCTCACGACGGACCTGCTGCGGCCATTGGGGCCTGCGGCAGGATGCCTCTCTGGAGAGCCTGCAGATGAGGCTTTTAAAGATGTAAACTAAAGATCTTTGTATATATTCTGGCCTCCGCTACCCTGTTGAAAGTGCTCATTATTCCCTTCCTCAAAAGGAAACAAAATATTGCTTTGCAAGCTCTCTTCCTTTTATGCAAAAACATGCCTCAGTGGAGGGCAGCTCCTTCTGTCGGGTGCCCGTTGACACGCGGAGGTTTGGCTTTACAGATTGTATTGATATTTTGCACCAGCCTCTGCAGCTGGGCTCGCTAAAAATATCTTTGGAGATAATTCAGTGAGGAAAAACATCTAACTGTATAGAAGGTTTTCATTTATTTTTAAGGTCTGAATTGCTGTTAAATTTCATTCCTCTCTCAATAACATGCATTATTGAATGCTCTGTGTAATGCTGTCAAGCATCTGGGTGCTATCAGCTAATGAGTCCTATCCAACTGTGTGTCAGTCTCTTCAGACTAGGTGGGATGATGTATTTACTGAAGTGGAAGAAAAAAATCCAAGAAAATAGATAAAATTGCCATGACGAGGATCATCGCTGTCTCGTTAAGAGTCGTACAGTTAAACCTTTCCACACTTGAGATTTCCTTTGCTGTCTCCCAAGCACTTTTGCTGGTCTCCTTCTCCTGCTCAGCTGTACCAGTGTGAGCTCCGCTCCTGGGTCCATCCTGACAGTGTGTGATTTGTAGTAACAACGTTCTCATCAGGAACTACCCTTCCTCGGTGTGCTCTCATTTTCAGCTGCTTAAACTTAGCTTTTTTTTCTACTTCACAAGAAACTTGTGCAGAAATATGATCTTTGCTCTGGGCAAAGTTTTAGGGGGAACAGGGGGAATCTTTGAATGAAATGCCCCAGTTCAACTGGGACCAGATGTGACAGATCGTTAGAGGTGGCAATGACAGAAATAGGAGCTCATGGTGGAGAATGCACTTCTGCTGGCTGGGTGGTATAGTGATAACTTTAGTGACCTCTTTGTTTTTCTCAAACAAGAAGCACCTGGAAGATGAGTAGATTGAATTTAAGCTTTTCCCAAAATTTTTCTTTTTGCTGTTTGAGAGCTTCTCCTCAGCTGTTGATGGTGGGATTCAGGGATGTTCACAGTGTAATAAATTCTTTTATTTGGTAAATGTGAGGTGCAACAGTAACTTCATGCCCAAGATCTGGGTACTCACAATCTCTTCCAAAATGACATATCACCACCTACCAAGACATAATGCCTGTAATTTGAAGGGAGTTTTTGCATTACACAATATTTGTGATATTTCTAAGTGTGCCAATCCTACTGTTTTCCGTATGCAGGAGATCCCCATTCCAGTCCTAATGCTGTGTCGGACAAGCTTGTGGACACAGCTCAAACTCCTTAATTCTGAGGAAATGCCTTCAGTGTCAGACTACAAATGTCTTTTGCATTAAATCCTCTCTTGGTCTGCTGCATTAATTTAATGAAACCATAAGTCTGTGCATTCAGTACAGTATCTATTTGAATATGTGTTTTGATGTTGCAGTTGTATCAAATATTCAAACATTTAATCAAAATAGAATGTCTATCCTCATCTGCTGTTTGATACAAATCACTGAAGTAGGTGAATTTTAATTGGATAAAATATTCGGTATGATTGCTTTACCTGAAGATGCATCATAAGTCATGAGTAGCTAGTAACTTATTTCTTTTGTATTGCTTTCTGAGGGATTGATTTAGAAGTAGCAAGTGGACAAGAGAGTATATATTTACCACCAATCGTCCTTAAAAGTCAAGAAGGAAACTAGTAAGTTGGGGAAGTCTCTCGGGGTCCTGGTGGAATGCAAACACACAGCGGATTGTGCATTGGCAGAAGGAAGGCTGTATGCTCATTATATGAGAAATGTATTGCAGGACGAAGCACAGATTTTGGCTATAGTGTGGTTCTTACTCCTGAGTACATTGGGATGGATATTGTGGCCAACAGGACTTGATTTCAGTGGGAGCAGAGCTTGACACACAAATTGGTTTTTCAGCTTTAAGGAGCTAACTCTTTGAAGAGTTTAAAAGCCTGAGGTGAAAGCAGGCGTATTCGTTATTGTGGAGTCCATTAGCACAGTTGGAAGACAATGATAATGCTATTAAATGAGTACACTTGAAAAATGCTTGGGAAAATTGTCTTGTTAACAGGAACCAATGAGCTGGTAACCTGAGATTAGACCAGTGGGACTTATTACACTTTAGAGATACTTGGAGCTAGAGGCAGAAGGGTCAAGATTTTAAGCACAGAAGAACGCATATTTTTAAATTCCATGTTGGAGTGAGAAAGTGTGATAACATGTGCCTTAATATGTCTTACCTTGCAAAAATTATCCCTAGTTCTGGAAGACCTTTCACTATGCCATAATGAAGATAATAGTCTTGACATGAAACATTTTGCAACCAAGCATAAAGGAGCTTTGGTGCTGGGTGGTGTTTATGAGAGTATTACAGGAACCTGCTGATTTTTGTCTTTAACCGTTGAAAAGGAAGGCTTTGCAGAAATGGTACCTCCATAGATGCTATTTCAAGGAAAGATCTGCCGTTTGCTAGTGGAACATTCTGAAAGTTTGTTTGCTTAAAAAAAATAATAAAGCATATGGTATCTAAAAGTTGTCACTAATACTGCACATTAAGGCAATTTAGTGCTTTACAAATGCAGAAAACTACTGAGGAGATGTACTGGTTTTATACAAAAGTCTCATGAAGGGAGAATCTATCTGATTTAGCTAGAACTATCTTTCTATGGAACTGCATTTCATAAAAGAGTGAATGTGGCCTAGGACAACTGGGAAAAAAACCAACCAGTAATAAATAAATCATTGTTATGCCATTTGTAGGGTTAGTGGTGTTTCAGTGCTATGTTTCAGCATTGGTTTTGTGAGAAAAATAAACAATTCTCTTAATTACAGAAAATGTTTGATGTTAAATGAGAATTTCAAAGACAAGAAACCTGGATAATCTGTATTGGTAGGTTATGTTGGTATGACACGCTTAAATAACGAAGTTGTGATGCTAAATGCTGACAGCTAATTAATATTCTTATTGGCTTAATGAGACTTGCTTTTAAATAGATAAGACCTCAACATTATTTAAATTATAGTTTTTATTTAGATTTAAATTATTATTGGGGAGAGAAGTTGTAAATTGTGATATTTTAGGAACGATAAAAAGTGGACAAGAAACAAGGTTGGGTTGAATGTTTTGCATTAGACTCTGAATACCCGGCTGCTCACATGAACCACAAAAGCAATCCTGACTACCTTACGAAAACCCTTGGTTTTCCTTTCTCCCATGCTGAAGACAAACCCCACATAGTGAGCTCACTAGTATAACCGATGTCTTCTGTAACATCTCGGAACAACATTGTACTTACTGGAACTTTAGGAAAAAGAATATTATTTTTGGACTTGTGGGAAGGAATTGCCCCTTGAAAGGAGATACGGATGTAATTTCTTCTCATGGAGTTGCCTCATACCCTACTGTTTTAGGAATTATGCTGTATTTTTCCTTAATGTCATCAGGTAAAGCTGTAGCTCAGTTCCAAGCACAACTCCAGACTTCTGTTTAATAACACACACAACAAATACATAATTTAATTTATATACATGTGAAGGCTGTTAAGCAAAATACCCCCCCATATTAAAATCATAATAGGATTTATGCAAATCCTATTTCCCACCTGAAATACTGGGCAGTGTTTGTCAAAACTCTCTTTATTTTTTTTTCTTAACAGAAGCTCTGTGACGCTTCTGTTTTTCGTTTTGTTTTTTTTTAAAGCAAAGTGGGAATCAAAAATAACTTCAAAACTGATTTGATGTTGAATTTTTCATTAAAAAAAAAAACAACACCAAAAAGAAAAAGAAAAAACCCAACCCACCAAACAAACAAAACCCCCTGATAGTATGAATACAGTAATTTTCAAAGTAGCAAAGTAGCAGCAGCTTGAGCCCCTACCTGAATTTTCAAACTTTAAATCTTATCTGTGCGGACTCGTCAAGTTCTGGTTTTAAATTTTATGTCTTCATTACATTAAGTAGAGGAATGATGATGCTTTGGTGGGGGAAACGCTATATAGCCTCTCAGACTTTGCATCTTTCCACTTCTGTTTGCTTATGCACATTTTACAACCTGTTTTTTCCTCCATTGGGGGGGGGTGGGTAGAATTCTTTCTCTGAAGTTGTTTCCCTGGATGTTTTAGTAAGAATGACTTCCAAATGATCTTCTTTCCATATCAAAAGGAAAATTCAGATGGTGAGCTCAGTGGTATGGCTCAAGGCCTTTTAAGTGCCCCATTGTGCTAATATACCGTAATGTTCATTCTCATGAGGTCCCACACCCCAGTAGTTTTTGACACTTGGGAAGAAATAGCTGGTGGGAAAGGTCTTTTGTTGATGCTTTGTGTAACAGGCCATGCATGGAGGTACTTTATCTTCTGTTTTCTTACTACTTCAGCTCTGCTCTTCTAGTTACACTGTGTGATTAGCAGTCATAGCTATTTTTCACGTTTGATTTGTGAGCTGTGGTCTCCTTAATCTTGGCTAACATCAAACACTTCCTCTCTTGTAGCATGATCTCTAAAGCTAAAACATTCCTATTGTTTTAGAGATTATCTAATTAATTGCAAATTAATTCTTTTCTCTGTGGCCAGCATGTTGTGGGTGGTTGCTTTGAGCAGTATTGTTTTACAGTTCTGCACTAAATTGGCTGAGGCGCAAAGCTATGACGTGCGATTGTGCCCTCTAGACTGTTTACCTCTTCCTTCGGATTTGAAGAACCGAGACCCTGATGGAGTCATATCTTGATCTAAAAAGACATATTTACCCACTTCTACGCACTTTAATTTTTTCTCCATCAGATACCCTCACTGTTAAATGCAAAGCTTTCTTGTGACTCTCTGAATATTCTGTCACTGCACCCACTTTATAGTCTCTTGTGTGTGGCCATGAGCAGAAACTTGTGGTTCTGGTTTTGTCTGTGGCTGCGCCCCCCGCCCCGCGTTTATAACCTTGCAGTCTTTGACAACTGACCAGTTCGATTTTGCTCAGTTTTGTATGAAGGTAGAGAAAAGAGTTAAGCCAATCTTTGCTGTACGTGGAGCAGTTTATAACCGAAAAATGCCCTCTGGGGTGCTGTTCTGACTGCTTTGTTCTTGAAAAAGTATAACTACTTTAGGGATTCTGTAAGCTTCTGATTTTATTCCTGGATTCTCATTGTAAGTGAGGGATCACCAAAACAAAAAAAATAGGTTAAACTTTGGGGAAATTCAAACCTAGATTTGCAGAAGAAAATTCTGCTTTGTTACGCACATAATTCCATCTGATCTGGCACAGGATGTATGCCCATGTGAAGAGTGGGGCAGAAGCTCTGAAGCTTTTGAGGTTTCCCTCTACTTCAATAAGCATTTCTGGTGCTCAGCCCACCTTAGTAAGGCCTTAAATGTCAGATTTTCTGGATCACATTTAAAAAGGTGACTCGCTGTGAATGCTTTATTGTATGTTGGCCTGGGAAGGACAGATAATGGAGTTTTGATAACAAAATATCAGAAAGTAGAAGAGATGTCATTATTGGAAAAGTCAGAAAGTTAACATATTTATTAAAGTTCTGACAATTGTGACAGTCATCCTTGCCTGTAAATGTCAGTGCATTATAAACTTCCATAGCTCGCTTCTTGTTTCTCAGACTCTTGTCAATCACTGCAATTATCACATAAATCAAAAGTCAAAATGTAAAATTTCTTTACTTTTCTGCTGCATCCTTTTAAATCTTAATATGGGATGGAAGCTGTGATTTGACAACCACTTGCTATTCGATAGGATATTAGTGAAAGCACTGACTTTAAACCCTACACACTAGTCTAAATGCCCAGCCACAGTGGGTTAACACTTTGCCTAGCTTTAATGCTGTTACTGCACATGGATTTTAAAAAAATATTGCAAACAAGACACAATCTTACTTAACTGACTCAACAACGAAGATGTAAAAGGAGAAAAATATGCATGAAGGGTAGCAGTTATACGGTGAAAGTTAAAAAATGGGGGGGGGAGAAAGGGAGAAAAATTTAATGTAAAGACAAGAAAGTTGTCTTTTGGTAGAAGGCTGGAAGTCATGGAAATTGCAGGATTACAGACATATATGTATCTCTGTGCATCCCGGGTACATCAGTGTGTTTTGTCAAGAAATCTATTCTGCGTCATGCTCTGATTGCACTTTTCTAATCCATATGCAAAATGCCTAACCAGAACTCTATTTTAATTAGCCACTTCTGTAGCGGCATGTTCCAAAATAAATCCTTTTGCAGCTGACTAGAGATGCTAGGGACAAAACATACTGGGGCTTCCCCAGCAGCTTACAGCTGTGAAAACAGATAGGGTTCTTTAAGTCCTTCATTGAAATGTGTTCCCACTGAACAGATTACTAGTTTGAATATTTTTTCTTTTCTTGCTTTTAAACTGTCTTTAATGTCTGTGGTGAACAGTGCATCTAGAAATCTCAAATGAATGAATTACGATTTAGTTCCTAAATCCCCGATGCTGCACAATTCAAGTCAATAGGAACTTAACAATTTACTTCAATGAATGTAAGATCAAACCCTAAAGGAGGCTATTTTATTGCTGCTGAAACAATTCAGTATGTCATATCTATCTTTCAAAAGTACATATACACGTAGACTAGCAGCCACTAAGCTGTGTTGTTCACGGTTTCTCTGCTTAATACAATCTGTGTTCACACCAATAGCTCTCAGATTAATTCTTTTCAGTTCTTTGTTTATGATTTCTAAGCTTCAAAACAGAAATAAACCTTCAGGACAATAATTAACAAGTCATTAAGTTACTATTTCATTTTAATATTTGTTTAGAATATGAAAGGCTTTATGCTTTTCATAAATCAGTTTCAGAGGAAACGAGTCCTTCAGTACTTATTCTGGCAAAATCCAACTGGCAAGGATTTATTGAATTGGCGCTGTATCCTTCTGTTCAGAGCTCTATCTATATTTATATCCTAAAAGGCAATTTTAATCAGTCTTGTTATAAATTACTTGAATAAAGGCTTAACAGACAAATCCTGTCCACTGCTTAGGTCTCTTGTGATCTTAGTTGTGTGGAGTTTCTTGGAGCAATTTCCTCCTTTGTCTTCATGTAATGTTTGTTTCAGTCTGGCTGCATGAAGGAAATAAAGAAGTGGTGGGTTTTGGGGGGGGCATTTTTTTTTAATTTAAATTTCAAACCTTTGTAGTTTATAATCTTCCAAATTTAAATGTGCATAACAAGGACTAATTTTCATGTAACATTTTTTTAACGTAATTAATAATTTGATTAGATGTACAACTTGGTTAAGGAAAGGTGAAATTTTTTTGTCAAGAACATTAATTATAAAATACTTTGTCCAAAGCAATGGAATGCATTTTTCTTAAAAAAAAAAACAAAAGCCAAAAACGCAAAAAAACAACATTAATGTGTAAATATAGGATATCTGTGCATACATTTATAGAGAATGACTGTATATACTTAGGTATTTGAGAGAAGAATTATGCAAATTATTGTATCTCTATCTGAATTGCTTGCTGGCAGCTCATGGTTGGGATGGATGTGTTAGAAAAGCACACCAGACACTCTAGTGTGTTAGGTAAAAGTGGAAGTACGGATTGCAGTGCAGGTTGTGTGTGTTCCCTGTCTTTTCATGCCTGAGAAGTCATGGTGCTGAGCTGCATTGTAGAGGTATCTAGGTGTATGCCAGAGCTACATATGGAAAGAAAGGCATTTTTTTAATAGCTGATGCTATACTGGAAACATCTTATTCCCAACATGTTCCACCTCGTTCTCCAGGCACCACCTCATTTGCCAGGCACCCATCCTGAGTGGTTCAGAGCAATGACACTGAGACGGTCCCATACCTCTAGCAATGAGCACACACTTATTCATTCTTTGGTATAAGGCTGCTCAATCTCGGAGTAGGCAAATCCAGATGCCAATTAGGTAAATTATCTCTGCAGTGAAAAATATATCCCAAAAACACGCCGAGCTCCTTATGCACGATAAGGTAATTGAGTCTGTTCCATTCCTGTAAATTAAAAGGGGGCCATATTTAACTTAGCTTGAGATATAAGGTGGGAATATCTGTGGTTTAAAAATCCTTTTTTCTCTTTGTCTTGCTACAGCTTCTAAAGATAAATGTTTTGTTTTGAGAATGCTCCTGTTCAGTATCACTGGTCACAGTTTCCAAAGATAACAAAAGGTGCCCTGGCCCCATGAATTTGTGTGCAAGATAAGTATCTATCAAAATGCAGATCACTAAAACATTAAGTATATTCTGTGTCATGTTGTGTAACTAAAATAAACAATACGTTTTAATAGTGAATTATTATTTTGCCAACATCTTGTGCTTTCTAAAGTGTAATCTGCATTTTATTTGTCTTTCTCAATGTAACCAGCAGTCAGATTCATTGCTCTGTCACTCACCCGTAAAGTAAAATTGATGAAGGCTGACAGCTTTTCATGTCCAGTAAGTGATAGTTAACTTAAATCTTTTGTTGATAACTTTGCAGTCAAAATGACTCTTATAATAGAAATTTATCTGGTACAAATCAAGAAAATGCTGGGTGAAGACTTTGACTTAGTAATGACAAAATTAGTTAATTTATGTATTCTGTGAAAAGGTCTGAATGTACAGGTATTACAGGTAGTATGTGACAGACACCACAGCAGCATTGATACATCATGGTCAGGATGTTACCATGGTGAAACATGGTATGACTACAATATACTGTGGCTGATAAGGCTATAATTAACGTCACCTGAATTCTGATACAATGTCACAATAAATCTGCCAATGAGTAGGTTCTTCCGAAAGGGTGTCTGCCTTGCTCTTCATGCCAAGCTTCACTAATCATCTTTACTGGTTCCCCAGTGTATCATTTTCGTGCACATTGTGATTTCCTGCATTAAAGTAGCACATCTGAGGGCTGCTATAGTCTAGGCTGCGCTGGCGTTTTCATTACAGAGCCCATTTCTCACAGGCTTGTAACTCTTCTGTAAAAGGAAAGTGCCGTAGGCAAACACCTGGCTACTGATGTCTTGAGGCCGGCTGTTCTCAACCCAGTTCTACAAATGGTTAGAGCCTTTGACTATCTGTGCATCAGTGGCGGTTTGCAGTACCTTCAAAGAATTGGCCACTCTGTGTGCCTGGGTGGTTTCTGTGATTTTAGAAAAAATTAGCATCGACTGTAACTTTAAACATAATGCCTTTCCCTTAGGTAAGTGACTGTTTATATTTTTCTGGCTGTGAGGAGAAATAACGTGAAGTGAATCAGTCACCTACCAGTTACAGGAAAGTGGTATTTTCACGCTGTAGCCATCCTCACAGCTGGTTCTGTTCTCGCATGGGCAAATGTATAGTTGATGGAAATAAATAGTAAGTGCCATCCTAAGAAATTTTATCATCTTTGCTTGGTGAACAACTACTGACACAAGCAGCAGCAGCGTGCAAACTGGCTTAGTTAACGTTGTGTTATAAGATGTGATTGGAGATTTCTGTTTTTCGCTTGAAATTCTAAAACATTCGAGTAATAATATTAGTGACTGTTGAAAGATCTAGGTTTGCTTTATCAAATTCTGCTTGCACTGCCCTGCTTTGCTTGCTGTTCTCTTAGTGTCTACAAGCCTGAGTAGATCTGTGATGTCTGTGTTCGTGATGAACCATCTGGAAACTGTGAAACTTTGAGAATCTGGAAGCGTTGGAAGAATTCATTGCCTGTAATCGATCATTCTGCTAAGCTTTATGCCACTGTGCAACTGATTAATAATCCTTTGAATCCAGTTGTTACTATGTAATTCTGGATTATTTACACCTAGAATAACACAATGACATTTTATGAGGCTCAGGTGATTCTCAGGAAGTGCCATCACCTAACTCATGGTGGCTGACTCACCAGAAATGTAGATCCTACTGATGCAGCAAAAGGGCTAAGGGGACACAGATATTCTCAAATGCTACTGAAACAAAGTCTTAAATGTCTTTCATGTTTGCTTTCATCCACTCTTATGGCTAGGGTTTTTAATTCTTTGGTTTCTGTCTTCAGCTCTTTGGTTTCTCTCTTCAGCTCTTATGAGCCGATACATAACATATTTATTTTTTTTTTCGTCTACCTGGGTGGTTTTTTTTTTTCTTCTGTAAGTTAAACAAAATGTTAAGTGCTTTGAGAGGATGATTAAACAGACCATTTTGGTAAATGATTCTGACCTTGTCATTTACTTTAAAAACAGGCTGTACGTCCAGATCATATTCTTGTTCCATTTCACTGAGGATGTTCTCAATTTGCAGGCTGTGCATTTGTTTGTTTTAAGATTTTTCCAGCAAATTGAAAGCTGTATGTAAATAGCTGCCTGTGGAAGAAAAAAATTAAAAAAAAAAAAAAAAAAAAGGCAGTGAGTGCTTTTGGGAAGGTGGACCAGTGCCACACATGCATATAGAAACCACAGTGGCTTTTTTTTCCTGTCTTCCTGGTACTTGCAAATGGTATATTAAATGATTCAGTAGTAAAATTCCATGCATGCTTATATATGTACATACCTTCTCATGTGTCTATATACACACGTGTGCAGTGATTTCCAGCTTCAATGTCGAATTTAGAGCAAGACACTGCTTCCTGAAAGTTGATTTCTTAGTCTTGAATGTAACTAAGACAAACATCCCCCCCCAAGAAAAAAAACCAAACTCAAAGCCCCAACAATGTGCCACGACCTAATAACACTCTCCACTAAAAAAGCAGTTGTGTTCTTATGTATTCACCCTCAAATTTTTTATTTATTTTAATTTTTTAACTCCCAAACCAGAATTGTTTCTGTAGAGGTAAGGAAGCAGAAATGTGCTCACCTCATACTTCCTGTGAACGGTTCGTACTCTGAATGTTGAGCTCTCTTTCTGTATAAACAGCTACAATATAACTTTAAATTTACTAATTGTGTTGTGGCTGCATGCCTTGAAGTAAAATGACACACTTCCAAAATAGGTGGCTTCCATAACTGCACAAACAAGTTGTTTTCATTGTCCATTTCCAACGTGATTTACCGTCCAATACATCTTCTGTCAATATGGCAGTGACAGCATTTAATGAAGAATATCAAAAGGGTAAAATTTTGGGCTTTCTAGACTTTCCCAGGGTTAATCTTTTTAAATCTTTATTTTTACATTTTTATTTTCTTCTTGAACATAGCACAAAATAATATATCATTTTGTGCTGAAGGGTTTGCTTGTTTCTATGTGCTATAGTTTTTCTTGTTATCGTGGTGTTGACCTCAGTGCATTTTATTTGTTTTCTTCAGACTTGAACTACTATATGTGCTATTCAATAGCTGTCAAATACAATAGGACCTGATTGATGAAGGAAGAACTGCCTGTAAGATCCTAGACCTAAAGAATGTCTTCAGTGATTTAAAGGGCACTTAAAACTAGGAACAAGTTTTTAATATGTGTTCTGGGGCCTTAAGCAATTGATAAGAACAAGCAGTCGTGCTTGGTAAAGAGGTATCGTTATATTAAGATTTGTCATTTATGATTTTCTTTCACTCTACACCTGCCTTCATCTCTGCATCCCAAAATTTGGATTTCAAGTTAAAATAGATTGCCAGCATAACCAAAAGCATGTGACATAACTGTTAGTTTGGGTGGGTTTTTTTTCCTTTTTTTCTGTAATTCCTACTACTACTGCTGTATGAAAGACTTAGTTCTGTCTGTAAACTGGCTGGAGCTGGAATGGGAATTATTTGCTTTCTCTGCAGCCATTGCAACATTCAAATAATAACAATAAAATATATAAAAATTAAAAAACTGCTTTGAACAACTCTGTAATGCTTTTGATACCTAAAACATTTGAAATCATGCAGAGGTCACCATGTGTAGACAAAACTATGAGGAAAGCTTTAAAATAATGCCAAAAGGAGCACTGTAGCTTTATCGAGATTTTTCTCTTTCTGAAATGTATATATGCAAAATGTGCTTCTTGAGATAGATTGTAGTTAATGTAGCCTATATTAGGCTGCTAGTCTATTTTACCTTAATATTAGTCTGCAGTACAGGTAGATTTTGTATATACAGCAAGTGTAAAAATAATTATCTGCTGGTGTATGCATACAGGCTAAGCAGAGTCTGGGTGCATTGCCACGTTCAGAATAGTTAGCAGAGCCTGAAAGCAGCCAAAGGGTGATTCGACAAATATTTTTAACTTGTACCTGTTTTCAGTTAATCAATGCAGGGCCAGAAGGGCTTGAGAGGTACTGCTTAAAAAGTGCTTCTTTCAAACGTGTGCAACGCTGTCTTTATCTCCTGTTATTGGGAAGACTTTCGATGTTGAGTAAAACTTATACTTCTGAAGAAGCTTTTTTGTTAAGGAGCTTAAAGCGCATGTTTTCTGACTCTTCAGCACTGTGGAAGAATACTAGTATTGCTACCACTTGCAAGTAAAGTGACAAATACCTTAGAAGTTAGTTTCATTTGGGTGTTGCAGTACTTGTCCTCTGCCCTATATATATTTTTATTCACAATTGTAAAACTGATTAGAATGTTAGCGAGGAGGAGTCTTCATCCAAACGAACAATTTTTTAATTCACCCCTTTTTTGGAAAGTACTAGTTGCAATTAAGGGTGCTCCAAACAACTTTTGGCTAGAAATTTGGAGGCAATTACTACCAGTATTCATTATTTTTCAAGCTTTCTTTTTAAATTTCTGAAGAAGTAATTAAATCTGTCTTTTGGTGGGTGGGGGGGAGAGGGTGGTGGTGGTGTCGGATTTCTTCAATGAGTAAATATATTATGAATTTTGGAAGCCTTATGAATAGCGAAAGGTTAAGGTTTTAAACTCTGGCTGTTTTTTGTGTTGCTTGCTGACCAGAACTTCAGTTAAAATGTGTGAAAATTTCTTCCCAAGTCTAGAAATCTAAAGTGTCTTTCTGTATCCAGTTTTTGGTAACATTTTGTTCTACAGCTAAATTATAATTTAAGTCCCTATTATAATTAGTGTAATTTGATTTTAAGAATGTTGAGCCATTAGAAATGCTCTAACAGCTCAGAAGATTACGTAGCATATAAGCCAGCTGGCAAAAACTAAAAATGGAATATCTGTTTTGATGGTCTTGGAAACAGCCAAGTTCCTCACTTGTATTTGGGTGGTTTCTTATAATTTTTATTCCTTCACAATAAAGTGCACAAGCCATTTTAATTAACACATTTTTACATTGGGAAATGTTTTTATTTTCCATCTTGACATTTTGAATATTTGACATAAGAGAAACTTTCAACAAGTGGGCTGCATACCCCTTGTATTTTTTTTTCTGAAGATACCCTTGTGTGTATTACACTGAGTTGTTTGGTGTGCTGTTATCTATTCAGTTTTTTTTCCTCTTGGACAGACCTGGCAGAACCAGCATGAATGGGACTCATTTGAATTGTGAATGAAAGGAAATCTTATATCACAAAAATGCAGCCAAGCTGGGTAGGCATATTCAGCTCGGCGGAGGCACTTGGCAAGTTAGACTTTGCTCAGTGGTTCAGATTGTTCAGGTTTTATTCATGGCCGCAGCATAGAAGCAATTCCTCTGAAGTCAGTAACATTACTAGTGTGTTTCCTTATTTTGTGAAGAGGTAAATTCTCAGTTAATTCCACTGCAAGAATAAAACCTTTGCTTATTTATTGGAATACGTGGGAGGGCTGGCATTGTTGCTGCTGTGTATTTATTTTATCCACTTGAATTCCTCTGTAAATTATACGTGTGAGTTTGGTTATTTGTCAGTTGTAATCCAGGCAGGTCATGAGCTGCTTTTGTCTTATGGTCATGCACAATCAATAATAGAGTAAGCAATTCCTGACAATTATTAAATGAATTTTGGCATCTTTCTGTTGGCAAATTGCTTGCGAACAGATGGCAAAGTTTTAAGATTTAGTCAAACATCAAAGTTTTTCCTATTCTGCCACCTGAAACAATCTGATCTGAAGCCAGTTGAGTAAGTATAAATTTACTGCCGGTGTGTGGTGGAATAATTTATGCTCTTCAGTCTTCTAGATGACTTGAATGCATAAATAATACCATTTTTTCAGCAAAGGAAGATTTTATGAGAGTTAGAGTTCTCTAGTGGTTAACTTTGTGGCTGTGTGTTAGTTAAATCTGTATTTCATGAACTTTGATGCCCGTGCTTTTCAGTTACAGTCTGATCTAACTCCCACTGAATTAAAAGTCATTAACTTTGATGATAAATGCATTTATTCCAGTTCTTTACTGTGTATACTATTTTGTGATGACACACATTGAGTCTCTGAGGGGCACTTCACAGGTTGAGCATGATGGACAGCAAGAGTAGGGTAAAGCACCCTGTGCCCTAGAAGTCCTGTCGTGAGCTGAGATTATTTTTTTAATTAAAAAAAAAAAGGAAGTGAAATATACATTAAAGTAACTAAGAAACACTTTATGAACAGGATTAACATAACAAAGATCTTAATGTGAAACTAAATAAACATTTTACCCTAGTTCTGGAAATCATTGCATATTAACCTTTCAGTGTATTTCTAGGGTACGGTTTCAGATATTCATTTCTTCACACGCAGTCAAAATGGTGCTCAGGGATACAAATGATGCAGATAGAGATCCTCTGCTATGTGATATTTTGAACGAGAAGAGAAACAGTTCAGGCTGAGAAGGAAGCAGAACACCGGCAGACATGGGGTGTTGCATAACAGCATTGCAGGGTGCAGGACCCCAGTTCTACCTGAGCTCTTTCACTTGCAGCTTTGCCCAAGACAATACTCAGCATAATCCTTCAGTGAGATAATCTTAAAAGCTAAGTATCTTTGTGTGGGTTTTGGTGAGGGGTTGGGTTTCTTTTTTTGTTTTGTTTGTTTGTTTTAATTAGTGAAGAGAGTAGAAAACTTCTGAGAAAAAAGTGCTGTTGTATAATCAAGGGAGAAATCAAATTTAAAAACCAAACAGCTTTTTGTACATTATGTACGCTTTTGCATTTACATGGAATTTTATCAAAGATCATTGTCTCCATTGCTGATTTATCATTGAGTATAGAGCCATCTATAACCTAATCACAAACTGTGTGTAGTCATTGAGGCAAAAGTAATTACATATATGACAGGTGGGGTTAGCTGAGACTGGACTTGCACCTAGAGGCTGTATTGGTAAACTAACTGCGACACTTCCAGCACGGAAGGGAAAACCAACATGGAGATGTCAAGTGAGAATTACACAAAGAAATTAATGATGTGTCTTTCCATTCTCTCTTGTTCTTCTGTGGACTTTGAGGAATCTTTGTCTTTTAAAATTCTAAGATAGATTTCTGACTACGTAATAAACTTGTAATTATCTAATCCAATTTGTATGGTAAGAGGGTAATTTCTTTATCCTCTGCATTACAGTTCTTGTCTGTGATTTGATAATTCCCTGTGGAGGACAAGTTCTTTTATAGGGTGCTTAAATCTGATTCTAATCTAATGTAAAATCTAAAAGAACTAGGAAGCTCATAAAATAATGCTTGAATGCTAGCAATAACCATATGGATTATTTTAAAGCAAAATGTAAACAAATTGCTTTCTGCAACAACATAATGTAATAAACATAGCACTAATGATTTTGGTAAATTGTAGTTTATCAAGCTTTCATCGCTGTATTTCAGATGATCTGCACTGTGCACAGGAAGATTGTCAGTGAGCGGATTAGCTGACTGCAGGCTCAACAACACCCAGAGACAGTTGTAGGATCTGATTTTCAAAGGATAATTATGAAATAAGGACAGGGGATTTGGGGGGCTGAGGAAATGGAGACACGACCTGGCCTTGTGCATCATCCGAGGGTGGAGGGTCTGGGTTTGGGGAGAGAAAGAGGCAATAAGGAGTAAGACAGGATGAATGTCAGGCCCATGTTGGATAGATTAAGTGCTTGTGAGGAAGGTTGTGGAAGTGGTCTCGCAGCACTGAAGCTGGGTGCTTTGAAGAGCTTGTTTTTTCTCTCTTTTTTTTTTTTTTTTTTAAATTAATTATTTTTAGGACAATTCAGAGCCCCATGTTTAAGTCTTGCTTGCACTGCTACTCTCTCTCATAGCTCACGAGTACAGTCATAAGCCAGTGTGCTTCCAGACTGGTATTTAGAGCCTCTAGTGACCACACCAGTACTGCTTCTCTGTCTAGCAGTGCTCATTTTCCTTATGAGCGCATGCACATTTTCAGCTACAATCTCCAACTTTCCTCCTCCCTTGCCTCTATTCAGTTATGCCACTTGTAGATTGTACAAGATTTACCTACTGGTTATATACTGTAGGATGAGGGCACCTTCAGCGCTGCTGCTGATAATGCAGAAGTATCTGACAAAATCTCTGCCATGAAAATATATGTGTGTGTCCTTGGTGGGAGAGTAACAGGTGGGGAGACAGAAAATGATGGGGAATAAAGTGATAAAATTAATCTATTTTTCTATGAACTCTAGGGGTAATACACATGGTCATAGGGAGCTACGTACACTTGACAGATCTTGCGGGCAGGGAGTTTTATGAAGTTCTGTTTATGTGTGTGTTAAATATAATTACATAATATAAATAAAATATATACTATATATATAATAATTGAATACACTATTCAATTCTCAACACAAATTCAGGGTCCACATTGAAAACTGCAATCACTTTCTGAAACTCCCCATCTAGCTCACTGCTCTGATTCTAACATGGTGGAAGAAAGCCCCAACCATGACGCTAGTATTTAATATTTTAGACAGGATCATGCTTTCAAGTGTTTAGAAGTTCCTCTGAAAGAGTGGTGAGGTACGAAGGTAACTGGAGTCTAATGTTGTAGATCTTTCTGCACCTATAACTGTAACTCTTTTCCTGCCCTGCTGTAACGCCTCATGCCCTTCTCTTCTTCAGCTGCGCATCCAGTATGTGCATAACCATCTATCTCTTCAAATGGGATGAGTATAGTGGCAAAGTAAGCTTGCTACTCTGTAACCTAAACATGTTCAGCACATACGTCTCTGTTGTCATTCTATTACTAGGTGTATGCTGTAGGTGAATGAAACGGTGGAAAGAGAGCTTAAATACGAAGCTATTTAAATTGCAAAAAGGAATTTGTAATTGCAGGGAAAGACCTTTAACTGCGCAGCAGGGACTAAACCTTTGCTGGAAAAGATGTGGCTCTGTCTTAGGCACTGCTTTGAAATGCTACAAAAGGTCATGACTTCTTGTAGTAAAGTCAAGAGAAAACAGGTGACTTTCTGTCTGTAAGTGACTTAATACTTACATGAAGTCTTTGATTTGAGAAGCTCAAAGCACCTGACAGGTATTAATAAAGTCTTATGACTGTGCTGTGATACAGCTGTATGGCATTCTCCCCATCTAACAGATGGATGTTCCCCATTGTAACAGACCCGAGCACTTGATGCAGTGGGCTTCTGAGGGCAGCAGTATTGAGAAACTTCCAAAATGGGAAATTCTTCAGAAGTTTTCACGTTTTGCAAGAAGTATCTTGATTTTATTTTATTTTTTTAAATCTATTTTTATCTTGTATCCCCTGCCCTCCCCCAATATGTTCTAGATGTAGTCTAGTTTGATGGTGGTCTTTGGTTTAGCAGGGAAAGGGATCAGGGAAGAATCATGTAATATTTAAAATATGCTGTCGCTCTGAAACTATTGGTTTCAGCTCTGATACCAGGGTGACAAGAAGCACTTAAATGCCCCTGAAATGGAACATGAAGCATCTTTAGTATTTGCTGAAAGAAACATAATGACACTTTGAAGGATATAATAGATTAGGACTTAATAGATTTTTCTTTTTTTTTTTTTTTTCTTTTCTCCTAGCATTTGTTGATCTAAAGAATTCGATCACTGGGGATTCCTTACAGGTCTTAAGCCTCTTATATTTTATTTAGGTTATGTTGTTCAGCCTTCCTTATTTTGTCCATTTATGTCAATGCGGACTCTGCTATTATTTCAGTCTTCTGAATACCTGGGGAAGAACTAAATGCTTAGCAGCAGTCCGAAAAGAGTAATCTGCTCCATTTAATCCCATAACGCAGCCATCATCATTTAACAAATGACTGTATGTACTGTTTGTGTCAAATTACTAAAGCTATAGTTTCACTAATGCTTTCAGGTACTGAAGGTGGCACTTTTGCTATTTGCTGCTGTGCTTGTTTTGCCCCATCCTTTGTGCCAGCAGAGGCATTTACTGAGGGAGCCAGGTTAAAACTAAGTACAATTTTTGATGGACATACTTTCATTTGTTTTCCTGATCTTATTCACGTGTCTCACAAATGCCTCTTCAGATACAAGGGTCTGGGGCAAGACCGAACAGTTTGGAGACGGGGTAACTAGAAAAAGGCTGCTATCAAAGTTAAAATCTGCTTTGAACTTCGTTGTTCGCTTATGCAGTTTAAGGCGTTCCCAAAATCATTGTCTTGAAAGCAGAGGAGCTCAAATGGGCCACATCCATCCTGTAGCTACAGTAAGACTTGCGTACAGGAGCAGAGGGAAAAAGATTTAAGTCATAAAAAGGAAGAAGAAAAAAAGCCAAAGGTGCTCTATGCATAGAGCTATAAAGAGCTCTGAAAGGATACCGTGACGACTGACACTAGGGCATGATGAGTTCTTCCGGCCTCAAAGCTTTTTTGCTGTGGTAAGAAAACTTAAGTTTCTCGAACTACCAAATCAACGCTTACATATATTGACTTGAAATCTAATCTGCATGTTCTTTCTAAAATAACACCTCTGAAAATTCTTACTGCATACAATAGAAAACTAGACTTTGAATTATTCCTGAACATTTAAATTCCCCTTTGCATCAGTATATCTTTACTTCCCTTGTTGTATAAACTACTTCATAAATTAATTGCCTTATTAAAGTATGCAGATTTATGTAAGTTTATTGTCTTGTTGTACCTGGTTTTGCTCATAAACAACACGAAGCACACTGATTTAGAAAGGCTGCAGATAACTTATCAAGTATGAATGCAGCTATGTGTTTTTGTGGGACCTGTTTGAATTGTAGCAGAGCAGCAGTTCATTTGAATACAGTGTTACAGTGCTATCAAATTCATGCAGTGTTTGTGGGTTTTTCTTACAGCTTGTGTCTCTCTCTCTTTTTTTTTCTTTTTTCTTTTTTATTTTTTCCTTTTTCTTTTTTCTTTTTTCTTTTTTCTTCTCCTGTATGTGCTAAACATAACCTCTGGCTGTTTAGAACGAACTGAAAATGAGGCCGGAAATGTATAAGCATACGCTCCTTAAATGATGATTACAGATGATAGTTTGGCAATCAATTTTAAGTACCAATGCAATTGTTTTGAAGCCAGATGGCTATCAAAAATTCTAGCAAACATAACATTTATTGGTTTGCAAGATTTATTTGCTAGAAAATGATCATGCTGCATATTTAAAAATAGAAAGATGTTGTAGAAAATATCTACATTTATTTAGTTTGAGACATGTCATATATGTCTGTATGGAGAGTCTAATGTGGCACTATTGAGACAGATGTAGGTACAGTACACCATCCACCTTGGTATGGTCATTTATGCAGACGGTGTTGCGCTGCTTGGTGTTGTCTGTTCATTTAGGGTACGCTATGGGCTCTGGTACCACACACTGGATGAAGGCTGGTTTTGTGCTGCCGAAAGCAGCTTTACGTCCATCTTAGGACACCTAAGTTTTCATTCTATTCTCCTGTGATTCTAGGTACAATCACATTTGTATAAATAACTATGTATAACAAAGATGGTACAAAAAGTGAGTAAAAAAGGTACTTTATTAGCTTTTGGAACAGCCACACGTCAGATTGATATGTACTAAGCCATTATTGCCTTGCACCAAACTAGAGAAAACTTGATATAAATTGCCATAGCTGCTGCATGGGGCTGTCTGTTTAGTTAATAAAATGTATTGATATTTTCATGTATGTTTTGTAAATGCTAAAGCAGTATCTTATCCCCTCTTAGTAAAGAATATATCTTAAGGATGTTGCAGAGTGTGAGACTTAATTTACCGATATTTTGGTGTGTGAGAACCCTTTACGACACCTTCTATGAGCGTCAAGTGAAACAGGATTACAACGTTGAAATGAAGCAGGGTGGTTCAAAAGTAAAATGTATTGTGGTAGTGTCTAGATGTGTCTGTCAAATTTAAGAGCTCTTTACCTTTTTGTTTAGGGAGGAGAAGTTTTCCATTCTTGTTAAGTAGCTGTTTCTTACTGTGAAGAATTCCCTTCTGAAGTAGCTAATTAAGTAATATTGCACAGTATGAATCACAGTTTATCTCCTACAATTACTTCTTTTGAATACTAGATACATATATTTTCCACTTAGGATGTCTTGGGTTGGATCTTGCTGGCCAGTATGAGTTCTATAAAATCAGTGTGATGTAAAGTGATGCCCCATGTCAAATTTAAATTTCTGAGAACACTTGCTCAGTGACTCATTTGTTTGTTGTATACAAATATGGTCAAATACTATGATACTAGAAACAGAGTGATGAAATATGCATCAGGCATGTTAATTCAAGGGCATAGTTTGATGTTTTCAATAAAAAAGGTTTTTTTTTAAGCCCTTGCCATACTGAATGTAACTATGATTACTATTGGCTCTTACGAAATTCAGAATTGTTAAAGCTGTCACCAACCAATATTCAGTTTTGACTGCAGTAGGAAAAATATTTATACTTATTTTTTAGACAGTAGACATTGTTTATATGGATCCCAAAACAACAGCCACCTTCTGTCTCTTTTAGGTCACTGCTCATCTAAACATTATGTGAAAGTTTTTTTCCCTAGAGTTTTAAGTATTTGAAAGAACTGCTGTGTATTTTTCTCCTTACATTCTACTTTAAGTAACTGATAAACATTTACATTTTAGTTACGGCAAGGTGAAGATTTTATCTTCAATGGAAACTTTGAGGAAGTGACCTCACCTATTTTAATTCAAAGAAATTAGGACTGCAGGTTCTTGATATAGCATAGGCTCCATGCCCTTAAAAAAACCCCAATGGGTATTTATTTCTATGCTCATGAAAGAAATCTGATATTTTATGCTGGGGAGAATAAAGGTGCTCAGCTCTAATCTGAGAGAGAAAAGAGCGAGCACTAAGGAAGCTCTGGGTAGCACTGTGTTTGCAGCAGGATGTTTGATGTTTTAATGTCATCCAGGTGCGTGCCTGAGTGTATGCAGAGGGACATAAAATAGCTGCTGGGGAGGGGCGGGCTTGGTACTTCCAGCTTTACTGTGGGTTTCCTGGCTAATATAAATGAAGCGATAAACCATGTTGAGCAAGTGATTTATAACAGTTCGGAGTCCAGCAAGGTGATTACATCTAGCACTTGAGGGAAGCAGAGAGTATGGAAATAAATGTGTCAGAAATATAATGAAATGTTTTGTGCTGCTGCAGATAGATGTACAATTACAAACACCACCAACATCACACATCTACAGGGAGGGAACAATGAACAAGGCTACATTTGTGAACTTACTTCTTGCTCTATAGGAATTCCCCAGCTTTTCTCTTACCTCACAATCCTGCTGTTTTTCTTTTTAATTGAAAGGGAATAATAAAAGGTTTTCTCCGCTACAAATATGAAGTAGATTCATTCAAACCTATATGATTTTTTTTTCATAAAAGAGTAAACAACAAATGAAAACACCACTAACCTGAAAACAAACTGTCAGCTGTGGTGAAGATGTAACTTAATATCTGTTATTTGCCATGGCTTTAACCCGAGCAGTGAATTTGGATACTAAACTTGAAAAGCTATCCTTGCTGAATGCAAATAAGAAGTAGTACTGCCCTTTCAAATGCAGAATTAGATGAGAAGCTGAACAGTGACTTGAAAGTAACATGGACCTGGAAGTCCAGTTCTTCAGCTTGTAAATACTTGAATGATCTTATTCCAAGGTTTTTGCTATGCTGGGAATAAAAATATTTTGGGCAGTTTAGTGCTTCAGGCAGAGACAGCCACAGTTGGTGTTCTAAGTGAAGATGGGATTTAGGCTTTTGGGAATGTCTGTCTTTCTCTTCACTGTCCGTAATCTATGATTGTAGCTCAGCAGCCACCCAATTCTATTTGCAGATGTTTTTCTGTTCTTGTTTTGAGTTTCCAGACACACTGGAACGAATGATACTCATCTGGAATTCTGGAAAATGAAAATGCAGATTCAGCCTTTGTGTGAGATAAGCTCATCCATTCACAGGATCCATCAGACATTAAAAAAGTCTTTTTGGGGTGACAGTGGACGAGCATAAACACTGGGGTTTGGGAGTAGCCTTTTGATTAATTGGAGTTGGGATCTTGGTAAACTAGCCATAGCCACCACGCCTCTGCTGTTCCAAATAACTGGCTGAATCTTCTGTGAATCTAACTTTTCCATTGTCCTTGAAATAAAGATGTGTGATTATATACTGTAAATATGTTTGACCAAAGTGTACGTTTTGTACTTTTTTTCCATTTAGCTGAATGAGGACTTCAGTTAAATTGGGGTCTCATCAGTGCTTATGAAGGTTTAGAAACAAGTATTATTTTTACTGTTTGCAATTGCTGAAGCAGCTACTACTTTAGGGAAAGCTGGAAAAAACTTTCAAGTATTGTTAAATCCAAAATGAAACAAAAATAGAATGCACATACCTTTGATATTTTAATGGCAATTTATGCTTCCCAGTGGTAGGGCACCTTGAGTTCTGCATAAACAATGACTGATTATATTTCAGATTATGGTTAATTACCCTAACATTAGGGAGATGTGTATGTACAGATTCTATATGTTAAGTGTTTTATGCCATGTAAGCGGAGGATTTAAACTGGAGATTGAAAGTGAACAGGTCATGACACCCTATTGCTTAAATTCCTCAGTGCTTTGAGATACAACAGGAAGGTTTGTGTTTCTCTAGCATGGGCGTTTTTTTCTGAAAAGTGTTTTCTACATTGTTCTGTTTTGAAATAGGTAGAATAATAAGGTGTTTTAGCTAACAGTACGTTGGTCATGATATTTATGGTTCATCTGGTGTCTTACCTCTTGGGACACATCATTATTTTACTCTTTAGAGTGATTTTAAAAGGGTGCATAGACACCCTAAACTCTTCTCTTTCATCATCTTCCCTTTGAAGAGATGAACTAGATCTTTGCAAACTGTGTCTTATTTTCTCCAGTAATCATTTGTAGCAATACTTATCGCTTTCAAAATATGCTTTTAAGGTGTCAGTTTTGCTACAGTACCTTTTGATTCACTTTGCAGCTGTATTTACTGACTCCTTCAGTGACCAGGAAATGTTGGCTTCAGTATTAATTGTGTTATTGAGTATTACCCTGTATACTTACTGGTATCTCAAGCATAAATTCAGTATATCATACAGTCAGACAGACTTATACTAATAAAAAATACATTGATGTTATGGCATGCTTTAGATCCTTTAGTCACAAGAGACTTTGCTTTCAGAATGTGAAAATTAATATCCAGTCCTCATACCTTATTTATAACCTATGTTGTTCAAGTATTAATACTTAATCATTAATTTTTGCTAATGTAAACACCATTAGAATTGATTTGGTAGGACATGACGTTCCCATTGCCTTTCCTATAACAAAAATATTTCTACAACTTGTAAAATACCCTACAGATGTAGGCGAGAGGGCTTAATGTACCAGCTGTACTCAGCTGATCTGCTGGGTGAGTAGGAATGCAGAATCTGAAATGTTTGGTTTTCTTCCTACCTTAATGAAATATCAAAACTAGCTGGATTAAATCACTCATTTTAACATTCATTAAAATAAGTCTGTGACAGGAATTGTGTAGCTGCTGAATTAAGGCAACACAATTAGCTGCTGCTTAATGCCCAAGAACATCCTCCATTAGAAAAACAAGTGCAAAACCTGTGTCCCACAGCATGTTGGTGTGTTTAAAAGAGGCAATATAAATAAACTTCTGTAGCGATTTTCCCCTCTTCCCTATTTACTCCCTAAGTGCCTTTTATGCTTTTGTGGTGGTTAAATTTGTTCCTATAATGACAGAGTGATTGTAGTTCAGTAATATGAAATTAATTGATAGACTCTGCTTTTCAGAGAAATTATGTGACCCACTCTTTAAAAACAAACAAAACTGAGTAAATGTTTACCTTGAAACAAATTGAGGAATGCTATTCTTGATCCTCCAGACTTTTTGCCAGGGAACCAAGGTTGCATCCTATGAGGCTCAACTGTTAACTTTAAAATGTTATGGGCTTCATGTCTGTGGGGGAAATTGAGGATGTGAACTGTTCTGAAAGGGAATATATACAGAATCACAAGGAGAAAAAGGAGATAAGTGCAGAAAGCAAAGAAGATTGAAGGTCAGACTGATCATGCTTTCAGAGTATGTAAAGAAAAAGATATTAGTGGCAGAGATTTGAACTTTTCTGGAGACATAAGATTTAAAAGCCTTAATTGAAACATCAGTTCTTTCCTTTACGCTGAGAACATGGAAATCCTTCTCATAGAAATGCATAATGTCATCAAGAAAGGCGAGATTTAGACATCAACAGCTGTAACTTTAAAGAAATATTTTAACTTACTTTTTAAAGACAAGTTGGGGCTAGCTTAGACTGCCGGGTTTTTTAATCAAAAATAAGAGATTCAGGCAGATGTTGATCCTAGCAAACCTGCCCAGCCTGGGCCCTCTTCCCTTCTATAACAGGATCAACTGATGCTACTTTACCTTAATGCTTTCTACAACGTGCTGCCATGTATGTCACAGCTGGCTTGAGATAGAGGCCTTTAGGATGGGGTTTTTTATGTTGTTGCTTGAAGAAACAATTTTTGGTTTTAAGCAATTCATTCAACATCTTTTGATCAAAAGCATGCTTGCTATGTTTTGGGGGAGCTCTAGGCATTTTAGCTCTTGCTACATCCTATTTAGCTTAGGCTGTCTAGGTTATTAGTAGCAATACAGCCAACCGAAGTCCTTTTTCAGGTAATGCTAGCATGAAACACATTTTCCAAGCTGAAAAACAAGGCCTTTGGGGGTGTTCCAGAGATGACATTTCAATGTTGGGTTGTGACAGTGTGTGAAAAGAATCATTCCCATTGAATTTAATGCATTTAATCTAAAGGAACTTGCAAGAAAGTGTCCACTGCCATTTCTTCTAAAAAGAAAAGAAAAAACCAAACCATTATCACCACAGAGGTATGATGGATTGGAAGTTTCTTCATAAATAACATCAGCTGTTTGTTAGAAATGTAGCCATCTGTGGTAGAATCTGCCTTGCATATGCGTACAAGCCTGCAGTGCTTGGTTGTTACATGGTCAGAAATGATCCACAGTATCTCTACAGATTTTCCTTTTAACCGAGAGCAGTGGTGACTATTGAAGTCACCAGTAAGTGTTAAACGTTCTCTAGAGCTGGCATTTTTTCATGTGGTCACTGAGAATAAAACTCAAATTTCAAGAAACATTTCTTTTAGTAGGTTTATTCTCAGGTTGAGAAAACCTGTTCCATGGAAATTGCTTTTGTGTCTGAACAAACTCTGCCCCACTCCTTTGTAAATAAATGAAAGGAAAATAGAAAGATTTGATTGCATGTGAAGACTCAACCCAAGTGAGATTTTTAATATTGCTAATTAATCAACTTGATTAGACATTAAGTTTATTAACGAATGACGAGTGTTTTGTGGTTGTCATGACTAGTTTGGATTCAACTAAAAAGCTATTTTGTTATTGAATTATTGCTGTTATTCTTGAGGAAGAGCCTGCCTCCCCCTCAACTGATCATTTTACTCTAGCACCCCCTTCTGCTACCTGAGCATCCTACTGACATATGCTTTCCAGCTCTGGTAAATCTGATATTTAGACTCCGGTTACACGTTGCAGCGATTCTTAGTCTAAAGAGTTGTTTTGGGGAAATATCACATAAATTTCTGTTTATTGACTGTTGAAAGGAAAGAGGAATGCATGTTTCTTTCTCTAGAAATTGACCCATAGTATTTTTCATTATGGTGGTATCTATGACAGGGAGTAGTAAACTGAAAGCGCTAAGAATACAGTATTTATAATACATAATTATAATTTTGCTATAGCATGGAACTGCAGAGGAAGTTATCTAATAAAGTAATCCATTGACTTCTCCTCTTCCTAAGTCCTGGACCAAAAAGCTGGATATTAGCTGAATGCCAATGTGCCATATAAAAATAAAGCTTCGCTGGAAAGGAACAGCTACTTGTGCTATAACAGAAATAAATTTAAATGCATTGTCTCCATTGAATTTATTTACACCTTAAAGAATAAATGATCTTTCTCATAATTTGAAAAGCTTTGAATTAACTGAGGGAGAGAAAATAAATGCACAAAAGGCAACTTCTTGACAGTCTTGTCAATACACATGTTTGGAACTGACAACATGAGAAATTATGGTACCAACCTAAAAAATGAAAATCCTCAAGGCTCTGAAAACATGAGAACAAAGATAGTAGCATCTGTATGCCAGAGCTGTGATATATGAATCCCCATAACCATTATAGAATAATCAGTGACTGCCACATGTATGGCACTTCTTTGTGTGTGTATGAAAATATATATTAATGAAGGTTTTAATGTTTTGAGCACTAGGGGAGAGAAGAATTGGTATCACTTTATTAACAATGGTTCCTTAGCAAATGAGCACGCAGGTGGATACAAAGAAATCTCACAGGTTTAAGAGAAAGCTGTAGTCAATTCTAACTTGCATAATACTGTAAACCACAAGGTCGTAATTTAATGAGCTTTTTACAATCATGTTTGTCTTGTACTTTAGAATGGTGTGCAAAATTGTGGAAAGGAACTTCAGTTTGATGGAATTAAGAAACAAATTGGAATACAGAAGGACAAAAAAATTTTCTATGAAAGAAATGAATAAATGTAACTGCTTACAGTGCCCGGCTGAACTTCAAGTATGCTGGCTTGAGGGATTTTAAGTGAGGATACAACACTGGTCTGACTCTGTTTTAAAAATTGGACTGTTGTTGGGTTTGTGTACTATAGTATAGGCATACATGTGGGCGTAAATGGGAATTTTCTGTTTCACCAAGGTTCCAAGTCTTAACGCAGATGCTGCAGCGTTTGTAGGCCTGGGGTTTGCCATCCGGGAGAGTTTCTTGAAATAAGTTTTGGATGCCTCAACCAAAGGTGGAGAAGAAAGGTTCTTCTCAAGTGTGGATGATGCAGCTTCAACTCAGACTGTGTTTCTATCTGATTTCTGTTCATTTCAGGTATCTGTCTTTAGGAATTGAACTTCTGCTCATCTGCTGTGCACGACAAAGTTTCAGAAAACTGAAGAGACTCTGCTTTGCATCCAGGAGTTGAACATACAATGCTGATTCATCAGGTTCCAACTCCCTGCAGGTAATGTTGCCTTTTTCATCAGTTTTAGAATTGGGATTCGTGAGACGCTGGTCAAATCAGGATTGCTGCTATACTCTTTTGGTAGGAACTGGAGAGTACTCGATGAAGGGTAATGATTAGCTTACGATGTGTTTGCTCTTTGGCCTCTTCTAAAGGGTGGGCCAGGCCCAGGATTTGACCGTATTACAGGGATGAAACCACAGATATCCTGTGAAAACAAGGGAAGAAAGTAACATCAGGTTTGAGGCATTCTTGTCTGTAACCGTGAACACTGAGTAGTCCTAGCTCGACACGCTTTTTAAATTTTCCTTCTCGACCCAGCAAGCTCCTTCATGAATCTGTCCGTCCATGATACTTTATGAATGAATATAAGCAATGTGCTGGCTTTGGCTCTAGTTTCAAGTGTCAAATGAGTGAACTCGAATGGAGGTCGTGCTGAGTTGCTTTCCTGTGTTTGATATTAGTAGAGAAGGTGAGTACAGTGCTTCTGTGTCCTTTTCCAGGTCTGTGAACTTACCGGGTATGTGAGGGAAGGGATGGGGCAGTGCAGTGCCCCGGGTATCAGCTGGTAAGGTTTCAGTCGCACAGGCGATGTCAGTACCAGTGATAAGGTCCTGGGTTAGTTTTCATTTGTTAACAAGTGACAGCAGTGTATGTGATGAGATGCATTAATTTTAGCTTGTTGTTTCTCATGCATTGGTAGGTACGCAGTATGTTTGGGTGCAGTGTCTGGGGTCTTAGTGCCAGTTTTTGTCATTACCATATCCAGGTGGGCTGCGAGTGTTCTCTCGCAGCCCCTACATCTTGCATTTCTATATCACCTTCCGTTCTGAAGAAGCACAAAATGGTTTACCAATTAGAGGATTTCTCCCAGTGGAGTCAAATGCAGATATTTGTGGAGTGCTGAAATGCATCTGGGAGAAAGGAGTACTTCATCTACTGCTAGGGGAAGAAGGGGAAGCGAAATGCTAGGATGTGAATTTCAGCCTTGAACTGCAATAGTCATTGTGCAGCTGCTGACAGAAAATAAAAACAAAAGCAATTATGTCTCAGTCTTGTCTAGGTAAAGGATGCAATAAATAACAAAGAAAATAAAAATAATGCTTAAGGACTTGGGAGGGTGTTTCTAGACACAGTAGGATAGCTCAGTTTTAGAATTACACCGTGCACGTGCTGTAGAGCATTAATTAAGCAATTGTTCAGAGTGAGGCATTTTAATGAGTATGGTACTTCATACTTTACATTCTTCAGGAAGTATTGTTCTGTAATTTGTATGTCATCACACTCGCATATTGTGTTGTCTCTGTAAAGTCACCATCAAGAATCGATCGTTGCTGAACTTGGGCCTTCATATACATGAAAAAAAGATTTGGCAACATTTGTCTCATGGCAACGGCTCTTCAGCACAGTGAAAGATGATACAGAGGTCTGAAGAAGAGATTTCTTTGTTTCACAAAATATAGGATGTTCCTGTGTACACGTTTTTCTATTCCAGTTCCCCTCAGGAAAGTGTCCCCCACCTGTAAAAATTGTGTAGACATGAATGTTTCTTAAAAGTATTGCTAATTAAGCTGAATGGTATCACTTATACTAGTCTTCTTGTTAAGCACTGAATTTGTGTACTTTTTCTATTTGCTATCAGACATTGTTAGTTCTTCTGTCCTCCCTGTATTTTGACAGTAATTAACAGCATCCTGAAAGGGCAGTGTTCAATGTTAACAGAAGAATTTGTTACCATCTTACTTGAGTTATTCTGAACAACATGACACAAGAATAGATACTACAGGTTTTGTTTTACATTTGTTTCATTTCACTATCCTCTTTTTTTACCCTTAACCCTCTATTTCTGCTTTTAAAGTAACATTTTCCTTTTCTCATAATATTTTGTTTACCTTGCTGTTTGTGGATTTTATGAAAGCCTGTTCTGAGCTTTGATGAAGCAGACTTTGGTATGCTTTGATTTTATTTATTTTTTTTAACACTATCTGTTGTTGCTCAGCAAGCTTTTCAGTGTGCTTATCTTTGTGTTCACTATGGGGAGTGAGAAGATGCAGAGAAAAATATACAAGTAGTCGAATGGACTGGAAATGGAAAACATCTGTTTGAAGGTGCAGCCCAGGCACAGAACTTGGTGTTTGGGTGGAATTACATTTTTTTGAGTAGCCCTGTACGAACTGCTGAAGTCTACCTCAGTTACCACATCTAGAAAGGGTGGTATGTCATTTTCAAGGCATCTGGAAAATTAACATCATTATCTAAATGCTAACTATAGTTATCTAAACATTGCTGGCTGTAGTTTGACAGCTCAATTCTTGCTGGTCAGGCAGATCTAAGAATTCCTCATGGCATTTGATGGGAATTAGGTTTCTCTCTCTGTATCCCTGGAGGTATCATCAAAAAAAAAAAGTGATGGGAAATATTGCACTGTTCTGGCTGTGTCTGTGTTGTGAATATATCCAAAACCTTCTAAGGGCTTCCATTACTGCAGTATCTGAATTGTTTATGTGGTGGTTCTTATATCAACCCTTCCCTATTGTGCTAAGGTTTTATCCCATTTTTCTAGGTGTGAACAGAGACATAAAGAGGGGGCAGTGATTTGTCACAGATCGCAAGTACACCCTCTGGTGGAACAAACATCTTGCAAGCCTCGGGCTGCGGGGAAGTCCCAGAAAGCTGATTACTTCTTCTCTTGAATGACCATATTTCCTATGGCAGTGCTTGTCAGCTTCTCATTCTGCTCAGTTCACATTATAAATAACATTACAGATGTGGAATATTTTAAAAGATGGCTTCTCTCGCTAAGCTCTATTCCCATGAATAATACTGATGGCGATTGAGACAAGTCAGTCCTTTCAGTTCATTTTTTTGCATGGTATATACCCTGGCTGCCTTTTTTTTTTTTTCTGGATTTTTCTTTCATCAATATTTCTTTTTGGAAAATATTAATCATACTTGATCTTTCCATAGCTTGGAGGTGACTTCAAAGTTAAGAGGAAAATTATCAGTATTTTCACGAGTGAATGTCTTGAATTAGTTTTCTCCTCACTATTAAAAAGGGTAAGGGAAGTTTATGTTAGTGTGTTTATCTGTGTGTTAATATAGCTCCAGCACTTATTTTGTCTGCTGGTGTTTCTAAATATCAATTAGAAAATATATTCAAAGTGAAGTTGATTTCCAGTGACTGTGCATAATAAATGGACATATGCTAAACATAATTACATATTTTAATGCATTAAAATGCAAGAATGATTTGGGATATTTAAGCAAAGCTCAGTGAAGAACTATGGTAACTATCTACACTAATTGCTCAAGATTTAATTGTACCATTAAAGGCATGGCTGTTTATATTGTAACAATATAATCTGTTTTACGAACAACTTGCAAAAAGATGGCAAGTAATTGTAAGCTTTCCATAACTGGTGTTATTTCTATATGTATTTGTGTAGCAGCATGGTGATACCCCTATTCTTGTGTCAAGTGGAGAAATTCCAGTAAGATACCATTTATATGCATAAAGAACCTGTTTTCTGGAGACAAGAAGTTTGACATAGAATGGGTCAGATTTTTAGATCTTCATATAAGCAAAATACCCTTGGAGCTTTTGTTAAAATCATATAGGGGAACCTGTTCACAGAAGAAAAGCTCTATCCAGCAAATAATCCTTGTGAGAAGTTAGTGCTTTCAAAAGGTAAAGTAAAGAGGAAAGGGTTTCGTTTCCTGAATTAGCCAGGTGTAGGGCCTAAACAATAGCCCGAGAAAGAGACTCTTCTAAATTTTTCTGTCCTTTTTTTGCATGGATTGAACTGGAAAGACTTATGTTCAGATATGAGACAAAACAGGCAGCTGCAGGGAGGAAAACCTGGTCAGTGTGAGCCTCTTGTACATCTGGGTTATGAGGCTACCACAATGTAGAGAGGAATTTGAGTTTCAGACTATGTAGGAAGTAGAGAACTTCAATGTTAGCTTCTGAATATAGAATATATATATAAAATGCCCTTTGCTATGTACACAGTGCATTTAATGGGCAAAGAGACTTAGCAAATAGATGTTGCCATCATTACTATTTCCAAAAATAAGTTCCATAACTTTTCTAAATTTGGAAAAAAACAGAAAGCAAACCAAACAAAAAGCCAAATTGACACAATTCTGAATTTCAGTAGTATGCCACTAAACCATAAAATAAGCGAAAAGGGCTTTGTTTGTGTTCTCTCTTCTTTTAAAAACCTATTCAAGGTCATGGTTTGAATAGAAAAGTAATTGGATTTGAGACACCATATGTTGTGGGATGCTTATGACGTCCCTAATGAATGTTACAGGGTACTACTTCTTCCAAAAGAAGAGTTGACGTTAGCATTGAAATGACTGTTGACATGAAAACATTGACTTCAAGATTTTTCTCTTTACATTAATCTTGTCTGACTTTTTTTTTTCCCTTCCCCTCCATCCCCCCCCATGATAAGATGCCCACTCCTGAAACGCCAAGGGGTTGCTTACCTTGCTAAGCTCGTCACAATCACTCACCAAACTTTACTACCCTTTCACGATACCTTCTGATTCACAGTGATAATTCCTAGACTATACAAGCAACTAGATTCCATTGCCGCATGCCTCCTGTTGGTCATTGCACAATATTTATGGAGCTGCTTGCAGAGAACATTATTCCTGTGCTCTGTTTTGTAAATCAAATGAGGGTAAATTCTATTGAAAGAAAATACATTTTAAGGAACTTGATACTATTACTCTAAGATATTAAAATTGAAGAGGTAATAAAACACAAAAAAATTTCACAGTAGCCATGCAAACAAATATAAAAAAGCAAGCTGTTATAGTCTAAACAATCTAACCTCATTCCTACCTTTAAGATAGTTGTTTCCTTTCTCATCCATTTTATGTGGGTAGCAACGTCACAGTCCCTTCCAAACCAGTGCAGCATCAAGTAGATGTAAACAGAGCACAAGCAGTTTTGTTATACCAAGTACAGTTTCTCTAAACTTGAACTTGGCCCCGGATTTCCCATGCCTTTTGTTTACATGGTTGCATGCGCTGCTTGTGAACGAAAAGGTATATTAAAATAGAGCATGTAGTCTGTACTTCTCTGTTGGAATCCAAAACTGATATGCGTATATAAATACTATGACGAGGGTAAGGAAGCCCAAACGAGGTTGCTTGTTTCCAAAACCTACTCTGCTTGGCCCTAGCACCTGGTTACGCGTGGGCAGCAGGCCAGCCCAGCGGTAACTAGCTGATACTGAAATTTGTGTGCTGAATACTAGCATGGGTGTATTGAGGGAGGGAAGCGAAAGGCATGCCATGTATTCCTAGTGTTGCGCCCTGATAATAGCAGTCAGCGTGATCTCTGTTGTTTTGCTTGATTTGTAGTGTAGGAACAAGGTGAATCACAACAGCATATCCATATATCGGCTTTTTGATGCGTTCCTGTGGGCCGTGCAGTCAGGCTGCTGGAGACTTGCTTGCTTTCGGGCTTGCAGCCTCAGGCACTGGTCTGTGCAGATGAGCCTCCTGTGAAACGTAACTCATACGAAAGCATAACAATCCTGAGTGCCAGTCACAGGGGTTGGCCGGTAGCTTGCCATGTAATGATATGAATCTTTGCTCAGAGAATTGAGCTTGCGGTTTGTTCTTAGCTTGAAGGTAGCCGCTGTTTGCACGTGCAGTGGAAATCCAGACAGTGCTGTAACTGCTTTACGAGCCAACCACTTTACCTAGTTTGGAATTTTTACTTTTAAAAGATAGGGCTAATTACTCTTTAAACAGAGGATGAGGAAACACAGATCTTGATGATTGGTGGGGAAAATATATCCCTGCCCTGAGAATAATTACCTTGCTCTGCATGGAAAGTACATGAGAATAGTAGAATCTGAAAGACGCACTAGTGAGCTGAAGAGCTGGGTGAGCTGCCAGAGCAAGAACGGCGCGGGGGGAGGAAGCAGGCGGGTAGGTGGGCTTTGAGCTGAAAGCCAGCACCAGGGCTGTACATCCGGAGGGAAGCTGCACCCCAAACGCCTTTGAAACATCGTGCATTGCCTCCCGGGTCCAGTGTGGTGAAAAAACGGTGATAGAGTTGAATGGCAGGTGTTGAGTAGAAATAACATGTTTATTAGAAGACTGGATGAATTTCACCTGCTTCATTCCCCCCCACGCCCCCTTGGCTGTATCAGCCCACCAAAAAGCAGAGCTGCACTGATGTTTCAGTTCAGATCATTTAGAGTCCCTACGGAAATCTCATGTAGGGTAACAACTCTGTCCTCTGGCATTTCCTGTGCTTACAGGACAGTACGTCCCCTATGAAGGAGTTCTCTCTATTTGTATGCAAGACAAGCAACATGTAAGGGGGTGGGGGAAGAGTCAATTCCCAAAATTTGAAGGCTGGAATTATTTTGTACCTGCTTCATCATTTGTATTTTGAATTACGCTGGGATTCATCAAGACTTTTAAGAGCCAAAGTCCTGTTGGTCTATCATTTGGGCTAGATGATTTAAGATCTCAAAAGGGGATATTTGCTCTAGTTAGCTCATATACTTTAAGGAGAGGCCACATAGAACAAACCCTCTTGGCACTGCTTATGGTATGGCAGAGTTTCAGTGACTTAAACACAAGCATTTCAGTTGGCCACCTGTGAAGGAATGTGGACAGCGTTTGCATGAAATGTTTGTCAGTGGAGTTCCATTTCTGTAAATTTTTCTGCAACTCATAGAATGCAGATATAAATAAATGCTTAATGAATAAAACCTCCAGTATGGCAAAACTTTGGCATCAATGTCTGAAAATGTCACTATTATTCGTATTGCTGTCAAATTTTAAATTATGCCTGAACGAAGGCAGAAAGCTGGAATCATATTGCTGCTATATTATCATATCTTTAAGGGAAAAATTCAGGACAGAGGGAAAAGATCAATTTTTTCCCCTTGTGATTCACCCGAATTCCGTTTTCTGCTCTTATGCTCATGAATTTCTATGTTGTCTTAACATATCTTCATAAGATTTTTATCACACATTTGAATATTAATATGGTGTTTCCTCATCATGTTGACATATTCTTACCTTTTTACCACGTGTAGTTTACAATCACTTCCTCATCTTGCAAGTTAAATCTGGCAGTTATCCAAGAGTCTTTTAGGCCATAGGTATACATAAATGGCATCCCCTTGTTCTTTTACTTTGTGGTCTTTTCATCAACTTGAATTTATTAATGCTGTTGATGGAACTTCATGCTTGTTCCTTTCCATTGTTTACACTTGGAGGGAAAAAACCAACATTTTTTTTTTTTATTAATGGTTTTCCCAGTGCTATTTTTGTCTCTTTCCAGGGACCTAATCATTGCACAACCAGGTATCACAAATTTTCTGTGTAGTGGTGTTTTTCTGTTTTGTTTGTTTGTTTGTTTGTGTTTTTGTTTGTTTTTGTTTGTTTGTTTGGGTTTTTTTGTTTGGTAGTGTGGGTTGTTTGTTTGTGTTTTTTTTTTTATTATTATTTTTACAGTCAGTTAATCTTTTCATTCAGTTCTTGGCTCCTTCCTCTCCTCTCCTGCTCTCCTTTTCTTCCTCTTCCCAGCCTCTCATAGTTTAGCATGCCAACAGATTTCAATGTAAAGGATTTTGTTCAACTTGCCCTGGGTGATTGCAACCAAAGGACCCTTAGCCAAAGTGAGGTGTTTAAACAAATCTTTAATTGTGACTTGAACTTGAATACAGAGCTGAATTGAGAAATTGGTGATCTTTACTTCCCCTCCCCTGCCCTGCCAGGAGAAACACAATTAAGGTGAACAAAAATAGCAGGAATAAACCTTGAACCATCTAAAAAAAGTGGCGTTCTGAATCCAGGCACTTGGAAGAAGTTTGGAGATGAGGCACTGCCCTTGTAAGACATAACCCCAATGCAGGCGAGTATTATTTAAAGTGACTCGTAATTAAATCCTTCATGATTTGTGTTTTGATTGCCTGCTCTTTCCTCAGCTAATTCTGCCATCGTTGTAACAGGAGAGTGAGGTCTGCTATGCCCTTGGGACATAGGCTTTGCATAGGTTAAGTTCCCAGTAATCCCAACTCAAGCACAGGTGTGCAGCAGGACAGTAAGCGAAGCAAAGCATGAGGTGTTTCTGGCAGACTGTGGTTTCTTTGCAGAGCCCCAGAGATAGGTTCACAAAATCACCCGATACAGGTGGCACATCCAGAATGGAGCCAAGGAATCGGGAAGGACGTTCTGAATGTGACTCAGCATTGCTTTCCCTCGATGAAGAAAACCCACTACATTTCTACATTTGAAGTTATGCCCTGGATGCAAACACCCGTACATCTCAGAAAATGCATCTCCCTGCTAGATGTTGACTGTCTCCTTGTGCTGGGAATAGCCACCTAAGGCTGAAGTTCATAGCCTTAACCTTTGCTCTGGGGTGACTATAGTCTTTTGCAGCTCTAACTTTGTTCCAGTTGGATTTACTTTTGTCTCTAGCTCTTTCTTCCCTTACAGGGTGGGAGCATCTGCCTAAACTCATAAACTGTGTTGATTTTTTTCTTTCTGTTTTTTCTAATACATCTTCTAAAGATTTTTTTCTCTACTTAAATACTAAGGGTTATTTTCCCGTCCTTAGAAGATTTATTATCCTTTTTTTTCATTTTCTGCTCTGAGTATGTGTTTGACACATCTTTAGTTATTAGAATGGAAGCCTGACACTTCAGGAAACAGAAAATGTTTGCCTGCATTATGTTTCACATTATAAATGGTTCTTGTTCTTTACTGTGCAAACAGGCTTCTTGAATAATTTTACGGTATGCTGTTGAGAACTGCGGTAAGCCGTTTGCTAGTAAATCAGCATTTCTTACGGCAAACTCTCTATGCTTTGTCAGCCATTACATCTAGGGAATAAAATCTCGTAAAAAAAAATAAATATCAAAACATGGAGCAGTTATGGCTGATCTCTCTGAAAAATTTATCCTGTTTTGAGTATAGGTACTAAACATCTGGGATTTTTTGGGTAGTGTCCAGAACCAAAGCTTTGAGATGTACAGCAGAACATGGAAAACATCTGCCTTTTTGCTGCATTTCTGGTATTTGCAATAAAATATACTGAGCAGTTACCTTTTTCCCTTCAGTTCTTGACTTTTGGGGAAGGATCAGCTCCTGAATGCAGTGGCTTAAGAAAGTTTCAGCTTTTTTTTCAGATTGTGATGGAATTTCAGTATTGTTAACCCTAAGTGATTTAAAAAATAAAAGAAACAAACACCCCTCCTCCTTAATATTAAAGATCATGAGGAAAACATTAAATGTTGGAGGGGTTTTATTTGCTTTCTGGTCTTGGCCTTTTGGGTGCAATCATATCCTGCTTTCCAGCTTGTCTTCATCAATTAATAGACGTAGCAGCTCTTTTTATATCATTATTATAAACTTTCTAATGACAGCTGAAATTGATTCCAGCAACAGTCAATATCAAGAGACTTGCCAACTCTTGTATTTTGATGGCAGTATTGTGATTCTGTGGGGTAAGCCTTTATTGCATTGCTCAATCTGCTTATAATTTTGAAAGGGAAGGCTAGTGTGGGAAGTAACAAGGTGTGAGCCTCCCAGAAAACCATAATGGGGAGAGTAAAGGCAGGGTCTGGCTGAAGCAGGAAGGATTCTGAAGTATTAGCCTAAGGGTTTTTTTTTTTCCTTTGTTTTATAACAAATGTTTTGAAAAGTCCTATAGATTGAAACACCATTGGCTGCAAAGTACTTAAAATTATGTTGGCTGCTGGCAGCCCATTTCCACCATGCCCCCCAGTATCTCAGGTGCCTGACAAACTAATGTCTTATGAGCAGCAGTTATTGTTGACGTTTCCTAAGGCCAAGATGTGGAACAGTGTATGGACACTCCGAGCAAGCAGTGCTATTCATCAAAACATGAGTTCGGGTGATTTTCAAGTTCTTCTGATCTTTGCTGGCCAACTTACCTTTTTGATTAAGTTGCTTGTCTGAGGTTGAGTTTCTGGATCAGTATAGGGGAGTACAGCCTCGCGCACCTTCAGGTGCAACTGTGCCCAGCCTTGCTGGATGCTGCCAGTGCCTTGATCTCAGCTCTTAAGTTTTTCAGCACCATTTCCCTCACCTTCTCTTCTTTCAGTGTATATTCTTCATAGAAAAGTGAGACGTTTTAAACGGTGAGAAAGGATGGGGTTTGATTCATAGATTTTTTTTTTTTTTTTTTTTTTAAATAATAAAATATCCAAGCTTCCAGGCAGATCCTTGAGGTGTTTCCTTGCTGGTTCAGTTTTCAGGGCTGGAATAGTGGAAGGTCAGAAATGTGTGGTATCTATAGGTAGAATTATGCTGAAGGTCTTTGCTTTCTGTCTTCAACCCACAGATCCTGTTTAGTTCCTATTTTCTGTATAGAAGTAGCTTTTCCTTTTGCTTAAAGGAAAAACTGAGCTTATGAAATCTGGCTAAGTATTACACTTCTTTGAATACTACTTGAAACAGAGGCTTTTACAGTAGTGTAAACTTGACTGTTCTCATGCTTTTTATCATCAAATTAGATTGGTAAGTTTGGTATCTGGTTTGATATCACGTTCTTAACTGTGATAGTAGAAGATCAAATCTGAGCATTTCTTCCCAGGATTAGGTTCTTAATAGCTGTTATCATCATGGCACGCCAACCTGGTCCTGCCTGTGGTTTTGATTGTTCATTGAGGACCGCTGCCAGGTTTATACTCCCTGCCAGGTAGCTTATGCCTGTACTAAGTCTTATCACAAGCAAAGAATCTCACCCATAATCTGAATCACTTGGGCGGGGATGGCACCAAGGCCACAAATTCAGTTCTTACTACAAAGTAGAGAGTACTGAGCCCTGTGTGCAGCCAGGCTTCTGGTGAGCATCGTGTCCTGAAAGCCCTCAAGTTGGAGGGATTACTATGTGTGCATGTTGCCATGCTGCGCAGACTCTGAACACCAGAAGGTTGTCACTGTGCCAGGTGTTTGATACTGAAATGTTATCTTTTTGCTTAAAGGCTTTGTGATAAGGTGTGGCTTTCTTTGGATGCTCAATGTCTCTTGACATAGAGAAATGTGCCTGATCTGAAAAACTGGAGCTAATGTCTACATTTAAGCAATACTGAAATGTGAGAAATATGATATTTAATTCTAAGCTTCGGTTTAGTCTATTTCTACTGCAATCTATTATTAAAACAAAAACCTAAACAAATGATGGCAAGATGGAGTTCATTAGTTCACAAAATGGAGTTGGAAATGTTGACAAATATATTTGTGGAGTATGATCGCTCCATTTTTCTATTTGCAGGGCTTCTGTATCGCAGTCTCACCTAATCCAAAGCACAGCATGACTCCTTCCTAGGACTAGTCTCTTCTATCATATCTCTCCCTCCTCCTAAATCCTTTCAATCAGCTTTCAGTAAAATAGAAAATAGGTTTTATTACTTATTAAAAGTGTTATAATGGAGGCCTGGCTTATCTTCCCTACCTTCTGTCACTGACAAATTTGGATCAACAACTGCTAGATATTTGTCCAAAAATATAGATTGAAGCATTGTGGACTTTGTGCTCTCAGTAAATTTATTCTACAACATTAACAATCCTAGGAGAAGCTTCAAAAAACCCAAACCACTCAAACAAGTAGTGGAAACAATCCCAACGCTACAAGTTTAAAAGTTATAGATCACTATGGCAACTCAAAAATATTAAATGCGTGTGACTTGTGTTGTTTTTCATTTTTTATTAGCTAGGTAAATCTAGGGTGAAAATTCTGCTTTTTTTCAGCTGTCAGAAGTTGACAATATTCATCTGCAGTGTAACAGTCACTGCGTGACGTTTCTGTGGTTGTGTTGTGGATTTTTCAGATCACTTCACAGTGTTAAGATGGTATACGGAAGTAATTTGAAATGCTCAAAATTATATAACTCAAGGCTAAGGTACTATATATGTGCTAATAGGATCCTGGGCCATGGTCCTCAGCCCAGAACCCTGCTACAAACGCAGCATCACTGTGTCGCAGACCATCTAGGCCAACGTCTTTTCTTTCACGAGTGATCTCTCTGCACCTTTCACTGAGTAATTGAATTGTTGATGACTTTGGGTTCCTTACAGGTTTCCATTTACATCCATGTACCTGCTTTGAGTCCCCTGAAGTCCAACCCATGCATGTTTTCACTTCCCTGATAACTTTGTCTTTCATGTCACAAAGTCACACAAGTTGCAATCTTTCCAAACTGCTGTCTGCACCATAGACTCAAGAGTTTCCTGTCTGATGCTACCTGCACTGTTCTCTTCAGCCAAAGATGAAATAATGTGTTTGTCATGTTGAAGCTAGTTGGCCTGCAACATCTAGAAGTTCTTTACAGTGGTTCAGTTCCCTCACACTTCTTGTAATGCCTATTTTTTCCATTTGTTATAAACAATTCATTGGTCAGGCATGGTACTTTCTAGCTTCATTTTATATTTTGTGAACTACAACATGTTATGGGTTATAAAGTGAGTGTTAGGAATGGAATAGCATGAGGTTTGCCCCTCTCCAGATTAAAAAAAAAAAATCCTTAATGTCCAAGAAGGTCAAACATGTGCTACGTGAACTTGTTAAACACATTTATTGAGTTCTTGACAGTAACCAAACACAGTGGATGACCATTATAAACAAGAAAAAAGGCATTCACTTTTACTTGGTCAGCTCCTGCTTTATCTGTAAAGAAAAGATATCCCTTTCCACCACCAATTTACAGGATTTGAATTTGTTTGTCCCAATAATGGATTCAGCAGAGAAAATGGCAATTTTGTTGTTTCAGCTGCTTTCTGCTTCTGAGCCCAGCTCCTATTAATGATGGACCATAAAGTGGAGTTAAAGTTGTACTAGTTTTAAGTGCATTCTCAATTGCCATTAACTCACTTAAATTGGCTGCAAACAAATAAATGAAGTAAAAAAAAAAAAAAAAAAAAGAAAACAAAAAGAAAACCACAAATAATGCAGCCACAAGTAGTAGAGGCTTATTATTTCAGAAAGGAAAAAGTAAATCAAAGCAAGTTTGCTAAATTAATTTGTTAAACACATTTATTGAGTTGTTAATAGTAACCAACACAACGTATGACCTGTTGTAAAACAAGAAACAGAAAATGGATCAATTCTGATTTTGGCAAGTCCTACTACAGATATGTGACAAAGAGGGAAATATTTCAATTTCCTTTATATTCTGCAGTGATATATTTACAATACTTATCTCTCGAAGTCTGTCCCTTTTTTAATTAAATGAACAGAAAGATCATAACCTAGAAATAAGTTTCCTCTATGGTCTTCTTGTTCTGTCTTGTCAGTATCCATTAATGATAGTGAAATAATGAGAGCTTTCCAAGGATTACTTGGCACACAGAACACAACTCCACTTTGATGCTGTACCGAGCCACCTTTTTTCTTTCTTTTTTTTTTTTTTTTTTTAAATTTGAGGGAGGGGGGGAAAGAGGAAGAATTTCATATGTACAAAGGCTGAAAAGTCTTTCTCTGTGAAGCTAAATTAGTTCAGGAAAACTGTATCAAAATTGTAATCACATTTACTGTAATACTGTCTTTTTACTTTTTTTTTTTTTTGATTACCACCGATCATGTGAATGAATTTTTAGTTGAGTTTCCAACATGGCAGCTCTTTTCCTACAGCATGTTTGCACATGCTGCCGCGAACCCAAAGAGAGTGGGGTTGGGTGCATTCTAGATTATGTCAATTCCCAGTAGTAGCATTCCACTGAGGTTATGGGTTCTGCCTGCTCTGTCTTACTTACTTGAGGAGCCATTCATTTACTGAAAGGAAAGAGAAACAAAACAAAAATAATTATGCTTTAATAAACTCCAAATATGAAACTGGCTGGATTTAACATTGTATTAGGCACTTAAAATGTCTTGAAAAAGCCAGGAGGCTCAGTTTCCTCCTCTGGAAAATAATTAAATCTGAATGACTATTTTTTTGAAGTACTGTAACTCAGTCATCAGCCTTGCTGCTGAAAATTTGCTTTCTTTTCCACTCTTCAATAGTACTCCTTCATCACCATAATATTGTTGGTGAGCAGGCACTTTTTGCAGGTGCCATCATCGCAGGTAATATAACACTGTGTGCATACACTAAAAGATGCATAAGACACTTACGGGTCAGTTGTAAGCCTTCAGCTTTAGCAGTGTAAGACTCTACCAGCAGGAGACTGGGTTGGTTCATTTGTTTAATATCCATTGCATAATGCAAAACTTTCCAATTTGGATATTTTTTATGGTGGTGCACCTCCAAAGTGAAATTTACTCTTTTGAGATCAACTGTCATCAAGACTAGCTCATCCCCCTTTTTCTTTCCAAGGTGGGTAAAAAAGAGCAAAATGCACTTTGTAAGGTGAGAAGACTTTAAAACGAGGCTAGAAAACTGAAGGCCTGTCCGATCTGCTTTTTAAAAAAAAATAAAAAATTAGATGTCCCAGACTATTTTTTTTCTTGTCATGCTTTTCCTGCATGTTTCTGGGCAAGTTCCCTCATCCATTTCAAATATGTAATGTTTGATTCATACTGTTAGTCCCACAGATCGGGAGTTTCATCTGGTTTTATTTGTATGCTTTGCTATGCACTTGGGTTTCTCAAAGAAAAGAGCTCAGTGTAAGCATAGAAAGGATTATTCCGGAGGTAGAACGTACCTCTATACTGTAGTTTCTGTGCTCTATTGTTTGGACAATCTTTTCCCTGTAAACTAAAGTTGATATTAGTTCGGATACATCGATTGTTGAGAGGCTGGACTGGTCTGAAATTGTCGCTCATGCTCAGAAATATCTGTGATGGCTGATTCTGGCTTAGCAGTCGTAAAGAATGCATCTATACAAAATACAAAACAAGGATTTTTAGTACTGGTCTTTCCTGTAAGTAAACATCATACAGCACTATTCAATAAACTGCTTAATAAATGAAATTTAAACAGAATTTCAGTGATTTGTAGTTAGAGGTGGGTTGAAAGTGTTAACTCGAGGTAAAACCGTTCCTTCTGTGGTCCTCTGTTTCGGAGCCCCATTTTAAACAAAAGTAACCAGTTTTGTGTGGAGTAAAGGAAAATGGTGTGACGTGTCCTTGGCTGCTCAGGAAACAAATGGAATCCAGAGTACTGGATGGCAGCAGGTGGTGCAGAGAAAATGAACTTGATGAATGACAAGAGCTGATTTCCTAAGTTTTGTAGCTATTAGTGTAGCTTCCAGTTGAGAAGGCACAGTTTTGGATGATGGTACTTAAGAACCAGATATGGCCAGTCAGGATGGAAAGGATAACTGACAGTCGTGCTGCTGAAGTCATGAAATTAATGATGTTAAAAAGTGAAATCTTCTCTCCATTGTCAGGTCTGTCTTGATACTGTCTGTTCTGTGTCTGAAGTGTTCTTATGGTAGACTCTTGCCTTCTTTTGAGATGTTTTTACGGATCAGCAGAGAGGGAATTACTGAATCATCCAGGATTTTCAGTGCTCCCTGTAGTGGCTGGATGCAAACTACAAGCAGACAGCAATGGTTCTTGTAATGACTATGCCATGTCAATTGGTTCAAGCCAACCAAAGCCTTTCAAACTTTGTATAGGCAACTGGTCAAGAAAAAAAAAAAAGCTGCAATTTGTAAATCAGAAACTCTTAAAAAATTTTGGTTTAAAAATGTAAAAAAAAAAAAAAAGTAATTTTTCACATCAGAGTACAATTTAAGCGGTTTGGCTGTGGCATTTAATGCTTAAATGGGGAAACTCAGTAGCTGGGTTTTACATACTAAAAATTTTTAACAGCTTCCAGGTAAAACTTGAGCTGTGCATTACTTTATCAGTCTGAGAACACAATGTAATTAGTAAGTATTCCATGAAATCAATTTGCAGCACTAATAATGGAGGATGTAACTAACCAGTAAAGCATGACAAGAAGTAAGTATCATGAGATTATAACCCATAGGTACTAGCATAGACTCTAGAAGTATTCTAATCTTTGTTTTGTACATTAATGTTGTAACTAAAAATGTTGCTTGTAGGAAAATGTTCAGGTCCCCTGCATGGAAAGTTCAGAATGTACAGCATGTTTGCCTGTGCTCAGCTGTGTCATTCTCCCAAATCACACATTTAGAAAAGAAACGAAGTGCTTTGTCTGCATCTAGACAAAATTGGACAGAAGGAATATCACAAAGATAAAACATCTCAGGCTTTTTAAAGTCATCTTATTTACAATGTTAATACGATTGTTAAATCCCAAAGTAATATTTAGGGTTGTTTTATCATTCTCATTTCAGTTCTCAGGCCAGATTGCTTCTGCTGCCTGCTTGGGACAGGCAGATGGCGGTTCAAGTATTCCTTTGGGATTCTAGTACACGAGAGAATAGGTTTTAGTTCAGTTCACAGCTCCGTAGGCAATTCGCTGATGGAAGCTCTGGAGAAGACTGCAATTGGTGTTAAATTTCTTGTTTTCTGATGTTAGGCCTTGGATTGTAAGCAAGTCATACAGGAATGTAGTCTTTGTGACTTCTACACTGGTGTGTTTCCTCAACAGCATAATTTTGACTGAAATGAATTGTGTTTTCTTTTGCATAATTTATCCTGCTCCTTTCTAATAGGGGCTTTAACTTGTCAATCTGATTTTTCTGAAGATATTTGCAATGTCTATCCTGTCAACTTATTTTATACCAGAAAGCACTAGCTGATCTTTTTTCGAGAAGGCCCCCATCACTAATGTGCTATCGACATGTATTTAAATGGCCATAAGCGTTGCTCACAATTTGTCTGTTTCTTTCTGACCTAAGAATGGCCTATGTTACACTTAATAATCTCAGTTATTTTTGTACAACACTGCTACACTTGTTTTATAATCCCTATATATCACAGAATCATAGAATAATTTAGTTTGGAAGAGACTGCTGGAAACCATTTGATTCAAACCCTCACTGAAAGTAGGGCCCACCTTAAAGTGTGTGTGTAGATAATTAGGGAGATCTAAATAGTTAATATTTTTATTTTGGCAAAACCCTCTTAAATGCTTTTGCAAATGGAATAAATTGCAGGCAGAGATCCCTACAGCAAAAGGTTGAATCTAATTTTGTATGTAAAGCTACACGCATATGTGTTTAAAATATGCTTTTGTACCTATACTAGATCGAGTAACTTTTTTTATTTACTTTTACCTGCATCCTTGTTATGTAGACAGGTTTGTTCATTATTATCCAGCTTGCTGTTTCATAGCAGGGTGGAATTGTCATTGACCCATCATATGTAATGAAACTAGATGTCTCTGGATAAAGTTCCTCAATATTAAGCCCCTGTAGTAAGTATGCATCATCTAGAGAATAAAGAAGGAAAACAATTGAGATAAAACAATAGCTTCTCAAAAAATCCCACCCCTACGTACAATCCTTATTCCAGAACATCATCATCAGTTTTATTGAAATATGAAGTGTAATGAACATACATTTCTGAATGCTCCAGCAGTTAGGACAAGAACAAGTAACATGAATTCACTAAACCTTCTTGGGTTGAGTTCTACTCTTAGATGCCCATGCACACCTTCTGTGAGTTTAGCACAAGCATTCACAGTGAGACTCTGAAACACATTTAAGAACTGGAATAAAAAGCTTCTTGAAGTTGCAGTTATTGATTTGATGCCGCAGTCTTTGGAGAATGTCGACTTAACATATTTTGGAGTGATTAAGATGTTTTGTTCAACAAAGCCTTGGGAAGGCCAACAGTGTTAAAACTTTATTGCCCTTCTACCACAGGAGGAAGTTAAGGTTAATGCATGATAATAAAGCTGTTCAACGAAGCCTGCTGGCCTTTCGTGTGCACAGTGGGGGTGGATGCGGTGCAAGCTCACTCAGAATGCTAAAATCGGGGTGGAAAAGTACGTTGGAAAGCAGCTTACTAGGGTCCCTGCTTTTATTGTAAGTCTCCCTGGGACTTAATGAGGGATCCCTCTGCAACAGAATTCAGTCTGTGGATATGTACCAAAATATAATGAGATAGGGTTATATCTTTCAAAATTCATTAAAGTTCCTCAGCCTTTTCTGTACTATGTGCACTATTTCCCTTGTGTAATGCTGGCTGTACAATATTTTCGGCAGTGCTGTCAAAACTGGAGCTCAGATTTTCCTGCCAAATCTTAGGCTGTAGGAGTTTCTTAATAGGAAATACTCAGGGATATACACACTTTACTTGTTATATGCTACTGCTATCGTGTATCTCGGAGAAAGCCGGGCTGGTTATGAACTGTAATGTTGTGAAGTCTCTTTGCGTGATTTCCCGTGCATGTAGTGTGTTCAGTATAGTTCATTTGCAGAGTGAGTGCTAAAATGCAGGCACTGAAAGCTGCATATTTAGGCGTTTCCCCTTTCAATACACAAGGTGAACTGGCGTTGATTTAAATGGAAAGCAAGGAAGATAGTACGAATAAAACAGAAGATACTGCTCGAACTAAAGAAAAATGTTGAAAGTGTATCTTTTCAGTTAATGTCAATAATTTAGGTATTTCTGTTAGATTCTCTGATGTTTTTCATGTCCCGTTCACTGTAAGTTTAAACAGTTTTTTGGTTTGTGGTGGTTTTTTCTTTATTTGTTTTTAAAAGCTGATAAACAGTTCCTTGGCCATCGTGAAAAGATTGTAAATGGAATCAAGGAAAGAAATATGAATGATCAAGGAAGCATATAAGAACTAAAAAAGAAAAGAGTAATTTAACTTGAATTTAACACATTATAGCTGAAGGACAAAACTTAGATGAGCACAATGCTTGTCTCATATTATCTAAAGGAAAAAAACAAGGACTGCAGACTACTGTCTTGGGCAACAGAAAATCAAAGAACACAGGCAAAGCAAATATGACTTTTTATTATTTTGACATAGTGCAGCCAACATGCTACAGGCTTCTGGGGTAGCAGTATTACCGGCTACAGCATCAGTTAAAGTGTCAAGGTGAGAGTGTAACATTTATACCGCATTGACCGGTGCCTTACAGTTATTTTGTATTTGAAATGTTTGTTATTTTACGAAATATAATCCTGGCATGCCCTTTCAAGTTTGTCAGAAATACAGCCTTCTGCCATGTTCTTGCACTTCAAGCCAGGGTAATTGCCATGCCATAGTATCTTCCCCTCTACTTGAGGATTCAGCTCTATTTAGTGTCTTGTAGGTGGCTGACTGTCACCATTTTTAACATGGTCAGCCTTCACTGGCCCATGGCCTGGGATACGGAGTCTTTCTAACCCAAAATTTTTCAGACAAAAGTGTGAAATCATTGCTATAGTATTAGAGTCAAACTGCTGTTAAATTTTAACAGCCAGAGATGACTGAATACACCTGCGTCCTGTCATTAAAAACATTATTTGCAATGCAGCGGTAATTTTCCTAGAATCACATGAGGAGAGAATGAATGCATCTTTTCAAGCTAGTGCCTGTTTTCAATGAGTCATCACACATTTTTCCCTTTCCCACATGAACATCCTGTTCATTATTTATGAACCATGGAGAGTGGTGTGTTAGCTCCAAATGGCGCGGAGTCAGTCAGAATAGATACTTTCAAACTCTAAGGACCAAATCTGCTTTGTCACACACATATTGACTTTGGGCTGAAATGATTTAAACAAGGTAGAATTTGCTCTGAAACGTTTGCTAGGAGATGGAAAGCTAACTAAAGATTAATACAGATGAGGGATATTGATGATATATATGTATTTGATGATATATATGTATTTTGTGTGCCACATTCTAGTTGACTAATTTGTATTCAGAACAGTGCACAGTTTATTAACAACAGGACTACTTATCGAATGGAAGATACAGAAACATTTACTGCTGCCATTAGTTCAGATAATCATGGAGGTTTTGGAGTTGTCTCACATCGCTTTAACAGAGAATGTAATTCATTGTTTTGATATGGACTTTTAACTTTTGGCTATGGATTTACAGTGTTTAGTCATTCTCAGAACATAATAACGCTCCAGGGGTGGAATGTGGCATGTAACAGTGTGGCAGCAGTGTGGGGCATGGCCCTCTTACTCATTCGGGTAAGCCTGACATACGCCAGTGCTCTCAAGATCAGGAGAGAGGCCCTCCTTAGCCTTACTGAGCTTCAGATCAACTGCTTAGGTTGCCTTATTTGCCTATTTTACCTTATTTGAGGACCTACAAAACGTGTGGTCATCTCCCCCACCAGCACCCAGCCATGAAGTGGCTCCAAACCTGGTTCATTGCCTCTGTCTTCACTTGGAATATATTTAAGGAGAGACAGCGAGTTATGCTAAGTGTCAAAATCCATCACTTGTGATTAATGGGAAACTGGAGGCAAATATCACTTGAGGAAAAGGGCAAGATAGGGGTGAATGAAATAAAAGAGTTTGGCCAAGTAAAAGCAGTATTTATTCATGCCTGTACATGGGTTATATTCCCATGGGATGTCGGATGACTCCATGAGAATGGCCTGAGAAAAGACTACAGAGTAAGCATTTGGTCATCAACATTTTTCCCATGAACAGCTCTGCTGTTTCTCTTTTCCCACATCTTGATACAGGTTTCCCATTCTGGAACTGAAACAGAACTGGTGGGTTTGCACTAATACTAGACTGTAACACTTTAATGTCTTGTCTTATATTTATTGCAAGTAGGTAGTTCAAAAGGGTCAAAAATCACCATGTGTGATCTCTTGCCAGTAATAAACTTCCTTTAATAAACCCATTCAGCCTTTACTAGATTCTCAGCATCATTCCTATCTACAGCACACGTTCTGTTTATCTTGATCTGCTTGGGCCTTGGGGCGGTTTCTGAACTCGTGAACTTTTCTCTATACAAATTAGATTTCATTAGATTTCATATTCATTTACATAAAGGCCTTGACTCTGACAATTCTCTTAGCAAATGATAGAAATCCTCTTCTTTTATCCCTAGATTTGTAATCAGCCCGTGGGGTCTGCTTTCACAGCGAAGTCTATGTATGTTCTCTTTAAAACAATAGTATTTATAGGGAATATATTCTTTACTGAATGAAGGAAGGTCCATTTGATTTTTGAAGTTCATATCACGGTAATCTAAAAAAAGAAAGTATAGCTCTAACTAGGTTAGATTTACAGAGTAAGGAACATAGAGATCCTCAGCTTTTTAATCCTGAAGCAGAGTTTCTCCATTTACCAGCCTTCACAGGTGGCTCAGACCCAGGCTGGCAGAGGCTCATCCTGAAGCCCTGCGGTCAGTCCCCTGGGGCCTGCTTTGAGAGCGCTGAGCTCCTGCTGCCCGTGACAGGAGCTGTGTCCTTCAGAGAACACACTGAAACGTGAACCTTGAGAAATTAATAGTCTCTTATTGCCAGAAATCTTTAAGGTTCAGCTTTTTCACTATGATCTCTTAAAATTGGAATCCTTTATTCACTTGTGCATTATCTATAAAATAGTTAAAGATCGAATCTGAGGAAATTCAGAATTTTATGGCTCTTCTGCCTAGCTGAAAATGTGGCTGTACCTTGGTGAGGAATGACAAGCCCAAATTTTCATATGGAATTTTGGGAATCTAAAATGTTACTTCTTTCCAATGTTAAGCAAACACTGGGTAAAAGCTAATGTAGCATAACTGTTCTGAAAGCAAGCTAACTTTTCCCCTCAAATGTCATACTTAAAGAGGAATATTAAAGCAGTTTTTCTTTAGAGATATTCACATAGCTTCTGACTAAAGCCTGCTTGAAAGAACATTTGTTTCAAATAGTTCACACTAGATTCTTTGGGCCATGATAAGAGAATAAAATAGGCATTTAAAATCTGCGTAAAAATTCCTTGGGGTCCACTTTACTTCACTGTAGCCATTAATATCTAAGAGTAGAAATTCCTGTTTTAATGCATTTTGCCCATGGAAATTTCATGCAGCAGCATAGATAGCTCTCAATTTTGTTGCTGTTCTTTTTTTTTTTAAAAAAAAAAAAAAGTACTTCATTTATGTTACTAACTGTCCTGACTCTGAACCTGTGCTCCACTTATCATTCACTCCACGCTCCTGTTGAGCACTGGGACTGGTCATTTTGTCAGCAGCCTGCTGAGTATTGACTTCAGGAGTGGACCCCTAAAGCACAAGCTAAAAAACTCCAGCTGCTAAAGGCAGAATAGAAATCCTCACAATGTAAGAGGTAAAATTAGTTTTCAGCAATGATGCTATAATCCATCACGTAAGACAACTGCAAAATTACTTTCAATAACACTTTCACGTTCTCAATTTACACTAAAGAATTCCCAGTCAATACTTGTTACTACAGTAAGTAACCCAATGCCCTGCAGAATATTATGTGCATTGTATCTACCATGGATTTCATTTTAACAGATAAACTTGTTAGTGATAACAGTGGTTAAAAATTAAAACAGTTCTGTTAATCATTGATTTTGCAACCTATGTTATGTGTTCATCTTCATGCAAAATTTCATTTAGTAAACCCAAACTAGATGTGATTGGAATAACATTTTTCCTTCTAAAGAGGCAAAACAACGAATGAAAGGTTGTAGAGTGCTGCCAACTCCAGACAGGAGATGTGCCCACTTATAAGTGCAGTGCAGAAACGAAATAATTTGTATTGGGAAAGCATGCTTGCCTGCTGGTGTGGGTGATGGGTGCATGCTCACTCATGCCAGAAGGGAAAGATGCTGCTGGTGCCTTCCTGCCCTATGGAGCTGTATATGCTTAATCGTGAGCTCTCCTCTGCTCAGAGCCAACACAAGTTATCCAATCTTTGCTCTGTTGGCCAGCCATTGTAGCATCTGGGGCCAAGGAGCACAAAAAAAGGCTGTGACGCTCATTTAAATGCATGAGATACAGCTGCTGTGATGGGAAAAATGAGGCAGGAGTCTTCTCTTATTCAGTGTGTGAGACCTGACAGGTCCATGTGTGTGTACGTGGGGAAAAGCAGCTTCCTCAGTGGTACTGTCGGAGATCTTCTCGCTGGTCTCCAGGCAGAAGCCAGGAATATGTAATTTGGGAGTGAAAGAGCCTGAAAAAGCACATACAGCCTTAATGATAATTTCCCATCTCCAGGGTGCTGCAGAAGCACTGGTAGGCAGGAATCTCTTACAGAACAGTATTGCTGTGTTTTTTGCAAGGAATCAAGACAGGCAGCTTAAAAACTGGGCTAATTTCCTGCTACTTCCACGAAGAGAAGAAGACATGTCATAGAACAATCTGGAAAAAAATGTTCTGAGGGGTACCCTCTGTTGCCTTCCTTTCTATAGGTATCATGGAGAATAAAGCTTTATCGTAACAGAGGCCTCTTATTTGGACTAAAGGTGTCACAAGATTTGTTAACTTTAAGGTAAAATTAGAGAAACGTCAGCAGGAAGAAAGGTGTGTGTTGCAGGAGAGGAGAGGAACTGTCTGCTTCAGAACGGGGTTGGATTTGCTCCGTTGTTCAAATTCTGTATTATATGGCAAGACTTGAAATCTTTCTAGTGCTCTCTTGTTCAGGAATTAGTGGGGAAAATTCTGTGCTTTCACTTTACGTTGGTCTCAAATCTACACTTTTTCATTTTACAATCCTGGCTTTGCAGGGAGGGGGAGAAGATGGAGTCCATGGAAAGAAATCGGACTGTGTACTTCGGGGATGTGTAGAAAAATCTCTCCAAACTTTTCCATTGTAAACCTGAAGTACAGTGACTTTTGTTGAAGTTAAATGGACGTTTGAGATCTCTGGAGTTTCAGATGCAAAGTTTTCCACATAACACTATTGTTGTAGAGTATATAGTACAACATATTTAATTTACAGAAAGGTAAACTGAGGCAAATGCTAGTGGAATTGTGAACCTGGAGTCCTGAAAACCAATCTCTTTCCAGTTATCATGAACAACTCTCTCTAGCTTTCATAAACAAAAGCAAAATTAATGAAGTTTATGAAAAATGTTAAATCACTGTTTGCAGAATAACAAACGAAGGCTGAGTTTTACAATACTTTTCTTATTTTTTCAGTTTGCTGTGTGCTTTCTGGAAGTTAAATTGCGGTACCGTTTAATTTGCTTTAACTTAGTGGCTCCTTGGAATTCAAGTGAATATTTGACAAAAGGAATAAGGTTTTCAGGAGAAGAGGTTTAATTTGTTCCATTGAGATATATGTATTTTTCATGACTTTCTCTAAACTAGTGTAATTTTCACTGACATTTGAGCTCCAGTTTTCCACAAGTTCAATAGGCTAACATGGAATTATTGAGCATTATCAGTTAAAGGCTTTCCAAATGTGAGTACAACAAATAGACGTGCTATGTTAATGATCTCTTTATATATCCATTAAATACAGCAATAGTTGAATAGAAATGTCATAGCTTTTCTGCACAAAAAGAAAGCATAAATGAACACTAAATCCACAGTTAATGATGCAGCATCTTGACATAACTTGATCTGATATAATCCAGGCTGCACCACATGTTACTTCTATTGCTAACAGTAGGCAGTTTCTCAGAAGTATTCTGTGTAAGTACAGCATATGTATTTAAGTATAATTTCATTAATTTATTGCTTGTTCAAACATAAAATAGACTTTGAAGTTCAAAATTCATTTGATGAACCGATGACCTTACTAGATTTCTCAGGTTCCCAAGTTTACTGTGCAGAGTTGCTGGCAATGCAAACTTTGTAATTTTTGCTCATAATGAAGTGCCTGTTTTTTCAGTGGATTGCTAAATACGTTATTTGATACTAAAAGCATACAGCTGTTAGCCATAGTGAATTAAAAGAAACTTACTTTTATACGTTATTCTCGTTATAGTGTCTCTGTTAAGCATACGATTTAGAAACGGATTTGATGATTCAGATACCTACAGAAGAGAAAATGTACAATGTCAAAATCTTCTCACAAATGGTTCCTTTCTGGAAATGCAGCTGTTCTGTGTGCAGGCATGCACACACACACACTCTCTCTCCCTCTCTCATTCTCTCTCTCCTGCTACTCCTCCAAATTGTTTCTGCCTTTTTTTCCTTGTTGTGGGAAGAGGAAATAATTACTTCCATATTTTTCTAGCAAAACTTGTTAGAAAGTTGGTATCTAAAAAGAAATACAAAAAACCAGGGATGGGAGAACAGGATGAATAGAAATTAATGCCTGAATACAAGTGTGAGTACAGGTTTCTTTTCCAACAGCTTTCATATAATATTCTATAATTTTTCTGTTTACTGAGAAGTATACTTTCCTTCCATCAGACTATTTAGATTGCAAATAAAATCTGTCTTCCCTTCATACATACAGGTATTAAATGCCTAAATTTCACCCATATGCGCTCACAAGTATGTATACGTACACAGAAAATGTTCAGTTTACATTAACATAAGCATACCCAAAGAGGATTTAGAGGAAAAATGATAGAGGGCATAGAGGCGTTGTTGTGTTGTGGTTTTTCTTGGGGGGGGGAGTGTATGTACTTTATCAACAATGTCATTGTTGATTATCAATGATAATTTAATGAGGGATTTTTATTTCACTGTAAACGCCAAAATTATTATTGGTTAGCGACAAAATCAGTGTCATCTTTTTAAATGGAGACATTTTAATAATTCTGTAGCCAGCCTTCTAATATCCTCCTTATCTTTCAATTATTCTGTGATGTGTTGGGTTTTTTTATTTATATATTTATTTTTTTATAGTTGCTGCTGTTATACATCTAGCATTTATCCAGAATAAAATCTATTTATTTTGAAAATGGGAAACTTCACAAAAAGTTTAATTAAGATTAATTAAAAAATAATATGGGAAAATAAATGGGCTATTAGACAATCTGTAATTCAGCCCTGTTTGACAGGTAGCCTGAAGGAAAATTCAGTTCAGGTTCTATTTTGTGGAAATTCAGTTGACTACTTCTCTACTTAAAAGTTTTTCTAACTACTTTGGACATGTAAAATAGAACGCATCTTTTTGTGACAGTAAGAGGGGCCTAGAGAAAAATGTGGTGAGGCAGATGCTAAATTTTGCCGGTCATTACAAGAGGTGTGCAACTCAGCAAGTACAAGTGATGCATTACTTAAACATAATTGGTATTCTGGGCATTTTGACGGCTTGCTTCAATTTTATCTTTTTGCGCAAATTCATCAGGTTGTTGGTCATAATACAATACACGTTTTGGATGAGAAAAGGTAACCTAAATGTCTTAATTATTAGACCTGTATAAAAGGGCAATTTCCATGTCTAATTATTCAATATGCTCTGTGAAATGCATATTTTAATTCTGAGGTTAATGCTTTGTCAGGAACTTTACCTTATGAAATGGGATTAGAGAGTACTAAAGGCAATTAATAGATATCCAATCCATAAGGTCTGATGATGAAAGCTATTTATTTTAGCATGAAGCACTTATTCACAAATACATGCTTTTTTAAACTGACAAAAAAGAGATACATAGTGGCAGAATATGAACAACATTTTGGGGGGAAATGCATTCCTCATATAAAATGAGAGAAAAGGTTTCTCCAATGTAACTGGGGAGGTTTGAGTAAACTAGTAAGTCTCGAGTTCAATGCTAGATGGCTGTCATTTATCGACCTAACTATGCATCTTCAATGCAAGAGGAGGGAGACTGAAATACGACAAAATATTCACGTCTTTCTACCTCTGTGAAATGGAAGATATTAAGAGTTATACTTCTAATGTTTTTTCAGTTTTGGTAGTTTAAGACGTTTTAAATAACATTGTGAGAAAAACATATTTTGCTGACTTGGAAACATCCGCATGTCTCCAAAGAGCAAACATGCCCTCCTTCCCAGGGCCTCAACCTACTAGGAGATATTTGCTTTTAACTGAATGAATAACATTTCATGAAGAAACGCCAAATCTTCTAAATTAGTAACTTTTTTCATAGCCATTTAAGTTTTATGAGTGATGTTTATGATAGAAGGATTTCCCCCCCCCCCCTTCCTTTATTCCTTGTCATTTTCCTTACATTACATTGTAAATGCTTTGGAGTAGAGATTGTGTGTTCAGTTCCTAGGACGATGCTGTCTCTGGATTCCAGATCAGAGCCTCTAGGCATTGCTATAGTATAATGAGGAGTCTACTTGCTAGATTTACAGCTCATGGGAAAAGAAGTCCATTGTCTGTATATTAGGTATTGATAATACTGAATACTTACTTTCATAAATATGGAAACTACCACCAACCCATTAGGACTCTTTGCAGCTTCTGTGACATTTGTGTACAGCTCATGGTTATAGTGGATTAGTTGAACCTAGAAAGCAGGGAAGGGAAAGATTGTAATTAAACAGTAGTAAATCATACCGTCCACTGTTTGTAAATACTCTCTATGCACCAATTGGTTTGTATGGGGATCCCATCTACATTTAGCATATTTTATAACAGTGCAATTTTTCAGAGGTTCGCAGCACACATGATTTTAATAATTTCAGTCACCATCTGGCTCCAACTGGCACAGCACCAGCATGTTTTCTTCTAAATTGCCAGTAAGTGAATTTACCCACATCGAGTTATGAATTGCACTGCAGGGGTTGACATCACTTCGCTGTTGAAACAGCACTTGCCATGGGCATCGAGTAATCTGTACTTTTCAGCCTCCAGCCAAACACAGAGGAGTCAGGGGTTGAAATATTCGAAGAAACATATGGAATATGGGTTTGGAACTGTTTAAACCAGCACTCACAGAATTCAAAATACTAATATTCATTGGCCCCAGATTTTACAAACTCAGTTACAAAAGCTCCTACAGTTAGGCACTTACTGTATTATTGTTAACCAGGTTCTCCTTAGCTCCTACAGCTTTCCTTCTGCTTTTTAGTTTTATGATTTGCTGGAACTTTTAAATTATGAAGGCACAGTTCATCTCTCTCCCTGCATATGTAAATGTCTGACCCAGAACAATGGTATTTGATTTGTCTGGGATCACTGGACGCTGTTACCATTTATATTGCAATTTTTAGCCTCACTATTTTTAAAAGATTAACAACTTTAATGAACTTGTGTGGCAGTTAAGTACTGCTAAGAAGTTAAAAGGCTAGTTAACTTTAGTTAGCCCAAAGATATCTTTCTTAATTTTCAGATGTCAAGTAGAAAAGTAAGGTCATTGTTCTGGCAGTTACAAAGACAAAACCTTGCTTTGCTGTCTAGATATGTATGTCCACCAACATGGGTACGAGTAGTGATCTGAATTATAACAGCATCCCAGTTTATGTGTAACCTAAACCGTTATTATCTCAGCCTGTGATAAGTTGAGAAATGATGAGTCCCAACTCTGCGAGTGTTCAGACAGTTGTGTTTCCTATGCTCTGCCCTGACTGCATAAATGTGTTCTTATAAGTAAATTACTCAGAATCAGGTCTTATGAGCTTTCCTAATATAAAAATCCACCAAGCATCGTCCTCCCACCAACCCCCAAATCCCTTAGCAATGCTGTTTTAGCCCTCAGACATTGATGTGAAAAGGGGTAGTGGAAATTCTGGAAGGAAAGACAGTATTTGCATTAGTAAGATTAGAAGATCTTTGGCACGTAGCTTTACTAGTTACAACTAACAGTTCACAGACCAAAAACATAATGTAAGGGTCAAAATTATCGCTATGATGTGTTAATTTCAGTTAGTTTTGTCCTGTCTGGATTGGGAACTGTTGGTTGACCTTTTTACAGTTCGCGCAGTCCGCATTTTTTAAGGCAGGCAAACAAACCAAACTGCAACGAAAAAAGAAAAATGTCAAAGTAGCCAATGAAGTCATCTACTAAATTCTGACCGCTAGGAAGCAGGATGAATGCAGCGTGTTTTCTAAAGGTCTTGTAAGGAATTAATGAGAGCATTTACTCTACAGCACATAGCGGTTATAGGCTCATTACTCATCACTTTGCGGTACTACTGAACTTTGATAACATCATGGTTCTGGGGACTGCGCGGTCACTGAAATTTTTAAGCTTAGTAACATATTTTTCTTTTTATGTACAACTATTCACTCTGGCAGCCAAACTAACTTGTGAGTTATCAAGGAAATAAGTGATGAAATCTGCTTTAGACTAGAATTCCTTCTGTACAAAATCCCAGAATAACAATGTATTAGACAAACTAAGCTAATCTAACAAACCAAAATGTCTAGTGCAGGAATGGGTAAAAGTAAGGACCAAATTCTCCTTCCACCCACGGAAGCCCTGAGACAATGTCAAACTCCCACTTTTACTGATGGCACTTACGGAAATAAAACTCCTGAAGTATATATGACCACATATAGGATATTTCTCCCAGACTCACTGCAAGGAGCCTACTGTCCAGTGCAGTTCTAGTCTTGCAAAACACATTATAATGCAATGAGTGGTGGGGGCCTCAGCTCCGAGTGATATGGGTCCCGGCTCTGTTGGAGACCTCTCCCGATGTCAGAAAGAGACACAATTCACCATGCAAAATTCACCCCCAGACTGCAGGCAGTCAATAAGTATTTGTGGGAATGAGTTAACAGACTTGAACTGATTAGAAATTAGAATAGTTATTACTGATCTATAAATGATCTCTCCACCTCATAGTGCACTGTCTTTACAATAAAAGTACTTATGTGAGGACTTTGGCATTCTTTATCAGTACTTCCAGCGGTTTTCATTTGAACTTTCCCATTCCTGCATGTTTGTATGCCTCTGTTCCACTCCGCCTCTCCTTATCATATCTCAGTTTGGTAATGAACCATTTTGGAGAGCGTGCTTGAGAAATCTTGCTTCACTACAGTTTGAAGAGATCCCCTTGCTTTGCTATGCATTATTGTTTCTCAAAGATCCCAGTGCTGAATGAAGAGGGACCTTTTTTTTTTTTTTTCTTCTGAAACCTGTTACTTTCTTTGTGTTTGAGTTGTATCCTTCCTCCCTGCACCCAATTTAATTTTAAAGCTGTTTCCATGGCACCATGGTTAAATTCATTAGGTTTTTCTTCTTTTTAAAAAAAGATTGCTCATGTAAGGAGACATCATTTACAAAGTTTCTCATATGGAACAGACTAATTTAGAAAGGTACAAATGAATAAAGATGTCTTAGATATAGAATATTACATGCAGGATAAAAAAATATAATTCCCTATTAAATTCCTTCTTCTGAGAATAGTTTCTTTAAAGTTGCCTGAAATACCTTGTATCTTACAGTCTGTATTAAATATTACTAGAGTCTTCAATGAAGGTGAAGCCACACATAACTAAAATTGCTCAGATGTGAAAATCTCACTTTTTCAAATGATGACACTGTATTAAAAACAAAGCACAACAAAAGCAAACTTGCAATGCTGAAAATACCCTTTGATTCTAGTTTGAGTTTCAGGGCTCAAAGACAATACAGTATCTTGTTATAAGCTATTGATTTTCTTTGGAAGATTCCCACTTTAAGATTAATTTGCCACAGAACAACTGATAGCTCTTTGCTTTCCTCAAGCTATAGAAGTTCTATTTTTCAGGGAGAAGAAGAGAATTAAGATTAATTACTCTTTTAGCCGATGAAAATCCAGAATGTGCCCTTGTTCCATCACCCAAGAATGTGCATTGGACCAGGAGCAGGCACAGCACTTTTTAGACACCAGAGGTTGGGGGCGTTGGGAATGTCAGCAGGAGCTGACGATAGTACATCGGGGTAATCTACTCTCTCAGAGCACACTCTCTTCAGCCTGGTGGGCTGTCTTTGGGGCAAGTAATACACATAGGCTGATGTTATGGCTCGTGTTCTGCCCAGTGTGGGGAGAACATCTAATTCCCTTTCCCAACACACGTGCATCTGTGTTTATAATGGTATTAACCTGTTCTTTGCCTGTACTTTGATAAAGTTCGGCCCTGTACTCGTAGTACTCGTATTGGTTGTACTGATTTTCCTCCACAGTGTGTTTTGTTGTTTTTCTTGATCCTCCATCCAGGTGAAATGTGCATCTTTGGGCAGAGCTAGTAGCAGGATATTTTCTGTGTGGTATTTGACTGACGCTCTTTGGCTAAGCAAAAGGAGGCGGTTTGCTGTGTCGATGGTTGTGGGCGCCAAAAATTCCAGGGACTCTTTTCAGCAACCTTTTAGCAATTTTTTAACTCGGACAAAGACCTTCTGTGAGCCAGAGCTCTGATCTACTGTGCGTGCATAACCCTTTTATAAATGTTAGAGCACTGTGAGATGTTCTGCTGCAGTGAGATGTAGAGAAATATGAAACTGAGGGGATTTAGAGTATTGCAGTGCTTTACACAGAAATGTTTCTACAGACCTCTTGGGAGTGATGGAATACCCATTATTCTCACTTGGAAGTGTTATAATTGAGCGCATAAACATTTTGATTTGTAAATGACAAGGGATATAAACCACGAAGTGAATGGCAGCAGGGAACAGCTAATCTGTAACTATAATATTTGTATTATGCTGTGCTACCTGATAAACTGTTGGGATAACTGATTGAGAGCAAACACAAAGCATGTTTTCAGCACAGCAGGGAACAAAAGCAAATGAAATTGCTCAAGAAGACAAGTTAAATGTTTGTTTTGATTCAGAGTCCTTGTAAAAAGTGGCTAAGATCTCATTAAGGAAAAAAAAAATTATACATTTTTGTTTATGCAAAGTTTAATAAAAACAGCAAAAGAAATGTAATTTCTGCATGGCAGGTGTCCAGTGAGGAAAATAATATTAACAAATTAAAACCTATTAATAACAACAGTTGATATTCCAGTGTTAAAATACAGTAGCTCTTACAGGTCCTGTAAAACCCTTTGGAAAGAGCAGTAATGTCATGTCACCTAAGAGTTATTTACGGCATTAATTTTGTGGATCTGAACAGGTATGAGATCTGAGGTCCTCACCTTGTGAAAGAAATTAATTTTTTTTTAAAATGTCCCCTGGTTCTAGGACATGTAATTTGTGTGGCTGACAAAAATAATTTTAGAGTTGTCTTAAACTAAATTAAATGTACCTCCTGCTTCATGGAAAGGTATAGCACCATCTGTGAGAACATGCACCAGGCTCCTCAGAACCTGCGGTCTCAATTTGTCTTGTTTCGTTGGACCAATACCTGGCAGTGATGCAGTGGAAATTTTCCTATCTTTGGCAAGTGATGAAGGATTTTTATGGTGTGTTGCTTAATAATAGGCCTAAATATCACATGGACTATTCAAGGAAGAAAAAAAATTAATTTCGGTTTTTTCATAATTGGCTAGGATTTGGAGCTGGATGTTAATGCTTTCTTTTCCTGAATTCTTATAACGATCAAACCTTGTTTGTCCACACACTCACTCACCCATATGGAAGGAGAATGCACGAAGTTTGTACGTATTTAATTATCTCACCTTGGTGGATACTCCGGGCCTGCTCAAGGCACAAGTCGTTATTACAATTAAAGTGGGTAAGAACTTTATACTTCCAGCAGTTTTACTTGGCATTTTAGCAAACTACTGTGGTTTTAAGATTAGAATCAGTTAAAAAGGTTAACTTAGTATAATATAAGAAGGAGAAAAGCAAAAAACATTTGTTTGAAATAATTTTATGTTTCTGGCTCTCTTTGAGAGATTCGCTCTATTAAAACCGAGGTTCTTTGGGCCGTTGCTGACAAATGTAGTTTGTGGTTTTTTTCTTTACTGCTTTTTGACACTTATGTCATGATTTAAAAGAAATGCCTATAAAATACTGGTTTAATAGAAAGGCTTGTCATCTACATTTATAGCAATATTCCAGCAATTGTATTGTAGATAAATAAAAAAGATTACAATTCTTTTTTACTTAAAAAAGTAAGACTAAGAATGCAAGGAAGCAACTCAGTTTTCTTCTGCTTCTGAGCAGACAGCTGTATAAAAGCATGTGCCGAGAAATGCAATAATGCATCATGCACTGAAGTGGAAATGCAGTTGAGGGTTAACTATACTTGGCTGCAAAATCTTCTTTACTAGAAATAATGCTGTGCTAGGAATTAGCACTTAAACTGCAAATGGTGTCTAACGCTTAATTAGACCAGTTGATAACAAGAACTAACTTGCAATACCTCTGTTCAACAAATGGTGTTCAAGAGTGAGCTCTATCCAGGTTCCCTGGTAGGTAGTTAACGCTGTGTGTTATTTTCAGCATATACTATGACTCTTGGAAAAAAAAAAGGAAAAAGTATCATCATCTGCCTTAGGTTTAAAGTCGTTATATCTAGATGCAGACATACAAATGAAAGGTGAGTGAGAGTCTCAAGCTTTCTGGGGAGTCTGTTCTAAAATACTTTAACTGGGTGTTTAACAGTACTTTGAAAAGAGGTCGGTGAGACCCGGATGTGGAGCAGGACAGCCATTTTGGCTGCTGACCTGGTATCTTACACTGATGAGGCTACTAACAGAACAAAACATATTTATTCCTTGTTTATGTGCAACCATTGCAGCTAGAAAATATGAAAAATATGACCTGAATGAAGTGCAGAAGATTTTAAAGTATTTCTCTTTAAAATTTTTACATGTTCTTATTTCTTTTGTAAGTCTTACTTTAATTCATTTGCAAGTAGGAAAAAAGGCTGTTTTAGACAATATTTTAAACTTGACGTTTCTTTTAAGCATCCACAGGACTACAGTAAAAAGTACAAATTACTAAATTAGGATGTCAGCTTGGCTGTGCATGTCTCAGAATTTTTATTGGTACTTTTCACCTTTGTGCTAACACCAAAACACCAAAAAATTAAGTAAATGATAGGCTGAAGGAATAAATGTGAAAGGTGATGGATTCCTGCCATCCAAATGCTGCCAGAACAGTTGCCAGTGTCACAATCATTTGTACTTTCTTCCAGATAGTAGGAAACACAATGAAGGAAAAATCCAAATTGAGCCCCAGAGGTACAGTGATGTGTCTGTGATGCTGTGTGGCTTCAGGAGAATTTTTGACAGGGCAGTCACTGCTGAAGCCTTCCACTGCCGATTACTCTAAACATGGGGTATTTTTGGCTGACCTGCCAGTCAACCACTCTTGTCGTTCACTGTTAGCAGATGAGCAAGAGTTGGGTAAACATAAATAAATGACACTGTTCTGCAATTCGCTTTGTGCAATGATCAAAATGAAGTCTTAGACTCAAATGTTTAATGTTGATTATGTCTTGGCTGATGCAAAATTTCATTGCAAGCTGTAATTTGGCACCGACCCAATCCATCATCTAGAAAAGTTACATCTTAAGAGAGAATAAGGGTAATGTAGGAAAAAAGGCTATTAGATGAGCCTATTATCATTTCTGGATTCGTGCAGGATTTTCTGACTAAACACTACATTCAAATTGTCTTCTCACTTTAAATACAACAGATGCTCAGACACCATGATGATGAATTCGGTATAAATGCTCTATTTGGGAAATTCAGTTATATAACGGTGCCCTGAATTTCTGGAGAATTCTGTATTTCTTTAGCAATTAGTCCAGAAAGCAGCAGAAAATGGCTCCTGCGAGTCAAAAATGGGGTGAAGTGGCGATTGATGCTATTTTCGTTGTTCACTGTTACCCTGAGACATTGAGCCAAAAGGACACGTGCAAGGTCACCGAAGGGTGCGCCAGAGCTGCGTTAACAGTTCAGGCCTTCTCTAACAACATGCGATGCCACTGCAGCTCTCAGCCTACCTTGCCAAAGCACCATCTGTAGCTACATTTCTGTTCAAAGGGTGGGCACGATGGGCAAGAGCGAACAGAGAAATATCACAGACTGATAAATAAAAGAATGAGCAAAAAAAGTTAATAGAACGTGGGCTAGTGAAAATCTAGTTGTTGATCTAGGCCTTATCCCTTTTGTCCTCATTTTACAATCTAGTAGGAAAAAAATGATGAAGCTTAATATACATGATGTTAACTAACAAGCAAAGAAAAGGTTAGTGTTAGGGTTACAAACCAGAAGAAGAAACGAGGCAATTATCGGTTTTACCTGCTCTCTTGAGTATAGAAGTATGTAATTTTTCTGTGGCAAAAATGACACATGGGATTGTACATTCTTAAAATGACAATAAGATGCCTATATGAGGAAAGCACAGAATAACATTGAGGATGTATTTTAAGAAGCTATTGGTGTGGTCCATCTGAGGTTTGTGGAAGTCCCTGCCCAGCTCATTTGGGCAGCAGCTCCTGCCTGCCTCCCCGAATGCTCTCTTTTGTTGCCTGATCTCAGCCTAGCACAGGTACCCAGTCTGTCATTAGAGCTCCTGCCACGGTGCATGGCTTGGGCACCTCTCCTTCCCCACTCCCTGCTGGCAGGTGTAGGATGGGAGAAGAACTTAGCACAGCATGTGTGGAAATTGGCTGCTCTTGCAGGGAGGAGGGGAAGAAAGGGAGATGGTTTGCTTGCCCTCTGGGAAAGGGAAAGCGGTGCATAAATGTGGAGGATGGATGTAGGCACTTGGTGATATGAGACTTTCTGTTTTAAACCCATGGAATCACAAAATATTAGTAGTATATCCAATGGAAGTTAAATGTCAAAACACACAGAAGGTCTCATGGCATCTTTCTGAATGATTTATTGACACAGGCTTTTCTCTCGAGTCTCCTTCCCTTTTAGTGATTGGGTTGCTCACCTATGACTTAAGAAAATTACGTTCACCTCCTTCTCTGCCCTTAAGCAAACCTTCCTAGCATTTCTGCTAGGCTTGCGATCTCTGACATGGGAATAGCTGCACTTCTCCAGTAACAATGTTGTGAGATGCTCAGATATAACATTAACGGTGTTGTGGAAAGCATCTAGATAATGAATGTCATGTTTTGAGGTTCAATTTGTGTTATTGATCCATGACAGTTTGTGACACATCACCCATAAAAGGTGCAAAAAGAAGCTCAGAATACAAATAACTTTGGCAGGAGGCTGTGGGACACTTGGATTTCAAGCACCTTAAAGACAGATAACAGGGAAACATTTAAAGCCTGATAAAAGAGGAAAAGAATTTGAAATGGGTAAAGTTGCTAAGGATGGTAACATTAAATCTCTGAATGTAAGTTAAGGGCTCAAACACAGAAAAGTTTGAGGAAGACCAGCTTGACTCAAAATACCCAAAAGCATCTCTGGAATGAATGCTTTATTGAATTATTGAAGGTCCTTTAGGATATTAATGCTGTGGTAGATGAGATCATATATTACGAATCAAATTTTTAGAAATCATTTGAAGAAATTTCACACCAGGATTTCCTGTTTTAAGGTGCAGAGTCTCAGAGATTGAGAGGAAAGAAGGCACAGATCTACCCTGCAGGCAGAAAATAATTTGGTGGTTTTTTTTTTTTTTTTTTTTTTCTGTTTTTTGTTTAAGAATATCCTGGAAGCTTCTTTTAAAGCTAAGGGAAGTACAGCTGCCATTTGTTGTTTATGTAAATTGCATAAGAGACAGTTTCACATTTGTAGTTTAAAAGGTAAGTTTGAAGTTGAGAAATAATGAGCACAGACAAAATAAGAGGACATGAATTATCTAAGAATATGAGATAATGCAGCTTAAGGCAGACAACTATAAAATTATCTTGTTTCTTAAATGAAGTGAGTGGCATTGTACACAGTAGGAAAGATAACTGACACTCAGAAGTCATACCTAAGCTAGTTATCTTTTATAAAGTAAGCCTTTTAGCTCTATCCGCAGATTTGGTGAAAGAAAGTAGGATATTGGCAAACATTACTCAACAAATGCAATACAGCATAAATTAAAAGGGCATGAAATTACACAGAGCAGCATTTGTTTATCATAAGAACACATTCTTCTGGGTACCTTGTAAAGGGCACTGAAAATCGCCACATGCTAAGAGCAGTTTGGTACAGCCACGCAACTGCAGGTTAGTGCCGTTTACAAACAGACAGAAGATGATCACAGAAGCCTTTCCAGTAGCCCTAATTATACTGTGGGTGAAGTTCTAATCAATCGAACAGTGGTTTTCTTTGTTAAAGGTATTTTCTGCAATTCCCTGTTTTACATTATCCCTCATGGCTGCTTACCTACATTCACAACAAATAAATGTCTCAACTACATATAGACAAGAAAAGAACCCCTTCTCTTCCATTTCTTTCAGAAACTTTCTAATTAAATATTTCAGCACAGTAGCAACCTTTCCCTAACTCAATGGTAATGGTTGCCCAGACTACCTAAACACCGATGACCTCTACTTCCCAGTTTGTCTTGTCTGTGTAACACGAAACAAAAAGCCATCTGAAAATCCCATCTAAACATTAGAAAGTAAAGCTCAGAGTTACCTTTGTGAATATGCCCCCAAATTACACTTTTTTTAAAGTTAGTAAATGAAGGTCAGTGAAAATTAATGAAAACCAGTTGCACCTCCGAGAGAAATATGGTACCTGCCATGTCTCTGTGGGCAGTTTAGGCAGGGAGACACGAATATTAAATGGACAAAAGGGCAAAAAAAACCAGTTAGACAGCCTCGTTGCAAAAAAGTGAATAGCGCGTCAGTTGGGAATTAGAATGAACAGAGGGTGAAGCCATGGTGCATCATCTCTAACCTTAAAAGCAGATCTGCCTAATGGGATTTGATGTTTGTGAAATGGAAGTTCCTGAGCACAGGGTGCTTTGGGGATCCTGTGTGTGAGTGTTCATGATATAATCTGGCTTGTTACGAAACTGGAATCTTTTAACTGGTAATTCAGCTCTTCACCGGGAAGGGTGGTGAGTGTAGCAACAGCAGTTCAGATCAGCAACACAAGTGTTTTACGTGTCTGTCTTTAAAACATAGATGAGTCCAGAGTCCCTTTACTACTCAAAGTATTCCTCTTGGTCATGATGGTGATGAAAGGGGCAGCAGTAAAGTCATACTTGCAATTTGTATCAGCAGGCTCTCTCCATCAGACAACAGAATTTGAAGCTTTTTTTCCCATTAGAAAACACAGTCCATATTCATTTTCAGGCTAATTTACATAGCTAAAACGTTGAAAATACGGCATGGAAATACCTGAAATGCAAATGGGTATTTTCCCTTAATGAAAGAAAACCAGGGAATGTGACATGCTCCAAAATGCGGAACTCCTGAAGAAATCTTTAGTCTGTTGGACTTTCTGCAATTAGAAAAGGTGAATTTGGGTGATGATCCAATTCAAAGTGTTTGAAATCCATTTTGTCCACGTAGTAAACTATTTTCTGCTGGCAGAAAGCCTGGCCTCAGCCAGGCTGCGAAAGCAGCTCCTTCTCGCTGGCGAAGGGCCTGGCCTTCAAAATGCTTCTGTGACTGCCATGCAAATACCACACACTATTTATTTCTTGCTGCTTCCAGTTCCCCGTGGAAGAGCTACAGATCCCTGAAATACTAACCGAATAAAGATCTGTAGTGTCACTTCCACCGGGGATTAACGTTTGAATTGAGGGGCTGTGAAAGGTACAGCTGCAGCTCTGCAACAACTGTCTTCAACCTGCCTCATCGCGGCACGACTCCCCGTAGTGGCATTACTGATCATAAGTGATCATCGCAGTGGGTGGCGCCTGTCCCTCTCCCATCCCTGACAGAAGCCACCTCCACCTGCCACAACGCCCTCAGGAGAATGGTTGTTTTAAAGAGTGAATCGTGTGTCTTGCTTTCCCCGTGTAGTTTGGGAGCAGTGTGCTCACAGTGGGACTGTAGTGCTGGGCTCTGGCCAATACTGTGGCCAGCTTTGAATTCGTGCCAATCTCATAAAATCATGCAAATATTTATGAGTGTTGGTGCACAGTGACTGGAATGGTCTTACTTTTTGTTAGACGCGCAAGAAAAGATCGTTTTAATATAAGCAATGTCTCCTATGGGTTTTGTCGTCTTTTTCTCCCGTGAAATTGCTATTCACAAATTCGACCAGCTGTAGTTTCTTCAGTTAGTCCTAATGTTGTTTCTGCCACATCCTCCTTTATTTAATTTCTTTGTTTTGTACATTATCTTGTGGTATGCCTCTTGCACAGAGAAAGAGAACCTTTTTCCTAGCGCACAGATGAAATGGAGCTGAAAATTACAGCAGATAAAAATCCAGCTCTTTGAAATGTAATGTTAAGAACTCTTCAACCAAAGTAGACACCTAATTGAATATAATGTTGACTCTCTATATTATTTTATTGCTTTGTCAAGCTTACATCATTAAGCAAATATTTGATATACTGCAGTAAACAATTTGTTGTTGTGGTAAGATATGCTGGTTTGCAATGTCTGTAGGCAAAGCTGCATTATGCTTTAAATGCGGGTAGTGCTGTCTTTAGATTTTGAGTTATGGAGCAATGCTGTAATTATCCTATTACCTTGCTAAAACATCTAATTATTTGTCAATGATGCAAAACCTGAGAACTTAAATGTGAGAAATTATAATACAAATGTAGCTGTTGTTTTTTTTCGTTGACACTTAGCAATGTCAATTTGCTAGGCTGTTCTGAGGAAAGGATCCCCTATAAAATATGGCACTGGGGATTGCATATTGCTAAAATGATATCTAAAAAAAGATTGATTTCTGATTTTAATAAGTGTAGTCTATATGCAAAGTATGTGTTTAGCTTTATAATTCATTTAAATATATATGATTATGTTTTACTGCATAACAAATAACGTGCTACTATTACTCTAGCCTTTGCAAAGCCCATTACTGAAAGTTTAAAGGGAGACAGATACAAAAAAGGTAAAGGAAAAAGCTAGATCTTCCTGCTTTTCAAAAACATGTCATTGAACTGTGAGCCCCAGTTTAAAGTCAGAATTCTGTCTCCAGTGTTCCCTGATCTCCTCAAGAACAGAAGTTCCTGAATTCTATTAAAAATTGCTGGTTTCTTAGCAAACAGCGTGAAGGGTTTTTCCTGGGAGAAAGGTTTTAATAATTAAAATTAGTCAATACTGAAGCGCATGAGATTATTTGATCTTGTTCAGAAACTGACACTTTCCAGAAGGGAAAAAAAATGCAATCTCTCTAATAAATCACTTTGTGCAGAACTGGGAGTCAAGTAGAAGAAATTTGCTGCAGAAGAAAAGAGGGCAACTCACCAGGGAAATAGGTTTGCTCAAAATAATTGTGAGTTTGAACATCAAGGTTGAGATTTTTAGGACATTTCCAGAAAAAAATCTGTAAGACTCTCAGGATGAGATGTAAAATTGCATTTGTTAGTACTTCAGGGCATTACATCTCTCAAACACATTATATAAAGTTGCTGTTGGCTCTTGTGCTCCAGTCCAAATTCCAATTTGTCTACTTTTCCCCCTGTAATTTCAACTAAACTCAGCTGTTTTATCAAGTCAGTCCATATTTCTGCGCAGAACTGAGGATGCCCACCTTCATTTAATAGACTTAAACTTTTCCCCAATAGCCCCAGTCAACTTTGGTTACTGCCAGGAGATGAAAAGATGAAATAAAAAACATGCTAGTGGATGAATGTGTCCAGCACGGACTGGATTCTTTTTGAGCCATGCTCTTTTTCAGACTTTCCTCTAATGATGCCTGAGCCACCTAAGTCCATGATGTTTTCCTTACCCGTATTCAGACCCATATATTCCCCTGCTTTTATGAACACCAAACCTCTCCCTTGCCCTTTCCCCTCCTGTTTCTTTCTGTCACTTCAAATCTGTCATTCTTCTAATGTTAGCACTGCTATCCAGCTGTGCCATTCCTCACTGTGCATTTTCTAGAGAAGCAAAACGGTCCTTAAATATACCCTAGTTTCCTTTTGCAGTGCTGTTCAGAGGTTAGTGAATATATGTCTGAAACCAGACTGCTGCATTTTCAAGGGGCTATCGCAGTGGGATAGGGCAGCACTGCTGCTCTGCTGTCTACATCATTCTAAGGATGTCACAGGTTGCTCTTGCAAGTGTTTCTGAAAGCACAGAAAAAGAAGTTCAGATGCTCTGGCAGGTTACAGTATCGCACCTTTTCTTTGTACTGCCAAACGGTGTCTGCGTTCTGTTTCTTAGCTTTGACGTTGCATAATTAGAATCACTAAATTTCAGAAACGCAAAAGATCCCAAATGTTGCATGAACTTAACTGTGTTTTAAAAATATTATTCTATGGCTTTTTATCATACAAGAAGGGCAACGTTAATGTACAACGAAATGTACAGAGTGATGCTGCAATTCAGCAGAATTGATGTTGTGGCTGAAAAAAAGCCCCCAACCTTCTGAATTATTTTGACTTGTTTGATTCACCCTGTTTGATCTCTCTTTGTGGCAGATTAGACGAGAAAGTGGAGAGGGAGGCAAAAAAGCAAACTAATGGATGCACACCCAGCTTTTCTGTTCCCATTTCCCAACTTTGGAGCACTAAACTTTTACATTCTGTAATTTTTTAGCAAAGTTTATTATTCTGTGTTATCTGAAGCACTACAAAGTATATATGCTGTTTTTATAAAAAAAGACAACACAAGAACTGCCTTTAACATAGAACATAGCCCGTGTCTATTCTCCCAGCTAAATCTGCTCATATTCTGAGTAGTGATGTGTTAGTACTGTATTTGTACTTCTGATTAATGATTTGATGTCCTTATTATCTTTGCTAGAACTTCCAACTTTTTAGTAAGGAACAACAGAACAGAACTCTTTTTGCATCCTTCACGCTCCTGCCGTACTTGACGAGTTAAGTATTCGCTAGTCAGGAGTAGAGGAGTACCTTGGAGTTGGGGCCTGGCATTTGGCAGCCACCACCACAAATCCTCCTGATACCAAGGGGGGTTTCATGGGTGGAACAGGGACAAGATGCTATGCAGGCCTAGAAGATCAGCAGTAGCTCGCTCACAGCTCTGTGCAGTTTTATTCACTCATCATACTTACACTGTTCTCAGCCAACTGAAAGTCTGGTGACTAAACAATTTCATAATGCATAAAAATAGATCTACTTTGACAATGTAATTCCTACTACTTAAAAAGATCCACATAAAACGTTACAGTCCCTTGGGCTGAGGTTCAGTTACAGGTCACTGTTGCAGAGTAGATGAGACAACGTTATGTCCGTGATGCTATTGAATTGCTCAATTGCCAATTACTTCTGCAGTATCTGCCGGTATTTTCCAGCAGATTTTGTTTCAGCAAAGTACGTTTGACCATACAGGCCCACCTATATTATAAAAACAAGCTCTAATCTCAGTACAGAGAAAATTTTAGAGCAAACAAAAGTAAGAATGAGGATGCTGCTGCCATGACAAGCTCATCTGCAGTCCATAAGCCAAGAAGATCAGACAGTGGCAACTGGCAGCTGGGGTTCTGTCAGCTCCTCAGACCCTCGCTTCCTTCTGCTTCCTCCACTGCCAATAACAAATGGGGAGAAGCAGAAAACTACTAGCAGCAATAAAAGCAAAAAAGACTTTAGCAATTCCACAGTACAGCCTACCTAGAGCAGGAGCTGCTCACATTGCTTAAGAATAGGAGGAGCAGGAAAATTTTCCATGAATCAAACCGCCAAACATGGCTTCTTAAGCAACAAAGGAAACTATTTTCACCTAGCCAACTATTAATAGTGGCTCATTCATTCAGAACAGCTCAGCATCCAATTGTTGCTGGTTTTATCTCATGTGTACACACACATATATAGTTTGCAGCGCTCCCTGGGCTGACCACTCTAGAAAAGCTGGCGTAAAAACTTGAGAGCTGATGCATCGCGGCCGGTCACAGACTTCAGATTACAAGGGCTATGCTGTTCATTCTCAAGTTATTGTCTGCAGCTGGAGGTGTTCACACAGCCCTACATGGACTTTTTTATTTCTACACATAGTGACACTGCTGTAAATTAGATTTCCAATATGAATTAAAATTACAAGGGGAGCCTGTTGTTGTTGTTACCATAGCACAGTTCTGTTTTGTGGAAACTGGTATGACTCCACTTTCCACACAGATGAATGGTGCAAGTAATGTATACAAATGAAATGTGTGCAAGTTAAGGATAAATTGTTTTATTTCCTTCATTAACAGCAATTTGATAAACAGTTACAGATCTACTGATTAGAATCAATCAGCATTTCAAAGTTTGAAGATTGTCAAAATAATTAAATGGTTCAATAAATCTAAGACTATACATCCAAAGAAAAATCACTATATATCTGAGACATTTTTTAAGATATTTACCATGTCAGCGTTCCATGAACTTAGAGGATACATCTTGTAAATTATTTTCACTGCTTCATTGACTTTTAATATTGTCAATGCTTACAGCCCTACTGCAATTCAGAAGAAAATATTTTGATATTTACTTAGCTTGGCATATTTATTATACTACAGTCTTCTCTATTTGGCATTGTTTTTATCTGCCTCTTTTGGTATATTTGCATTACAAGTTTGGAAGTTTCAAAAGTAGCTAGTAAGAGACAGGTTCAGGTATGGATGATAAAAGATTTTCTGGGTGGCAGAATATTGCGTGTATATGATGGGAAATTCATGATTGTCCTTTAATATGGTTGGATGTTGTAGTTTGTACAGTGCAGTGAGTATCGGGGTGATTAAATTTCACCATCAAAATAACAACGACAAGACGTGCCTATTTAAGATACCTATCTATGACCATGAATGAGTCTTGAGAAATCAGGTGGCCAAAATTTCTGGGACTTTGAAAACACCATGAAATCTCGTGTTCTGCTCTTCGCTGCGCCATGGTCTGTTGTCATGACTGCAGTTGACTCAGCCTCCCTGTCTCAGTCTACCCATTTGTAAAATCGGCAAAATAATTACACTGCAAGGTAATTGATAGTTAATGGGGAACATGTTAATGACCATAAAGCATTTGACAAAAAGCATTACAAGGGCTATCATTAGTGTCTGTTGTGAGCAGCTATCAGCAGTTCTGAATATCCAAGGGGACCACGATGTGATCGCTTCCAAACACTGGACATGTCTGAATTAGGTTTTTGGTTCAGGCCCAACTCTAAACAAAACAACAAACTAAAAGGAGACAGATGGTCTCTTCCAGCTCTTCATTGCACTTTTATTTTCCTCTTCACAAACATTAAAGGACAGATTTTTCAGCTGATATAACATGATACAGCTCAGTAATTCTGTTGGTTTTCTAAAATTCCTCATTTTTTTTTTATCTTAAACAATGTACGTCTTTAGATTTAATAATGGTCATTTAGTTTGAGTTATAAGCTGCCACTTTCAGAGCACAAAATAAGGAATGCCATCTAGCAGTAAACGGGTAAAATCAATCTACTTCAAGCTGTCCAAAGACTGTTTGATGATCACAACCAAAATATTGATGAGTTTACAAGATCATCTGAAAGATGGATGGCATCACAAAACAGATGTGTTCTTCTGTGCTAGTAAAGAAGTCTGTGTCTTTTTGAAAATTTGGGTCTCATTCTAATTACTTGGTAATTTCTACAGTATATTAGCAATTTCTAGATACTTTATTATTTGGTAATACCTTATGTGCATTAAATAAGAAAAAATGAATGTGAAGTTCATATATAAGATCAGAGTGGAACAAAAACATTTTAAATTTAGATGAATTTAAATATTTAAAATCCTAGGGATTGCATCCTACTTTCATTGTATTGTGACCTACTGTATTGTACTCCCAACAGTAACAACTGCATTGTAAGGATGCATTCTACCTTACTTGACATTTGTTTGCAATGCCTATGGTTTCACTTATTTCAATGGGGCCGTTAATGCATGTGAAGATTTATGGGGACAGATCCCAAACATGCTGCCTGAAAGCTCAGAATTCTAACAAAAGATTTCCAACTTTCTTTGAAGTATTAATTTCCAGTACTGAGTATATCTAAAAAGTAGGTACGTATTTTCAAATAGGCCACAGGAAAAAGGCTTTTGGAACTTCAGATACTGATTTTTTTATTTATTTTTTTTACCCTGCTATTTCTCCTTTCATCATTTTCCTGGATTTCTAAAAGCAAATCCTACGAGAATGAAACAGACAGACATTCATTAGAATCTGGAAGAATAAGGGTGATTTTTTTTTGCCTAATAAACTGCCACAGGGAATAGCTCTACCAGTTAGGAGGAAGAACAGTTCCTCTATTGTGCCTTTTGTGACTTAGGAACAGTAGATAGGGAGGCTCTAAGCTACAAATCAAACAGTGAAAATCCTCTTAACTGAAGACACCCTTGGGCTTCACACAGAATAAGGCCTTACACTAATCATAAGCAGAACTAGTTGGGATTTTTTTTTTTTTGCTGAAACAAGGTTTTTCTGGAAAATGCTTACGTGTCAAAACCAAAGTACCTTGTGTAGGGAACTTGATTTCAAAGAAATTTTGCTGAGACATGAGCAGAGGCGATCAGAAGTTTCCCTGATTTCCTGCCAGTTTGTCTTGCGATTTAGCTGAGAGCCTGGAGACCCAATGTCTTCATCACTCTAGCTTACCTTACAGTAATTTGCTGGTTTTCCTGTGATGTCCCTCCCCTCAGCAGGGCTGTAAGTGTGTATAAAGTTTTGTTTGTGGGTACAGGCAGATTTTCAAAGGGACAATCAGGGTACCTGGAGCACAAGAGCGAACTCTGCGTCAAACCACAACTCCTAGGGTTGGGCTGTAATTTGCAGCCTTGGATGTGCGTGGAAATCTTCCTGTCTGATGCTTCTTTTATGGCAGTAATCATGCCTAAAGCAGGAATGGTGGGGATGGCTCATACTGCTTCAAACCCACCGCAGTACCATTCTCCTGAGCTTGTCTATTAGATGCCTCACTGGAAACATCTCACTGTGACCACTGCTCTGAAGGTAAAAATGGAACAAAATGTGCCAAAATCTAGCTGAACTGGAGCAATCTTGGTGTAGGAATTTGTATTTTGGATAAAACTGGCTCTACAGGTCAATGCCACAATACTCTTTAGAAACAACCCACGAACCCCAAAGCCACAGTCATTTTACAATATGCAGAATGGGGACCAGAGCTCTGACTGTCTCTTTGTTTATTAGTTTCTGTCTTTGAAGTATAGACATGTCCTGCTAAAGGAATGTGTGGTAAAGAGGGCTTTAGTTTTCAACCATGATGGATTGTTCTGCAAATACTTTATGTATTGTTAATTCTGCTTTTATTGGTAGCATATTTTTATCATATTTTATTGACCCTTCCCTGTTTTTTATGTGAAGAGAGCAAGGAATGAACACTAACCTGTCTTCTATCAAAGCACTTCACAGTAGTACATTTAGGTACTAAGGTCTTTTATCCTTTTCTGAATCAGAATTCCTTATTTCAGACAAGTATGCTAATTCATCATTTATCCATATTACCATAAATCTCTTTTGTTCTCATAAAAAAAGAAAAAAAAAAAAGGATAAAAGTTTGTTTCTTGCTGCTTCTGGAGAATCTTAGCAGAACCACAGTTTGAAAGCCATGCTCCTCTACTGCTTCATGTAATGAATTTTAGTGCAGTGAAAGGTACTGCAATGATAGTTTGGTGGACTGGAGCAGGCAGAAGAAACTTCTGTCTACGCAACCTCACCAGGGTATTTCAAACTTAGATGGTATGAAGGAAAAGAGCAATTAATGAGAATTGGGTGGCTGAGCTCCTGCAGCCATGGACGCTGTAAGATCAAGTCCTGTATAAACATGAAAAATAATGGGCTTCTCGGGACCATACCTACACGCTGTGCTTTCGACATAGACTTCAAAATATCAGGCTGGGTTGGAATTAACTGTATAGGATTGATACATCAGTCCTTGATCACTTTGTGCTTAGACTGTCCAAGGAAATGGGGAAGAAATTGCTAAAGGTGAAAAGAGCAAAAATTCACATCACAAAATATGCCAAATGTATACTGTTCACATTGAATACGCCTTGAAAAATAAAAAAAAAAAATCTATTTTTTATTCATAGGAATTATGCATTTGAGAGAATGTGACAGCTGTTTCTGACCGGTCCTATACTTAAGGTTAAGCAGATTGAGACTATGTTACCAACTGATTCTGTTATTAGCAGAATTTCCAGGGACATGGCAGTAGTGTGTTCCTATTTTGATAAGAAAGGGTAAATAAAATTCGAGATGATGGGAAGAGATGGATAGTAATGGACTTGCCCTTTCTAGCTAAAATCCAGATCTCTCCTTGCCTTTGATAGAACTTGCAGAGTAATAACTTGTATATGGTGCTTTTCTAACACGCCTATGGCAAATAGTCAGTTAGAAAATGTTTTCATGAAAGTTAGATTAAAAAAAACAACCAAGCTACTGCGAAGTAACTGAACAGAATGAATTAATTTTTACTGAGTTGTAATCCAGCAAATCTTGGCAGGTGTGTGCAGTAATGTCCAGTTAGTTTATATGGAGATAAGAGTGCAGACAGAGAAAGGTGAGATATTAAAAGATAAATGGAAAGAAAATGGACTTTGAATACGTGTGTTTTAACCTTGTCAATTCTAATTCTCCACAGTGTTAACATCGATGCTATTGTGCCTCCTATCACTCACATGCTATTTTAAAGGCAGGTATGCCTGAGAAACAGATCTAATTGTAATAATTTTAGAAAGACACACTTATGAAATGATAACGAAAACTTAGGTTTGCTTCCCTTTCTTGTTTGTAAAATATCCTAATCTGTTATCTATCACAATTTTGTCTAAAGAAAATGCAACTTAGAAATACTTCCTTCTCAGTCTTTATGGAAAGTATCAATTACCTGGATGGTTAAAATAAAATACCTCAAATAAAGTATTTTGACTTTCCGGGAGGCAGTGTTATGCCTGTGTGCTTTTAATTAAGGAAAGGTCTACAGTGATGGTGGAAGGTGAAGTCAGTACGCTAAATGAAAACTGTGACTCTATAACCTCACAGTGTCCCCTGAAAATGTAATAAACAGGCAGCTAGAATTGACATGATTTAGCTGGCTTTTTACTAAGACACTAAAATGCCTCATAAGAACTATTAAACATAAGGTAAGGGACAAAGACCTAACAAAGGAGTAGCTGAAGCTACAGAAATAAACTGAAGGTTAGAGAGCTAATGGTAAGGGTTCACAGCTGCCGCTGAATATTAGAAAACAGTATTTATTATCAGGGAGGAGAGAGACTTCTGGGCTGGAGTTCCTGCTGGGCTAATTCAGTCCTAATTCAGCTAATTATCCTAATATGGTCCCCCCACCATTCAGGTCCCAAGTCACAGCAACCAGAGCATCCCCATAGGATGTGGAAGACCTTTCATGCCATCTTGGCTGCCTCCTTTGCCCAATTTGGACATGGGTATGAGTCAGGAACTCCTGCCTCCCACAAGAGGGACTTATCAACAAGTTCAGACTGTTCAAAATCAGGGTCTGAAGTTTCTGACAGTTCTTCAGACAGTTCACTGTCTGAAGCTCTTCCATTTGTACAGAGTAACATAAAAATTACTGAAGAAGACAGCTTCCACAGTGAATCCCCACTCTCTGGGCTATATGGGCCATGCTTGCTTGCAGAACTACTGGTTTTGGACCCCACTTAGGCATTAAACAAGTTATTGCAATCAAGACGTGGCTACGAGAGTGCTCAGCACCAAACATGCAAGTGCTTGAGGAAATTCACTGTGTTTGATGGTGATGGATCAGTATTTTGAAAGTGTTGTGTCTCATCTGTTATTAACTCTGGATTCCCCTGCTTGCGATCTGATTGCCAGCGTTCATCCTCCAGTGCGCAGGCAGTATCAGTTAAGAGAGACTGGGCTAAAAGGGCATTATGTGTTTTTACAGTCTGATGTCCATGGTTAGTATATACATAACAAATCATACATTTTTACCTCTATGAAGTCTATTGCCTTCATGAGAGGTTTGCCCAGGTTGAGAGGTTTGTTTACAGTAATTGCTCACTGGTTTTTTTATTGTTTTGGTAAATTGCAACGATAATAAAAATTCACATATGCTTGCTTTTTAGTTCTGCAGTTGTCCACAACAGCTGCAAGAGCTTTTATATAAGAAGTTAGTCTGATTCCTCCTTTCTCTGGAAATGTTACATTAAATATTTTTGGGAAAAAGTTAAAATTTACAAGAAGTGTAGTGGAAAAATCATTACCAAGTAATACAAAACCCATTTCAAAATGTGTGTATTTTTTTGGGCTGCAGAGGTGAATTAGTCTTTAATTAAAGAAGAATCATCCTGTAGCAAGTAAAGTCACCTCAAGCAAATGATAATAATTTGGAATGAGGCAAAATGAATACTTCATGAGTGACACCGGAGGTTTAGAGAGCTGAATGTTTTAATGTCCCAGTGGTTTAAAAGAACAAATCCTACAGCTGCTACTCTAAGCGGAAAAACTCCACCTTATTGCTTTATGATGCTGGATTTTAAAATTGAGGCACCAAAGGGATTTAGATTCTACTCTGTGACAGACTGTGCTCCCAGTACATTGACATTCTCTTCCACTTCTCCCTCCCCCCCAAAAGAGAACAGTTGGTAACTGAAAAGTAAACATGTGCAAAAATATATTTATTACTGAAGGGATCTGTTTCACTCAGTATCTAAGAAATTCAATGTTTATTATTCCATGCAGCAGATATTTTGCTGTCTCACATGCTACATTAGTATAAACTGACGTTGTCAAAGAGCTTGCAATTGCTTGCAAGAGCTCCTACAACTCTGCTAATGAATGGATACTCCATGTGATTCAGAAAAGTCGTGTCCAAAGAAAGAAAGTTTTCTGGCAAGGAACACCTACATACGTGTAGATAATAAAAAAGAAGAAGAAGAAAAAAAAAAAACACTCTAAAATTCTGCCTGTACAGTTTCTTAAATTTCAGTATATAGCAGACAGTGTCTATGGAGCTTGTATCACAAGATCTCCAGAAGGCAATACACAGAAGCAAAAAGTACTGGTCCCCAGAAATGGAGCTACTTGATAATTATCAAGTGTCTAGAATCTCCTATGCAGAATTCAGGCAGAATAATGTGCTTCAGTAAAACATTGGGGAATTTAGGGAATTTCGATGCTTTCAGACTTAGGTGACAGATAAGCAAACATTTGCAGAAAGATCTCTGATTCTTGCTATAACTGACTTGAGAGTAGAAGTCCTATTGCAAGTCAGTGGAAATAATGAAGAGAACTTCAATGGCGTGTAGCAGCTGGTACCCCAACTTCAACGACCCTTCATTCATTGCTTTAAGAATAACTCCCTTAAACATAACATACAAAATTTTCAAATACTAAAATATTTAACAATGCTTTCTAGAAATCAATTAATAATCTACAGAAGTCAGGTGATCTCTGTATTTTTTTTTTGTCTGAAATGTTAATGTATTCAATTATTCCAGAATGACTTAATGCAATTTGTTTTGGGCAATTTTACCAGGTCTAAATAATCAAAATGGCAATATACTAAAATACTTCTCAAAAGGTCCTTCATTTATTTGATGTGACAGTGAACTGTAATTTTTCACTGTGAATTGTAAAGTTTTCCAATTTTACACGTGCTATCATAAAATGCACGCTTAGACCTATAGTATGAACTGTAAATTCTTCCTCTTGCAAAAAAATGAGTCAAAAACCTCATTTGTATTTTCACTGCTAATCAAGTTTTAGAAAGGTGAAAAAATAGCATGAAAGGCTTTTATGATATGAGAAGCTGATTATACATGAAGCAAAATCCTTTATTGCTGATATAAAGTTTCGACATTATATAAATCGATTTGTGTAATTAAGCTTTTTTCCAAAGGGAAGGATAAACCAAGCTATTTCTAGAATCTCATTTTCTTTAAAAATGGCAGTATGACTACAACAGCACTAAGTGTAAGACTGTGACTACATGAGTATACGGCACTGCCTAGTAATGCAGCCATTCATACAACATTGAGTTTTATTTACTGTGTATTTTTTCTATTTATATACTTCTGATCAATGATTTATAGTTGCTACACCTTCACTTGATTCTATAACTTTTCCTGGCTATTGAGTTTTGGGATTTGTTGATTAACAAGTGACTTGAAGATGACTCTCTAGCCAAAAAAATAAAGGAAGGAACATAAGTTAAAAGTCAACTATTCCACTTCAGAAGTGTTAAAGATGAAACTGCTTCTGAAAGTCACTAAGGTTCAAGATAAGATGCATTTTTATTGCATAGCCAGTGTGGGAAGTTTACGGCATTTTGGTGTAAAATATATCCCAAAAATTTCTGTTTCATATTCCTGGAAAGTCATCTTTCTCTTGGTTTCCAATAGAGTAGTTGAAAAGGAGAACCTTCCTTGATAAGAAACGCCAACTGCACTTTAAATAACACCTGTTTGCTGCTTACAAAATATCTGGATGTCAACAAGTTATTCTGACTGGTACTATAAAATTGTTATTACTGCTATGTAGCCGTGGATGTTTAGACAGTTCAGTCACTGCCTGGCTTTCCACCCATTTTCAGCTTCTGGTCTCAAGGAATCACTGTCATCTTCTCTCCCCACAATTCTGTCCTTAATTCATGTAAGTGTATATAATGCTGAAAATCTCCCACAAAAAAAACCCTAATGGAACATGAAATCAAGTAAATGGAATTGGGTATAGCAATTGGTTTGCATTTTTATCTGCCGACCTGTTTCTCATCCATCAACAAAGTAACAGTTACTGAGATGTTTTGTCTTCTTTAAGAAATGTAAATACAAAAGGGTCAGAACAAAATAATATGGGAAATCTGGGAAATAAAACCTAGCATTCAGATTTTCAGTATGAGATTTTGGGAAATTATTTGCAGTATCTCATGAAACCTGCAGATGTTTTATATCTTGTAGCTTGTTGCTTTATATATTCCTATATAGCCACCGAGGGATAAGTTTACTTGTTCAACTGCTACGTGCCCCAAACTCTTCTGTCCTTCACTTTCACTGAAACTATCCAGGTTGAGGCCGAAGGCTGGTGCTGAGCTGGCTTGCCGGAGCCTGGCTGCACTGGAAGCTACCTGGGCTCCACAGAGCGGAGAGGTATTGTGGCCCCTCTTCCCGTTGAGAGCAGAGCGCAGCTACATACGACGTACTTGTAGATGTGCAGAAGGTTTTTGAAATGTTGCAGTTTTACAGGGAGTGTAAGGGGTGTTTAGGTTTCCTGCTTTGCCCAGGGGTGTCAGAGCGTTTTGATCTGCCCGTCTAGCTTCTGCTCACTCTCAGCTCCAGCCCGACAGTTGAACGGGCTATGTAATCCAAATTACATGTTTGTACAAACAGACTACAGTTAATTGTTGTGTATTACTTCATGTAGTGGTTCTGGAACAGTATGATCCATATCTGACAGAAAAATACACAGTAAATTAAAGCATTAACTTTTACCTTCGTATTCCATTTATACTATTCTATGGTCACCTACTATTCTACTGCTGGTTTCAGGTACAGTAAGTGCGTTGCTCTTAGCACCTTAATGATTCTGTCATCAACAAAACTTTTGCTTAGCATCTTGATTTATCATCTCATTTTTCTTTGGGAAGTATTTTTGGAACATTTAAAACTGTTTTTGATAAGTTTCACTTTATAAAATAACGTAGGTTTCCAGTATGCCTCCCCGCAAGCTTTGCGGTCAAGATTATCTCGACAGTGTTCTTCCTTGGACCATACCTTTTTTTTTTTTGCCTATGGACCATGCTTTTAAATCCAAAGGCCTCTGCTGTCCAGAGGGAGAGGGAGCCATTTCATCTCCATGTAGTTTCAGAGAGGAGACAGACCAGGCATCCTGCTACTAAAACGCATCTCCGTTAAAGAGCCTAATTTCCTTATAAAGTCAGTAGAGGGTGGAAAGGAATTTCCATTGGGTGATTCAGAGCTCTTAAATTAGCAGACCACAGTCAGTTGTGAATATGCCTCAATTTGTGCTAATATATTGTTCAATCCTATTTTCTTTTATATTAACCAGCAATAAAAGCCCATTTAACTTAAAATACAAAATTGATTTTGGTTTAGAAAAGCACAATAAGCATGTGTTGATAAATAAGCGTTCTTTGGACTTTAACTCTGCTTTTTACGGGTATGAATATTATGTAAAATTTTGGGTGAAACCACCTGTAATCTTTAGGGTGGACAGAGGTGCATTCGTGCAATTAATGCACATGTTCATCTTCCACTGATTTTGAATTACTCATGCAAACAGTCTCCTTATACTGCAGTGATGACAATACCACCACCTCTTCCTGATTTATATTCTGTTCCTATAGCAATTTAATTCATTATCCTATTGACTTTCTCCTCTGAAGCTGAACATTAATCTGAAGGTTATTGAGATTTTACTAAACCACCCTTCCATTAGACATGTGTTCCCTCATCTGGTACTTTCCTCAGAGGCTTATTTTTCAACATTAATAAGCACTGGAGTACAGTAAACTTATCTTCTGGCTGAAATACCTAAAAATGACCTGCATCATTTCCAATAAAGTCTCCAAAATGTAATACAGATGGCCTGTGGCAACTGACACATCTGAATTTCAAACTTCCTATTCTGCAAGCCGTTGGCAGGAGTTGCCAGCTTTCTGAAGCATAGTCAGGGCAGGCGTACAACTAGCTCTGCTCCGGTGGTGTAACCACCTGGAGGAACGCAGTTATGAAGAAGCGGGACGTTCCTGTCCTCTCTGCTCAGGGACATCGCCACCTCATTTAATGCTCCTTTCCTGAGGAAGAGGAAAGACTGTGAGCTAGCACAATTTGATGAAGAGCCATGCTAGACTCGCAAAGCCTCACATCAGTAGGCTTCCTATAGAGAACAAAGCAGAAAAACAGACCAGGGAGAGGAATCTAAATATTGGGTAAGTGTAGGGAACTGTGTGGAGAAAGCAGGGGCTTTTGTGCGTATATAGGTTAGAAAAGGAGGCAGAGTCCTGAGCCAAACGTCACGTAAATGGCTCGTAAGAAGCAATACAATAGAGGGTTGGCCTGTACTTGCTGTTTCTTCTGACACGCTGATGGCCATGACTTGTTCTGTTTTGCCGACATAACTAAAGTCATAGCACATATGGAGTACTTTATTCCAGTATAGGTGGGATTTTTTTTTGGTTGGTTGTTTTTTTGTTGTTGGTGGGGTTTTTTGTTGTTGTTGTTTGGGGATTTTTTTGCTATAAACAATAGCGACATTAGGATTTTGGGGGGGTCTATTTGGAACCACACAGGCAAGTCAAAGGTGTACAGAAGGTCTCAGTGACAGAGCCACTGTTTCCGATTTAACAATTCAGACTACTCTAACTCTGCAGCAGGCTGGATTAAATTATTCCAGCTGGCCAGATGCTTCTCATAGGCGGTCTATCTGACAGTCCTACTTCTAAAAATATCAGAAGTTGGATTTGCAGCACTGATCTCTCTGATAAGTAATCCTTTACTATCCCTGGAAGTTCCACACTCACATAGAATATGCCTGCAGTTAAAGAAAGTGCAGTAGTAGGAGCAGGCTGGTATTTCAGAATTTCCAGCTTCCCCCTTTGATTCCCATTTTCTTGTGTTTTATCCATTTTCTTGGTGGTGTTTAGCAGCAGCAAAAGTGAATCTCAGTTCCAAACTGTGTGTTTAGCTTGCAATATGTATTCATTTATCTAGATAGTATTCTGGCTTTCATTTTACTTCTTATGTAGCCGATGAAATCATTGTGTGTTTATAATCTCTGTCAGTGGGTTTAAAAGGATGACTTGGTGGGCAGAGAAAAAGAAATCTATTTTTTTCATGTGTTGTGGACTAGGGTCTCGTTTGAAAGTCTCCAGCTATTGAGTTTGTGAAAAATGCATAACCCCAAATAATTAAGCCCCTTGACTTTCTGGCTTTACATTGATAAGACTACTTCAATCTGCAGCCATAAAGTGGTTGGAGGTCTTCTGCAGCACATTTTTCATTTTTCTGCTTAGGAAAAAAAATCTCTATGGGTTTTCATGACTTTGCTACGTGGTAAAGTTAAAGGGTCCCATTTTCACCGTGAACCTTTTGGAGCTTGTTACCTTTTCATTTTAACAAGGTAGACAGTGCCTGAACAACAGCACTCTGGTAAATTCTGCTGTATTTTGTACTGCTGCTGTCTGAAAGGGAGATGGTCTTTCTCATTAAATTATATGGACTCTGAAGCATTAAAAACTGTTTTGCATAGAGACACTAGGCAGCAGATAGAAATGATTGGTGTCTTAGTTGGGGACTTCGCCTGAGCCAAGATCTTCTTTTAATCATTGTAATACAGTAGGATGCTTGTGCAAAGAGTAGGGAATTAAAGACACTTAAGTATGTATCAGAGGGACAAGTAAATGCTCAATTTAATATTATTTAAGCATTCCAAAGCCTGCCTGCCTTACCATGTTAGCAGTGCCAAACATATTGATGGTAATCTGATACACAGTTTTAAAGCCCTTACAGTCAAACTATTTGAGCATTAGTTCAGTTATTCTACCTACTGAAGTCATAATTAGTGGCTAAAAGGTAACCAGCTTATTGTAGAGATCTCTCTTGACAGCCTTTAACACCTAGTTAAATGTTAAAACTGGGAAATTACAAGCCTCTCAATATCATTCAGACCACAGTATATTTTGAAGCAATCTGCTATTTCTAGATTGTTTTTCATGCCATGGGTACCACTCCAGTGCTCTCTAGCTTACTCTGAGCACCTGCCTACTTGCAAAACATCTTCACTAGGCAAAAATAAAGTCCCTAAGAACAAACTTCTTGCTTGGTATGTATGTTAGGTGGGAATTCCGGCTGTGTAAAGAACATTGCAGCTGATTCAAGATATATTGGGGCTGTTTAAAAGCTTTTGCCTCGTCTGTGCTTGGTTTTAATTTAGGTCTGTTTGAGCCAATCTCATAGTTTGTCAGTGCTCTGAGGGAGAGGTACTGCTCTCTCCCCTGACCTCTCCCCAGCTTCCCCTTCTCTCTCTGCAGCGTGCTGACTCTAACGTGCATTGGAGACCTCAGTGAAAATGAGGGGACAGATAGGGATGGGAGTGGAGGGAAGAAGGAGCAGGAATGAACTGAGTGTGATCTACTGGAATGGATCACACTTCTTGGGTGCCTTCATCCTCGGGAATTGTTTCCACAGCAAAACAGAGGTTTCAGCAAAACCCATAGTGGATTTACCCAACACAAGTAAGAACAACTGTAACAGGGCAGTGTCATGGGAGTGCAATTAGCAGTCAGTGTAATCCTGCAATGATTTTTCTCTGGTTGCCTACACCTGCTAAAGCCTAAGCCAGCAAATATTCATTGCTATTCTTACCTGCCACTAGCTAAATGAAATCAGTGCACTTATGCAGTTCTTTTTCATTATACCATCTCCTCTGACAGCATTATCCAATGCAGAAATGATAGTAATTAGCAGCAACATTCTTGAAAGCATATGTTACATTATAAAGACGTGTACTCTATCATAAAATCAGCTAGCTTGTCTACAGTTTTCTTACTGTAGTTGCTGGGAGCTGTAGACATTACATCTTCCAGTGCTGAGAGCTTATCAAAAATCATTTATTTATACAGACAGCACTTGTATGGGTGGATGTATATTCTGAGAACACCGTCAACTGCCGTCCATCACTGAAAATCTGCAGCCATGCTATTCAGCATGATTGATTTGAGTCTTTGCTTGTACTTTGGAAACAGTATGTGTTCTATAAATAAGACTAAACTGTGGAGATGCAGGTTCAAATTAGTAATTAATACTTGACCTTATTGGAACTTTCCTGTTCAGCTGGCCAAAATGGCTATCTGAAACTTTGAAAAGCACATGCTCAAAGGACAGAATTCATCTCACCATCTGAAATGGAGGTGTCTAGTCTAAGCTACTTGGCCTGTTGCTTGTCTCTGCTCTGTTGTCAAGGGAGATGCATCTCTGCAGAGTGATTTGTCCTCTCCTAAGAGATGTGTCCCTGGCTATCAGGAATGATCATCCTCTGAAGATGCCGATCTCTTTCTATTCACTGCAGGAGGAATTCAGATAACTAGATGAATCCTGCATATACTGTGGATCCAGCTGTGCATGACTGACTGACTGACTGACAGTGGTTTCCACTTAGCTAGGTTTTCTGCTTTTATTAAGAAAAACTTGAGATCTCTGTTAGCATTAATAGCATTTCAAAACTCCTACTTTCAAAATCAGAAGAGCCTAGTTAAGTATTAACATTAAATATTGCAAAACAATCCTCTACATTTTTACCTTTTGTTATAGTCTGGCTGATCAATTCATAACTTAAAAGCTCTTCTAAATCTCTGAAATTATGCTGATACACCGTATCAAGTACAATAGTATCTTTCAACCACATTTTTGCTTTCTTGTTCAGTCAACCTGCTTTCACTTGAATGTAAATCTGATTAGCAAAGCAAGGACTTTATTTACTACAGCATATTTAACTTTCAGCTCTTAAAGGAATAATATGTTATATGTTCACTTATCATAGAATTTAACGAAGGCAACCATAATTCAGTTGTGCAAGACATGAATAATTTCATGAAAAAGCTGCCACTGGCTATATTATACATCTATGTAGCTTATAAAACAAAGCAAATTATTACCATCAATTATAATACCATCATTTGACAACTCTGCAATTAATTTCCTACTCTTAAATAACTGCTGTTGCACAGTGCCAAAGATAATGCCATGCATTACATGACTCATCACCAGAGTCTCTGATAGAGAGTACAGATGGTAATTTGATTATAGCGCTTTACTATGAAAAACGATTCATTTTGGTCTTCTGAAAGAATGTAGAAGGATACCTTGAGTATCTTTAGAAATAATCCCTACACTAATACAGAGTTATTCTGAAGCATTATTTTATTTGTTGATTTGTGGAGTAGAGTTTTATGCTAGATAGTTCACAGACATGGCACAAGCTGATGAAGCATTTCTTCTACGTAAAAAAGCTCCTATATAAGAACGGAAAGACTCTGCTTTGTGTACCAGAAAGTCTGTAAACTTTACTACACATCGTGAAAAAGTGGTCCATATACAAGACTAAAATATTTATCCTGCAAGAAGAGGCTATCCTGCAATAGCTATCAGGATCATTAAATTATGGTCTTTTCTGGGACACTTACAGACATGTATTTAAAATATAAAGCAAGTACCAATTCTGCCAGGGTTTACTTGTGGAGTTAACTTTATTTCTTGAGCAGACCGACAGCCTTTTGTGGAAGCATCTCTAAAATTAAGTATCACCTTATTTTTATAAGAATCAAAGGCAGAATGATACTCAATGTAAAGTGTTACACACCAGTGAGCAGCAAAGCAGCACTTTTATAAGAACATGAAGCACTTTCAGTATTTGTGGTTAATCTTGTATTTGCGTTTACTAGGGATATAAAGGACCCATCAAAAGATACTTGCTTACTTTGTAAGCAGTGCGTATGAAAAGACAGGGTGTCTATACAATAAATATAACAGTTTCATTTTTAGATATGAGTCACACAGTTTGCAGTGCATGGGCAAAGAAAAAAAAAGTAATTCTCTGATTTTCAGAATGGATAAAGGGAAACAATTTTTATGAGTACAAATAGTTTGTAAATACTTTCAGGCAGAAATGGAAAGTGAGTAATTCATACTGGTTCATTTGTAACTCCAAATACATTAACATACCTCCCCAGAGAAAGCCTGTCCATTGAGTAGGTGCTCTGATCCTTGGCTGTCTTCGCTTCCAAAGTGTAACCGTATTTCCTCTAAGCGGTGACTGTATGTCATCGGTCCTCCAGAGATGTTGACCAAATGCTCTTTGTCTAATCGTAGAGATACGTGTCTCCCTGTATTATACATCGTCCCACTGACCTAAACAAAATGGGGAGGAAAAGCATTTTTCAAAATTATTTGTAAATCCTAGAAACTAGTTATATGTACTTTTAAGATTTTGCTCTTTACACACCTTCATTTAAATGCAGCAATACATCTTATTGTTGTGAGATGAAATACACAACCTGAGGTTATACTTCAACTTCTGCTTTGAATCTTATACTGTATATTGAAATATTTTGCTAAATCCATATGTATGTATTTTAGCCAGGGGCACGTGGTTAATGCAGTGAATAGGATTATTATACTTCTAAATAAGTAGGCTTTTAGAATATTTTTTATGCAAGGTCTGAATAATGGCTTCATTACAAAATTCCTGCACTGAAAATGGGAACATTTCAGCTGACATAAATTATTTAAGTACACTTGAACAAATCTGACATTTAACTCACTTTTTTCTTCTTTTAATATTTATAGCAAAGTTATCCAAAAGTAAAGGTGCTACAAAAAGCAGAGATATAATTATTCATAAATAGGGAACCCTACTCCTACCAGCGTTGCAGGAAAAACTTTCATTGTCTTCCTCTGCAAGTCTCTTTGTTTTGTTAGAAATATTTTATGTTAACAATTGCCAGATACTTTAGCCACAGCAGTACAGAATTAATTGCAATGTGATCACATATCTGTAGTTCCTAGTATACTTCAAATAGCTGTAATGCTCTTCAAGATTCATCTTTATTTTTAAAAAGACTGAATGTTGTGCTTCATTTGCAAACTGATTTACAGCTGCTGTAATGAAAAAGAAAGTTATTGTGGAAATTTTTCACGTGGAATATAATTCTGTCATAATTTCCACTGTCATAGAAGTTCCTATAGCAAGAGGTTTCTTAATTTATGCCATTGGAAAGTGAAATATGCCAGTTTTAGTTAAAGTAGAATTGTGATTTATTTAAAAGCATTCTGCATGGATACAAATGGTACACTTGAATAACATTCATTTACTTTAAGAAGAGGAAGTGTAACAATAATATGCTTTGTTGCACTTCAATTCAAAATTAAAGACATGACTATTATGTATTATATCCTATACTACATCAGTACTATAGTAATTAACATTGCTGCAGTGTCATTTTATCTGTAATACTAATTACAGAGTTTAAATGACCTGTTTTCTTGCACAGTATGTTGTAAAAAGTTACACTGAACAGACTGTGCAATAGAACTAAATGGATGAGATTAAACAGCTTTTGACTGTTGTGTTTTTTAAACTTTGATACAGATGTTCTATATATTGTTTATTCCAATTCAAAATAAGCAGTGATAAATTTCTTATGAAAAGTAATAAACACAAATACTCCTATTAATTGCAAATAAAACAAAATGATCTTATTTATAAATGCTCCTTAAGTTTTTCTGCTTGACTTCGCGTGCATAATAATTAAATACCAAGTTTAGTTTAATAGGTGGAAGAAGGTCAGTTTATTGAATTCAGTTTCAGTACACTGCATATGAATGACACAAAACTGCTAATCATAAGTAACAACTGTAGTTTATAAACAAATAGGGGAAAATGGTTTAAAGCCTCTTATTTACATTTGGAAGCTCGTGCTTCACTGATCGCTCAGTTACATTTAGCAACTACGCAAAATATTCAGAATCCATTTTCTTACTTAAATTGGTACAAATCTCAAATTAGGTTACCATTATTTTCTCTCTCAAGGTAAAAGTGACCCAAATAACCCCTAATATGAATCAAATAACTCTCTGTAGAGCAGACAGGGGAAATGATAAGAGGCAAATTCATGAACAGGAGTAACATTTGTCTGTCTGGATTCCCCCCTCATAAAAATGCAGCGCTTCTAATAAGGTTGTATTGACTATTTTAAAACGGAATTTCCCTACGTAGCCGCAGATAACGCATACTGGTAATGCACTGAAGTATCTGACATGCCTCATTTCTGACCTGCAGGGAGGGAGGAGCACTATTACAGTGAGACTATAAAAATCTCCTGCATGGGCACACAGACTTGTCACCAGCAAGGCCAAGATCTTCACTATAAAGAGTGCAAGGTCTTGGCCTTTTATTTGCCTTCATAGGTTTAAGTGAAGCACTGGTTTTCTTGTAGTGAGTGATTGCCCAAGGGAAGAGTAGCCACATACACCAGTCATGGTTCAGGACCGAATGGCACCTGACATGCCCGTGCCCATTTCTTTTGGTTAGAGTGTGAACATACGCCACCGTTACTAGCAGCTTCCAGTGGGTCCTCCTTTTATAGGCATTTGCTTACTACAAGAATAATAGAAAAGTCTTATATTTGTCATCTACTCAGATTATATCTGAATGAAAGATTTAAATATTTAGGAACTTTTTTTTTTTAATTTCTTGAGGCTTTCTTACTTGCCACAGTTGTATAGTAGGCTGTGCTTGATTATGGGAAGTACCACCATAGCACTGTGTGAAATTCTTTATTGCGGTTCAGGATATTGTGTGTTTTATATACAAACAAATATCGATCTTATCACCTTTAAGAGTGAATTATACTCAGTAGGACAGTGTCATGCAAAAAACAATGCAAGAAAAAAAAGTTGTCTTCCATTGTTTTCAGCAGAAAACAATGCATTGTCTTTTCACTATGTGCAGTTTTAACTGCTACTGGAGAAAAAGAACGTTCTGATCTTACTCACTATTTGAACCTATTGATAAAAGAAGGATTTTCCATATTTTATGCTACTGAGCCTTTAAAGTGATGGTGCAATCTCATTTTGGAACATCAAACTGAGTTGGTTTAGTGGAAAGCAAAGTTGCATGCGGTCTTGTAAAAGGCCGCAGGCACAGAAGTTAATGAGGAGGTATTTTCTGTACCTTGTACATTCTCCTAGAAGATAAACAGTGTGAAACCAGGGGCTCCTTATGGGAAAGATGTTGACTCTGCCTCATACAGTCAACAATAACTGCTACTCTAGAAAGCACAGTATTTACTTTTTATACCATTTTGTGGATTGGATAAATGTTATAGAGTAGTTTAAAAGGATAATATAAAAAATCTGTTAAGATCTATACAACTATTTCCTTAATGTGTCAGACTACTCTTTGGTGCTAAGTCCTTCATAGTGATGGGCTTTGTGTTGCTTCTTGCTCTGCTATTAAGTAGCCCTTTTGTTCTGCGTTCCTGTTTGACTTAAACGTTATATGAAGATGAAAACATAGCAAACAAGCTTGGGGGAAAAAAGAGCACTAAATCTTGCCCTCCTGTTTTTCTAAAGGATCCATATTCACATTTATCTTATGCACTAGAAATGAGACTGCAGAAAAGAAAATGTATGTTGAAATGTCAGTAAAAGCCTGTCTGAGAAAACAGCTAAGTCCAACACTGTCAAATGATCGTACCACACTTTTATTTCCTCATATGTTAAGAAACGTTTCTAAACCTGTAACTTTACCTGTGGCAAAATCCCCAATAGAAGAGAGCATGTTGATGGGCTTCAACTTTAATTGTGGAATAGTTCAACTTTGGTAGACTTTAATTAAATTATTAAGATATTCCTGATGTAGTTATTTTCTATTCAATGTAATTCATTTTAATTCTTGCTTCACAGAGCTTTGTGCACATAATTCCCCAGCAGCATTATTCTCTCTCTTTATCTTCATGCAAGACAGGCACACAGGCACACGCTGCTAATATATTCTACACTACGTTTCTAAGTAAGATCTGAATACTCATGTGGTATCTGTGTATAACTTGCTGGCCCTGCAATCACAAGAACCACCCCAATTCTGCTCTTTGAAAGGTGGAACATGAACAAGGTCAATAAAAATGCATACCTAATAAACACAAACTCTTTGATGCATGTTCATCTTTGAAACTCCACAGACCTTTATGACCATTAGGGAAAAAAAACCCCAAACTAAAAACAACCCCAAAATATTTTTTCCTAATGATGTTCTTTAACCCTGCATTTGTGGAAGCATTTCTGTTGTGCCCTACTTAACTGCATGTCTTGTTCAGTTCGTCTTTTCCTCCACAACTAGTCCTGAACTAAGTATTTTTCAGAACTTCCTTTGTGGCCTACATCTTTATGTTAGTCGGTGTTAAAATAGTCTTCAAAACCCTGAGCAGGAGGAGTGACAGAAAAAGAAACTTGTTTCAGGGTGAAGCCATGCTAGAAATGTAAGCAGGGAATGGAAGAGGCAAGGAGAAGGAGCTGAGATGGATTCTTTGCCTTTCAATCCCGCGCCACGTTAGCAGTTCACTGCCACCTTTCTTCAAGGGTAGCACAGGCCCTCTGCTTCCTAGGGGCCTTTACAGAGCAGCGAAATAGTGCATTTCCGATTTATTCAGGTAAGAGAGGCCTGAAGATTAGTTCCAAGAACATTTTTAAACTTGTATCAGTACCTGCCAGTGGAGCAGGAACGTAAGGAAGCAAGAAAATCAATTGTGTGTGGCTGCCTGCTGTGGTGTCCTTGGATCTTATCTGCAATATTAGATGTTCCTTTCTTTAGGATGAAAATAGATACGGTCCAAAGAAGGCCTAGTACTCTGTAGGGAAGCAAATCACCAAGAGCTGAAGAGTGTTTTGAAGGTGTCATAGTGCCCCAGTTTTATATCCTGCAATAATCAAGTTTCTGTCATCTGCCACCTGGCTTCCGTATTTTCCTCTTGGAGTCCTATATTCCAGCGGAATAGGAAAGCAGCTCTGCAAGCTCCGGGAGTGGTGGGCTTTCCTACCCTGTTAGCTGCGCCTGAACTCCTAATGCCACCTAATTTGCCATTACCTTTGGTTTCTGCCACTTGGTATCCAGGTGGTGACAGCAGTGGGTGGCCTAGGGAGTGCAGCACGGAACCTATGGAACCTGTAATGGGCCATTGGTTTTCTGCTCAACTCCTCTCCCTAGCAGGTTCATGGAGGCAGAAGTGCTCCATGGAAACATGAAAACATTAACGCTAATATTAAACTGTTCCTAGCATCTGCCATCTAGGCGTCTCAAAGTGCTTAAAAAAGACAATTGTCTTTTCTCTCATTGGGGTAAGTCAACATTAACGCCAGGATGTTTTTCTACCTGACACTTAGACAGGATCATCCTTTGCGAAATTTCTCCCTGTAGCTCAGGTCACCTGAACTTGAGTTTCTAAGTGCAGTGATAAACTGAATCATGTTGTTCTGAGTCCCTCAAGCCAGTTCCTTTCTTTTAATGTTTTTTGATTGTTGTTCACAGTATCTTGACCAGACCATATTCTATGATATAATGTACTGTCCTCATTGATTTAAATTGATTGTACTGTAGTAAGTACCTTATATCTCTCTTGTGCAAAGCTGAGACTGCTTCAGGGTTTGAACACAGAGTTTACACAGGCTTCAGGGCAAGTCTGTGATTTGAAATCTGACTTTAGGGACAGTGATGAATCGTCGCACCAAACCAGAATTTCAAATGTAACCTACTAAGGCACACTGCTTAGTTCTCTGCAGCAGAATGACGTCCCCTTATTTCAAAGCAATGACTATACAAGAACATTTATTTTTTTAATACTGTGCTTTTGGCATCCAGTTAGTTTTAGAAGTAGTTTTATGCTGCTGTCTTGATTTTCTAGCTGTTGTTAGACAGAACCCAAGCTGGAAAATAAAACAATTTTACTGAGTTATTCTCTGAAGTTATTTAACAGTTGTTTAAAAAGGGTATTCTTGGTTTTTGAAGTCATCTTTTAAAGAGGAGATTGATATAATCAAATAGGAGACAATTGTTCTATAGATTTTCCAAAATTCTGAGCTCTATCCTTGTCCTGCAGTATTCTCTGTGTGTACATACATAGACATATGCAACCACATAAGAATCTTTTGTTTTTAAACAATTGTTTTCTACAAAGCATTCAGTTTTATTTAAGTGGATTTGATGAATATTTGTACACTTGAATAGTTATTTTTCATAATACTTTTCCCCTACCTTCATCTTTATGCTTAATCATTGTATGCAATGGTATGTAAAGAAATGGTAGAAAAGCTTCTAGTACAACACCCTTTTCAAAACCATGCTTGCAATTAATAGCATGCTTATTGACCTTGTCAATCATGATCTTCTATAGATTTGCTTATAAATATCTTGGCATAGATACATATTCGAAGTATTTCACGCTTTATATTTGAAGGTAATTTTACGGCAAATTCCAGCTACCTTTCCTGCACGCTTTCCTTGCTGCCAGCAGAGAGCACTGTTGACCCATCCCATATAGCTTTCACCTATATACCACCGGGACTTCCACAGCCAGGAAGAAAATTAAAACTAATCGTTTTTGTGTGACACGACTGTAATCCGTGGCTTTAGTTTCAGAAGTGGTGGTTTCAGCTGGGGGACAGAATTGTGGGGTCTGTTGCAGCAGTCAAGCAGGTTTCTAGTCTAGAACCAAGTGTTTGGAGAATGCTGGCTCAGCAGGTTGCTTGAAGGCCATCATATAGGCAAAATATCCAGTGCCTTTTCTGGCAAGAATCCAACAGATCTTGTACTGTGTTTATAAAAAAAAAGTGGAGGAGGGGAATTAAAGATAAGGAAATACAGGAGTTTTGATAGGGTGCCACTTACTGGGAGGGAGCTGCAATATAATTGCTCAGCTTTGAAGAACAACAGGCATCATCATCAATATTTGATTAAAAAAGGCCTGCGTGAAAAATGTAAAACGTAAGAGAGAAATGTAACGATTAAAATAATCTTTTCATCTTCTTAGCTGAAAAGTTTTAAAATGGAAATGATGTTGGTGAGTCCAACTAACCTATTTACCTGCCTAATGTAATGTGTCATGTATGAGCATATGGCATGACACGCTTTTTTTTTTTTCTTTTTAAAGCACCATTTTTGGTAGGAATCTTTCCCATTCACTGCTCTGCAGTTTTGCCTGTTTACTTCCCTTAAGTGACTGATCTGTAAAAAACTTGGAGCAAACCTCATAAATTAAATATTCAGGCTTACTGGCTAATGAGCACAATATGTCAATATTCAGTGATCAAAATAATGTGCTTCAATAATGTATACACCATTCTGTAACAAAAATATAATTTTAATAGAGGACCCGCAGGGTCATGGTTAGTCTGAGATAATTATATGCCACAGGATGCGAACGAATGAAAGTGCTCCTAGGACATTGGTAATACCCCATAGAGTCTATCTGCCACATGCTGCCTTTTAGGGATAATAAAGTGCTTTATTGTATTTCCACTATTCCATTAATGCAATGATTTTTGCTTGTTAGTAACTAAAGCCTAAAGCAGATGCAGCCAAATTTATGGTGTCTAGCATTAAGAATTGCTGTGCACATTGACGCTAGCTTTACAGTGGAATTGGGCTCTCCTCAATCTAAAATATTCCGGCTACATTTAAACCATATGTAGCAGATGAATTTCACCCCAGATCTTTCACTGGCTTTTTTTTTTAAATTAAAATCAAATTATTGAAATAGGCAAGAAAACTGGCAAAATAGGCAGAAATAGGCAGAAAAACTGGCTTCTGTGACTGGACAAAGGACCTGCTTCCACCAACGCTGGCTGAAAGCCTGGGGGATCAGTAAGGATTTTAAGTGGGCAATGTATCTTGATGCTGAGAGCTTCCTGCATGGAGGGATCGATTACATGCTGTTTGGAGTGAAAAAAGAAGTAATGAAGAATTTTTTTGCTGTAGGAAAGCAGACTGGATCTCAATGTTCACCATCTTCTGCTGAATAGTATCTTGAAACCCACAGCCGGAATATTTGCAGGCAAATTGAGGTCATGGAAGAGGAATGTGTGAAAACAAGTTATGTTGCAATGCGACCTTCAGAGACTTTGCATGCAGCGTGCAGTTCCCTAGCAGATAAGGCAACAATAATCACAGGTATCTTCAGCCAGGTAAAATGGTGTAGGGATTATGTCAAATTGCAAGTTCTTTTCGATTGTATGTAGAACGGGGCACAGTGTCCGTGCTGAGACCACTGTCAGGATTTTTTAAACAAATACTCTTAGTGCTTCAACAGCAGGCACGGACGTCTTTACTGCAGTACATTCTGGAGTGACATTGGTTTATTAGAAGAGAACTCAAGTTCATTTAGAAGCGTTGCGTGCCTTTGTCATGCTCTAGTGTTTAAAAATGATGTTTTGGGGCATTCCAAGCTAGACTTCATACTGTATGACTGCAGAACAAGACTCAGCGATTCACAATTCTGTGTTTCTATAGCCACCTTTTTACCACCGATGACAAGTCTCCTCCTGTGCTGTGACACAGTTAAAAGCATTATATGAAAGAGGGGAAAATTACATTTGCGTGTTCCTTTTAGTTCATTAACCTTAGTTTAGAATTAGGCTAAGTCAATAAGTAATTGAGAGAATAACTGGGGCTTGGAGAACACATTACCCTAATTTAGTCTAGCAATCTGTAACGAGATTTTAGTTTGAAGAATCTGCATTAAAAACTGTGCTAAGGATAATTTTTGTCTTTGATAAAGGGATGTCATAAGAACTGCCTTTTTAAAATCTGAAGGCTTACATAAATTTCAAAAGGTTGTAAATGGTACAGAAACCTACAAACTTGTGAGAAATCCAGACAAATGAAAAATTATTGTTTCCATTTTTTATGTGGGTTTAAAATGTAAAACTGAACATGTTAAAATCCTGAGGTTCTAATTGAGTCCTTTTTTAGTGAGTGACATTGAGATGCACTGACCTTTGGTAGATGCCTGGATTTCAGAGCTCTTCTTTCAGAGAGCTCTTTGGCTGAAATGCCAGAGGTTTTCCAATGGAATCCAAATCAGAGGGAAATTTATAGGATGTATATTGAAATTAGTATATAGAAATAAGACAGACTTTAGACAATTTTACAAGAGCCAGAAACCTCCATTTGTTGTAGTTCTTTATTTCTCTAATTGTTTTTGCTGCCTGCGAGTTCTAAATTTCTATGCCTATTAAGATTTCATAAACCCTCTAAAATGAGGAAGTGACCGCTGCTGCTTTTTGAAATCCTCTGACTGCCCTAGCCACGTAGCTCCAAGAACGTGCATGTACTGAACCCTGTTTAAGGGAAATTGCTGTGTCTCAGTCATGGTATAGCCAGAGAAGCATGGTAATGCTTTACTGAAATTATAAGTCAGTGGAAATGAAAAGAAGAATCTATAAAACTCGGCTTTTTAGCCATGAAAGGGACAAAAGTTTTATCAGCTTTTTTAGCAGAACTGTAACAAGTTTTTGAAAGCACTGTGTTTCACAATATCAAGCTGCTTCCCAAATCACTTCCAGGGAAAAAACGCATAGTTATAGCAAAATAATTTTCTGAGCCCTGTATCTCTGGAGGTAAACTAGTATTTAGATAACTTGAAATTTGACCTCAATAAAATTCATTATGTGTCAAGGCAAATCCTTTGTGGCATGCAAAAATCATGAGCTATTCTGCCTAGTAGCATATTTCACTGGTTTTTTTTTTGATCAGCAGAAGAGAGCTGTTTTGTCCTGGCCTGCTTTTTGTAGTTCTTTAAAGAAGGTGAATAAATTAGCCTTTCCAGTTACAAATATTACTGTTCCTGTTTAGCAGAGGACTGTTTTATTTTTCTCATTTTATCTGCCTCAAAAGCATTTGTGTACCTTTTTATGTTGAGAAAACAGTGGAACTGCAGTAAAGGTAGAAATAAAAGAAAAAAACCCAAACAAACAAATCCTATCCTGAACCTGTCGTTGCTTTTCCTGACATTTCACTCTATTCCAAAACTCTTCATTTTTTTTCCTGACAATGCACTTTAAAAAAACCACAAACACATTTTTTGAAACAGAGCTCCCTAAAGAATTATCAATTCTAGCTTAACTAGAAGAATCTTCTGTGTTCCAACATGCCTCTAATTCAAATGTGTCTGAGAGTCAATGTGCAAGTTGGATGGAAGACTGGGAAATCTGGGCTCAACAGCATGACGTTGAGCTCTGGGCCAAATGACAGCACAGAGGCAGACCTCCTCTCCTCCGATGTTTCCAGACTTGGTGTTCCGTGTGTACGTCCCCATTCCAGCGCATGTACTTACAAACCCCTTTCGATCAGAAAGTTTCCTAAGACTCCACTTAGGAGCACTCTTCTGCTAAAGTGAAGCGGTCAAGTGATTTTGTGTTTATTCTGTTTGGTTACTTTTTGTTTGGTTGTTTTTTTCCCCCCATCCCAACGTTACCTGCTGTGTTTACAGATTGCATGGTTATGGGGGAAGAGCTGTTTCTTTGGTTGGTATTCTGATCTTCTGTACAGCTCCATGTATGCCGGAGTTGTGTAAATTAGTATTTTTACAAGGAATCAAAATGACTCAAAGCTCTGAATACCAAGAAGCAATTTTTACCTCTTGCATCATTCCCAAGCATGTTCTATTCCATGCAGAGTGAAAGACACTTTTCCGCTAGCTCAAACCATAAAGAAATGGTGTGAAACTATTCTGAAAAATGCTATTAGAAAAACAGTTTTGTATCACGCCAATTTACCATGAGTCCCCCTCTGTTTCTCTCGGTCACTGTGCTTACCAAGATACAGATTTATGTGGCTTTGCAGAAGAGTCCACAAGGAAAAGCAAAAGGGGTTATGGGATAAACTTAGCTAGGAATCGGCATATGACTAAATGCTTTTCCATTAGGGATAAAATTTAGACTAGATAGGATCTTAGCATTCCAGACATAAAAGACAAGTTTGTTTTTAAGAAGTGTTTTACCATACATATTTTAAGGAGTTCCAACAATGTTAAATCTGTTGAAACAATAATGTTGACAAGTTCATTTTTATTATCTTCCCAGGAAGAATCTTTTAAAATACTAGCTCGTATTCAACTATGGATCAGCATTCCCATTCATTAGCCATTGCTTTTCCTCCTGGTTTTTATACCTTTTTCCTTCTCTGTAGCATGCAAACTGGAGGCTGAATGCTCCCAAATGCCTGTGAAGAGGTATCTTACCCAACTCCGGGTGTTTGCACATACACTTGTGTGTTGGTTCACATTCCTATTTGTGATGAATTATAGCTAAGAAGTTGAAAGGTACTGAACATCTTATTAAAGTGTAAAGACAGCCTTGCACTCTTTATCCTAGATGAAGATAAGTTTTAGAGTTCATTCTCACACTCAGATTTGTTGTTCTCGCCTTTAGTGGAGGAAAATACTTTAAATGTGCTTAAGTTCTTACTAACTAGACAGGGCTTAGGCAGAAGTTGAACTGGAACTGTCAAGAATTAACTCTTGCAGATCGGAATAAGTATTTCTTACAAGATATTAATGAAAATTTCAGCACTTTAGTATTTTTGAAAATTTTGAATGTGCAGATTCTGTATAATGGGTCTGCCCCTGAGCTACTGAAATCTGTGAGCAGTAGCAGTGTTTAATATGTAATTGGTGACTGATAAGTCTAAAGTAAAGGTAGGAAATGCTTCCAGGCCTTCGCTTACAGAAAAATATTCACGCCCTGATGTAATTGAAAGATTTGTAAGTCTATTGTGGCTTATGTCTTATTATTTTCATACCAACTATTTCTAAAGTCTAGATGATGCCTAATAAACAAGTCCTTTAATCATCCTTAAAATGACAAACCTGTTGATAAATTGAATTTTCTCCAACAAGATATTGCTATATTGATTTTAGTACTCCATTTTTAATAAGCAGAGACTGTTCAGAATTGCTTGCTTTGACAGCCTTGAAAGTAGGGCATCAACTGACTTGGCAAATGGCTGAATTTATAAGGGAAGTTTTTGCTAGAACTCTAATCCGTTATCCTTCTATTGTTGACATTCATTTGCAATAAGGACACCGGGCCAAATCTGCTGCGTATAAAAACAGACAGGCATGGCTACCTTAAAGTTTCTGTGGTAATTTCCTCTTTTCAGAGGTGATTTTGGTCACCGAATTGAATTATACATACAGCTTTAATGACAACTTCCATCCCTAAGGATGGGCATGTCACTGAGCGAAGGGATGAGGCTGTTTAACGAGAGCTTTGGTTAGAGTGAGCGGTGAATGTGCAGGAGTTTCTGGAGGTAACATTAAGATAGCAAGGGTGGAGAAAGGCAATGTTTTCTTTCATAAGTCGCTGATGACCCACCATGGTGACAGAAGGAGGTTAGTTTTCTTAATTTCAAAGCATTTCCAACAATTGATTTCTTCATGTATAGAAGAATAACTTAAAGCACTGTCACCATTTAACAGCCAGACACATTCCTACCTCTGGTCCAGACCATTTTGCTCAAGAGATATGGCACACGCAATACTGCAAGATAACATTATGGTTAATCACATTACTCAGAGAGGAAAGGTCATGGAAACCCAGTGGCTAGGTCAACAGGTAACATTTTAAAAGTTGCCTGTAATTGTATAAATATTTTTCATCACTGTTGGAATTTATGTTACTTTTGTCTGAAACCTTTGCACATGTTAAGGAATATCACGGTGTCTTCAAACACTGTCTGCTCAGTCTACCTACTGAGTGACTATTCAGATTACTCTCTGGTTAAATGGGCAGAAGGTTTATATGACGATAGTATATCTGTTACTAAAGAAAGCAAATACAATGGAAACAATACAAAGTTCTTGCACACATTAGACTATAATGAAATACACGTAGGGGCAAACGTCTTAAAATGTTTCAGTTTGAAATAGAAAAGTGGTTTTGCTATTCTAACTTCCATCTCATGAGTGGGTGTAGCTCGTGTATTAAAACTGTGGTTTTGTATATATGCAAGTCCATTCTGGAACTAAAAGCATATACATAATTATCCAAATCCATAGCTGCCTATTTGCATGTCTTGCCACGGATATGCATTCAGGGTGTAACGCCAGCTCTTTCACAAAAGCCTTCTTTTTTATTCTTTTTTTCTACCAGCTTATTCCTTCCTATCACAAAAAAAAAAGACTTGCAACATACATTTATAGAGGATAAAGCATAACAGAACCACTGAGGGATTACTGAACAAAATGTGATATATACAAGCTGACAATTGACAACATAGTAATAGGTATTGAGTAAAAACCTGAATAAAAATGTTATGGCCAAATCACCTTTAAGGGATTTAAGATTTCTGGTTTAAATACTGTTGCTTGTTGTCTTTTTCTTTTGTATATTTTTAAAAAATATTAATACTCCTAAATCCCTAACTTTCGTTCCTTGTACGTCCTGTCACACAAAAGCAAAACAAAATCAAACCAACAGCTTCTAAGGTGAAAATTTGACACTCTAGGCCAAACAGTGTTCCTCAAACTCTGGGCCCTGATGCCATCACACTGAGATGAGGAGGCATGAAGTGACAAATGTCAGTAACTTCATTGCCCCTAGGCGTGGGAGTGCCAACTACCTACTCTAGCTGGTAGCAGCAGAATCCCTTCAAGGCAGTGGAGTCCGTTGTAGGGACCTGCAGATACACGAAGACTGATGAACCAGAAGCGGTCCACACATGCTGAAAGTCTGATAAATACTGATGTAGGTCAAGTTTTTCCACATCTAGGCACCTTAGCAGACATGACCTTGTTCTCAGAAGTGCTTAGTAAACAGAATTCTCTAAGTCATAACATTCCAATGGAGAGGGCTGCTTTTAATAATCCTAGGAAATTCCTAAATATGTCCCTTAGGCTATTAGGAAAATGTTAACCCTAATGTTTTCCTCTGTAATTGTGCAAAGTAAATTTTTTCCCTTCATCTTTCAGTGATTTGGTTAGTTTTGGTCTCTTTTTTACTGTTCTATATATATATGTAGCCAGCACAGTTAGAATTGTAAGTCTGCTTTTCCTATAGCACCTGTTCCTATGTACCTCTGCAGCAAGTTAAATACACGTGGGAAGGTGCCTAGGGTCTTCTCTTCTGGCTAAAACCATCATCCGTTCTGCACCTCTGTTCTTTGTGATGTCTGCAGAAGAATTTCTGAATGATTTCTGCAATTTGCTGTCGGAAAGATACCTAAATCCTGACAAAAGCATGTAGCACAGGAATGAGTGTCTTCTACCCAACTAAAAATGCTCAGTAAATGTTCAGCCTTTCATTTCCATAGGGCAGTGCTTCATCCAAGCTAGTGAATACTTTTTTGTCTCGATCAAGGCTGTGGGACAGATTATAAATTCTTACCTGAATGTGGATCTGGTAGTGCTGTAAGAGCATATGACACAGGAACAATTCAAAACACATTGTCAGCACTGACCTACCTTCATTTCTGCGTTTTTGAAAGGATGAACATACCGTTCCGTATCACTACTGTAGTTACAGCCTGACATTCTCCTATTGGAATCAGCAGAAGCAAGGTCAAGTGATAGTTATCCAGACAGTTGTAAATTTGACTAGCTCATTAAAAAAACTCCCTATCTTTATGGAAAATTCCTATTTAACTGTAGGGAAATCTAGAAGCTTCTCTAGAAAGCACTGAAAAAAGTCCATTATGACCGTTCTATAGGATCCTGAAACTATTTTGCTACAGAATTTTATAGGGACAAAATTCTCTAACATACCATTTCAAATGTCCCAAACTGGGAGACTTCAGATTCTGCTACAGAACATCTGTGGAGAAGGGTGTTAAACAGTTCAGTAGAAAAGGTTAATACTTGGCTTGTTAAGACTATAGAGCTTCACCATTCAGGACGCACTGCTGATTGTCTTTCTTATCTGTTTTGTTAGTAGAAGAGGCCTATCCATTTATTTTCTGTATTCACATCATAAATTAGAAGACACTATACCATTAACTGTTAAGGAAAAACCCCACCTTTTGATTATAATTGGATAACCAATATGTACTGAAAATATCTATCTGCAGTATTTTTGTTCTTATACCTGAAACATGCCCCCTACCCTAGCCACGAGTTATTCGGAAGTCCTCTTGCCCCCCACCCCAGCTATATGTGAATAAATGCACAAATAAACCAGCACCAGCTATGGCAAAGAGATTGAACAAACCCTCGTGAAGTGTAGAACAAAGCATGGATTAAAATCCTGGATGACTGGACCAACTTCACATACTTTTAATGAATATTTTAGCTGAATATATCAGCCCAGACAGAATAATCCTGCGGTATTCCAGGACGAGGCTGCAGTAATAGCTAACCTACCGACATGCTGTTTCTAGCAAATCGGAGACCTAAGACTTAATCTACATCATCTATCAAGCATGTGTGCAGAAAATGTGTAATGCCAGATCTTACTATGAAAAAGAAGATTAAGGCTGAAAAAGGATTAGAAATTAATTAAGGAGCTTCTTCATGTTTCCTGATATCTTCTGATCTGCGACCAGCCTATCTTCAGGGTCCGTGCTACTGATGCAGTTGTTAGTGCTAGTTCAAACCACAAACACTACAAAGGATTATCGTTATGCTTTAGGAAGAGCTGTAGCTTGGTGGCTTGGGGTTTAGTTTTCAGTTCCACGCTTTCAGATCTATTGCAGGGATCAGTGGGAGAGCTGCAGACTAGAAACTCAACTTTCAGGGCTCACGCCACTGTGAGCAAGCAGTCCTTCCGTGGTGCGCAGACACGGGATGCTGCACCACTACCGGACTACAATGGGGAGTAGATAAAGCACCTTTCAGAGGCAGCAGTAGAGCTCTGAAATAGCCCCAGGTCTAAGGGAAAGGGACGTGGTCAGACCCATGAACTGACTAATGAAACGATGGGGAGATACGAGCTCCTCTCCGATCAATCTCTTCCATTTTCCAAAGTTAAGCAAAATTAATCCTGGGCTTGGTTTTGCGAGCATGACAGCTATGGGATGGTTTAGCAGCCTACAGTATAGACGCACCATACAAGAACAAGAGGTTAGACACTAACATGAAAAACATTACATGTTAGAAAGTTTCATTCAAGCATCGCCGTGTACTCACTGAGAGTTTTGAACCGTATGTGCTCCACTTACAGGTTAAGAGTATGCAGCAGAGAGGAATTAATTTGGATTTATATTAATTAATTCTAGTTAGTATTAATAATTTTTAATTAATTATGGTATTTACTATGCAGACAGTTTCTCATTTATGACATGTGCTGTTTCCATTTTCTGGAACTTGATTATACTCTAAAATTCAGCCTTCACCCAAGTGAGGCAGAATGATTATTGCTTTGTTTGGAATTCACAGGTTAACTTGCACCCAAATGGAATGGATACTGCATGACTATATGAGATATCCTATAAACAGGGCCCTCAAGCTTGTTTCAGTGAAAATCAAATGTATTTTACCACCTTTGTGAATATACAGGTATGAGCCGGTTCTGAAGTACCGAGGGTATCATATGCACTGACAGCATTTATGAAAGCAAGTGGTGATAAAAGAGCAGTAAACAATTTTTTGAGAAAGATTAGACAGTTTGGTTTCAAATGAAAACTCTAGAAATGAGCAGGGAAAAGCTGACTTGTCAAGTGGAAAGATTTTTACTGATTGTGTGTATTCTAGCACAAGCAAACAGCATCCCCTTGAAGCCCCCCTAAACTCATGAGCTTGATAAATTAGACAAAAAGAAGCCCTGAATATTAAATAGTTGCTTCTAAAAATGTTAATGGTGTCTGAAAATTACTATTGATTATTATTATGAGACGCAGCACGATTCAACGTGAATTGAGACAAAATCAAAGCATTCTTTTTTTACAAAATTTTAATATATGAGTAATTCCATACAGCTGTCATGCTCAGCTCTGTGGTATTTAGTACATTCCCTTTTCCAGGACAAATTCACAGGAGGAGCCTACCCTCTCTTGCAAACATCTCAGGAGTTGCTTAAATTTCCATTTTCAGCTGCAGGTTACCACATTTCCATATTGCTATGGGCTGGTTTAGCAGAGCTGAAAATTTCTTCTATTCTGACTTCTCTGTTGCAGTGTTTGGGGGATAAAACAGGACACTTCTTTGCATCCACGCTGACAGATTCTTCAGATCCCACGAGGCCTTCATTCTCTGTTCCCTCTGCTTAACTCCCCGTCACTAATATGTGCAGACCACCAGCTCCAGCTCTGAACCTCAATGCTGAAGCCTTCGGGCTGGGTTTTCACGAGGTGGCAGTACCAGACTTACTCTGCTTCCATTTAAACAGCAGCATTTCAGTGAAACAAAATGAGATCAATGGTGAGCGTGTCCACGCTGCCTGATGTTCTCAAACAGGGAACCTGGAGCTGCTGCTGACAGAGGCAGCCCCAGAGCCAGAAACAATCTGATCCCGCTGGCAGGTAATTGGCCCTAGCGAGCTAATGCTGGGAACTTGTTTAAAAACTGTCTTTGCTGAAACCTGTGCAGCCATGGATTCATACTGTCTCTGACATGCAAGAGGTCTGTTTTCAAACTACTGTCAAATTATGTTATTTTTGCTGAGAACCCCAATATAGAAGGTATTTGCAATCTGTGCAATATTTTGGATTGATAACTAGTGAATTTCCACTTTATTGTTTTAAAGCAAAATCCTATTTACAGCAAAACCTGTCATTTCACAGAATCCACATACTTTTTAAAAAGAAAACCTTTTGCTAACTACTAAAAATATATGGGAAAGGATAACTTCAGGGAATATTTTAACAATACCTGCAAAATACAGGAAGGGATTAAAATCTGTTATCAGTACCATATTTAAATGTCTATGAACTTTTTTATTATGGAAAATACAGCTTGCAGCTGTTCCTCTTTGTCTTCTGACATTAAATTAGTAATTATTTTGTGGCATGTGTGTACAAATATTTATCATTAGCCTTATGATTCCCTCTCTTTTTTTATGCCACAGCTATTCAGCTCCTCTAAGTCTTCTAAGAATTATGTAAAGATGCCATTTGGGAACCCTAAATTGTACGTTTTCTCCATATGTGGCACACCCAACCTCCTGTTCTCACATATACATATAGATGACTGCATCAAAGTATCTTGTATTTCATACAGTAAACCAGTTTCTAAGAATTACCATATAAACATCAGGTGAAATATAACACAGCTTAAAAGGGCTTCATTAAAATGTATTTACCAAATAGCTTTCGCCAGCTGGAATGGACTCAAGGAAGCTTCTTGCCATTTATTTATATGGAGTCTGGTGTTCTTTTTATCATTGCCAACGTGAAACCGAGTGATTCTTCTCTCATGTTGGATTTACTGTAGTATAAATCCACTGGCTTCAGTATAGTTACTTCTGATTTACACTGTTTTGAGAGGGGAATCAGATCTAGAGTTTATAGCAGAGAATTTGTAAGTGACTTGAAAAGATAAAGTATTCAGTATGCATAGGGGAGGATGCCTTGTGAAGGTAAGTATTCATTCTTTACGTATAGTTCACTTGGTTTTCTGATTTGAATACTCAGTCAATGATCATTTATAGCAGAGTGCATATAAATCAGGCTGATGAGATATTAAATCAGGTTTAGGGTAAACTTTCAACTTGCCCTAACTAACATGGCTGAAAAACAGTGGGTACGTTTACTTGTACAAGTCAAGTGGCTACTCACCCCATGTATGCGCACACAGATATGATTTTAAGCAAATGCATTTACCTAAAAACTATGGAAGTCACCTGGCAATTTGGTTCACATACACAGAGTTTTATTTGAAATAGAATACTTCATTGTGTCCAAATATTTTGGTATTCCTTAAAATTAAAAATTCCTCGGTGATTTCTTTTAGATGAAGTGACAAAAGTGATCCTGGCGGATCTGAGGATTATTGGCAAATACGGAGTTTTGCAGATATATGCAATGTTTAAGAATTTACAAGCTAATTAACATGCATGTTAACCTGTAAAAATATCCAGGTTGTGAACTCAAAACCATAGCAAGATCAGCTGGAATTAGGCTACTCCTACTGGGGAGAGAGACACCAGCCTACCCCAACTGCTTGTGAAATTTTTGGCTCCAAGCAAAGCTTAAGATATTCTTTGGTGTTGACAGAAAGACCTCTTCAGTCAGATCGAAATGACATCATGTCATCTCAGTAATAAAAAGCCACATACAGCAACTAACAGTGACTCCTCTCGTACCATCCAATTTGTGGGTAACACGAACATCAGCAAAGATCCGGATAAAGTGCTCTGTGTAGGACATCACAAAATACATAACATAATGTGCTGAATGTACCCCTTGGTGAGTGCCGAGGAGGACGATGGGCCTTGAATTGTTAGCTGGCTGATGGGGTCCTGAGGTGAATCATGTTCAAATGCCAGATCCGTGTGTTTAGAGTTTCAGAAAGTACATACACATATGAATAAATTTATATGCAAGTTAAGATGTGCTGCAGCGATTGTTCATAGCTTAAGGTGTGTAATTTTACTTAACCGTACGTACGCACAGCACTATGTGCTTAAGTTAGCTTCATGTTGGGAGAAATCTGTAACGAGTGGGCAGGGTGTGCCAGGTTAGGTGAGGTATTCACGGGAAACAACTCAGTCAGGCATCACTTAATCAAAACTCTTGGCACAGCAATCTTATTCACAGTTTGATTTCCCTTTGCCTAATACTCCTCTGCCTTCTGCACCCTGCCAAATTTAGAGCTCTTAAAAACACTCTCCTCTTCCTGTGTTTTTTCTTGTGGGCTCCCACCACCATTTTTGTATTCCTAATATATAATGTACAAATATATGTGTGTATGTGTGCATAATATATACATGATAGACTTAGTTACTTTCAGATCAATTTAATTAAATTGCTTCAAGTTTTTATTTGGAAACTAAATAGGGAAACTAAACGCAAGGCAGATAAATCGTGGTATAGGAGGGGCTGTATCTGTGTAGTGAAACTGATTTACTGTTAAATAAACGGGTACGAACTGCAGTATAGACAGGACCCTCAGATTTGGAGTTCTGCTAGCATCAGTGGGAGCTGGGGAATTTTCAAGCCAGGTCTTTTTCACTCCAATGATGACAGCAGAGGCACATATCATTTATTTTATTTATCAAGGGAGATTTTAAGAGGCCTGATCACTCAGAAAATGCAGGCCCTTGTCCTCAGCTCTACTGAATAAAATGAGCCTTCACTGAGCTCCTGGAGTGTCGTAGTATAGATGGCTGAAGATTCCCCCCAAATGACCACAAACCTTTCAAAAGCCGGCATCTAACAACACGCTGCTCCCTAAGGCAGAACGTTTGTGTTTGGATTCCCACATGGTCCTTTCCTACCCATTCTCTTATTCAGGGTATATTCTGAACTGCTAGGGACTTAAATGCCAGCAATATTCACACGACAGCTATCTCTACATCAATAGAGATAGTGCTACTGGGCTATCTTTTCAAGTCCTGAGAGACATCATAACAGCATCTCTGTCTTGCCTTGTTCCAGGCAGCTGAACAGAGGAATACAGCTAAAAACAAAAGTCAAAGAACCAGAATTTTACTAGCAAGTGAATGGCATTAGTAGTCCAGCATAGCACAGTATGCATTCTCAGAGACCTTAAGGATACTACCTCTGTTCCTAAACATTCGTATGTCAGTAACCAGAATACATAACATGCTGTCGGATCTTCAAGCATACTAGTAAGTTAAGGCGACATGCTCCATATTTGAAAGACTCCCCTCCAGCTGCTGCGGGGGAAGAATTCACTAATGATCTGAGCAGTTGCAATTCCATGATTTTAACAAGGTTCATATCGCTTAAAAACTTAAATAAACATATGCTTAGAACAGCCAAGTAGGAATGCATGTAATAGCAATGGTGGGGGGCGGAACTAAAGGATTTGAAGAAAACACACTGCTTTTTCACACAGTGCAGAGGTGAAGCCTGTAAGATCACCCTGTGCACCAGCATGTAGCTTTTGGGGCACATGTCCGCTGGAGCCTCAGCTGTTGAAGTCCAGCCCCCAGCCCCCTGCGGGGCAAAGAGGGGTTTCTGGAGGAACGCTTCCCTCCCTGCCCATCTCCAGTTTCTGTAGAACATCCTGCTAACGTATGCTGGCCTGACAGTGACAGATAAGACCGTGAATCGCGACAATTATTTGGATCACTTTCTTCCCCAACTGCAAAATAATATTGTAGAAAAAAAGACAATTGGTAGATTATTGAAAATTGAAAGGAAGCTAATGCCTTTTATGATAGAGAACTTGAATAGTCAGGTACATCTGACAATTTATAAAGATATCATTTTTTGCTTATGCACTCCCTAGGCAACAGATTAAAATAATCTAGAAAATACTCTGGAAGTGTCTAAGCAACAGAAGAGAACTGAAAACATTTACTATACAACTAACCACATTACAGTAATTGAATTTCCGTAAATCAAGAGGAAGAATTAAATTAATGGAGCAATAGTTTGACAAGTTTGGCTTCAGTTAGTAGACATAAGCAAAATCATTACTTAAGCATATTGTTAATTATGTTTAAATCAAGAATAAATTGAATGATAGCTGTTAATTAGGCTTGTGTGCACAAGAAACTAAACCAAGCAATAACATTACAGCAGGCTATAAATATGTAAGTGTGCTTGCACAATACTGTTACACATGCGAGATGTGGGCGAGGGAAGAGGGAGTGCGTGTGGGTGGGCATGCATGGAGACTGGGAAGCAGGCACCATGCCTGCTTCGTTTCAGGTCGAATTTGTCTTGTTGTTTAATATAGATGAGTGAACAAAGTACCAGTTCCGTCCTCAGTTCACTCTGGGCCACTGAATTACCCATTTTTCAATTAGGCATGCCAGTGAGGACGCGCAGAGACGACTCATGATGAAGTGAGTCCTCATGCATGCCGTGATAGCCAGAGTCAAGGATCTCGTTCCACAGGAGATGACGGCCCAGTAACTGGGAGGAGGGTACCCATGAGAGGGTAGAATCTGCTAGATATGTTGGACCCTTAGATATGTTGCATCCTGCAGACTATAGCAAAAGGCCATGTAGGTGTTCAGATGGCATTAACGTTCTCGATAAAGGAAAAATATTTAGGTCGGAAGAAATACAGATCCACTCATATGAAGTATCTTTGTATCCCTGGCTGATTTTCTTACCCCTAAGTCAGCCCCAAATGCACTTGGGTCCACATACTTACATGTTCATCTAACAGTCTAGGAAATGAAAGATGAACTTAACGTTAACTGATTGATTCTGTGAACCAAGTTGAATCATACTGCTATTCATGTATACAGACTTCTTAATTCAGCAGTTTAGCTAAACGGACCAAACCGTACATGTGAGTTTGGTATGCTGTGAGAGCAGTGAACACATCAGCGTAATCAGCTAGACATCAGTTGACCTAAATCTGTACATCAGCATCGCTGCACTTACAGCAATGAGACCAGGACAGGTCTGTAGCTAACATCATATGTGAAAAAGATCTTAAGAAATTTGCATTTGAATTGTTAAAATTTCAGCCTGGGCTGACTTGTAATCAATGTGATTTTAAGAAAACTAAGGAAACTTTATAACTTTCTTGGGGGAGGGGGAAATTGGAAAGTGATACACTTTTGTGCCTTCCTATGTCCTTTTACCAAATCCTGCTCAGTGTAATTTCACTCACTGTAAGAGATCATAGTCTTTCCATTGCCAGTTACAAAAATGCCTTCTGATGCTTCCAGAACAACATTTATCCAGTAAGTTATACTTGAGAAAGTTGAGGTACAATTTGACTGCACAAAATAAAACAAGCTCAAAGACATAAATGGGATGGTATTAGCCTTGGCAATGCACACATGGTAAAAATTATCTCCTTTGACAGAGAGAAAGTTCACTCAGCCAAACTTCAGCATTAGACCTAAAAAAGAAAACCTTCATCACAGTGAACGTCCCCGCTTGTGGAAGGTAATGCAGAAGTGCAAACTAAAACTCACGTGTAACTTTTTGTAATTACTGCCAGCTCCTGCCTACCTGCAGGCCTTTCCTGAGATATAACTTAGAATGGGCGACAGGACTAGCAGTGTAAATTGGAAAGCAGCAGTATTTAGTTTTTGTCAGTTAGTGTTTGAAATTATTTCCAAAGTCACAGGTTCCTGAGACACTCTGATATCACAGCTGTCACACTCAAGCTGCACATAAAAATTGGACCAAGGGGAAAAAAAGAAAGGTATGGCAAGTACTGGGTCCCCACATTGAAGAATGACTCATGTTTCAAACATGCAAACAGTTTAAAAGAAATGGGCTGTAAAGCACTTAATTATACTAGTATTTCAAGTAGATATTTAACCAGTTCTGCAGAATATTTTCTGCACTATACTACTAAACGAAGGGACCCAAACCCCTCAGATCATCAAACATATTGATTGAAATGACCCAGACTTCTTTGCTGTGCCATAGGAAACTACCACATGGAGAAACTTTTTTTTTTGTGTGTCTGGATAGACAAAATGGGTAAATAGGCTACTCATAAACCGTTTGGTCTTCTAAAAGAAAGGTCAGAAACTTTAATTCCCACTAGTCAGTGGGACATGAAAATTCTTTAATGTTTCTAAAAACTAGGTCATCAACCTCAGGTGGGAAGAGATCCTACTCCGCACAGTAATAAAAATATTAATCACGCACAAACTAGTGCCAAAGAGCTGTTATTGCAGGAAAAGAAAACGTTGAAAGCCATCACGCATTAAAATTCTCACGCATTATAGCGCACAGATGCATTTTACATTCTTCTGATAAAAAGTATTTCTGTGTCTGCAATTTAGTTCTTACTATTTTTGTTGCTTCCCATTACATTATAAGGGTAGAAGAAAATTAAAGGTTATCATTAAATTGCTCAAGTTACAATTTAAAGAAAATGTCAGTCAGTATTAAAGTAGTTTAAAAACCGAATAGACGTTGATAGCTAAATTATTATATGGAAACAGTGTATATCTGTGGAGAAAAGACAGTTTCCTCCTCCCTAGTGTCATTAGGCACTCGCTCTGTGTTATTTGTGACTTCTCTTCTCACCGTCTCATTTCTGACCTTTCTTTATCAAGTGCTCATTCAAGGTGAGGTTTGCATTTATCTACCTGCTGGGCTTCCATCTGCTTCTGAATAAGCTCAGACCCAGACATGCTTCGAGTCACAAACCTGACAGACGTGGTCAGTTTTTGCATGCACTTTGTTATTTATTGCAACCAGTGGCAGCCTGTAACTCTTCAAGAAGTTGGGAAAAGTGAGCATATTTGAGATATAACGCTCAAACTCTTTCACATGATCGAGTTCAGATGCCGGAACTGTAACTTTGCCTCGTTGTCCACTTCTCTGTTCAGCTGACAGCGTAGCAGGTTCCAGTTAATATTCATGTCTTTTCCAGAATGCGGGCATTACCTGTACTCCAATCAGTTTTGAGGGATATCCAACGAGGGCTGTATTTTCAGAAGTGTTTTGAACCCAGGAACTCAAACTGAGAACAACAGAAGCTAAAAAAAGAGGTTCCAAAAGAGTAATGGTCCCTGTATTTGTTAACTGGGAACTGAGCTACTTTGAAAAGCTGATAAAAAAGAAATTCATCCAAAATATCTGTTATTGTTAGTTAAGGTATGACTGCCAAAGATAATATAGACTCAGAAATTCAAGGGACTCACCTACACATTAACTTAAGGAAAAATAAGACACATTTAAGCAGCTATCACTGATTTTATTCATTTTTTGGCCACTCAAGTATTCAACGCTCCCAAGAAACACTCTAAAATAATGAGATTGGCTTAAGAAATATATGGAAGAAGAAGAACCAAGCTCAGCAAAACTAAATTCACTACATAGGAGAAAAGAAAGTAATATAAAGATTGAAGGAAAAAGTAGTAATAAACTATAACATATATTTAAAGGAAACAAAATTTTGTTTTGAAAGTGTTCAGTGTAAACGTGAACGTCTTAAAAAAATCAGAAGGAAAGTAAAATCTTGATTAAATAGTGTTAATTAATGATAATGGGTAGCTCTCATCAGGAAGAAAACAACCTACAGTTAAACAATGAAGTTCAATTAGTAGTTACTATCCAAGGCTTATAAATATCATGCTGTCTTGGAAATGCAGATTCATGGATTCTGATCCCTGTTACCCTAAGGTAAATACACAGTAACTGCAGCAAAATTATGTGGACTCAGGCAGCCATAACTGAAAGTAGAATTTGGCTGTAGTCTTATTACTGGTAATTCCCACCGAGTTGATTATGCTATTTCAAGCTCAATCAATGATGTGCTAAAAGGAAAGTCCCTATAAAAATGTCAGTGCCAACAAAGGGAAAGATTAGGATGATTTCCCCAACGTTGATGGAGTTCCCGATGCTCCAGATGCTACTCTGCTAAGCAGCTAAAGACTCTTCTCTGCTACCTATGAAGGGATTTCTGAAGAACAAGTATTTTGCCATGAAATTCACTAAACTGTGCAAGATCACAGGTATTTTTAAGTCACTTCCCAGGGTAGTATCTCACCCTGGAAAGTCACAGTTTTCCACTTATTTGTTTCAAATTGCACAACACCTAAGTATAATAATAGTATTTAGAGGAATGCTTCCAATAGGTGCGCTAACTGCACACCACTCCTTTGTGCTGCTGCACGCTGCCTACTGGAAGAACTTACCCAAAGCTTAAAAGGAAAGTGGTTGAAATAACCGGAGATTGAAACTGAGGGCACGTCTGTACTGCAAACTATAGCATCGTGCTCAGACATCACTGAAGATGGCTAGTGAAAACTGTCCAGCCACAGTAGTAAGGATCTCCATGTGGGGGTTATTTTTCAATTTTGTTTCAGTTTATATTTTATCCATAGGATAAAGTTAAAATCCAAGGCAAGGCACCAACCTGAGCAACACAGATAAAATGCCAGCAATAGATTTATGATGGCTAAAAATGAGAAATCCAAATACTTAAAAAATTATTCTGCTCTATTCCTCAGAATACCTCTGAAAGTTATCTCTAGCTGTAGAATACCTTTTCCTATCTGCAAGACCTTGGGTGAGATGTACTGTCGCAAGTATCAGGAGTTTTGGATTGCTGCAGAGAGGAGCTTACTGTGAGAAGCGTTTTCAGATGTCTCTGAGATCCCTGCATACCTCCACCCGTCCTCATCCATGCTGACTGCCCGTATAAACACAGGGATGTCAGATTTTTTTATTTCCGCTACGATGTTAAGTGGTTCCCCAGATGTGAACTAAATCTCAGTGAGTAGAGATGAGGAGAAGATTTGCGTTGAAAGCACGCTCCTGAGCCGAACTGAAACTCTCAAGCAGGTGCATATTTTAAAAACTCCAGATTATTTTGTAGGACTGGGCTGTGAAAACAGATACATATTTTTGCTGAAAGTAATGACCTGCTGCTTATAGCTATTAGAAAGTCTGGCCAATGCTAGCATGGCAGCTACAGGTGATTATACAGTTACCAATGGGTCATTAAATCTCCTCCAAATCAATGCCTCATCTCCTGGAAATGGGTTTTAAAAGCTGGGGAGGTACAGAAACACCCAAGGGAATTATACAGAAACCATGCTATATTTTTTAAAAAATCTAATTAACTGTAGAGTAATTTCATTCCACTGAGACCATAATAGCAGAGACATAAGAGAAGGAATAGTAATTTGCTTTCCTGCCTATTGATTTCTGGAAGGTAACTGGAAGAGGCAGGTATTTTTAGTCCATCTTAAAAAAACAGTTTATAAGTAAAGCTTTTTTGGTGCTTAGGGAGAAAATCTAAACAACATTTAAATGTCTTGTTTGCTGCATGCTTTACTCACACTTCAGAGTTTCATCAGTAAGTAGGAGGACATAGTTAATAGCTGTAAAAATGAGCTGCTCTGTGCTTTGGAGTTTTCTTTCTGATCCATCAGGAATGGTGACTTTACATCCTGCCCACCCTTCCGATACTACACTGATGGAAGGTCGCTCTGCAGGCCTACCGGGTCACCCACAGAGGTGTTGAGGAGTGCGTTTCACTGCTCATCGCGCCGTCTTTTCTTTTCAGTTAAACTGTCACTATTTTGCAAGGAACACTGAAAACATCTGCCAGCGTTAGTACCGGTGGGAAGGCCTTTCCGCCCTGCCCAGCCGCCTGTCTGTTTGACAAGGATGTTACAGCACCCACACAGCAGCCTGTTAGAGAGGAAATTCCAGGAGCGGAGGCACGTCGTGCACTGGCCACCGCCGCTGCTGCTGAGGGCTGACACATCCATTCTTGCAGAGGATGGCTGCCAAGGGGTAGCAGGCTGTACTGAATTTTACATGAACCTGTCAATATAGTACATAATGTTACAATTCTGGTGCTCCTCAGAGACTTAAATCAGCAACACATCACCTCATAATTTACTGCAACAATAATACTTTGGCTAGTATTAACTAAATTCTGCTCCTATTTATGCCCTGTTGGTTTTGTTTTCAGAACATTTCATACATATACAACAGGAAGGTTCTCGCTGTACCCAGTTCTGCTCTCAGTAACAGAGCAGAAACATGGATTTAAACAGTGGTGTTCTGGCTTTCTCCATGTCTAAGGACATGTGTAAAGACAAAAAGTTCAAAGAAAGGAATCCTAGACTCAAAATAAATACAAAATGCCGATCGATTTCATTCTGGGATTTTAAAGCTAGAAAGATGTGATGATAAAGCGTAACATGAAAAAGGGCTTAATTTTGGCCGGTGCATCTTTTTCAACACTTGAACCAGAAACTTCTTGTAGTTTAGGTTTCCTTGCAAAGGCAATGAAAGAATGGGACCAGGTGCTGAACTACCTAAAAGTTACACAGCTTGACGGGACTGGCAGGTCAGTTTTCAGACAAAGCCTCTAATGGTGTGAGGAATGTGGCGTTTCTGAAACACCATGTAATGATGCTTCCACGAAGGTATTTCATCGAAAAGATATTTTGCAGAAACTAGGGAAGTTACTTCTGATCTTATCTGAATTGGGATTACAAACACAATTAAACAAGAAGATTTTGCAAAGTTTTAACCATCTTTCTTTTGGTTTGACTACATCTACTGACATACTGGGTGAGCACTTTCTCTTTAAACAAAATGAGCTTTCCAACTCAGTGTCGCAGTATCCTTGGGTTTGCTGTAGCCATAATTCCAGAAGAAAAATTCTGGTTTGGTATTTTAAAAGTCACCTTCTCTCTGTTAAATTGATCTGCCAAAGTCTGACTGCTGCAGTTAAACTCACTCCCACAATTCATCACACCCCCCCCCCCCCAAACACACCCAGAGTCTCCCTCACACACACGCTACTCCAGCTGGCTCATTTCTGGCAAGTAATAGGTTTTCCTTCACACTTAACTCAGTGTTTTAATTTTAGTTCACACTCTTTGGAAGCCAGAAGTCTACAGTCTCCCTAACCCTATTTTTTGTCCCATCTGCATCTAAACTGCAGGGTAGAGATTCAGTATTATGATAAAGTGAAGCACTTAAGGCAAAATTTGTATCAAAGGTCTTGTTTCTCAGAAGTAAAAGCTAATAGGCGGTTTTGGGAGAAACATTACAGTTGCAATCCTGTGCGCATATGCAACTATTTATCATTGTTGGGCACTTTTGACTCGATGATTCAAGATTTACTTCATAGTTTCAAGACATTTACAAGAAGATAAAGGAGAAAACATTTGGTAAAAGATGATCCCATACGTTATAAATAATGACTTATGCGGTGTCACCATAAAATATCTTATAATAATGAACCAAGGTGAATAATTCACACAATTTTCTATTGGCTTGAAAAATTAGATTATTTTTTAGGAGCCAAGTGAACAATAAATTTCAGTTCCAAATGAGTAGCACTGCAGATAGTCTCAGCCCTTATGCAAATACCCACACGAGTAAAGGAAATAATGGCCAACCAAAGTGAACTTTGCTATGCTCTGCTCATATAGTATGTCAAAACAATATGACCATATAAGTCACTGGTAGGGTATACTTCACCAGTTTAATAATTTTTAAAGGCTTTAAAAATAATTTTCAAATACCCCTAAAGTGGTTTGTCAGTTCTGTTAGAATTATAATTACTATTCCAATGACAACTGAAGTATTAGAGCACTGCAATCAACTGGTTTGCTCACGTGTTCTAAACTCGTGCTTTATTTTTCCATTGAGGGTTATTTTCCTCAGAGTGGTTGCTGCCTGAAGTTGTTCAGTAAATTTGAAGATTTGTTACTGCATTCAGTAGCAAACACATTCTTGTAAAATACACTATAGGTGCAACTAAGTAAAGGTAAAGGCTGAAACTCTACCTTTTTATTGTCAGCAAGAATGACACAGTATATGGAAAGCTGAGAGGTTAATACGCTAATAAAAGTGAAGTCAACCCCGTGATTCGCTCTGATACATTGTTTACTAGGTCTGTGCAACTCTATCCGGAAATAAATACCCCGTTTATTGGAATAATGAGTATTCATATCAGTGTGTTCTTCTTGTGAATTGTTACGTATAGACATGAAACTGGATATGAACGACAAACGAGGAACCTAAAGAAGGAAAATTGCTGTTTATCTAAATAGCCTTCATATTTGCTGGATTAAAGCCCAAACATGGAAAAGTAGCCTATTTGCAATAAAATTACAGTCTAGAAAATTAAAAGAAATCTTTTTTTAAGCAATATCTGTTCATTGTTCAGGAAACTGTTCACTGCAGTCTGCTGCATTCTAGAATTATGAGTTTCGGTCTTTAGCATTGGAGAAAACCTAATATTCACTAAGGCAGCATAAAGTATATATTAACTTTGGTTCCCTGTCATGCACCCTCCACCTCCTCAGGGTATCCAAAAATCTCCACTGCACAGGGATGCAGGCTTTGTCCCCACTGGTTATTAAAAAGTAGTTATGAGTTAAAATGCTCTCTAATAGTGAATAGTTGTTTCAGTCACTACCCACTGGGATACAAGGACTAAATCAATACACAAAAACTCATCTGGGAAGATCAGTTCTTCTGATGCCTCCAAATATCTTGTGTTTGGGTTACTACTCAGATCTAACGTGCATCACCCAGCCTGTATTTTAGACACAAAACACATGCCGAACTTTGGTGAAAAGGCGTCATTTACTACTGAATGATGTTTAATATGGGCATGCAAAGTGAGGCTGCTTTGGGCATCTGGGATGGGAAATCCATGCAGTTCTGCTTTATATAGGTTGACCTTCATCGTTTCTTTCAACTGTAGGAGTGATTAGAGCTTGGGTATATCCTCCAGTTAAAGAATCGTACTTCTAGTTTCAGCGCTTGATTTCACAGATTACACCTAGCTGTACTGATTGTACCAAAACAACTGTAATGTGTTTTTCAAAATACGGAACGTGTTTCTAAAACACGCTGATACAAACATGTTTCCTGTGCTATAGGATTTACACCAGAATTCCTTTGTCTGTGATGTTACTGTACATCAGGTATTACTTTGATGGAGTAAATTTATACCACATTACTGTGAAGAATTAAAAAACAGGTATCAAAACGTCTATTAATCTTTTAACCTCTTCCAATAGCATAGGAATTACTCTGTGCCCCATTGAAACACTTAAAAGATGGAATTACAGAAAAATCACTCGAAGTTTATACTTGCATGACAACTATACAACTATTCCGTCATGACAGAAACCTCCTTAATACCACTGAGCGAGGGACCGGAAAGATGATTATGGCCAAACTACCAATGGTGCTAGTTTACACTGGTGGTACAAAAGCAGGTCTTGGTCACCAAGTCTGCGTGCCAATTCCACTTTGACATGTAAAAGGGGCTTTTCCAGCAGGGAAAAAAGGTATTAAATGCCAAATTATTTCAAAGGGTCCTTAGGAATGTGATTCCTCCTTATGGCTTCGGAACATCTCTGCTGTAATGTGGCTGGAGCTGCAGCTGCTCCCAGTGCCTAGGGAGCCAGGTGCAAGACTGCCATCTGCTACTGCGCGGGGACAATAGGCTCTTTTGCCTTCTCTTCTCACTAGCACAGAAAACAGGATTTTATTATTGATATTTAGCTGTTTTCTATGTAGCTGCAAAATATACCTACCTGCCTCTTTGTGTTTGAGGTCTGCTTATCTTTGCCTCGCAGATTGGCTGGAGGAGGGATAGAGACAATCAGAATTTCACTTGTGCAACCAAGGCACTCATCTCAGCGCATGTAAATACACGGCAGCAGCTGAGCTGAGCACAAACCAGGAGGTGTAACACCACACGCACGGGAGCCTCCAGCAACAGTGAAGCTGTTTAATGACCAACACGTAAAGCTGCACACTATGAGCTCTCAAATTCTAATGTTGCATCATTAACTCCATCAGTAAATAGTATCTGGGTTAATGAGAATATGAGGTAACTGACCACTGACTTCTCTGAGCTTTGCATGCAAACCCTTTCCATAGGACCTGCCTATGGCTCAGCATACAACTTTATAAATTCTCCCATTTCTAAAGCCCTCATTGCTAATGTTTTATTTTGACTTATAAAATTGTATCCAAGTTTATTTTTTCTGCTGAAAAAGAAGTTGGATTCTTTGGCAGTAGGCAAGAAAAGTTTTCAAGTTTCCTTTGAAAATTAAAAGTAGAAGTGGTTTGCTTGAGATAAATTCTCTAGATCTTGGCTCATCTACAGAAATAATTCCAGGAGAAACAGCTCCCCTCCCCCCCCTTCCCCCCCCAATCTAACAACACTTGACAGTAGGAAAACAATTCAGTACAAACAGCTTTGCAACTGCCAGGAATGAAATCCTGGCTGCACTGAAGATAAAGAGACTTCTGCCATCGATTTCAGTGAAGCCAAATTTTCTTTCCAGGTCATTTGAATCCATGTCTCACAGCTGGTTGCCCAGGTCTAGAAGCAACACAGAATGTTTTTTGGCAGTCGGATGCTACTAGAATACTCAGCGTCTGCCTGCTACTTTGGCCCGTGAATTTCATCTAGTCAGAGTCCCCATCACGCAGAATCAGGCTGCAGTGTGCCAATGCAGAGAAATCTCCTGTTCAGAAGACTTTTTCAGGTTGATGTGCATTCCCAATCTGTAGTCACGGCTGTTTGTCTGGAGTCCCGGTGCAGTGGCAGCTCCTTCTGCTGACGAACACAGCATCTGTGCGCTGCACAGCTTCCCTCAGGAACCACCAGTTTCCGTTAGTTAAAGAATAGTAAAGGTAAGCACAACTGCTCACAACTTAGGCATAACAGAAAGAATGCCCTCTGTGAACATGGTAGGAGATTATAGCAGGCTTTACGTTGAACATTTCTATAATCAGTAACTGATTTTTCATTACTTTTTTAAGGAAGAGAAGTGGTTAGTGTTAACCTAATGAAGTCAGTAAGTCTTCTATCGCTTTTAGCTCTTTATGGTATTAGAACAATTAACCAGTTTTCCAGATATTAAAACTTTTTCAGAGGAGCCTGAGGAAGTTAGACATCATTGAACTTCAGGAGGCATTTGACACCCAAATAAAAAAAAAAAATCTAGCTAAAAACATGGAAGTTTGTGGCTCCAAAGTCTTGAGAAATAGAGGCATCTCTTTTATCCCCAAAATAGAATTTTACGATAGGCTAGAAGCATCAAATTATGAAGCATCAGGACAGACCTGATAGCTTCAGTCGATGTTCTACGAGCTATAAAGAATATTTCCAACATCACTGTTTCTCCTGCAGTATTTCCTCCTTTTGTATTTCTTGACATCTAATTCACAAACCTTTTTTTTCTTACTGATATATTATCCTTCTTCGCATGAGAAAAACCCCACCCTGCCCTGTGTGCAGCAAATAACACTAGGACTTTCCAATCACTTACCGATGTTCATTAGTTTTCTTTCCCTTGTCATCTTTGCTTGGCATTAAAAACACTGTCCTATTGTTCTGCAACAAAAAGTATGTTCAGGATATTCATGCGTACATTCATACTATTCACCAGAACATTCACCTTGTGATTCCCCTATATAGAATACTATGAGGAATAAAAATAGTTTCAATAGTCTGTAGCCCAAAACCTTAACAGAGATTTACGGAAATGTGGGGGGTGATCCAGCTACTAGTCCAAGAGTCTGGAATGACTTTGTGTTTTGAATTTGTATGGATTTTTTGTTGCTACCTCTTAAGTTCAGAAGCTGTTTCACATTGTAGTGTTCTCTTTTAATTAAGTTAGGACAGGTTTTGTATTTTTTGGTAAGCTCTCAGAAAACAGGATTTGGAAAGATGTCTTGAGCTTTCATGTTAGGAAGTTTATCAAAAGTAATTTATTCTTTATATACCATTTTGTTTGATAAGTTCTTGTGGATGATCTTGCCAAATCACATATTTTCTGATCCATAGTTTGCAACAGAAATAGCCATTTATTGTTGGATGAATTTCACGTTTAACATAGTCAGATTCAGTGCTTCTCTGGTCCTTCCCCTTCTCAATCAGTCTTTTGCCTACAGTTTCTCGTCAGACCTATTTAGACCAGAATTAATAAGCATTATAAAAAAGAAAACAGAAAACACCTTGTCCAAGTCTGAAGTTCCTGCTCACAGCCTAGCTTTGGCTGCCAAAAACATGAGGTGCTGCTGGAGAGTCCTTGAAATCCGTTAGGATTTCTGCAACTGTCACTGAGTTTAGATGAGTTTAGACATGAGTGATAGGTGGCTGCAGAGCTACAAATAGAGTACTGTGCCATGAGAATTGTTTCTGTTCATTTAGCCATCACTGGTGCAAGATTTGGACATTCAATGGAGCAAGCTATTCAGCTGCCATTGGACTGCAACTAGAAAATGGTACCCAGCTCCACTAGGGACTTTTGATCTAACTCAGCCTAAATTATTAGGACAAAGGCCAATGAGTGGTCAACTGCGTATCAGCTGCTCTGGAATCTCTACGCACCTCTCTGAATCCTCGAGTACATTTTAATGTACTCTTTAACATGGATCTGGAATCAGCTGCCTTTACTTACTGAGCTCCCCGAAGGAATCTGTGAATGAACTACATTAAGAAGCTGCTGATGCCTTGTGGGAAATCTCTGAAACACATTTTGTTTGGAATCGATTCTTTATGTGCCCTGTAGCATATTTTCTCTGTCTCTTTTCTTTTGCACTGGAATCCTTATGAGAAAAGTTGTTGCCTTTTTTGGGGCAAGATTTCCATTACCATCTCATCTCAGACTGAATTTCCATGTTTAAGTATATGCTGTTTGAAGCAGCAATTAATGCAAACTCTATTCCCCAGAAAGAAGAGGTTGGGATATTTTCTCAGGGAGGATGAACAGAAAATAACGCAGAGGCTTGCATTTGCTCAAAAATTCTGTTAGCTTGCCTGATGAGGGTGCAAGAGAGACATAAAAGAACGAAGAGAAATCAGTTCCCTTCCTTGTAGATCCAATCTAGGAATTTTCTAAACAGGTCTTTCAGTACTACTAAGGATGACCTGAGAAGGTTCGAAAGTAAGGCTGCATACTGCAGCACTGAAGTATGACAATAAAAGTGGCATTATTTAATCTATTTTAGTTTTTTACAACACCGATAGCATAGCACAGTAAGTGCATGAGATATTTTGGGACTCTACCATTTTGCCCTTCACTGCTGTCATCTCAGTTTGTCAGGAAAAAATATTTTAATGAGAATGAGCCAAGAATATTGAATAGGATCCAGGACCCTATCTGCATTTTTCCTCTTTCACGTGACTACAAATGCTACAGATATGGCCAGACAAGCTATGCCTTCAATTACACATAAGCAAGCGTATTTTCCTTAGATTATATTATTAATTACTGCCAAAAAATTTGTCTTCCTCAGGGTAGGGTGGCAGAGGAATCAGGTGCACGCAGCAGTGTTTATGTGTCGTTATAACAGAGAAGAAGCTGGGGTGCCGGTTTGACAGGCACAGGCCTGGCCAGCTCTCCAGAAGGGCTGTTCAGGAAAACAAAATCATTCATGTTGTAATTCAAGTTGATACAGACTCAGTAAGATACACTTAAATCTGGACTAAACTTAAAATTGCATTTCAGAGGTGGAAACACATTCTCATGAGTATAGAGTAACATAGAGGACTATGATTTCTTACATTTCTGGTTTTAAGGGTAACAACGACCACTGAATAAAATAATAGCAATTGTATTACAAAGTTAGAGATGTGCACATATTTCTGAAAATGAAACTTCAAAGCTGAAAGAAAATCTTCCCCGAAATACACAAAAGAATAATGATAATTTTTTAATGATGGAAATTATAATTTAGGATTAAATTCCAGTCTTAAATACAGCTAGATAATGCCAGTGATTTGGGACTGTGTGTAATTAAAATGAAAAAGATCATCTTCGCCTTCACTGATGGTTATTAGAGCAAATCTCAGGTGGTAGCAACAGTAACAGCATTTGGCACTTTGTACCTGAGAAGTCTAATAAAGAATGCTTTATCCTGTATTTACTACAGAGTTTCATAAAGCTGCAATGAAATCTCTACTAGCTTCGTGTTTGTTCAAAAATACCACACGATATTTAAAGGTGTGTTACCGGGACTAAGCTGCTCCTGTTGCCTAATACTGTACAAGAGCTCCCATTGGAGCTACTATTGAAATAAGATGATTTTCTAAAATAAATGAAGAAAAAATGCATAAAAACATTAAGGCCTATGAAGCTAAACAGTTTCTATTGTTGGAGTATTACCTGTATAGGTGATTACCCAAGCAGTTAAAGATTTATGTCTTCATTTTGAAGTTGCTCAGTACCTTAAGTGTTACTTTGAGTTTAATAATGAATGCCTAAAGCCACTGCGGGACCTATTTGCACAGCTACTGCAGTGATTTTTACCCCGTCCTGGTTTTATAAGGAACTTCAGTGTTGGAAGCACATGCTGTTCGGATAGACTGAAATACAGCAGTGCCAAGTTCAGAAAACTCTTATTTTCCAAAAGCTACATACAATCCCTTTTTAACCAGTGATTTCAGTTTTCACTGAGCGCTTCTGCTGAAAATATTTACCATTTTCAAACCATTACACTGCAAAAAGTGTAAATGACAATTTTGAATCATTCGTTTTACAATTAATTCAAGCAAAGGTTAATAAGCTCCAGTGACCATAAATATTAATTTTATTTATACATATATGTCAGAGGCTTTCCACAACATGGCAAGTGCAAGGACCTCATCACCTATAATCAACACTCGAATAAAAACAAGCACTCCGCTGGTACTAATGTGCTAATAATTTAATCTTTTAAAACTATTTTTTTCATTAATAGAAAGGCAGATTGTAGAAACAAAAATACGGATGCAAAATTAGTGTAACAAAAAAGATCGTAAAAAGGCCAGGGAAAACGTCACCTTTGGGTTTAAGTGCACAAAAGGAATGAAGACAGTGAGAGAGGGAAGAGTGGAAGCAGCGCAAACTGAGTCGCAGTTCCAGCCACCCGAGAACTGCTCTGTGCTGCCTGTAGCCACCCCTATACCATTAGAATCATAGAATAGTTTGGGTCGGAAGGGACCTTTAAAGGCCATCTAGTCCAACCCCCCTGCTATAAGCAGGGACATCTTCAACTCAACCAGGTTGCTCAGAGCACCATCCAACCTGACCTTGAATGCTTCCAGGGACGGGGCATCGACCACCTCTCTGGGCAACCTGGGACAGTGTTTCATCACCCCCAGTGTAAAAAATTTCTTCCTTATATCTGGTCTAAATCTTCCCTCTTTTAGTTTAAAGCCTTTACCCCTTGTCCTATCACAACAGGCCCTGCTAAAAAGTTTGTCTCCACCTTTCCTGTAGGCCTGGAAAGTACTGGAAGGCCACAATAACGTCTCCTGGGAGCCTTCTCTTCTCCAGGCTGAACAACCCCAACTTTCTCAGTCTGTCCTCATAGCAGAGGTGTTCCAGCCCTCTGATCATTTCTGTGGCCCTCCTCTGGACCCACTTCTGGACTTCTTGAGCCTGTCCAGGTCCCTCTGCATGGCAGCCTGTCCCTCAGGCGTGTCAACGGCACCACTCAGCTTGGTGTTGTCTGCAAGCTTGCTGAGGGTATGCTCAATGCCACTGTCCGTGTTATCGATGAAGATATTGAACAGTACTCGTCCCAGTACAGACCCCTGAGGGACACCACTTGTCACTGGTCTCCATCTGGACGTTGAGCCATTGGCTGCTTCCCTCTGGATGCAACCATCAAACCATTTCCTCATCCCCTGAACAGTCCACCCATCAAATCCATATGTTTCCAATTTAGAGAGAAGGATGTTGTGGGGGACCGTGTCAAAGGTCTTCTAGAAGTCCAGATAGATGACATCTGTAGCTCTTCCCTTGTTCACTAAAGTAGTCGCTCCATCATAGAAGACCACTAGGTTGTTCAGGCAGGACTTGCCCTTGGTGAAGCCATAGTGGCTTTATATGCTGAAGCCATTACTTGCTGTAAATAGCTGCTGCAGGAGTTTTGTAAACTTGGGTCTCCTTTCCACTTTTCAGATGTTTAGATTTTTTTTTAGCTTCCTTCAGTATGTGCAGTACTTTCTGTAGTAAATAAAAAATCCTGGCCTGCGTGATGGGACTGCTCTGTACTCCGCTCTGCTTGATCCAGCCATGGTTGAGCACCTCAGAAGCAATTCCTTGCTTTACCCTTGATATATGTGCCAAACAACTGGGAAACCTCCAGTCAGCACTAGATCTTTGCACGACCTGTGCTGTGGCCAAACTTTGTGCTGCTTTCACCAGTATGAGTTAGCCAAAGCTTCTCTGTCTGAGCCGAGAAGGTCCATCTGTTTCCTACGTGACTGCTACCTACACAGCTGAGGATCAAAAGTGCTGCCTAGTTCAGTGATTCACTGAAAAAACTTTGTAACTCTGCACAAGCCCAAACTTGGTGCAAATCCAAAAATCATATTACGTTTTAATACCTTCCTCCTCTCCCTGGAAGTAGCAGGTAGACTAGTGAAGATCTCCCTTTGCATGAATGGCAGTTGCTTCACACTCGTTATAATTATTTTCAAACAGTATTAAAACTTTTGCAGTGGTCTCCTACAATGTGGGCACTTCCTTTGAAAAGGAAGTATTTCAGATTTTGACAGTATTTCAGATTTTCACACAAAATTGAAGAGTAAAATTTTTAGAAATGTTTTAATGACTTTGAAACAAAGCTTCTTTCTCAAAAATACCTGGGGGAGGTACATGCAGCTAGGGCTGATGGGCTTACCAGAAATAGCTAAGTACCTGTTTGTGGTTTTTACTGCTTACATCTTGCTTTGAGAAGCACATCAGACTACTGTCAGGCAAATCCTCCAGTATCCTCACTTTCTGGTGGCTCCAAACTGCATATACAGTGGAACGTATTCAAGATCAGCATAAGTGCACTAAACTAAGAAAAATTACACTAGCGATTATTTCTGTTTTTTCAGTCTGCTTTTTACTACCTTTAGATGTGATTCGTGCTTTTATTTTGTTTTTACATCTTTGGGTATATTCTTTTCCAGTACTGATTTAGTCTTCTATTTTAGAAAAATATAATGGCAACATTATTTTTAAGGTTATACAAAACTACACACAGTGAGAAGCCAGAAACATGAGACCAGAAAGAAAACATCTTAAATCACTATCTCACTTTTGAGTCCTGAATATTACCTTTAGTCAGAAGCACTAAGGCGAGAAACCATTGGCTTATATTTTTTAAATAACTGTCTTACAGAAGGTCTTCACAGAAGAATAGTTTACAAATATTTTACTGATTATTTATGATAAATGTTTAGCGACTTTTATCTCAGTGGGAAACTCACTGTAACAGTTATTGTGGCACAATGTAAAATAATATTACAGTTGGCTGACATTAATTTATCTTGATTATTCTAATGATTTTATATTTTTATTGGTGCACTGGATTGCAAAAAATGCAGTATAATTTAATTTTTACCATCATATGTGGAGAAATCACTGGAGGCATTAAAATGATGAAAGAAGAGTTATGCTAATACCACAAAAAAGGATGCAAAAATGATTTATGTTACTTTCTTCTCCTATTTGCAGTTCATTAAGTCACTGTCTTCTTGTAATGGCCAAGTGAAAATTAAAGTACTTCAGAAAAGAACTTTAGGTTCAAGCATCATTAGAGGAAGAGAAATGGGTTCTTTGATGAACTTGACTGCAGAAATCTATAGAGCACAACTTAATCAGACTGCACATTGATCTCTGATGCTAGAAGGCAGACCTAAGATTGAACGAATCTTTTTAATGCATATTTTCCCTTTAAAAAGTAGCATATGATGCATTAGAATGATTTATATTTAATATACTTCAAGTTTATAAGGTATAAAGGTACACTGCACTTTCTTTTTTATTAACTGCAAACTGGAATCTAGAAAAAGCAGGTACCTATAAAGTTATATATTTCCTTATACATTCTATATTATGTAGGATCTACGACTCTGGGAAATGGCACATTCTTTCTTAACTAATGGACTCCTAATTCACTAAAAATGCATAATTTACATTCCTTTGAATCATGAACCATGAGTTACAGTTAGTAGATAACTGTAGATGGCAAAAATATCTTCAACCTATTTGCTATCTCTCCCCCAAGAAGATTTTTTAACAACTTGATTGGATAGTAGATTGAATTCAACTCAGATATTTGTAATGCCTCTGATTTTGTAAGGTTACTGCAAGGCTGTAATCCATAGAATCTGGTCTGCTGGAGTGAATAATATGGGGTTGAATGCAATGCAACACCGCGGTGGTGTAGTAGTGATTCAGCTCCAGCAACTCCTATTATTGTTCAGTAGAAAAATGCCTAACTTCTAAATTCCAAAAGGAATACAGAAGGCTAGAATGTGACTCTAAAAGGTTTAAAGGTTTTTTTTCCCTTATTGAAATAAAAAGATTAACACCTCTTCTCTTTCTAAAATGATCATAGAACTTTTTGTGATAATAGGTCATAACATATGCCCCATACTTAGCACATGGTAGTAACTCACAGGTTTATATATGCTTTCTTCCAAAAAGATCCTGTAGTGCTATTGATATCTAAAGAAGTTCTAGTCTAGGGCCATATTTTACATTTTCCACTTGTTTGTTCCACGTACAAAAATAATGTGCTAAATCAGCAATAACCAATTTTAACACATTTAAATTCTTCTGGAGTTCAGAGGTTAACCCACTTTAAAAATCTTGTCACCACCCCAGTTTACTTTTTTTTTTGTATTGGGTGCCAGTGCAGGTATGGAGGTTGGAGCCAAATGCGTTGCTCCTATGCATCACTGTGAAACAGCTGTACCAGGACAGGACGGAGCTTTCTGAGCCGCCAGTAGTTTGTTCCAATTACATGTCATGCTGAAGAGTCAAGGAGTTGTCATCTCAGAGGAAAAACCCTCCAGTACTTCAAGTAATTTCTAAAGGATATTCTTCCTTTCCTCCCATGAAACTGTTATTGCTGGTCAGATAAACACACAGGAAACTAAATAACCACTTCTAAAATTACCAACTCCTTTTTCAGCTTCTCCAATTCCCCCTACGTTATTTGCTGCTGAACATGCCTATTTGACGGAGCAATCCCTTCTCAGCGTAAACCAATACTGTCTCGGCAACAAAGCTGCTAGGTATTAAATATAGGATGATGGAGATAATTTTTAATCAGGTTAATGTGCTTTAATTACTATAAATTAGATTTTATTTCTCTAAGTAAGCAAACGGTATTATTTGAGCTATTTAAATCAGGAACTCTTTAAAACAGTCCAAGTCATTTAGAAAGCAGATATATATTTTCAACAGAAGACATCGTTGTTGTTGATGTGCCAGTAACTTTATGCACTGAGTGGCATTTTTCAGAGAAAATGTCTTACAAACTCCATAAAATTGAATTTCAGGCTCATCAATACCAAGCCTCCTAAAATCATAAAGAAATAAAGATAAGCATGAACAAATAGCAAAAGTGACCTACTCATATGAAAAGTTCAGTTCTTCAAACAGTGAGTACAGCCTGGGAACCACCCCTCTGCTAGGTCTTCAGTGGATCAAGTCCTGTAAGCAACACACTACCATGAAGTACTGCAGTTAGATTCCCTTGGCTGGATCTTTGCACCAGTGCAACCTCTTTAATTTTATCTGAGTTCAGAAAATGCACACCACAGGACAGATTTTTGTGCCAGTGAAGCCACATTTAATGAACAAAGTGGTTTTATCTAGAATCATCTCAACAGCTACAATTTCAGACAACATGAAAACACTTTGCAAATGGCATTACTGACCTGCCACTGACACGTTTTACCCAGAAATATCCTCCACTTAGTCTTTTTTCTCCAAATTAGATGTTGAAAATAGATTTTTTTTTTTTTCTCAAAATGGGTATCCAGAGCTTTCCCAAATATAAAACTAACCGAGCCTGCCCTTAATTTCAAGCTAGGGGGCACATAATAGACATGAAACACAAATCCCACGTGTTATGGGTTTGTGTGACAGGAGGCATAATAAACACCTTACCTTTAATACAGAAATCAAATTGAAAGGTTTCATATCTAGATAATATGAAATCTTGATCTATGGCAAGCAAGATTTTGTTTTCTAGCTAAATTAATGATAAGCCTAGGTTTCATGCGCTCTGTTTCATTTTGTATATGAAAACAACAGATAAGCACTCTGAAGGTATAGAAAAAAAGGTGCCCCAGCAGCTTCCCTAACTGTTCCAGGCAGTTCTGGACTGACAGGTATTTGGCATTGTGCATTGTTAACTGAACCTTTGGAATACAAACAGGATGGGAGCAGAGAAGACTTTAAAGCTCTTACATCATTTAAAAATAAACGCGTAATATAAAAGTGAAGAGACGGACACAAAGTGATTTATAAACAGAGAAATGGCTCTTAAGTTGCTTAATTTTTGCCTGGGTTCTGAGAATCAGTAGTGTTGTCCTTGATTGTATCTTATCCCCTACCTCCCCTTTTGGCTTGCGGCAATGAAGTAAAAGATTTCATGAAACCCCCTCCATTTATAGTAAGTCTGAGGATGTGAAAACTTTGGAAAAATTTTCCTACTTGCTGTGTAAGTCTCCTCAGATTAAGTGACTTTCCAAGAGGCAGAAATGGTCAGCAGAGACACTGAAGTATAGCAGTTTTAGGAGCTCTGCTATTAAGAGATTATGTGGATGGTCTTTGCCTTTGGCAGATGTTGGTATTGTTGGTACTATTGCTGACAGCTGGACTAGAGAAACGGAGTTAGCCGGCATCACACAGTTACTGAGGTGAATGCAAGAAGCATTCAGGAGGCCCAAAAAGAAAATCTGGCAAGCTGAACATACTTTTTTTTTTATTTTTACTTTTGTAATGATTATTTAATTTCCAGGCAGAGAGCATGTGAAATCACCAGATAGATTGTAAATGTGTATCATGGACCTCTTGTATGTTCTCTATCAAGTACGTTTAAATATTAAACCCTTCACTATCTTGGGAGAACTACATCTCTGCCTTACAAGCCCCCTCTGTGATCCTACGATTCTATTTCACTGCTGTGAGTGACAAAGATGAAGCTTTCTGCAATCCTGCCTCCTTCCGTCATGGTCTGTTTGTATTTCTCAGTAATATTTGACTACTGTTTTGTTAACAGATTTCCCGAATATTATTCATGATCAACTGAATTTGAAAGAATACAATATTTGTATTGCATAATAAAAGACAGGATAATTTTTATAGGTTTTATATGTTAGGTAATCAGCTTCACAGATGATAAAAGATTAACTTTAAATGGATGCTGCTAAGAAAGATCTTCAGTCTTAAATCAGCTTTTCTGCTTTAAACCTTTCTCTTTAATCCTCAGCTTCAAGTAATTTTATAAATAGATAAAATTGGAAAATCTTTTAAACTACCGAAGTATAATATAATCAGATGAGCCTCAATGCTATCTTTTCTTTACTTGAGACAACTATAAGAAAACACAGTTTGTCTTCTTATAAGCTGCACTGTACATCAGCAATGATATAAAATTATTAATAAAAACCTGGATCGTTTTAAAAAACAAACTAAATCAACCTAAGTCCCTTCTCCCAGTTACATAATATTACAGAGTTTTTTCTATGTCAGGATTTAAAACCAGGCTGCATAGTAACACCAGCACCTACCAGCACACGTGTGCAGCTCAGGGAGTCACTTCAGCTAAAATCACTGTATCGCGGGCTGCGTTGGTGCTGCGCCGTCCAGCACTGTTGGGTTTGCAACCACTCCGGCCCAGAGGCTGGAAGGTGGCACAGCACACATAACCAGTTGCAACAACTCTCTCGTATGCAGTCTAGATGCTTCTGCAGTTAACATCAATATCAGCCAAATGAAGGCAAAAAGATGTTTTTTCTGAGAAAACAGTTTGTCTCATTTGTTTATGTCCGTTTACTCACATGTTAGGGCCCAGAGTCATCTTGTCTTATTTTTGCTATTTAATACCTAGTTATCTTGTTTTAAACTGACAGTCTTGTCTACCACTGTGCTTAGGGGAAAGCAAGGGGTTCCTACAGAGTATAATTCACTCACCTATCTTTGATGGCTATGTTAGAGTAGGATGAATTACTCCTGGAAATGCCCATCTCTCCGCATTGATGCAGCCTAAGTGAAACTCGATGGTTACAGTTACAGGAGATGAATCCCACTTTAGGAATTAGATCATTAACTCAGTTGCACTAGTATAAATCTAGAGTACTTTGAACCGCATTGCTCAATTTATGCTGTGTGACCCAAGCCAATCCAAACCTTAGTACGCTTCAATCAACTTGAAATATACAGCTTAATAAGAAAAGCTTAAAACCAGTTTTGATATGAAAACTTTTCCTGAGATCCTTGCCAATTTGTGCAGTTTTATATTCACAATAATGAATAATAAAAGCAATAATAGTAAAATGCTATCACTACTGCATAAAAAAATCCACACAAAATGAGAGAAACTGATTGGAAGAAGTGTTGTTAAATTAAAAAAAGTACCCAGGACTGGGAAAATATTTTGCCACTTTTAATTACTTTTAGCTTTGCTGACAGGAAGCTAAGTAAAAGGTAAACAGTCTTCACAATAAAATGTGGTCTTTAAAACTGCAGTATTCTCATATATTGAACTGGTAGACCTGATTTTACTGATATTTAAATTGGGTTTGCAGTGATATCAGTCCACTGGTTTCAGTGCAGTTACTCCTGATTTGTATGAGTATAAGTGAGAATACAATCCTACGCTCTTCTTTGTTTTGACAGTATGCATATATTTCCATGCAATTTAAATAATGAAATCCCCATTCCTCCTTATGTATTGGTCACATCTCATGAAGTCGGTGAATACTTCACAATTCCAGTAAACAGTAGAAAAGGCATTTAGAAGAAAAACTACACGTAATCATTAAAAAGACAGAGCATAAAAAACTACCAGAGCTGTGGGGCAGCAGTAATATTCACAGACAAACTCTACATTTGTATTCAGCAATAAAAATAAAATAAAAATAAAACCAGATAGAAACTGTCACGTCCTGTGCTATGTAGGCTAGACCTGCAAAAAACAGACTTGAAATAAATGCATATAGATGGTAATAAACTGTTTTTGGAATGTCATTAATAAAACCAAAAACTGCTCTGAGAAATGCTATAGAGCCCACTTAAATATTTTAGATTAAAACCCTCAAGATGAATGTTACAAGACCTATGTTACTAGAAAGAACGAATAGAGTTGAGGGAAATTTCTGGTGAAAAATAAATGCATTCTGTTGGGTGTAATGGACACTGACATGCACCAGCATGTTTACGAAGGCTTCTCCTCTTGCAGCAACATTGATTGGCACAGTGAGAGAGCAACTAAACATTTTAACTGAATCTTTTTAACCTCATGTAGTAACAAAGTTAAGGAGCACCAATGACAAGCAAAGCAAAGGAGCAGGGGCTCCCTGTCAAGGCCACAGTGACTTTCATATCCTTGCCGTGTGCTTTGGGTACATTAGGAAAAAAGATCCATTCGCAAGGCTTCTTCGGGATGGTTCCTCATAGAACACTTTGTCCCGCTCAGTTTTGAGACTCTCGAGTAAGAAGAGCATCTACTGTTTCACATGGGAGACTCCTAGTAGCTCTCACTGTTGGGAAGGTTTTCCTGATATTCAGCTTCAATTTTCTATTAATTTCTTCCCATAACTCTAGTTATACGGTACTTATGGCCCAGCAGTGTAATCCAGGATCACAGTCTTGGTCTTTCCTTTTACAATTTTACTGCGTTTTTATAATTAACAACCGGCAAAATTCCCTAAGGACACACTCGAGTTGCCTACCGGAAAAGACAAGACATTTCAATGCCTTGGGATTGTTACCTGAGGCAAGATAACCCCTTATATATTACTCCTCTGAGTAAGGGTATACTGATAGTCACAGGATCTGTTATCTTGCCTCTATAACTCTGCCCATGGGTAGCATGAATTTTTTGTTATAATCCACATCTAGGGCTAAATTGGACTCTGGTTCCCCTTTTCAGAGCTGTGGGTGAATATTGTAGAAACAAAGCCACTGAGCAGCAGTACTTGGAGCTATTGGGATGGTTCAGAGCAGAGAAGTAACATTTAATTTGACTTAAACCTAAGCTGGCATTTGAATCAAACTCAGGTACTCAGAAAGTTTTAAAGCCCCCTTCATGGTTTTTAATGCGGGCATTTTCTTTATCTTATACCATCCATCTACTGTCAACAGATGCAATCCACAGAAACGATAAAGGTGCTATGGCACCTAGCTTAATTTATTACTGATGTCTGAATCTCATCTTGACGGTGCAGAATATGTTGGACTATAAGGAAATACAAAGAAAAGCAGAATGGTAGTAATTATTCATTCTGCTGGCAATGTATGTAAGTCAGGCATTAAAAATGAACAAAGAGCTGTAAAAATTCTTTTGTAAAACGATTACGTTTTTCTGAAGTTCTGCCTTATCAGGAATAAATTTACACCAGCTGGTTTCTCTGGTGACTAAGCACATTTACACCATGTCACATTTGTCTCACTGACCCTTTACATATCGCTCCCATTTTTATCCTTTCCTTGAACAACAAAGTATTCCTTAATAGAATCCCAGATTAATTATTAATGCTAGTGCTTATATTAGGAAATCAAAATGGAAATCTGGTCTTCTCTTTTCAGACCTAACATTTTTAGCCTAACACTAAACCTGTGGTACTCGAGCACTTTATTCATTAAAGTTTAATATGGTTCTAGTGCACGTTTCAAGCATTCTTTACTCAGCCATACTAAAAAGTAAGTAAGACAACTAAGTTAGAAAGAGTCCCACAAAAATCCAACTCTTGTTAAACTAAAAGCAAAGGAAAATGTCAGTGAAGATGAGCTACGCTTTTTGCTTATTAAGGCTAGACAGAGTTTGATTTTAACGCATTTAGACTATGGCCTGTTTGATTCGGATGATTTGGTGTGGGGCCTATTTCTAACTCATGGTGGCAGAAAAATCTTCAGATTCATCCAGACAAAATATTGTCACTCTGCTTTCCAAACTCCTAACCTGTGTGCTTCATCAGCAGTTTATTTCCTACTGAATCTTCTCAACACTGCAGTTATTCTCCACTGTAAAACTTTATTGCCAGGTTTGAGGATGTCAGCCGATCAAGCTGAAGCCCCAGGCAGGGCTCCCCTCCCAGTCTGCCCACACTCCTACTGATGCTCCTTCTCCCTTTCCCATTCGCCCCTCAGAAAAGCACTGGCATCAGGCATCAATGCTCTTCAGGGCAATAAATAGTATTATTGCTCCGATGCTTATATTTGACAACTCAGTGGAGCAGGTGCAACCTGGAAACAATGCTGCTTCATCTTGGGAAGCTACAGTGCTTGCTGTTTTTCAGTTTTGTTATCTCAACTCATTTGCTTCAAAGATGCAGGATGAAACAGAAGGAGCAGGCAGAGCTGAGAAATATTTGACTCCATTTGAACCCTCGTAAGAAGGCAGATTACCCTAGTTTAGGAATTTAAGAGATGAGTATCTCAAAAGGTCCTCCTATCAAAAAAAAACAATCATTCATGAAGTTTCAGGTTCAAAAGAGATTGAAGGACAGGCCCTGTGTTCATTACTTGTGAGAGGAAATTGGGAAAAAATCAGTGAAAACAGTTTGGGATGGCCTTTTCTCATCTGTTTCTCTCGTTTACCTGTGACTCCAAAAGAGACAATGTGACGCTTAGATTTTATTCAGCCTTCCCAGGATATGTTCGGGTTGTTTCCAGGTGAGAATCCTCCCAGAATATCATGCTGAAACTTCTACATGTTCTTTTGCTCTGTCTTAAGAGAATTTATTGGAATGAAATTAGGAGAAGCAGCAGCATATCTCAGGAGCCTGACTGCACAGAGTATTTGCAAAAACTGCCCAAATATTGCTGTACTTCTGTAGATCTCCATTATATAATCCTCGAACCTTCTTTTAATTTTTGATGATGTGTTTGTGGTCTCCACAAAGCAGCTGCTCACTATTTGTGTTTCTGTTGTGTCTAGGGACAGCTAACATAGATTGGGCATCACCGCTATTGAGCCAGGTGCTATGAAATATGTAAAGCTAGTTCCCAAAGAGACTGCTTCCATTATCTTTTGTTTTTAAACAACTGTTAAAATCCTTCCCCTAGCTAGCTGCCTGCCGTCTCAGCTCACTGAGGAAATGCATTTCTCCAACTGATGCAGAGACTGCTTTAAGGAACACTAGCAGCGTACAGATGAGCACAAAGAGCAGCAGACAAAGGCCACAGAATCGAAAATTTTACTTTTACTTCTAGTAGTATAAATCTGGAGTAATCTTAACATCTTTACTGGATGCACTAACGTATAGATGATTTGATCCTCTACTGCTTCTGGTACTCAGCTCTGCTCCCCTTTCCTTCTTGAACACATGGGCCCAGACTCTGGTATCAGCAATACTGCTAACGAGACTATTATGACTTTACAACACTGCAACAACTGAGATCATTAAGTTCAACATTTTTTTAATGGGTTTTTATTTTGGATACTCTGTGAATATACACAGAAGCTATACCAACACAAATGCCCAGGAGAGCATCCCAATATAAATATATGCTGAAAAATAACCTTGATAAGAACAGACTAGATTTCTGAGGAAGCAGTGATAAAGAAAATACATATAAATGATGCTATGAGCAAAAAACATGACTAAGTATATGCAGCTTTTCAAACCAGTTATTAGAAATGCCGGCTTCCTTTGTAAACACCTGCTTGAATATTTCGAGAACATATCTCAAAGAGTCTGATACAAGTTTAGATGAAACTGGAAGGGCTACAAGGGAATGAGAGTTCACACAGGCAACATACGTCCAGCTCCAATGAGGAACAAATTACTTGCATAGCAGGTCACTGGATAAATCACACTGTTCACATTTTTATGTGCAGAATTCCAATTAATTCTGCTCTTCATGGACAAAATACTTGTTTTTAAAATGGACAAACCCAAGAATATTCAGCTGATGCCTATCTGCCATGAGCATGGCCAAACCAAGGACAATACACCCATGGCTTCAGCTCATCAGTACCCCTCCAAACCAAGGCAGCTGCTGTTTCATCATTCTAAGATTTTCCAGAACTACCTGGGAAGTTTTATGGCACTAAAATTTTATAGTTTTGTATTTCCAACTCAGCTCTGAAAAGTTCCCAGCAGTCTTGATTTCTCTCCTTTCTTTCTCTTTTTTTTTTTTTTTCTTTTTTTGTGGGTTTTTTTCCCCTGCCATCATCACTTGTAATGTGGCAGCTGTGTAGTGTGTAAAGTCACGGTTTTACTTCTCTTGATTTTTGTACAGGGCTGTCAGGACAAATCTGCTCAAGAATAGAGTGATTTGCCACTACTGCCTCAGTGGCATGGCCCTTGGCTTTTGACTTATTACAGTGGTGTCTCCCTTTTCCCATAAAATGTGAGAAACTGTATTGGCTTGGTTGGATTATAAGGAGCTGATCACGCAGGTAAAAAGGGTCCTTTCATCAGGACAGTTCTTATCGTTGATTATGATGGGCTCAGCTGCTATGGCAAGATGTCTGAAGAAGTACTTGAGAAGACAGTGGTAGTGAGAAATGTATCTTGAATGTTCATCTATTCAGGTGGGAAATGTGCTATTAGCACTAGAGTCTTTGGTATTGTGTTACATTCTCAGATGTGAGACCTGGTCATTTCCTATGTGAACACAGGGACTGAGAACTGGCTGTAAGGTTTACAAGCGGGTTATACTCACTAACTTATTTACCAGTACCTGTGGTGCTGTGTTCTGGCAGTAGGAAGTTATATTCCCCTTAGGTGGCTGAACGTGATTACAGTTCACAGTTGTCTTCCAGTTCTCAGAAGGAATGGTAAGCCTCTTACTTGTAAACTGTTGGTGCTGGGTCTGTAAGCTTCACTGAAAATGGATGAAATGAAGAAAAAAAAGGACAATTGTTCTGCAGATGAGTTTTCCCTTGAGCTTCTCCTGATGTTCCTTCACACAGTAGATGAAGATGCAGCCCCAATGAAGCCTGACTGACGGGTAAAGGGTGGACAACAGGCCCCTTTTCCCAAATCTCTCTGTCTACTGCTGCTTTTCTGCAATTTCCTCTCTATTTTTCACAAGACCTCCTTTATATTTTTCTGCTTTCAAGGCCAGAACTCTAAAAACTGAATTGCTGATTAGGGAATAGTTTGCCTTTTTCAGATTTGTATTATGTCTTTAACTTTGATCCAAGATGAAGACGGCAGAAACAGCCCGCGCAGTGAATGTTTAAAGTGTTTTTCACTGCACCTGGCATAGGGTTTACACTTTTAAGCGCTGAAGGGATTTTGGATTACATAATGACAACTTTCTGCAAAGGCTGCACACAAGTGCAGGTGGAGCAGGATACACACATATAAAAGCTGTAGCAAAGACTACTCTGCTAGTCAAGCTTCTGCCTTGAGAGACAGCTGTAAATGCTCAGAGTACAGTTCTCCACACAACCAGCAGACCCCTTCCATTAGGCACTCGTCCTTTTGGCAGTGTTCGTGGCCACTTAAAATAGCCGCCTCTGTATTGGTCTGAAAACCCGTTCTGCCTTTCCTGTTTGTCTGCATTTCCCTGCACTATATCTGTTCTCTATATTTCTTTATAACCTTCTCATATGAAATATAAACACTACCTTGACATTCTCCTCTTTCTTTTATGGTTCCACTTTCTCTAGCGTGATCCAAGTCTCTTCTTGAACAACATATTTATTACTGACATAGCCTTCACCGTATTTAAAACAGAAAACTCCAAATCTGTCTTGTTATGAGATCACAGTAGCAGCATGGCTATTTTTAAGTGGGATGAAGTGGATATGTGGAAATGTACATCAGGTTCACCAATTTTAAACCGGAATATTAGGGAAAAGTACGAAAAGGACAGAATATGCTGTTCTAGAAACGCCTGTAGTTCCAAGAAGGCACGTCTGTAACTATCTCTCTGATTAGCTAATCAGTCAGTTGTCTACCAAAAAGAAGCTGAGCATAAAACAATCTAGTCAGTGGTAGGATGAACAGAGAAGTGGAACAGGTTCTTATGGGAATACTCTAAAAACACAGATTTCTGGCATTCAAGACAGCCGCGAGAAAATAGGTTTGGTTTGTGCATGTTCAACAAAGCTGAAGTCTGTCAGCTCAGTAATATGGCATGTTTCGCCCAAGCACTTCTAAGCATATATGCACTGGGAATTTTTTAGCACTATATTAATTCAATGAACAATCTAAACTTATAGTGTCAGAGTAAAACTGTAGGTATATATCCCTGGATTTATATCAGTAAATGTTTATATTTTAGGGAATTCAAACAGACTTAACTAACTCATGTTATGGGTTTATTTTTTTTCTAATTAGTCGTGTATGCCCTGTATTTTAAACTGTTCGTCCCTGAATTTTAGAGATGTGAAATGGTTCCAACTCATCATGAACTGAAGTACGGTCAGCATACTTTCCATTTCTGAATGAAGTATTGGCCAGAAATATCCCACAGTGTCTTTTGAAATATATACACTCTCTTGACAGCACAACTATTGATTTCTTAATCCTGTTAAAAAGAGGGCAGTGGCCCAAAAGGCATGATATGTGGAGACATCTTGTTTCAAAAGATAGCGAAGATGCTTAGTTTGTGTCAAATTATCTGTGGATATATTGCAAGAAATTTTCAGTTGTACTGACAGTCTGTACTACTGAACAAAGCATTTGATTGAATTGTATTCATAGCTAACTATAAAATGTTTCTAGGTCATGCCCTGATATTTCATTACTCATGTGAAAAATTCACTGAACTAAATGCGATAATCTGCATAAGGAAGAAAAAAGTGGTTTGGGCCTTACATATGTCCAAATATTAATTTGAATTATATTAATCTCCTGCAAATCAAAATATGCTAGAGTTAATTGAGTTTATATTAATGTTGGACCCACCCTTTCAAAATCTACCCAGGGCAGTAGTTCTAAAACGTATTACCAGTGATGCCACGTGTGTGTGGGAGGGATACCATAAGCAAAATAAAATAGAATATCCATATATGTTCCAGAAATTTCAAGACCACACAGGAATTGTTGCCCCGATCATCAAAAGCCGCTAGTTTCTTTTATTTCTTAGACACGTAAACCAATTACTATTTTCAGATGTGAATCATAGGTGTTTAAAAAAGAGTATTTATCAGTCATTTTCCAAATACGGGGCCCAATCCCAGAAACACTTATGCAGGAAGAAAGGCTTGTGGGCTGATTTATCACACCTGCAAATTTGAAGCAACAAGCCTCTTCTCCTTTGTACAACTGATTATTTTTCATAGCATAAGCCAAGTGCATTTTGACATGTGTAAACGTCCACCTCATCCAGGTGGGAGTGGAAGATGAGGCCCATCAAAGCTACCTTACAGGTAATATGTAATAACCATATCTGAAAGTAATACATCTCTCTCCTGATCGAATAAGGAGTGACAAGATCTCTTTGCAAAACTTCCAACAGTCTGTTCTAATGCAGTAATGTAAGAAATAGTTTCTGCCATTTACCTTCTGCAGGATGCAAATTAACTCGAAATCCACTGCAGGTATTTAGACTGTGAAGTGAAGAAAGGAGGGAAGATAAAACAAAAGAGAAGAGCAGCCTTGACTCCCGCAGTGAAGCACAAACACTCCTCCAATTAAGCGATACACTCTGAATTTCTGTAACAATGCATAAAGCTGCTCTGGGCTTCGGAGAAATTTCTCTGCATTCTCTCAAAACCCAGGCTGTATGCTTCATAGGCACCTTTCAGTCCCTAGCGCTGAGTGAATGCTATGAATATGCAGGTACCAAAACCAGAATAACGACAATATTGTCCATAAAGTACTACAATCTCATCCATCTTAAACTCTTGCTGCAGGATGCTGGGTTGTGCGTCTCAGCCCCTTCTTACCTACGGCTCCATCTCTGGTGCGGGTTTCACCCCTCTGCTGACACACTCCGGTGCAGAGACGTTTCAGCGCGGATAACCCTACAGCTCCGTCTCTTTCAGTTCAAGTCCCCAGCTCCGATCCAGGCGTGCTGCCTGTGATGTCAGCTGTCACACCAGCATTTGGCAACATTTTGATGGTGACAATTGTTCTGCTAAGATGGGGTCTGACATTTATCCGTCGAGGAGGCTTCACAGGAAAGCTGTAAGGCTCTCTGCTGAGTTTTAAAATCTATTCACCTGCACTGCAAGCAATTAATACTTAGTCATCATAATCTGCTTGTAAAATAGATAAGTACTGTCATTTGCACTTCCCATAATCCAGCCTAAACCAGGTCCAGTGCTTTTAGATGCCAACTAAGCAGCTCTGAAAAAGCTGTGCTGAGTCTGGGAGACTGGATTCCCTCACAGGTAAACAGACAGGTCTCCTCACACCTTCAAGTTGCTGGCGGCAAAACACTTAGAAGTTTATGCTCTTAGGTCAGGGTAGGTACAGAATACAGACTCTGATGTCTGCTGTGCTTGCTCCCTCTGTTTTCCAAATGTGGCATAGGAAAATCTGTGTCAAACTAGATGTAAAATGCACTTTTCCAAATTACACACCACATAAACAAGTGAAACTCCCACTTGCATCCTAAGGAGTTATGCTCACCTAAGCAAAGCCGTAATTTGATTCCTCCATTCCCAGATACTCATCTCCTAAGCAGCATGTTTTTAGAGAAAAATACTGGTTTGGAAAGCTGACAAAATAATAAAAATGCATGGGGAACTCACAGTCAATACCAAACATATTTGAAAATATTCATTTCTCTCTAGTTCATAATCAGCAGCCTGAAATGAGCAATGGAGAAATACAGGTTAAATAAATAAAAAAAAAACCCAACAGAATAAAAAACAATTTAAACCATACAGCATATTCCTAACCACTTCAAAATCATATAAAGTAGAACTGCATGATGAATCACCACAAAATTCCCATTTAAAAGAATGGATTTTTTCCCTATCTTCCCATGAAACTCTGACTTTATTCCTCTGAAAGTGCTTTAATGAACTCTATAAATTATTTGCTTGGCAGAAAATTATATAAAAATGAATGACCAACGATATCGAAAGGGGAAAAGAAAATTGTAACATATGCAAAATACCAAAATGAATAGACTTGCTGCTGCTCAAGTAGAATATACACAAATGGGAGGAGCATGGGTCTGGCACCGGACCACCTCTGACGGTGTGGCGGCTCCCAGAAGCTTTTCAAGTGCGCTCCTGTGGTGTCACCAATCTGTCTTAAAGGAGGACAGAGGAGCTTTGGTGACACTGCAATACACTTCTGAGAGACATTACTTGAACAATGAGCTATTGGGGATATCTGTCATTACAATTAACGTGGAAGAGCAGTAACAGTCCTACCAAAGAAGCGCAGTGAATGGAAATAAAATAAAAATACCCAAGGGCTATACTGACCAGAATACGTTGTTTTAAAGGAATTTATTCTAAGATGCAAGTTTCTGAGAAAGTGGAAAATATTCATGGGAAAAAGGCTTGCTTTTCATCGATGACCTTGAATGTCACTGCTGGTTACCCCTGGCAACAGCCAAAGAACAGCTGGGTTTCAATAAAAGGAAAATGCAAGGGAGAGCAAGGACCAATGTTGCCAGTGAGTTTAATTATCCACTTTCATGTTTGTATTAGTAATTGGTTTCTGGGGTGTTGGGTTTTTTTAATGTTTAATCCATATGGATGGTAATACCCTGTGCTACTGCTGTTCCTTACGCATGGGTGAGTGCCTTTTTTAAGAACAAACATGGAACACCACAGCCACCGAGAGAGGCTTTGGCAATACCTGCCTCTGGACGCGGCAGCCGTCCCCCTCTCCGTTCTGCTATGTGCTGCCTCTACGGGAGGCTGCCGACCCCACCGCGCTACGATTTGCCATGTCTCAGATACCGGTGTCTGTCTGTTGGCCAGCACGCTTAAGGACAAAGCAAACCACCTTGTACTTCAGGGAAGATGTGCCTGTATACCAGGAAACCCAGGCAGGGACCGATACCTGGCTTGGTAAGCACGGTGGATGTTTCAAGGTCACCGTAATTGCCTATTGTGCTTTCCTTTTTTTGCCCTCAAGAAATAATCAAATTAATGATCCCGGTTCCTGGCAAACCCAGAAACTCTATTAATTTTACTGATTCATCCTAATACAGTGATCACTGCCAAGAATTTATTTCAGTGTTTGGTGTGCAGTGAAGCTAATGTAATTTGAAAATTATAACATTGTAAGCTATGTAGTGACATAGGATTGATTAAAAATGCAATTTCAATGAATCACATCCTTGCTCCCCTGGAAAGATTAGTTATGGCCAGTAGAAAAGAAAGCGATGAGACTGAAAACAACGGGGGTGTGGGTTTGAAGGGACTGAGCTTCCCTGTGTTGGCTTGTCACTGCTAATGCAGCCTGTAGCACACGCTGTGACACTCTTCAATCACTGTGCATGTTTGGGTGACGGCATTTTACTTGGATATGAGCAGGATAACATCTAAAGACGGCGTTCAACTGATTTATAATAAATCTAACTCTTCCCGTCACTAATTCTACATAGTTCCAAGCCCACAAACATCTTGGTGATCGCAATCTTAAAATTAATCAGCTTTAAGGAAAGCTGGAATTGTTTGTCCTAAACAATTCCGTCATGTGATTAAAAGGAAACAGGTGTAAGATGCAAAAGTCAGGGAAGAGATTCTACTCTGGGTTTTTTTTTATCTGAAAAGCCAGCCATCTCATCTGTTGCATTCATTCTCCTTTAGGAAACATTAATCTGCACAGATGGTGAAACCTAGTAATCTCTGCGACCAGCTGCAGAGTGGAATTTTTAATGAAATGGGAATTTGAAGGTTTTCACAGAAAGCACTAGAATCACTCCTATTATTTCCCGTGATGCCCAAATTACTTTGACTGTTATTTGACATCTACTGTACTGTAAATATAACAGCCGCATAGCTTTGGTCAAAGCCCATATACAATCATTTCGGAACGGCCTTTGTTGTTTGCAAAAGCCAGATGCTGAAAGCATTTCAGTCAAAGAGAAATAAGTCATCCTCCCTCGGCACATCTACTACAAAAAGGTTGAGAACTTACAACCTCCTATTTGGAAACTTTATTTTACCTTTCTCTGAGATTTAAAATAATTTTAGTATGTTTGTAAACTAAAGTGAAGCCAGAGATTAAACATAAAAAAAGATTTGGAAAGAAAGACGATACCTAGAAAACACACAGTCACCATCGGTTTTTCATCATTGTGATGTTAAGATTTTGGCTGAAGAATTTTCTCCAGCACTTAAATTTGGAAAAAAAAAAAAGAAAAAAGAAGAGGCCTTATCAAGAAAGAGAATTATGAAGTTACAGTTTGGAGTAGCAATCCTAATCAATACTGACTAAATTAAACTAGAACTAAGTAGGTGAATTAACAGGTTGAAAGTCATAACAACAGAGAGAGATGAATTTTATCTTCGCATTAAGGTTAATCATGTGATTTCTTTATAAGCTTATGATACCTTTGAGAATAGCAGTAATTTCTGTTAAAGAATTCCTCTAGTACTTATTTTTATAATATACTAGCATTACAGTGCAATTAAACAGGTTCACTGAAGTGAACAGGATTTTACTTACAAATGTATGCAGAAGGGTCTTTACAATGAAAGCTTAAGAATTTGCCTTTCTGACGTGTACTTCACCACAACCTCCCCATTAAGCAAGTTTCACTTCAGGGATTGCAGTACTATGGCCGACTGGAGTAACGTTTAATATAGTTAAGACAGAGGTTTGCATTTGCATTGGAAATGGCACACGCAAAGCGTATGTATAAGAGCAACCACAAACGTCAGATTATTCTAGTGTAAATGAATTTGAGAAAGTTCTGAACGAACCGTAATTCCAAAAAGAGAAACATTCAGAACTGTGAAAAGTGGTAGGAAGTTTATTGCCAGAAGGCTCAAATCCTCTGGTAACACCCAGGTAAGACAAAACTCTCTTCATTTGTGAGACATGGGAGCACGGAGAAAAGAAAACAAAACAGATAAAGGGAAAGATACCATAAAATATACCCAGGCTTCCTTTGCTATTTTTTCTAAAAATAATTTAAACACTTTTTTGGGGAAGAATTTATATCTAGGCTCCACTTCTGAGTCATTTATTAAGGGCTTCTAAATGATCAGTGCATGTTTGAAGTACAGTAGAGTTCTAAATTGTGTCGTATTGAGGAAGGATAATGCAGAATGTCTGCTTGCGGGAGCAGAGATCCAGGCTCTGCTTTTGCCGCGCTATCACGGTTACCTCAGATATTGCAGATAAACCACCGAGCTTTGGGGAATATAAGTTTATCTTGCTTTTCGGTGTCACAAAATGGGCAAATTCAGACATGGATGAGAGCCAATATTGCTCATTTGACTTCAGCGAAGATGAAACCACTTATGCCAGACTTAATTTGCTCCTAGCAGGCCAGAGAGAGGCAAAGAAGCACCAAGAGGTGCTTTGGAAATTAGACAAATTCAGGCCTAAACTCTGAAGTCTCTGCTGTGTCGGTATGAATACAATCATATTGTACGGCACTGTAAACGTGATGATGTGAGTTAAGTGAACAAGGCACTCACCCCTGAGGCCCAGGGACTTGTGTTTTACCTGCTTTTGCCTGGTTAATCTGGTCAGAACCAGCAGGCCAGAAGTTCACAAAATAACCCAGGGGTAAGGTTTTGAAATGAATCAAGTAAATGATTTGTGTTGTGCGTATGCAGCTTCCATGGCAAAGGTGCCATCAAAGTGTTGGGTCAAATCAAATCAATCAGTTAAAGTGCTATAAAATATGAATGTAGAGGGAATAGATGAGATCTTGATGTGAATAATAAAATAGTCTATAAATTACCTGAAAGAAATCAATCTTCCTTTCATGCAGCAAGCACAAAATGCAGTATATTTCATAGTAACTGTGGCTGAAGTGAAAATATATTCAGATGAAGATACAAAGATACAATATTAGAAGTCTGTTTAACCTAGTGGAAGATAACACCGCCGTAAGTGATCATTTACTTCACAGAAGTCTAGGGGTCAGAGTTGTAAAGCTAGTTCAGTCCTTAAGATGCAAACAGACATTTGAAGTGATTTTGAAAGACACAGACTCATACTGGCACTAAGTTCTGTTGAGGAAAATGGGGTTCAGAACATTTGTGATTCTTCATTAGGTATGTAACTATGTTAAAAACACAGAAATCTTACAAAGTTTCCTCTGAAAATTCTGTAATGGAAATGGCTTTATGTTTCAGAGAAAAAAGTTTTAATGGAATAGCTTTTTTTCTCTTGAAACATTCTTTACTTTGATATTTATCCCTATAGTGCAGAAAATAATAGCAACCGTGTTTTTAATTAAAATGAGCATTTTGATGGAAAGTGCAATAGGGGGAAAAAGCCTTACCGAATCTATCTCAACCAAAAAATTCCCACTAAAAGCATCTGGCTTTTCTGACTACCCATCAGGAAAGCATTCTTTTAGTTATATATAATCCACTAGTCAAATTCACGCATGAAAAATGTTACAACTTCGGCAAAAAAAGAGAAAATCCATTTACAGAAACAGTCTGGGTTAACTCAAAATGACTTAAAAATTACAAAATATCCTATTCTATTTCCTTCAAACTAGTTCTCCACATTATTCAGAGTATATTTGTAAGTATACAATAAATATAAAAAGCTACCTGAGTATGTTTACTTCATATTCATTATAGAGATTGACAAGACAACAGTAAATGGAGAACAGAGTTTGAGGATTAACCTTTGTGAGAAGCAATCCAAATCAGTCTGTGAGAGCTTCTTTCCTAACCTGAAATGGGAACAAACAACTCATGTTCCCTTTAGAGGGAAACGAGATTTCGAAAAGAAAGTCAATACGTTTATTATCATTAGCCTTAATTCACGTTCCAAATGCTCCAGTTGAAATCCTCAGCACATCTTCAAATGACACCTGTCTTCCCACAGAATCCCCACAAATACTGTCCTTTATATTTTTTCACATGCAGGGAATTTCACATTCACATCTCTTCCTGCACTTCATCTTTCTGCCCTGCGCAGACACAACATGTGCACGTTTTCCCGAAATGGTACAGCACAATCTGTGGATGAGCAGTTACCTTTGAACGTATTCCAGCGACTGTAGATGAAACACATTTTTCCTATGTGTGTCTTTCCTTATGATACCGGCGTCTGCTCTGAGTTTGCCTTCCCAAGGAGTCATCACAAAACAGTGTATTCATCTGCATGCAGTTCTTACAAATTCCCCAAGGGGCTGCCATCATGTGAATGCTCTTGCTGGCTCTCTGTGAGGCTACGGAATTCCACCTCTCCCTATCTAGCCATCGTTTGAGTGATTTGGGATTTGGCCTGGATAAACTTAACAGGGCACAATGGATAAAGATATTCAAGGATAGATTTGTGTTTCAGTAATACTGGTGCAAATCCAGAATTATACTGGATTTGTATTTACCTGAGACTAGAATGTAATGTACACGGGTTTTTTTACAATACTATTGGAATGTTTTTGTATGCATAAATGAGTCAATATTAGTTTCCCTAAAACACATTGCTCTTGTGGAAATGATTAAAGGACAAGATGAAAGAAAAAAACCCTCAGTCAACAACTACTTGGAATTGCTAACCACATTTTTTCCCAACTATCGCTTTATCTGATGAATTCTGTTTTACAGCATATGGCTTCAATCTAATCTAGTTACCAAACTTCTATTATTCCTTTCATATTTTCCTTTCATAGAAGATACCGCCTCAAGGACTAATTTATAAATGAGAAAGACTATGCTGTAATTCTCAGCAATAAACAGCAAAAATATTTTCTTTGTAAGCCACTGAAAAATATTAAATATTCTTTCCTTAGACTGTAAGTTTCCTTCCATTCATATTCATAGAAAATTACAGTCTTCCGTGAGGGTTATTGTCCTATGGCTTGGTTTTCTGTCATACAGTTTGTGCCAGCAGTTAACTATAGTATCACTTAAGTGTCTAACTTGCACAAATAGCCATGATGATATCTAACTACTATTATGTGTGCCTGTAACTTGAGGCTCGAAAATTGCAAGTGCAGTTTTAGTCACGGCATTTGATAGGAAGCCCCACAGAAATCTGCAAGAGTTTATCAAATAGCCCTCTGTTGGAATAAAAAAAAAGAGACTCATCACATTTTAAAGAAAATACTCTTGATGATCGTATGGTTTAGTAAATCACAATTGCTAAAAAAGGCTATTCAGTTTCAGATAACTCATCATTACAAAAGCAGCACTATTTGTGTAACAGAGATTCCCTAGCATTAAAAATGTTGTGACTCATAACACTCCTGCTTCTGACATCCTCCTTAAAGTGGCTAAATGTTTCAGCCTCAAGCATTCTTGTTAGGAAACTTGGAAGTGCTGGGGAAAGTAGAGGTGAAGATACCATTGAAAAGAAGAAGAAAACAACCCAAAACTGAAATTGTGAGACATAGACAAAGGGAGTAACAGCAATAGCAAAAAAAGGAGTTGGGAATAAAGGGGCCCTCTTGTGGGGTGGGGAGAGGAGGAAAGGACTATCATCAAGAACCTCCATAGCAATTCGAAGACATTTTGCTGCTTTGATCCCAAGCAATTACACTGGAACTATCTCCTGTTATACCGTACGTGACACAATGAAAGCCACCCACGCTATTAAAAATGAGAAGGAAAGACCTATTCAGTGAGATGAAGGCAGCACTACAAAACTTCCCAGTCCTTGCGAGACAAGGCAAAGAAAAGCTTTTATTTAATGTTGTGGCTTGTTGAGCACAGCTTCTCTTTTTGACGTGTTGCCGTGCTTACAATAAACAGCTTTTGGGGTTTTCAAATGCCTCAGCTTTGCTTCAGTGTGTTTAATCACCTGCGAAAGCTGTTTATTGCCTTGTATACTTCCCCCATCATGAACATTATCCTTTAAGTATAAGGCTTTATGGCGAGTCTAAGCAGGCCAAATGATGCAAAGGTACAAAGCACTATCAAAGCTGTGTGCAAGCACAGATGAAATAAATCCATGAGGACTACAGACCATGAGAGTCAAAAGATAAGCTATAGTAATGCAGTGCAATGATTTCACAGGCACTCTGCTTATCCTTTAAAATGCATCCTTGTTTGTTGAGAGCCACACTGGCAATCTCATATGCAACTATCAAAGCAAGATGTATGCATTCAAAGAAAATTACGAGGGATCATGATAGACAAAGCCAGAAAGGCTCCTAAAGGGCATCTGTGTGTTCTCTACTTGTGGAGGCTTCAGCTAAGGTGCTTTAAAACAGCTGCAAACATAAGCAAAAAAGCAGAACACTGAGAAAGTATTTAAATGAGAAAACGTGTTATTACTTAGAGGTCTTCCTTTATCAATGAGAAGGGACTACATACACTTGTAAAGAATCTTTTCTGAAAGGGTTTCAAGACCAGGAACAATTAATCAAAGGCTTTTTAATATAAAAGAGTAGGTTTGCCTCCTGCGACAGGCAGAGACAGAAAGATGGCTGAATTCAATTCAGATATCTTTAAAGTTTTTTCGCAGGTATTTTTACTCTGGTTAAGAATATAATATTATCAAGCATGCAGCAACCATGTTGCTCCTGAGTTTGATAACAAAGACAAACTGGTGGCCAGCATAACATCAAAGAAAGCAATGACAGTGACACACCCCTCTATTTCAAAAAAAGTCCGATCTCACTAGAAGTCCTGACTGGTGTGTGTGCATTTTTTACAAAGAAGATGGAAAAACCTCAGTGTATTAAAAAATGGAAAGATAAAGCTGACATAAATTGTATATTGGAGGTAAAAGCATTGGACCAAATACCTTTTCTTGTCTTTAATGTCCTGAAATATTTCCACACAGAAGGCATTTTACAGCTGTTGACAAGAAGTTTGCCAACTCTTACTCAGTAGAAATTATGAATTTCCTAATCCCCTGTGTGGTTTTTAAAAATTTTATTTTCCTATTATTTAGAACTTTGGCTGTTAAGTGAATTTTCCATGCCAGGAAAAGTCTCACTTCTATCTTATTTTTTAACCAGGCTTTTGTTACATTTTTTGTATTTCTCTCCCCCCCACCCCCCGCAATTCATTAAATTACTATTTTCAACTCAGTAATCATTCTTTAACTTCCAGTGATTTCTCAAGCCCACACTCAATGAGTTCTACTGTAGAATCATAAATTCAGTAGTTAAAAGCCATAGTTTCACTATGTTACACTCTCTTTTATGCATTAAGCTATTTTCTACTTCAAATGTGTTTGGCAAAATCAAGTTCTTCTAATCCCTAGCAGTATTTATACTACTTAACATATCCACCAATTCCTCAACTAGAACCAAATATTGCTTGCTATCTCCTTCCAAATAGTTTCCTTTGATTGCCAAAAGCAACTCTATTGACTGCAACGAGCTTCTATGTTAAAGTAAATTAAGCAAAATTTGGTTAATGAAAAAAGATTAAGGCCAATGAGGTGTGTTGGATCTTCAGCTTCAAAAGGTCGTGAAGAAACTGAAACCCATACGAAAAAGACCCCAAAAGTTCTGAATTAAAACTTGCTTGCAGACACCAACAGGCCAGAATAAAACTCATAGTGGCTTCTGTAGAATCAGCGGTGTTTCAGGAATTCAGGCAGAGAGAAAGCAAAAGGACTAAATCGTGCTATTTCAAGTAAAAATACCACCACACATTCTTTTACAAAAATAATGAAACATGTTGTAGGCAGGTAGGGCTCCTTGAGAAAACATAATCTGGACAATCATGGAATAAAAGACCTAATCATTTCAATGCATTACTAACTTTTAGAGATGCAGCATAAATATCAGTGTCTAATTTTGGTTCTTCACCTACATGAAGTGACTTGGACTTTAAAATTAAATACTGCCAGCTCAGCCGGTAAGAGTCAAAGCCATAAACCTTGTAATACATGTTTATGTTGTGCAAAGTTGCAAAAATAATTAAATAGTCTGTTTTTTTTTTTTTTTAAGAAAAAATGGTTTTAAGTATATTCAGTGCAATGTCACTGAGCTTATAAAATGATCAGTTGAATTAGTAAGCTATAAATGATGACACTGGAAGCAAGTAGTGTTGCAGATGCTAAATAACTGGTGTAACTGCAAAGTCAGTAGGGTTTCTATAAATTCGAATCTATTATGAAAGAAAATATATTTTCAGTGAACGCTTTACCCTTTCGTCTCATCAAATTCACTGAAAATTTGTCTAGCTGCCTTTAGTTTACAGTGCATTTACTCTGAGGTGTCAAGGACAGTCTGAACTGCTTTATATTCAAGAAATAAGGGGGGAAATTAATTTCATTAAATTGCAGGCATCTAAAAGCCAGCTTTTCCTTACCAAGAAAAGCAGGCATCTCCTCAGGCTATCCTTAGATGCCTGTGTTAAGGCAGAGAAATACTAGTTAATGTTTCGGGAGAGAAGTTAGGATTAAAGAAGCCAGAATCTGGAGATTTCTGGAGATTTCTAGTCCAATCTCCTGCTCCAAGTGGGACTATTGTCAGTCCTGCATAAAGCAATCCATGGCTTCATCCAGCCAAGTCTTTCTCATGGATTTTGTGTTGAAAAGGAGAAAGAGGGTGTACCTTGCACATAGTCCATGTTCAGAAATGTCTCACTGACTTCAGTTTAAGAAAGGAGAGTTCTTACCTTTTTTCCTGCACCTTTTGTGTGCATCTGTGAAAGTATTGCACAGACACACACACCACTACATGAAGGAAAATGCTAAATTTTTAGCTGTGGTTAATGAACTCCCATAAGCAGCCACAAGTCCTTTGCCCAGTCAATGACTCCTCTGTGTCCTGAAGCCACCAAAAAGCAGGACCAGTGGCAATTCCATTTACCAAAACTAACTGGGATTGCAATGTACCCACAAGACACATACATTACAACAAAGTTACAACTTTCAGTCACAACTGATCTGCTTTACATCGAAAAGTCTTTTCCTGCACTTTTAAATCCGTTAGCAGTAAATGTTGAAAAGCAAGCCAACAAGTGCTTAGCTCATTTATACTCGTTGGCTAGCTACACGGGACTTCCTCTCCTTTCTCAGAATACTGGTAATGTATTTGTTACTGTATCTTGCTAGTGAATGAATTAAATTTACCACTTTACCAAGCATGAAATTATGTTTTCAATAATAATTCAATAAAAGCTGCATAAGCTGAGAACTATTACATATCTCATTGAAGAATCTGGTATCACCAAAGGTGTCAATTTTAGTTATTAAATAAAGTGTGATTGCTCACCTATAGTGCATCAAGACAGAAAGCTCACAGCCCAGTTAGCTTCAATGAACCAATAGAGGATGCAGATAGTAAATTTTATTGATTGGGCTGAAAATAGCATAAAAAGCTAATGAAATGTAACTTTCATTTTGAAAATAAATCACGAAATACATCTCTCTAATGCTTTGCGGACTCTTGCTACCATGGCAGAGCTTGAGATGAGAACCATCCTTCTCATTCTGGAATTGCTGTTCCAGTTTCCTTCCTGTTTGCAGCCAGTTTCTGCCTACTCTAATTGGGTGCTGCTCCTCGTGCTCTCTACAGTAGTAACATTCTTTCTCATAACATTTGATGTGCAGAACTCCTCTCTCTTTCTGTCTTCTCATGCTATTAAAAAATGATTGCAGTCAGACTAACAGTAATATTTATAAAGTTTGTTGTAATAATTTGACATAATATTTCATCTAGCGCAGCTGTTTTATTTTCCCATTACATACACCAGATGCTGTAATATTGTTCCTAATTTATGCGTGGAATGTTCAGTTAAAGGCTGCTACATGCTTCCATGCCATGCAGCACCGGCTTACAGCTCAAGAGCTCCACTCTCTCCAGTAATCACCTCTATGCTGCCCACAGGAAAATGGTACTCTCAAACCTGTTAAAGATAACAGATGGTATCTGGCAGAGGCAGGAAGAAAAGTTAAAGTGGTGGCATGCATTTCACTCCTCCCAGGAGCTCCTCTTTTTAGGAGTCTCTTTAGTATATAGTGCATTGTGCATCCCTTTACTCATATGCAGGGCACAATGGTGCACTAAAAAAGGACAAACATTACTAGACAAAGGATTTTAGATGTTGAAACGGATATGTGGTTTTACAGCTAAAGGGCTTTCTGGAAAAGACAAGTCTATGTGGAAGAGAGGATACGAGCAAAATCCATTGGCCAAAATAATGTGGCCAATGAGATAATACGATAGCCCAGAACTAGCTGAGGAAAGAGACTGGATTGAGACTACCTCATTATTAACGGCATTAACAGAGATCCGGAAACGAAAATGGTTCTTACCCAAAGAATGATGGAGATGCAAGCGAAACACTCCCTGACTTGTGATGATTTCTGGGTTCTTATTTAGTGCCTCGTAGAGGTTTTCATAAGCACAGTCTCCAATGAACAAACATATTTTGGAGTTCTTGGTGAAGAATATATTCACAACCGTGTTTCTGATTTTCTATTTTTTGCTTAGTTTGCAGGGGATGAGGGGTAATTGTTAGCAGTGCAGGCAGCAATACATACAACGTGATAGTCATCAAGAACGAAGAATTGGTCCTTTCATGAGGATAGTACGCCTTCACTTGCAGAGGTGAGCATTCACCATGAAACTGGTCTAAGACTTCTTCCTGCTAAATAATTTCTCCTCTTCCCTTGCACTGTTTCAGGAGTGTAGGAACAGGAGGTGCTAAAGCAGCTGGACACATATAAACATCTTGGTGATATTTGCAGTGATAATCTAAGGGGAACTGAGTAAACCTTCAACTTCAAACAGCATTTAAAGCACATGACATTTGGAAAAATATCAGTGCATTCAAATATCGTGAGCTGTTTAGGCAGTTTTCCCCAAACCATGGAGACGAATGCAGAGATGCCCACCATGGCTGTTTGAGCTCCAGACCAGCTGTGCAGTGCCAAATCAGATACCCTGTTTTCATAATTTAAGCTGATGCCTCTGCTTGCTCTTCTCTGAGCTAGCTTTGCTACTTTTGAGCAGATTATCTTGTAGCGCACCTTTGGCCTGTGAGAGTTACCATATAGCTGTAAGAGGATTTTAGCCGTGACCTTGCTCAGTGTAAGTATAGCAGTCCTTACACGTGTCCTTGCACTGCAGTTTGCAATGGTTCTCATAAGGCTTTGTGACACTTAGCTCCCTAACTTGAATTTATCACAACAATAAGAAAATAGCAAACCATTTATGGTTTGCTGCTGGATCTTCCAGATGAAGTTTTTCTGAAAGAATGAAAACTGCTTGGGTAAGACACACCTCGGGTACGTTGTTAAAATTTTTATCCGAGCAATATTACATTCTTATTAGTTTATTAACGTTATTTTTCTTATGATGTTCGGTTCTCAGTGCTGTACTCTCTGAAAGATATTGAAAACTATGCATTTCTGCTGGAGAAAATAGCAGCCAAACACTGATGTGCAAATGGTGATGTTAACAGCAGCAATCTACAGGATATGCAATTTCTTTCTTTAACATACATCTACCTGTGAAATTCCCTGTTACACAAGTACTTAGCGTTGATAGCTCCTGCCCTCACAGACACAAGCTGTTTGCAATAAGATGCCTATGATAAAAGATACTGCAACTAATTCATTATAATAGTAACAAACTGGTTGTTGATCTGTTTCCCGCTTTCCTGCACTAACTCCAGTATCTGCTGGCCAGTTTCATCCAACTTTGACAAAGAAGAAGACAACTCACTGTTTTGTGAAAATTGAGCAGAAGAAAGGACCAGACTAATTTTGTACGGAGAAACAGGCAGGTGAAACTTAGGTATGATAGACTGCTACTAGCAGCAGTCAACTGGGCAGTCAGCAGGTGCTTGTGCAGGCTAGCTGGCACAAAGGAACTTGGAAATATCACAGCGTTTTCTGCCTTTGCCTTCTCATGGAGGGGATCTGTGGAGTAATGAAGAAGTGGTAATGGGGGACAGAGGCTACAAAAAAGCTAATGTGAGGTTCTTTAGGAAACTGGGCTGCGTTATTTCTTCTGTTTATGGAACACTTTGTGTTAAGAGAAGATTTGTCATAAAGAGGCCTCCCAAAAAGCCGAACAAGATACAGAAGTCATTTATGACCAATATGTAGCTACCTCAAGGACAGGACATTTGGATGATGACAAATGGGTAAGTAGATGGCACAAAACTTTGCATGATAATAGAGGACCATTCCATCTGAAATTTGATTATAGATGCTGGCATACATCCTTGTGCTTCCAAACAATATCATTCTGTAAATATATAAAAGGAGTGTGGTGTAAGCACTATAAAAAGCCTGGATACAACATCCATCTCATCATGGGTAGGCAGCAGCTTACTTGCATTGAGAAGATTTCAAATAGACAAGATAAAGTGCCCAAGTTTTAAGCCTAAAGTTGAGATTTAGAGGCATGGATTTCCTGTTGGGTGGCTAATGAATCCGAAAATCTCTCCAATATCACTGCCCTCCATCCATGCCCGATCCATCTTGTTAGTGAGTTTCTGGGTGCAGAGTTTCTCTCTCCAGTGTTCAAATCTGTTCCTGGGCAACATCAAACCAGAAGACCTATTTAACTGTGCTTCTATGCTTCTAATTGAGCAACACCTAGTAAATAGTGCCATATGTATCAAACAGGGAGAGACATCCCAATCCATCTTCAGGCTATCAAAACCATGGCAGCATGCTGTTTTTAGTAACACACTGAAAGAAAAGATCATGAATGTATATTTGCATCAAAAGCTTAAGTCATTCAAAAGTAACTATTAATGTCCATCATATAAATAATATGCTTCACAAAACTAAACACAAAAATACATTTATTTGGAAGGGCTGTAATGATATCAAAGTTACATTTGTGTGATTAAAATTTATTCACATTTTAATCCTTTTTTTTCCCCCAAAGGCTTCTTTGCACAGTACATTTGAACACTATTTTGGGTAGAGGTCTTACACAGTCCTAGATGAAATAGGACTAGATGAAATACTTAGTTAAGGCTAAATACGTAGTTAAGGCAAAGTGTCTTCAAAGGAGGTTTTAAGTGCACCTCAGCAGAGCTGTGCTGCCCTTGGCACAGTCCTCGCAGATGCTGTGATTTAAAGTCATATCTGCAATTTATTTCTTTGCACTGTTTGTGTGACAGGGAATGGAGGACTGCAGAATGAGAGTAGAGGGATTTAACACTATCAGGAGCAAATTATAATGTGGATATGCTGCCTCCAGCTGCTGGCTGGGGCATAGAAGAAAAGATATGGGAGTAAAGGGTATACCCATTGCTTTTTACTACACATCCAAAGAAAGTAAAGAAACACAATTCATCCTTATTAACCCTTGCCTGCTCTTCTCCTTCCCCTTCCTCCTCATTCCCGATATATACCTCAAATGTATGTATGTGGCCACATGCCATGTAAGTTAGTGTGTTCTATGCAACACCCTCTTCTGCTGAATAGCTTCCCTCAGACAGATGATACCGAGTTGTTAAAATAAGTAAGAATGCAGTATGCAGTACATTTTTTTTTTCTGAGCAGTATGTCACAGATTAGAGGTTAGCACTACTTATATTTTACATGATGTATGTTTTCATCTTGATCCCCAAAGCATCTTTGAGACAGTCAGACCTTGTGAATTCATAACACTGAAATAAAGAGTTATCTTTCCTGAAAAAACAGAATTATCTTTTAATAGCTGCTTTAGATGCTCCAGCTGCCTTTGTGAAACAATCCCCTCAGGGTACGTCAACACCCATGTGAACTTCCTTCAGGTGGTTTTAAGCAGTGATACACGTTATACAGATTTAAGTTCAAGATAACTTTACTGAAGCCATCCCTTTACCTGTTCAAAGCTAGAGCTGATGCAACAGAGACAATATGTAAATTCAAAAATCAACAGTTTATTGACTTTCCTTACAAATGATGCTGTTTCTTCAGACTGATACTTTAATCAAATGTCTTACAGTGAGTTTTCGATTCTGAAAAATTCTGGAAAACAGACTGCAGAAGAAACCTTATATGCTCATTCACCTTTATTTGACTGCTGAAATGATGAATGAAAGGATACAGCTTTAGAAAAAGGAGGTAAGCTAAGAGTCTTATGTACATGCACACAAAGGCATACATACAAACACACTTATTTTTCCTATAAGACAAATGTTCTAAATTGAGAGAGGACAGATGAACTGGATCCTAGAGAAGACTCACGAAAATGGGACTGTTATGTATTTAGTAATTTCTAGTAATGTATCGAACTTCTAAATTTTTTTTTGTATTCTTCTATCAAGTCTACAAAACAAAATGTTTCTTTATTTTAATCATCTTTTCACAGTTGCCAGTTAAAACAGACTCCCCAATGATTTTTGGTAGTCAAGTTTAACTTCCTTCTCTTTTTTCAATTTAGCAGCTAAAATTTCCATTGTCAGACCTGCATTGATAGTTTGTTTCTTGTTCAGGGACACAAGCGATAACTTGATAAAGAAGCTGGAGGTAAAACTGTTCAGTTATAATTACTTTCAGTTGAAAGTTACACAAAACAAACACTAGTTACAGATTCAAACACCTACCTAAGTGACCCAGAGGGCTGCTACACATCTAAGCAATACTACTACGAGCTATGATTTTCTGTACAGGAACAACATATCCCAAATAAAAAAAGGGTAAATGGAAAAGGATTACTTTCTCTTTCAAATTTTCTTGCAAGGTCTACAACCCCTATAATATACGCTGTCCCTTACATTACGAACAGTTTCTTACCCCCAATTTACGTACATTTTCCTCCTCTGCTCCAGAATCACCTACTGATGGTTTTCCTCAGCCTGTTGAGTGACATGCAGCTTAAATACCCCCACTGCCTTACCATCCAGAGCCCAGTTTGATGAGGAGCTGCTGATCCACAGATTTGTTTTTGATTATTAGATACAGTTCGCTGACCACCACTTCAGTTTTCTCCCTTAAGCTCCTTTCTGGCATCTAATCCTAAAATACATAGTTTAATTCTTCTATCTATAAGCAAACCATGCCTGCTTCAATCTTCAACAATTGGCGATTAACAGCACCAGGAGGAAAAACACTGAACGTGCACTTCTCTCTAACACCAAATTGCTACTCAAAATTCTGAATGGCATGTTTGACTGTCACAGCAATTTGTATTTCACCCCGGCAGCAGTGTTATCTATCCCCATCTTTTCTGGCTTACAGCAGAATTGACATGTGTCTATTGCAAAGTACCTACTCCAGCTGCAAGACAGGCAGAAATCCCTGCCAAATATATGGTGAGTTCTTGATTGTATTCAGTGTAAAACAGTACAGGGACATGTGACTAAGGGAACTGTTATCTGTCACGCTGGAGACATAAAACCAAAAAAAAGTTTCACAGGCACCAGACTTGCAATTATTTTGTGCTTAATGCTCCAGCCACAAAGCAGGTTTACTTAACTTTACGTGAATGAACTGATGATAAATAAATAGTTTATTTCCTGATTGTCTTCACTTATTTGGGGTTGCTGCAACCCAACAACAAACCAGTCTCCAGTCCACAGCTTTAACCATTTCTGATGGAAATCACTTATGTAAAAACCAGAAGAGAACCTTTTCTTCAGGTTCCTCAATGGCTGCGTTTGATTCCAGTTTGTTAGGAACTGGGTCTCTTACAACTCTCACTTCACAGCTGCCAGCAGCAGGCCACAAGCAATCACTATGCCTGCTGTCTGCACAACTGTTTGGAAAACTGACTTAGTGCCTTTCTCCTACAAACAAATCCTCAACCAAAATGTATCTCCTGCCTCGATGAGCAGCAGACACCTAACATACATTATAAAGTCTCCTCTCTCCACAAATAAACTGGCTTCCTAATCTACACTCTGTTATAGAATTCCAGAGAAATTTCTAAATCATCTTCAGGGAAAATAGCTTGGATATACATATATACTTGATAGATGCAGGATACAAAGGCTGACCGGCTAACAGTCAGTCTTGCTACCAACTTCAATTGGTGAAGAACCAAAACCACAGTCACCATATTGTTAGAAGCACTATTTATTACGCAATATACCCACCTGCCAGCTAGGAAGCTGCACGGCTCAAATGTTTGAACTCCCAAAGGAGAATTAACTAATACTGAAATAAAAAGAACTCAGGAAGAATTATTTTGAACTGTTGATAAATAATTATTTACTTATCAGTTCAAAATAATTTCAAGTTGCTCTTATATTGATTGCAAAAGGGAAAAAGAAAATCTGACTTGGATACTGTGTAAATTATTCTTAAATGTTTAAGAAACTGTTGCAACGCTGTTTTTAAACACAGGTAATGTTAGCTACTATAGCTATGTATCTATTTAAAGTTCTGAATATGTCACCTTCCAAACGGACTGATAACCGAACATAACTGGTACCCACCGTTTGCTTTCTGAGAAGAAAAAGAAAGGAAGTCTCCAATATACACAACCAGTGATTCATAAAAACTGCTTTACATATTGTAGCCTTTTGCCACTGAACTGAGAGGACAAAACTGTAAAAACTTGAGGCCAGGATTTACCAGGAGGAGAGAAGTATGTGGATTCTCATTAGTTCTGGATGGTGTTCTTCTCATTAGTTCTGGCAAGTGTTTTGCCTCAAATGAACTGGTGGCAGCTGAAAAACTGTGAACTGAACCTTACACATGCGAGCATCTTCCCCAGATATCTTGACTTTGATAATATGATTCAACTTCTGTGTACAAAATAACATGGAACATCCCCATCCATTACAGCAGGCCCTCAGTAAAAGACATTTCTTTGATATTGTGCCAAAAATACCCGCTTTCAAGAAAATATTACCATATTTTACTAAGGTTCAATATGCCATACATTTATTATTTTATGTTTGTAACAAAAAAAAATATGAAAGAATGAATCATCTTTCTGAGACCAGGAAATGTGTTTTAACAAAGCTAAAATACAAAATTATATTCCATTTAAAGCATATGGTAATAGGAGACTTGCACACCTTTACTATCACAGCAGGATCAGTGTGAGAGAAAAAAAAAATCAGCCTTTTCATATCAGTGGTTATAGCCCCAAGTACAGAATCAAGTACAAAGACAAGATATATTTTACTTTCAGTTCTGCAAGGCTTGACATAAATATCTAGGTTTGTAAACAGACCTAAGTGCAGGACGGAATAAATCCAAATAAGATACTATCAAAACAATGCATGATGTATATTAGAAGATAGAAAAAAGGCATTAAGTATAAAGTCGGTACTTTTGAAAATTCCTTTGAATATATCAAACTATTAAACACTCGGAGGCCAGCTGCTGCTTCAATCTTTTTTTGAAGCTACATCATTAGGAACTGAAAACAGGAAAGCAACTTACTGAAATAAACAAGTCGGGGGGAAAAAGAAAGCAATGGACAAGACCTTTGGCTAGCATCAGTTAGCCCGGCTTCAATAATATCACAGATTCTTTAACCTTCTAATGGATCCACTGCCCAATGTCCATAACCACAGATCCCCCTGATGTTTCAGATAACACCCCATTGAACGTATTTCCAGGGTTAGCCCACCCACCTTTGCAAGGATACCATGGGTTGCTTTCAATTACTACACAACTGCAGCTGAGATACAGTTCAACATATAATTTGAAAGGTACTGCTGCCAAAATGAGAGCATATCCTGAGCTCTAAACCAGGGTACAATATAGCTTGTGGAGTAAGGCCGCTGAATCACTTCTTGCTAAATCTAGGATCTCCTAGGAAGTTTCCTATGGTAGATAAGTGAGCTTGTTTTATGACACTAGGCAAGATTAAATGTCAAGCAGAGTAGTTATGCTGGAGGAAAAAACCCTCGATACTATGAAGAAACTGTAGAAATGCTTCTTTCTTCAGGACTGCTCTACAATTTCAGTGGTGCTCCACTATCACAGACAACAAGAAATTCAGAACACACCAAGATGCACAGCTGAGTCCCCACATATTGCAAATTGATTCAGTCTCAGTAAAGGATCACTAAAGTTATAAGGAAACAGAAGTTCCAGTATAGAGACAGATCTAGACCCTGAAGATATATTTTACCCCATATATGGTCTACTAAAGGCAAAGTTTGCAAGTACCTCTGAAATAACGCTTAGCATCTTGTCCTGCTCTAAAGTCAATGATGAGGATGAATAAATAATTTCCTTTAACCTGCTGTTTTCATTTTATGTTCACTTACTAAGACATCTGAGAACATGCAATACTGTAGAAGTATTAGAAATGTTAAACAATAATTTAAGAAGCAATACTGTATTTCATTTTTTATTCATTAAAGTTTTTGATGTTTGCATCAGACTTTTGACTTTCTAAAGCCACTCTAAATCAAAACATCATATTATTAAGCCCTCTAAAAATTCATCACAAATCAGTTTACAGATGACATTGATGTCTTATTGCTATCCATTCCTCCTGGACCATTTCTAACAATTCATTTTTTATATTCCTGCAGTGCTGAAATATGGTTCACACCAGTATCTGTCCTTTTAGTAATCACCAACCAAAGCTTGGCAGTTGTCATATATCGCACTCTTGAGAAAAATGCTAGTAATACTCACAATTGATTGAACAGCATGGAATCAGAACTAGCTGGCAGAGAAAGCGTTTAACTGATTTCAATTCATAAATCTCTTTTCTCCTATCCTATTTTAGTTTAGAAACTGCTAAATATCGCCATTATCTTGTGATGCATAGAACGGACCAATTATTTATAAAGATATTAATTTAAATAATATGTGATTGCATTCATTAATGTCTCATATGAGAAGGCAGACTTATGGTTCCTACTGAGTAACTTTCATTTATGCACACTGAGGTAGAGAATGTATGTAACAGTCCTTGGCCAGCAGACATCGATTTGTTTATTTCCCCAGAGGTCAATATCAGGTACAATGGCCTTCCTTGTCTTAAAAATAAAGTGGTTTTAAACAGAATTTTACCCACTTTAAACCACAATTTAAGTCCTTGAGCATGACCTAAAATGCTTAGCAACAAATGGCATCACTTATATGACAAGGTTTAATTAATTGGCAGGAATGCACTGTCTAAAGCAAACGCTGTTACTTAACACATTTATAGGAGAAAAAAAAAATATGGCCACGAACTGTAGTTCAATCTTAAAGAATCTTGGAAATAGGGCTCTTGAAATTAAGTCCACAGAGAACGAAGTGATCTCAGGCAGATGGGCTACAGGTAAGTCGGCGACAAACTTTGAGGGACCAAAAGCAGAGAGAGCTCTTGGAGAAGAGAGCCTGCCAGCACTGGTGAATGGAGGAACAAATCCCAGCAGAGGATTAGCTTAGTGGGAAGTGAGGTGGTTTGTTCATCCACTACCGTCATCCATGAGAGTCCGGAAATCCCCGGTTTGGAGGGGATGAAAACCTTAGTGCTTGCTGCCCAGATGTCACTAACCTACACTGGCTTGTCGGTAAAGTTATTCTGTTGTCTGCTTGCTGATTGCCTCGGTGCTTATGTGAATCCAAAGAAAAAAAGCAGAGAGAGTAAAATGGTGTTTTTCTTTGTGACAGAGTGGAGGAGTGTGATTTGCATATTAATAAGGCTTTGTATTGTTTATTAAAAAGGGCTGTTTATCTGAAATGAGCTGCATGTTAAATTCACTAAAATGGATAATCAAGAGACAAAGCTGGGCCTGAGAGAGAACTGAAACTTAGGGAGTTTCCTCCAAAGCAGCATTTCTTCTGGGGAATTTATCTGCATGTAAACTCATTAAATATCTTGTGCTGAGATTCTGGATCTTGAAATCCAATTATCTGTATCAATGATATTCAGCCTTCACGACCTGAAAAGCCACTTTCTCAGGAAGTGGAGAAGCACAAACATACAGAATAACACAGCACAATTCAGAATAACATCTGATGAGGCTTGAATTGTAAATCACATGACCCAATACCACACTGCAATCGCTGGACAGCACATAAAGCAATACGTTATTGCTCACTGGAACTTCATTATGAAAAATTGGATCTAAGAGGTATAAATATTTGGCAAATTGCATTGCCATCCCTTTTGCTCTTGAATGGATTGGGAAGAATTTTCTCAGAAGTAACTCAGAAGTAACTATTAAGTCATCTGCCATGTAACAGGCCACAGACTGTACTTTTCTCCCCTCGTAGACTGCGGGGTAGGAAGACAGTATTGTTGTCCTTCATGCTCTCCTTTCAGACCATTCCTTTTCTTTAGGAATAAGAAAATTATTATTTTATTCCCAAGTGGTCTAAAAAATTGTAGGAAAGTCAATCTGGTTTACTAAAATGCTTTCCGTTACTAATACTGAAATAAAATAAACTCTGTAATGGAATTGGCTAAAAAGGTATGTACTTAAGGTGGAATCTTTAGTCATAAATTCTGTAATGAAATGGTTTGGAACAGTTTTGGTCTGCTGAGGTGGAAATTGAGAACTAAACAGGTAGCTGGTTTACAGAAATTAAGCAATGCTCCCCACCCCCAAAAAGTAAAGGCCCAAGAGAAAAAAAGTGGTAAGGAATGAAAGAGTTAAGAGGAAGTATTAAGTCAGTGATCGTATCACCCACATATGTGTTCTTTGAATTTCTCTAGACTGGTCTTGGATTCTGTTCCTGTGGGTGAACTACTTCTGTTCCTTCTTAAGTTAATTTCAAAAGTGAAGCGCACAAAGTAGAAATGTTTTCAAAGTCAAATAAACATTTGAGTTTCCAAACTCAAATAAAACTGATTTCTACTTTAATAGCAAAAAAAAAGTTAAAAATTTGAAGTTACTGTTCCAAGACTAACTGTACTGAACGTTTCCTTCCATCTAGTGCTCTCTTAAGGCTTAGCTCTCCTCCCAGCTCCCTTTTCAAAAGAGGTGCATAATTTTGACTCTTTGTGCAACTAGCTGTCTCTCTTGTTCACTATACATGTACGCTAGCTTATTATAATTGTGATTTGAAACCATATCAAATCCCTTTTTTATTTATTCGCTATTTTTCTTAGGATCAGTTCCATAAAATCCTTTCATGTACAGCATAATCACAGTTGAGTCTTGTCTAAGAAATTCCATGGCTGCTATACTGATTGGTTCACTGCCCTGAAAACTTCAGCCCAAATGAAACACACCTCCGTTTTTAACATATGAAAAACACTGCCAAAAAAGTGAACACAAATATACTACCTGCCAAATCAAATCCTCACTGAAGCAAAGTATTTTTTTAAGGCATTAAAATTGCAATCTTTTCCCTAAAGGAGAATTTTGATTCAACCGTTTTAGAAACCTCTCTAAAACAGACTACTCACGACTAGAACAAATACTGTTCTTGTGGCATGACAGAAGGCCATCGCTGTTTGACAGCAGCAGGCTAGTATTTGGAGTGTGGTAAGAACACCTCATTACTGACATAACATCTCCCAGGTTATCGGTGCCTCCAATATTTTATTAATAATCAGACATTTGCTTCACCCTGAGCTGGTACCAAAACCGAGCTGAATTCTTAGAATTGCTAAAGACATTAAATATTCTGGAACTCCTGGCTTCGACTCACTGACAACTTCCATGTAATTTTATTCTTGACTTTCATATTATGTCATGCTGTAATTTATAAATAATCTGAAATACGTCAGACTTTACATAAATAGCAGAGTCAATAGAACTTTTTTGTATCAAAATGAAAAACCCCAATGCATTTCTGTTTAAAAAGCAAAATGTATCTATTACCCTGAAATTTGGACCATAGTTGGAAGCACTACTGTCCTTCAGTAAGTAACAATACCACCATTTTATCATTTCTGTGATGAAGCCTACATCGATTCTGATGTATGTGCACATGTACCACCAGAACCTCAACGGGAAGTACAGAGCAAATTCCTAACATCTCATGCTGTTTCCAGCAGAAATCTCATTTGTCAAGACAACAGGAGAAGATAAATCACTTTGGAATAACCTTTTGTTACAGTCTCTGCTTGTTCTGATATTTTAAGTCACAATGCCTTTTCATCTGCATTGTTTTGTATCACAGACTGAATAAAAGAGAAATGCCTGCCTCAAAGAAGCAACAAGATCTTTAAAATACCCTTTTAAGCACCCCCACATAAGGGAAGCAACACAAAACCACTATGCACTAATGACTATTTTCAAGAGTGCTAACAGGTTCAAGATGTTTTATTTCTAAAATAATTTTAGAATTTAAAAGTATCAACCCTTCATCTGGATAAACAGAATTGATAACTTCATTATTTGAGGATTGTCCTTAATATGTGAATACATTCTTTAGTGAAAGAAAAATCATTAAGCATAATAATTAGGATCAATTTGTTTTTTGAAATGCTTTCAAATGACTACCTCTCTCTGAATGGAAATTTAGGAACCAAGTAGATCGCAGAAATTTTTTTTGGTGCTGCACTCTAGAATTTGTCTGTACTACTAATTTTCAGTGAGCATAATTATTTTAGTAAACATAAATGGAACGAGTGAGTTAGCACCTAACCTGGAAAATGCAGAAAATACTTTCAAGAAACATGTATGTAAAATGTCCCTAACTATGCTATTGACACGAGCATGGAGTTGTTAAAAAGTGAAACATGCTTGGGATCCAAATCTGCTTTCATTACTTAGATTTGTTAATTTTCTGCATTTTTTCACTCTATACACTGATATATAACAGTTTTTATTCTGCTTTTGAGCACCGGGTCAGCAAGCACAAATGCACATGCTTGAGTGCTTTTCAAATTCATAGTCAAAAATAATTTCTTGTGAATTATTTTGACTTATATATATGAGTGCATTGGCACAAAGCTTCAATATCTGAGTTGCAAAAACTTGTAGAAACATTTACTGAACGTAAGGTTTTTACTACAATATAAACATTGTGCAAATTTTAGCTCCTAATCCAACTTAGATATAGTATACAAAAGGGAGAATATGATCACTGATTAGCACCTACCACCAGTATTTCTATATGTACGTATACCTCAGACAAAAATCTCCACCCATTTGCAGAGCATCATTTTGTCATGATCGTTTCCTGCATCCACCCTTAATCTACATGGACTAGCCTAGAAGTCTAGGTGCCTGTGCTACACGTATATGCATTGTGTAACCCAGAATGACTCTGGTTTTGTACCTCAGTTTATTACGACATACTTTCCAAATCTGGGTAAACAAGATAAGGTTTGGTCAGAAATGGGGTTAATAAATTAGTCAGCTGTGGCAGTCTCTTTTCAACAAGAAATCATCATGCTGATTTTATGAGTAAGATAGTCTTTGCTAGCCTCTCATTTCCATCTGATCCAATATCCTTGGAGATTTACTTATGATCTATTAAAATAAATGTTGCCATTTTTTTCTAATTAATATGAGAGTTGTCCATAAAAAAACCTTCTTATGAGTGCAGCTTTGCTGTAGTAACACAGAAACTAGATTACTTTTTGAACACATCTGTCTGCCTGTCCCATGCTGAGATATGTATTTCATAGTTCCTTTTATTTCATAACATAAAGAAGCTCATTCATCCCCTCCTACCCCTAATGTGATGGCACTGCAATGTTATCCTTGTTTAGATGAAAAGAAGGTCCTGGCCATCTTAAACAATACTTTTAGAATAGCACCTTTAAAATGCCACTCAGGATGAACACCAAATTTAATTCTAAATGTGGAGTTTCTATTCTTCCAGATAGCAGAGTTTCAAGTATCAGTTAACATGAAAATATAAATATGTGCTAGAAGACACCTAAAATGTACGGTTGCTCTCTCTCCCCAGCAGTGATGAAATTGTGTGATTTGCAAAGCACTATGTTGTTGTTATTCTGTCTCAGAGCTGACTGAGATAAAAGCGTAAATCCTTTAGAAATATAAAATAAAGCAAATGTTTGTAAGTCTACTAACTTCTTGTTTTTATACCAGAACGTGATGGAACACATACCTTTCTTCCCCCTGTATTTATGCGAAGTGGAGTTAAGAAGGGATCAAAAATCATATGGCTGGTTTCAATATTGACAGGTGACTGTCTTTTCCCAACAGAGCAAAGATTCCAAGCTGAGTTGACCAAACCCCAAAAGGAGGGAACTGTAAAATATAAAAAAGTGCAAGTTTAAGAAAAGTCTGGAAAGACTAGAGAAGTACATGCAAGGCAGATAGCTAGATAATTAAAATGGTCATACTGTCTACATACATACACAGAAACTGAAAACAGGCAAATTCATCTAGTATTTGAAATTTAAAGCTTTGTACACAAATTGTTTCATACATTTTTGTATCAGGAAAGAGGGTGTTTTTTCTTCTTCTTTTGAAGGTACATAGATATAATCCCTGATTTAATTATAAACAGCTCCTTTGCTGTTAGTATTATAGAATATTTACTAAGCAATAGGAATATGACTCATTAGTCCTTATGCTAATTTTGCATACATACAATGTATCCTTGGACAGAAACTCTTCCAGTCTACTAAATTTATTTAAAGTGTTCATATTTAGTATAATTCTTTAAAAAAAACAGCTTTATTGTAAAAGAAGCCCACACATTGTGATCTCAGAACACAGGCCTGCTCTCTAGACAGTTTCTACTAATTTCTGTTCCATTCACCCAAAACTTTCCTTAGACAAAGGTCTGATCTAAAAAAAATCTTGTTGGAAAAGCCATACTCTGATGGTGAAGAAGGATGGTTCCTTCCCTGTATGTGACATGACTTGGAACATGGAGAACACCTGATTTTTGTCAAGCTGAGTTACTTTCAAAGATTATGTGCCCCTAATTGGAAAAAGAAGAAAAATGTCATGTAATTACATACTGCTGCTCATCAGGTAACTGCAGGCAGAGGTTTCCTATTGCACCTAATCTACAATTTATAGACAAGACCAACCTGAACTTCTCTTCGGATGCTGAAAAAATTTCTGACTAAACGAGTAAAGAGCAACTACCAAGATACATAAAGAAGACATTTAAATTTGTGTCTGCATACTTTGTCCTTGTCTAAAGTATATAAGGCAACTTTGACTTTATCAGAATTACTCTACGGTTTTGTGTAGCAGGTGGAAATTTCACAGGTGCTTTTTGGCTTTATTTTTTCTTTTCAACCTTTGAGTCTCAAAGCATTCTTCTAATCTACAAATTGTGTGTGACGAAGCCTACAAACCCAGACTGGGCAAAGGAGCGTTTGGCTGAGTCCTTGGGGCAGGAGCACAGGTGTTTTGCCCAGAGGGTGGAGCTGAAAACAAGCCATCAGCTGCTTATAAAGAGCTTTTTGGTTGCTGTTGCTAATTGTACGCAGGATTTTGCAGTGTGAGTGCTTGCTTCTGCTTGCAGTTTTTGGGTGCCCCAGTGGGAACCATATAGAGCATTGCTTGCATTTGAACCTCACATTTGTAGTGGACTAAACCCATTGTGAAGATGTTCCTTGGAGGAGGGAGAGGTGGAAAATATCTTCTGAGCAGTGTAGCCTCAGGAAGATGGCTGATCTGGGTGAGTGTTCTCCTGTCATGTTTTATAGAACAACTCTTTTTGCCCTCAAAGTTTGAGTGTACTTAGGTGTAAAACTTTGGTTGGGTTAATATATAGTTTTGTGCAACTCATACAAAAGTAGATAAACTTTAGAGCTCTTTCTAGGCTGTTGCTTGTACAGCAAAACTTCAGCACAAGAAGTGATAAAGTTTTGTAGTTGTTGAGTATCTGCCTGTTCCACTAGTTCATAAGCTGTTGTCCACAGATATTACTTCTATTACAAAATATGTGAAGACTGATTTTTCAGGTGAAAATGCTTCTTTGTGCGAGTCTGTCTGTGCATCTACAGGTGCTACACGTGCAGGTGAGCTCAAACAGCCCTGAAGGGATCCAAGTGGTACAGCCATAATTAACACGTTATGCCTAGCAAAGCTTAAATTCTTCTTATATTCCCTAGTTGAACAGTTTTGAAATGAACATGCACTACTAACACTTTAAATTCAGTGGTGAAATACCTTTTCTTAACACCTGACATGGAAAATCAAATCAGCTCACATGCAAAGCCTCAAATGGGTACTTACTCTTAGTACGTACTGCACAAAATCCGTAAGGAGGGATGATAGTGTAATGCTCTATGGCTCTGGGAAAGCAAAGATCAGGGAATAGCACCCAAAATGGCTGGAATTTCAGATACTCACATCAAATTATGTCAGTAAACTTTTATTTGAATAATAAACGCTGTGTGCAACTAGCCCCTAGAAGGTCAGATGGAAGGCCTTCAAAATAAGTGAAGCTTTGTGTGATCAGAAAAATGAACAGGCAGCACGGTCTTAAAAAAATTATTTGGCTCATCTATTTACTCCACCAGTCAATTCCCACTTCCAGGGAGACTTACAAGACTACAGAAGTTCCCAGAGTATATACTAAATGATAGTGCTAATGCTTTGAAATTGAATAAAAGGAATGTAGTGCAATTAAAAATAAAACAGCACGCATATAATTATTTGTACTTTTTCTTAAAAGAAATACCATAGGATTTCACTTCAGGTTTTGTCAGAGAGGAAAAAAATCCCTCTTTATGCTGTGGTCTGAAATAAGTTTAGGTTAATTGAGATAGCCTGGTTTCCTGTGGTAAATCCCTCCGTGTCGCTATTTAAAAAAAAAAAAAATAAATTAATGATGAAACTGTGGACCTATAGGTTCAAGAGGAAAAATACTAAAAGGGGAATCTGTTGCTTGAGTAGTTTCTAGTATTACTAAAAAAATCTTCTGTGTAGAAATACTCTTGGTACTGGTAAAAACAACTCTTTAGCAAGCTTTTAAAAACTAAATAAACAAACTAGACATGGTAAGTACAATAAAATGGCAAGCCAAACAAGGCAGTCCATTATCTTCTAGTACATATTACTTAAAGAATTTATGATGTAACTGGGATTGTCCCAGAAAAGCTGCACTAGACAACATCTGCTATGAGGGGATGTTTTATAATGTTATTTCTGTTTTTGACAGGGAAACCTTGCATTCTGTGCACTGCCTGTCACAGCAGCCCACCACCGGATAGTCAAGAAGGCGGAGCTCCAATATTGTGATGCTACACTGCAAAGGTTAGACTTGTCACCCAGACACGTAAGTCTGTGTTGCAGCCTTTGATTTCTTTCTAAATGCCTAGGAAGCTCATGCTGAAGAATCTCTCCAATAGGTGCTCGTTGCTAGCTCTGCTATGTATGGTTAGACAGAAAGAGAGTGTAGCCATGGTAAACATCCCAGTGATCAGAATGACTTTGCTTATACCTCAGCTGAAGGTTAATTAAGGATGACTGACCTGAGACTGCACACCTAAGTTAACTAGTGGATGGGGATATTATGCAATATTAATGTCTGATTACATTTAATTAAAGTAATTAGTGCTGCTGCTTAGATGCTCAAAGTAATAGAAAAGTATTTGGAACCATAATGGAAAAATCCAAGGAGGCTTCACGTAGGAAACCAAGGCTTAAATTAAACACAACTGCTGAATTGACTGCTTAGTCTAAAGAAATTAGTGTATGAATGTGGGAAAACATATCAAAATATTCATTATTTTACTATTGCAGCTTAGCTAACAGACAAGGTTCTACTAGGGGTAAAGTCATTAATGAAACTATCTCCTTTCCCACAATTATGTTGCATTTCCACGAAAATCTAGTCGTGTATGAGTGGGAATATGCTGCATCTTTGTGGGTGGACCTCTGAAGTACACTAGGCAGCAGCCTGCCTCCTGTGCTGCACAGGAGCTACTCTTACAAGCTAGTTTGCACGCAGCCCACATACTAGCTTACAATGTCATTTAACAAGGTTCTCTAGCTACTGGTTATTCTACCAGAAGTCTCCATATACTGATCACGTCAGCTCTGCCTTTGTCTATAAATCCCCCTAAATTTCTACTGCTTGAGAGCTGATTTGCTCCAAACATGTTATGTAGATATAAGTTGATAAGTTTTTGTCTGATTGATGTCATGCCTTCAACCTTCTCATAAAAGAAAGAAAATGGGATAAATTCTAAGTTTTTCCTCTGCGTGTTGGCACACTAAGGACAACAGACTTTTTTTGTGTGTTATATGGGGAGAAGGTGAGAGGGGTTGCTTATATTTTTATACCTATGCAAAAATCTCTGACATCCTTATTCAGTCTGTATCTTATTGCCAATTTACTGGGAACAATTTATATTGATATATATGAAGATGCTCTAGTATCAGCATGACACAATAGAATGAGGGATTTGGATGGCTTTTACCAAACCTATGCATAAAAACAGTAAAATAATAGCAGCTAGAACAATAAAGCGAGGATTGAATGTTATTCTCCTAGTGATGAGTGCCAAGGATTTGCCTAAATAAATACAAGCCTCCTCTCTCCAGAGAAAGGAATCGGTGAAGTGTCCCATAAGGATGCCCTTCTGTAGGCACAGCAAACTTGCAGATAAGCATAATGGTACTGCGTACAGTGCGTATTGATGGGCGTGTAACAGTCTGCATCCAGAGGAGGCAGTGGTTTTCCTAGTATGGGATCAGAGGTGCATGCTGTGTACAACATCTTAAATATTACTTGATCTTAGGAGAAAATGATGCTGGACTCAAAGGTCTAGGTCATGAAAAGGTTGTGGAAAGTTAAGCACTGTCTCTTAATCCCTCATATGGCTGTTGAGGTCTTATTTATAAAGAAATTTGAGTTCTACCCCATGTTCTGTTTCTGCATCTTGCTCTTAGCAAAGCTGGGAGGAGTTTTTAGCTAGAATTTCTCTGCGGCCCTTTCTGAAGAGACTTTGTAATGCACAGACAGAAATAGTTTGGTTTAGCTCAGAAGAGAACAGATGCATCGCTTGAGGTGGGGTGAGATGACTGCGCTTCCCAGCACACCCGGCTCTGGGGACAGAGCACTCCTGGGGGTTCATCTGGTAGCAAAGCTGCCCTAGGCTGTGTCTGTCTGCTACATTCAAGTTCTGGCTGGGCTTTCCTTTCTGAAATGACTGAGAAAGACTAGAAGGCTATGCCATACCTGGTGAAGTGTTACGCCATCAGCTCTCAACTTCACAATCTAGGGAATCCTTAAAGGTACTTGCATTTACTTTGAAACGTGCCTGAAATTGCAGAGAGCTGCTCTGCAAGGTTTCTACACCAAAATCATGATCTTTGTTTCTAAGCCATAGAACATATGAGAATTTATTTAAGATAAAATCCTGTCTCTCCCTGCTTTTCTCCTGATTTAAAGCTCTGGTCTCTGCTCTGTGCTATCACGAATCACTGGCAGGAGTCATTCTCAGTTGTTCAAAGTTTTCAGAGAAACCTAAGTTTCCGCCTCTCCCTGCTCCACCCTCCTGTTCATACATTTGCGTTATCTTCCTGGGTTCTTTTATCCTTAGCTTACAGCTTATTTTTGTTAAGCTAACTTTTGTTAAAAATGTTTAACCTTAGTAACACACATGATTTATTACTGCTCTGGGAACAAAAGCAAAGGTCGGGCATGTTTCATGCATGGTGGGCAAATGATTTCTATCATTGCAAAGTTTTTTAATAACCAGGAAATATCCCCATATTTCTCAGTATGGTTTCCAAGTTCAGAGGAAAACACAGCAGGCTTTCTATGTTCCTTCTGTTGCTGAGATAGTACAGCAGCAAATCAAATAGAGAATACAGTTTTGGGGAGAAAAGCCTGTTTTAAAAAGCTGCCACCCTCAGAACTAGACACAAGTGGAGACTGTTCTGCCACCAACCTCCCGTCCACCTTGTGTCTCTCACTGATCTGATGATTGTGCTTTCTGCACTGGGCACTTGGAATAAGTAGGACACTAAAACAGTGTTAGCTGTGCAAACATTTCACTGAGGAAACAAGCTCCAGTTTAGGTCTGAGCAATGGAGGGACTCTCAATTAGGAAGTAACTACAGAAGCAACACTTTGTGTAATAGAACTCGCTGAATTCAGCATCTTTATATGAATGAAAACCCTTATGTTATTGATTTTTTTTTTTTTTTTTTTTTTTTGGTGTACCCTAATGAAGAACTACATAAAAATAAGGAAGCTTTTTTAAAAAGGACACCTAAATGGTAAAATGGACACTGGGATTTCCAGAGTATAAGATAAGTTTTAAGGTGTTATGTGTTTATTCTGATCCTTTGTTTAAAAGGAGCCAAGAAGCTAGCAAGCTTCAACAGAAAAATAAAGGGAGTGGCTAGAAGTAAGAGAGCATCCTTCCAAAAATGCTGTCCAAATAAGAAAAATGGAAAAGATGATAAATTCTGACAAGTTAAATATAAAACTAAAATAAGACAAGCCAAAAGAAGATCCTGAAGAACAATTAGCTAAAGGCATAAAAACGTCTATTGTGTATAAGAGGCAAGGATCCTGTCTGAGATGGCAGGGCCAGGTGATGATCAAGTTGTAAAAGGAGCACATGAAAGATTACGTAGCAGCAAAGCTCTAACAGTTCTTTTCCTTATTGCTTACAAAGGTGCCTAGGGAGGTTCCCACACAGGAGCTTCTTTATGGGGAATGAATCTGAGAAACTGTCTCAAAATCAAGCATCCGAAAAATGACTTTTAGTATAAATCGACAAAATGAACAAATTCACTAGGGTCAATCAGAACTCTAGCATGAATACCACAGTGACTTGAAGTGCCAAAATCCTCACTTAAAATCTGCATCAGTCTCAGAGATAAAAAGTAGGAAATGTGATCCAATTTTTACCACGTTTATTTTTATAGGTGCTTATTTTTCCAAAGGTATCTGCTACTGGTCAGTGTCAATAATAGCAGATGAAGTCTGGTCAAGACAGTGAAGTTATTTCTGTGTTGCACTGCACTAAGATTATAACTTCCTCTTTGAAGTTTGTTCAACTTTCAAGAGCACAGATTTTTCTGAATTTAAGTTACTCTAGAGTTCATGAGTTTAAATAAAAGGAGTCAGCTTATTCATGCAGCAGATTCTTGTTTATATATTTAAGCTTTAACATCAACCCTGGCAATAGCATAAAACACAATCAGATTGTATTTGTGCAGCAATTATTCTTGCCCTGTGTAATTACTGGTCCCTCAGATAAAATCTCAAGCTACTTTATTGAAGCGGGGAATTGAAACCACAGAGAGAATCAGCTATCTATGTACATCAATAAAGCAGTCCATTAATTATTTCCACCTACTCAACTTGAAGAAAATTACCATACTAATGCCTCTGGATAACCACATGACCTGCTTTGCTTCTACATAAAAGCCAAACGTAAAGTCATAAAGGCTTTGAGAGATAAATCAGGAACGCCAAAGAAATGACAGAGTATAGAATGGCATTCATGTAATTGGCCACAGAAATCTCCAGACTGCAGTAATATTAGACAGTATCACAATAGTTTCAAATTTGAGAACTGAAAGTATTCTGATTTCTTTTTAAGAAGCAAAAAGTTGATAGCTGAAATACATCCTTAAGAGTAAGACAGCATTACCATTATTCAAAAGATAGTAAAAAATACTAAATTTTTTAATCAGTAAGTCTCAGAACATATAAAAAAAAATGAAAATTGTGAAGAACTCTAACAGTGTCATGTTACATGCTGCTAATTTCATACTGGTCTGTTCAAATGCGATCTTCCCTCTGTATGAAGGATTCTCAATGACAGGAAAAGTTAAACTGCACTGGCTAAATGAGAAAGAACAGAAAACTGAAAAGGGGAAATGAGGAGTTAAGATTTTTTGGAAAGATACTTTCTTTTTAAAAGTCTTAATTTTTGGCTATGCCTTTAATAGAGACATCCTGCAATACCGTCTTCAATTTAATTTTTAAATTGTAGCTGCTTATTTCTGCCTAATTAAACATTTCCTTCAGCTAAGAGTATTACCTGGAAAAAAGTGTATAGCAATCACAATTAGTGACCTCTAACCTTGCAAAGCTTTTGCTTATTTTCACCTACATATTTGGGATACCAGTGTAGAAAACACTACCACTTCTTTCATTACACCGATTAAACCAGACTAATTCACTTTTATAAATTATGTTAACCTTAGGGTAAGGAGCAGTTATACAACAGTATGTAATTTGATTTTTCTTTTCTGCCACACTGTTGTGAGTTAACACATATACTAAAAACCATACAAACAAATACTGCTTCAATGTTTCCTAAAAAATATAGGTGCTAAAAAGATAGTTATAGATGCTTTTCAGATTATCTCTTCTTTTTGCATTATTAATATGGAAGGAGTAGGAAGGGGTGTATCCATGGGCAGAGGTATAGCCATGTCCAAAACTAAGCAACTTCAGTAACAATCTTCTAGGGCCACTGTTACTACTATTCTGAAATTTTAATGTACTTCTCTCTCATTCCAATCAAACTGATACACAGTCTTGGGGAAAACTGTCTTTGTGTAACGTTAGTGAAGTTCGCGCTGCTGAAAGGTTTAGCATAACTATTTAAAGGTTTAAAAGAAACTGCAATGTTTAGTGCAGTTGTTACAGATTGCTTATTAGAATGTCAGTTTAGGGTAAAGGAAGTCCTTTTTGGTAAGAGCTAAAAATGAAAAAGGGGAGGGGAGGAAGGCAACACCCTCTCCCTCTCTTCTCAACACAAGACACTGAGCATACACATAGACTGGATCAGTGCCTGTCTGCCATTCAGTCGTGCACTGGGCTCCCTTATTATGTCTGCCAGTGCCTGGGATGCTTGTATGAGTAACTAGATGCATCAATTACTTACCGCTCATCTGGCTGTTTCTAGTCAAGTCTGGTCAGTCCCTCAGTCATCAATCACGGCCAGGGTTCAACAGATTCCCATTGAAGCAGGCAAAGACCAAGTTGGCAATCACAACTAAGTTTGCCTGATGCCCATTGTAATTTGGGGGAGTGGAAAAGAGGGAGAGTTTGGCCTGGATTTAAATGTAGACTGAAAGGGAAAGATGAAATGCAAAAAAGCTGTGATGGTCACTCTGCCCTTTAACTAGGGCTTTGCACGGAAATGCAGGAAAGCCAGCTTTTGAGTTACCATGTGATATCTAAAAGTAACCTTTCCTCTTCATGTTTCTTCATCTTTTGTTTTTCTGTTTGTGCTGTGGTTCATGCTGTAAAACTGTGGGCTTTGGCTGTTGCTGTTAAAATGAATGACTGTTCTGAGTCAGGGTGAGAACTGAGGCTTTAAAGACAATCCAGAAGAAAAGTGAAGCAAGCTTCACATAGATGAAATTGGAACACAGGAGAAAGTTGTTCAGAGGGCAGTAATTTGGAACTTATTGTTTTAAGGAAAGGGGAAAGACTGCTTATCCAGCAGATAACTTAAGCTCTGTTCTGTAGATTCAGCTTTATTTTAATGTCTTTGGGATACCATCAATCCTTTTGCTGAAAAATATAAATGAAAGAAGGAACACAAAAAATTACAAAAGACAGCTTATTTATTCTATCAAAAGTGCTCTTCCTGGATATTCCAGTGCTTCACATCATAACATTACTAAAACATAACTCTCAGGTAGTAAGATGGAATTTAACTATTTCTAGCCAAGTTCAGTATATGTCCGCATCAGTTAGCGCTTCCTTTGTTAGGATGAATATAATAAGCATCACATTCTGAACTGGCAGGGCATTAAGGGATTCAGTTCAACGAAAATAGGCACTGAGGTGTAAGGGTTATATGTAAGGAGCATCAAGTAAGGGTTAACCAGTCCCATTCTCCAAAGCATTTGTGTGTGTGACAGCAGCCTCTTGAGAATTACTTGTAGCTATGTACTACTTTGGTTTCCCACAAGACTCTTAGAGCTAATGACAGCAAGTAATGCAGAAATGTCCTGGCTCTGCTGACTAGCAAAGACAAGTGAGTAGCAAGCACAGAGTTCACCACTGAGTGCTGCAGTTCATATCTGTAATGACAGTTCAAGACAGAAACACTGATGTTCTGTGCTCTGGTATTTTCTAGAGTAATCGTATTTCTCTGACCCCATTCCACAGGGCTCTGGCCCTGCCTGAGGGTGCTGTTTCCACAGTGAGATAACCAAAACTCTGTAACTTCGATTGTTCTTGGAAAGGCCAGAAGTCCTTAGGACAGCTAACTAGATGCACTGACTCAGACTGGAAAAAAAAAGTTGTCTGGGTAATACTGATCTCTTGGAAGTCAAATACAGTGTTGCCAAGCCACAACTCTAACCAGAGGCATTACTAAAAAACATTTGGGAATGGAGAGAAACCTTGGCCTCTCCTCAGCTGTTACATCAAACTATTCAGCTAATTGCTGTCCGGTGTTTGATCTTTCACTGAGTGATCTACTGCTTTTCCTAGCTGCAGTTACACTCTGAAGACCTGATATTTCTGTTAGGGAAGCAACTAATCACTGCTAGCTTGATAATATGTTGTACATGTAGCATGCGGCACGCAGCCTCTGCAGACAGGCTGCTGCTGTGCACAGAAGCCAGCTTAATTGTTATCTAGGAAAACCTGCATGTTTAGGGTGAATCTATCTGTCTTGTACTGAGTGATTCATTTGAAATACTCCTGGGATGTTTCTGCTTCCCTGTGTGTGCAATAGGCAGAAGCAGAAAAGGCATAGTGGTCTCTGACTCAGGATGAACCTGGTTGCACAGGAGTCCCAATAACTAAGGATCTCCCAGATGAGCCTCACTTGCTGTCTTCTCTTTCTTCTGAATAACAGTGTTTTGTACAAGGCTGTTTGTCACACGTTGTAGAGAACTCGTAACACAGGAATTGCTGTCTGAGATGTAAGGGGATAGCTGCGTGCAAGGGTATTCTTTTGGTTGATGCCACATTATCTGATTTGTGTATTGTGTGCACACCATGGGGCAAATACACTGCATAGGAAATGTAACGGTTTCCTACCCTAAAAATCCCTGCATCATCAATCAGCTGAATGTCAGGTGGTAACTATTACAATGAGTGTAAGGCTGATCATTATTTGCCTAATTTTCAGAAATGCTGAAATGCATTCTCTGAATTCTCTAAAATCAGGGGGAAATAAGTGAATCCTTTCCCACCTTCCCTTTTTCTTTAAAAACTAGGCCACCTACATTCAGTTTTGAATTCTGTTGTGAATCTGAGCTTGCAAACAACCTTGCTGATCTTGCTGAGGCTGCTTTTGGACAGAGATACAGCTAAAGAAACTGCTGAGTTCTGCTGCCAGTGAGAAAACATTTTGCAAATATATTGGCTTTCACAAGGCTGTGAAGGTTCTTAAATACTCACCTAAATGTGTATTTAATGATACCCGTGAATGTTTTCCCATTTACTTTGAAGTTTCTGTATTTGCAGTCAAATACAGAGAAATGTTCTGCAGCACTCCCATCAGACAGACTAACTGGGAAGGTTCTCAAGCTGGTTTTGTCTGCAATCCCCCCCCCCCCCCCCCCCCCCCCCCCCCAAAAAAAAAACCCCAAACACCCAAATCACCAAAGAAACAAAAAACAACAAAAACCCAAACAACCAGAAGGGGGGGCAAGCAAATAAATACTCTAGGTATTGCTTGGGAGTGGAAAAAGGGAGGAGAGTGTGCTGGATGTGATGGGAACAGATATTTGACAAGAATCTACAAAGCAGTGCAGAGAGGGGCAGTATGGAGTGCGGGGGCAGTGTGGAGGTGAGGCAGGGTGCGTACCGATCCGCTGCTGTCTACAAACTCCATAAAAAATGAAGAGAGCCTGCAAGTTTCAACAGTTATACATTCAGCTTGTAGGGGGTGAAATTTGTGTTGAACTTGGCACAGAACACAGATTTTGATCTCTACTCTCATAGCCTTTTGCTGTGTAAATTTTAAATCAACTCTCTGAAAAAAAAAAAAAATAGGTAAATATATATCTTATTTGGTTACATTACAGGTACTAGATATTTGGTGCTAAGAAATCAAAGTATGTAAGACCAGGACATGCATGATTTTTTTTTTTCCTTTTTAATGCTTGAATTTCTTTAAGAAAAGGCCTTCTCGAGTGCTACAATATATTATTGAATCAGAAGTGGTGAGTGAAACCTTGCCAAGGTATTTTCGTAATTATTCTATCTAAAATTAGCCACCAGAGGGCAGATCATGTGTTCTTAAAGGATTTGCACGTTGTGCCAAGGATCTGAAATGGGCAGGACCTGATTAGTCCTTCCCCTGAGTTCAGTGTCTTCAATCTCCTTGTAAATGGCTCTTCAATGGATGGGGGAGAAGAGGCCGGGGATTACATAAACAAGGAGCCAGAGAGGGACAAGCGTGGAGGCTGTGCAACAAAGCAGGGCTATCATTGCGGCAGTCTCCCAGCTGCTGGCAGGAGGCCAGTAGCTACAGGACTGAGCATCAGGTCAGAGAACAGACCCCCAGGACAGGCTGTTCAGAGAGGATTACTTGAAAACAGCTCAAGGAGACTATTAGTGTAAGCCAAAGTGCCAGAACAGTATGGCTACTCTGAGGATGAGGGCTAAAGGAACTATCTCCCCTCAGTGTTGTAGGGCGACACGATCGTGCTCTCGTGTGACCCTGATACACTGCTATTCCTGTTTCTAGTCTGATCATGCCTGATCTCACGGCTAACACATACATACACAGACTGACTCTCCCAAATTGCTCTGGGGCTTCCGACTGCAGGCAAATGCAAACTCAATCTAGCAACTCAGTCATAGGATCAAATGTGCTCTGAATGCATCAACAAGAACTGATGCAGGTAATGGGCAAGGAGTGGATGCTCCCTCTTGATGTAAGACAGGGTTTGGAAATGTGCTGCTATGCTGTCGTCAGTGCATGAAAATGGAAGTGCACTGCCTTGATGTGGGAAGCCAACAGGAGTAACTGAGTTGTGAATGCCAGGTATGTGCTTAAGGTTAGATCAAACAGCCACTGCAAGGAGAGCCCTCTATTATTTCCAAATAGCAACTCCACAAACTATGACTGAAAATCTGTTTAGCACAGCAGTAATCTTCTGGAACCCTTCCTTAGCTAACTGTTTTCTTAAGGTGTGGGTGTGTATGCGTGTCTCATACTAGTGTCAATCACAGCACTACAAGAAATGCTGCTCATCTGACCAGTGCTGCCAGGTGGCATAAGTTAGTAAGGCAATAACCATGTGACAATTTCTTTCTGTGGCTTGTAATGACTTTTTTCAGCTCGTGAAAAATGATAGTAGCAAGCACACTACTTATGTGAGAAATACAGTAGTGCATGAGCACCATCCAATCTGCGAGGGAACTGCTCCACCTTGAAGAGCATCACAGCAGTGCCCAGTATGTTTTAGCAAAGCAGTGGAGAGCCTAGTCAGAGGTGCAATGCACAGGAACTGTAAAATCTCTCACAGGCACAAAGACCATAATCTACTTCCCAGTGTGTCATGGGGAGAACAGAAGGCCTGTAGCTCTGGAACGATCCCGACGGCATATTTTTCTCTGCCAGAGACTGTAACAGCTCAGAAGGAATGAGCATCAATTGCTTCCAAGGGAGATGTGTAAAAGATAATGTATGCTGCCTTTTTGGCAGCAAAGATTCACCGGAAGATAGTGCCTTGGAGGCTTTATTACTTATGACCTTCACTCAGAACCAAATATATCTTATTTTCTGAATAATTTCAGCCTGTGGATACAGCATTTGATGTTTTTTTCTAGCAGTAGAAGAATAAAATCACAACTTCTTGAGAAAAAGAGGTTTAGGAAGAAAAGTGTTAAATGGTTACATCCAAATGGCACAGAAAATTTATGGCCATGCACATGGAAAAGGCTGCAAAGATGACTAATGACAAAAGTACCTTCTTATGCATCCAAGCTCCTAAATCATTCAAAAATGTATTATGAATATGATTATCAAATACACTAGGTAATCCAAAAAAACCTACAGGCAAAATCTGTAGCCTCATAATTACTGAAAATGTAAGTTTAAGTTGACCGCTGTGTCACAGGCTTGCTATTATTCTTGGAAATCAAAATACGAATAGAGTAATCCTGGAAATAGGACTGAACTAGTTAATTGTAATTCCTTAGACTTTGGAACTACTAGCTCTTAACCTTTCCTACCTAATTTTTTTGAATAAAATAATTCTTCTGACCTAAGTTCCCACTTGATTTTTCAGTTCTAACTTGAGTTAGTTGAATGAACATAGTGAAGTAAACATTCTCTCTGACCCAACAGAGAAACTGCACCTATCAAAAGGTCATTTAGAACCGTAACAAACTGGTTCCTTATATTGGCCAATATCTTTCATCAGTTCACCAGTCTGGCTTTAACACTACCAAAAAAATAAAGTACTCCTTTTTAAACACGAATTATATTAGCTGAACTGAATACATTTACTGTTAGTTGACATAATTTCAATTTGCAGTCTCAGTGAAAAAGTGAATACGAACTGTTATTCACCATCCTTATTTTCCTATAACAGCCTTATGTATTTTATATATATGGCAATGTCTTTTTGTATTACTTATGCACTTCTAGTAGGAGTAATATCCAGAAGGCTTACCGAGTACAGATTAGCTATCTTTAACGTTCTTGCTTCTGTTCAAACTTCCCCTAACACAAAGGTACCAAAGCTAAGTCAGTAATCATAAATCCTATTAAAATTGCTATGTACAAATGCCCATTCACTACAGATGAAGTTCACTCAAGTTTTTCCAGTATGATCTGACCAAATAAAGAAAACACCAGGCTTACAATTAAAACTGTATTTCTTTCTGGTTTACTTAACTGAGTTTCTGCACTGTCCAAGGCAGACAGGAAAGTGATTTTTTTTTTTTTTTTTTTTTGAGACCTGACAGGACAAACGAATTTATTTCTTTTTTAAGAAAAGCTTTCTATCTATCTCTCACAACAATATATACAATGACTTTTCTGTCTGAGCTGTAAGAAAGGTACTTCAAGAATCAAACCAATTCAGTTTCTACCCTAGTTTTCAAACAGCGGTAGAAATTTTGCTGTACTGTAGTGGTACGTGCTGAAATAAAAATCCCTCTTGGTTTGCATTCATTTTAACATAAGAGCAACAGTAGTTTAGCAACTATAAGCTATGTGCAGTGATTAAACTTAATCTAGTCTATGTGCCTTTCTTTTTAACAAAAAAGTCTGAATATGTTACAAGGAAAATGGAAAGTGCTTATTTCAGAAATATTTTCTAAGTAAAAAGTTGAACATGAATCACAAGGCATTAGCAAAACAAAACAAAGTCATGGCTAGTATTAGCAACACTGTCTTACTAAAGTCTTAACTGTACCCAGAATTACCTTGACTGTTTAACTGTGGCGCAAGAGAACTGGGGCAAAGTCTGAGACCTACAGTTAGGCAACTGTCATTGGCAGCTCTGCCTACATCAACAGCAATGCTTTTTCTTTGTTTTTCACTATTAGCTGTTGTCAGCCAGGGTAACGGATATACCTGTTATGCTGCCAAAGGAAACTAGCAGAGCAATATAATGACAGTTCCTGGACCACTTATAACCAGCCTACTACCTAATGTACAAGAGGAGTATTAATTTATTTTCTGTAGCATTAACTGTGGCCAATTTAATAAGAAAATGGTCTCTATACATCATTTCTTGGGACTTGGCCCAGTGATTTGCTCCTCACTCTTAGGATGTGAAGTAATACTTTTTGCTATATTTGCGTGTGAGATAATTCAGAACCATAACAATGCCTGGTGTTCTTGTTGCTCCACTGATTTGCAACGATTGTGACTTAGTAATAATCACTCTTTTGAAACCTCAGTGTGATTATTTCAGTGGCAACGCATCCTAAACTTGAAAATCTTAACAGCTCCAAAAGGAAACAATTTGAGTACTGAGTATTTCTTAATAAGAAAGAAGTAGCTAACAATAGTAAACTATCTGGCTTTACAGAAAACAGTCTTACTCTTACTGATTCAAAATGGATGTTTTGCAGGTTTTTGTGGTGGAAAAACATCTGGTCTTAGATTATCTGAAGTTCCCTCTTGTGTTTTGTGTTTCCAAAAATTTTCATCATTTCTTCAGCATAATATTATTCAACACTTTGTTTCCTCAGAAAAGCCACAGTAACCAAGTTACCCCCTTCTCTTCTGGCTGAAACCACTTTTATAAAAATGCAATTAGTGCTTGCAGTTAAGTGTTTCCCTGAATTACAGATACATTCTGAATACACATCACTTGCCAAAAGATAATAAATTATCTACATTTAATTCCAAATTTATGCTTACTGTCTTTTACAGTCCCTGAAATTCCCCCTTTAACTTCTACTTTTTGGCACGTTTTATATGTGTTCTATTCTTGCTGTGTAGCATACGAAATCATAGACACAACCTTTTAAACAGGGGATAGTTGCAGGTGGTTGAGTAATAATCGGTTGAGTAATAATCTCTATTTTTGCTCACACTATTGAGTTTGCCCATTTTCAGTTTCTCTTCCTTCAAAAAATACACTCCAATTTGCAGAACGGAAAATTCCATAAGCTGTAACCTCTGTGAAATTTCTTCTCTGATACCATCTGAAGCTTCTTGCCGCCACCATTTGTGGAAGGACTTTGTGATGCATTTTAAATCAAAAGTTCTTATGAAATTTGTCTGGATAAAGCAGTTCAGATGGACTGCCTAATGTACAAGTCCACGGCAGTCTTCATGGACCTGCCTGGGTATCTCCAAAGATGTCATTGATTCTGAAGTCTCCAGTTCTAGAAATTTCCTTGAAAAACTAGGAAGCACAGTTTTTTGCAGCCTAGTAAGGTTTCTTTATGATCTCTTTTCCCTGAGGTAACACTTCTATAACTCCTTAAAAGTCTGAAAACACTCTATAACTCATTAAGCAGATAAACCTTATTTTCTGCAGTCAAAACAAACATATTACTTCCAAGGCAACCGCTATTCTCCATAGGCTGAAGGTGCATTAAGCTCACATTTAAAACAGGTGTTAACAGTATTAAAAACCCAATACACTTTGATGGACTCAAGCTTCCTACTGGGAACTATTAATTGTGTGCATCTTAGAGGTGGTTCTTTTAACACATGCATTACCCATCTACTTCTAATGTAGAGTTGCAATTCCTGCTAAAATCATGGTTGGTTCCTCCCTAAGTGAGGAAAAGGTGCTTTTCCACAAATGTTCTGCTGGAAATTTCCTTCACACTCATATAAAACCAGCTGTACATTAAGATCCCTGAAAAATCATTTGGGTATTGCAAAACAAATGGATGCCCAATCAATGTGAAAATCGCCCAATGAGGACACCCAAACCTAGGAGAAGACAATTTCCATTTCAGAGATCTGACATAAACCCCTGCTAGATCCCTGTGACAATATGCTTTTTAGTAACATGTAAGATTTAGGATGATTCCTGGAACTTGCTAGCCTGTATTAAAAAAAGAAAAGAAAACAAAAAAACCCAAACCCTTACTTTGTGATACACAAGATAGTCTTTAGTTTATTTTTAAGCTGAATATTCTATATTATATATATATTATATATATATTCTACATAACTTACATTTGTAGTTTCATGGAAATTTGATTGTAACAAACCATCTATTAGGCCAGTTTTGGTGTATTACCTTAATGACACATGAATGCAGAGAGCTTGTCTACCCCTGTTTGCTCTCATACTTATATACGCACTTCTTTCCTAAGTCAGCTGTGCTATCTAAACTCCCTGAAAAAGATCTTTGAATGTTTTCCTTTAAACTGAAGCGGTATCTGACAGGATGCTCCATGGTAAGCACTTAATAACACTCATGAGATTAAAAAAAAAATAATCTCAAGATGGAATTGTGGGAACTCATAAATACATTTAGCCTCTCAATCTGCACACACATCCCCATATTTTGTCATGAATGAGGTTTAATTAAATAAACTGAAATTCCCAAGTTTGTCAAAAGTGGTTTTAAATTTTTTCTTCTTTTTCCTAGTTGTTGTTATCCCTTGTACGTTAGCATTTCTAAATTGTAAAGAAATCCTATTAAATTTTGCATTAAAAAACAAATTCCACAGATCCTGAATTTGGGAATGCCTGTTCTGGCCCCTGACTGTACAGGAGCAGGTGAGACTGGGCACAATAAATAGATATAAAATTAAGTAAGCTTCTTTTCACTCCTTAAACAAGATGATGCCAACATTATGGACTTAGGCTCAATATTAAACAAGACATAAAATTAAGGAAGCTTCCCTAAAATTTTATCATAAGATAAAAGCACCTTAGAGCCAAATACCTGCTACAGCTCTTAAGAAAGCAAAATATGCCAGCCTTCACAAGCATACTTGTAATTACAAGTTCTACCATTTCCCTTGATTTTTCCAGAAGGAAAATAAATTGTGATTTCAAATTCTTCTACTTTGAAACTCAGAATCTGGGTGTCTCTGAATTTAGACAACTGCATAAGCTAGGCAAACTTGTTCAAATGTTTTCTTCATTACCAGAATGATCATCCCTTCCAAAATGTGGATGAAATCTGTCATTTTCATCTGCCCTTTATTCACTGTATCCATAACGCTAGAAAACGAACATGAATGCTGGCTTGCACTTGTCCTTTAACACTTACATGCAAACCTGTCAGTTCTTCACATTAAGATACATTTACTCTTTTCAAAACACATTCAAGCTGACTACTAATTCTACAGTCCTTGACTTCATACGCAGTATAAACTTTTAAATGGTAATTGAGTCATCTTTCGATGAGTTGAAAGGGAGAGCAAAGTATGATGTTGCCAACAGCGTGCTGTTTGCTCAGCAGTAAAGTTTATGGAATACTGCTTTATTCAGACAAATGATTAGGTTCAGTACAGGTGGTAGGTGGATGACACACAGTCATGATGTACAGAAAATCCATACCTATTATCTAGCGGCACCTTCTAGCCTTGAGATCTGTGAATTTACAGCTGACTTTAAAGCTATGGCCGACAGTGACATTCAGCCTGGAGTCTATGTCCCTCCTCCTGTAGAGGGCATAAAACTCCCAAGTAGAAAAGGCTGGTGGGAGGATCTATTCCTCATTTTTTTTGATAACTGTTAAAATTACTGACACACTGGGGTTTTTTTGACAATGTTACTATTAAGAGTACAGAAGGTTTTCTACATGTCCATCACTGCAAGCACCATACTCTCTTCTGCTACAGTGAGTTGCATGAGCTACTTATTCTTTAGTTTTTAAACTGAGTATGTCTAGGTCATTAGTCCAGTCAATAGTGCTGTATTTGCTGCCAGCTTTTAAATATCATTGACAAACATAGCCACTACTGAAAAACATCCTGGTGCAGTCCATCCATACCAAGTCTTTTGTTTCCATTTTGGAATACTACTTGCATTAGCATTTTCCACATCGTATTGTCCGCTGATTCTTCTGATCAATCTTATTTTGAATGTCATCAGAAGTGCCTGAAACTTAGAAATTAGAAAGTGGTTCTCCTTTCATTGTTGACTTTAGTGTTTAAAATGGCTGAAAGCCCATGTGCTTCTTTGTTAGTCTGAACCAGATTTTCTGTAGACACTGTACTTTTTCCTTCAGCTGATCTTTATTTCTTTATTTTAAATAGAAGGTAAAAGGATAAAGTATGATTTAAACTTTATCACCAGATTCAAGCTATTTTTTTCAATGTGGATGTAGCTCATCTGGCACTCTTTTAAGAGATTAACTTTTACCACTGTGAGGCACTTGCACTTTGCTGAAACCCTGAAAATCTGCCACCCTTATTATACAAGGTCTGATAATGACATTGGATCAGGAAATACTTGCTGTCAACTTAGCATTCCATTTTCTGCTGTTAACATCCCTATCAAAAACATGGTAAAGGAGAAATATTAACTGTATGGAAAAGGTTCCAAACTGGTGAGGCTTTGTTTAAATTAATAGAGTTGTGCTGACTTTATTAAAAAGTGAGGGTTTGGTTCTGCACTATTTTCTGTTTTAAAAATATATCCAACTTAACCATGTAATATTTTTTGGATGAATTGCTAAATCCTCAGATAGCACTACTCGGTGAACATGTAGCATAAATATTGTTCCTCCTTACGTAGTACTTAATAGACCCAGTTTGTCTGTTCTTCTGAGAAATTCTGGTTGCTGTCTCATGCTTTTATTTATTGTACTTTCCTTTATAATCCTCACTTGGCCTCAAGAGACTTGATGGCAAATTTGGTGATAGTACTTCCAACAAAATGACACCACTTTGAATTCAGCCTCGGATGGTTTCATCTTGTGAATCGAGGAACTGAATAGCTATGACACCTTTTATTTCCTTGGATTTCACATACTCCAAACAACAGGAATAATTTTCAAAAGGCAATGTAAAGGGTAAAATCTATTCAAGTAGAATCCAGTCAAGTGTGACTTGCACATGCCTTTCTATCCTGCAAAACATGTTTCTGAGTGTTCTAAATTCCTTTTAAACGAAATTTCCCTTAAACTTGTGTTATGGGCTCCTAAAACTATCAGGACCTTGCTGTACACAAAAACTGCAGTCCTCTGACATCTTCATTTCTTTTCTTCGGTTAAGATTAATAAGAAATATTTAAAAAAGCATGCTCTTCAATGTTTTCTCTATATTTTTATCATTTATATATCATTTATAGATATCATTTATCTTATTCTGAGTCTTCTGACAGCTTGTAATGCTTCCAGAGCTTAGATTTCAAAGAACTTTTCAGCAGTTCAATCTCCTTTTGGGTGCCACCGTCTGGCCTCAATTCACCCAGCTGAATCACGGCCAAGCATTTTGAGGAGCAGCAGAGATTGATTTCAGAAGAGTTAAAGTTGGAGTAAGCAGCATCAGGCTGCCTCTCCGTTCAGTACTTCTGTAAGGTTGGGCTTAGCTCTTCTGAAGTTTCCTAGATGAGGCTGGCCACAGGTGGTTGCACTGAATGTGATACAATACCAAAGCATCATTTTCTCAGCTTCTGCTGAGGCAGCTTCATCAGCTTCTGAGAATAAAATCCCTCAATGGCAAAGAGGAAAATATTTTTGAAACCTTCATTGTCCCTTCTCTCTTCCTGGCGCAAGAGAAAGCACAAGGAGTACTAGCAGCAGCAAATGGCACAATCAGGGTTGTTCGTTGTAACTGAGGGCGAGATCCTTGTTGTGCCTAGAAAAGCACAGACCACAATAGAAATGTTCTTCAGAACCACAGCAGAGATTAATTTAGCATCCTTATTTATCTGACTAATAGAAATCTCTCTATGGCAATCTATGCAGCTGATTCAAGTTAATATTTAAAATATTATGTGTTTGAAAGTACATGGATACACCATTTATTGTTATTGTTCAACTACTTGAATGACCCTAAAGACGTCATCAAGAAAGTGATAAGAAATTTACCTTGTTCTAACACTGTACACCAATTAAACTGTTTAGTGTAGAGATCAGCATAAATATGAATTAGCATCAATGATGTGAGCATAGGATGATTTGTAATATCAGCACATTGATGCACTGGGCTCAGATACTGTAATTTGATTGGCAGCGCTTTATTAAGTTTTGGCAGGATTTAAGTAGACTGGGAGTGCTGTTATGAAGCTCAAGCACATTAATCCAAGCTCCAGCTCTCGTTAATACTGATGAGTGAAGGCAGTTAATTGAATTATGTATGAAGTACTGCTGATTAAATAATATTTCACTCCTTGCTATAGAATTAACTCTGCTTTATTAACAGCCACTGTTGTCTCAAATAGTGAATGTCAGAGGGACCTTTTCTCAGCCATCTACTTTCTTTTTTTTAAGCCATCTGTTCAGGTTGCTTATGTATTTTAATCTATTCCTACATGTACTGGACTTTGAAATAAATGTTTCTGGTTTTCCCAAATGTTGGTGTGATACTGGAAAAGGTTTATTTCCCTTATAGGAAAGGCTTCAGTGTAACTTTTCAATTGATTTTTTTTCTCACTGACAATAGAAAAAGATTCTACAAATTACATAAACGTGTACTCTTGATGCCATCTGAAGAATGAAGTACAATGTTGACTATTTTCATTTTACCTTGTTGCTGATTTCTACTTTTTTCTACTGGTTTTAAAGTATTGCACATAAAACCAGGGACACACCGTTAATGAGGGAAAGAAAGTAAAAATCCAGACACAGAATCTAAGGTCATAAAGAAATTGTAAAGCAGGGCTTTCGAAAACAAACTAATATGCTTTCACGAACTCTCCTGAAGAACTACAAGATTTACTGTCCTCACCAGTTGGTGGATGTTTACATTTAATCTCAAAGACAACACACCTGAAAGGGATCTCAGTTATTTAGCTGTTCAAAGACAACATGACAAAAGCTAATTAGGAAAGTGGCAATGGTTTAAAAACAGCAACAACAAAAGCCTCAGCGTTGTCAAGACACAAGGGTTACTCCTGGACCGTGTTGTCAGAAGGCCAGATTGCAGTGTTCTTTCATCCTTTGCTAAGACACGAGTTGGCAAAACATACTGAAATTACGTTCACTGAAATTTGGTACTAACGTATATTAAAGAATATGCAATACAGTATGCAAAGTGTATAAAGTCACAAGGTTCTGTAGTTACAAACAACGATAAGCATTTTTAAAATATGCAATGTTGGTGGTCTGACAAAGAACTATTTCATTTTCAATGCAGAGGACGCATAGCTCTTTCATTATCAGCCTTGAAATATTCTAAGAGTAAGATTTCTCGTGATGGTCCTATTCTTGGCCATATGTAAAAGGTTTTCAGAAAAATGAAATGAAACAGTGTAGTGCACAAGTGACAGAATACAGAAAATATTTGAATAGTGGCAGAGATCAAGGATGATAAGTTTTAATGCATATCAAAACACAGAAATGCAACATTTTCACTCTTCCATATTACTTCATAATCCATTTATTTCATAAAGATAACTAAGGAAGAGTCTTTTTAAAGTGTTTTTGGTGAATAGAAACCCCAGAGCAAGTACCTTTGTATAGATGTATTACAATTTTTTTATTTCCATTGCTTACACTTGTGTGCCCTCAGGAAAATAATTTTGTATAATTAAGTTGATGTTATAAATGGAAATAGGAAAGGAAATGCTTATATAACATTGTTTAATGAAAGTGAATCAAGATATTTCTTAATTCAAACTGCAAGAATACCATCAGTCAGGATCAGAGGGTACAACAAGACTTCTAATTAAGCTTATTCATTGCTTTGACATGATTTTTCCCTTGCTATTCTTTTAATTATGATGTTCTAAAACAAAATTTCAAGAATGCAAATACTGTATTTGAAACCCCGTTTCATGATACACATTTATATTTTGATATTGAGATGCCTCTTCCAAAAGAACTGTAATGATAAGTGATTCACACATATGGTTATGAGTAATGGAAATGGTCTGTAGATGGAGCACTGAACTCCCAGAACCGGAAAATCTGAATTCCTTCCTTCTTACCTACGAAGCCTTGTATTATTTGTATCACAGATGCACAGAACTGATACACTAGTTTGAAGCAAGTTCTTTCTCCTGTGGGGATAAGCCTTAGCCTTGTTGTCAGGACTATTGAAAAGATTGAGGGGAGGGGAGTAAAAAACAGCTGAATCGGATCTGAGTTAGGGGTAAATTTCTCTGAATTCACAGTGAAACCCAAATAACAATCTTGATGACCTATTATGCAAGCCTCTCAAAAACCAGAGGGGTGTCCATAACATTAGCTAGTTACAAGACAGGATTAATCTCGATTTTTCTTCCACTCAAATATGATGGTGCCATAGCCAGACTAAAATGAAAATTCAGCTTTCACAGTCCTATTAAAGGCAAAGTATCTTAATCAACAGACAATAGGAGGTCCCTCTCTGAAACCATTCCGTATTTTGAAGGATGAATTCAAGGAACCCAGAACAAGGACCAAAGGCAAACATACAGAAACTAGAGCTAGAAAATTGTTCTTCAAGTTAGAATCTGAGTCACTTTGCCATTGCGAAGTTCATTTCTTTTCCTTTGATAGATATTTTGAGGAGAGCAAGAGACTGAAGGATGCAATAACTTCACCTTGGAAAATGCAATCCCTGTTGCTTGGGGGTGAAGACTTTCAACACCAAGAATCATTAGCTAAGCCCATGTAAAAATGGAAGAAATGGCTACCAACAGAAGCTGGAAGAGTGCATGTCCATAGAAGGTCCAGCTGGAATTTTGAACTGCCTATGAAAATATTGATTCCAGAGTCACAGACTGAGGAACGGATGAGGAGGAGGCTGACAGCCATCTGTGGAGGAAGTTTTGCTTGTTTCTCATGGGTTCCAAAGATCATGAAGTGCTGTTGAGGATGCCAGCTGGCCTGCTGCCATGAGGCTTCTCTGTTCTATCAAACAATCTCTGGGAAGCTTGCCCATGAAATCATAGCATATATCCCAAAACAACTACCACTTGGTATTTCTTCACTCTGAAAGCTGATGAGAAGCAGATTTTCTTTCCAAAGTAGCTCAGACTCCTAGGGCTTCTCTTGATTGGTTGTATTGAAGGCATGGCAGGGTGAGTCTCAGGAGAATTGTTGACAGTAGTACTAGAAGTGTTTACTTGGGAATTAGTGCCTTTTCTCCCATCGTTTTGGGTTGCCTACATGAATGCTTCCGTATGACCCACTCCAAAGACTATAGCTGAAGAATATCTACTCATTTACAGCGTCTTCCAGATTCTGGAATCTCTTCAGGTGATAGTTTCTCATGTTGACTTTTACCTTTCTGTTCTCTCAATCAAATAGGACTGTTTCTCCAGTAGAGAGAAATGGAACCCTCCTCTTTCTTGAAGACAGAACTGAATCTTGAGGCTCACTATTTTTTACTCTTACAGTCACATTTAATACTGCTGAATTCTCACTGAACTAACCAGATATAAACTTGCTCATAACTAAGCTGAATGTATTTTTTCTCATTTCTCTACTTCTGAGAAAGTTACTGGAAAAGTCTTATTAGTGTAAACCAGCAGAGGGCCCTGGTGTAGGCAGCTAAGCTTTAATCAGTTGATTAGGTGCAGTACCTATAAATTCTTTTCAACAAAACTGAGTGGCAAGAAACCAGACATTAAGAACTGTAGTATCTTGTGATGAGGCCATGACAGTGCAAGAACACTACTGAGAACAGGATTACAATGACATGAAATGCATACAGGCTTGCATCACTGGTGCCTTAGATACATGAACACTCCTGAAGTGCTTCCAATACTGTATCTTGTTATTATGTGCACCGAATGGCAATACCATGCAGAGCAGAGAAACAAAAAGTTATCTGAAACTCTCAAACATACAGGAAGCTAGTTAGTGCTTTTAGATAGAGATGCTTCAGGATGCTTTTACAACAAGGAATTCTTATTTCATTTTATTTAGATATTTATAATCAGCTTGAAAATGAAGATTAGATCAGGAGCTACAAATGAGTCTTACATAATTATACATAATGTGCACCTACAAACAAAAGAGTATTCATTTTTACTGCTCTATTTTTATACCTCATATTACTATTATTTTGATTGTGGTAGAATCCAGAAACAATTTCTCTCACCCATATTATTCCCCACATCCTTTATATTTGGGCAAATCTGAAGTATAAATTGTGAGAAGAGACTTAGTCCCACAGACTCTAAATTTAGAACGAGAAATACCTACAGAACACGGTGGACTCAGTAGGTGATTCATTTCCTGTTAGAGATGATTCCTAAAAGCTCAAGTATCTGCAGAAGGTCACTCCCACCTTCGGAAAACATACACAACCACTTATTTTTAGAGTTCTGTAGAAATGCCTTGCCCACACAGTAGATTTGACATATGTTTGTGGATTTAGCTGCCAGTTTTGTGAAAGTTAAAAAATTCTGAGCTTAATGTTTTTACTAAATAAAATCTTCCATTTATTTCAGACAAAGCAAAAACCAATTTTGCATAACAACGTTGCTCATGGGCCTAGCAATCAGAGCTAAATCTGCTGTTGACATTCTTACGCTTCATTGTGGGTTGCTGGTCTTCCTACCAGTACATTCCTAACTTTAGATACTGCAGCTAGAAAGGGTGTTGGATTTAAGTGCATGCTAACTTGTATTGCTAAATCGGAGTGAAAATGGTAACTCTCTTCCTTTCTGCTGCTATCCTTTGCACAGTATGGATATGGTGTTCCTCTATCCAAAACATCCTATTCTCCCTTTGCTGATTAGCCCTGGTAGCTCTCTATTGTGTCTGCAGAGGAACACTGCAATGCTTGTTAGGTTATAAATGAGAGCATCAAATACCCAAACTCCTATGATCTTCTATCAAATGAATTACGTGCAGTATATTCAACACTAGTAATACGTACAAAATTTCTCATAGTGCACAACTCTAAAGTTAGGACGTACTTCTGTAGGTGAAAGTAGAATCAAGCTGGTTTGTTGTTTGAAGGTTCAATGATTCATGTTGTGTTTGAAATTTAAAATCAGCTCAAATCCTCAATTCAACTATCACTGAAAACACTGGTTTGGATACAATAGTCTAGATTATTTGCAAATGGCAATTTACAAGCTATTTTAAAATAATAAGAATATTCTGAAGGTACATAAACATAACTAGAGCTGTGTATCACATACAGCATGGTACCCAAATGTGACGACACTACAAAAAAGAACAGAGTAAGAATTCTTTAGAAATAATGAGAAACAGGGTAAAGGTGCTAGAGGGACATTAGCAGTTTCCAAGATGACCCATTTTGCATCTAAAATAAGACAATAGGCTTTTCCCAATATTGGTTGGCTGATTTTAATGTAGAATTATGTACCATCATCCTGATTTCCTGTGGCTTATTTCCAGGAAAAGAATTTTTAAAAGCCAAAATCTTGTCAGAATAATATTCACATAAAAATGTAAAATGTTAAAAGACACAAAAGAATGCATAAATAAGGTGACTGCCTCTTGACAAGACAGTGCTGGAAATAAAGGTTGTGCATCCCAATGGTTGTTTCAATTCTTAAAAGAAATAAAAAAAAAAACAAACAACCCAACCTTGAAATTATTTGTGCATCATCATTCAAAGCTCAGTTAGCATTCATGGAGCAACTTATCCATCTCTGCAAATCATAAAAAGCCACTGAATTAAGCTTTGTCTTGTAGTATAATTTACATCTGCTGTTCTTCAACTACTAGATTCATTTCTACCATAGATTTATTTTTTTCTGCTATTGTTACACAGCTGTAGGTCTTACATAAGGAATGCTAGGGGAACATTTTACATATCAAACATTTGAGTGTTAAAATTGCCTAAAACTCTCTATAGATATAAGTGTATATACACACATGCGTATGTCTCTATGCACCCCAACTGGACAACCATGTAGTGAATAAGGTAGTCCTGAAAAAACTATTTGAAAAAACCCAGAAACCTAATATCAGCATGAATAGAACAATTAATTTAAGATGCTAGAGGCTAGTGAAATTTAATATTGTCATCTTCTTCTCTGGTCTTTGGTATTTTGGTTTGCACTACATAGTAGCTGGCTTTGTTTGGAGGTTTTGGTTATTTTAGAGGAAGGAAATACGAGAAGCAGAATTTGATCACTTAGTAGTGCGATGCCTAAAGACGCAGCTGTTTCTGCTTATTCTTTGGACCAGGTAGGTTTGTGAGCTCCACCAGGTGGCTGAATGTCTCTGCTGAAGCAATGGGGCTCTCAGGATGAAAAATCCAACTGAGCTCATGAAAAGGCTAGACTCAAGTTCGACATTTCTGTTAAGCTTATAGTGAATTCAGACTCCAACAAAGAACAAATTTGGGCATTAGCTCAGACAGCCAATGAGGAGATGCAAATATATTTGGGAATATTTCCATCCATAACATGAAATTCCCTATGTATTCAATAGTTATTTTCATGCAAAGTATGGCAGGGGCAGAATATAAAATAAAGTTGTACTGTGAGAACACTACCCATAGCCATTTGGAGAGTGAGACACAGTGTCATCTTGGGTATCACTGAAAATATCTATCACAAAGCGAAGAGGCAAGTTAGGGAGTGAAAACGTATACCAAATTTAGAGATTCTCTAAATAAGGACACCTAGATTCAGTTCTATTTGTTAAACTTCTGCTGTAGAAGGAAATTACTTTACTAAAATATGAATTTGCCTGCATGTTCAATGCTACAGTATGGAGGACCCCTGTGCAGTTCAAGACAGTTTTAGAAGTCACATCAGTAAAAACTTTCTCATCATCATAGAAGAATATGTACTGGGCTTGACTGCTCAATGCACTGTTTCTGACACCAGATTCTGGATGTAAAAGTAAATATATATCAAGCCACAGAACAGGCCATTTGGAGGGAAAGTGGAGCTTTCCTCTACTGATACAAAACAAGACAGAAGTTTTTTGTGCCATTCTTTTTGCCTTTTGTACAGAAAAGCATGACAAAAAGGTTAATTTCTAGTACATAGCAGGGCTTTTGACAACTGTTTTGTCTATAAAAGCACCAGAATCACATAGAATGCAAAGAAGAACCCAGCACTCCCCTTCTACACCCGAATGCCACAAACATAATGTTTGCAGACAGGCCATATTAGAAGATTTAGTGCACTGTTTTTCTACAGAGGCAGATCTAATGCAGAGGTTGATATTCTGTAGTTTGGGAAATGTGATTGTAAGCATGTAATTGGTAAGCAAAACTATACCTTTGAAACACTTGCGAAAATATTTTCTTATTAAAGCCAGTTGACATTATTCCAACAACTTTGTATTTAAAAGCCTGCAACTAAGAATCCCCTCTTCTCCAATTATGAACAGCATGCTCCTCAAAATTCTTGCCGTAAATATAAGGCCCAGCAACAATATTATGTACTAAATGGTTGAAGGTGTCTTTATGCACATTATGCATGAAAACCAACTCAAACTCAGATTGCAGAACAAGGTCAAGCACGAAATTGAAAATTAAATGCCAGTATCTCAGTAACAGCTTCCTGAAGGGCACATTAGAATGGTTTACCGGAAATCTTCCCAGAAGGAGGCAAGAAACAAGAACATCTTTCACTTGAACCCATTTCTTCTACCTATACTACTTTAATGTCATTTAACTTTCTCTGGATTTCCATTTAATATGTGGCAGGGTTTGGGAGGCGGGGGGTTCAACCCCTGAGAGAATAGAGAACACTCATCCAGGGACTAAAGTTCTTATTTAAAGATTATTTAGATACTTTGGAACTTTACAGTCAGAATTATGATGGTCTTCAGGCACTAAATGATACAGTAGGTGCCTCCTGGGATCTTCTATCTTCTTGCCTAAGCAAGTTGGATGCCCAATTCCCAGAGCCTTTTGGGAGAAACTGTGTATCTTATGTACTTAGCTCTTTTTCCTTGGCCAGTCGTTTGCATTTTAAAGCACTTAGAGTTTGTAGATCTGGCCATCAATCTTAAAAAGCCACTGGGACTTTGACTGCTAAACCAGTTCTGAAAGTGAAAACAGTTATGAAAAAATATTCTGTATTTCAAATTGGACTTTCTAAAATATTTGTGTTCTGGAGCTCCTTCATGTCTTTATATTTACAATCTAGTGGTTTTTTAGGCAGAGTTTTGATGCAAAAACTACGCAAATGTGAAGTGCATTTTATAATTAATGGATACAAATAAAAAGAAATACTTGTGACTTGATGTAACAAGCTGGGAGAATTTCTGTGTCGTCTTCTACAAACATTACTTGTAGCTCTGTATCCTTCCTTAAGTATGCATCTGTGCCTGCCCAAATGTACTATTAATTCAAAGAAGGTTGTGAAAAGAGTAGTTACAGAATCAGCAACAAAGGAGAAACAATGGTAAGACAGAAACCAGAGCATCATTAATACAGGATAAGAGCTTCAAGTCTTTCAATTCAATGCAATTTTGCCACTTTAATTAGTAATTTTCCTTTGGTCCTCTCCAGAATTCCACTGTGATTACACTGAGTTAGAGGTGTAGGAAGAGAGTCATATCTCTGCACGCAACTCTTATCTCATTTCCCATCTCAATAAATACATAATTTTCTTTTTCATCTTTTTTTCCCTCTTAATTATTTTTTTACTTAAACTAGACATAGGAGTTGCATGAAAAATACTATAAAATAACTTGGGAATACAGTATTTAAAATTCTATCTATAAATTAATTTGAACTGGACAGCGTTCTTAACTGGGAAACTAAATCCAAGCAGGCAACGGTGAGAATAATGTGACTATGGCCCTGAGAGAGAGCCGGTTCAAGTCAAGTGGAAGGACTTCCACTGATTTCACCAGGTTCTGAGCGAGGCACCATCTTCTTACTACTATACTCTCTAGAACTAAAAAGCCACAAGTCCTGCCACAATGCAGTAAGCCCATAAACATGAAATTACAATGAGCAATAAAATCTTGAGAGACTAGTTTCGCTATTGCTTTAATTTATATCCCTGTTAACCAATTTTAAATGCACATTAAAATACCGTGTAATTCTAAAGATGTCAGTATGTGGATAATAGAGCCTGCCAAGGCCATGCAATGTGTTTCAGCCATATCCTGTTAGACTTCAGTCATTTATTTCTTCTTTATTGTAAGAAAGCCTAATTTAAGACTAGGAAGAAAAGCCATTTGAAGATGCCCATTTGCTGGATAGGAAAAGCAAAATGGAACCAGAGCTCACTCCTGGGAAATGGTCTGACATGCAATAGTGAATGGGTATTTTGTAGTCATGGTCATATGCACCCTAGTTTGAAAATACAGAAAGGTTGACTACATTATCTGAAATGCTTTCTCCGATGTCATGTGGTGTATTCTCTGAGTCGTATAGAACAGCTAAATCCTGCAGCTCTAAATTGGGACTAAAGCTGGGAATTAGCCATCGTTCCTATCTGCATGTTGTAGAAGGGCAGTTGGCCGATGATATGGTTTTAACTGCATCTGATTGAGATTTGAAGGAGCAACTCCTCTTAGAATTGAGCATCCTATTGATCCTGTACCTTGTAGTGCTATGGTAACACTAGCATGATCCCAGGTACAAAGGTTTATTCCTTCCATTCAGCTGCTCCCCTCCCCGTGAGAAACAAAAGATACAGTATTAAAATGCGATATCCTCAAAAAGCACATTAGCAATGCAGTTTCACTGTAAACACTGAAAAGAGATGGAGGCTACACTGCATAGCTGTGTAAATAAGTAATTTCACTCCAATTAAAAGAATTTGAAAAGAGACAGTTTTAAATAAAGCCATTGTAAAAGGAATATGATCTTGTAAATATTGATTATTTTTTTTTAAAGAATCAGCTTCTGATGTCCTTATTCAAGGGATGCAGCACTTGTCTCAGCAAGCAAATCCCACTGTTTCCACTGGGACCTATTTTCAGACAAAAGTACTAATCTAGGATTTTCAAAACTGGCAGTGGCTGATGTTTGTAGGGACTACTTCAGCCAGACTTGCTTTCTAATTATTCCAGCACAGAAATAAAGTAACACCTGGATTTCAGAGATATTACTACACCCAACATGACCAAAGTATTTCTTGTAAGCAAATGTTATGGTTTGAGAGGCCCATAACAATTTGTTGTCATTTAGACAATCATTCTATCACCTGATGACTCCTCCCCACCCGGGAAAGGGAAATCGGGAAAAACAAGAAAACCCGAGAGCTGAAGTATAAACAGATTTAATAGAATAAGATTAGATAATTAACATTAACAGCACTAAAGAACTGATATTGATCCCGACACCAATACAGAATATGCAAAGATTTTACTCAGCCAATTCTATCAGTAGGAAGCGGTGCACTCCCAGCAGTGGACAGCAAATGTCGGACACTGCGAGCACTACGGCTTCAGGAGGAAGGGAAGGCCTCAGGGCTCCGGCACCAGGGCACGAAGTTCTCAGGATGGCAGCCATCAAGGGAGAGAGAGCGAACTTCACAGCAAACTTTCTAATTTATAATGAGTGTGACGTTGATGGTATGAAATAATCCTGTTTGCCAGCTTGGGTCAAGTGCCCGGGTCTCACTCCTCCTCATCCCTGCACCTGGCGAGCTCAGAAACACTGAGACCTTGAGACCCACACACCATAGCTGGCTGTAAAGTAAATATTTTCACAAATTCAGACACTGGAGTCTTCTAAAAGTGCAGTTTTCCCAAGCATTAGAAGAGAAATTAGTCCTGTGTCTCTCAAACCAGCACAGCAAGGAAGAAAAATTCCATCTCCTCACCATCTGATTGAAATGCCACAGTTTAAATGCTAGTGCTTTTCAACCTTTGGGTTTATTTTTAAACTGAAACACAGTGGCTGTGCAGTTGGCTATTACTTGGCATGCATACATCCACCCTTCTTCCTTCCTCACTTCTGAAGTTATAACACAGTATGAGATATCCCCAAAATTTCACTGCAAATAATTATGTAACATTCTTCAACTCTATTAAAAAGAGCCTCTGAAATGGAAAACCTGGTAACGCACATGAAGGAGGTATGCCAAGTCCACAGTGCCTATCCTGTTGCCTACTGTCGCTTCTCTGTTGGGGCAGCTGTACCAATTCATTTTAGTAAGCCAAAAGACATGGGTTTCTCCAAAGGATCTGCAGGAACATCATTTTTCTTTTTTAATCAACAGCATAAAGACAGTAGGCAGACTAGCCTGACGACACAGGTATCTGAACTGGTTGTTTAATTCTCTCCCAGCCTCCTTACTGTTGCCTTGAACTCACCTTATCCATCTTTCTTTACCTACATCTCATTTAACATTTGTAAAATGACCTCTCTGTGTAAAGACCTTCATTCTTCACCTAAACCCCCATAACCAAAGCTCCTAGATATTAGAGACACAGAAAAAATAAATTAGGGGGAGGTCATGAAAAGGTCCTGAAGAACCACATCTGTGTTCGGGTGGAACACCCATCAGCTCTGTGCTCTGGTGTCAAGAGAAAAACTTGCAGTGTGACCTGCTTATTTTGTGCTACATACTTGAGTATTTTTCTCTTTCGACCAGATACTGAAAGGCTGTAGGCTGTGATGTTGTCTACATGCACTTGTGAATTATAGCAGTGCCATTTGCACAGCTGTAGTTAATGACCTGTCAGGTTTCCCATTATGATGTTATGCTGTTATATTCAGGGTTTATATCCTGACTATAAAGTTGGTGACTGCTTGGTCTGGAAATACGAATGCATTTTTGTACATTTTATAAATACAAAATGAAAAAATGCCCTAATATAAAAGCACACGCTACAAAGAATGGAAAAGGTGATAATTTTAAGTAATATTTTCAGTAGCAGAAAAAAATAATCAATAACATTCAGGAAGCTTCCTTCTTTGGCCAGAGTCATTAACTATAATGCGATTTACAGCTCTGAGCAGGGTCAGCAGGTAGCCGGAAATGCATTAAGTAGGTGACTGTATTTTATGGTGAGTTTGTTTGTAAGAGATAGTAAATCTCTCGATGACCACAAATAGCACATGCCCAGAAATACCACAGTAGGGTGATGTTATATGATAGTGTATTTTAATGCGTCTAAGTAACAGCAGTAAAACTTCTCCAAATAATAATTTCACATACTCACAGGCAGGTAGATGTGGTAAATGATGAGCATGGATTTAGCTCCTGAGTGTGTTCAATGGATTCATGGTTCAGTGAATTCACAACTGACCTTTTTAGAGAGATGTTACAAGAGCAGGAAATTTTCACTGAGTACAAATGAGCGGTTTCAGCCTATCAAGTCAATAGCAATGCCCTAATTGAAGAGCCTAAGTAATCCTGCACATACACACACACGGTACTTTCAGAAATAAAGTTCTTGCAGGCTACTGAATAAATACCATGACATAACAATCCTCTGATTCCACATTTACAATTTAAATCATAGCAGTGTGTGAGGAAAGTACTTGCATACTATATGATATATCTACCTTTAGGTAACAGCCTCATTTCCTTTTCTCTTTGACCTCTTTCTCCATTAGGCAGGGGATGAGATTCAACTTGGAACTTCCTTGTGAGTAAGAGTAAAGCTTTCATTGCCAACGAACAACAAGAAGAGTTACTCTGTGTAACCATACACAGAGTAGTGGTGTGATCTTATTTCACAGGAGTTTATTTTAACCGCAGATAAGGGTGTAGCTGCAGTGACCATGTTTTCTTCTGTATGAAGTAACAAATTCCACCCTAATGACACTAAATTGTACTAATGAGATGTACAAATTGAAAACTGTATGCTATATTAATATAAAGTCCTCAGTGGTGCTGATTTCATCACCAATGTAACAGCTAGGAATAATCTCCCTGAAGTAAAAAAAATAATCTGCTGTAAATAGTTTCAGTGAAGTAAGAGGTGGATTCCTAACTGATAATTGCAAACTTTAATTGTAGTACTCTTAAAATATAATTGTCTTCATCAAAGCATTTTACAAGAGCATTTTTTGTAAGTGGGATAATGACAGGAGGAGCGGTGAGGCAACCTCTTAGTGTCACTCATTATCTCTATTTCCATGCTATTTTGTGATCCCTTCCAGTTCTATCTCATCCCATATAGATTTATGGCAGAAGTACCTAAGCAAACATAAGCTGAAGCACTGTAACCCTTCTCTGATTAAGTTCAATTACATGTCACTGCAGAAGAGTGTTATTAGCACAGAAAAATACTACTCCTTGTTATTCTCATTGACTTCTTTCTCCATGAGACATAAACTTATTTTACCCTATACAACAAAAATCTATAAAGAAAGGGGTTTTTTTTAATGTAGGGAGTGATGACTGCTACTATCTGTCTTGTACAAAAACACATGCACACACACAAAAAAAGACTACTACTACAAGGTAATTAACAGTCAAAGCTCCAAGTCCTCTCCTTACAGAATCAACAAGTGCAGATGTCATTACTTTCAGTTTGGATTATTAGCTTAGAAAAGTTCCTTGGGTCTCTGGGCAGCCACTAATACTTCTATCGGATTTTTTGTGCTTCAATTCTGCTCCTCTAAGACACAGATACCATCAAAACGTCTGCTGCCAAAGGGTGAACTACTAAGATATTGTGTGAAGAGTAGCCTGTCAAGGCGTAAGATAAGATAAACCTCTTGAATATACCAATACATATACTCAGTAGCACCAGCATGCAGGAGCCGTGGTGTCTGGCACTTAGAACTGTCCTGAATCATTCTTCAAAGTAAGGATTTACAAGCTTTCAGTTATTAATGACTTAGTTATGGACCACTGTTTCAACTGGTTTTATACTTAGCTTGTCAAGAATACGATAAACCGTTCCCTGTATATACCAGTATCTACATTGGAATTCCTTCCTTTTCTTTTAGGTCACAGTAAAGAACCTAAGACAAGAAAGATTCCTAATATTAGCCTTACCTTTTTATTTCTAACCCCAAACTTTTGATGATACATCTAAGGTCCCGCACAGGAATGACCCTTCTTCTGTAAAGCAAAAGCTTAAAAAGATATTCTCATCATGGAATGATGCACCCTTGAAAGACCACAGAGGTGGGCTTGCTGGCATTTCACTTTTAATGAGTTCAAAGTGGGCTGGGATAATATTAAAAAAAAAAAAAAATTACATCACATTTGCAGAAAGAGCAGGTACTTAACCAACAGTAACTGTAGGTCTTCAAGATTCTTTAATGACTGTAGACTCCACAGTGTGTAGGACAGCAGATGCTTTGGATACTGCTGTTCACCTGTTTGAGGATTTAAATGCCTAAATGGTAACCGCCACCTCTTAAACTTCCTCCCAGCTAGAAGTCATCATCTGCACAGGTTGTGGTAGCCCTACCAACTACAGCTATCTCAAAGAATTACTGTTAGCTAATTGTTCTTTCTTCTTATAACCCATACTAGTGTCACTGGAAGGTAAACAGCAACCACTTCAAAGTAGAACGAAGGAGGATTTTCAAGTTCATAAAATAGTAATTGTAATACTATCTCTAAAACTGGCATCTAACCTAGCAGCAAAGTGCGAGGTACAATAAGTGACAAGGATCTGCAGATTACTGCCTTGAAGGTCTTCTATATGAGCACATTCCTGAAGTAGAAGAGGGATACTGCTTGTGTCCTAGCAGGAGGAACCTGCAGGTTCAGCAGGAGAGGTACTAGACAGCTGGTAACACAGCCAGATACAACGTGCTATCCAATGCAGTATTTGTTACAAAGGAAAGGCTTGACCTTTGCAGTGCCTGACTGTGGCTAGAAATAGAAAGGAAGACAACTTGAATCATTTGGTCCTGTCATAATGAAGCAAAGTCTGAGCTATTACATGCAATTTTTGTTCCATGTATATTAATCATAACTTAGGAGGAAAAAACACACCCAAGAAAGATAATTATGCTGTGAAGGTAAAAGGGATCTGAGACCACTTTAGCAAAGAACTGTGGTCCAACCACAAGTCTGGCAAGATTTAAAATTTTAGATTTTCAGAGTTCTTTACTGTGATTAGTTCACATTGCTTGCCCTCTAAGATTTATTTGTTTTGTTGAAGGACTGAAGGAAGCTTTGGGGGAAAAAAAGTATTCAGAGATCTGTTTGCAAATTGGTTGCAGCTACAGGCCGTATGTAAGACAGCAACGTACTCTCTCCAAAAGGCCCTTGTAAAAAGGATTGCGTAGATGGATATTCAAAGAAGTGGGAAGGACATGAAGACAGTAACTTTTTGAGTTTCATGCCGGTAATGAAAGCACCTGTATAGGATAATCCCCAACCCTGGGGCTCCTTAGTCAAGTGAGGAGTGGGCTGTGGGAACCAAATCACAGTGCCACCAGGTCCTTGTGAAAAGCGGAAGGCCTATGCAGCAGGCAGGCAGGCAGAGCTGCCCTCTTACGAGGGTATTCACTGGAGGCCGCCTGCCAGGACACCTCCTCCAGTCAGACTGCCCTGGAGACCCACACTGTGTAGTGTCCTGTGGTCCTGTACACCTTCCTCTGCATTGACTCAAAGTTTTGGTATAGTCTTCTTTCATTGCTAAACAGAACTAATAGACAAAGTGACAAAAAGCTGGAGCTAATTCCTTTTGATTAAGAAATATTCTCCCTATTACTATCAAGCATAAAGCATCTACAGATCGTAGGTTCTCTTTGACTCTGCCTATTAACTTTGAGCTTAGACTACCCACCACTGGAACGTTAAAGGTACAGAGGCCATAAATAGGGGAAGAAAACCAATATGACTAGGCCTAACATAGTCTATCAAAGCTTTTATAATGTAGTTTAGACAAGATAGTGTGACTAACTTACTTACCCCATCAATCTCCCGTTTTTACTCCCTTTCCTCGTTTTTGTTGCTCCTTTTTACTCCCTTGAGAAGGGGAAAGTTTCTAAAAAAACTCTCACTGCTCATCACCTTTGCATCTCTGGACAAGACACCATTCAGAAAGCTATAGTGGCAGTTTTTCTTCGTGGCTTGAGACTGATCATAGTTATTAATTCAGCAAACAGTCTCACAGAAAGCTTCTAGGGAGATTTCTATGTAATTCAAAGCTAGCCAGAAACTAGGAACCAATTAGAAGAAAATTTCCTGTGCATATTGGCCATTGCAGAAGTTGGATGTAGCTAAAAAAAATTTAGCATATTGCTAGTTAATGCAGCCATCCTCATTGGCAACTCGTTCTAAGGGTTAGTCACGGGCAACAGAAATGGCCCAACTGAAATTACAGCAAACAGGGCTGTCCTATCAGCCCAAGTGGTATATGCCTTTGAAGTTCATTTTGCACTTCTTACAGGGTAGATGAGAGTTCAGGATTCAGCTTGGTTGGCAACCCCAGAGAAGGCTTGCTACCGAAGTGTTTAAGACAAAGCCCTTAATCCTGCTTAATTACTAAGAGTTACTGGACAAACAAAAGACTGCTGGACCACAGCCAGACAAATGAACACCTTGTGTATTCTCACTTGAACTTGCTAAGAAAGTGCCCATTACACAAGCGAGGCGCCCCCAGTGCACATCCTAGAATATCATTAAATTAACACTTTTGTTCAGCAGCCACTTGTAGCATTTTCTTAAATGAACAAACACATCCCATTTCTCACACATACATCTTCACAATCAATGTCAACTTTGATTCTTCTACTACTGCTATGATTGCTCTTGAAGGGAGAACATTGCAGATCACCACTCAAACACAGTGTCTTGCATTATTCCTCCAGATATTTGTGAAGGCAAGCAGATTTACATTTGTATTAAAATCAGGTGAACTCATAAAACAACTTACAGTATTTATATTTGCTTAAAGCTTTGCATCATCAGAAGTTGAGAGACATAGATTGAGATTGTTAAATACAATTCTTGCAATAAAGAAGTATAGCATGGTTCTCAGTTTTATCAGTGACTTGCCAAGGGACATTTCATCTCCCAGTAGAATGTGAGTAGCCACATAACAGGAGCATCACAGGCTTTGTCAGGAGAATCCAACCCATGAAATCATTAATCTGGAAAACTCTGCTTTAAGTCAGACATAGTACCCATAAAACTCTTCTAATAAGAATAAATGTTGACTAAATCTGGAGACCAAGTTGTACCACATGGAACTGTGTGTCCTTGTGAAGGTACAGTATTATGTAGAAACATAATCAGATCCTAATATGCTAAATTCCACTTTTTTCATATTTTATTTCAGGGACAAATAACCTCTAAGGTGTGACTCACTCTCTAATCAGCCTCTATACATTTTTATGGAAGATTCAAAATTACAGACTCCTCCTGATAGTATCATTAACTACAGTACTGCTACTGATGTGTGTCTCAAACTCAATGCTGTAATTTTGTTACAATTCATATGAAGATGAGTAAATGTTGCCTTATTTGTGTTAGAACTGAGGCCATCAAATGTCTCTCCTCAACAGCGTTCCTTTCTTCTTCCAAATTAAAACAAGTCAACTTATCCCTTCCTTGCTATTTTAAAATAATGAATTGTATCAACAATTCATTGAAAAGCGAGACAATGGTTTTATGTTTTAATTATTTAACTTCCATGCAAAAATACAGAAAAATCTAGTTGTCTTTCTAGTTACATGACTCGCAAACAGTCAATTTTTGCAAAATCACCAAAGGCAGTAAGAAACCAAGAAATTATTTGGTACAAAATATATTTCCTTCAAGCTATCTTTAACTGACAGCCACCGCTGAAACATTATCCATACTAACCTAAGTTCCAATCAATAAGTGAATGATTTTCAGAATCTATGCTCTATCACCCTGAAGAAATGAATTGTTCCAATATATTGCTTTCTAAAAGAAAAAATGCTCTTATTCTTCCAATAAATAATTATATATGGCTGGTTAATTCTTCAGACTTGGCACCAGACTGAATGATTTTGAAGAGTATGTGCAGATTGTTTAAAACACTGCTGTAGCTCAGACAGCACCGTTTTCACTGACAAGCAAAATGCACCCAGACAGTGAGTGATGCTGCAGCCTCCTGAAGTCCCAAAATAAGATGAGAAGAAATTTTATAGTTAGTAAAAAAGGGAGCAATACAGGAGCAGCAATCAGAAGGTTTATGTTTTGTATTATTTAGGCAGCCAAACTAAGTGATCACCAGTCTCGATGTATGAAATAGACCCCTATGTGATTGGAGGATGGCGTAATACCTGAGCTGTTCAGAAAGCTTAAGATGTATTTGGGTTTGAAGTTTTAGGTCTCTCAGTTTCAGGCATGGACAAACAGTTCACTGTTCTTACAGTGACCTGTCTGTCAAAGGTTATTTTTGGACATGTACATAAAGAAATTTATAGTGTAAAAGAAATCTTAAAGCCCACACAGGGGAAACTAGGGACGCTTGCACTGCCAGTGTGGGCCATAACAAAAGCACATGGCGATAGCAGGAAGTTTAAAATCAGCTTTTGGCACTCATGACTAAAATTGTCAATTGTTTCAGGCTTCTTTTTCCTTGGAAATCATTAACAAATCCACACATTTCCTCCTTGGAGGGAGTTTGTCAGCTCTTCACAAACACTGCCCCTGTGTGCCTTTTGAGTCAGTCATAATCCCATCAACGTGATCGTTGTAAAAGGCAGGAGCAGCATTACCAATCTCTAGCAGTCTTTTCCCTTTTATAGTAAAATAAATTGCGAAAGGAACTATGAATAGGGTATTTCTCTTCTTAGGGAAACGGGCAGCCTTTGATTTGGTAGTCTGTAGTCAACAATGAGTCATAGTGGATGTAGATCTTTATCTGGAATTAAAGTTGTTTTACAACCTTTATTATAAGGCAGGTGAAGAACATTATTTGCTCCCTCAGCAAAGTTCACTCATTATTTGGTAGAGATGGACTTCCTCCCCTTAGCTAAGATTAGCACTATCATCTTGTAAAGTAACTTTAGACTTGGTATAATTCAGCGAGGGTCACGAAGACAGTGTCTTCCCAGGGCAAGAAACACTTATGTCCTTGTATTAACATGTAGTCCAAACTTTTAGTAACAGGATGTAGTTTTGGCAAGTGAATTCCATGATCATAAATTAGATTTAACCACCTTTATATTTTATGCTTACCAAAACCCCACTCTTATGATGTTATGATGCTATGAAATAACCATTCTGTGGGCAGAATCAATACAATCAGACACACATGAGTATCAAAGGTTATGTGCATCTATTTGAAGTAAAAAAAAAAAGGTACAGAATAGTCTGAAATATTATTGCCTTTGCCACCCTGAACAGGCTTGCACTACTTCAGTGACATAAATTATTCATAGTCACAGCAAAACTCAGCCAAACGAAAGGTTATTTAAAAAAAGGTTATTTATATATATTTTAACCCATCATGAACTACTTCGATATTCCATACCAGAAAAAGTCTATGTAGTGAAAGTATGTAATAATATAGATTATTTGATTATTATGCAAATCACCATGTATAAAGAAAAGTATTCATGCTTCATTCTTGAATATTCCCTGAAGTTTAATTGGAAACCTAATTTGCATTCAATTAACATTTTAAAGCACTACTTACTTTCTATTTTGTTTGCCTACATGATTTAAATCATAAGAGCAATTCTCTGCTTTTAGAAAAGGTGCGAGGTGGGAGAGCATTTTATGCATCACTTGTATATACAAAGATCCAGCCACTGATGCACCTTCCTTTCTGCACTTGACAACTCTGTGCCCTCACTTGCAAGGCTTGGCACTAAGAAAGACCTGAACCACAGTTACTGTAGTGAGGGAACCTGCCAGTCACAATTGCTGTCTTCTCTGTTGAGCAGTGCAAGAAGGGAAGTTGGGAAAGACAGTGTAATGGGTCTTGCACCTCATCTCTGCCTATATCCTCTCCTACCTGTGAGATACGCATCAGTGATTGTAAGGCACTGGTTTACACCATGTCATTTAAGTTGTGAATCCTGGAATCTGGGGAAGAAACTGTGTCCAGATGAACATATTACATTCGTAACAGATTTAAAATATTTTTTCTAACATCAATCCCAGAGTATAGGGAATCTGGGATTTGGGGAATGTAGTGAAGTATGATTTGATTTTTATGAACTGCTCAAAGACAAATTTCCACAGGATCCAAAGCTTTTTTTAGGACTTGACTCAAATGCATACAATACAGAGTATTAAGCAGAACTTATGAATGGCATATTCTAACCTAGGCATACTGTGATACACTCCTAAATGCATTCTTACTCAACTACACATGAAAGAAGAAGAGATAGTTCAAAGAAAGACAGTGACTTTGCTTTGAAGTAGGCGATAAGTATTCACACAGCCAAAGCTGTGACAGACAAACTCTAGCAACTCATCCTGGATTGTTTTACAATGGTCTTACCCCCAGTTAGTCATCTCTATGCTTGTGGTTGCTCCCCCAAGCAGCTAAAGAGCTGTATTCATGTCAATCATATTAGCTTAGATGCCAGTTTTGAACTGCAGTGACAGTCTTGCACAAATAGTCCTTTCTATTATCTTTGGGCGTGGTTAACTTCCAGCCCTGGGACAGGACAAACAGCTGTGGAAAGGCAACATCTTAGCAGATGGCTATAGCTGTTTGCTTCAGCGCACATCAGTCAGCAACTTCAGCTATAGCTCCTCAGACTGCCTAGCAGCTATCACCTCTCAGGTGCTAATTAGCATCTCATGCGAGATCTGATATGTGACTGCTAACATTATGGATAAACTTAATATGCACTAACATATCCTTTGTGATGTGTTAGTCTGAGATCATAAACATAAAGTGCATCCTTGAAATGCTTTAAATATGGTTTTCAAAGACTCCAAAATCTAGGTCCTCCTGAAAAAAATTAGTTGTTTGTTTTGTAAAAATTCATGGCATTTCTCTCTTCTGCTGAGGCCTACATGTTGCAGAGTTGAATTTGAAAGAAACATGACAGTCTGCAAGAAAAGTGGCCCCAAATTACCCTTGCTTCCTTCATTGCTGCTTCAGTGAGCTGTTCATAAATGCCTTTCTGGACCAATTCTTGAGGATGTGTGCTAGGTTAGTCCAATATTCAACACTTACAGGTAATTCAGAGTTCTCTCAGAAAGGGGGTGTCTCTGCACAATAGTCTAAAAAGGTATTCCTTCTTGAAAGTTTGAGTCATGACTGTTTCCCCCTTAATCTTCTAAGGATGTTCCCAAGCCCAAATTTCTCACGGCATTAAGACTAGAATACCATAAGCATTACCTGATCACTTATGTTTCTTTACATGGTGACAAATTATTTTTCTCGATAACTTTAAGCTGACATAATTAGAAAGTCAGTTAAGCAAATATTTTTTTCATTCACCTTCTACTGGGCATCTGTCTGGGTTGTGCAAATCAGAAAGGCTGAAATTTCTTGAAAGAGGGTGATTATGTTCTCCACGTTTCTTCCCCTGCTGTCAACATTAGAAACTAAACATACATAACAATACACTGCTGTATCTTTGACAGCACAAACTGATCTCCAGTAAATCTGAAAAGCTACTTTATGCTACATCAATAGGTAATTAAGTTCCAGGCTTGTAGTTGTTGATTTTCATATGTGCTTTTCACAAGAATTTCAGTGCCAGAAACTTGTGGTTTGAAATATTTCGTCTCATTTTCACTAGTGTTCCTATCAAGATAATCAGCATTTTGGATATTTTTAATGACTGTCAGATTTTAACTGTTGTCATAACAGTGGAAATATCTGAGGATAGGTCAAATCTACAGATTCTTAGGAATAGATCGCATAATGGCCAAGTAATATTTTCTAGTACTTTGAGAAAATAAAGATCATGTAGCAATTTTCATTGTAGGACTTGAAGCACTATTTTACCTTATAATATATAGCTAATATACATAAATTAATGCATAATCATCTCAACTGCACTGAAAACATACTGAACAAAATAATCACTGAATGTTTCTGTGTATACTGAAGGAGAAACGTACTGTCAAATCAGCTCCACAACTGAACAGAAAATGGAGGTTGCTAAAGTTTCCTGACTCCTAAGTGAAAATATGTAGTCAAATGGAACAGTGAAGACCCAACAAAGTAATTCTGTCTGAAAGAAACAATAAAATAATTTACAGAAAGGGAGCATAAAAATATCAGGTGTCAAATGTGGGTCAAAAACAAAATAAAAAATTGTCAGTCTAAGAACTACTAGCGTCTCAGGCAGCTTGAATCCTGAAATGTGTCATAGAGATCCAGAGCTAAAAAGAACAAGCAAAGGCCTACTCAGACCACATGATACTTAAGGAGTATATAGCATTAGGACAACCAATACACACGTTTTGGAGGAGTTCTACCAATACTGACCAATGCCAGGGTATTGCAAGCCTGGATCTCACTTTTGCCTATCAAATTCAGGTGGTGTTGCTTACTTAGATCCTTTTAGCTGCCAACTGATTATTTACCATTTACTAAATCTTACTGAAGTCAAGTTAGGATTTAATCTTTTTTCTCTTACCTTTTCTTGTTTTCAAAAGAAAAATCACTGAAACTTGCATGTTAGTTTCATGTTTCAATTGGGTTCCTTTCCTACTATACCCTTAAATTTGTAGAAATGGGATTATTTAAAGTGCTGCATCAGATAAATAAATTCATCCAGTTAATAATAATACTGCTTTTCACACCACCCTTTCTCTTTTCTATACACAGCACACACACATTCACAAAGTAGCATTGTGTTAGTTAGAAACCAGAATGTCATCAAAGTGATTTCTTTCCCAGAAAACAGCCATGGTCTTTGAACGATGTATTGACAAAAACCTTTCTATGCTTCACTATAATGTGATGGTGAGTACTTGTGTACTTCAAATCTTTGTAATGGATAAAAAAAGCAAACCCAAAAAACTCTCACCCAAACCCAACTGTATTAATTCCAGTGAAAAAATATTTAATAAAAACCTAAGGTTTTTAAATTACACTTACCTGGAACAAAGCTTCCCTGGACCACCTCCTTATAAGCCCACCAGCCTTCATGGATTTTTGGTGAATTTTGTTGAGCTAGAAAGAAATAATCAAAGAAACCATAAAATTAAGGCAAGGCATAGGAAATATTTAGTTATGTAAACTTTGGAAACTCTAAACAGTGTATCATCTTCTACAGAAAAGCAGTTCCTCAAGTTCGCAAGTGATTTTTATTCAATTTATTGAATTATGATAAGTACCTGTATCTTAGAGGACTTTGTCTCTTTTTCTGATACGGTAAAACATACTCAACTTCCGAAGAACTGGTCACTGAACTTAAAAATTCAGGCATAAATGAGGCTCTATAGCACTATTGATGGTTTCTGTGCCACCCATAGATTCAGTGTGGGGTAAAAACACAGAGAAAACTGTGCTCAGATACTGTAGGCAATATCCGAGTCCAAGTTGGTGGATTGAAAAGCAGTTTCTCCCCTTCCTTTCCCAAGTTCTCCAATAACTTCTCACTTTGAATGGGAAGAAGAGACAGAGTGAACCACAATAGCTGTGTTTATAACTGCTTCTCCTTTTGTCCCGTGCTCTGAGTTCCAAAACCAGAACAGAAATGCACAGCCCATAGCTTCACAAATATTGGCTTATGCTATAACGCTGAGGCAGGAATGCAAGGTTTTTTCTGTTATCTTCTCTGTCTGCAATGTAGCACCCACTACTTATCCCCCACCACAGTCATCCTGGTAGCTAGGCGAGATACTTGCTGCTGTTAGGCATATATGACCTGCAACCCCATTAGAGTTGCATTTGATATCACAGTGCAGTTACACAATGAAGGGTTTCTTTGACCAGTATTTTGAAGGCTGTAACAATAAAAGTCTAAGCTTTGGATAAGGTTTGCCCCGATGAGACTGTTGCTTAAATGACTTCTCTAAATTCCGGAAAAGCCACGAGCAGAAAGGTCGTGATCAGTCAGTTTGCTACTCATAAGGTAGCAAACTACTCATAAGGTAGTTCCCTTTGTCTTGAAGGACATTACAAGTGGAGCAAATTTTGTGGTCAAAATGTAAAATCTCTGTTAATTGGAAACACTTTCAAAGGGCATACAGGCACACAGGAAGATAAGCGTGCAGCTGATTTCTGTAAGAGCAGATCAGAGCTGATATGCAAATACGATCTGCCTTCACTTGTATTTTGCTTGATATTTTCATATTTAGAGCAACTCTTTTTCACTGAGCTACAGAAAGCTCTGCTACCTTGTGTATCATTAACTTCAAATTTTGGGTTGGTTTGGTTTCATAAGATACTTTCAATCTCTTGCACTAGGTCCAAGAAATTTTTAACATAAATACACAACTACAGAAGACGCTGGATTTAGCAGCTTTCTGCGGCAGTTTCATTTCTAGATCACATATTATATACAAAAGACACAATTACCCTGGGAAAAGTTCCAGCAATATAATAAAAATTGTTGTTGTCATTAAAAATTACAAAGAGGATGTGACATGCAGACTAAAAAGGATACAAGATGAGGACCATTACATACTGTTCTATCAGTAACAAAACAATATTTATGATTTAACTGACTGTAAATTGTAGAAACGAAAGTAAAGCTGAAGTTAATTAAACATACTGACAGAAGGACCAACACTGCTTTACCAGAAATCCAGACACACTAGTGGAATGGGTTATGCGTGGATATGGATTTTTCCTTGCAGTACAGATGCTCGTTCGGTTAATTGAATGGTGACATGTTAAACTGAAAGGACTATCCCACTGTGCGCTCTTTACAGCTTGCAGATGACATTATCTTCATTATTTCAGCTTTTCTATCATTGCCTAGAGAACTCAAACTCTATGGCTTTGCTGTGCCGGACTGCACTATACAAACATTTGCAAAATGGCAAATCCCAACCCACAATCAAAATATCTGAGCAGCAAAATATTCATATCCAGTCTGAACTGCAAATTTTTGGATCTCAACACTGGTTTATGCAGGTTGCTTTTTTGCCTCTATGCTTTGCAACAGAAGTCCTTAAAAGATTTCGGGATGCTTCAGCAATAGGAGAGGATACTAATGAGTCCCAACAAAGCACAGCAATTATTATTCTACTTAAAATTTCCCAGAAAATTGCATTGCATTAAAATGCATCGTGTAGTAATATTCACAGCTAAAGCTGGTTCGGATAACCAGAGAGAGCTGCATTCTAAAAGTGGGTGAGTAAAATCACATATGTAGATAGGGCAAGTTAGAAGACTTCAAGGAAGATGGGTATTTTCAAATGCAACTGCTTACTATCAGCATTCATAGAAACATCCAATCAAAAAAGGTATTGCTTTTGCCCACTCTGTGGCCAATGTAAATGACACATGCCAGATCCAGAGAAAAATCTAATCCATTATTCAGAGTTTAAATTAAACCAAAATCAAAAGAGGCCAGCTCTGCAGCTCTGCTTCAGTGTGTTGTCCCAATGCTTAGTAAGGCTAATTCCAAAAGGAATATCAGAAAAACTAAGATTTTTGTAATATTTCTTCAAATCTGCTGTAGTAGTATGGAACAGACTGCATGAGATGAGCAAGAAAATTAAATTATCAAAGCTTTGTACTAAATAACTGGGTGCCTGTGCAATTGCTTCAGCTGTCAGAGAAGAGCATGACCTGGCATCACTCTGCACATTCCATAGATATCAGATCCTTATCTCTTCAATACACATGAAAACAAAACACATAAAAAGGAGCACAGTAAGCAAAATAAGATGTTGTACCATAGCCATACAAAATATCTAAGACACGGCAAAAGCAATGCTGGGAGTCCTGCTGATTTACAGAAAACTGAGGCCACTGAGGAAATCAAGAGGAAAGGCAACTGGTTGTTGTGAGACAATCACCCAGACTAAGGAGACAATCCCCAGTGGCATGCTCTTTCTTGAACCCTGAATCCTCAATGTTTTATACCAGTTCAGGAAAAACATTCTGCGTAATAGTGCAGAGAGTGATTGAACACAGATTTCCACTCCACTGTGCATATGAAACCTAGCTTGGTGCCAAAGATTTACTCTGATGGATCCTACAGGGACTTTGCTTAGAAAGGAAAAAGATTTTATAAAGCTCTTGTATCTCTGAATGCAGAAGGAGGAGGTCTGCTAAGGCCAGGGAAGAAAGTTTGTCCTCCAAAAACTTCTCCTAAACCATTACTCCATTCTATTTTACACAAGCGGGCAAGAGGTCTTATTAAAGGAGAAAAAAGCTGTTGTCTATTTTTGAAACATAATCAGACCCATACCTGGATTAATAATGGAACAAGGGAATACAAAATTAGAATGAACAGACATATGGACAATCCTTGCTGAGAATCCTATCTGGGACACTTACACCTGATGCACATACAACACAGGGCCTCTACAATTGGTGTATCAATGCCCATCTGACAGAATGGCACTGTTCCTGGGTAAACAGGTTCAACCTTATGGCTCAGGAATTGTTGCCAAGGAAAAGGATTCTTCATATGTGCCACCTCATGACACTGAAAATAGCAAAATTCTTTCAGCATCCTTCTCCTTTCAGTTAAAGTAGAACTACTGTACCTCTCATTGCAATTTTCCCACTTGAGGACCATAAAGAGACACGTGTACTTGCTTTGTGGATTCTGATACTCCTATGTTCCTACCAGAACACTGCAGCTCCTCCACAGCAGCTCCTTTTTTTGGCACAACTTGTCACATAAGGTACTAAGGAGGCAAAAGGTCTAGAAAGCAATTCTGTATTTCTAAAGAGGGTTAAATATCTAAAAAAAATATTTCATTTCTGATACATCAGAGACTTCTGCTTTTACCACCAATACCTAGAGTGTGCCTTTAACTTCCAAGAAATATTGTTGCTTCTGCAATGCACCAAAATAAACAGGCCTATCTGAACAGACACTTTACTGTTAGGAGCATATTAACCTGCACAGGTAGCTTTGCAACAGCATTATTAGCATCAGCACTGTATTCTGCCATTAGTAGAGACAGTCCAAAATACCATGTTTGTCCAAAGTGCTAGAGGATATTGAATGACCTCCATTTGCTACAGCATTCTCTCCCTCAGTACTTAAATCACTAGTATCTGAGATTAGTAGCGCTGCTGATATAACACCATTATGTCAGATCTCTTTCAACACAGCTGCTGTAGAGGAGACAGGATATTTATTTGGAGCTGATATGACATGTGTTGCTTTCATTTTGTCAGATTATTGTAGGTATGTCTCATTGTGGAGCATAAAATTACAGGCTAAGTTTGGCAAGATGTTGTGCGTTTTTGTTTCCTGGTGACTTCCATGTATAGGGAAACAGCATTGTACAGGATCATAAAAACATACAGTAAATGCAAAGAGCAAAAGATGCCAATGCCCCATAAAGTACTCAGTTAACTACATCTATTTTAGAGGTTAAAATGAGCAGGCTTATGTTTCAAGGAGAAGTTGTTGCTCAGTCAGTAAAACTATTTTAAAATGATCAGATAACACTGTATCGGATACCAGGTACCACGATGCAGATGCTCAAATATCTGCATATAACTTGCAGCGCAAAGAGGTCTTCATCTTGTTGCAATGCTAATGCTGACATAATATAAAATGCTGTAATTAATACAAAATGCCCCTCAGTAAATATGCTCATTTGCAAGATATAAACAAGCCAATGTACAATTACTTATTTACTTTCTATACTTAAATAAAAGATAAGCAGGCTTGTAACTGATGCCATCGTTTGTCTTTTGCATCTGAGCATAAGCCAAGAGTAAAGTCCTGCCTGATCAGAATTCTCCATTCACTTCACTGCCATTTCACACAGATGAAAAATGCTACACTGTGGAGAATCAGGCTCACAGCAGTTAGGAAAAAAATTTTTTTCATCAGAATTTTATTGATCTGAGCTCTTCTGATTGCTATATTAATCACTCTGCATGCTTATTCCTACTGAACTTACATCCTAAGAGTCTTGCTTGTGATAACCTGGCTAGTATTGCCCTGGCATTAAATACACAATAACATTTTTATCACTGTTACCTCTTCTGCATAGTTATGAGATTAAAATGAAAACAAGCTGCAACTATGAGCCATGTCATTTCATAATGAACTTAGTGCAAAGCATTAATTCATTGCTAATACTTTTAGATGAAACTCACAGAAAAATGACATAGTGTTTACTACCAGAAAAATAAACCCTCAAATCTGCTATTACAATGGTGAACACTGAAAATGAAAGATACATTTATAACGTATTAGATGCTGGTGTGATCTTCACTTACGTCCACCCTTTGTGTCCCACAGAGTATTGGCTTTATAGGCCTTATCCTGCTTCTCTCCCAGCTAGCAGAAGCTACTGCTTAGCTATGTAATGCTATTTGACTTTCCATTCAAAGTTCCATAGTTCACTCTGAGTAGCTTCATCACTCTGAAGGTATCTTATTCAGTCATTGACAAGTATTCTAAGATGTTTGTGCCTTATTGCAGAAATTAAAATTAGAGGAATTTTCCTGTAGTGTTTCAGAAGATTGTGTGTTCTAATAGAAAATTAGCCCTAGAGAGAACAGTACAGGGTGGTTTAAAAAAAAAAAAAAAAGCTTTAAGAAAAAGTTTAATCTTTTTTGCTAAACTCCATTTCCAGAATCTTAGATAAGAGTTACTCAATCTAAAAAAAATCAGTTTTAACATCTTCAGTCATACAAGTACCAGCTTTTGGCTCACATCAACAAATGCCTCTTAAAGCAAATGGAATATACATGTATAATGGGAACCTGACAGCAGGGGAACTAAGCAGATGCAATTAGCTGAAGATTCAGCCCTCTATAATTAATGTTCAGTTTGTTTAAAACAAGTCTGTACATAATTGTAGCTATTATTTAAGATGTTTCTATGCAGCCTTTTTATATTAAAAGAATCTAACAACACACACTTCAGGCACTATATAAAGCATCACTTATAAGTGAATAGTTACAGGACAAGAAAGGTTAGCCTGCTTATGAATATTACAGCCTACATTGTATGCATCACCGTACGATGAGGGAGGGAAACGAAAACAAAGGATTATAAAGGGATCAATAAATAAAATGCTTTCATGAGCTATGCCAGATTTCTTTTTTTTTTTTTTTTTTATAACATTTTGCTCAGGAAACATGCAAATGCTCTTTCATTAAGTTAATACTTTCCAATTCCATAAATCCTTCTTCCACCATCCCCATGTGTAAAAGCTCTCACTGCTGCTGTGAATTCCAAACAGTATTCAACACAAGCAAAATGGATGTGACCTGTTTTTATCATGTCAGAGGGCAAAAGTAAGGCACTATCATTGGAACTCTGCTATGGCACAGACACTTGACTATTCCATGTATTTTCTATTTATTCTAATTTTGTTTCCTAATAAGTTTCCAATTAAAAACATGGGCCAAAGGGTGAGATTTCATACAAGCAGACTCATGCACGCTGGTAGTAGTGATAAACAATGTGACCTAACATTACAAGACAGCTAACAGCTAGCTGCGTCTACTGTCCCTATGTAGTTGGCTTTTGATGAGAGCCATTGAGTGTCCAGCGTCACTAAATCCTGCCAGAAGAACCGTAAACTAAGATGTTTCTAAGCACTTAAGCCCACATTAGGATGCACATTCTGGTTACTGCAGGACTTCAGTAGTATCTAACAATAGCTCAGTTTGCAGGAAATAAGAAGTATGTATAAGGCTCAGCTCTGTTCAGCAGAGGGAAGCATCTTGTGCAGATATTATTCTCATCCCCTCCAGTCAAATATATTTGTGAACATTTTCACTAAAGAATTTAAAATCTTTAAAGGCGAGGAACGGGGCAAAGGCAAGTGATAGCCAAAGGCCGCTACACAGAACTGGCAGGCAGGACTCCAGAACATGATTTCTTCCTCTGCTATTAATGTTGCAGGTGACTGTGCACTTTCATTTATCCACCTGTAAAAACTGACTTATAATACCAGCTATCATCTCATTGTTCAAGAAAGGAAATAGCAAGATTTAGTAGAAGGGATCCCATGAAACTGTGCTCACTAGGTGCTTATAAGTTGCGCTTCACTCAGCTATAGAAATAGAATTAATTTACAACTCCTTTGCTTTCTGACCTCTGAATACTATCAAAACAGTTTAAAATAAGCTTATGTGTAAGCAGGAATCATGCCCAATAATGTTTATGAAGAACATGAGATTGAACATGCCAGGTAACTGCATGCTATATCATGCTGTTAAAGGAAGCTGTATTAATATGTGTTTGGGTGGTGGGTCCCAATTTCTAATACGCACTTTTCCATAAAGCATATATGCCCAATCATGCAACTGTTATTTAAGTTCTAATATAAATGAACAAAACCATGGGCTGTATCTAAAGCTTTTAGTGAGAAAAGGTACAGTTCTTTTCCTTGTCTGGCACAAGATTCGAAATTGCATCAAAGCTGAACTACTGCAAGAAATCAGAGCAATTAAATTAATGCAGGAGAAAAACAGATAGCTGTATTGCAGCAGCTAGAACATAATACTGATTGCAAGCAGTGTGGGAAATTCAAAGGGTAACGCCAGAGACTTAGCACCCTTCATCTCAGTCATTCATGGCATGCTTAGGGTTTCAAGGATCCTAAACCACATTAGTACAATTTGGCTGTCTCAGTGTTTTCCAGAGTCTCTGATAGGAGTGTCAGCATATACTACAACCTACTCTGTGTTGTGTCAGATGGGGTAGTTCCTCTCCAATGGTTGTTTAATCATGTCTGGATATAAAGTGCAAAGAGCTCTGTAAAATAGTGCAGTAAGAAAAAGCAAGATATCCTGTGATATTAACTTTGCACCCCATGCCCTCCACTCCCATTAATTTCAATGCGGTTTGGGGACACACAGCAACTTCAAAGAAAATGGCCTCAATAGCCTTGAGCCTTTAAAGTTCAATACATTATTAATGCTAAATTAATAGGGCTTCCTTTAAAAGGAAACCACTAAGTTCCTTCCTCAGAAGTACATATGATATTGACACGTGATCAGGTTTCTGAACATCTGTACTCTCTCAACAGAAATTTACCAATCAGTAATAGTACAAACAGTCTGGGACTGTCCTGTTAGCTGCCACAGGCAGATCTTTTTTTTTGTTTTCCCAAATCTTTGGCTCCAGAAAAATTATTTCTCAGCAGTCTTCCCATGAGGTAAATGTGCCCAGAACTTAAGTATTCATCGCTGCTTAGGCAAACTCAAGGGGAAAAAATAAAGGTCTTCCAATTAACCCTCAAGACTAATGGCATGGCATCAATATTAGGTGCTTGATCCTACAAAATACACAGCAGCCTCAAATCCCACTGCATTCTACAGCACACGAAAACTTGCAGTCCAGAACGTGATATGGAAACATTCTAAAGAGCTACATCATATGCAGAGAATTCATAATGCTTAAGCAATACTATTATGAGCATTTTCTACAATCTTAACAAAGGGACATACCTGAAAAAGAAGGCTGCCTTCAATCTCCCTTGAAAACTCAGCAGAACTATGAATGGTAATCTTTAGGTCTTGTACATACATTACTTTAACTTCAGTCAATACAAAATGATGCATGCTCCTGAGATAGGAAGAGTCATTTTCTCCTGGCTAACTTCGCTACGTGTAAACAAAAATAATCGCAACAAACAACACAAAGTCATTCAAAAGCTAATGGCAAAGTGGAGGCAAAATTATTTTGATTATGCTGAATTGGATTCAGAGACCCAGATTTCTAGTCATCCTGGGGCTGACAGTCAGGGCACTAATCCAGATCATCTCACAGATCTCTGGACTACCTAAATCCTCAACACTTAAACCTTATGTCCTAGTGCTTTCTGAGATCACAAAGTCAAAAAATGTTTTTCTGGCCATATAATAACAGCTTTGCTAGCATCAAGAAGAAATCTTATGTCAGAGGATAAGCCAAGATATGGATCTATTTCAGGCAGTGGCATCATGACAGAAAATTGAAGCTATCATAATGTGGCTTTATTGCAACTGCTCTTCACCATCACCACTGCAGTTTATCAGTTTCTTAGCAATAGCTGGTTCTTGGTTACTAGACATTTCTTAACATAATGGGGGAAAAAAACACCTTTGTAGCTAATTTTTCTGAATTGATGAGTGACAGCCTTTCTTCCAGTATGCTTTCAGTGGTGTTAACAAGATTGTGAAGTATTTTTCAACATAAAGTATTGTTTCAGACTAAAGCAGATCTTGACTAGCTCAAAATAATGTTTCTACATCATGCAGATTTTCAAAAGAGCCTGGTTTATGCATATTCCCATTACTATACATGGCAAGTATAGAAGAATCTTAAATAGCAGTGAACTCATTAAATTCCCTTTAAACTGCCCAAAAGAGTTAGGATCATTGGTTTCTTTCTGTGTGCTACCAAACAGTGAGATGCCACGGGCTATCAAAAATTCCAAGGTCCACGTTAAAAATACAAGATTTTTATATACATTTCCCTCACACTCCTGGAAAAACTGTGGAAAATAACTGTATGTTACTGAAGGCAAAAAAAAAAAAAAAAAGACTAAAGAAGGATATTTGCTACTGACACATCTGGGGCAAGTTAGAGCAACTCCCAACAAGAAATGATTCTTTAGAGTCCCTCAAAAGTAAGCAGAGACATTGGCCCTGCATGATAAAAAGCTATCCAAGGTTGCAAAGTGCCTTTATACTTATGAAACCCAAATCACTTAATAAAACAAAGTGCGCAGCTCAGAATCCCATTAGTATTAAACTGGCCATGAGACAAACACGAATGTTGTGTATCACCAGCATTAACTTACTTTGCATAAATTTAATTTACAATACAAGAGGCAGCTTAGGCAAGTAGAGAAGAAAATAAAGTAGTCTTATCAACACTTCAATCCACTTATGTCCCTGTAACCCAAATGATGAAGAGTCAACCCCTATTAATAAAACAGAGTACATATATTTCATTACTACCTGTTTACCCTAAGTAACCTTCAATGTTAAAGTGAAAGGTTAGCCAAACTTGGAAAAAGTGAAGAAAAGCAGATTTTTTTCAGAATTCTAAAACCAGAAATGGGAAATAATTGCAGAAAAGTTGAACTGCAGTGGAAGAACTGTGGAGCAGCAAGAGGGAAAAATCATTCTAGTCAGATCAGCTGCCAGGATAAGACAAGATAGATAAGAAGAGAACATGTCTTATTCATCTCAGTTGCCAGCCATGTTGTATTATATTGACATTTCAATTCATTAATTACTGCTTAGATATTACAGTGATGACAGCCCTATAAATACCTGAATGTAGAGTTTTTACTGGTTTATTTTGGACTATTTTCAGGAGACACCCCTAAAAAATTTTACTAATTTGGAAGCATTGTTTGTTTATCCCACTTGTCAGGTGAAGATAGGGAATACTTTTTTTTTTTTTAACTTTGTCATATTCCCAGTCTTGACGAGACAGATCACTCTCTATGCCTCCCACCACCATTTCTGCTTCCCTGCAGTTCTGTGGAATATCCCTCAGAGATTACTTCTATCATCCATCTGTCCGTAGTTATGTTTATCCACTGATCCTGGAAGAAGTCATACCCTTCCCCCTCTCTGGACTGATGCCTGAGACAGCAGTGTTATTCTGGCACTCTGCTGCTATTCTGTTATTCCTATCCCAACTAACAATTTCCTTGGCTAGAAATGATGCAGCTCTGCCTACCCTGGGTGACTCTAGAGAGCAGCTTATCCTTCTGAACCCTACTAAATTTCTTGGCTTCTTGGTCCTTGCAAAGGTGTCCCCTATTCATCCTTCTCAGCCATTTCTTTAGCCATTAGTCAAAAGCAGTGATATGCTTCTTTCCTCTCTCTTGTTTAGCTTTGAAGTTAGGATGGAAGATAATTCACACTGGCTGTAATGCCTGTACCTGTTTCATTTTGCTGATCTAGAATTGTAATCACTTTCTAAATTATTGATGCAGGAATCCCAGGTAGAAAAAAAACCTCTTTCATTTGGGTATCTGTTGTTCATAGCTTCCTCTCCTTGTCTTTGAGAGATGAGACTTTGGACACAGATAAAAGAAAAATAAAAAATCCACCAAAGGTAAGAATTTAAAAAATATATTTAGTTCAAGGGAACTGTATGGATAAATATGGCGCTGCAAAGATTTCATCAGGGATTTCCTGATCTTTGGCCAAGACATTGACTGAAAAAAAAAAAAAAAGAAATCCCAGGAGCTGTGACAGCCCTGCCTCCTGCACACTCTATGGGGCAGAACTTCTGGAGACAAGCTGTAGATAAGCTCATTCCAGTATCTTAGCCATAAACATCAACAATTGTGTGAACTACTGAATATGACAGCAGTACAGAGAAACCTGCCCATCAATAATACTCATTGCCTACATAATTTAATTTATAAAAATGCTAAACAGTTGTCCATCTGTTGATATGTATAGATATTCAACTTTAAAAATAAAACCACAGTGCAGCAGTACAAAGTAATATACTCCAACAGCAGTGAGATCAAGAGCCCCAGAAAACCAGTTTTCAGAATATCAGAAATAGGGGGAAACGTCCTTGAATTCAGGCCAATTAAGAGAAGCTTTGTTTCTTTCAGTTAAGATTCTTATTGTATTCAATTTTGATCAGAGTATCCTTCAAAGAACGATTCAGGATAACTGTGGCAAATTCACTGCTGTGCAGCTGCCTGAAGAACATGCTACATACCCTGGAGACACAGACATCCCATAACCTGATTATCCACAAATAAATGCCTGTTGAGTCTTCCACATATGCTGAGCACTGTAGGTGGGAACAGGGAACAGTGGGATATGCAGACCTATAGATCTATTCCATAAACACATCATCTAACAAAAATCATGTCCTATACTGGTTTCTTTCCCTGTATTTCAACCTTTGCCACTTAAGCCTTTGATTTACGTATGCAGAAGGGGTTGCAGATGAAAAAGGCATGGCCAACCAGACTGCCCCCTTCAAAGCATCTGCGGTCCTGCAAGGAAAGTATCAACTGCATTCTGCTGTCAACTGACTTTTCATTTCCTTTACTATGATTTGCCTGCAGTCACACATGGCTTATGTATCCACGCAGATACAGACTGCTCAGCAGCCCATACGACCTACCATACACAGTATCAGGCTAACTTGGCTCTATGGCTGCAGGATGAGATCTGGTTTGCGCCTGGGTGATGAGGAGCACACGTAGACAATGAATGGATGGAAAGGCATACAGAAGTCAGTGATGACGCTGATGGGAGAAGTCAGACTCTGTAGGAATTAAGTTACTTCCAGTCCTTTGATCTTCCCACTGGAACAAACTGAATTTTATGCATAACATCTCAGCTGCGCTATAAACTCTTAAGTCCACTTGAAATAACCTAAATGTTAGGCATACTAGTCAGGAGATTAGCAGTTTTTCTAAAAAATATTTGGAATACTGAAATTAATTTAAAGCAAAAAAATATTTGTGTTTAAAAAAAATTAAGACAGTTTGACATTAGTCTCATAGACACTAAAATTGTCACAGCAGTAGCCAGGAGAAACGGACTGAATTCTGCACATTTTAGTTCTTCCCTTCACATAAATGCCTGCCTCATGTACAGTTCATGAAACTCTACACTATCCACCAGGGAAACTCAGTGCGAGCTGATGAATAATGCACACAAATCAAAGTCCGCTATATCTGGCTGGGTCACCATACAATTACGCAATGAACAATACTACTGATCCCGTAAACTTGATTTTGAGACCTGTTAGACAGATGCTTAGGGTCAAAATTGGATGACAAAACTGGATGCACGGAAAAGATGTTACAACAGGGTCCTTTATCCAGCTTTCAACTTCGTACGAGGCCAGATTCACTGCAACTGGCATGCTACAATGCCAGATTTTCACTCAGTCATAGAGGAAACTAAGCTTAGTACCAGAAGATGCCAACTTATTTTACGTTAGACTAATCCCCACCCTTCCACACATGCTTGGAGTTGATAACTAAAAGGAATCATGTGTCTTCTTAAATCCTTATGATACTGTGTATGTGGCATCTGTTTGTTTTTTTTTCCCAACACAACTTTGTGCAGCAATATGTTGATAAGACTGCTCTTATTTATTTTTTGCACTTTTTTCAGCACCAAAAAGTTGTAGAGGTCATATCCTAGAAACAGTACAAAAAGTCAAGAACTTGAGAGACCTCGTTATTTAGCTGGAGAACAAACAGTTGAACCATGGCTGCACCTGCTTCAAACTATTCTACTGACCTTAAGACCTTGGGCCAAATCATTTATGTATGTGTCTCCGTTTTGCAATGTTTGACTATGTCCTGCCTTCACCTCCTGGTTCTCAACTTCATGCATGTTTATAGTTCTCTTATTGGTACAGCATCATATGTAAGTACATAAGTACATGCACAGAATCATAGAATGGTTTAGGTTGGAAAGGACCTTGAAGATCATCGAGTTCCAACCACCCTGCCATAGGCAGGGACACCTCCCACTAGACCAGGTTGCCCAAGGCCACGTCCAGCCTGGCCTTGAACACCTCCAGGGATGGGGCCTCAATAACCTCTCTGGGCAACCTGCTCCAGTGCCTTACCACCCTCACAGTGAAAAACTTCTTCCTAATGTTCAATCTGAACCTGCCCTCTTCCAGTTTAAAGCCATACCCCTTGTCCTAGCACTGCATGCCCTAGTAAAAAGTCCTTCCCCACCTCTCCTGTAGGCTCCCTTTAGGTACTGGAAGGCTGCTATAAGATCTCCCCGGAGCCTTCTCTTCTCCAGGCTGAACAGCCCCAACTCTCTCAGCCTCTCCTCATAGGGGAGGTGCTCCGGCCCTCGGATCATCCTCGTGGCCCTCCTCTGGATGCGCTCCAACAAGTCCATGTCCTTCTTATGTTGATCAGTTTGTTGTTTTGTTTACTGTCCTGACATCTCCCACACACTCAGGCTGCTTTCTAGTGGCAGAAAATAATAAAAAGAAATGGTGACCATGTGTAAAGTAAGTATTATCACAGAAAATATATAAAACCTCCAGAGCTGGACGCAGTACTCCAGGTGGGGTCTCACGAGAGTGGAGTAGAGCGGCAGAATCACCTCCTTTGACCTGCTGGCCCACACTTCTTTTGATGCAGCCCAGGATACAGTTGGCCGTCTGGGCTGCGATTGCACATTGCTGGCTCATGTTGAGCTTCTTGTCAATCAGCACACCCAGGTCCTTCTCCTCAGGGTTACTCTCCAGCCATTCCCCACCCAGCCTGTATTTGTGCTTGGGATTGCCCCAACCCAGATGTAAGGCCTTGCACTTGGCCTTGTTGAACTGCATGAGGTTGGCTTGGGCCCACCTCTCCAGCCTGTCCAGGTCCCTCTGGATGGCATCCCTCCCCTCCAGTGTGTCTACCTCGCCAAACAGCTTGGTATCATTGGCAAACTTGCTGAGGGTGCACTCGACCCCACTGTCCATGTCGCTGACAAAGATGTTGAACAGTATAGGCCCCGGTACTGACCCCTGAGGAACTCCACTCATCACTGCTCTCCACTTGGACATCGAGCTGTTGACTGCAACTCTGAGTGCAACCATCCAGCCAGTTCTTTATCCACTGAGTGGTCCATTTGTCAAATCCATGTCTCTTCAATTTAGAGACCAGGATATCATGTGGGACATCATACATAAGTAGGTTGAGCTTTAACTTTTAGTAATGCAAGCAGTCCATGTAACTCAAAGAGTTTTCCTATACGAGTGAAGATTGATAAGACTTAACAAGACTGACGCGGCACTCCGCAGAACACAACATTTTGATAAACGGTGCTCTCATAGCAGCTTACACTAGGCGCATTCTAAAATATGTAAACTGATAGGAATTATTCTGATGACTTCAAATATGCACTGCATATGGTTCCAGAACTAACACACGTGGTTTTGTGACCCATCTGTATCTCAATCTCTCTTTTTGAGTAGGGATTTCTTTAACTGTGATATCCCCAACTGCAACCCAAGGTAGATATGAAGAATGGGGCACTGGACTCGTACTATTGCTGCACAGCTCAGCTGGCTAGATATGGGACTATGCCATCAGCAGGTTCACCCAACTGTGATAATATTTACTTTACACATGGTCACCATTTCTTTTTATTATTTTCTGCCACTAGAAAGCAGCCTGAGTGTGTGGGAGATGTCAGGACAGTAAACAAAACAACAAACTGATATTAAGGAAGTAATTAAGGTCTGTTTACTCCCTAAAACCTCGAAGACTACTCAAACAAAAATAATCAATTTCTGGGTTCATGCCTTCTCAAAATATGTTTTTCTTCAAAGACAATCCAATAATTCTCAATATTTATCCTAGAAGTCATAGGGCAATATTTATTCTAATAGTCTTTGTAGGGATAACAGTGGATTGGATTTGAGTAGAAAGGAGACCTACACTCTCCCCTCTCCCCTGCCCCAGAAATAGCTCATAATAAAAAAACAAATTTTCTCCTTTGGGTGGTATTTACTTAATACAATTGCAAAACAGTGAATTTGGCATGAGCAAAATTACACTTTGTCATGACTGGCATTTAGCAAACTATATCTTTACCACATAAGGATGTCAACATTCTCTTTCCTTTAATTCTTTTGGTAGCTATTCTATACCAAAGAGTAAAAAAAAAAATAATGTACGGTTTTGTGGACCATCAAGCTACATTACTGAGTATTAAAACAAACAAAAGCCCAAAAGACTAGGTATTCCATTTTGGAAATTAAGCCAACAATCCAAAAGCGATCACTAATCACTTTTCATCATACATCTTTAAACAATTTTCAGTACGCAATTATAGACTTGTCACAGATCAGAGGCTAAGTACACATCAGAATGTTAGGCATTAACCATTCTGTGGCTATTAAACACAGCAGTAATCCACAGATAAAACTGCTGTAATTTGAGTAAGTGTCAAGGCGATTGAGAAGCTTAGCAAATTTCAATTGTCTCAAAAAGTGCAACAATTCTGAAATCATGTCACCTCCGATCTCATGCGCCAATCTTTCTCTTCTCTCCAGAACTTTTTCATTCATCCCAGGTTTAAAAAAAAAGACAAAGAAATGCTAAAGATAGACTAACTAAAGAAAATATTAAACTCTAAACTCCAAATGCCTGCTTAAACAATAGCACCACTTTCCTTCCATCTGCATTCAGCTATGCTCTTGAATTTAGTGTGGCATCATATGCATAAGTGCTGTGGTGAAATGGGGTTGACAGTACTAGGTAACATGAGGGACACACACTGGCCTATTTCCTTAGGACTATTATCACTCTGAACATGCATTTTGTATGAAAGCTGCTGCCTCATCATCTAACGCCCCCTACCCTTCTCCCTGGTATTGTTTCCCAAAGAAGTCAAAGTATTATCTGCAAACCCAGAGGCTCCACCAATTCATGTGAAGTCAGTCAACAGAAACTAGTACAGTACAAGTCAGGTTAGTGTCACAACGGTAAACACAATTTCAACCATTGGGTCTAATTAATATAATATAAAAACTGGCATCGTTTATAATATTTCAGCTTTGAGTATCAACTAACTGTAAGCCACCCTGCCTCACATAAATCTGCATTAAGAACGATACAAGATTTGTACCTGGAAGCCTCAAGACCCTCAAGGCAACTTTTTCATTGCTTTACAGTCTGTCTGGGCAATTATCTCTGTGAAATGCAGCGGAAAGCCCCACCATTCTGATTTAGCAGTGAGCTGTGAGTCAACTGCCTTTGAACTACCCAAAAAGGGTTCTATACACTGAGCAGCAGCATCTCTTTATTTCTGTAAAACAATCAGTGGAAAACATTTTGAGATATTTGAGTAAAACGTACTATAGAAATAGAAAGTACTGTTTAAATAAATTACAGTTCTCTAGGCTTTGAATTAAGAACCACAGTCACTCCTTAATGGATTAAAACATGACATGTTTTACTTACCGCCTACACATGCTTGTATCCTTTTATAAAAGGCTAATATAGACATTCTTTAATAGTCTTCCATGCATTAGAAGAGCTCAATGGTTTATCACCATCAGTACACAGATTAAGAAGCACTTTAGGGGCTGGATGAAGCCAGCTACCTCATTACATACGGCCCACAGTCACATTACTGTTATCCTATAGCAACATGACAAAAATAAGATTAATTTTAATGTTTGCTTTCTCCTCAAAAACATATCAAAAAGACCTGTCTGGACTTTAGGAAGGAAAAGATTTCCAAACTTCAGTTTAAGCCACAGCAGACAAGAGGACATAACATAGCTATGGTATCTCTGGGCGTTGTTCCTTCTGTACAGGTAGCAAAAGCGGTCTTTTTAAAGGTCTGATCTTCTTTCTCCTCCACTGCAGTCTGGTCAAATTGCACAATGACTTCAACACAACACGATCTGAACCCAGACCTGCACCTAACAATTATGTGAGAACCTAACGGTTCTTAGGTTAGATCGGTTAGTAGAAATTCAGGTGGGGCCAACACTTGGAAGTAGAAAGCTGAGTAAAAGGAGGGGACTGGTTTTGCTTTATGCTTTCCTTAAGATGACTATTTGAGTATTTTTTTTCTCAACTTAACACTTAGGACTGAGAGAGAGAAAGGGCTGCTGCTTAGACCCTCAGTGCAGAAGAAAACCCTCCAAAGGCTCATTAATTGAAGCAAACCAGGCAGTGCCATGAAAGGTCACTTCAGCCAGTCTTCCTAGCACTTCAAGGTAAAAGTATCATGGCTTTTTAGCACATAATTCAGCCTCCCAAAATGTTTGATTCCTGAGTACTTCTGAAGAGGTGGTGTCCCGTTTCTACAAATGTGCAAATGAATGCCAGAGTCAGAGAAAGATATTCTCTACCTTTTATTAGCCAATTTGTAGCTCCAGTGTACAATTTTTACAGTACTTAGACTTGCAGTGCATTTGGTACGTACAAAACATTTCTCCCATTGACCTGTTTTAGCTGTAACCGCTCAGCACTTCTGCAAATCAGGCCTTGGGGGAAACAAGCAATGTACAATTAGTGACCTCCCTTGAAAAGTTTGATTAAAGTGCGTTGCCAAGCAGCACAAATTCTGGCAGACAGTGATAGAATTCTATTCTTGAGAGAAGCCTTAAATTCCTTTGTGACTATCTTTTCCTCTTCCTGCAATCTCCCCCTTTATTCAGTGTCCCACAGCCTCTGCAATAAAACGAGAATGTGCTAAATTAGTCTCTTTCCCACACAACCCTTGCACAGATAATCATATTTCTGGTATTTCTAAAGTGTTAAGATAACTTTAGGCTGTGAGTGTGTATGAATTCCTCACTTGCCTCTCTCCTGCTCTTATTTTTCAATAAAGCTAAAAAAAACCATACTACATGGCATAATTCTTGTACCTACCACAGTGATTATGAGGTTAGGTCTTTCCTCTTTCCCATACCTAACTGGCTTTCAGACCTAATTTTCTCCTCTCTTTCTCTCTTTGCCTCCCCCATTCCACAGCACCTCATTTGGGTGCAATCTCCTCCGCACCAACTGTCTGCTTGTCTTCCCACCTTAGCACCTAGCACAGCTGTCCTCACCCAACCACCCAGTCCCAGTTATAGCACATACCAAAATCCAGCCCAAAGCACTTCATTTGATAAAGATGTAACCTTTGTAACTTATTTCAAACTCATCAAGGAAATCTGTTTCTCTCAGATGCTGACTCCATACTTTTTGCATACTTATATATGCAAATATACGTATGTATGTGATGTGATCTACATCTGTGTACAAATGTGCATAATATTTGCAACTATAATAAATGTGAATGTAATTTATATAAAAGAACTACAGCAGATCACATCAAACAACATGGGAAGAACCCAGTAGATGAGACGTGAGTGCTTCCTTTAAGAGCGGGTTACAGAAGAGCTTCTAGGAGTAGGAGAGGGGATATGCCTGGGGAAGTGAGTACCTGGACCAGCAGTTGCTGCAGTGAAAATAAACTTGAGGAAAGCGTCAGGCACTGCACTCAGCAAGGACAGAAGCAGGGGTCAGAGCAATTGAGCTGAGCCTCAGCTTTTTAGCAAAGGTCCTGAAAGGAAGTAATCCCAATGGGGGAAGACTGTGAAGTAGTGGTTAAGCTCCAAGCTTCTAACATCCATGAACACTTCTTGTTCCAAATTTTTCACACTCTCCTCCCTTCCCTGGTAAAGGATTCTAAGAGCTGCTCCATCCCCCATTATCTCATACTCTGGATGCATGGGCAGACAAATTTGGCAACTGTTGATTTGCAGCAATAGTCAGCAGCAAAACTGTTGGAAAAAAGAATGCAAAAACAGGCAGCAAAGAGAGATCCTTCATCTAAGAACTTCCAGCCATTACAGCTAGATGTTTACAAATCTCCTGAGCCAGAGGTTCCATGGTATTAACCTGGGAAAAACTGAGAATAATAATAATGCCTTCTCACACTTACTTCAAGTTCCCTTACTACCTGCAGAGCAAAATAAGGACCACAGCTCTCATCTCTAGGAAGAGACAGCCTACAGCTAGTGCAAGTCAGATGTATATTTAGCAAGATCAGCGGAGCTGTGCTGACTTACTGTGCACAATACCATTTAGGTTGGAGTGGCATGCAAAAGCTCTAATTAGGAAGAGAGCTCAATCCTGGCAGGCACTGGATGAATACCTACAGTCATGAGTGCCCTGCCCCAGGGAGACAGGCCAGGCTGCCTTCATATGCTTCTAATTGGGCTGTCCTTGAAACTGATCCTCAGTCTGTAACATTTGCAGAATATAGCTGTTTGTTTACTCAACTGGATTGGAACGTGAGAATTAGTTTAGCCTATCCCTTGCGAAATGCAGGCCTTGCCACTATACCAAAGGATAGAACTCACAGTCTAATGATAAGGTATAAAACATATCTTCATCCTCCAGGCTCTAAGTATTTGATAGGCTCATCAATTTCTGTCTATCATAAAAAATTTGATCTCAGCCCTGTAGGCTTAATAAATAGAACATTCATTGTTCAGACATCTTTAAATGCCTATAGAAAGTTGCTAGCTTCATCCAGCTTTTTCAGATGACATTCCTCTCCTTTTGGGGAGGAAACTAGGGGAAGAAAAGAAAAAAGAAGAGATAGCATACATCCATCTTCCTCCTTTGTTATCCCGCATCAGACATTTTCCTGGTAGCCACTGGTAGTTATTCTGCTCTTGAGTCAGCCCTTCCTGATGCAGCCTTTCCTTGTGCTTTTTTTACAGTGATATTTACATGTTATTTTAGACAGCTTCTGTGTCTTCACCAATGCAGAAATGCTGACCACCTAAATATGATATGAGTTCCATACTGTCATTTATATTATAACTAATCAACTATATGAAAGGGATCACTAAGCTTATCATAAACATCTTTTAAAAAAATGTTTTGAGGCTGATAAATGAATGACAGCAAAATCCAAGCCCAAAGTTCAAATGATGTATAAATTCCATCCTGTAAGTAACAAGTAGAAAATTCTCTTGGGAGCAGTGGGAACTAAAACTAACCATTGCCCTTCTTCAGGAACAGCTGTGTTAGGTAAGGCACAAGGGAAAGGAGGCCACATAAAATACTTGTAATATTTCAGCATCACCAGAGTTTAACCTGGGAAGGCTTTTACTGGAAAGCTTCCAACTCTGCCAGCTCTTTGTTTCATAGCAGATTTTATTCCACTGCTGAAGACCTTCAAAATAACAGAACCATGCAAAGGAAAAGCAGATTGAATTTTTGGCAGGAAGTCAATGTGCAAATACTAATGAAATAATCTCAGTAAGTAGTCAGACTCCTCAAAGGTCAACAGCTACATGGTGAAGAACTTTAGAGCATTTAAGTTATTAACAATTTTGTCTGCTAGGATTCTGACAGTTTCTGTGCTATAAGTTACGGTTTAAAAAAAACAGGCGAGATTTGATGACTTAACAGTCAAGCTCTCTATATCTCTCTCTCTGTGGTTCTTCAGACAAAAAGATTGCCTTGTTCCTATGAAAGCCACCAACTGGATTCCTGCCTATTTAGGGCCAGAACCAAAAGCAATTAGGAAAGTGGAATGTCATCAATGCTCTTTCTCATTTGTTTCTGGCAAAGTGCACTATGAAACACCCAATCTTAGTGCTATCTTCCATTGCCAGCATCCTCCCCTTTAGTCTATATCCTCATTCTTTAGCCACTCCTCAAGTCTTCTTTTCTTCCACCCCTCACAACCAAATATCCTTTATGCCCCTTACTGGTCTACTTCTGTCTTTTTTCTCTCCTTACTCAGAACTAAGGAATGGGTGCAAGCAATGACAGAGGTTGAAGAGGAAAAGAAAATTACCCACAGGAAAGAAAAGCAAATGACCTCAAACTGCCTAAGTTTTGGAATATCTAAGGTAAAAGTCACTTGCTGTCCCTGCAGTCCAATTTTGGTAGAGTGAAAATTAGTGGTAAAACCTTCAGCAGTTTGAATAGGATCAGAAGCAAGAATCCTAGGAGAATTAAGCACAGCTTAGGCCTTCCAGTTACTCAGTGAAGCAGCTTCAGTTCTCATTTGTACCACTTTAAATTATGGAGCACTAAGTTTACTGCCTTGCACCTATATAGCTCAGAGTCAGTCCTACCATGCTACTGACAAATACAGTATCAGTGGCATATCGATTATTAGCACAATGACATATTTTCATACTTAGGGACACCACTTCTACTAATTGTACATTCTGTCCCATTCATGATTGTATTACTTTTCAATTTCTTAAGTTGGGAACTCTTATTTTCTTGATGGTACTTTAGATGGCCCTTTCATTTTGCAAATCTCCATGAGTATAAGATTTATCTCTTATAAATCGCAAGGAAAAAATGTGCATGTAAGGCAGGCAATCTTCTTGTCTATGTTCAGAAATTGTATTGGAGAAATTTAAACTGGTATTACTAGGTTCACTTCAGCCTCTTCCAAGTAAAGGATCCAAATTAATATCAACCAGGTTAATTTCATCTTACAAGTGCCTATACAGCTTTCTGTAGCTCTTTACTGAAACTGATTTATTTAGACTTTGCTTTTAGAACATGAAATATCCCTAGCCAACAGAAAATCATAAACACAAATACAAAATACTAGGAGAGATTACTGAATTTCCACTCCTCAGTGTGCCCCTTTAGACCAGCTCAAATACGTTTTCTTTCTGTAAAAATGGTAGGGGTAAATCTCATTTTCACTTAATGTACTATCCACTTTTTAGCTTCCTTATCCCTAACACAGGTCAACTATGAAAGAAATGTGAACTAAATCCTAACCTTCCATGAACCATGGAACCAACAACAACTTAACCTTTCTGATCCAACGCTTACTAAAGAAAAGAAAAGCTTAAAAGAAACAAGATGGGACAAGCACCCTATTTCTGGCTATATTGACGTGTTTGGGATTGATAGTCAAATCACATCAGCTCCAAATCTAAGTAACAAAGAAGCCAAAATGAGAACTCTTATCTGCTAGATTTCTGCAACTCTCACCACCAATCTAAAACATAAGGAAAGTGAATTCCACACTGGCACGATGCCCTTTCGACTCACACATCAAAGCACTGCCTCTTCAGACAAGGATACATTCAAGTTGAGAAAGCCTAAAAGTAACATCTATATATCTAATCTATTTAAAGAGTGTCATCACTGCAGACAGGAAAAAAAGTAGAGCTATGGAGAACGTGATCTCAAGAAAAAGCAAAGGTACCTCAGATGACACATGTAAATGGAGGTGGGAAATTAAGTGTTACAGGTATATAGGTTTAATGTCCAGCATTAAGACATTTATATAAAGGGCAAGAGCTGTTGACTATGACACTACCAAAGCGCAAATACGGAAAGTATGAAAGAAACACAATGTTTTACTCAATCTGTGAGTAAGTGGCACACACCTGGGCTTGGCTAAATAAGAAATTTCACCAATGTATCTGGAACTCTACTGCTATAGCACTCAAAACACACCGATAGTGAAAACTGCTCATGAATAGCACAGTAAGTTCCAAGCTTCTAAGTGCGTACTGCAGTAACACGGTCTGTTTCCCAACATCTTTGCAGTCCTTGGAGAGGTGTAGATGCAGATTTAATGAGCAATGCATACCATCTGTTAATATTGCCTTTAAGAGCAACTGAGAAAAAAACAGCAATACCAAGAGTGCAAGAGATGGCAGAAGCTTTAAAAAAAATGGACCGTCAATAACAGGGTTCTCTGTGTATAATTGCTGTAAAAACAAATCCCCAAAAATGAGCAGACTAAATGTTTATTTTGCAGCTGTTAAAATATTTAAGTCAGCCTTAAACCTGGATTAGAACCATGCCATAAACATTCAGGTTAACAGAGCTAGTGGGCATATAACTTGTATTACTTATAAAGCCAAATCGCAAAAATGACACATCCCAGGACCTGATCCTGCAGTATCCGTGCTCGGGGCTAGCTCGTTTCTCTAACAAACTAGAACAGATCTTTTGAGATATGCTGATTTAAGTAAATACAGGATCTGTCTGCTTGTTAGTTTACACTCAAAACTGCTATCATTCTAATAGAGTAATATTGCTCACTTACTCAATGGGGTTATAAATAACTACTTTGGATGCTAGACAGTGGACAGTCAAACCCCTGGTCCCTAAAGTGTCTAAACAGAGAAAGCTAAGTTTGACAGCACAATACATTTTCAGCTACCAGCTCAGGCAATTCAACTTAACTCTATGAAGCCATTCAGTATTGCATTACACGGATGCAGAGAAACTACTTGGTGTGTCTCCACTTACCAAATGCTTCATTTGTTTGCAATGTCAACCTGATCAGGTAGGAAGAACTGCTCAGTGGTTGGCCTAAGTGCTAGCTAAAGGTCAGGCTACTGTTTTCCACCCTACCATGGACCTATAATTTAGACCCAGGTCTTAATCACTTGCAACATGCAGTTGAAGCTTCAATGCCTGTCTTATGAAGCTGCAAACATTAACCCCCTTATGTTGCGAGTTTAATTAGTACCTAGTTCTCACAAATTAGCCTTCCATAGAACATGACCTGAGGACAAGCCTTGTGTTTAGCTGGAATCAGGTATTCTGTCATAAATAAGAAAGAGGTCACTTTTTCCTTTCAGTTTCACAATAACTGATCTATTGATCTATTCACCTCAGGAAGTGATCTATTCACCTCAGTAATTGTGACTGTTGTTTTCACGGAGATGGTGAACTCTGATTTCCTATATGACAAGGGCTGTACTTCCTAATAGTTGGCAGGACAATAACTTCATCTTTTTCATCCAGTCATATACATTTCAGTCTTACATTAATATTTTCTTCTTCCTCAAGAGAGCTTTGAGAAATTGCCAAAAATCCATTTAAATGCTTTGGGTTTACTTACATAGAGCCAGTTTTATTTGAACACAATATTAAATCTGGAGAAAAAGAAATAACTGGAGGTCCACAGTTTGCATGATAAGTTATCTTTGGCCTACTTTATCCTACATAGCTTTGTGACAAGAACAGATGTAGAAGCTCTTTGCAGTCCTTAATCAAGACATACTATTACTGAGATAACCAGAAGGCAAAAGAATAAGCCAACACACCAGGGTTCAGAAACAGAGATGGCTGCATGAAATAAAGGGTTTATTTTAATCACTAGAATTTCCTGACAAAGCTGTAAGTCAATTATAAAGTTAAAGCAACGTTACCTTGCTATATGTTAGTATAAATGTGTAGAATACGTGTGGTAATAAAATAATCATAAAATTTTATGACATACTGACCCTCTAAATCAGAAATGCATTCTTTTTCAATTATTTCAATAGGTTGTTAATTTATACACATTGCAAATACAGCTTAGTCCCCTCTCCCAAGCAGATTAATGCAAGTGTATATTTTCCTATGACTTTTCCACATCTATGGTGAACACAAAAGCAAAAAATTTCTGCTTGTTTTCAGCATATAATGAGAGGAATCAAAAACACATAATGGAGGAAGACATAATAAATAAGACATAATAAAAAGGTGTCCCTACCCATGGCAGGGGGGCTGGAACTAGGTGATCTTCAAGGTCCCTTCCATCCTAAACCATTCTATGATTCTATAATTAGATGATAATTTAAGCATGCTTCCATGAAAGGAGGTAGTCATGCTGCAGTTTAAACAAGCACCAAAACCTAGTTCTTTAGAGCTAGACTGTTGTCATTATTTATTCAATCAAAACCAATTTCTTCTTCTGTGTGTCATGTAGACATTGCATATGTCCACACCAATCTGGCAGGCACCAGGTACTCAACTACTTTCACCAAAAAAAGTAATTTAAAAAAAGAATATTTTCATTCTTCTAAAACTAAAAATCAAACTCTTCTTTTTTTTTTAATTACACTTTTAGAATGGAGTATTTCACAAAATTACAAACACTTGAAAGCCAAAACAGTTCCAATTTGCAAACTTAAGCACAAATGTGGTAAATAGGGCTGAAAACACATACACGAGGGGTTCCATCCCCCTCCTTGCCTAATGTAAAGCTACCCACTCAGATTAAATGCCCCCAGAACCCTCCCAGGCACAATCACAAGTCTGATTTCTTCCACATGCTACTCCCTCTCCCCTAACTCCTGTGCCTCCCATACTGTTAAAACTCCATGCATTTTGTTTACAGATCCATGTTGAAACCAAAACCTACTACACTGTTATGCACAAAATTTCTTCATGTCTCAGTAGATGGATAACTGTTGCCTCATTTCTTCCCCCCCCCCCCTTTTTTTTTTTAATATTGTTTTTCACCTGGAGAAAACTACTTACACCTGCTCAGAAATTAAGTACTGATATTAAGTACAGAAATTACGTCTAACTGTGCCAGATCTCTGGTAATAGCCCTGAGCCCTGATATTCCAAATACTGTTTAGAAAACATGATTTCCCAAAAGCTTTAACAGCCATTTTGCTTTTTGGCCACGTCTTCAAATGTCAGTAAAACCCACTTCAGGGGACAACTACCACTGTTAATGGCAGACTGAAGGGAGATAGTGGCTGTTTTGACAGTTAGGGACCCTGTTCACCATTTGTAGCAACAAAGTAAAAATAAGATTCAATTTCTATTGTTCTTATTTGAGCTTCTACTAATGCCAGCTCATATCTAAACATAGTAAAGCTTTCTTCATCCATGTTAATTTAAAATGATACACACTTTTACTGTGCTATAGAATAGTATAAATAAAATGTATAAAGTTCACTTCCATTCAAGAACAGCCAAGATCACTGTCTCAAAGAGCAATAAATAATAGGATACTGCTAACACCAAACATCAAGACAGACATTTAAAACCATTACAAATCCATATCTCTCAGTAATTTTACAATCTATAGGTTCAGTCAGTTTAAAAGATCTAGGAACAGGGGTTTAGTGGATTAGTAACAACAGACCATTAATCTCTGCAGCCTCAATTTTAATCCAGCAATGACCAAAGTGATTGAAAATCATTCTGACCACATGACCAGTAAAGCTCCTAAGCACAGTTCTCTCACATACCTGAATCCCAGCAGCAGAGGTCACAGTATGTTTCTAATGGGACTATTTACCAAGAGACCTCTGTTAAACACTTAACTAAACTCAATGCCAACATTTTTGGCAGAGTAATTCCAGTGTGCGCTACCACTGTGAACTAAGAGCTGATTTGAAGATTTTATTTTACACTTTATTTCAGCCTATACTAGCAAAGCTTGCTTTTTTCCCCTGGCAAAATATCCAAAACAAACTTGTGTAAAAAAAATACTTCTTCGTTTCTACATAAGATTTTAATTAAATGTGCAGGAATTGTTGACTGTCATTCCAGGCAAATGCTAGGAGATTATTTCTGTACAGTTTATATAATATCAGCGAAAGTTATACCCCAAACAAGAGTTTTAAAAATAATGCAATATTATTATGTCATACACTCTGGTTTTATCCATAAGAATGCTTTATTTCAAAGATTTTAAGTTCTGGAGTATTCAGTGACTAGAATCAATTTTTAGGTGTCCAATAATGTGATGATATTGTGTGACCAAGACACACTTCATCACTTGGTCCTCCACAACAGTTATCAGGACACCGGTAAAGAAGCCATTGAAAGGGAGAACTTTCAAAACATGTTTAAATTCAACTGTTATTTGCTGTGGACTGAAATCTGAGATACAGGTTCTTTTCCAGGAGCATTAAAAGGAAGATGCTGACTACCTTGTCAAATACACTCTTTTATTACTGCAAAGTAATTAAGTATTTAAAAACATGAAAACACGGTAGACACAGGAGGTCCTAGTTACATAGAGTAAGGAACTAAAAATGAGAGTTACAAGCATGTGTTATGAGAGTTACTTGCTGCTGTTTGTGAAGCATCAAGTAGAGCCAAAGCTGGACAAGAGCTGGAGGAGAGAAAGGTGCCCTTTGGTAGATATAGCCCAAATACATAAATGTAATGTAAATGTAGAGCTTTGTCCAGCCATTTTTATAGATAGTTCGATACTCACATAAAATTTCTTGCTCACAGTAGAAATTTATTCATAATACCATATACGAAGCCTTACCTTATTTAAAACGTAAGGAATTTTTCTACTGATACATACTAAATGTGCTACCGCCTCCTCTCAGCAGTAGAGAGGACATTTGGCTTATTTTGGTCCCAGAGGGACAGACAGAACCTCAAGTATTTTTATATATCTCCCACAAGAAGTTTCCTCTATCAGTCTGACTAAACTCTGCTTATACAATCTGGACTGTACCAGCTGCTTGCACAAAACTGGCAGGAGGTTTCCCAAGCACCACTGTTGGCACCACCTGGTAGAGTGGGTCTTCCCTCATCACACAACACGGTGGTGCCGCTGTCCCTCCACCAGCCATGCCACGCAGCCCCACAGCCCAGGTCTGTACACAGGATGTCTTCTTTATATCAGGACTTGAGGTCTGATCAAAATATAATTAAAATTTGTGCTGGTAAAAAAGTGAAACAGAAATTCACATATGAAATTGTGTATTACCACTCATCTCTTGTTATTTCAATTTTTAGGTTTTGGGGGTTTGTTTACCATAGTCCAGGGGAAATCTGTTTGCTATTGTGAAAAATGGTGTCTGTTTCATTCAGGGCATCCATAAAGCAAGAATTAACAAATTACAATCCAGATTATTTTAATTCTGATTGTACAGTTTCTCTTGCTATGTCATACTAGAAAAGTCTGTATCTTCCCTTTACCCCACAAAGAACTGATATGATTTTACCTGGATAAAAAACTATTTTCTACACAACTGTATAATTTAATCAGAGATTATGAAAATTTCTGCTTATTATAGCTGGGTATTTGCAAAGACTTCATATTATTCATGCATTATACCACTGCTACTCCTTGCTTCAGCAAAGCACTTAAGCACATCCTTAATCTAAGTTGTTTTATATAATTACATACGAAGACCCAGATACAGCGAAACGTTTAAGCATGTCTTTTAAGTTTTGCATTTTGCTGAAGCTGTGTATTAACATTCCACAATAAAATCTAAAGACGATGACTAAGTTTTTAGCTTGCAAGTATGAAAACATACTTATGCTACCTAATAAAAATAAATCATATCATTTATTACTCTAGTTTGCATCCTGTTCCACAGCAAGCTAAATACCTGTGACTCTAGAGCAAAAGCAGAATTACAGACTGGCAAAGATGAATTGTTAACAACTTGGAGAGAGTGCCAGGGGGGCTGCTGAAGATAAAAATTATGCATCTGCAAATAACTTTAAATCCCACTTGCAATTACTAACTGCCACATAGTACCCTCAGGATCATCTGGGCAAATGAGAGGAGACTGTGGAGTCCTTGTAGATTACATTGTTTTCCAGCAGGTACAAAACCATACTATCACAATAAGATACCGCTTATAAATATGAATGTGAACAACAACAACAAAAAAAAAAAAAACACAAATGGTGAAGCCAGGTGAATATACTAGAAAATAAGAAGTGGGAGTTACAGACATCATGGGCAAAATGCCCTGGAGTAAGGATTTCACCCCCCAAAATAAATTCACATATGTGTACACAGCATGTTCAACAACTGCATCAGTATGTAAAGGAACTTGTTGATCTGCTGAGAGAGCACATTTCAAAGAGAAAATTTAGCACCAAAACTCTGGTGCCCTTAATTTTCTGTTGTCACCTATATCCGCGCCAACTGGATACAAAGCATGAGGCAGGCATGGCACCGCGCTTTGAGGGACCTACTTGTTACTCATAGTCACAATAAAAACAAAGAGGCCAAGTGAATGAATGTTAGTAATTTAAGCAGAATTTAAATAACACATGTTTCTGGAGGAACCTTTTATGGGTCTGAATTTTACCTTAATATCACACTAACTCCTGGAAGCCAATTTAAGTTAAACTCTAATTGATGTAATTCTTAAATATACCATAATTCTACCTCAAGGTAACTTCACTGCTGTTACTATGAAGAGAAAAAATATCTTGTAATACACAGGCAGAAAAAGGGGGAGGGATCCAGCCTCTGAGGGGACAAGCCAGGCCTCGTTCTGTGACCCTTCACTCCTGGGGAAGCCACACAACTTTAAACACCGAGGATAGATCTAGCTGAAGCAAACTGCACGAAGTTAAGCGGCAAGGGAGCAGAAATGACCACGAACTCACTGTTCAGCTGGGCTTCAAATTCTAGAGCTTGAAAAACGGTTGCTTCATGTTTCTAGGGGCCAGACTGCCAGGTTTCATCGCTCACTGAGTCTGCTGAGCGTGCCCGGCTGCAGCCGTCCCCCCTTTCCAGTCAGAAATCGGAAGGCAGTGTAGCACGTAGCTCACAGAAACTGTTTGCAGAAAGGCGTTTCTAGGCGTTTGCAAGGGCAGGCAGCGCCACAAGGGGGGTGACCTTCCTGTGGGGCACAGACTCTCAGTCCCCTGACATGAGGAGCAGGCACAGGGAGAGCCACGCAGGTCAGCCACCCTCCTGCCATCGCCAGGCTTGTCTGTGGTGAGGAACACGTCCCCGGTGAGGAGGTAGGCCCACGGTCATCTGGCTAGTCCAGTCAGCAAGGTGCGCTGAGGAACATCAGGGCACAAGGGTGAGGGCTGGCAAGGGGCTGAGGTTAAAAGCAGCTCGGACCTGCTGAGGCACCAGACATAGCTTCCCACAGTTCTCCCCACAGCCTGACCCAAGGCTAGTCAGCTGTGCAGGATCAGAGCTGACATGGCCAAAGCAAGCCAGACCCCGGGGGCGGGAGATGAGGCTGCAGAGCCTGTGGCCAATTGCCAGGGCCTGACGCTACCTTCCCTCCTGACCCTGGCGCCATGGAGGCCTCGTGCTCCCTCATTTCAGTGAGGTGATTCAGTGTCATATCCTGACCAGAAATAAGGTGTAAGAGTAACCCTAGCTCTGCAAGGCAGAAATGAGAGTGAAAATAGACTGTAATTACTTAAATTGCTGCTAGCTGATCTTTCATGTGACATTTTTACCTCAGTTTCTCCATCTGTGAACGCGGGGCCAACACTTTATGTTCACTGCAAACTGTTGCAAGCTCTGCCACCAAAATTCATCTTTTCTTTTTTTTTTTGACTGAAATATAACACAGTTCTCATTCATACCTTTCATTCTCAGAAAATCCAGACTGCACAAACCCATTTAGAGAAATCTCCTGTCAATAGCTGTTCATACAGTCCCAAGCAGCAGGATTAGGACCAGCACAGGGTCAATCAAGCACCTTTTCTTTCCAGCAGCAGCCCTTCCCTTCCGTAACTGCAGCTTTCCACGTGGGAAATAACACACCTCAGCTGCTAATGGTATGGCTTTCCACCTATGTATGAACAAATAGCTCATTCTCCATAAAATTTCACTTTCAGGGGACATTGAGGACATTGTTATCCTTTTCTGCCAGCAAGCACAAATCTTTAGCACTACCCTTTTCCTAAAGAGTAAACGTTTCTTTTCTCTGCCATGATGGCAAACACAAATTAATGCTCTTTCTAGCGACCCAAGTATGTCATCTTGCCAAACAAAATTTAGCTGCGGCAGCAGCAATCCTTCCTGACCCGCTCCTTAAGTTGCCCAACCACCATGCCACCAGGAGTACAGCTATCAATAGGCAGGGTTTGCTGGAGGACATGGTCATTCAAACATCACTTCAAACGGTGCAGTCTTCCATAGTCACACATACCAAAAGACCTTTCTCTATTACTCATCTTTTTCTTTTAGCATTAATAAGGCAAATTCTGTAGGATTACTGCTGTGCTAATCTTTCTACCCATGACAGAACAGTAAAACATTCTGATGACTATTTATGTAGCAGAACAGGGCACTATAGTAGTTAGCAGTAGGAAAGAACTTAAATTGGAAACAACCCACAAAACTGACAAGATGATTTTTCAAAAACCATGTTTCCCTCTAAATCCCTCTTCTCAAACACTACTTCCAAAAGCTAGAGATGTCAACACATTTGGGGGGGGGGGAAACGTTGCTTAGCTTCCTCCTCTAAGCACTGCATGTGCTTAGAAGCCACTTTGACCAGTCAGTGCACAACTCTATCTGTTCCATACTTAAAAGCCAGATGACAAACATACAGTATTGTGATCTTGATCGAGTTAAGCACTGATGATAAAGGGAGGAAGAAAGAATGTCAAAATGAACAGATAACATTATGGACACTACCTTATTTCTGTACTTATTTTAGTATCTTGTTTAAAAGTACATTCTAATTAGTTATTTGTGAATTACAGCTGCTGTGATATTTTTCTGGCAATAATATTACAAAAGATAAAACTGTGGGGCATTTAAGTTTAATACTAATTTTACTACAGAAATACAAATGTTACAGATCCATGACTTTAAACCAGAAATGTTTTCATATAGAAAAATACATCAAACAAGGAAAGCGTTTAGTTTCTTTAGTTATGACCACTGCTTTCAGTACACTATATATGTGGGAACCGATCGCTTTCCGTTTCTCAAGATGAATAAAAGAAAATTAAATATTTTAGGGCTGTAATACTGGATAGGCTGTACCTGGCACTCCACAGGAGCACAGAAACCTGCCATCTAAAGCTTTTCTCATTGTCAGGCTTTAGGTTTTTGCAATTTGTAAGGCCCAAATCTCATTAACACTAAAGCCATTTATAACATTCTCGGAGTTCCAAGGTCTTTTAAAGTGGGTATAAATATAGGTTTCCTTATGCCTTTTTAACTCAACTGTCAACTGCTAAGCACTGCATGAAAATGTTTCCCACATTGACAAATGGGACGTTTACACTTATGGGCACCCATGTCCCTATGAGGCACCCAGTACTTGTCTACATCACCAGAAAGGTTACTATGCCACACAGAATCTAGGTCTAAGATGTGTCAGTTCTCTATTTTTATGACAATAATAACTTGCTATTTTATTTTCAAGAAATTTTATCCTGTTTAAAATTGTATTTCCTATTTATTTAGAATTAATGTTTTAACTTACCTATCACAATAGAATTTTTTTTGCTGATATTCTCCACTGTATGGACAGGCACTTTTGCACTTTCTGATGGCATTACAATGGAAATGCAGTCACACTAGGCATTATTGCCTCATTTAAAGTTTGATTCCTGTTTTCTGTTCCTTCCAACACGATATATAGTTAAGATAAAAACAAGATAGGAGCAAAATAACACTTATCACAGTATGTCAGTGTTGTCCATAACTAACTGTCATCTGTCATCTAGTTTTGTCTGCTGCTTGAGCTGGTAATGAGATAATGACAAAACAGTTTTATATAGCCTTCTATTAACAGCCCAGAAGGGCCAATCATCCACTTCAGTCTTTGCCATGTTAAGTTTAGCCATAAACAATTGGTAATGAAAACAGCAGCTCCCTCCTCAGCGAAATTACAACCTTTCAACCAAGAAAGCAAGTGATACTTTGACCAACAACAAATAAGCAAAACAGCCTTTTAGGGTAAGCAGGAATTCATTGTTCATTGGTGTACAAGGAATATTCATAATGCCACGGGAAAGCCATTTCAATTCTTGCTGAATTTAAAATCTAGCTGTTGTAGAGTTAAAAACTGAAACCCTTCCAAGAATATCACGGGCAAAACTTCTCTATAACTTCAGTTGTATCTTAAAGACTTAAAGAATACCCTTAAATTAAGAGTGCTCATTTGAGTTGGGGTTTTATTCCTGTTTTTAATAATTTTGTCTTGGAGGCTTGGTATCTAGTTCAATTGCATTAACAACGAGGCAACACAACAAGGCAAAAAACCACAACAAGGCTTTGAAAACCAGGTATCTTCATTACTGACATTTGGAAAAGAATAGCAGTGATTACCAGTTTCTTTCCATCAGTTTACCGGATGGAAAATAGCTCAGCATAATATGTGCAAAACTATTCATAAACGTTCCCTTCTACTACCTTTACATAAGCTAAAAATATGTGTGTTATTTTGGCACTTTAGCGCCTATCTGGTCATGCTCTAGCTGTAAAACCAACAATAAAAATAGAATGATGAAAAATATAGGACAAAAAAAAAAGTAAAGCAGACATTTATGGGAGACTACAAGGCTATTTCCATAGAATTTTAAAGCAGAAACATCTTCACACCTTTTGAAAAGGCAGCAACATCTCTGAAGTGAGAAAGCATTCAAGCGCTAAGGAACTGAGAGTCTTTGGATCCAACATATGGCCTCCATCCTGTGTTTGAATGTGAGCAGGAGGATTGAATCCACGTGGATTTTCAGTAACATCAACAAACTCGATGCAGGCATGAAGGTTTGCCCACACATATGAAGCTGTGGAGATGGGACAAAGCAGAAAAGAATACTATAATGGATTGGATGCCAAAAGCTCTTAAGTTACCAGATGCACCAGGCTGCACGTTATACCTTCCTATACGCCTAGAGATTATTTTCATATATATATATATGTATATATATATATCTGTGCTGTGAATAATTCCTTCCTCTGGGATATTACATTTCTTACTTAAGAGAAGCGCCAGAAAAAGCTACTTCTCTGACACTATTTGAGAATTAACTTGTTTTCAACATTTTTGTCCAAACATAACAATGAACCATTCACTGTTAGTTACTAATGGACATTAGAGCAAGTTATGTCAGGGCAGGTTTAGATTGGATATTAGGAAACATTTTTTCACCGAAAGGGTTATTAAATATTGGAACAGGCTGCCCAGGGAGGTAGTGGATTCGCCATCCCTGGACGTGTTTAAAAAAAGGACAGATGTGGTACTTGGGGACATGGTTTAGAAGCGGTTTTTGTCAGGGTAGGTTAATGGTTGGACTTGATGATCTTAAAGGTCCCTTCCAATCTCAGCAATTCTATGATTCTATGATATTCTTCTATTCTACAAGACTACTTTAGCTTGAATTACCTCAGGTTGTACAATGCTAAGAGCAGAAGAGTTATCAGACCTTATAGACTATCATTCAACAGATTAATTCAAGCCCTGGCATAATTTAGAGTTCCTATAGGACAACTCTCTGTTATGCCAGGTAATAAGAGCTCAGACACTACAGAAGCAGCAAGACAGAAAATGAAATGCAGCTGTGCTCCAAATACACCCCTAGCCCTCAATGCCTGGAGATGCTACATCAGCTGCTCAATACACAGTGGAATTCCTTGATGCACAGGAATTTTTTATACCGTCTTAGTTGTTCATGATACATGATTTATGACCCCTGTGTGCTGCCAAACAGACCAAAGAAGTTATAGCATAAAAGGGATCTGCCCCTACATGACTTGAGGATGACGGCAAAGGATGAAAATACTTCCCAATAATAAGAGAGCTGTAGGACTTGCATGAATTTCATCCATATTAGCTCCTGCAAGCCAAAACAATAAGAGGTAATATATCAATTCATAGAAAGCCACAAAGATGTTGAACATGCAGGATCTATAAATCATTTTCTTGATGGATTAACAGAAAATGTTCATAGAAACCTTCTTAATCAATGCCCACGACAGTAGCATTTCCTTATTTAAATGAAGTATCCTGTGAGGGTTTGAAAACAGCATCCTGATTTTTTTCTTGAAATTGATTGTTAATAACTGGAATCACAAAAAAAAATTGCTCATGGTTTATACAAATGACTATGCAAGCCAAGGTTGCAGCCATTATGGGATCAACAACATCCCACCTGAGAACACCAATGCTAATAAATCTTTGGTGGTATTCTTACCCAGGGAGGAAATGTTGGACATCATACCAACAACTCTTATCCTCTTTCTACATAAACAGTATAATCCCCATGCCATGATTATCTGCATCTTCAAAGGAACAGCAACCAAAGAGCTCTTATTTTAGCATTCTATCTACAGGACATCTGCACTTTCACTACCCTGTATTCCTTCTATGCTGTAGTTTTATTAAAAGGAACAAAACCTCAAAAGTCATAATATAAATCATGACTATTTCTCCTTAGAGACTACAACTCAAAGGAATAAATATGCATCATGACTTAGAAAGAAAGAGAGGGCTTTCATTTCTTTCTAAAGGATAGAAATTGTTTTCATGGTCCTTCAATCTGTTCTTATTTCTCATTTGCATCTGCACAAAGAAACTAGATTCTCCTTTCAAACAAGCAATTTCAAGTAGCAAAAGCCTTAATTCAATATGCCAAGAAAACAAAAATATTCGGTTTACGAAGTTCACAGATAAATTCTTTCCCAAACACAAGGGCCAGTAATTAAAAAATATATATTCCTAAATCACAGTATCATTTCTTCCAAACCAAGCAATCTGTTCTACACACACATAACTGACTGATAAAAAATGTTAGGTATTAAACACTTTCAAAATATATATGCCTCTTTTTAATAGATGAAATTGCTTTCCATATACTGTCTCACAAAAATTCATCCATGTGAGACACCAAAAAGCCAATTGTATAGCTTCATTATTTATTTTAATTAAGAAACACAGCATAAGTGCTACATTCAGCATAATTTATATTTAAACGTCATGTAAGTACATAGCAAAAAACAATGTGACACAAGATTGAACCTATGTTTAATAAATAAGTTGAATAATGATAAACTAACTTAGTAGTCTATTCAATTCAGTGACAGACATCATCCCATTGAACAGCAGCCCTTAATAGGCCCTAATCCAAATAACCCCTGGAATTAGTAGGAAGGCCATCACAGGTTTAAACAGACACTGAATCAAGCGTTTGCTAATGTTCAGGAAAGATCCATGCACAGAAGACCAGTCTTGTATCTTCATTGCTGAAACTACTGACTTAGTAAGAAATAAAAAAAAACAAAGAAAAAATACTACTACCACATTCTTTAATTCACATCCCTGTAATGTGCAGCAGTGTGCACAACTAGTGTTTTTTTAAGTACCATGTTGAATGAATGACCAGTGCTGAAGTGCTAAAAATACAGTTTCTGTAATCCAGTGTTGAGGGAAACCTTAACAGGCTTCATTACACCTTTTCTTACTTACACTGTTATCCAGACATCCCAGCTAGGTAATATGCTACAAAACACAGTGTAAAAAGGATGACAGAGGACAGATATAAAGCGTTAGTGCCAGTCAGATATCTATAGATCTTAATCCTTTTTACAAAGATGACAAATACTATGGACTCCTGAAAAAAATAAAAAACCCTAGGAAGAAAAAAAAAAAAGAAAAGCTAAATGCGTGCGCACACCCTCTGTGTGGTTAAAAATAATTATTTGAATCCACAGCTTTAACCATGCAGAAGAAGTATCCCACCATTCACTTTTTCACTTTATTCCCCCCAAAAAGAACAAAAAAAGAAAACAGAGATGGATATCAGTCTGTTCTTAGTGCTAGAGGGAGATGGAGAGCGACGAGAGCCCCTGCAGGACTGATCAGTTTCAGAAACCTGGTTTCCCCTGTGTGAAGATGAGGAAAGGAGGGGGGCAGATTAGGAAACACTGGCAGCTAAATGCGTGGCATAAGGACCTGCACAGAATGGGACAGCTTCTTTCTGTCTCAGGATATTACAGTCAGAATGGCCAAGAAAGCGATGAGCTTCTTTTTTCCATTCTCACTGTGGTACTTTAAGAAGTGCCTAATTTGAAGAGAACTGGACAGGTGGCGTATCACGCTGAGCTAAATAGGTAAGTGTGAGATTTGAATGACAAGAGGCAGCAGGTTTTGCTGTTATAAAGAGTGAGAGAGTGAATTATTCTGATGGTACCAATGGGCACAAGTGGAAGGTCAGCCTGGGGTGCTGCCAGTGTCACCTGGGTGCCTGGTAGCAGATGGTGCCAGTCTGTAGGGATAAAAGAAGGGCCGACGCATGCCGTGAGCCGATAGCAACCCTATTTGCTCAGGAATAAAAATGTTTTGGGGCAGGTGCAGGTAATACAAATTAAAATAGATGCTGTCACCCCAACTGTTAGTGTGTCGCCAGTCCAAGGGCTATAAGCGTGGATCAGTCAGGAGATGCTGCAAAAGCGCGGTGCGGGCAGGCACTGCCAGGCTGTGATGCTGCAGAGGCTACTGGCTGGCCAGGGGCTGGGAGCAGGCCCAGGCCAATCTCTGCATGGTCCCAAAGGAACTTTGGAGCTCCCTCTCCCTAAGCACCTCCAGGCTGGACACTGAGATTTCCAGTAGGACACCCAGCTCCCCCCCTGCAGTGCCTTGCCTGTGTTGCTTATGTTCCCATTTCCGGACTTATGCAATGACTTGAGGGCAGAAGCAGCCTGCAGAGAAGTGGAACAGCAGGAGACGCAGGCAGCCTGGATGCCCATGGGGCTCCCTGAAGTGTCCCAAACTAGAAAACTGGCCACCTCCCCACTCCTGCCTCCTGCAACATAATTATTCCAGCATGACTGACATGACAAATTAACAAGGCAGCCAGGGCTTTTGAAGTAGAAGGGAGTGTTTTCCCCAAGAATAAATTGTTCCAATCCTTTACGCTAGACACCCGACCGTGCCTATTCATTAATTGGACAAGCTCTGGTGACAACTGAAATTACCTGACTTCTACATACTGGAGGGGAAAGAAATCTTTGCAAGCTTAAAATGAGAAGCCTAAAGCTGGAATCCCAGCCAGCAAGGAGGTCTTTAGATGGGGCTATTTTTTTTTTTTTAATATTCATTTTCAGAGCATGGCCACAGTAAAGCTCAATTTAAAACCAGAGGCACGTTCTTCAGTGTCATTCTTCCCTTTGCAGACTCTGAACTGTGGCACCAGAACATGACAACTCTGTCAATGAACCACAAACCTTTTAAGATCTGCAGATCAGCTGAGTTTAAGAACTTCAGGAGCTATGAAATTCTGGGATTACTGCAATGTTGCATTTAACTATCACAATCAGGTACATTAGGAATTATAAGCATCTGCTTAATCAGTATGCTGTGGTTATTTATTGCAAGCAATGTATCACTGCACAGGTATTGGAATTGAGGGGAGGGGAGATTGATGGTTGTTGATTTCTGTCATGACTCACTCACAATACATCGTTCATGTATTTTTCAACTACTATTTTGATTTGGGTTTAACTGTACCTTTTGCCCCTTGCTAAGGGTAAGCCTGGGAACCCTGTATGGTATTTCTCTTCCCCCCCCCCCCCCCCCCCCCCCCCCCCCCCGCCCTTTCTGTGCTAGCTGCGTACCTGAAATGCAGACGATGAAATTCGCTTGCAGAAGAAAAAGCACCTCCCAAACAATTTCCATCCTCTGATTCTCATGCCAAGTGCATCCCTCGGCGAAAAAAAATAACAAAGATCAATATCGCAGTTTGAACGATCCCAGCAAATTTCCTTTCAGACTTGCAGACTGTATTCCCCAGATGTGCTGACAACACATGTCCGAGCTCTCTCTCTGCACGGCTCAAGCGAGATCCCTTCCCTTCCTTCGCCCTCCAGAAAAGAACACGAAGCCAACTGCCGGCACCGGGCTCTTCCTCCACGAGCAAGAAAAAAATCCTCCAGATTTCCCGACAAGACATAGACAACAAACCCCAACCGATCCGGTCCGGAGAGTCTCTATTCCAGGGCGGCCAGGTGCAAGTTAACCCCAAACTCTGCACGTCTCAGCGGGGCAGTGCCAGCATGCCGGGGGGCGGCAGGCGGCGGCGGGAGGGGGTTTCCTCTCCTGCTGCTACAAAATGAGCGGAAAGAGATTAATACCCGCTGCAGCGCGTTGTGGTGTGTCCCCCCCCTCCTCCGCCCCGCACGATACCGCACCTCCCCGGCGCGGAGCACGTAGCAGCCGGTTCCCTCCAGCCCTGCCGGGGTTTCTGCAATCCCCGGCGAGCCGCGGCGGCTTTCCGCCAGGCGACTGCAGGGGTCGTTCTTGCCCCGCGCACGGAGCTGCCCTTCCCCGGCCGGGATGTCCCCGCCGCCGCCCCCCCGCCACCACCGCCGCCCCCGCGGCCCCGCACCCGCGGCCCAGCGAACCCGCAGCTCGGCGGCACAGCAGCGAAACCGCCCCGGGAGCGGGGGGGGGGGGCTGGGGGCTGGATGACATTGGCGCTTGTCTGAACCACCCCACCGCACCCCCCCCCCCTCCCCAAATATGAATTGCAGAAGTCGAGTCTGGAAGGAGCGGGGGCTTGCATGCAACGCCGACCGGCTTCGCTAAGAATGTCAGTATTTTAAAACTTATTTAAACAAGAACGAAAAAAAAACAAACCCAAACTTCTTGCGGGTTTGGTGGTAGGAAGGGCAAAAGAGGCTACAGCCGAGAGTTAGGAAAGTACTTGCGCTGCAATGCATTTCCCCAATCCACAACAGTTCTGCATACATCCCCCCACCAAAAAAAAAAACAAAAAACCCCAACCTAAAAAAAAAGAAAAACGCTGTGCCAGTTTTGGGGCAATCTCTTACTTACCCCCAAATCCTCCTGCTTTTTATTTTTTTCAGCTCATCGGATTTGCCACTCCTGCCTGCAGTCCCAAAAACAAATCGAGGTCACGCTCCGAGCCGCTTGCTGCAGCCACCTACCACCACCTCAGCTGTGAGGAGGTACCATAGCTCGTTGGGTTTCCCCTCTCCTCCCCTAATTCCGACTATTTCGCCGTTCCCCGGAGTAGGAGACTGTGCTGCGGGGTGCCGCGGGCCGGCGGGCGGCAGCGCCGGGCACGGCGGGGGCTCGGCGCGGCGGCGCGCACGGGCGCGGGCCGGCGGGCGAGCGCTCCGCCGCGGAGGCGGTGCCTGGGCGGGCGGCGGTGGGGCCGCACCGCGGCAGGGGGGTTTGCGGCTGGGACCGCGCCGGCTAGAGCGGGGAGAGGGGAGGAAAGGCAGAAGAAAAAATCTCCTTCCCGCTCCGCCGCCTCGGCTGTCTGTCTTCTCAGGCACATTCCAGAAGCTGCTGCTGGTCACTTTGTTTAAAATGTGGGTCCAATTTTAAAATCCCCCCCCTCCCCCCCCCAAAAAAAAAGAAAAAAAAAAAAAAGAGGCGCACCTGGCGCGGGGAGATGTTGGGTGTTCCCTTTTTGCGGAAAGGGAAACTGGGCGCAGAAAGCGCTGGCAGAGCCAAGGGGCTGTGGGCTGGGGAGCTGCGCGGCGCGGGTAGGTGGGCAGGGGGCTGCCCCGGGCCGTAGCGCCCTGCGGGGTGGTTCGCTCTGTCGTGAAAGAAGGGAGGGGGCAGGGGCATTGGGCTGCAAACGAAAGTCCCTGCTCAGGGCAGGTGTGAAAATGTGATCCTGCATCTGCTTCGACTGCGGATGCCTTCATTGATCACTGTAAGGGAGAAGGAAGGGGGAGGGAGTGAGATGGTTTGGGTTCCAAACTGATATTCCAGCTCTTGGCAGGTATGCAGAGGTCATATTACAAATACTCCAGCGGGGGATGCATGCGTAATAGATTGAACATAGGTTGGTTTATAAACACTTCTCCAGCCCAGGGCATACTTGTAAAATGCACCTTTGTCTGGATTCTAACAAAATGAGGACGCTTGGATCTCTGAATGGGGAAGGAGAGGATCTTTAAGAGAAGAAACCACAGGCTAGGTTGTTATTTTCATCAGCTCTGAGAAATGTGGCGGAGTCATATGTTTCAGGTCATCCTGACAGTATTTAATTGCAGTAGATCAGATTTATTGAGTGCTTCAAAGCAAATGAATGGGACAAAATCATCAGTATTTGAAAGGAAGAATTGGACTGCAGGCACTTAGTAGTCAATGTGATTCTTGTATTCATTTTGCTGGTTCTCAGGGTAGTATAAGTGCTCTTTGCACTGCAGCAGTCTCTGCTGATATTTACTCCATCTCTTCTCCTGTGTTATAAAGAGGCTTAGGATTTTAGCAAACTAATTACCATCATTTGCCCAGTGAGAACAGCAAGGCTGGACACAAGGCATAGTCATTCAAGGCTTTAGGGACAAATGACTTAACTTAAAGAATTCCCATATTTTTTGATGGATTTTCATTAAACAGTGAGACCGTACAGCAAGAAGGATTGTTTTCCTTGATAGGATTGCCAAATGCTGAGTGTCATTTGAATACTTAAGTTTAGGCAATTGAGAATTATCCCTCTTGGGCAAAATAAAATGCATAGGATTTAGGGAACTCAGGCAGCCTGTGGGTGAGCAGGCATTTATCAGGTCTGCCATTAAATAGATAAGCCTTTGGGCACTGAATGAGTTGTCTAGAAGCACCAAACTAGTATAGATTTTTAAAGAGGTTGAAATATGATTTACATCTGGTTCTTGAAAAGTTAATGAAATAAGGACTGCAAGGAGTCCTTCTAAGTCATTCCTTTAAGATCATGTTAACAAATGAAGGCTCAGATCAGCAGAAGAAACAATTGGACCTGAGACCTCGTTTGTGAATGTTCTGTGTTTTCAGATTCTTGCAAAATAGTATATGCAATTCTCTTTTATTCCTATTTAAAATCCAGGTTAGTGTCTCCTACCCTGGTTTTATAAAAGGCATGAGTGGCATCCTCTATCTGTAGTCAAGCACACTTTAGAAAATGCTCAGTAAACGTTTCCATTGATGTTTACTAAACTCCTTTACGCAAATAGAGGAACATTTTCCATGGATTTGACTGTAAATACTCTTTTGGGCTTTCCCATCTAATTTCTTGCAATAACATCCCAATCCAGAACATAATAAACCCACAAAGAGACCTTATCTTTTATATTACACCAACATCCTTGTTCCTAAACTAGTCTCCTTAAAATTATGGCATTACGTGTGGGAAAATAAATGTCTCAGGCAGTGAGATGACCTGTCGTAAAAGAGTGTGTTGTCCATTAAGTCAGCAAAGAATTGGATTGGTGACAAGAGGGAATGCCAAATCCTAAACAGCAAGCTCATGTTTAATTCTTGTTGGTGTAAGTGGAACTTTAATATGAGTTTAGTGGCAGGAAAAAAATAGGTAGTTGATGTTGGCTGCTAGCAGACAGTCAAAACTCCCAAATACATTAATTTATGTGCATCTTTTTAGTGTGGTATGTTTATCATCCTCATGCAAACCTTATACTTATTTCAGGGGCCTATAATAAATAAGTAGTTTGTGACTCAGAAAAATCTATGAGGGATCAAAGGCAAACTGAAACTTTTCTTCACCTGGAAAATACAGTAATGAGTTTAGAAACATGCAATTTTTTTAAATCTAGATAAATAATAACGAGTACATTCTGTTGTCATTTACTTGCTGTGATGTTATTTGACTGGCAGTGGCCTTAAAGCTTGTTTTTGAAGTCGTTATGGCCATATTGGCTGCTGCAGCTCCACAGGAAAGCTTAGTTCAATAAAATTGAATGGATGTCAATATGTGCCTATTTCAAAGCCCACTGAAGTCAATTGGAATATTTCCGCAGACTTCGATGAGTTTTGGATCAGGCCTGCACTGTAGAATTTGGCACAGTATATTTGATCTCAAGGGAAATGGTTTCATATAGTAGGGTATAGAAGGGGTAGAAGTTTTGGGTAGAAGCATAACATCACTCTGCTGTGTACATTGGTGTAGTTTTAAGTTCAAAACAGACAAAAATGCTGGCTGCAGGATCAGTTTTCTGTTGTATGAGTTTCCATGCAAAACTCCTTCTGTAGCTCACTAAAATGAAGGGGTTTGATATTTGCTGCATTTATTTGAGTTCTATTCATATTTATACGGTTGGCTCAACTTCCTAATCTTGCCAACCTTTAAGCTGTACTGAAGTCATTGGACTATTCATGTGCCTAGAGGTAAAAATGCCTGCAAAGTGGTTTTAGACAGGTCTCTGAAGCATGTTTGTATATTTTAATTGTGAGGATTTTATTATCTAGAAGTTGCGGCTGGGATTTCTGTCAGTACCTAATGTATTAATTACAAGCTGGACACCTAGGTTCTTCAGGCAAGATTTACAGAGAAAGACTTTTTGGTTTAGCTAACAGAGTTCAAAAAGTACTTACAAAATCCACATGCTCAAAGGTTACTATACCAACATAACACATTCCAATTCAGTAAAGCAGAATTAAGGTTTGTACCTTCTCAGAGGAGCCAGCATTTTGAGTCATTTGACTCAAAATTAGCTTGGATCAGAAAAGATCAATTGTAGAAATTGTTTTGAATGGGGCAACTTCTGGGCAAAATGGGTTGAACTGTGGCTGTGTTGATAGAAGAGGTTGCTGCCATTCATCACTACTGCGCTGCTGAAGGTTCCCACTGATCTGGTACAGCAGCTTGCCTGTGCACTCCCTAGCTCATTTCTGTCAAAATAAGTCAGATCAGCAAAGGCCTACTATTGAAGTTGTCTGAAGCTTCTGGCATGTTTCCAGCAATTAAGCTGGCAGAGCTGGAACAGTTCCTGCTCTTACTCGTTTTCCCCTGTCCCAGGGGCTGCTGGCCCCATGGCAGGGATGATAGAAGAACTTGTGAGTCAGCTTTCAAATTGCCACTGGGAACAGCCTAGGATGTAAGCATGAACCAAAATCAATGTTGAACCAAAATCAATGTTAAATCAAAATCAAAGAAAGGGCTAATGCTGCAGTTCACTCAGGTGGAAGAAAGCTTAAGGGTCTCCAGATCCAAACGGGTATTTGAAGATCATCCAAAACCAGCAGTTTATTAGTGTCCAGCTCAGGGAACTTTACCAATCTGTCTACCAGAACTGGACCCTAACCACTACTGAAATGAAAGTGGTTGCTTGGAACATATTATCACAGTGATAGCTTTGAATCTTGCTGCCGTTAAGTCACATGTTCTTCCTTGTCTCAAGTTTATATTTACACTTACATTCCAGGTGGAACTTACAGTAGTAGTTTTTTATTGCAATTAACTGAATTGTTTGTAGAAGACAAAAAGGGCTTTTGTGTTTATACTATGCATTCAAATGTCTTTCCATGCAAGTTCCAAGTCACTTCAGATGAGGCAGTAAAATATCATAATAAATTGCAAAAACCTACCAGAAAAATTCAGTGCATTCCATGCAAACATTTGAAGCTATGATAAAGAATCACAAACATATTTCTTTTAAAACAAGAAGTAAAAATTTGTATACTCAAACCTTTGGTACTTACTTATTTCCTGTATGAGGAACTCTAATCTGAGGGAATGTGTATGGGATTAGGAAAGAATTTATAGTCCTGATTTTGCCAACATTGACTATGTGGCTTCTGACAAATTGTCTGTATCTCATTATCTTACATTTATAAAATGGGCTACAATTCAGAAAGGAATTCAGTAAGACCAGGTTGATAATTTGCAGTAAGAAAGGCAGTATTGACTTTTGCCACTTCAAGAGTAAGAATAGCTCATAGGTGTCCCAGCTCCTTTGAGGCTGTATAACACCAATGGCCAGCAAGTGGTGAAGCAATGCAGGACTCAGCCAGCTTCCAGTCCTCCCTTGCTCGGCTTCATCAATGCGTGGGGCATGCTGCATTGGTGGTCCTAGTCAGCCAAGGAGGATGGGGCTCAAAGGCTCCGCTTTAGCGTGGTTGGGATTTCATCATTGTCAGCAGTCTGCTGTCCGTAACAATTTCTTATTTATCTATGCCTGAACTCAGTCCTTACAGTCATGTGTCTCATTTTAAGCTCTTAGGTAGCCCCACTCAAATGACAAAGACGCTTATGTACCTTCTTGGTTCAGAGGTTAAGCAAGTTAATATTAGAAAGACGCTAGCAACAAGTGAGTTGCTGAGAATATAGCTATAAATACTGAGCAATAATATTGCTACTTGATTTCTAGTGCTCCTGTTCCATATATTGTTACTGCCATGCTTTCTTGTATTTTCTGAGAATATGTTAAGTGCTTATAAGTAGTGCTGACCTCACTAAGGAAACTGATAAAAAATTTAACATATCATTGTAAAAATACAGCCTCTGGAAATAAATCCATCAGTGCAATGGACATTAAGGGAATTCTTTTCTTGTATTGGTGGTTTTTATCAAAGCTGAGATGGAATTTATATTTTACTGGTAGAGATAATGATGCAATTTATTTGAAATTAAAAACACCCCAACAAAGGAACAAGGAAAATGACTGGCAGTTAACTATTAAGTCAATCAATGTTTTTTTCCTGTGAGTCATTTTATTCATTGTCATAAAGACTTATTTTCAGTCCAAATCCCTTTTTTGTGTCTGAACTCCAGCAAGCAGTGCTAAGACATCAAGTATTTGTGAAATAACATTCCTCTAATTTAAAAAGACATATGTAAACTGCAGTAATTTAGTTTTTCTGGAAGTGAGAAATTAGTCACAAAAGTGTTTAAAACATCATGCTATCTTACAGTTCCTCAACAGACCACAGTAGGTTCTTTGGGAGTCTTGGCAGCTTTGTGCCCACAGAATTAGTTTTTTCTGAGTAGGCATGTAGAGTGGGAAAACGGATTTTTTTTTTGCTAGTATCAAAGTCACCAGATAAAATTGACTTCAGGTGGTGCAGTGATTACAGTCCTTATATAGTCTTATTTCCCACAGCCAGGGAGTTTATTAGTGAACTTGCCTGTTAAAAATAATTAAAAAGATAAAAGAACAGGATTTGGAGGGGGGGTTGTTTTTGTAATAACTGACTGCAGTGTAGTCCAAGAGTGGTGGATGATGAGAAGGGACATTCTTTTAATCCAGCTTTTGGCTTTGACTCAATTCAGAGACTCTATGGACTGATGTAAGTTGTGCCAAACTCCTAGTGTTTCAGCAGGGTCATTCTGGCAAACTCAGTATTTGGTCTGTACTGATGCCTCTTCTGTGTCCCCTTTCATTCATCGACACAGTTGGCCTAACAACCACTGCTTGCAATTAGACCTTGCTCCAGAATCCCTGCAAGACCATTTCTGCCACATTCAAGGGAACTTTGCATGGTAAAAGGGAGACAAAGTTGCTGTCAATCAGCGTGTCACCCTATGTTTCTGACTATTTCTAAAGCCACCTGCAGTAGCTACAAAGCAAGAAAGAGAACTTCCTGGTTTCTGTTTTTCTGTCTCCATCCTTTGCTCTTGGAAGTTGAATTAATTAAAAGATCAAAAGCAATATATATTTTTTGATATTGAAGATTCTTTGTCATCTCAATCTAAAAGAAAAGAACGCACATCTTGAAAATTATTCTGAAATGGCTCTTACTGCTTCCTCATTACAGATTTTGACAGCTGGTTGTCACCTGGTGCCTGTTTAATATAATTTCTTATGCCACATAGAGTAATGGTGATTGCAATATCAGATTAATATTATGCATGTCAAGGCAGCTATGCTGTAAATTTTCAGGCTATGCTGCTTTCAGGATAGATTGAGTTGGGAACTTATGTTCCTGCTAGATGTAATAGGTACCTGCTTGCAGAGCACTTTTCCCATTGTGCTAAGATTTGCCAACGGAGCATTTGGTAGGAAAGAGGTAAACTCCAAGCATACGTTGTTTCCTGCGTGACTGCCCAGTGAGAAGTACAGGAAGTCATTAGAAGTGTTCTCTCTTGAGCCTTGTGCTTGAACCTAAAGGATGTATGTCTAGTAAAAAAGCCGTGTTCCTTGCCTGCTTTGCGTGTGGACGTTGTTTAGGTTTTTGCACATGTGAACAATAAGGCACAATCTTGTTAAAATTGTTGCCTGTTTCTATTCACTATTGTTCTGTCTTAATGCATGAACCATTTTGCTTTTTTTTCTGGGAAATACACTGCTGTATTTTTCTGCAATTGAGAATCACCATTAAGATAGAAGAAGAAGCACACTTAGTAAGTAGTATCATTCTTGTCTCTCTCTAGATTTTTTACATTTTGTAATCAAGGTTTTCTTTAAACAGATCTTTATTCTGCAAGACAATACCTCGCTTCTCCAGTATTTTTTTTTTAGGCAAAATCAGTTAATATAGGTATTCTGAAACCAGAGATTGATATGTGTATCTTAGCATTAGATGTTGTTCCCTGCAACTTTTCACATGTTGCAAATGTCCATAAAGCATCAATTATGGGCCTGAGCTTGTTCCCATTAAAGTGAATTGGAGTTTCACCCTTTGATTTTTAACACATTTCCTTTGGAATTAAGCCTCAATCCAGCATTTTGCCAGCTGGATAACTTTCATCACAAAAGTAATTGAGCAAATGGAGTTATTCATGTGCTTAAAACAGACCATGCACTCAGGTTGTTTTTTTTTTTTGTGGGAGGCTTCCAGGGGCACAATGTCTCATACAGCTCAGCTACAGTTTATAGTCAACAGATGGAAATAGCTGCAGTCTGAATTGCACTTCCTCAGCTACAGTGTGAACCAAACTTTTGTATTCACTTGCAACAGTTCAGGAGAAAATAGCCCTCTCCTAACTCCTTCCTCTAAATCTTCCAAGTTCCAGGATCAATTACTTGTACTGATGCCTTGTTCTAAATTGGATTCATCTCCCTCACTTTTCCTCCGTAAAATGGGGATACTCCTCCCAAGGATGCAAAAATGTAAGTTAATGCTTGCAGTAAGCTCTAAAGATAAATACCATGTAAGTCCTAAGAAAAGCTGTTACTCAAAAAAAGTCTAGGATGGCTAATCTGCAAGTGCTATCAGTAGATTTATGGGACCTGTGAAACTTACACTTTGTATTTTTCTAGAAAGAGAGTGGAGGAATTGGCATCTAACACAATTCAAAAGGATGAGAACAAGCCCTCAAAAAGAAAATAAGGCTCTTCTGACTTTTAGAAATCTTTATAAACGTCATTTAGTGTCATTTTCAAATACCTTGAAGGGATCATAAAACTTTGCTCTTCTCTGATCATTGTACCACTTAGAAGAGGAAAGGTATGAACAGCCATAACCCTGGCACATTTTTAACAATACTCAGGACCAAAGGGGATTGTAAGATGGAAGCTTTGATAACAAAAACATAAAGATGTCATTGTCAACTATCTCAAAATATACACGCTTGTTGTAAATGTCACATAAGCCTACAGCTAAGTGATGGATCAGAATTTCCTGTGTTTTCAAAGTGCTCTTGTTGATGAATACTTTAACTTCTTCATGAACAAGTTGTGTCCCAGAATTTCCTTTCTGTCCTCGTGCTTTGTATCACTAAAACAAACCCCCTAATTTAGTATAAGTTGCATATACAGGCTAGGATTTCAGTTATACTCTGCATCTGGAAAAAAATTACTTGGAAAGTGTTTGGAAAAAACATGCATAATATTGTAAATCACTTTATTAGCAATAGTATGAAAATTTTCCTCTTCATTAAAATAATAGAACGGGTAATAAGCAGTAAGCTAAACTAAGTATTGGAGATATAAGGACTAACTTGTACCCCAGTAGAAGTTTTCATTCAGCAAAGTATTTAAGCGTATGATTGAAATTAAGCATTTGATTTAAGCATCTTGGTTCAGCTCAGCATGCAGTATAGCACTTTGCTGGAAAAAAAAAGCATATGACACTATTAAGAACATCAGATACATCAGGACAGATTTTGCTGTGGCCCTGTGGTCACTCATATTTGCTTGTGTCTGCCACCACTGCTTGAGGATTGCCATCTTCTGGTACAACCAATCCCTGCTACACGCAGTCTCTCACCATGCGACATGGTGAACATGCTGCTTATTTGTCTATGTGGTTAGGTAAGTCCCATGGGCTAGGGAGGGGAGACAAAGTAATTTATTTTTTTTAAGCTATCGATCCACACTATTTATGGACTCTGGTATTACTTCTTCATCTCAGTCATCTCTTCTACACTTATCTGTACTAAAACCAAGAGCTACCAATCTGGTCTTCATGTATAGTTTCCTCAGATAAAATTGTGTATTTTTTGGCAGAACCATTGAACTTTTATTTGGATTTAGAGATGTTTATACTATTTAAGTGCCCTGCTACTGAGCAGAATCGAAATGATAATTTCTCAATAGAGCTGCAAGTGCAGAGTACAGGAATGATGTATTGCCAAAATTTATTAAGTGCATTAGGTGTTTGGAAAGAAACTTCATCACATATTAAAATCTGTAATCCCAGTAAATTAAAAGATAATTTGAAAATTACAGGCTGGTGGGTAGCCTAACTCAACTGTTATAAATCTGTTCTCCAAATTGCAAGTCATTAATAATTAGTATTACAAAACCTATTACATCTTTGATTGGGGAGAAATGGACTGAGGTTAGTATTACATTATTCAATTAGATTTAATTCCATTTGGTATGTTTTTTACTTTATTTCAAGTGCAGTCTGTAAAAAGATCATGGTAGCAAGCATCCAAAATGTCAATTAATTTGTGTATAGAGCAAATAGCGCACATAATAATTTCATCATATAGTACAGGTCTGTTGACTGACAGTGGAATTGCTGTTAGACTCACTATGGTTAATTAGATTTCTTTATGCATTATACAGTAGCATTACAGACAATCATTTATAAATGAGTTTATTAAAATTGCTATATTCATATAGTGAAAGCATGTTAAACTCTGTTTCTTGAATGTTTATGATGTCACCTTTGCATACTTTGCCTCTTCACTAGGAAAACGTAAAATGTCACTAGGAAAATGTAAAATGAAGTACAACCCTAAGTCAAAGCAGTCTATGAGTTAGCAGATCAAGTCAGAAGACCTCAGGGATCAGAGTGGCTTGCTAACTGGTAAAGAGGTTACTAAAAGCCTTGTATTTTCTAGGATTATATCTTCTGCTAGCTAACTTGAATTACATACATTCCCAATTTATAAATATTAGTCATATCTATCTGAGCATCTGAGAAGTTCAATATTTGTTTCCCAATTTGGTGCATTTTCCACCACATTTCATTCAATCTGTTAGCACTGCAATAAATCTATCTTTGCATTTATTTCCCGGTTCTTCTCATCTGTTTCTTCTGTTTACTGTATGCTTATTAGGAATTCCTTGGTATTATGATCTTGTCATTGTGTGAATTTCTTTCTCTCTTTCTGAAACACTACTTGCCACTGTGAAGAAAGCAGCTTCCTAATGTGTATTTATATGGCAGTATTGCTATATAGAACATATAGAATGTATTCTGTATTACTTGCATACTCTACAGAAATCATCCATTTTAGAACCTTAATCACTAGATAAGTCCCTTTATCAATATAAATGTCAATGCAAAAGTAAACGTCGAGGTTAGGAGGGATATGTTTAAGATGTTGTGCAGAGAGTTCTCCTTGAAAATTCTGCCTGCAACTGCTGTCCTGTCTGAGCTGAACAGTTCAGACACATAAAACAAAAAGGAATTGACCAACAAGTTTAAGATGCATCTATTCGTTTCAGTCATTTTCCCATGTGCAAAGCATTGTTAGGTAAACTCGCTGCTTAGTTTCCCCCAGAGATCCAGGAGCATGTGTAGCAGTTGGTAATTTATGGATGTAGTCAGGCATTACGTTGAAATCACAGTATTATGGGGAAAGCTCTGTAACAATTGAACTATGCTGTAGCGACAAGAATTGGTAAAGAAGGGGACAATTGGAAGACAAAGGCAAGGGGGTAACTTGTTACTATTCTAGCCATCCATATTAATAGTGCTACAGTAAGGGAAACATTTCTATATTTTGTTTGTTAAAAAAAAAAAAAAAAGAAGAAGCAATAGAGGATTTAGTAACCATAATAGAAATTTTTTTCAGTATGATTCACACATCCAGATCCTTTGGTTCCTGTTCAGCACTCCTGTCTTACTTTTGTCCCACATATTAAACGTTTCATGGATGGTGTGGTTCAGCAGACTGCAAAGTCATCCTTGTAGATAGCCTTCTGAAAAAGAACTGGTGACATATTTTTGTTACTAAATTTGTTTTAAAGAGTTGGAACATGTAGCAAATCTTTTGAACTAAGTCTTCTCTTCTGCTAGCTGATAAATGTCTCCAACACTATAGCACAGGAGCGCCAGAGACTTGACACTCAGAAGTCGTTCAAGATGACAGAGCTAGGTGGAATAGGAAATTCTAGAATTAACATGCTAATTCCTTACAAATTCCTATTAGCCTGAGAAGGAGTGACCAGGAGTTCAAATATCAAATATCAAATATCTGTTGAAATATCTACAATCAAGGCCATTGTTACTGATTTTTCTGTTCTGAGGAAGAGTTTAAGTGTGAGAACAGTGTTCATGACACACAGTAAACCAGATCCACACAGACATTTAGGCACTTAAATCTTACTGGGTAATGAAGCTGGCTCACTGTGTCTACTGAAGCTCACATCCTTTTCTCACTTAGCATCAAAATCCAGATTTGCAGAAATACAAGTCTGAATCAAGTGTATCACCTTGCTGCCTATGACTAGATGGTCTGGTAGTGTTACAGCACGCGTACCTACCTGGGTCTTTTATTTTTTTGCCTATACACAAGCAGCCTGGACATGGAAAAGACTATTTTTTACTACCTAAGAGATAGTTGTAAAATATATATGCTATGTGTACAAGCTATATTTCCTTCAACGGTGTCCTGGTTCCAGTGTGGATAGGGTTAATTTCCCCAAGGATCCGGCCTGGGACACAGATGTTCCATACCCTGCGAGCCGAGCCCAGGCTATAGCCCCGGAGCTGGCTGGGAGACAGGGCAGGGACCCACCACTTGGAGTGGGCCAGGCGTCCCAGGTGCAGTCGGTGAGTGGTGGTATGGTAAATCATGTTTGTACGTTCTTTTATCAGTGTTATTGTTCTTGTTTTCCTCTTTCCTTTGCTGTTCTGTTAAACTGCCATTATCTCAACCCACGAGTTTTGTCTTTTTCTTCTGTTTCTCCCCACAGCTGTGGGGGGTTGAGCAAGCAGCCACATGGTTCTTTGTTGCTGGCTGAGGCAAAAGCACGACAAACAGAGATAAATCTGAACAGATTACTTTTCCTTCTTTTTATTTATTTAGTGCCAGTTTCTCACCAGATTACTTCATAGACAAGTTTTCATGGATGGTGGTGTATTAAAAGATGTGCCTATAAAGTCATATAGCACTTGCATAATTTAATATACTGTGAGACCTAGGGCCAATCAAAATAAGAAACTACCAACATGGGAAAAACAGATTTCTGTAACGTTCCATGAGCCCAGATCAGATTGTTTACTCATTGTTTACCCTTGACGCAGAATGCAAAGATGAGGATTGGGAAAATGGAGAACCGCCCACTGTAGGTGAAGATCAAGTACGAGACCACCTGAGGAATCTGAAGGTGCACAAGTCCATGGGACCTGATGAGATACATCCGTGGGTCCTGAGGGAGCTAGCAGATGAGGTCGCTAAGCCACTAGCCATCATATTTGAGAAGTCATGGCGGTCTGGCGAGGTTCCTACCGACTGGAAAAGGGGAAACATAACCCCTATTTTCAAAAAGGGAAACAAGGAAGACCCAGGGAACTACAGGCCAGTCAGTCTCACCTCTGTGCCTGGCAAGATCATGGAGCAGATCCTCCTGGAAACTCTGCTGAGGCATGTAGAAAACAAGGAGGTGATTGGTGACAGCCAGCATGGCTTCACCAAGGGCAAGTCATGCCTGAGAAATTTGGTGGCCTTCTACGAAGGGGTTACAGTGGCAGTGGACAAGGGAAGAGCAACTGATGTCATCTACTTGGAATTGTGCAAAGCGTTTGACACTGTTCCACATGATATCCTGGTCTCTAAATTGAAGAGACATGGATTCGACAAATCGACCACTCGGTGGATAAAGAACTGGCTGGACGGTCACACTCTAAGAGTTGCGGTCAATGGCTCGATGTCCAAGTGGAGAGCAGTGATGAGTGGCGTTCCTCAGGGGTCGGTACTGGGGCCTGTACTGTTCAACATCTTTGTCAGCGACATGGACAGTGGGGTCAAGTGCACCTTCAGCAAGTTTGCCAATGATACCAAGCTGTTTGGCAAGGTAGACACACTGGAGGGGAGGGATGCCATCCAGAGGGACCTGGACAGGCTGGAGAGGTGGGCGCAAGCCAACCTCATGCAGTTCAACAAGGCCAAGTGCAAGGTCCTACATCTGGGTTGGGGCAATCCCAAGCACAAATACAGGCTGGGTGGGGAATGGCTGGAGAGTAACCCTGAGGAGAAGGACTTGGGTATGCTGATTGATGAGAAGCTCAACATGAGCCAGCAATGTGCAATCGCAGCCCAGAAGGCCAACCGTAATCTGGGCTGCATCAAAAGAAGTGTGGGCCAGCAGGTCAAAGGAGGTGATTCTGCCCCTCTACTCCACTCTTGTGAGACCCCACCTGGAGTACTGCGTCCAGCTCTGGAGTCCCCAACATAAGAAGGACATGGACTTGTTGGAGCGCATCCAGAGGAGGGCCACGAGGATGATCCGAGGGCCGGAGCACCTCCCCTATGAGGAGAGGCTGAGAGATTTGAGGCTGTTCAGCCTGGAGAAGAGAAGGCTCCGGGGAGATCTTATTGTGGCCTTCCAGTACCTAAAGGGAGCCTACAGGAGAGCTGGGGAAGGACTTTTTACTAGGGCATGCAGCACGAGGACGAGGGGGAATAGCTTTAAACTGGAAGAGGGCAGGTTCAGATTGAACATTAGGAAGAAGTTTTTCACTGTGAGGGTGGTAAGGCACTGGAGCAGGTTGCCCAGAGAGGTTATTGAGGCCCCATCCCTGGAGGTGTTCAAGGCCAGGCTGGACGTGGCCTTGGGCAACCTGGTCTAGTGGGAGGTGTCCCTGCCTATGGCAGGGTGGTTGGAACTTGATGATCTTCAAGGTCCTTTCCAACCTAAACCATTCTATGATTCTATGATAAAATGGAACACACATATATATATATAACGAGAAATCTCCCTCTAGAAGTATTGTGCCCTCTTAACTCTAGCTATGTTTTTTCTAAGCTGCATCTTAGAAAACAACCACCATGTGTGGAGGAAACTAATTCCCAGAATGCAGCTAGCAAGCATTGGAAAAGGGAACCCATAGTGAACTGGGACACAAGAAGATTTTTATCTCTTCATACAGTATGAGATTAACCTTAATACTTCATATTACCCTAAACTCTTTTCTAAACAATGACCTTTCAACAATATGCTTTCATTCAGGTTTTCATTTTAATCTGAAATATGCATTTATATTTTGAAGGCAACTTTCAAAAAGTCAAATATTGCACAGGGACATCTGGAATAACTGGTGTGGAACTGCCCATATACAGAAGCTGCAGAAGGGGAGCACCACTACAGTATTTGCTGGCAGGATAATTAATTACCTTATTCTTTGGCAGAATTGTCAGATATGAGCCCTTAGATGCTTCAGGGTGCAAAGCTTTCACATGCATTATATTTGCATCACAAAAATATGTTTCTATGAATATGCCTTGTAGAATTCATGCCCTTCATTCTTGAATCTGAATCCTGTTTCCTACAGCTATTTAAATTACAGTTGCTACTAATAGGCTTCTAGCACAGGGTCTTATTCTTCTTTAGAAAGCAATGGCAAATATGAAGGAAAAGAACTCTGATTTTTTTTCATCAAATAACCCAGCTTTGCAGAACCAACCTGACTTTTGCTACCATGGCATTTTTGGTCTGCTTGTTTGAGATAGTCCTTTCACCTATGCTTTATTTCTTCTGCCTGCATCAACGTCTCTCTGGGTGAGAGACTGATGTACAAAGTCTAGCACAGTTGAGTCTCGCTATCATTTGACACTACTTGAAATATGGCTTCCACTACTGAAGCCATTATTATTCACTACTTGAAATATGGCTTCCACTACTCCACCCATTGTTTTGACCTGCATTTCCCCAACAAACGCTTCTTGTATGTTCTGTCTTCTGGCAGCATTAGCTCTTGCTCATGGCTTTTCCTTTGAAAATAGAGGTAAGTTACGTTCATATGGGCTTCTTTGTATGAACCTCCAGGAGAAGGTATGATGTAGACTGGTGTACACTGATGGGTGTGGTAATAGGACACCAATTTGTGAATCATCTTTCTACCACCTGGTGGAGGTGTGCTGGCCCCCAGTTAGGGGAAATTTATTCCCTCCTGGAGATGCTTACCCTCAATTGGACCTCTTGTATGTCAGGAGTTATACTCCTTGTCATTGCATAAATCTTTGGGGAATGTTATGCAGAGGGGCTGACTCATTAGCAGTCAACCTCCTGAAATTTTGAAGTCTGCATGGAGACATAGCCTGCTGAAACTGAAAGCTTGTCAAAACACCTGCTGCTTCTTTTGGCTTCCTCTTGATCCTTTCTCCAAGATGCTTTTCTCACACATGTTTTTATTTTTGAAATAGTTTATGCTGCCAACTTAGATTCATCAAGTAGGGCCCTTCCTCACCTTTGAATTCACAATAGTCGTGTTTCTTTCACCAGCACATTTCTTGGAAACAGGTCTCCTTCTGGCCACAGCACTACCAAGACTGTTAGAATATTTTATAAATCATGAAGTAGTTATACAGCACTTACACTGATATTCATCAAGAGCTTGACGTGACACAGAGATGATGCAAATGGAAGACTTGGCAGTTAGAGCACTTACAAGCCCCCTCCACAATTCTGTCAGATTTAGGAACACATCACAGTGGGCTTCCACCAAGAGAATAGAAAGCAGTATTAGACACAGCAACATAGAAATTGGGATTCTGTGGTAAGGAAAGAGAAGGATCCTGGAAAGGCACATTGGAAATGATTGCAATTAATGGGTTTCTCTTATGATGGTGAAGAAGGCTAATTAGGTAACTATTCTAATTTCTTCATTTACCCTTCTGTCCCCTTTTATCCTTTGTGTCTCATTGCTGCATGACTTCTTCCCTTTTCCTTGAAGATGCATAACCCAGATATGGTCATGTATGGTGCTCCAGAAGATACAAAAGAGATTAATTCCATACTGCTTTCTTTGAATGTCCCACTGTTTTTTTCAGGAACTCGTTCATGTAGAACCTTTCTGGGAATCCCCCATGTTTTCTAGGATTTTCCCAGTCCAAAAGCTGAATTTCCTCAGAGCTTTCTAATAATTCCTAGCTGTAGACTTTTTCTAGGATTTCATTGATCTAGAATCTTTCTTGGATTTTTTGAAGAGTTTTCAGATATTCCATAATGGCTTTCCAAGAACTTATGGATCTGGTATCCTTGTCATGTATACCTAGAACCCCTGCTATGTTAACGTAAACCCCAAGGAGACTGAGATGGCTACCTAGAACCTGTCCCTTGATATCTAGATCCTTTGGTATGAGTACGTACAGCCTTTCCCAGCAGACCTACATTTTGTCTTATAGTTTTAGAGAACTTTCCAAAATGCAATATGATGGAATGAATACTAAAAAAAGTCAAAAGATTTCCCATTGTTGCAGTTTGGGACACCCATCAAGTACAAAGATGATCCCTGAAACTGGTTTATGGGAGAAAGATTATTAAAAGAGAGGAATTAACTTTTTTCTTTTGTTTACTGGTTACTAAAACTAGGGAGAACAAAAACAAGGAATACTGCCAGAAAGGAGAATCAAATCGGTTTAAAACTATGAGATGTCGCAGTTAAGGACATCTCCACCATGCAGCGAGCGTGGAGTTGTTGTTGATAAATAAAGTACTGAGAACAGACCTGTAGTCAGAGCAGAACCACAAGCACATCTGAAAGGATGAAAATGGCATAAGTTCAAAACACATAGGCTTTCATTCCCCTCTCACTCAGTATGTGACTTGAATGAAAAGCTTACTCTTCTTCACCCCTAACGTTCTCATATTTTATTGAAGATGCAATACTCCAAGAAGACTGAGTATAGTATCCAGCAGTAGAAATAACACACAAAAGCACAGGAGAGGACTGAGATATATAGACAGGATTGAAGATAAAACACAACCATATTAAAGTCACTGTATTAAAAAATAAGTAGGCCTGATTTTCTTCTGCATCGGAGCTTCCTTACACCGCTTTGTCAGAATAATGGGGCCATGAAGTGTGCATAACTGTAATTACTCCCACTCCAAAGGTCCCTTAAGCTGACAGACTGGTATAAATGGAGCATTGTATAAATGAGAATTGAGTTCAGTGTGGAGTAGATTGCATGTTCCTCTGAATTCCAAATGCATTCCAAAATTTTAAGTAGAAAAGTGGCAGTGATATCTCCTTCTATGGAAAATATGCGTATTTCAGAGTCAACATTTTGTATCTAGGAGAATTTCAACGGGCTTCACTGTATATCTTTACCCCTCATACAGGTATGGTCATCTACACAAAGGTGGTGAAAACGCTGCAAAATCATACTGTTAAAATTTTACACCAACTTTGTCCAGCTATGACTGCAAAAGAGACTCAGACTGTGATATCTTACACGGTATAGATCCATTCAGAGGAATGTCCCAAGATGCTAGAGGAAACTGAGCAAAGAAAGGAGAAACACTGTCCCAAAACAATGTTAACCCTTTTTGTCTTCCAAAGGGTCTGTGGCCACCATTCCAATTGATTCATCCAACAGTTGTACTGAGACCAAAGGATGCTTTAATGAGGTATTCTCTCTACAATTCTGTGCTAGACTGAAAGGCTGGCCTTCTGTGGCAGCAATTCTTAGTTATCAGAAGCATCAAATACTGTGTGGAGTATGTTCTCTATTACGTAATAAATAGATGGCCAGCCTAGAAAGATGCATTTAAAATCATAAGATTTCTCAAGGAGTAGGATGAGGTCAGAGGAGCTGGGGATGTAATATAAGTTTCTAACAAGGAAATTGAAAAGCAGGTGAGAGAAACTGCCTTTCAAGGTTCTCCTTTATTATTTCCCTTTCTTCACTGAAATTCATATCAGGACAAGACCCACACAACAATTCAACAACCTCGTAAGTCTGCTTCAGTATAAAATGTACTGCTATGCTCAGGTGAATTGTACCTACTTTGTCTGTATAGGTTAACGAAATATATTCCTCCACTCTTGATAAAATCTATTAAGCAGTGACCAGCTGCTCATTGGGAATCCCAGCTCTGCTGTACCTCCCCTTCTTTCCCATCTGTCAGTCAACAACGTTTCTCAGGGAAGGTTTTCCATTTATCAGGTTGACTTTTGCAGCCCTGCTGCTATTGGATCGCTTTGAAAAAGAATTGCTGAAAAATGCAATAATAAGGAATATCTCTGGGACCTGATTGTCTATTTTGGATTGTTTTATTCTGGGAGCAGGCTCCCTAGAGTGTATTTGATAAATTTAAACAGGGTTATAGCAATTATATACTATGTTGTTGGGAAACATTTCCTGGCTAGCTAGAATTCTTATAGCCTTACTGTCTTTTCAGTCTAAATATGTGAATGGCTGCCCTAGAGTCTTTAACTGCAAACTTTACTAGGTAAATTATCATGATAAAAATATATTTGGGGTATCCCCATACTTCTGGCCAAATACAAAATTATATGAGAAGAGTTAACTAGCTCTGATTAGTGTTTATGGAATTTTAGCTTGTGAAATGACTGCAGAGCCAAGATGCAGCCACCAAAATGTGCGTTCTGCAGAGCACTTAGTCATGATCTTAAGTTCTTACCTGAATTGGAGCCTGAGGCTAAACAAGTTTTAAATGGAAACATAACCTTGACTGCCACATATAAATTGGTAAGTTATATAAGGAAACTTTCACTTTTATATTTTCATTCAGAAAATTCAGTGGAATTAGTCAAGAGAAATAAACCTGCCATCATTGACAGGCCTAAAGGATAATCCCTGATTAGAAATGTTTTCCAAGGCACGATTTTTGGTATTAGCCTAATTTTTAAAAAGGAGCGTTTGTGCTACTGAGAAATGTATGCTTTTAACAACAAAAGTGAAATTGAATCACATCCTGCAAAGAAGTCTGAAATCTGTACAGTCAATTCTATAGTAGTCCTACCTAGGTTGAAATATATTATGCAATTGTGCTGTCTCAAAAGGTAGTGTTCATCTGCAAAACAGAGACAGTAGGAAGAAGAACAGATACTTGAGAGCACTTCAGTGAGAAGAGAAAAAAAAAAAGGAAGCGATAAAGAAAATCCAGCCACTGCTTCTCTTTCTGCTGGAGAAATAGGAGAAATAGTGATGCTATGATCTCTGACCTTTTATTAACAAGCTAGTCACTTCCAGAGGACAGTGATTCATTGCAGGCCACCTTATCTGCATTTGAACAGACTCACCCCTAAGGCATTCCTTTGTCATATACTGTAACTACACATGGCAATAGATTCCCTGCACTAGCGGAAATAGATTTAAAAAGTTTAAAGTGCTACTTTATCCTATCTGCAATATGAAAGAACCCTTAATGAGATTTAGAAAATTATGGATAAAGCCTAGTTTGATTTTTGTAATAAAACATACATTGACATCTCTAACTAATGTGTATTGTCGCAGTGTAAGCCTATAGAGAAGAAAGGGTTCCTTATTTGAATTATGAATTGATAAAAGGAATATGATACTGTATTTGAAGGAGGTACAAAGGCTGAAATTTTCCATAGGAATAAGAAAGAATAAAATGTCTTTCTCGATCTTGCCCATTGTATTTTGTAAATCAAATTGAGGAACAATTCCTGCTTTAAATCAAACATTGGACAGTCAAGGTAAGAAACATTCTTTATACAGAATGGGTAAATGGTTCCACTCTCATTACCCTTTCAGACAAAGTTTGGTATACCCTTACTAACCATAACTCTGAATTATCCCAATGAGAAGTAATTGAGAGGCTGAGACACCGTTTGTTTAAAAATCTTCTTAGGAAATGCTCAGTATTAATATACAATCCTTTCAAATATAACCAAAACAAATAATTGTGTCTGTGTGGTTACAGTTTGAAAGGGAACTTTTAATCTTGTAAATATAAGGTCGCTTTCTTCTGTTTTTACGACATTTATCTAGTTCCTTAAATTCTGGATGACTTTCATGCCCACCTACACCTATGTATATTGCTTCAGAATTAGGTTTTGGATATAAACACAAATGGCCAGTGATTCTATCTGGAGCTAATAGCTTTGCTATTTCCCAATCCTGATTTACAAATAATAAGAATGTATGTAAATTATGTAAATGCAATTGCTGTTTCTTCCTTAGTAGAGGCTATTTTCCCTTTGTTCCTAGTCACAGCTCGTTAATTGTCACTATACAATCTGGACAGTTCACTTTAAACTCTCCATATGTAATTAGGGTTTCTAGTACAGTCATATTATATATTTTATCGGACATAAGTTATGCATGCATTCTTTTAATGCTTGTGACTTATGATGCATTATCATTAGCTACAACTAAACTGAAGGACCTGGGAATATCTCATAACTTGAAGGTCCAGGTATGCTTCCACACTGTCTGACTTGCTTTCTACTCCATGACCTTGTTTTTATCAGGGGAAAACCCAGACATGCAAATAGAAAAAAGCCATGACTTCTTTCAGAAGTTTTCCAGTTTGACTATGGGAAGATTATTCTCATTGTGAAGTGTGCTTCTTTTGTTGTTAAGATGTGGTGCCTAGAGAATGGATATGCATATTACCAGTCAGGGTGACAGACTACAGTAGCATGCCACTTTCTCTACATAGTCTTCTCTCACACTTCACTTTTGTATAGTTTCTTAACTAGTGGATGCTCAGATTCAAGGGAGCTTGGTAATGAGTAAAAATCTGTAAAAAACATTTTGTGATCATTATAGCCCGGATTCAGTACCTGTCCAAGTAATTCAAATACAAGGTCAGTTTGTAGACTTTTACTTTCAACAAAGCTCTGACGGATTGAAATGCAACTACCCTAACCTTATTTTTCTTATTCTAATCCCCTTACCCCGTGTCAAAGAATATCCTCTTACAGATCACATTTCCAACATCTGCAGGACTTATTTTCTGTGAATTTTGCCATGTCACATAGACTAATGCAACGTCTGTGGAACTGTTTGATTTGAGAAGGTTAATTTTTATTGTCTTATATACTTAAAAGGCTTTTTAGCATTCCATTTTGACGATTCATATCTTTCCATAATACAACACCAAATTCTTACATTTACTAGGTACAGTTGTGTCCTGCAAGTGGCAATCACACAGTGCAAAGTCTGTTTAAAGTGATCTAAGAAGTGTACTGGGGAATTCTCCCGAGTAAGAGACAATCTCTGCCATCAGAGAGCTGCTGAAAATAGCTGTTTCCATCCACCCTTTCATGTATTTCTAATGTGCACGTGAGGAGATAGTTTATGCCTGGAGGACTTCTGCAGGAAACAAGGCATGAGAGCATGGCATAGCCCTAATAGAGCAATAATCTGACCAGCAGGTAGAGCTGATTCCTTGTAGACAGCTGAGAATGTGGGAGATGCAGTTTACTCTCTGTTACCACTCTTCTCTAGCTCCAAATGTCTGCCCTGTTTGCTTTTCTCCTGTTCTTCTCATTATAATACATTCCTTTTTGTTTTTGAGTCTGTTCTTTGATTTAGTGATCTCCTTGTGCACCTTCTGCTCCTATGAGTAATCCTTATTCATAAAGAGCTCAGTTACAGGCAATAGGGCCCTAAATCTAATTTTTTTGGCATCTCTACTTGTATTTATGAAGAACTATTCTTGTGAATAAAGTTTTAGCTTGTGGTAAACAATAGTAAATAATGCCAACAGCTACAGTCTGGTTCCAGCTATACCAGCTCAAATGAGCTGAAAACTCAGCCCTCTGTCAGACACTGTCAGTTTTCTAATGTGGAAAACTAAATAATTCCATTGTATTTGGAAACATTTTTACCCCTAGCAGATCATGAATTTTGAAAGTGATGCTTAATTAGTCTTGTTATTTGTTAAGGAACTGCGGAAAGATATCATGGAACTGCTAAAGAAGGATAAACCTGGATATCAGAAACTACCTGGTAGCTGGGAAGCAGATATAACAAAACCTCCCTACTTTACCTTTGTACAACAAACTTCTTTCATCCCATTTGCACTGCACACCCAACATCAATATAGCACTATTCGGGTAACAACTAACAAAGAATGTGACTGGAAGATCATAAGGAGTACATATATTCCTTATTGTTGTTTGATAAATATTGATTAAAACTGGTGGTTACCATAACTTTTGATGTGACATAATAACAGAAGCACATTGTCATTAGTCTGTAGCCCTTTTCTTTAACTACATATATAGAGATAGAGAGATAGACACTTGATAATTCATGTTTTCTACCTCTCCTACTAGTAAGATAGTGGGTTTGGTTCTGGTAATTACTGGCTGCCTTCACTCCATTTTTGGCCTTCTGAAGTCTGCCAAGTTCAAGTGACAAGCAATTGAAGAATGGAACAAGATATGTCATTATATTAACAATATAGATCATGAAGCTGTCTAGGAAAGAGCTTAACAGACAGGTTTAGTTGGTTTTTTTCTCTTGGTGTAGATTTTTCTCCATTTCCAAGAAATAGACGCAAGAATGAAGCCACCAAATCTGCTGTTTCTTCATAACTTCCAGTGACACTTTGGTGCTTTTTGACCGTTAATATCACATTTAAGAAAGGAGTCTCACAAGTAGGATAGTGTGACAGAAAATGAATACAGTCCAGAATTCTTATTTTTTGAAGGATTACTAGGTATTGTGATATATCATATTTTAGCATACTCATTTTCCTCTGGCCTACCCTCTTTCTATACATAGCTTCTGGGCCAGGGCAAATGCTCAGTTAGGTGCAAGAAAGGAATGGTACAGCACTGTTCGACAACTGTTGAGCCCTTGCCCTTCTTAATTCTGTATCCCACTTCAGGGGAACATGACATGAAATGGAGGGTCTTCTCTTCACAATGATTTTAAAAATGTTCATAGACTGCATGTAAGCACTGACGGGGCTTTGTAATTCAAGAGGAGCAGCATTACTTTGGTAGTATTTTTAAAAGTTTGTGGATGGGTGTCTTGCGAAGGAGAACTGATAGCATTCCCAATGCTGGTACAGCTTTGCTGTGTGACCTTGGGCAAGCCACTTAACACCTGTGTTCCCCTATTCCCCGCTGTGTAAAATATTGCTGATGCTTATCTAGATTAGAAAAGAGCAGTGAGGCGATGTTCATTAATTATTGTTGGAGAGTGTTCTGCGATCCAATCCAATAAAAGTGTAGGATACAATGCTTTGCCCTTCTAGAATACATTCATTTGAGGAAGGAAAAGCACTATATCTTCCACTTTTATGTGAAAAGAAAGAAAACTAAGACACCACTTGGAAGCCTCATTTTAATTGCCTTTGGGTTTGATTTTTTTTTTTTCTTCTGTGTTGTACCAAGGCTGAATTCACAGAGGTGTTTATAAAACATGAAAAGATGCAACCAGGCACCTTATGCAATTTGCATAAACAGTCTGGGAATCTGCTTCCGGTGGAGTCAGGCACCTAACATGCTTGGGTGGCTTCATCAGTCCCAAGGGAATGCCCACCTACATCCTTATAGGAGGCTAATTTTCTCTGTCAGTCTAAGCTGCAAGTTCATCATTTGCAATGCTTAAAGATACAGAGCAAAATTTCAAAATACATTGTGAAGCCATTTTACAATACAGCCCACCCTGTCATGTAAGATTTTTGAAATCTTTTGCAATATGAAGTTTTGGAGTGAGTCATTATTAAAATTTTGCCCTTAGTTATTTCTGCGTATTAGTCCCATTTCATTTCTGAATTGAGTTACTATTAGAGGAGAACACCTTAACTGACTCCTCAGATGCAGATCCTTTCAGTGCTATGAATGCTGAGCAGGTTGGAGAGCTCCTGGATTACGTGGAAGATGTAGAAATGTTTATTCCTGATGGAAGGGATTTGCCCCATTGCAGTTGGTCTGAGGATGACTGTAACAACTTTGGAAGCCCTGGCATGGCAGAGGGAGTGATGCTATGGTGGAACTTCACTTAGCTATGCTGTCGTTAGAAGTTTTCAGTTTAGGCATGTGTTTAAAACAACTCCTCCTTATTTAGGTGTTTATCAGTACATATAGAAGTCCCACAGAAGAGGCCCAAATCAATAGCTATAAATTCAGATTTGGTTTTATGTGTACTTTGTGGACCTATCATAAGCTCTGTAACCATTCTTCTCACTACACATCCCTCAGCTGATGTTTTCTCTTGGAAAATGGAATTTTTGGCTACCTTACGAGACATAAGGACAGAGATGTGGCCATTCAGTTTCTCATTGTCTCATCACTAGTGTGAAAGCCACTCGAATGAGTCAGAATAGCCCAATCTCCGTATTTCAGAAGAAAATATAAATCTTTGATTTATTCTTCATGAAATAGGTAGGTGCCTCCTTTGGATGTGCTGGAAGGGAATGTAGATTCTTCAGATATTTTAAATTTTAAGGCAATAGTTTGACAAGTACCTTTGTATTTGGAAAAGAGAGTGTATCAATTGCACTGAGTTCTATTTTTTTCTGCTCAGCAACATCATAAGGAAAAAATACAGGTCAATCTCACAGGGAGGTGTAAAACTCTCCTTCCAAAACAGACCAAGGAGAGTGGAACGGTCAGTCAGAATCATAGAATCATAGAATGATTTGGGTTGGAAGGGACCTTGAAGATTACTTAGTTCCAACCTCCCTGCTGTGGGCAGGGACACCTCCCACTAGATCAGGTTGCTCAAAGCCCCACTCAACCTGGCCTTGAACACCTCCAGGGATGCAACAGCCACAGCTTCTCTGGGCAACCTGGGCCAGTGCTTCACCACCCTCCCAGTAAAGAATTTCTTCCTAATATCTAATCTAAATCTACCTTCTTTCAGTTTAAAACCATTACCCCTTTTCCTATTGCTATACTCCCTGATAGAGGGTCCCTCCCCATCTTTCCTGTAGGCCCCCTTTAAGTACTGGAAGGCTGCTATAAAGTCTCCCAGGAGCCTTCTCTTCTCCAGGCTGAAGAATCCCAACTCTCTCAGCCTGTTCTCGAAGCAGAGTTGTTCCAGCCCTCTGATCATTTTTATGGCCCTCCTCTGGATCTGCTCCAGCAAGTCCATGTCTTTCCTGTGCTGAGGGGTCCAGAGCTGGACACAGTACTCCAGGTGGGGTCTCACCAGAGTACAGTAGAGGGGCAGAATCACCTCCTTTGATCTGGTGGCCATGGTTCTTTTGATGCAGTCCAGGATACAGTTGGCTTTCTGGGCTGCAAACACACATCGCTGGCTCGTGTTGAGCTTCTCATCAACCAACACCCCCAAGTCTTTCTGCGCAGGGCTGCTCTCAATCCATTCTCCGCCAAGCCTGTATTTGTGCTTGAGATTGCCCTGTCCTACGTGCAGGACTGGGCTTGATGAACTTCATAAGGTTGGCATGGGCCCAACTCTCAAGCCTGTCGAAGTCCCTCTGGATGGCATCCCTTCCCTCCAGCATGTCAACCACACCACACAGCTTGATGTCATCTGCAAACTTGCTGAGGGTGCACTCAGTCCCACTGTCCATGTCACTGACAAACATGCACTGGTCCCAATACTGACCCCGGATGAATGCCACTCATCACAGGTCTCCACTTGGACATCAAGCTGTTGACCGCAACTATTTGAGTGTGAGCAGCCAGCCAATTCCTTATCCACTGAGTGTTCCATCTGTCAAATCCATGTCTCTCCAGTTTAGAGAGAAGGATGTTGTGACAGCGTCATCTGCCTTGCAGAAGTCCGGGCAGATGATATCAGTTGCTCTTCCCTTATCCACCAATGCTGTAACACCTTCGTAGAAGGCCAGCAGTCTTGCATGGCCTTCTGCACTGTGGGAAATGAGGCAATTTTAACAGAAAAGAAGGCTTTGACAAAAGCTTGTGCCACAGTCATTTCTAAGTAGCATGGCAGTTACAGAGTTAATTTGCTGGGCCACTATTGCCCCAGGTGGAAACCCATTGGAGAGTATTCAGAGAAAAGGCATTGGGTAGCCGCCTAAAAGTTTTGATTGGATTCAGGTGGTTCCTGAGTGCCACACCTAAACCAGTGGGTAAAGCAGACACTCCAAACTTAGAAATGTTTGGGTCTGTATTTTTTTTTTTTTTAAGCTGTATTGAATACTTTATGTGTTGCCTATATGATACTTCTTTTTAAGTTTCTGTCTCTTGGTGTCCTGGCATGGATTTCTACTGCTTTGCTTTTGAATTGCTCAGTGGGTAAACAGAAATAATAAGTGAATTAATGGTTGAAGCTGTTAAGCAGGATTTTTTCACTGGTGGTGGGGAGAGCAGTACTATCTAACGCATGGGGAGTTGTTACAGATATTTAAAAAGCTCCTATTCAGGAGACAATGCTATTTTACAAGAAATCTGTCTTAGTGGCTGTAGTGTCCCATTAAATGTGGTTTCTTCTTTAAATGTTTATTTTTACATTTTAAAAATGGTAAGCAAAATCTGAGAGTGTGTGATTCAAATGGAGAGCTCTGATTTCTGGTGTAGCGTGTCAGAGAACGGAGCGTTTTCTTTGCCTAAATCTGCATACTGCCATATGCTTGATTCTATGGGAAAGTCCTAGTTGGTGCTTGTGGAGGCTTTGTTAAATGTGCAATTCACTGTGATGCTTTCTGCTTGTTCTACGGAGAGCATGTCCTACTTGAAATAGGAAAATAAAAGGAGGAAAATATTGGGGAGGGGACAGGGAGAAAGAGGTTAGGTTATGAGGGCTGCAAAGACGTGTAGAAGAGTAAGCGAGCTTTACTTGTGTGCATATATACATGCACATACATAAAAAGGCTGTTGTGTCTTCAAATGAAGATAAGAAGTGCTTAACAATAGTTGCATTGCTATTTTACATCCACTTTTTCCTTTGATGATTATGGGTTCCTGCTCTGATGTTACATTTTGGCAGTCAGTGAGTATGTGCATTTTCTCCCCTCCTACAACATGCACGTTTATTTTTTCGCTTTGTGATATGTGTTGGGAGTACAGTGATTGTTATCATCCTGAATACTCAGTACCAAATTAGATGCTTTTTTCTGGTTGCTGCTCTGAGCAGCAGCTGTCTTGGCTGGATAATAGCTTACTTTGTTTGATAAAGTTTGCCGATGATACCAAGCTGTTTGGCGAGGTAGACACACTGGAGGGATGCCATCCAGAGGGACTTGGACAGGCTGGAGAGGTGGGCGCAAGCCAACCTCATGCAGTTCAACAAGGCCAAGTGCAGGGTCCTACATCTGGGTTGGGGCAATCCCAAGCACAAATACAGGCTGGGTGGGGAATGGCAGGAGAGTAGCCCTGAGGAGAAGGACTTGGGTATGCTGATTGATGAGAAGCTCAACATGAGCCAGCAATGTGCAATCGCAGCCCAGAAGGCCAACCGTATCCTGGGCTGCATCAAAAGAAGTGTGGGCCAGCAGGTCAAAGGAGGTGATTCTGCCCCTCTACTCCACTCTTGTGAGACCCCACCTGGAGTACTGCGTCCAGCTCTGGAGTCCCCAACATAAGAAGGACATAGACTTGTTGGAGCGCATCCAGAGGAGGGCCATGAGGATGATCCGAGGGCCGGAGCACCTCCCCTATGAGGAGAGGCTGAGAGATTTGGGGCTGTTCAACCTGGAGAAGAGAAGGCTCCGGGGAGATCTTATAGCAGCCTTCAGTACCTGAAGGGGGGCTACAGGAGAGCTGGGGAAGGACTTTTTACTAGGGCATGCAGCACGAGGGGGAATAGCTTTAAACTGGAAGAGGGCAGGTTCAGATTGAACATTAGGAAAAAGTTTTTCACTGTGAGGGTGGTAAGGCACTGGAGCAGGTTGCCCAGAGAGGTTATTGAGGCCCCATCCCTGGAGGTGTTCAAGGCCAGGCTGGACGTGGCCTTGGGCAACCTGGTCTAGTGGGAGGTGTCCCTGCCTATGGCAGGGTGGTTGGAACTCGATGATCTTCAAGGTCCTTTCCAACCTAAACCATTCTATGAAAGTTGGAGGAAAATGAAAGAAACCAGGGAAAAATCAATAATTCGCCCTGTAATGGAAGGGACGCGTATCCAGCATAGGTTTTGTCGCTGCACATACTGAATTATCTTACATACAACCAAGTATTAGGTGAATTTCTTCTCTTCTTCCTCAGAGATGTAGTTCCAAGTAGCCAGGAAGTGTACCTAGAAAAGAGTTTAATTTTCCTTACTATGCTAGAGCTCCCCAAAATAGGTACTGCTAAATTCTTTAACTAGCTGCAGATGTTTGGATACTTGGTCTACAAGAGGCTTTATTTTTCCTGAAAGTAGTACTACTCAAAATGGCATGGTCTGTACACCTCTAAATTAATTTTGGAAATTTAGGCATTAAAAGATAAGGGTCATGTCTTACGTTGATTCCCAAAGAAATTGTGGGATACTTTTTTTTTTTTTTTTTTTTTTTTTTAATTCATGGTTTTAGATTTGCTATTCTTTTCTTGCCTAGGATATAGTCAAGATCTTTTGGGAAGGAGCAGGAGAGGATCTTTCTGAAGGAAAAAAATGACAGAAAATGTTAAACTTCTCCGTCATTCCCTTCCTTTCACAGACAAGGAAACTGAGTTCCCTTAGTGTTTTGATTTGCTGCTTCTGAGGCTGACTAAGATAAACAGAGAGGTCAGAATGGTTTTCTGCTGGTTTTCTGCTGAATTAAAGCTGTGTACCTACAGGAGATGTCTGATGTGTGAACCCAGTGGGTCAACATGAGTGAACTTCTGAATTCTAAAACCTTTAAAAAGAGACGGTAAAAATAATAACAATATATTGGCAAATACCAGGGAGGAAAAAGATTATTTAAAAATACACAGGAATACAAGAGAGGCTTAATAATTGCATTAGGCATTTTAAGCTGTGGTGTTGCCTTTCCTTTGTAGAAGATGTGTCCTGGCTTCTAGGATTAGCCTGGACAAGATGCACTGCATTGACAAGGAGATGGCTTGCATGGGCTGCTGTAAATAGTCTTATGAAGTTTTTACTTTGAGTAGTGAATTTTCCTTGCCTTTAAAGAATTAATATGTAGCTCAAGTGAAACTTACTTCTTGTGGATTCTTCCCAGTGTTGCTGCCCTCATTCATCTGAGGACCATTCCCTGCAATCTCTTTCTTCCTTTTCCAGCTTATTTTATTTAAAATTTATTTAAAAACCTGTTGAAGTGTCAACTTCTGTAACAAATCCTAGAGGCACATCACTGAGAGGATCTGGTGCCTACACAATGGTGCTGAGTAAGGACATTTTCTTTGTTTGTAGTTTGTTTTGTTTTTTTTTTTTTAACTGAGGAAAAAAAAAAAAAAAAGCCCTGAGATTAACAAGAGATCTTAAGAGAGAAGTGTGAAATCTTTCTTTCTCTTGTCCTTTCGTTTTCCTCCTCCATGCTGCGGCTAAACTAATCAAGAGCATGAATCAACAAGACCCATATGATGAGTGTCCACCAAGTCATTAAGGATAGTATATTTTTTTCAAGCCCTTTTCTCTATGGGTGTAGTTCTGTTTTAATAGTCCAAATTTTAAGGATGGCTGTTTGTGAGAACTGAAGGTGCCTTTTTTTTTTTTTTTTTTTTCTCTTTTAGAAATCTATTGCAGACTGCCACCTTTAAATCATGCGTAGAGGCTTCTAATCTCTGCAATATACACTACAGTGACTTGTGACACTGCTTTCTATTGTAATATAGTAAGTCATTTAACACATTATAGTCTCTCCAGCGAGCTGGTGGAAAGTCTTCTTTAGCTTACAGTATTTGGGAACTTGAGGTCTTGACTCTAAATGCAGGCATGATTCTAGCAGGCAGAAAGCAATTACCAGCCCTGGAACCTGTCCGGAGCAGTGAGGCTAACAACGCTTCTCTTTTGATAGCATCCTGGTAATACTAATAAACAAAAGCTCACTCTTAATATATTTGCTGTGAGACATGCATTCTAATAGGCAGTCATGGTCATATACTTGCTTTTCCCACTTTTCATTTGAATATGTATGAATACATTTAACATCAGACAGAGCAGGTCGAACGTGAATTTGCAAATAGACATGCAGTATGGAGACTTATAGAATGCTTGCCTTGATAAAACTGCAGCAGGTAAATTATGGGTGCTGCAGTGTGTAATCTGCACTATTATCATAATTGCTATCTGCATTATCTTTTGAATGGCAATGAAAATGTTTCTATAACAGAATTAAATACCAATGTTTGTTGTACCATATTTAATACTTTGATACCTTTTAAGTAAATTATGCTGTAAAGAGTAACTCAAGTGGAATTTAGATCAGTGATTGCTTGTAAGATGTCTGAGATTAAATGTCTGAAGATTGAGTGTGGCTGAGGCTTCTAGAATACTTTGTGAATGTAAGACTGAAATTGAATACAGGTTCATTAAAGAACACTGCTAATGAAATAATAGGATTATTATTACTATATTTTGCAAAAGTGTTCCAAACTAAGACTCTATTCTGCTCTCCAGGTGTTTTCTGTGATTAAATGGTTTATGGCCAATTAGCTTTTAAGACTTTGTATACCATCCTGCTATAAACCATTTCCTTGATTGTGTACTGGTGTGGTTTTCAGCTCTACTGCACTTAGCAGTAGTCAAAGGAGGTGTCTTTCAGCTTTCTGCTCTTGAAGACCTCTGCCTTCAGCTTCACAACGCACTTGGCATTCATAGTTACGGGCTCTAAAATGAAGTGTAGTGGGACATGCAGCTGCTGACGAACAGGTCCTGCTGCATTTACCTGGCAATTTCTAGAAAGCCTTCTCTTGCAGTTATATGTCAGTTCTTCCTAATATCGCACCCAAATGTTAATGCATTTTGATAAAGGGCTTGATAACATCTCAAAGACTATATCTAGGGTTGTGGCCTTTCTGTATGGACATACGCAGCCTCCTCTACTGATGTGTTTTCCCTGGGATTTTCACAAGGTGTGCTAACAGCACAGAGGTTTTTGGTGGGTTCAGAAGACTGAGGCAGGATAACAATGGTAGTAAATAATCATGGAAGCTTAAATGGTTTTACTTGATCTGCAATACCTGGGGATAAGTTCTGTCTTTTTCATTTGTTAGCAAGGTTCTCATGTTCATTTTGCATCAACTGAAAAAAAAAAAAAAAAAAAAATTGAGAGGTTAAGCATTTAATCAGCCACAACTGTCAGGAGATGTTCAGTCAGGTTCTAATGTCCTGTGTGCTTCCTCTGACACCACAAATGCCACTGCCATGAGTTTTACTCATTCATTTGGTGCTATTTGGATGAATAAATTTGAAAGTGGTCAGATAGAGGATATGGGAGAGAAATGTCTTACCCTCCATATAACCATCCAATAAAGATAAGAAAAATTCAGATAGATTAATGGAAACAGATAATAGTGTCAAGATACCGTAGAAGAGCAGCAAAAACTCTCCTTTGTTCACAGCTGCTGTTCCAGTGCAATCCCTAACACTAAAAGCCAGAGTAGACAGTTTCTTGTGGAGTATTAAATACATCTTTTACCCTAAATTCAGACTAGAAAACATCCAAGCACACATGAAATCTGTTTACATTTTATGGACCTAACTTTCTATGCTTCTATGGCTCGCAGGGCTAACTGAACTCGTACATTAAGGTCATGAAGCAAGCAAGAAGAATCTCACGTCTGGTTATCTCACCTGTGTTGTGTACAGACCCAGCTATCTAAATGCCACTGAAATTGTGAATGGTGTTCTTTGGTTAGAGCCACTGAACAGTGAAGGAAAGGGAAATGTTGGTTAAAACATGTACCCTGGCAGTTGGGTACTTCTGGTTTTGTCTCTGCGTACTGAGACAAGGAGGTGGTAAAAGGCCTAGAGGGCCAAAAGCAGAAGAAAAGACATGCTACTGTTATGGTCAAAGTCATCCCTCTTCCTTTATATGCTATGATTACTTAGTAGATGCTGCCCACTGCCTGGAGTTCTTTGTCCTAAGAGGTTCGTCTGTCTTGCTGTAGTTAGGGTCTGTTCTACTAGTAATCGCTGGCGTGTGCTTGCGATAAAGCTCTTTGTAAGCAAACAAAAAGCATGTTATGCTTCGTTTCACAGGATATTAAATCTTGTGTGGAGTCAAAGAAACAATTTGCTGTGTGGCACAGAATGACCTGTCCAACTGTAGCTAGTGACCTTTATCCAAATTAAAAACCTTTTTACAAACATCTGCCTTAAATGAGAAAGATTTCATGAAAATGTGTGCTGAATACTTAAGTCTTGTGAACTGTACTGCATTTTGATTAAATAAGAACAGTTCCTGTTAAGTTTTGGGAACATTTCATTGCCATATGATAAGCCACAGCAGAAAGTGATAGGAGTTAACCGACTTTGGTCACTTTTGGGTTTCCTTCCCAGTTATGACAGTGTGGATGGGTAGGGTGGATAGGGCAGCTGCTGCTTAACCTGTTGTAAGCAGCACTGACAGTGAATATCTAACTGTGGTTCCAGTCTCTTTGGATCACTGTTTTACAAAGTCATTATGAAATGGGTAATCTAATTCTCATTCTTTACACTCTTTTTTTTTTTTTTTTTAAAGTGATCACTGCAAACATAGCAGGATGCATTCAGAATGCTTTGCACGCTTTTTGTTTAGTATGCCTTTTTCCTTAGGCTTGTTTTCCTCCTTAAGCAAGATGAATTGTTGAATATATTCGCATGCTGTTGTGCTTCAATTCATGTATCTGCAATTTTTTTGTCTGCACACAACTAGTTGGGCGTAGATACTCATTTTTAATAAGAAAGTGGCAAGATTCCAAGCCATTGTTTTCTCCTTTTTTATTTTTTTTTTTAAAGAAAAAAAAAGTGTCGTTTCCCCCAAGGAATTACAAACTGAGATGAGGCAGATTGAGGGCAAGCATGTGGTTACAAACAACTTCTGAATAATTTCATTTCAGATGCTTAGTGATGACTTTGAAAACTTTACAGGTAAAACACAAACTTTTCAAGTAAAACAAAATCTATCAGATCGATAATTCCTTCTGTGTGCACGTTCATTTTTTTGTTTCTTTCCCTTTGTTATTGTATCTATTGCAGGGAAAGTCTAAAATGATTCTGATATTCCATTCATGCAGAAAAATTTGACAAAGTTCAATATATTTCAGTTCCTAAACTTTGTTTATTTTCTTAATTAAATATCAACTGTTGTGCAGTGATCTCTCTTGGTTTTGTGAGAAGAGGAGGGTGTCATTTGGAAAGAAGACATAACATGGAATGAGCCCTAGCACAGTAAGAAGTCTCTTGTTTTCCCAGTGTCCTGGTTCCGGCAAGGATGGGGTTAATTTCCCCAGGGAGCCGGCAGGGGAGGCGCGTATTCCATCCCACGTGACCCATGCCCGGCTATAAAAGGAGCTAGCCGGGGAGGGGGAGTCAGTCGCCACTCGGGGGCGGGCTGCGGCAGTGCGGGTCCGGTCGGTGAGCTTCGCGGCGGTACTGTAATTGCGTTCTTATATTCCTTTACCGGTGTTATTGTTTTTCTTTTTTTCTTCCCTTTGTCTGTTCTGTTAAATTATAATATTTCAACCCACGAGTTTTACCCTTTTCTGCTGATTTTTCCCACGGCTGTGGGAGTCGAGCGAGCGGCTGCGTGGGTGTCTGTTGCTGGCTGAGGCCAAACCCCGACACCCAGCTAGCTTTGAAAGATGCTTTGGCAAAGTGTCTTTCTAATGGTCTTCCTCACTGCCCTATGGCACAGTGGCTTAAGGGTCCCCAGTTTAAATTCCTTTTCTTGCCTGATTTGGGGTGGGGATTTGGACTTCACTCTTTTGAATGACCCATTCATAAACAAAACATCTAAGTGCCTTCTCCCGTGGAGCTGTTCCACCTTGGACAATGTAGTTAAAACTGTCAAATAGAGAGTAAGATACTGGCTCAGAACAACGTGCAATGTTGGTCTTGCCCATTACAGCTTGCTGATCTACCTTATGCGTCTTCGTCTGGAACATTGCATATCTTCTGTGGAAGAAGTGGCTTAAATAAACTTTGTCTTGCAGTCTTTGTCCAGAGGTGGTCAGCAGGCTCCTGACACCGTTATAGGAGCAGCCATGTGGCTGTTCAGTAGCTCTGCACCAATGTTTGAGGTTTGCAGATGCAATAGATAGTTTGACCTCTCTGTCCTAGAGATAACGCGGTTCTGTGGATCTCATTTTATACTGCAGACTTCAGCAGAGTGTAACTTGTTGCTAGATTGGCAAATCTTTGGCTAAATTCTTCCTGCAAAGCCATGTGGATCTTACAGCCATTTCTACAAGTCCCAGCTGTTGCTCTCACTGTTGGTGTCCCACAGCTCCTTTAGGGGCCAGTATGTCAGACTGTAAAATGTTGTGCTTCTTAGTGTTGACTTCCCAGTCCTAAAGCAGGTAATTTTGTAATTTATTTTTTTTTCCTCTCAGCACATCGTGCTTCTCTCTTGGATGTGGTAGTGGAGTTAAGGCAGTGTTCATAACTCATCTCGTTGCTTCAAAGAACTAGATATGATCACAGCAGAATCAAAAAATGAATGCTGAAACAGAAGCAAAAGGGTAAAATATATTACACTGATGACATTATGGCAACATAATGAAGAAACTGAAAGGCACAAAATGAGATCTTGTATTTTCCTTAAGTTTAGTAAACCCATTCTTTTGAGCTTTATGGATGTGATGAACATCAATAAGATTGATTAAAAAAGGCTGTAGAATGTTAAAATTATACCATGTTGCTCGCAGCTTCAGTATTATTCATGCTTACAATGGCCCATTACCTATACACTATTCTTTACAGGGGAAAATAATAAATTAATTGCTTTCTTCTGTCTGTTTTTACCTTGCCTAAAGCTTGTCAACAACTTATTTTTAAAGATTGCTGCAATTGCCATTTGCATAGTAAAATCTGCTTCTTCAGCTTGGCAGAAACTTTGCCATAAGCCTTGTTTTTTCTGAAAAACTGGCTCTGCTTACTTACAGCGTGCAACCTGCTGCTGTTTGATAGGAGCCGTGGGAAAGCCAGTATGCAAATGGCAAGATGTACAAGGGACAGACCTCTCCGAGGTGGCAGTAGCTTGGGAGGGGCAGGGGCAGTGGAACTAATTGTGTTTCAGCTGAAGTTGTTAGAAGCCTTGCTGTTACCATTATAACCGAAAACCAAATCAAAGCCTGTGGCTGCCATAGGTCATGCGGCACTTTTGCGTTTTGGAGGTTGTATGATTGTTTAAGCCTTAAACTTCTATTTATGAGGTGCAAAGAGCTTGCACAGAGAATAATTTCTCCTTGACTGCATACCAGAAAAAGGAAATCTGATTTACCTTGGATACATTTGTTCATCTGAAAGATCAGGAGAAGGACTAGAGATGCTGTAAGGTTGCTTTGAAGCGAAGTGAAGCTGAGGAGGAATGGTCAGACTCTATTTGTGTTTGTTAAACTTAACAATAGAGTTGTACTTCTGGGAGGCAGATATCCTGGGAGGCAAATATTCATGTGGCGGAAATGTAAGGGGACAAAAAGGGAAGTTAATCTTTCATCAATTTCTCTGTGGAGCTGACAATGTTTGGGTAATTAAACTGTTTACCTACATTTTGTGTGCCTGCTGTTACAGCTGGATGTTGTCACCCTCATTTTTTTTCCACTGTATAATTTACTGCATTAGCAAGTCACTGAGGCTTCACCTGTCTGCAAACACGTCCACCCTTGGAATGAAGAGAGAGGTTTTTGCACTCAGTGTATAGGTGCTTTAGGGATCCATTGAAGGAGAAGGATCATCTTGATTCATATAATATGTATATGTTTTGAATTATTTGTTCTGAATTGTGCCTGGGAATAGTAGGAGGAATCCTTTTTCCTTTTGAATGAAGGAATTGCAGTTCTGTAGGGAAGCCAGATAAGTTGTTGCTTTGAAATCTGCTCATACTACTCCGAGTCTCTGACTAGTGTAGATAGCTTATAAACTAGAACAGGACCATATGTGGTATTTTCATCATGTATATGCTTTATGATTTCCTAAGGCTAACTTGGGTAATATCCTTTCTGGATAGGAGGCTGTGTTGTGCTCTTCTCATTGCTTTTTTTCTTTTTTTTTCAATATATACAGTGGTGGTTCAGAGGAAAGCCAGCCAGACCCCAGCTGGGAGGAGCAGGAGCAGAAGCAGCCAGGCAGGGCCTCCTGCAGCTCAGACAGGACTTTACCCTGTTCTTAACTGTTGGCTTGAGGATTTCCTCGGTATTTTTCACTTCATACCACCACCTCTTTCTCCAGTTCTGTTTCACTTAGCCTTTTCTGTTGTGTGGTGTTTTTTTTTTTTCCATTCCTTTACTTGATCTTTACTAACTCCTCCCTGCACCTGAGAAGAAGAGCTGATGTTTGTCAGGGTCAGTTCATGGTTTTTTATTTTTTTCTTTTTTACAGGACATCTTCAGGGCAGGAATACTTCACTACTCTGTGTGCGTAGCACAATGGTATCTATTCATGACTGGCCCTTAAATGTGACTAATTAGCTTCATTAACAATATCTATTTCTACCATTGTCTTTGTCCTGAGTACATGAAGCAGTTTGACTGGAAAAATCACTAGAAAAAACAACCCTTATTACTCTTGAAAATGAAAACATTAATTTCAAAATCTGTTCTTTTCAAAGGACTCCACTTGAAGAAAGGTCCCTTTGAAAATATCAGTCTGATAGACGGGCACTGTTAACTCTTCTTTCCTTTTTCTCCAGTAGAAACAGAAGCACTCCTTAGCATGGCATACCACAGGAAACTTTGACTTTTCTGTATGCGTTTTAATGGCTTTCACAAAAATTATACATAGAAGCAGATACTCAATCCACCATGCCTCACTTACTTGTTTTCATGTGCTCTCGATGCTTTATGGGAAAGACTGCCAGAAACTGCCAATCAAATGAGACTTTTAGAAGTAGGCATAAAGACATGAGATTCTTCTTAGCTCTGAAACCAGACTTGTGAACATCTATGGCATCTTTATGAATGAAAGAGCATCTAGAAAGCTAGCAAGCCAGAGTGATGAAGACAGACCAATGTATCTACTGATGCTGGGCATAAGAAATGCCTTTAAATAGATGCAAATATTTACTGTGTGGTAAATTCCTTGAATAATCCCAGAGGATCAGTAGTGCTGAGACTGTACCAGCCTCTGCCCCAGCTGAAGGAAAGAAAGGGAAAGAAGCACAGGGCACAGAAGAGTTTACACTAAACCTGAAAACTAAACCAAAATAAACTGTCGAATTCACAGTGAATGTCCTAGGCAAAGGCAAGCCTGAGCCACTCAAATTCCTTCTTATCTTGATATGGTGAGATACTTGCTAGGTGGCTTTTCAGATATCTCCCGTAGGCTCTGGCTGTTATTCCTAGCAGGACTGCTGATGTGATGCCACTCTTGAGAAATGCCAGTTCAGCAGCTCACAGGAGCCCCAGAATGCTTGAAATGTGAACTAAGACTTGCTGGTGCTGTCTGGTCTTGGTTCACATCAAAATGGTATTTTTTTTTTTTTTTTTGACTTTGGCATTAACTTTATATTATATAAACAGGGAAATCTGAGTTATTTTCTATTAAAAACTTGCATGTATTTTTCATACTGAGGCAGACTTGATTTCAGTGCTTGTTTACCAAACTCAAAGTATTTCTTTTGTCTATTTCTATGTAACTGTTTGTGTTATTCTACATTAATTTTTGCCTACCACATAACTTACTGAAAACAGTTCAATTATTCATTTCAACAGACTTTGCAAAGCAAGAAACAAGAAGAAAGGAAAATTTCTATGGAGTAAACTGTAAATTTTAAAAAAATTAAATATACTTTTAAATTGCTCTTGACAAAACAAAAGCAAAACCTACCAAACACGCAAACAATATCTGAAACTTGAAGCTGAATGTATTCTTATTGTTAAGCTAAAAAATACTTTTAGAACTTGTGAGAAAAGCTGTCTTTTCAACAAGATCCTGTTTTAAGCCATCTGTGATTCAATATGGGTGGTGCCATGCTGATGTTCTTCCTCTTTAGACAGGAGAAGCCATTGGTATATGTTGTTCTTAAGCAACACTATGTGGTAGCATTGTACAGAAGGTACTAATTAAGGTAAAATGATTCTGGTAGAGAACACAGGTATGTAAAAGGGAGTAATTCTGGGGAAATAGAAGTCTTTACGAATACTTATTTAGCTCTATTGCATCTACAAAACACATTAGATCTCTAAAAAACACCATACCTATAAAACCAAATGAGCAAACAGAAACTGTATACAAAGGTACTTAAGGATGCTGAGGGCCACCTTCCACCCACTTGAAAGAGAGGAAATATGAGGAAAGAATTACATATTTTTTTGTGCCACGGTAGCACTGACACTTGTTTGTTTCAGTCTCAGGGAAGGCTATTACTCCTTCTTGGGCACTGTTATCAGTATTCATGCAAGCTTCTGCAGCTTACGTTCAGGAAAGGAGTCCTGTTGCAGCAGGTTTCGGGTCGGTTTTCTTTTTAATACTTTGGGGAAGCTCTTCTGCCTTTACGATGATGAGGACATTGCTAGGGGGTTGTTATGCAGCTGATCTGTGCAAAAGCTCAAAAGTTCAATTATTTCACCTCCCTTTTAAGAGAGATGATCAAAGTAGTTGACAGAGAACATGAGGAGCAGGGAATGCACCAGACGGAGGAGGAAGTGAATGAGTACAGACAGAAGCACAAGAAAACTTCCTTTTCTTCCTTTGGTGTGTTCGGAGGGTAGGGCAGAACGGGGTTGGAAAGTAGCTCTGATGTGGCTTCATAACCAGAGGGCCTGACCGGGGCTGTCTTATGTTCACATATGGCTGAAACCTTCTGTACTGGGATCATTAAGAAAAGGAGAATCCTGAGGTTTGGCTCTAGTTGGTAAACAATGCTGGTATCATACAGGAATATAATCACCTACTAAGAGTCCTGTTTTCAGTTATCAGAATGTGGGCTGCCATACATTGGTCCTATTCTACAGAGGTGTAAGCGTAGGCTGCGTTACATGTTCATGTCAGGGTAGAAATCTGAACTCTTGAAGCTCCATAACTTTTGCCATTTCCATCTGCTTGTGGGTTTTAAGGAGCAAGGGGACCACTATGATCATCTTGTCTGACTTCCTGCATAAGGCAGGCCGTAGATTTCGCATAGTAATTCTTGGAACCAGTCTATAACTTCCAGCACAACTACAGCATAAAAAGTACAACCAATTTCATAGCTTCTGCAAGAGCTATTGCCAGATTTTAACTACAGTATCTTACAGATGAAGGATAAGCTGCCTCTTCACAAGGCAGATATCACCTAACTGCACAAGAGTATCGTAAACTACATGTGCCATGCTATGCAATTATTGCAAAAAGTAAAAAACCAACCTCCACCATTTCTTTTAGAAATACCTATTATTTTTTTGGTAGCCCTAACCCGATCAAGATTTTTGTTTGTTTGTTTTTGGTAACACTAACCCAATCAAACGTTTTCTCTGTGTGATGGACTGAGGGCTCTTCTAATTAATGTGGAAACTGTGTTTGGCAAATATTGTGGACTTTTGGCATTTCTGGTCTTCAGCGGTCTTGTTTTCTCAGTAGTGTGTTTTGGTTTTCCTCCTCCTGTTTTGTTTCAGATTATCCTTCAATTCTGCACATCTGAAGTGGTTTTGTATCTGTTTTGTAGGTGGCAACTATTTAATTTAGGAGAAGACTGACTTCATCTGACTGCTTTGGAATTTTACAGCTCAGCCAATTACTAGTTATTTCTAATAACAGAGCCAATTACTGTTTTTTTTCGAATAAGTGATATATAGACATTAATAACTACTGCTTTCTGTAATGGCTTTAAAATTTAAATTGTATGTAATTTATTTTTACTTTATTATGAAAAATATTACCTTCTTTCCCTTACTCCAAACTGGATTCTAATACTTAAAACTCAACTTTCTCTTATTAAATACTGGATTGTTTCAGATGTTTCATACATTGTAAATAAATAATAAATGAGTCAAAATAAATGAGTCCTCTATAGAATTAGTGTTCTCTCTACCATTCAAGTTTACCATATTTTATAGTAACTGTGAAGAATTCTGTGTAAACTAATTCCTTTGCATGAATTGCAATCCCTGAGTATTTCACTATGAGGAAAATAGACAAGTGGATCTCTAAAGGGGGAATATGAAGATGGGCTGAAACTAGTAGAAGTAATAAAAAGCTTTTTTGTCTAATGAATATCAGAGCTTTTAGAAAAAAAAAATTCTCAGAGCAGGGATGTAAGGTTCAAACTTTTGAATGGTTTGTGAACTGAATCTAAAAAAGTATGCACTAGGTTAATCAACACATTTCATTGAGATATTGACCTTTTCCTTTAGAACAAAGATTAAAAACACTCTAGAATTCTGAAGTCTAAATGAAGAAATCTGTTGTCTGATGTCTAAACGTAACTTCAGCAACTTAAAGCTTTTTTGGGTTTGTGTTTTTTTTTTTTGTGCCAGAACAGAAGATTCAGCAGAACAACAAAAGGGAAAAAAAAAATATTGCAGAACTCTTTCTGCAAAATGATTAGCAAATCAATATTTATTAAGAATTATTTAAAAATTAATGAGCAGCTCTGTTTGAGATGCTTCAGAAAATGACTCAAACAAGACACTTGAGCATTAACCAAGAACTTACCGTTTAGCCTCTCCTTTGACAATCCAGAAAGAACTGCCTGTGTATCTTAATCTTGGATATTTTTGTACTGTTTTGCTATTGTCTGGTATAATGCATGTGTAGTACTTTCTCTAACCAAATAATTTATGTAGTCAGTGCCTTAAATACTATAAAAAACCCCCAGAATTATCTTTACAGAATCAATGTAATATTGCATGGGGAATTGCTTCAGCCAGAAAGAATTTCTCTTGAAGAGTGAACATTGCTAGAGGAGTTTATGACGCCTTTTTTTCTGCAACAGTATATGGTGCTCAATTTAGCATAGGAATCAGCTCATCAAATCACTTAGGAAGGCAGGTGCTTATGTGCTGCTGAGTAGAAGCTCTTGTCATTCTTTTCTTTCTTCATCTTCTTGTAGAGAAGCAGAAAGGAATTTCTTGGTTTCCCAGGAGTGTTGCAGCTGATGCCAATGCAACAAGCCTTGTTATTAGAGCAAATGCTCATCATGTTCTCTCTCTGTCTCTCTCACACTCATAGAGGAATCGCAACGATCTGACATGAAATGTTTAGAACATCTAGTGTCTAGATGCAATTATTTATTTTTATGCTGCATACCTACCATGCATTTCAATCGTGGTTCAATATTTTACCGATTCAGAGGTAATGTGTGTCTGAAAAGCTGAAAGCCATGAATTTTATGTTAAATGACAATATAACATCTGAATTTAGAAATACCTGGCATGAATAAAATGTAAAACGGGATGATTATGTGTGATTAAATAGTTGACTTTTATATTGTATATTAGTCATGCCATCATCCAATTAAAAGGATAATGGAAACAATAGAGATTTTTAATTTTTAAACCAGTGTGGGCTGCATTAAGGGGATTATGGAGCTTTATGAAGTAGTTTGTATAACGTAATGATCAAGAATAGAGTCTGAGTCAAAGCTGAGCTGCGCATGGTAAATGAGGCAACTTTTAATTTCTCCTTGAGATAACTTCGGACTATAAATTTTGAATGTGAAATTTAATGGAAGAGTCTCCAAGTTGTGAAGGGGTTTGCAGAACAAGGTTGTAATTTGTGCTGTTGTTCAAGAATTCTTTTCAGGCCAGACTTTGGCTTTGGCATGTGAGTATTGAGGTCAGGATGGCTGTCTGTGGGTTATGTGCTTTACTAGACTGGACTTTACTCGTTCTTCAGCTGAGGCGTATTTAAATAATGTGGGTACTCCGTGCCAATAGCTGCCACTATATTTTATCCACTGATGCTTGCTCTGTGCAATCTGTTGCTTATTACCATTAGTGAGCCTTGTTCTCCTAATTAACCTAATGATCCTCTTCATTTCATCTGATTAACTACAACATGGGTGAAAATATAGTAATGTGGCCTCCAATACTATTGACAAAGGTCAAAGGAGTTGAATGCGGCTGTTTGCCTACACGATCAAAGAGCATAGGGCACAATCCAGTGAAATTTGAAGCACTGTGGGAAAGGTGTTCCATTTCCCCCCCCATCCCATTCAAAACTGGCAATGGCCAATTCAGTATCTTTAGCTTAGTTCTGTTCTCCTCAAAGAATAGGGTATTTCAGATATTAGATTGTTTTTGCAGTGGGGCTGATTCTCTTATAGTAAGGCTTTTTGGTCTTGCTTGTGTGGAAGTCTCAGCCCTCGCATTAATCTTTTCAAAGGCAAAATGTTTTATATGTTGCATAAAATAGCTGCACATCTGTTGTTTTTAATAATGTTTGCACATTCAGAACTCCTTAAAAATAATCTTATAATCTGACATTTTATGTATCTTTACTGTTCTGTAATTCTTTAGTTTGTTTGAATTGACTACAGTTTTACTCTGAAATTTCCTGATAATTGTGTTGTGTCACAGGGGTCATGAGTGAAACTGCAAAAATAGATTTATACTGGTATGTTAATTACCTAAAGGATCCCAGTGCTCAGCTGTATCACAAAAAAGAGAAACCAACTTCATTTTTAACAGGAAATCCCTTAATGCAACCATAGATTTATAGCTTAGCCGCTGTAAATTCATCACTCAGAGTTGCAGTGGTTTAACGCAAAGATGGTCACACTGGGGATACCTGGTTGTAGGAATGTCTGAATTAGTACTCTTGGAAGGTGATGATTTAAATGATTTCCTGAAGTTGCAAGGGAGATGCCTGCAAAGGAGTCCTAATGATATGTAAAAGTAATTGAAATGTAAAGCTGTTGGTTTTTTTTTTTTTTTTCCTGATTTCCTATTGCATTTGACAACCTCTTTCCTCCTTCATTGTTATATGTGAATATAGGGTAGGAAAAAATGAGAATGGGGTACCAGTCTGTGTGAATTTTGTCTGAAGCTGTGACTGCATATACAGTGTAGAAATGCTAGTACTATAAAGAAGATACTAACTGCCTGAGCTTATCTGTACAAACAGATACAAAAATAGAGTAATGCCATTTTTCCACGAAGCTCTGTTGGATGGCAGCGTGCATTTTGCAGAACCCTGGCTTGCAGAGCAGCAATCCCACCTCCTTCCCTGACCTGCCCTGCGCTCATCAGTAGTTGATTGCTGTAGCTTGGAGATGGCAAAGGACAGGGACATGAGGATCAATGTCCTGTGGTTTGTTCATAGCTCAGTCTGAAAACTTTTAAGTACCCACAGTATTTTAAAGCATAAAAGTGAACTATTCAGTGTTATGGGGAAGAAATTGAACATGCCTGAGTGTGGCCTATTATGGCTATAGAAAGCAGGTGAGGAATGAATTGCAGTCTAAAAATGAAGTGACGCCTGAACATGGTAAGGGCCATGATAAAGGAAGAAATTTGCAGAACAAACTGTGCACAAATCTGGTGCACAAAGAACTCAAGTCTGGCTGCAGCAGCTCTGACAAAGCACAAAGTTGCTGCAGTGAGTTTGCAATATGAGCTTGTGTGGAAAAATTGGGGACAATCGAGCAGGTAAGGATATAATGATGTAAATGGATGCAGCCTGAGGAGAAGGCAAGAAGTCTGCTTGTCATGCTCTTGCAGCAACATTTATAAGTTTGTCTCAGACTGGTGATATAGCGGTTGGTTCACAGCTCACTAAACCATATGCATTTTTTTGGAGAGGGTGCAGCTAGCAGTGAGAGAAAATACTTATATTTGCTTTGTCCTGTGGGCTGTGCTCTGGGTGACCACGGGGAAGGAGGGAAGGGAAGCTCTGGGAAAGGCGATGGGGGGAAGCAGGCCAGAGGAACAGCAGTGTTAGGCAGGGAGTCTGCTGGAAGGAGAGACCATGATCCCCAAGAAGGATTTGGGGGTCAGCTTGGGTCACAATGCCCGGAGGGAAGCTCTGCTGCAAAGCAAGACAAGAGGGACTTGTCATTCTTCCTGGTGCTGCTGGAGGGTGTTGTTTCTGAGCCTTTTATTTACTTTGTCTCCCTCAGCAGACTTGAGACTTCCTTATATTTAAGGGCTTATCTTCTACTCTATTATTTTTGTATTTTGTAATAAAATCAGGCTTTAGGGGCTGGGAGCTTTCTCCTGTCTTTTGGTCTGTCTGTTTAAAGGAAAGAAGGATGGGAAGAACAAGTCCACTTCAAAGTTTTAGCTGAGTTATACCATCAGTCAGCCCTGGAAATGAACCTCTTTGGTGCTGCAGTGGAAGAGAACCAGCTATGTGAACTGATATTCCAATATTCATTATTTTTGAAAATACATTTGTTTAAAGAGGCTGCTTCAGAGCAGCGACAAAGATTTTGGGTCCCAAAATGGCATTCCCTGGGAGTTTCTTTTCCCAGATAACAGATGCATTAGCTGCCTTTTGAGTGACGGACATCCTACAAAGTTTGTTTCATTACTGCTGTGATTTGCACTCCTCTGTGTCTTAGCCAGGCACGGGCTGTAGTTTTATGCTTTCCCTTTAATCTGGTTCCAGTCTGGCATCACTTTGAGTGAAGAATCAGGGATACTAGGGCTTCTAGACAATTTAGAGTAGCTGTTGATCTGATTCATCTCATGCTTGGAAAAAATTAGAATTCACCCAGGACACCAAGAATTTCTTCAAATCAGTGATTTCAAAGTCACGCCAAGTTCTAGTGAATTCAAAGAAAATGGGACTTGACCACTCATACTCACACATCATCCTGAAAACTATGTATAGCATTTCACTCACCATTCTCTTCTCTTCCCATAGCTGGTAGAAGAGTGGTCACCAGTCAACACTCCTCTTCATAGCATATAGCCCCATAGCCTGGCAGCAGGTCGTATGTCAACTGTAAGGGAATCGAGGGGGGTAGGATCTTAGAAACAATCATGTTGGAGGTACAGCAAATGGCTGACTTCCCACAATGAAACATTTGGGTAATCCATTGCCATCTGTCTTTATTTTGCAAACCTACTCAATTGGCCAACGCGTTCAAAATATTAAGAAAAAAAATTAACCCTGAGAAAATTACCTACACGTTTTTCCCTGTTCAAACTGTAAAAGATTTCTTTACATTCATGTTACTATAAGGCTTTGTAAAATAGCCTTTTCTTGGACCAAAAAACATACTTCCGTGGGAAGTGTAGATGCATGGTACTTTTCATAAATGCTGTAATTTTATTAGGTATTCAAATCAACTATGATAACTTATTGGTTCAGCCAAGTAGGCTGAAAGGGAATGGCTCACAACTGTGCCGTATTTATCTGGTTATGGGTGCTCTAGCACTTACAGGTGGTGGTACTAGTGCTGGTGCTCCGCTATCTTCTTCCTTCCCTTGCCTACAAGATGCAGTAAATGCCAATGTCTACATCTACGTTATTGGAATGGCTATGCCCCAAATATGTGTGGGTTTTGTGGGGCAAATCCAGAATGGATGGCAGTAGCGAGTCAGGTGACTCACACAATAAAGCTGTCTGCCGTTAATTTTTGGCTCATCTGACAACCTTCTGTTTTAGAGAGTATTTCTGAAAAATTAACAAGGGCAAGGATGATAAAGGACTATGCTATTAGAGAATTTGTCATCCTTAGTTTCTTGAAAGACGGGCAATTTAAAAAGGTCATTTACTCCAAAGTAAACATCTCTCCCTTGTTCTTGCTTGGCACTGTTCTTGCTTACAGCTTGACTGGCTGCTTTGTATCTCAGCTAACTAATGCATTTTTAAAAAAACCCCAAACATTAAGTATTCTTTGCATCTTATTTCTGTTCTTTTGCCATAATTGCTTTTGAATGAGAAAGAACTCTGAACAACACAGAACTCAGAATTTTCTAGGACCTTAATCAGCAGAGATATTTACACCGCCATAAGTCTTTCACTTGTTTCAGTGAATTCTGTGTTGTATGTTGTCTATACTGGGCACTGTTTCTACTCCAGTTTGCTGATAAGCCAAGCTCTAACCTGCATGGATTTTTATTTATTTATTTATTTATTTTTACCTCTTTTAACATTTTTGAGAGGAAGCACTCTAAGGAAAGCTGGACTAGGATATAAGGGACAAACTGATTTGGGGTGTTTCCTGGAATCATATCACCTAATCATTAGTTTTCAATCTTTTCTTCTCCTGTGTCAGTTATGTACCTTAGTATAAAACCATTGTTTTCTTCACAGGAATACTGGCAGCTATTTTTAAATAAGTCTGATTATTCTCATGTTCCTTCCAGCCAACTCCCATTAGTTCAATTAAACTTAATACATGCTCAGATTTAACACTTTAGAATGTAAATTAAGTTACTTCTGTCAAAAGTGAATTTAATTTTCTTCATGCTCTACTGCAGTGTACAAAGTGGGCATGTCCAGTGGCCTTTCTCAAGCAACACCCACTCCACTATCAATGTTGGGCCCACTTTAAACTCCGTGTTGTCTTGCCTTCTAATGCTTCAAATGAATTTGTGTAAGCCGCACTGACAATGAACCTGACTTTACATTTCTAAGAAGGAGGGGAAGATAACTGATAGCAACCTTAAAAAAATTTGCTGTTTCGTGCCTAATGATGATACAGCATTAAGATCTAATGCTTTTAAACCTTCTAGGAATAAGGTGAGATGCTGAATGAATCTCTTGAAAAGCAAGGTAATCCTTCCATTTCAGTGGTGTCTGGGAACCATGTCTCTATCTTTAGAATTTGCAGGGTACTGGACATTAAATCTATCATTCCCAAAGCTTTGAATCTTCCTTTCTTGAATCTCAGTGGAGTATCATTAGGAAAGAGGGGGAGCAGTGAACTATGGAAGGGAATACACTTTGGAAAGTTAATCTTTAAAAATTATCACTTCTAGAAGAACAGTGAACTTAAAAATGTTTCGCAGTTAGGTTTGTCACTACAGCTAAAAGGAAAGAAAGCAGAAGTGTCTCCACATAGCAGTTTTTCTATACCATACTGGTGAGCAAGAGCTTTATGAACAGCATAGAACTGCAAGCCTTGCCTGATGTATGTTCTAGTGGCAACCTCTAGTCCCATGTCTGTGAAGCTCCATGCGTGCTTTTATAGGCCTGTGTCTAGCTAGCAGGAGTAATGCATTTTGCACTTCTGTCCAGTAAATTCTGAGCTTGGTTATTGTGAACAGCAACAACAAATCCAGTTGTGCTGTTTGTCAGACCTGCATGTGGCTGTCTTGGAATGCAGGAAATATTCCAGTTAAGTAAAAACAAGCAGACTGTAACAAAAAATGCACCCCCAAAACCAGCCCCAAACCCCCACCAAACTAAAACATCAAATCATAGACCTGATGCAGACTCTAACGCTGTTCAACTATGCAATGAAAAGCTTATTTTGTACATCTCTCACTTTTAGACAGCTAGGGAAATTAATGCCCTAGCCTGAGGCCTCTGTGTTAATGACCCCTAGCTATGCAGTGATGAAAGGTTTTGTACGTCAACTTGTTCCCTACTGCTGAAATTCTTTGTGGAGCTACATCCTTTTATGCTGTGTTCTTTAAAACTTAAATTTATAAACGTATCAAACATGGGCATTGTCCTTTTTCATTCCGCCCTCTTTGCATTGAAATGTGATCATATTAGAGTAGATGTTTACTGGGGAGACAGTCTTCTTTTCAGAGTGATGTTTATGGAGTCTTAATTGGTCTGGCTAGTGTGCTCTGAAGATTAGGCTACTCCCCATAGATGCGAAATTATAAAGCAGGCTTAAAAGAAGGATGATATTGTGATTATTTTTTTTTTTCCCCAGCTGCCTATGATTCAGTAAATGTCTTCCTCATCCCCCTGTTTTGTATCCATCATGTATCTATAGGAAAAACCCACATGCCTCTGACCAATATTTCTGAGAAGGCACTAACTTTACTAAAAAGACCTGAAGCTCATTTGTTTTTGCAGTACAAAGCCCTTGTGTTGACACAAAGGTCTGGCTTCAGAATTGTTCCGCTTTCTTTCTGGCTGCGTCGGTCCTTTCAGTCTTATGGCGTTATCTTAACAATCCTGGCCCAGGTCAAAGACGAGTGAGGTTGCTGGGTTTGCAAAGAGTGCTAATCAAAATCAGGCATCTAAAGGCACCTATGTTCGATGTGATTGAAGAAGGCGAGCATGCCTTGTGGATCTCTGACAGTGTCTTGGTGTTTGCTTGAAGTAAATATTCTTGGTATAGATAATTAAGCATCTCGGATCACATGAGCTCAAATCTTGTGGACTGTTATAGATAAAAATGATTCAGACCTTGTCCTGTGCACTGTATCCATTTATCAGTGGGATCATTGACACAAAAACCCATTAACAAGCAAGCTTGAATATAGGCCAGAGGAAACCGAATCTAAGCATGAAAAAATTTATAGATCCTAAGGCCAAGAAGGACCATTCAGATTGGCTCGTCTGACCTCCTGTAAATTGAGTAATTCATGTTTATTTTGACCTCATGTAGGTTTCCCAGTAAGAATGACAGCGCGCTCTGTCCTTTGCATCAGCTGTAGGATAGCTATTAACCTCTTTAACTTCTATTACGTGTAGGTTACTTGACTATTTTGCTATAGGTTCTAGTGCTATGGAAGGCTGTGCGTAACCCTGGGATATGCTGGCATCTCTCGTTCTACCGAGCAACATCCTAGCTACAGAAAGTATCTGGTGAGGGGGATTTTGGGGCATTTCTAATCAACTTGTACTAAATGAGCTCGTTGGTTTAAATGAATCATAGCACACGTACTAGTAAATATCTTAGAGGTGGGAAGTCATCTTCTTCGTAATTTGCAGTCCTAGACCGTGGTTTGAAAATGGATTTAATTCTGAATCAGAAACACTTTTAAGAGTGTTTGTGGGAAGCTTTCTAAACCACTGTAGGAACACTAGTTCATTTCTGATTATCAAAGTTGTGCTTTTGAACACCATTTCCTTTGTCTGATCAACCTACAAGTCTATTTGCTTTATTTGTGGGGGAGCGTAACAGTGAGAGGATGGCACTTATGTTACTTAAATGGAATAGCTGATCACCTGCCTTGTTTATGAGGATTCTAATCGAGTTAACAATATAAAACTGAGGTTAATAAAGGACTTCTTCATATCTTTAATTGATAGTCTGCTTTAGTAGCTTATTTACACTTAGTTTGCTTTCATGAGAATCGTATGATGCTATTCAGATTCCTCAGTCCTAGAAAATACAATATATTGATTCACTGACTGAAGTCAGAGACTCAAAAACATGCTTTAATAAGGCCAGTTGTTTTTGCATGGTAACAAAATGAACATGATAGGCAAAACAATCAGCAGTTAATCACTGCTAATACCTCTGCCATTCATACAGGTAGCATTAATAGATGTATTTGGACTAGAGCTCATGTTGTCCAGAATTTCATGTTAATTTAGAAGTGATTGCAGAATTAAAGCAAAATGCTACAGGACTAAATAATTTTAGTGTATCTGTATTCAAGCTACAATACCATATTTTTCATAGAGGAAACAAGTAACTGAATTGATTGATATTTAGTTTATTGTGTCTTGTAGAATAATGAGTGGAATGAGAGATGGGGTGGAGGGAGTTGTATCTGAAAATTTGCTTGATTGTTACAATATTGTGGTGTGGGACTGTAAATGAGCGCTCGTCAATGGGTGGACAAAACAGCATCTAACGCTGTCCCATGCACGTACTCAAGGACGTGTATTTGTTCTTGCAGCTTTGCCCCCTCCTGTGTCACCTTTGCCCTGAATTGCTCGTTATCTCTCTGCCAACCGGCTATGAGGGTTTGATGAATGCTGTCAAACTCCACCCACCTGTGACAGCAGACAACATTCCTGTTTTGAAATGCCTTATTTTCTTCATCTACTGGGAATCAAATAATGCTGTTCTTTAAATCTGTGTTTTCTCAACAGCTTTAAAATTAATGTATCTTTATGATGGACGTGTCATTTTAGATCTCAGTTGTTTAAGGCTGCTGGGAGACTCAAGTAGTCATCAGTTTATATTTTGGCAAGAATATGCAGATGCTAGATATTCCATGAAACTTATACTAAAGCATAATTTCTGGAGAACGAGCTACCAGCATCTTCAGCCCCTTTCAGCTGCTGATGTCTAGTTCTCTTACTGCTTGGTCTGTTTACTCTTGAACAGCAGAAGAGCCTGGCAGCAGCAACGTCAAGAAACCTGTACAGAATGCGTTGTATTTTGGGTGTCTTGTGCATTGCTTCCTGCTTCAGCTCTCTGGAGTTTATGCTGTTGATTAAATTTTAAACAAATAAATAGTTGTCATTTTAATCACAACTGCATTCAGGGATCTATGAAGAGGTGGTTTTGACGTTTTTCACACCTCAGTGTTTAATTAAAACATACTTGAAAATAAATAAATAAATGGGATGACATTTTACATGAGGTTTTACCTGAGCTCTGTAATTCCTGGTGAGCGGGATTAGAAGGCAGACGTTATGAAGCGCTATGTGGGATGTGGATGAAATGTTATACTATGTTATGGCTCTAAGACACCTGTAAGAAGTCATAGCAGAAGCTAACAGAATAATCAATATTATAAGCAAGAACTCCGGCCAGTACAATGTAAGTTTAAAAAGTGACAGGTATTGCTAAAATATTTTGAATGGATTTCATTTTCAAAGCTAACCCTTACACACCCCAGTGCTCTGCACAATCAGTACCATAAATTAAATATGCAAAACTGCCAGAAAAATGACAGATGAACCTATAACAGCTGTGAGCTGATGGTAGTGTTGCAGCCTAAAAGAAGTTTTTCAGGCGGTTCTATATGGACATCTCTGTTGTAGTTTTAGGGTAATTCTGCTCCTAGGGAAAGTACTATATAATTTGTGACACCATGGATTTCAATTAGGCTCCATCGACATTAACGTGGTATTTGATGAAAATTAAGGTTTTTCGTGTTGTCCATAGATATCATATAAAGCGCATCTATCAAGCTGTAATTGGAAGAGAAATGAAGTCTTAAATAATTCTATGTGGCATCTTCAATTATTTTTAATAGAGGATTTTTTCAGGGTCATTCATTTGAGAAAATAGCGGGCTTGACTTTTAAAATCTTTTAACAGACTTTCTGTGAAGTTGCAAAGAGATGCAAGAGGAGCACAAACAGTTACAGCTGCTCATCCCTCAGCGAAGGATGTTTTGCTTATAAATGGTATAAAATGAGAGGTTGCCATGTAGTGATGGTAGTGTTTTAAAACTAGCATGTCTAGGTAGAGCATAAATTCTTACACCTCTGAAGCAAGAAAAGGCAGTTTTGCTAATTGCAGTTCGTTAAGGTTGACAAGATGCCTATAGCATGTTTTCATTTTTTTCTATATTCTCCCCCTTTGCCCCAAATGATTGACTGCAAGGCAAACTTGGTTGATGCTAATATGCACTTAATAAAATAATCATGACAGAATTACCACAACATTGACATGACACAGCCCACATCACGTTCTGTGGGCTTTCTGGTAATGGCTTTTTGTATTAATGAATTCATAAATTATGATGTGAAATAATGACCTCTTATTTGAGTCTGGTTTACGTTGCTGAAGCAAACCAGGAGTCAGGTATTACACCTGAGGACAGATTCCTACCTGATTTTAAATGGCTGCAGAAATGTTGACATCAGTGGAGTGAAATCAGGCAATTCCCATCAATGTCAAGACCAAATTAAGATGGATAGCTGTAAATCTTGATTGTGTTCATGGGTCAGAAAAATCCCAACTCTATTTCAATGAAACTGAGGAAGAGAGATGCTCAACGAATTGCTAAAATGGAAATCTGGCAAACCAGAAACTTGATCCTAGTTCTTTTTGACAGTTAAAGGGATAAAACTGGACTACATTTCTCTCTTAAAGGAGAAAATGTTCAATTGCAAAGCAGATTTCCAATAGCTGACACATGGCCAGAGCAAAGCAAGGACTGACATATTGCTGAGATACTTGTGGCTGGATTCTGCTATACATGTGCCTGAGCTCTACTTACTATAATAAATATTATTCTAGTGGTCTCACTTTTCTTTACGCCAGATACTTTAAATGTATTAGATCAGTCCCTGAAGTGAGAGGAAGCAGATTGCAGCAACAAACTTGATGGCAAAGTTAGTAGATCTTCTTTTAGATGATGGATCTCTCATGCAGGAATTCTGTCAAATCTAACTCTGATATTACTTAAAGTATTCCTCTCATGGAGAATTTACTGCCCTCTTCAGCTGGGTGTGCCAATGGCTAAGTAATGCGTCATCAAATATGCTCAGAAACTTTCAACATTTGACCTGCACTTATTAAAATCTATGAAAGCGTATTTAAAAAAGAAACAGTAAAATGTGCTCTTCAGCTTCAAGGGTTTATGTTGTTATAGTCTTGGTGGTTTTTTCTGTTATGTTTTTTGTGGCTCCATCACCTGTAGCTTGAAATGAGTGATCGGTTTCTGTTAACCCCCCAGCAACAAATATGACAATTAAAAATATACTGTTTAATATCTGTGGACCTCTTCACAACTGTGCATTTCAATCTGTTCTCTTATGGTAGTCTACGTTTTGATATGTATAGTACAATCAAGGGAACCTATTAACATAGCTGGGGTGAGGGAACACATTTACCCTGTACTGTCATAATATCTGTTGTAATTCAGAAAGCATTATCTTAAAAACCACAGCTGCACATCTAATTTTTTCATATCAGTCTTCCAGACCTGATTATTCTTCAATTTATACCAATGTAAATTAACAGTAATACTGTTGAACTCAGCTGAGCTCTACTGGAATAAAAATGGTGTAGGACAAAAATAACTGGTGTTTAGAAATAATAGGAAAACTTAAAATTCTAGTATTTATTTAAAAATAAAATTCATAAATCTGTGTGTTGACTTGAAAAAAGGTCCTGGAGATTAAATGTATAGACTTTTTTTTTTTTTTTAAAATAAAGACTGCCACCATTTATTGCCATGTACAAACAAACAGGGAAATGTGTTTATTGGTGACATGATCTAATATCACCATTTTTAATAATACATGGGAATTCTTTTTATTAAGGAGGAATAATAATAAGGAATAAGGAATATTAATAAGGAATAAGGAATGCTTAGCTTGGGCTACCTTTCCCTTCCTGTGCTGTATGCAGGTGTGATGCTGTGGATCTCTGCTCAATAGAGTACTGAGTGATCCATGTGCTATAGAGATCAGCCTGGTGGTTACTGGGCAATCCCAAGGAGCAGTGCCTGCCTGCACTTCTGTCTTAATTGAGGAAAAAGTGCTTTTTTCTACTCCCAGAAAGCACAGCATGCCTAGACTTCATTTCTGCATCTCATGATGTCTGCCTGCCTAATATGCCTATCTGATCTTGTGTGTCAGGCCCGCACTTTCTCCTTGTCCCTCCTGTACTCATTTCCTTGTGTTTGCCTTCGCGTCCAGGATTGCTACGTATGCTTACAGAAATATCGAATTTAATTTAGGCCGTAAAGGCATGATGATGCCTAGCCAAAACTGTCATTTCTACCTAGTAGTCTGGAGGGGTGAGAGGGTCCCTTGCTGTTTTTCTTCCTTTCCTCACCAGCACTTTGAGGGCTGAACAAAACAACTCTGTGTTCGGGACCAGGTGACCTTGATTCCTTAATTGGATGTATACAGGTGGATGCTTGCATTAACATGGACTAAAATTTCATGGAGTCTTGTTGTTAGTAGAACACAAGGCCACTGTACTGACTGCTGGTACAAGCTTAAACAGGGTGCTTGGATTTGTTTGTGGCTGTACTGCAAATAAGCTGCAGTTTGGCCAACATGAGTTGATACCCCATGTATTGTTTGTGCCTAATATGTGGGGTTTATATAATTGAATTTAATTTGGGGGGAGCTGCTGCTTTTCACATGGCTGCAAAACGACTTTTTAAAAACACTTGGAAAACTTACAATTAAGTCCATATTTACTGAGTTTTCACATTCCAGTCCTGGTTATTCTGCAGAAAAATGTTTTGTTTCAGCATTTTGGGAGTAGGTCTTCTGCATGTATTGGTTGAAACAATAATTAAAAAAATATTTTTTATATCATTTTGTAAAAGTACGTGTACATTAAATCACTTCCTTGCTGAAAGCCACATTTGAAACCACATAACTGGATTTCTCCAATGCCGTTTTATTCATGAGAGTTAAAAACTGGGAATCCAGTCACATTCAAAAGCAATCCAGCTCAGTTGTCATGGAGACAGCCAGGGTGATAGCGATCTGGATTATTATTTAAAAAAACGAACCACTTCCTTGTGTGCTTCCTCCTTCCTCTTCCCTGATCCTGAGATCCCATCAGGCCCTGCAAGCCCAACGTAGTCTTGAAAGTGAATTGCCTTTTTTAATATTTCTTCCTGTTGAAGGAATTTTTAAGTCAGGGCACAGATCATTGCTTATCTCTGAGCCTTGCCTTCCTGTCACCCCAGGTATTCCTTCTGTAAGATGTTGTGGATCTTAATCTACACATGGATCAGCAGTAGCCAAGAGTGCTCAGTGCTTTGGCATTTTAGGTCAACTCACATTTCTGTGTGATCCTTCCAGATGCAAAGAGGCAAGGTTACACACTTACTTGTAGAGTGTATCAGTGGTATTGTTTGACTTCTGTTTGCACAAAACCCTAATTCTTTTGGGATGTATTGTGCTTTATACTCACGGAGTATATTTTTTTCTCCTGGCTGACTGTTGCCAGCTGAAATGAAGAATGTGGGATAGGCTTTACTTAATGTGATAAGGTTAAATGTTTAATGACATCTGTAATTAAGTTGTCATTAGCTCTTATTTGGTACCCTTAGGCAAACTTAATTTAAAGCTTGAATTATCAAGACTGCTTATGGTTGACAACAAACTGTAATCGTATATAACAAAAAAAAAAAAAAGAATCAGCAGTCCCAAAGTATGACAGATGTTTTCCATGCATAATAGTGCATGAGGTGTTGACAAGTTTCTTTTAAAGGAAACAAAAAACCCAAACAAAACCCAAACCCTAAAAACTGGGAGGAGGGGGAAGAAAGACCAAACAACCAACCCCCAAAACTTTATTTGTAGTTCCTGTCCTTGAAAGCTGCAATGTAATCTTTCATTCTTTCCTTATTTATTCATTCCGCTCCACTTTGCCCTCTCTGCCATTATGCGGACTCCAACAAAGAAGGTGACTCCCAAGTATTCAAAACAAATCTGGAGTAATATACTCATAAAAATTCATGTGGTGGTGGTGGGGGAAAAAAAAAAAAAAGAAAGGAAAGCTCAAATCTTTGTTCAAGGTCCATTAAAATGTACAGATCATTCTGCAATACTTTCATTAGCAAGCTCCTTGCTCGAAAAAGGCCTGCCTATTGTGTGATGAATCCCCCACAGTATTATTGACTGTCTTGTCCTCTCCAAAGGTAGAAGATAAAAATAAAAAAAAAGTAGTATGGTGGAAGAATGATAGCAGTTAAGTTTCATATGCAGTCTAGCATATGATATGCGTTAGCTATTGGCAAACTCCATCTGACCCCATATCATTTGGCAATTCAGTATCATTGAAGGGGTCCATAACTCACACTACAAGTAAATGAAAATGCTAGCAAAGGTCTACATTAGTTTACAGTATAATATTGGAGGTCTAAAGAGAATTCTTTGAAGGCTACCATGAAGAAATAAAAAATAGAGGTAAATGCGAACTTAAGGACTGGAATAATTTGTCATGCCTGAAAACCCTTGTGCAATAAATGATCGTTTCAAAGGGGACGCTTACATTCTAGCAGATCTCTTCTCAGCTTTAGGGACTAGGGGACTAATGTTGCTTAGGAACAACCTGCGCTTTTAATCACTGTTTTAAACTAAAATACCACAACTCAGTTAATGAATGCCAAGCTCTGAAACTCTAATTTCTGGACTACTACCTTGTCTAAAGGCGCTCTGGTCTGGCAAGTGTATGAAAATACACAAGAGCAAGTTCTCAACTGTTCAGGAAATATGTAAGTTTATTCCTGTTTTGTTGTCTTCCAGTGAAAGCTTTCCACTGTTGTCATACCCGGAGTATTTTAAGTACCGTGCATTCTTTCAAGGGTGCATAAGTAATTGGGTAAACTAAACTGTCACAATTTGGTTCTGTGTCTCTACAACTCAAGAGTCTCTTCAGCTGTAGATCGTAAGCATTCTTGCCTTTGAATCTAATGATCCTGGGTTTTCTTCTTCACGTTATTCAGAGTCAATGATGAAGAGCAGCACTGTGCTCAGTGAACTGCTGTGACTTCTACTGGAGCATTGGGAGGCTGAGAAATTGCTGCTCGGTCTGGATGGGTGATGGACTGTGAGGATGCATATAACCATGACTGTGCCTTTGGTGTAGCACCTTGAGACCATAGGGCTGAGATCTTCTGAGTCATGTAAAACCAGCTAAATTACAAGTATTTTAACAAGACTTGTGATCCTACCGTGAAGTCTGTAGGGGTCTGCTTCTGCCTCACAGTAATGCAGATCTCTCTGGGTGCTGCTGCTCAAAAGGTAGCAACATGGAATGCTACAGAAGATGTGACTACTTGGCCCATAATATCATCCTCCTCAAACAGTCTGTGCCTGATGTTGTATTATAGCTTTCACTGAATGAAGGCTCTCAGGGCTAATTGGGCCTGTGGCAGGTCTTTCCTGTATATTCAGTTTTGTTCCATGTCAGAACTGAAAAGGATCTTTGCATCTACGAGGAGGGGTTTCAGTTTTCAGTTGGATTTGCCTGAATGCACAAATACTTTACCAGCTCATTTCTTTTCAGTGTTCTATTGAAGGCTTTCTAATTATTCAATAAACATATTAAAAAAGAAAGGAAGAAGGGAAATCTAGAAGATAAGGGGCTTAGAATCAGCTCAAAGAAAAACAGTCACTTGTGATAAATGTAAGGTAGTTTGTAATTGATCACAATATTGAAGAATTTTACCTCCGTTAGCTTTATTGTCTCTTATTTCATGCTTTCTAGTCTTTTCCAAAAGTAAAATGAGATCCATGTGAACCTTTTGTAAATAAGATCAATTAGGGCTCCTTTAAAGATTACCAAGATGATGAAGACATTTTTCCAAGCATTGCTCTGCAGCCCTACCCATATATTTTGCTGGGAAGTTAAGTCTTTGCTTTTTTGCAATGGCAGTGAAGGGGAAAAACAGACTCTCTGGCTTTACATTACATAAAGGAAGTGCACAGTAGAATTCGATGAACTCTGTGTCTTAAGGTGAACACAAGAGAACTTCGTAGAAGTTTGAGATCTGGCCAGGCTTCAGTAAGGCCAGATCAGTATCAAAGGACATGATTCACCTAAAACGAGGCCAGAAGATTACTTTTTGGATTACAATTTTTTGTGTGTAGCTTTCTGCTTCCTTCTATGAAAGGGATGAGTTTTCTTTTCCTTTTTCCATTCTTGCGTTTGTGGCTGCGTTTATGCTTCCTGCTTATAATGAGTACAGGTTTCAAACATCATACTTAGCGCTTATTGCTATTATCCATCAATACAGTGGCACACAATTCCACTGATTTTAATATAATTGAAGCAAATTAATTTTAATAACTAAAATCTGAACATTAGCATTAGTTGAAATAGGAATAAAATTGCTCCCACCTCGCGTTTAAATTACTACTTCTTTTCATAAATTTTAAAACAGCTGACTCTGAATTCCTACCTGCGTTTTGAGGGCAAAAAATTATTACCACTATATTTTAACAGGGACTGATGCAGAATTCTATCAGGGGCTGTAGTTATGCTAAAGATGAAGTGCAACAAAAAGGCTGACTGCTGTACCAGAAGCACGCAGTAGAGACCATTACAGCATAGTTTCCTAATACATGACTGTGCATCCCCAGAGGGTGGAATACAGATTTACTTTTTCAAATGGTGTGAACGGATTGAACTGGAAAGAAAAATCAAACCTTTGACTCATTGAAATAAGTAAATTTTATGTCTGGTTTTGTGGAATTGCTTGTTTTATTGTTCTTGCATAAAATCCCCAAACTGTTTGATGCTGGAAGTATTTTGATCGTTGTTCCAACTTTTCCTAGTGGACTTGTTATAGTGTTTGGCTTGAAATTATTTTTTCTTTAGTGGAGGGTGGGCATTTTTCTAATCTTTTGTAATGAAAAATAATAACCAAAACACTAAAAACGCTCTCATTTTGGTCTGATCCTTGCTGAGTCTCATAGCAGCCTGATGTTCGTGCAGTCAGCAGTGGTTCACAATTCTGGGACTCATACCATATACAAAAATAATTTCTCCTAATTCCATTCAAAAGAAAAATTGTTGAAATTTTTAAACTATCTTTAGATTTTATTGCCCCAATTCTGTATGGATATAGGAATCCCCTGAGGATTTCAAAGCTTTGGGGAACCCCATTGCACTGAGGATCTGCGAAGGGCTTAGGGTTGCGATTGGTCTATGTTTACAGATTTGGAAACTGAAGGCAAGAACAGTTGTGGCTTAATCAAATCTGGCTTTTCTTGCTCAGGCAAACTGGCTTGTCTGCCTCTATTGAAGTGTATAAAACTTGCCCACATCCAACAAGAAAAATGTTTCTGCACAGCTCTGCTTCTCCTCTGCTGTTTGGTATTTCACTTCTGTGCCACGTTCTTGGCTCTGACCTGGAAGGCAAGGCTCTATCTGCAACAAAAAGCTTTATGTCTGGCTGCTTGTATTGATTTGGAAAGTTACAGTGGGTGAGCATATTAGTAGAACTGCCCTTCTAGAAAAATGCGTTTGGTAGATTTACTCTGGTTTCATCCTATCATGACCTGGTTGATTAAGCAGGTGATATTCCAGTCTTCTACCTGCAGTAAGGAGTCGCACAGCTCTCCGAGAGCCGTGTTTTGATTGCAAGAATGTCCTGCTCTGGCAGCACACATTTACGCAGGCAGTACTCGTCGTCCAGGTCACAGGGACCCTGCTGAATTTTACACTGTAGTATTGCGGTTTGGAGAGATGCTTTTGTGTCATTCAGTAACTTTTCTATAAGGAACTTAATGTTTGTAGTTACAACACTGTTTGCAGAAAGCAAGAAATGAAAATCAGCGTTGTTGATGTAGAACGGCTCTTCGGTTCAATTAATGCCTGAAAATAATGGTGTGTTTTACCTCTGCTCAACTTAACTGAACCATGTTACATTGTTGTTTTTTTTCTTCCCTGCTTTCCTCAAGTGTACAGGGTACACAAACTTTACTGAATGGTGGTAGAGGGGATCATGTTGGAGCAGATGATTCTTGGAGTGAGGATTAGAGTCCTTGCACATGAGAACTGCTAGCGCTGCATTAACATTAAAATTTAATGGTTGATGTGCATACGTGCACAAAGGGAATAGGCTGAGTTCCGAATTTGGCATAGTGAAGGCTGTTAACTTTTTTCATGTTTATGAAAATTAAACTTTAATTATGAGGCATTTGTTTTGAAGTTAATTTCTTTCTCTTTGCTTTGTCTCTGTGCTCAGGTTGAGAACTGGAAAGTGAGATTACGTAAATTGTTTAATTTAATTAGTAGTCTCATGGTAAATGTTCTGCTGAGCACTAGTGACTGACCTGTGCCCTGACATTATTGAACTATAAAGCAAATACCCATGAGAAGAAAGTATGGCAAATTAGCAAATTTTCTAGTAACAGCTGAAAAGTGAACTCTCCTCTCATAATTGTGTCCATGCAAATTCTCGTACTACTATAACTCTGAAAGTCTGTTAGTTGGAGGTGAACACCAGTTTATTTCAAAGTCCTCATTGAATTGACATGATGCTAGTTAACCCTCTTTTTTTCCCCCTCTCCCCCCAGTCCTTTGCATCCTCATCCTTTGTATGGCATAGCTGTACCTCTGAACTCCTGAGATGAATAGAGGGTGTTTTGCATTATGTATTACTGCAACATCAGGTAATTGAAGAGGAGAGGCAGCTACGGCCATTGCCCTCTCTGTGGTCATAGCAGTTGACTTAAAGGAACATTTTTGTGAATGGGGATTTGCCACTCTGAGCACAGATTGCTGGGGCTGTACCCTCTTCTAGTGTTAGGATTCAGATTAAAAAACGTGCAATTCAAAACTGCATCAGCTTTATACACTCAAAATATCTTGAGGATAGTCTTGAGGAACGGTGTCTCAGAATTTAATTGTTTGTATTTGCCCTAACAGGCTGGGAAGTGGACTGTAGAGCTGGACTCTGAGAACTTCTAGTAAGGTTTAACTTGTTTATTCCAAAGGGTGGGTAAGAAAACACCTCTTATGACTCTCTTGGAATAACAACTTGAGATATAGACAACATTTTGTGGGTGGTGATGAGAATTTAAGCCACTTCAATGTAGTGTCAATTCATTATCAATCATTTCTTTCTTATTTTTTAAATGTAAACTTTGTGTGGAGCCTAAGAGAAATCAATAGCAAGATGGAAGTTTTAGTGTGGATCAAAGTGGAATTATGATTACTGTAGATAATTTAGCTTTAGAGATCAGTTGCTAATAATGAATATCTTTAATTTTATGAAGACATTATTAGCATCTTGTAAAGGAAAAGTAAACTTTTTGGAGATAAAGAGTGTTACAGCTTTATGTGTGAATATACGAGACTCTTAAAATGTTTCTAATGCTGTCATATACCTAGGAAAACCAAGCCATCTGCCACATTGATTATGACAGAAACTTGTGATAATTTATTTTCCTAAAAAGATTAGACTAATGAATTGTCATCCATATTGAAAACTGAATGTTAAAGAGCAGAAAGCATGTCTCTGCTTACCAGCATTTCATGAGCTGGATTTCTTAAACCCAGACTTGTTTTACTTCTCTGACAGTTATTGTTTGACATTTGGGTTTTGGTGGGGCTTTATTTGTTGATTTGTGTGTCTTTGGGAATTTCCAATACCTCAGAGCTATCTTGCTATTTCTTTCAAGGCTCCTGCCATGCTGGAGATAACAGTGCTGATGGATAGACTGAGGAAGATTTTTATATGTCTCAGTGACACATTACATGAGAGTAAAAAACATAGCAACATTGCTGTATAATCTCTCACGAACATTTTTACAAATCTATTTGCATAATTTCTTTTACACTTTGAAACCTTAATCTCTGTCACTTTATATATCTTAGATTCCATTATGAAAGTGTGCCATGATATAGTTTAAAGACTTTCCAGCTTCCTACAAAGTGATCTGAGAGTTCCCCCTTCTCTAAAAGGATGCTTTCTAAAGACATTGCCTTTTATTTATTTACATCAGCTTCTTCATTGCATCATCAAAAAGCAAAATGTGTATTATAGCTTGAAAGCAGCATACAATCCACTGATCAGAGAGGGGAATGAAACAGGGCTTTTGAACAGCTTTGCCAAGAAGGTGCAATGAGGCTTCTTAGAATTATCATTAGGTGCCAGCTTCATCTTGCTCTGAATTCTTCAAAGCGGCAGGACTGTTGTTTCATTAAAAGAATATGTCTGCTTTTAAAGTAAGAGATTGTTAATTAAATGAAGTTTTCTGCCAAATATTAATAATATTTGAAGTGCAAGGTCAGGACTTGTCAAAAAGCTTGGTGTGTTATTTCTGGATCCCGAAGGCCTTCTACCAAGCCAGACAGACCGTGGCAGTGCCTGCTTCTTGTAGGCTGCCTGGGCTTGGAGCTGTGCTCTGGCTGGGATGTTAAAGGTAAATCGTTAAATCCATTGAGCAAAATGTGCATCTGCTGAGACCGCTGATGCTGGAGAGTGAGGGATACCAGCTGGCTCCGTGACCAGAAGTCAGCTAATTTCACATCAGTGCTTCTCTGGGCTGCTAATGGAAATGCTAACATCTACCTACAGGAGCTCCTGTGCCATTATAACACGATTGTCACGTGAAAATGGTAGGTTGGTTTGTTTGTGGGTTGGTTTTTTTTATGGCAAACATTTAGGTCAGCAGGTAGATAGACGTGGTACAATGTGCTTTTGTTTGTTTGTTTTTTCCTGAAAGTTGAACTTGAAAAGAAAATGCTGTCCAATCTCTAGTACCTGAAACTCCAAAAATTGAATAGTCCTGGCTGTGTTTGGGAATCACTGTGTACCAGGCTGGGAGATTAGCTTGGCTCCTTCAACTAGATTAGAAAGCCAGAGTTAACAAACCTCCCTGGAAGCAAACAGCTGAGGTAATGATCACGATTTACAATCAAGATTCTTAGGACTTCAGGGAAAAACAGGACAGGAGGGGGGGAACATGTCTGAGGGCAGGAGTTGGCAGTTGTCTAGGCAAGCTTTAACTTCATATGGCTTATCCAATTAATCCCTGTGACTCCTTGGCTCTTCTGCAATACCTAGCAGGTGGGCTTAATGTACTACACAGCCCATGAGCAAAGCAGAGAGAGCTCATGGTACTAACAGTGTAAACCAGCTCCCAGCAGAGTGGGGAACTGGAGACAATATCATCTCTTCAACATGATGCAGTTGTAGAGCCTCAAACAGTACACTTCTGGAGCGCGCTGCACAGTAACTGAATTAAAGCCCTTAAGCAAACCAGGCAGAAAATATAAATTAGCTGAGAAGGCATATATATCTGAAAAATCAATTTAAATCCTGCAGGGCCCTTGCCAGCAGGACCACACTCTGACTTCTCAGATCCAACAGAAATGTTTGACACAAATGTATTTTTAAGTACTAGTACTAAATAACAAACCTCTGAACCAGTGATCTGGACTCTGCTAAATTATCCTCTATCTCAATAAGGCACAATAGAAATGTTCATAACTGGGCAGTGTAAATAGATGTGAGTTGATTATCGTCTCAGCCCCTTTGGAAATCAAGTTCTACAAGTCTTCACATAGTATGGCAAGATAAAATTACATTTTTGCTAATGTTTTGCATTAGCTGCTATCTGCACCATTGCTGAAAGCACTTGTGCCTTTTGACTATGGTATAATTCAAGGCATAAGGGAGAGGGATGCTGGGAGTTACAAGACATCATTTTTCTTATGCATGGTGTGGTGAGGAGTGTTTGCATCCTTGTCTGTTGGCAAATGCTGAACTATAGAAATCATTGCAAGAGTTATTAATCACTGAAAATCAGACATGCCCCAAGCAAGAGTTTAACTGAATGCAGAGCTCGCTTTATCAGATTTAAACCCCAATGTCTGTGTTCTCAAAGTTCCAGTAAATTGCTCTTTAAATTGGTGTTTGTACACAGACATAGCACGAGGTAATAACTGCAGGGGGATAGGTCAGAGGGAAGGAATTTCCAGGGATGGCATGGGGGGAAGCTGTCTGTGCCCCTCAGGCTTACACTCTGTGCACTGTGTGTTCTGTCCTTATTCAAACATGTGCCTAATAAGGACCTGACCTTTCTTGTTACTTTTGCACATTTCTGGGTGAATTCAGTTATAGACTTAGCTTGCCAAGTTTATTAGCATGCAGGGAGTGAAATTGTCACCCTAGAGAAGAAATATCTGATGCTGATATTGCAAAAAAGTCTTCCATTATGAAAGCAAATGGAGTAATGGAAGAAAATATACTGAGGTGACAGTTTCCATTACTACATATTATGTGAACTAACTTCTAGCTATAAAATTAAGGGTTTCTTTTACAAGCACTTCTGCACAACTACCATTTTTGCTCAGTTTCTTTACTCCTTGCAAAGGAGCCTAATCTTTCTGTATGCAGCATCCTCTTTCACACGATAGCCATGTGAAAGATTACTAGGTGACACCGTAATGGTTATGGAAGCCAAGCAATCAGCAGAGGATGACACCTTCCAGTTCTGTGGACAGAAAGTCCTCACCCACACTAATAACAAAACGAGCAAAGAAAGAAAAAAGTTCCACAAGTTTCTAACAGTAAGACTTTGGGATTCTGGGGATAAAAAAAAAAAGTTTAGAAGTCACTTCAATATTAAGCTTTTCATTGTGTAAAGATGGAAAGTGAAAATACAATGAACTTCAGCAATCCACCAGGAATACTATGAAATAAAACAAGTACTGACTTGCACTTTTCTGATTTGAATAGTATTTTGATTTCCCACTTGCATTTCACACCCACCTTCATATTAATTGCTAATAGATCCTGCAGAAAATATCTAAAATGTATTATAAAACCTCTACAATTTCTGCCAGTAGTGATTTGTTGGGCTTGATGGTTGTTCTCCATGAATTAAAGTGAATAGCTTGTTATGTGAAATCTCAGTCCAAATATAGGTGATGACAAATTTCTATACTTAGATTTAGGCATTCCAGTGCCTATCCAAAATGAGAATGCAGTGAGCCTGTTAGCAACAGGAAGTGGTGGCTGTCTGGAAGTACGGAATCTTTGGAAAAGCTATTGAAAATTAAACAATTGTTGAAATAAAACATTGGCCAGAATAAAACATCTGGGCTCCTGTTTCTGAACAATATGGGTTTGGGAACATTAGAAGACTTTGGAGATAATTATTTTTAGTAAGAAAGAAACTATAGACATTCATAAAAACTATTTTTCAAACTTTTTTTTGTAGCTGGTTCATCCTTTCTTGTAGGTCTCAGGAGGACTTAGATTTTGAAGTCCTAAAAGCAAAGGAAATACAATCATGACAATGGTGAACAGAGGCATTATGATGATGTAGTATTGGCACTACAAGAAAGGCGCCTATTCCTGGAAGGATTTCACTGCAACTTAGTAAACAGTTTTAAATGACAAACTATTGCAATGTGATGATCCCGCATATATGAATGCCTTTTCTATCTTTTTCTGTTTTAACTGTTCAGAGGCCGGGGAGGGAAAGCAGACGGATGGTGATGGGGGGAGACAGCCTTTCCCTAGACTTTGATGGTAACTTAATAAGGGTCTTAAAATGCAGACTCAAAGCTGTGGTTTTTTTACACAGGTCTCTTCGATCTTCTTTTTGATATCCACCCAACATTTGAATTTCATGCACAACAGTACATGCCAGCAACAAACAGCTCGAACAGTGTCATTACATTATATTACCAACTCTCTTTTGAAAAGCTATTTTATTTATGGCTTTTTATAAACTCTTATTTCAAGAGAATAGCAGTAATTCTACAATTGGGTTGTCTTAATCTGCACAGTCTCCTTGGCATGGCAGTGAGAGAGAGAGACAGGCTTTCACTCCTTGTCTCCCCGCTTCCTTTTAATGGTGAGTAGTACTGTGCAGCATGGTGCTGAGAGGGCAACAGCACCGCCGTTCCCCAGACACCCTCCACCAGTCAAGAGTTTGCAGAACACTACCTGAAGTCTTTATACTCGGTTCTCTCAACACCTTATTTTTTTAGCTTTATATAATCATTTTATGCCAACTGAACAACTAAAAAAATCTTTAAAAAGGCTCCATTCTTCCCTGCTGCCAACCTGGAACAATGCCAGAATCGATTTGAAGAATTGCCTCAACATCCCGCTGTGCATTAAATTGAGGGTAAAGTCTGTGCTCCTCTGAGGTGGCAAGTGACAAAGGTGGGCAAGGAAAGGAAAGGAAAGGTGGGCAGAGATTTCCGCTGAGTAGCCCAGTCTCTCCCCTTATAGCTTGCTCAGTTCACGGTGACCTCTCTTGTCCCACCTTGGACAGTCTTGTTCAAGGGGGTGAGGGGTGTCCATATTCCTTCTGCGGCCAATAGATGTTATATTCCTCTAGTAAAATAAGGCACGTATTCTTCATACTTTCAAGTAGCTGAGCATGAATACAAACCATGTTTACCAGTTCATTTTAAGTCATCTTATCAAATATTCCCAGTGATTTTTTTTTCTTTTTTTTTAGACAGCCAGATAAATCTTTTTACTATGTTGGGTGAATTTTCAAGAAATAGTCACTGTTCCGATTCAAAATTGTCTGCTTTTAATGATTCTGCCTAGTTACTTTTATCTAAAATCCAAATCTACTTACTGAAGATTAACAAGCATAAAAATGTAGTGCTCTTACCCTATTTCTTCTCTTCCAATTAATGTGACACACCTGGAATTACTAATGTCATTACTGAACTAATACTTGATGCTGCAAGGATACTCGAGATAAAGCTGTACCCTGGTTAGACACCGTTTCTAGGAATATGTGGGTCATGGTAAAAAGCATCTCAGCTTTAATAACACTTAAGCAGACGTAAACTGCAATAATTGTACTGATGCTTTGCTGTCTGATCTGGTAAGATAGTGAATAGTATGTATCTCCATCTGTGCTGAGCTGACAGGTCAGCTGTCAGGTTGAGAGCTGCGGGTACTAGTTGTGCTTGAGCTGAGGCTGTGGAGTGCAGATTTGAGCATCCGTAGCCCAGGCCCAAGTATGGACTGAGGGATGAGCTCTAACGAGTGCTTTCTCTGAGCTTTACAGAGCGACGATTATTAGCCAGTGTTAAGGGTAGAGGCTTTGTATGGGACGACAGGATTTGAATAGCGTAACGATTTCCTATTTTTGACTGAATAGTTAGAATGATGGTGAGGTTGGGGTTTTTTTTTATTTTTCTTTCAGGTAACTGTACTCGAGGGTATTTTGACTTTTCTTTGGAATTTGGCAGTCTGGTCTTCACAGAAAATAATTACAAACCTGAACATTCTCTTTTGTAAGAAAAAGAAGTCTAGTCCGTCCGATGGGAATAGCCCTTTTCTTTTTTGTTTATGCATAAATAGGCAAAACACTGTGAACAATGGCTGAGCATGATATATTTTGTTTCAAGAGATCTGGAGTGCCCACAGCTATACTTGACTTCAGCAGAAATTCTGTGTGTTCACTTCTTCTGAAAATTAGACCCTTTGTTCTTTTCCTAGAGCAATGACAATCTGTGTCTCAAAGGTAAAATCACACTGTACCATAGGCTGCAATTGTAACAATATGCTTGTGGTTTTGCAAAGAAGTTTGCAAGTAAAAAAAAAAAATTAAAAAATTGAATTTTTAAAAACTGGTTTTGATTTAACACCTCCTTCAAGATTTTCAAACCTTAAGCTTTTTTTTTCTTTTCCAGTTAGTATTCCTAAGGGGACTTTTCTCGCTCTCTTCTGTCCTAATAGAACTAGACTTAAAAATATGTTGCTGTTGTGTTTTAATTGTGATCAGAAAGCATGCTAACTGCCTCCTGGTGCAGAGCTGCAGGAAATGGGAAATGGACAGTTCTTTTCTTTTTCAGGTAATTTTCCTTGTTCTTACTTGTTATTGTTCAAGAATTTAAGAACACGGGGGAAAGACAATCAATGAAGCCTGATGCCAGATCTCACAAACATAAATTTAGACATCTAAATAAATGTTTCAATTTTCAGGTGTTCCACACATTTTTTTCAGAACGTCCTCAACTTCTCTAGAAAAAAAAAAAAACGTTGCATTTATTTAGGTGTCTAAAGGAGGGAGAAGAAGGTATTTTCCTCAAAGATGTTATGCAGTGTATTCACAATTACATTTTCACAGTGAACAGACTGTCCTTTGTGCATACGTGTGGGAAACACATCTGTTCACAAGGAATTATTTCTTGGAAAACAAGATTCAACCTCTGAGTCTTGCTCACCTCTAAAACTCCCCCTAGGTATCATTTTCTTGAAGCTGGCACATGGCAAAAGTGCCTCTCACACTATCATTTTGTGGTAAAGAAGGTTATGTTTGTATCACATTTTAAATAGGTAAGGGTGAGCGGACCAAATCAATGTGTGTTTCAAACAATCTCTTGGTTTATCTATAAGACGTGCATATGTTTCAGCTTCTTATCTTGTCTGAGAATTTCTGTCTTTAGTATTGACTGGGTTTCCCTGATCTGTGTGTGCCTAAAGTACAAATACCTGTTAATTAACTAATAATTGCATGCTTATGTCACTTACATTTGTTGTCAATCTAAGGAGACAGTGTAGGAGATTACTTGGTGTTTCTCTTATTCGTTCAAGTCTTAAAAGCCGACAATTTGGCAAGACTGGAAGCAGAGCACAGACTGAAACCCATGCTAAGGACAGGAGACGGAGTCAGGGAAGAGCTAGATGTTGGCAAGATTTGTGGGACTGGGAAGGTCACTAAAAGAGGTAGTTCTATTAGTGCCCAAATGTAATACTGGACCCACTGGCCACATGTGATGTCTTAATGGGTGTGTTGCAGTTACTCTTAAAATAGTAGAATTCGATTCAGTGATTTTATGAAATCCTTCACATTCTTTACAAATAGTAATTACTATTGCTAAAATAGAGTAATTAGTGGCATTTAGTTGAACTTTAATGATACTCTCAGTATAAGACTTGGTCTCTACTAGTCTTTTCTATGGTAAATTTAATGACTTTTTAATGGTACTCTGTAAAGTAAATGAATTGAACATTTCAGCGGAGGTCTGGAAGAATGAATGAAAATTTCAGAATAATCCGACTGGTATGTTAATTGCTTGATAGTTACATTAAACTGAATGGCAAAGTGGATGGTGCTCAAAAGAACAAGCTGAAAATATTCTTCTGACTCCAAGATGGCATGTGAATTTAAGTTTTAAAGGCTTTCTAATTTAAATAATTATCTGTGTTAAATTTTACTGTTTGTCATCTTATAAAATCAAAGTAATGAATTTAATAACAGGGAACATATTTGAAAACATCTTTGTTGGAGCTAGCTGAAAATTTTAGCAACTCTTTCTGGTCACAAATAGTAATTTCATCAAATAAAAAATGTTTTCAGAAAGCACGTTGATTTTTCAGCAGAATAAAGTCAAAATAATACCTTTAGAATTTTTTGCTTTCATTTTGTGCATGTTGAGATTAACCAAGAAATTGTTTGGATGAGTTCTTAATTCCTGTTCAGGTTTTTCATACTGATTTGATACTTTGAAATGACTGGATTACCTGTGGAATACAAATTTTATTTTATTACTAAGTCTAGTCTTATTAATTAAAGTACTTTGGTATTTTATTTTGCTCTTTGGTGAAATAACTAGTCTGTTTGACTAGAATTGAAGAGTTTGAGTATTTTGTTTGAAAAACAAACTTCATTGCATGTTCGGGATTATTGTTTCATAGTGTTTTCTGGGTTTTTTTTTGATTTTTTTTTTTTTTCCAATACGGTAAATCAAACAGATTAAAATTCTTTGACTTCAGTTGAAGAAAGAAAAAAATTTTTTTTGTTTCATACCTGTTACAGAAAATTGGTTTACTAGCAAAAAATATGAAGAAGCAAAGAACTTAAAGCAAATATTTGTCATTTTCTGGGGAGAAAAAACATTGGTCATGGAAGTAAAATTATTCACATCAGATACCTGATTGAAGTGTGATATTTATGCACTCATGATTGAGCTCATAATCGTGACTGTGCATTGCAAAGCACCATAGGCTTTGTTGAATTGTGTAAAATATTACAAAAGGAGGAATCATTAAGAACTAAAGTGAGGTAAAGCTGTTCTTGGAGCTAAAGCAGAAGCAGCTTTCATTGTTCTTTGAGACTGACTTGCATAGAGATGACTTTACGTGTCGACCCAGGCTGCTCTATAGTGCTTCACTGATGCAATTGATAAGCAGTAAATTTAAGTAATTACAGTTCTCAAGATCTGCAGGAGTTGCTATCTTGCAGATAACAGAGATACAACCATCGCATAAGGTTATTTTGTTATTGCAGGACAGCCCAGAAGCATTATCATCACTGGCCATGTAGCTACCGTGCTTTGTGGTTTAGGTACTTGGTGTGTTGTTTGTATCAGAGTTGCCCGTTAAATTTTCTCGAAGCTCTTATATTTGTAGAATTAACGGGCTTCCCTTTGTTTTTGTCCAAGCTGATCAGGTTTTTGAGGAGTCCTTTTTCCCTAGACATACAAACCTCAAAGTCTTGTTTTTCACAGCCACTCATAACATCCTAAGACAATTATAAAGTACTTTAACTTCCATTTTGCTCCTATAATGTTGTTTACAACAGTTCTCAAATGCTTCAGAAACATTTTTTGGAGGATACATACTGGATAATGTACTCAACCCTACTGAATCTCTAATATGGCAAATAAGGTGCTTTGTCAGCACAGCAGGGCAGGCTGCACAATTCTCTTTAATGTCCGGTCAGACCCAAATCCCAGACGAAAGGCAGTGTCTTTCCTCTTTTGAGTCCTTTTGTACCTCTGTTGTCTACACTTTGGAATTGAGTTCTGTATCTTTCCTGTCCCTGGTGCCTTGGAAGGAGAGGCAAGGAGGGAGGGAAAGACAGCGAGGGGCTTTGTTAATATCTCTAAAGAACCAATCCTGGAGGTCACTGCAGTCTGTGTGGGACTGTGTAGCCTGCTAAGATTTGCAAATGACCCCAAAGTTCTAGGTATCCATCTACTACTAGTTTTAAAATGCCTAACGGTAAATTATGGGACTTAATCTTCTTTCCTGTCTGACATTTGATTACTACCATTAAAATTAAGAAGTAAGCCCGTGAATCATACCCGTTTTCTTGCTTTCAATCCATGAAGGCAGATATGTAATATGTTTTTGGCACAAAAGAAAGTTCAGAGTGCAACCCTTTGGCTGGGCCATCCCCATGCCAAGCCTCGCCTTGCGTGCCCTCTCTCGTCTCTCTCTCCTCTCTCATCTTTTTCCTCTCTTCCTTCCTTTCCAGTTTGCTGTTGTTTGAAGCAACTTTTAAACACTGTTTTGTGAAACTCAGTCCTGTCACTTCATGTGATGTTTCTTGAACTTTTCAGATCATTTCAGGTCTGTGGAGCTTGTGCCTAGTGGGACTTGTGTGGAGTTTTGGGTTCATCTAGTCTTTGCAGAGCAAAGCCAGTATTAAAACAAAGCTGCCAGGCTTTATTCGCTTGTGCTGCTTTGTTGTGAACTTCAGTTAGGCAACTCTGAAAGGTGATGCCTGTAAAGCGAAAACATAGCACTCAAACAGCAAAAAAACCCCTACCCTGGCATTGAAAACACAAAGATGTTGTGCCAGTCATAAAAGTCATTTGGTAATTCTTTGCAGGGGCTTGCAACCGATTTTCCTTCCACTTATTCTGTTTACTTACCCTCTTTCATTGTGCCTCATCACCACAGCATCAAATACAGCACAGTTACTCAGCAAGAGATTTCCCTTTTTTCTGAATTAAAATGAAATGATGAATCTTAGTAAATTTCCCCCTCTCCTAATTGTGATAATTGCAATCTAAACAAACTTTCAAGCATAGCTCTGACACGGAAAGCTGTAGTTGAATTGTGCTTCTAGTCTCAAAGGGATTCTTTGTTCTGAACTCTTTATGTTCCTTCTTACAGTAGATCAGTCCAGGTTTCCATGTTCAAGCACTGGCAGCTTTGCAGAGTTTAGGTTTGGACTTTGGTTGAGAACTTTTTAAAAATTTGTAGGTTCTTGTTGATAGCTGGATGATCCACAACCTAAGCGAAAGAGTTTGCATACTACTGCTCTTAATGGATCCAGACTAGGCAGATATGCAAATTAATGTCTCTGGTTTTAATCTATAAGAAAATCAAGTTGCCCTTGATAGTAATGATCAACTCGTCAGTTTTTCAGCATCATTAGAATCATCTCATTTGTTGTTTTAATGGGAGTGCCTGTGTTACAGCATGTTTTGGTGCTGGACAGAAGAATTTAAATCTTTTAACTCGGTGCCTCAAGGCATCAAAATTGCACTTGCTGTGTTGTGAATGAGCGGGACTTGGTGCTGCTGCGGTGAGGTAGATTTTGCCTCATTGGGAGTGACTGTTGATGCACCCCCTAAGTAAGCAATCGATAGTATTGATCTCGCTCGGTGAATTGTGTGCTGCTCGCGAGGCAGTGGCACATGCTGCAGACTAATAGGAGGATGAGCTGGCTCTCCAAGCTGCTGCTGACTTGAATTACGAGAATTAGAAGTGACCGATGTTGAGAAAGCTAGAGAATTAGCTACTACCCAGGTTAGTGCAGTCTAATCAGTGCCTAAGGATGATGTGCATACTTGCCTCTGCAGGAGCTGTCCTGTTTCTACCTGTGGGCTTGCATGTGGACATGTAGCCTCTGAGATAACTGGTGTCTTTTAAACCTTTGCACCTCAGGTGTGGCAGCATGAGCCGAGTTGCTCTATGATGGCTGCAGTCTTACACAAATAAAACAGATAATAAAGCTGACAAATTTTCTCATATAACCTGAATTTTCTAATAACTTTTAGTTGCTTTAATTACTTTCCATGGGTACAAGGAGAGCTTTAGTATAAATACTAATGTTATGAATGAAACATGAGACCCTCTTACCAGAGTAGTGTCTGCAAGTTCACTTAGACTTTCCTTCTGATAGAACGATTGATGGAATGTCTTGTTCAGAACCGGACTGACAACAAAAATTGTAGTAAAGAAATAGCATCATTTTTAAAATATTTAGTTCTTGCTATGCTGATAGCAATAGTTGAGCACATTTTCAGTGTCTTTAAAATCCTCTCTAGTAACAGTTGACACACAATCTCACTTGCAGACATTAGGAAAACTTCACATATTGGCAAATTTTTCCTCTTCTATTTCCTCATCCTGCTTCAGAATCCATTTTAATTTCCACAGAAATGTGCTATATATTGCAAAGTTTTGCTGGGTAATTGAAACCATTTCCTGATAAGAAACATCTAGCCCACCTCTAATTTCTAGGCAAGAACAAGGAAGAAATCCTTATACTTAAATACATTTTTGACAATTCTTAGAAGAAGAAGAGCTGACAATTATTCTTACTCATCTGTACATCCAGTTTATATCTGACAGTATCTAACTGCTTTCACTGCTCAGATAATATAGGATACAAACATTTGCCAAACTGACATGAGCATTTTCTCCAAAAGCCTATTGATGTGCTGGCATTAACCTTGGCAAAAATGGCCTTGTCCCATAACCATCTCATGTATTCTGTCCACTGGAGCAGGAATAGTCTGGGATTGAAGTATATAAGCAACATCATAGTTTGAACAGAAGACAAATTTATAGGAGTTCTTTTTCCAAAGTGGCTAAGGATTAAAGCTGAAATTCCTAAAGTTCTCTGCTGAGAAATCTTAGGAGGCTGTTTCTAGACAGTGTATGTAGTTCTACAGAAGAGTAACAGTATCTCAGTAGTCAATATTAAAAGTCCTGGTCTAAGGTTAAATTCATGAAATATATCACCATAGTACTGGAGACAAATCTGCTAAATCCTATTGTAGTGGAGCGTGGTCTTATTCAATGGATGGAGATCCTATGGGGCAGCTTTCTGTGGGATTTGGTGGAGAGATTCTGTATGGACAACTAGCTCCTACATCCCCTCCCTAACTGATGAAGTCTTTACAACTGTTTATTTTCTATGGAGAATCTCTTTCTTTTCCTAGGCAAAAAAATTATTCCAACAACATCGAGCTCCCAAAACCTAAATCTTACATGATCTGTTCATTCATATTTGACCAGGAATTATAAAAGCTGCTTGCACACATTTTTTCCACTGAAAATAAGAAGTGTGACAATAGGATAGTTATATTTTCGAACACTTCTGCATATGTATTAAGTCATCTCTAAGTTTACTTCAAGTTTAAATACTGCACGTTTGTGTCTGTATGTGAATGTCCCTGAATGCTTGGTTTTTTGAACAGATTTCTCTTCTATGCTAATGCAAAGCTTTAAAAAAAAAAAGAAATAAATCCTTTTGAGTTAAAGGAGTATTGCTAGAAAGAATTATCATCACTGGCTGTAATGTACTCAGGAACCAATTGTTGTATCCTTAATGAGTCATAGCAGAAAACCTTAAATAGAGTGAGAGATATTTTATTTCCTGTTAACTATTTTTTAAGTGAAAAGCAAACTAAGGAACAGCTAGTCAATAGAGTGCATTAACTTTATAGGATACGCCATGGGTCTTTTTACTTGTCAAACAATTTCATATACTGTATGTAGTCTTATTTGACAATATAAGTAAGAATATGGCATCATGTCTCATACTTTTTAATAAACATGATGAATCTGCTTTAACTTAGGTTCCATGGTCGCATTCTGTGGCCTTTACATAGACATTATTTTATTTATGTTGATATGTTTAAAGCCTCGACACAGATTTTAAAAATCCATTTATTCAGGCTCCTAATAAATACGGCGGTATTATAAGTACTACAGTGTTTGAATTTTTGTGATAGATTATGTATTGCTACAGCTACGTGTAGACATTTTTTGGAAAAAAAAAAACAAAACAAAACAAAACAAACAAAAACAAACAACCCAAACCTATTTTATATTAAAATGCAGAATGATTCAAGATTATTTCCTAAAGATGTGAAGCAGAAAACAATTTATACAGATGACAATTAAGTAGAGGTACCTGTAACCGTAGGAACAGCCTTTTTGCCTTCTATGGAGGACTTCATTGGCAGGTTAATAACTAACAGAATCCCTCCTCATATTGGATTGATGAAAATCAGAAATGTAAAAATGAGACTCAGTGCTGTGTTCTTTTTGAAAAGGTGTCTGCACCTCTCCCTTGATTCTGCATTTTCCTTACAACTTCCAGGCTTTCATTTAAAAATAACTTCCTCCTCCTTTCCTGCCAGGAAGTTTTCAGCTATCCTTCTGTAAATCTGTGCTGACACATGTTAATTCAACCTTGCTGAGAACTGTCTACTTTTAAATTGCAGTGGCAGCAAATCCATAAACTGTAGAATTTACTGAGGGTCACATCAGTATTAAGATGCATCAGCACAGCAATTGCAAACCCTGACCCTGCAAATGGCCATGCTCACAGGCAACCAGCTGAAGCTCTGGAGAAGTTACGAGGTCCTTCTAAGGACAGAGCTTGAGCACTAGTCCTCCTACTATATGAGCACATTTATTCAGTCCAAATAAAGATCTGGTGGGAGCTGAGCTCATTGGACCTTAGTTCAGCTGTCAGGTCATATATGAACCACATTAAAAGGCTTAGGGTCAATTTTGGAAGTGTGCAATATGTTATTTGGTGCAAGCATTGGTGTCTTTGGTCCTGTGCATAGTAGCTCTGTTCATGTCTAAGGTCACAAGTAAGCCCACATTAGGAGCAGAAATATCCACTAGAGGCATGTAGGTGAGCATATAAATGAGCATAGATGATCACCCAGATGAACAAATCACACAAATTGGCCTCTTGGCTGCCCATGGGTGCAAAGAAAACAGATTTTAATAGCTAGCTAATGAAGCTTTGGACCTAAGCACACTGAAGCTCTAGTTCATTTGCTACATCTGGGCTGGGCGAGGTTATATGTGGAGAATTAAAAGCAGCTCCCTACCACCTCAGACTGAACAAAAGGCTACAGATACCTTGAGTCAGGCTGTGAACAAATGGATAGCGAACAAAGAAAGGAAGCAGGGAGACAACACTGGTCAGCCTGACAGAGTCACCAGCTACCAAACTCACTGGGGTTTTTTTGGAGGTGTCTTTTGTCTGTGGTTGCTGTACAGAGCCAAGTCTAGGAAAGCATAAGGAAAATCCTGTATCCAGGAAGATGTACAACAGGTGGACATGTGCGTGTGTCTGTTTGCAGGTAGAGTTATGCAATGTACTTTAAAGAAAAAAAAAAATCTATTTTTATTTCTTTCTATTGTACGTTGGCTAAAAAGGTAATCTTTCATGCATAGTATTTACTTATATAACCATGGTCCTTTATCAAGCACAAATAGAATAAGAGTCTTTTCTTCCTTCATCCCTTGGCCTCAGATGGGCTTTTTCATATCCTTTAAGAGTCAGTCACAGATTTACATCAATGATGCTGAAACAAAAGCTAAATGTTTATAGCAAGTAACACTTGAATTTGTCCATCAATCTTTTTAGGGAAAAAAAAAATCTTCACCTCATGCCCTCATTTACTATCCTCTGAGGACGAAAGAGTACTTTTTCTCAGTGGTAATGGTCCAGCCAGGGGAATGTCATTTAGCACCAAGGGATGTCAACATCGCAGAGCATTTGCTAATTTCATCAAGATTAATATAATTTTTGGCGCTCGGTCCTAAATCACTGGTGACAGCTCATGGCAAAATGGGAAATATCACAGGGACCAATGACACTTGCTACAGCTTTCCCTTCAGCAATAACAATTCTGACGTATTTATCTTAATTAGCAGCACCAGGAGAAAAAGAGAGAGAGACAAGGAAAAATTCAATTGAGTTTGGGCAAGATCATAATTAAGAGAGTGTTCACCCTACAATTCCAAATGTAGATTTCTGACAGAGAAAAAGAAATGCAATTCACTTAAATGAAAGGCAAAAAATGTAACGAAGTTTAATGGAATATTTTTCATCATTTTTCCTTTTCTAAGCATCAGCTCTAAGTTCCATCACTATGTATCTCATTCAGAAGGCTCACATTCCTTTATAGTAAAATCTTCCTATCAATGGAAAAAACCAGCAACAAAAAGTAGTGTCATGCTGAGAGATGAAAGCTGAATCATTCAAGTTGTTTAAGATTGAAATGCTTTTAAAAATAAAAATTAAATGGGTGGAATGAAAAACAAAATATTCTTTTTCTAGAGTATTTGATTGTTATCCCATTGTTTTCTGGGTTGTTGCATTATCTTTACCTCTAAAGCACACGGAGCAGTGTGCTGAGTAACTCAGCAACACCTGGCTGTGTATCCCCACTTCTACTGATATATGCTTGTAAAAGTGGAAAAGTGAAACAGACTCAACTATTCCTTTTTTTTTTTTAATAGTAAAATGCTTGCTTTATAATCCACCAAGTTATCAGTAATAGTTTATAAACATCTATAACTTTAAATTATTGAAATTAAACCCAGGAATTGTACTGCTTCCAAGTCTTATTCTGCTCTTCAAAATTTCTATGTGAATTTTGCTCATAAACAAATTAGTACTCCAGAGTGAGTGAGATTTTTTTCCTTTTTTTGTCTAGTTAAAGAAACAGAACACAACAGAAACTGTTGGAAAGAATGAGAAAGCTACTGGAAAGGAGAGACTTGTAAAGGGCTGGATGAACAGTTATAGAGGAGGAGGTTCTGCCCCAAATTACTGGAAAAAGTGTTTTGAGCCTTTATAGAGGCAAGACTGGACAGCATCCAATAGGTGAAGATGTATAACATGAAATGGTTGTGAAAAGCAAGTACGAAAGGACTCCGCAATAATAATGGACTTATAAAAACCCCTTTCATGTACAAGTTTTTGAATTGCTTAGTCTGACAAATGCCTATACAAAATTAGGTACAGCTTCTTTATATAGGCACTGATGGGGATTGTTTAACAGAACCATATGCACAAAAAGCGTATTTATGCATGTTACAGAGGTAGCTTGCATGTATCACATGATAATTATGTGCCTGAAGTATGAAAAAATCTGCACTCTCTAGGAAAACTGAAAGTTAGTTGAAGGGCAACTTAGTGTGTAGCGTTGCTGCTCATACCAATATTTCTGTTCTCTGCCTAACTGGATTGCTTCTGGGAGGTGAGCAATATTAAAGTCATCTTTTTTCACTGCTGTCAACTGTATCAGGTGCATTTCCCGCGTATTGACAAGTATCTAATAAGCTCAGATCTGCTCACTTTCATCTTTTGGAGATACAGTACTTACATTGAAGGCCATTTGGTCTTGCAGATAGATTTCCCCCTCTGTTACATACTTGGGAAGCGCAATACCCTGACCGGCTTTACCTTGGCAGCCAGATATTCGTTATTACGATTCACCTGACAGAAGAGCAGCTGCTTGCTGCAGAACTCAACTTTACACATGTCACAATAATCTTTATGAAAACCAAACTTTCCCAGACAAAACTTTTTTTTGCATTTGAGAATTAAATGTTTAACAATGCAAGTTAACTTACTGATAAGTGAACTGTGAATATTAAAACAAAACAAAACAAAAAACCCAACCAAACAAAAAAACCCAAACAACCTCCTCCCCCCCAAACAAAAAAAAACTGAACAAAAAGAAAAACCAAATAAAAAAACCCACAAAAAATCCAGGAAAAAAAAAACCAAAGCTTGCAGAAATATTTTGTTGCAGCGCTCTGTGCTGCCAGCTGCTTTTCAGTTTGTGTGAGCAATGGAGAAACTTCAGGCTCAACCTATTCTGAATTCTGCTTGAATTGAGCAGACTATTTTAGGTATTAGAGTCAAGATTTTAGTAGTTTGTAACACCCTAACTGGTGGGTTCACTTGGTGGGTGTGAACAGACAAAGATTTTGAGCAAGCAGCTCAATCTCCCTTAGTGAAATACATTTGAATTTAGCTACCTTGCTAAAAATGTATTTGTGGATAATCCAGACAGACTGTATCATGACTCATTCTTAATCCCTCTTGAGGATGTGCAGCAGGGGAGAGCATGCCACAGCTGCCACTAAAGCCATGGTGCTCCCCCCGTTGCAGAGGCAGCTGACCTGTTCTGGAGAACTCTCACCTTTTGGTAGTGAGAGTGTGAACAGGTGGTTGGATGCCACTAACACTAATTCAAACTCTGGGTTTCAGCCATTTCTGGAGCTTCAGCCCCTTCCAACCTGAGTTGTTCTGTGAACTGATCCACTGAAATGACACAGCTCCAATCCAGCACAATATATGGTCTAATTACGAGAAAATAGCGAGCAGGCTGGTGTCTTTGTTCAGGCTGAATGAGCTTCAGTGCCTTAAGTAAACTCTACGGATCGCAGCGTGTGGAGAGGCAATGTGCGGCCCTGCTGCTTTGCTCAAATGCAGTTTCCACAGTCATTTGGAAATGCTGGACCTGTCCCTCTGCAGAGCGTGTCTCTGCGCTGCCGGCGCGATGCCCCTGGCGCACCCCTGGTGTGTTGGACCCACTCTGCAGGGTGGGGGAGCAGTTCCGTACAGCAACGCAAAGAAGGGGTGCCTTTGACCTGCTTCTTTGGAATGCGTTAGGCTTGAATATTTAGAAAATTATCTAGCTTCGCTTTGGTGTATAACTGTTATTAGAAATGCTTGACAAATGTGAAAGGAAAGGATAAATGTTTCTGTGTATTTGTCCTGGAATATTTGTGTTTCTCCAGCATTTCTTTGGCATTTCATTTGAGAGTTGTCTTTCCTTTTTCGTTACACTTGAGATTAATATTCTCCTGCCACTTACCCAAGTGATTTTACTTTGATATGTGTCAGTTTGAGATTAACGTACAAAAAATTTCTGCCATCTAGCAATTAGTCTCTTGAAAAAATTAAAACCTTCAAGACATGTAATGTAATAGGACTTAAATTGTTCAGTGGGTTTATCTCAATCTTAGACTAGAATAAACTCACATAACCTAATTGCTATGATTAAAATCTATTTCTTTACTAGAATGTGCTCCCATTAATCACCACAATTTTCTTTCTGTCCTGTTTCTCAATTTGGGCTCTTTTTCGTTCCCCTTGTTGTGTGAGATCCGATTTTAGTTAAACACCTGTTCAGTACTTTATCAGTAAAATGGTAATAAGGTCTTTAAGCCAAGTTCTGCAAGTATCTGAAAGACCACTTTTTTTTTTTTTTTTATGTTTTCTGTGAACTATGCAGTAAAACATTTATTCTTCTTTTGAACAAGTTGTATTCTGGTTTCCTGTATTTGATACAATGAGTGACACAGTTTAGATTTGACCGCATGAGGGTGCTTCCACACACACGCTCTAATCCAGAAGTAGTTACAGGACTTGATGAGTGAAAAATCACCCATGTGGCCCAAAAATAATTAGACAGAGCCCTCAAAATGAGAAAGTTTGCTGATTAAATTCAAATTCTTTGCAAAATATTTGTGATTTTTGAGAGAGACAGAGAAGCAACAACACTATTCTTACATATTAAAATGTGTAAATCCAGAAGGCCACAAGCACCAGTTTTACAGCCAGGGAAGGACCGGTTAAAGGTTTGCTCTCCAAAACCAAGAAGTATTGGGAAGTTGCTTTAATTGAGCTGATTTAATGACTTAGATGGTCAGATTTTTGGTGTAGCCAATTACTCATTATGATGTATTTTATTTAGTTTAGTTGAATCCCCGCGTACACAGTGTCAGGCACAGCCTTGCCCATTCCTCAGTGGACCCCCGTTACGTTTATTAGAGCCTGCTGTACTCTCTGTTCACAGCACACATTTGCTGTCAACGTACTCTCGCAGAATGTGGTATTTGCTACTTGTTGCCTAAAGATGTACCTTACTCCATAGTACCCACTGAGGCTGGAACTTGCTTATCAACGGTGACCATTTCAAACATAAAATCCAACACAACTGGTAATGATTTGAACCAGTCTCCTTCGTTATTAGATTAAAATCTCAATTTACTATATGTTATGGCACTCTCCAAGAGTTTTCTTATTTACGAAATTATTGTTTTGTTTCTTATCTCTTTATTCTGGTTTTATTTTGTTTTATTGTGTAGTGTGGTACTTGATTTTAATTTCTTTGTGAAACTTCAGTATTTCTAATTATAAAATTATTAGTGTTTCAAGAACAACAAAAAATTGATACCATATTTCAATATGATTTACTGGGAGATTTAATGAGACACTTGAGTGCTCTCACAGTCTCTAAGACCCTAATTTAGGAAAATACTAGAAGGAGTGTAGAACTACAGTGACATAGGTCTTGGCAGTTGTGGGTCCACTAGCTAATCCTCACCCCACTTAAAACATTTGGGTTTCTGTTTTCCCTTCAAGACAGACATTTGGAGGACTTTTCTGTGAAGCTGATCTGGAATTGCTATGGAGGAGCAGCTGATTTATGCCACAATAATACTTTGAATTAGGGCCTTGTTACGAAAGTAGTTAAACTCTAGTGAATGTGAGATATGGAGTGTAATGCACCCTATATGATCGCAAATAAATAGTGAGAAGTGACTTTTAATAGGTACCTGTAATCTGCTTGAGGCTCCCCACTACAGCTTTCTCTCTGGGAGAAGGCTGTACAACACGGAGTGTGGATAACTTTGTGTATACCTTAGTATAGACACCATTGCTCTTGATTACATCTGGTGGCTCTGCCTTAGACAGGTCAATCCGTACTGCTTGATTATTTTGTAGTTTTCCAGAAAAAAGTACTATCTTATTTGAAGGAGAGAAGGAGGAGGAGAAATTAGCCTGGCTTTAGTAAATGAGAGTTTTGTGCCAGTGGAGGGGGGACGTGAAGCAAGCCTTTGGGTTGCTGTCTCTGGAGACGCCCCACAAGCTCAGGTGCTATGGATCCTGTACTGGTTCTTTGCAGAGGGGTGAATTTTTCTTCTGGCATGGAAAGGGGCTGCAAGAGCTGCTACAAGCATATTGCTTATTCAGCTTCTGGTCTCTTCATGCCTTGCAGGTACTCCGTGGGGAGCCTCCTATGCAGCCTGCTCTGAGAAGTGGAAGGTTTTGTGCATATATTCGGGTAATTCTGAAATCTCAGATGTCATCTCTTCAGTCCATTTCCATAATTACTTATGTGGAACCAAATCGTGCAGCCATGATGGAAATGGAAAAAAGGTAGGAGTTGAAAAAACAAAAGAAAAAATGTCACTCCCCCCCATGTGGTCCCTGCCTTCCCAGACTGTGGACCTGATCCCTTGCCTAGGGCAACCTGTGTGCAAGGATCTAGGTTCTATGTCTTTTTAACCTCATTCCAGAAGTCATGATTTCAATTTATATGATGACAATATGTCTTTTCCAGCATATTTTAATTAGCTGTGGTTTTCACAGCATCTGTAGCTCTGAGAATCTACTGACACCAACCCCCCCCCCCTTCAGATTATTAGATTTATGTGGAGTTTTTTATTTATAGAAGATTATTTACTGTTTGTTTGTTTGTTTGGTTTTTTTTTTAATATTTAAATAGTCATTCTTGGCTCTCTGAAATGGTTCCATTTCCCTCCCAGTTTGTTTATCCTTTTCATGCAGGCTGAATTCTGGAGATCTCTTGTGATTTGTGGCAAATTTCCCATAAAGTTCCATGACTAATCCCAGTCCTACCAGTGTGTTTATTGCTTTGGTGTCTGGTGGGAACTGCACAGCAGATGCATGACTTTTGAAGGGAACTTACTGGACAATATGTGCTTCAGCACCTTCTCCTTTCTTTCACTTCAGAATGCTTTGGGGTTTTGTTTTCATTCAAGAGGTAGTGATTAACCATAGCCCAATCCTATTGCTTTGAGAACCAACCATTTTTTTCTGGTTGATGGGCTGAGTAGTACATAGTAGATTGCCTTAATTTGGGCCTCTCTTTGAAGTTATTAAAATTAGATAAACTAATTATCATATGTGCATAAAATTGCCTTAACCAGAGTGCGTTTCTTCCTGGGTAGATTACTGAGCAGATATCATTCTGTTCCTGTCATTGTACTGTAAAGTCAAAGGTTTGTATTGTATTGTCTCACCTAAACTTAGGAGTCTGTAGTCTTGTTTTATTAAGTATCTCATGCACGTATTTATAGTTTCCTCCAGCTCTGACTTCCTTCATATCAAGCACTTCTCTGCAGGGAGTGAAGAAATACTTCTAAGCGTGTAACGTTCATCTTTCTCTGACATGCCTGGTTGTGATATATTAATTATTTTTAAATAACATTCATTAAAACTGTGCTCATCCCTTCAAGATTTTAAAATCAATGTCAGAGAAAATGAAAGCCTTTGTTTCAAATTCTCTTTCTGATTATCTTCTCTCTAATTGACTTTCGCTCCTTTCCAATCAAGTTTTAATTTCCACATGTGGCTATATGAGGCTGTCCATTTCTATTTTTATTTCTTCTGTCTGGCTTTGCATTTCTGGCCTGACTCTGATTAATTTTCATCGCCTACTAAGTACTGTGCAGAACGAAGACGCTAAGATGTGCCTATGGAACACTGACAGTCATGGTGCGCTTTGCTTTTCAAGAGGTGACCCCCAACGCCAGCTGGTACAGAGGCAGGGCAAGACTTATTGTTAAGGTTTCATGTTACACAGGGTCACCAACTGATGTACATTGTTGTAGTCTGTGGAGTGATAGTCCCCCCATTTTTCAGCCACCTTTATGACAGACCATTTTTAATTTTATGTTATTTTTAAATTATATATGTAATTCTAGATCTTTTTACTAGTTTCAGCTATAAACCTGAGAAAAGTTCAGCTCCCCGTTGAAGTGGAGCATGTCTGTGAAATTGTTTAGTTAACTGTGAAGATACCAAGACACAGTTCAGGTATATCAAAACTTTATCTTGTCTGTACTAACAAAAATTTGATCACCCAGTGCATTTAACAGAGTATCTCCCAAAAGTTTTTCCTGCTTTTTAGGGTATGTTAATGGTCTGATAGGAGTTCAAAACTTTTGATGGGAAAACCAAAGAAAATTAAAACCTCCCAAACCCCAAACAAAAAGCTCCAAACAAAAACCATAACACGCAAATGAACACTCAATCAACATATTGTAAAAATAGGTTTCATGGATACACCTGACAAGTTTAACTATTTTAATTAGCTTAATTATTGGTACGCTTTGTATTATTGTAAGGGAAGAAAAATAAAATCACCTGCAGAGTTTTGCAGTGTTGTCTCGCAGATAAATCTTTCTTCGAAAAGGTGCTTGTACTTAACACAGTGTCTCTCGCTCATGGCTGTCAGATCACGGTAGACATCCCTGCTAATGCTGACCTGCATGACAACAACCCTCTGAAGTTCATTAGCTAATAGCATGAAAGCAGACCAAGGCACAGTTTGAGTATAAAGTGGGCAGAGAACTGAACTGGGCGCTTTGATCCCTTTGCCATCTGGTAGTAATGAACTTACCTTTCTCATCCCTCAAGGAATGCTATATTGCATCTCCCGTTGCAGTATTTTGCCTACTGGAGAAAACCACTGTTGATAAAATGGATTGTTTAAAAAAAATCACTGCCACATCTGAAAGCTTTATAAGGAGGAAGGTATTTGTACGGATGGAGAGAACTTACAATAATATAGTCAAAGCCCAAGTAAACTGAGATAAAGGCTGTGTCAGAGAATGAATTAAATCTTTATTGTTGGTAAATATTGGTGTCATCAAGTACAGTGCAGGATGCAACATCTCCTAGGCAGATCTTTTTTTAATACTTTCCTCAACATGAGAAAGAACTATTGTATTCTACAATACATCAAATATATGTTTGCCAGCAGACTTTATTAAGTTGTTAAATCAGCAAGATGAAATAGCCACTTTGTTCTATTTAATTTAAAACAATAAAACTAAATAATAAAATTGTGGCTTCATAATGTAGTCTTGTGTTAGATAAGGAAGTCTTTTATTCAATATTAGAATTTCTATTGGTGGTATTGTAGTTTTGTTTACATCCATATGTTTGAGTATGTGGCACTACATACGGGTCTATATGTTTGATGGTGTGTGCCATATAATTAAATGTGAAAAGCCTTTGCTGATGCAACTAATAAGGTTATGAATTTAAATGCACACAAGTCTAGAGCCTGAAATTTATTTAAATACCACCCCACACCACCAAAGAACCCCTCTTAATTATTTAGGCTGCATGTATCATATGTGGAAGTGAGCATAACTTTGAGAACATCAAGTTTTTATTTTCACATATTCAAATGGCTTAAAGCCCTACCCGCCTTCCTGCGTACTACGGCCATAGACTTTTTTTTTTGGACTATTTCTGTATTAGGCTTATGTTGTCCATGTTGGGGAAATGTAAATTTATGAACATAAGTTCAGAAATTTAATGCATACTGAGTAGCCTATTGAGCATGTCACCATAAAGTATTGTTGAAAACAGAATTTAAAGAATGGGATGTCAGTGGGAGTGATAGATTTTTAAATCCTTAGCTTCAAAATCTAATCTGTCTTCTAACTAACTGGGTTTTCTCAGTTAGCAGGTTATTTCACAGTTGTCCATGAGAGAATTTCTTTCACCTTCCTTCCAAGTCACCTACACTAGCTGGACTTGGACAGAAAAAATTGATCGAAGGAGTACTATGACTCTGATCTGACAGCTGGTTTAGATGTTTTGCTGTATCCATCTGGAAGAAGGAAGTAAATGTTTCCATCCTATTCTTGATGTATTTCACGTGCAATGATATTGATGGCACAGAAATCCCTCCAGTTCTACTTCCAGCTTAGCTGAAACACAAGGTTGAATGGCAGGAGGGAAGCTGATTTGAGAAGACAGACAAGGGTATGGGAGTCAAAGCTTGAGTTTGCACCAAGAGCCTGTGGTGAGAAACAAAAAAAGATGTGACTCAGTCCTTGATTTCTTATATACCATAACCTAAAAGCCAGTGGTGTCCTAGTCCTTCCTAAGAAAACGTTGTCTCTTATAGTGACATGGCTCTCCTGGAAAGAGAAGGACATACCTAATAATTCTCATTTCTTGAATTCATGTTAAAGCCAACAGGAGCTCTAGATGCTTCTTGCCACATCCAGGAAGCGCTCAGCCTTTCAGGTGCAACTCTGAACTCAGACTCTTGGATTGTAAATAAGGAGGAAATTGTCAAATATTTAATTTTGAAGTGTGTGTTTGTTATTCTCAACTCTGCAACAGATTTAGAATAGCAATTTTTTGAACTGGCAAAAGCTTTTTCGATCACCATCAGTAACAGTGTCAGTTTTAACCTTGAATTTAATGTCTTCTGTCAATTTGTGAAACAACTGTTACATTATTTTAAATAATTCTTTGTTATTTGAGTTGTTTATTTTTGCATCTGGTATAAATGTCTTGAAAATAGACATGCTTTGTTTTTTCTTGATAATTTTTTGGTAATAAACTTATCTACTGAACATGGATAGAGGAAACAGAATAGTTATGGTACAGGTTACATCTCCATTTCCTGTACTGATCTGCAAGAGATGTAAACACAATTCTTTGATTCCATCATAACATTTTTTAGCCTAAAGCCACTGTCTAGTATCAATAATCATAATGGTCTACACCAAAGCCCAAATGATTCGGGAACAATTTTTGGCCAGAATCTGTTGATCTTTTTTGAGGGTACGGTTCCAGCTTTTAGATCTGTGCTCGTACTTAATCCACCTGTTTTTCTGCTTCTGCATGTAGAGAAGGCTGAAATGGGTACAAATATTCCCAAGTTCAAAATTCCTTGTAAGAATATGAAAACATGGGTGCATTGTAGATTTATTTCTTCTTTTTAATAAATATATTTTTGATCATTCTTTAATACTGCTTTTGATGCAGTAGTTTTTCATAAAGGTTGCAGGAGCTGAGACTCCCTGTCTGTGTGCTATGAAACCTGCATGCGAGCCTTCTGCAAAGTTTATGGCAATGCGGCTTTGTGTGTGAGATACGATTGCTCTGAAATAGCTAGCTGTTGACATCCTTGCATTATTTTGCTTCAGACAAAAGCATGCACAGCTACATCTTAGGTCTGCTATCAAAACTATGGAAGGGATTTTCTACCAGTACAGGACTAATCAAAATATAAAATACAGAATACTGAAAAGGTCACTATGGCAAACAGCTGTATTATATTTCACTGAATATATTAAGCATTTCATTTCTAATGTCTCATTTCAAAGACTGTGGTTTTAATGGAACTGGAAAATGGCAGGAAGTTTTGGGGTTTTTTTTGGTTGGTTTTTTGTTTGTTTGTTTGTTTTTAATCTGTCTGTGCGTTGCAAAGCAAATAGGCAGTTTCAAAGTCAGGTTGCCATTATGCATTGAGATCTTTTAGGCCATATGAAGCTTATTGGAGCTGGCCACAGCTTTGCTAAAATAGCCAGAGATTTGATTAATTTATTGCTATTTTATTCAAGTAAAATAAGTAACACCTGCTGCTTACAGTAGTTCCCTTTTTCTTCTTATTTGTAGTTTTCAAAATGAAAGATGATCTCAGGAACCACATCCCACACACCTAAAAAGGAGGTTTACTGTTCTTCATAGAGTTTATCTGAACTTCAGTGGGGTGATTAGTGGTCTGGAATGGAAGAACTGGATGGAAACTAGATGCTTTTTACAGCTTCAGAGCTCTGATTTTTGTCACGTTTGCACTGGCCCTGTTTACAGTGATATGCAACGTGCTTTCTGAATTTTATGAGTACATTGAGAAATAACAGAGGCTCGATGATTGAAATTAACTGCCTTAAAGGGTATATTTTTTATTTGTACTGAGATTTCACTTAATACAAAAGATATCTATCAACATTTCTTGTTTGGAGCTTACCATGGCAAAACCAGGTACCATAGCCTGCTCCAGGACAGCAGGACAGTAAGCTAGACTGGTGGTCACCCTTCCGCTACTCTTTCCTGAGAGCCCCACAGCCCGGCCTCTTTGGGCCCAGGCACCTCTCCATGAAATGAACATTAGATGTGTCAAATACCACAGGACAAGTGAATATCTGGAGCAGCAATACATGCACGGTAGGTCACTATGTGGAGTAGGGATGGAGCTCCTTACTTATCTGGTCACGTGGTTGGATCCTGTGCTGGGAAGAGCTGTTCTTAAAATGGACATGCACTGCTCCCGTATGGCTGGAGGATCTGGAGGTAGGCCCTGCCTTGCCCTCAGTTGCTTGCTGTGCCCAAAAGATTAGGTTAGAATCACTTATAGGTGGGAATTACATGGGTAAAGGCTTTTGGTGTAGAGTACGATACCGGCATATTGCGTTGTGTAGTCTAGCTTGTCTTTTTTCCTAAGAATCAGTAGAGAACTGAGGATGAGATGTCACATTTACACAATAAAAAAAAAAAAAATCATCAGAAGAGCAAATATGTTTTGTTTTATTGCTATATTTATAGCCTTAGGTTGTAGATTTGTGAATAGAAAAATCTAAGGAGGATAGATGTGACGTCTCTGATAGTCCATTTAAAAATACAAATCTACAATACACAGTTTCTTCATACTAAGATTCAGCTGATGTGGAAGTTGTATATAATGTTTGTCACTGTCTGTCAGATGTTTAACTGGATGATTTGCAGGTGAGTAGGGATTTTTTTGAATAGTGATTTGACATGTTTCTATTGTATGTACAGAGCTCCCCCTCCCTCCCCCCTTCTTTAATTATGTAAGAGGCTTGATTTTGTTTTGAGTAGTTCCGATTAAGAGTTCGATCTATGGTGGCTATATATTATTAATGAATCAGCCTTTCTCTTTTGATAGAGAGAAAATTGTGCCACCATCTCAAAACTTATAGCAAATATTTCACATTTCCAGTCCTGCTGGGACAAATGGAAGAAGCAAATATTTATTTTTCTTGTAAGTCAGAAAGCAGTGATGCTGCTGTAGAAGCTGAGGTAATGACATGTGCTCCATGCTGTTTGTCATGTCCCAAGCTCCAGGGATCCAGGTTCTACTCGCTGGGCAAAAACATTCAACAACAGATATGCCTGTAATTGTAAAGAACGAGGGATCATCTCCAAGAAAGCTGAGTGTTCCGGCAAAGTCGGTGTTGGTAGGTGTGCTGGAATTGCAAGCAGATAACAGTATATGTTTTAGCTTGAGTGTTACAGACCAGGAGCTTTCAGGATTCAGGGACCAGGGATTCCTGTCCTGAATTACCTTCAGGAGAAGCTGCTTCCCACTGCCTGCGGAGGGAGCCCAGGGGCATTAGTGTGGCCAGGCTATAGATGGCTTTTGTGGAAGCCCTCTGAAGTGTCCCAACTAGTTTTTTTTTATACTCAAAATCCTCGGTCCTGTAAAAATAAATAAACCCCAAAGAAGCCATGTTGCAGTTCATTATGTGCACAGAAAATTCCTCTTACTTTTTTTTGTCTGGATATGGGTCTTTTGGGGACGATAATGGTGTAAGGGCAGTGTTCTTTGGTTTTATTTTTCTGTTGTAAACTTTGGAGTAGTTATTTCTGTACATTGTTACACAGCTAGTTTATTTAACTGACATTTGGAGCTGAGAGAAAGCAGGTGTGCTAATGTAGGTAGGATTATCCATTAAATATTGAAGACAGGCTAGCGTTCTGAAATTTGCCTCTTTGTGAGATTTGATGAGCCAAAACAGTCCAGCCAAGCTGGATGAGGTTTTCTGTACGCAAGGGCTTGTTGCCGTGAAGCTACTTAAGGACTCAAAGCACAATCTATGTAGTGTGGCGTGGATATCCACTATTATTAATTGTTCAAAATGTATTTTGTCACGGCTTTCCTGTACAGTTATAAGTTTTTCTGACATTCATGACTCTTGAGGGTTTTACTGAGAGACGTGCTGTTGGCGTAAAGAGGATGTCTCCTTTCGGGTTTTCTGTTTTAAATTATGCTTCATTTCTTCCCCTCCACCCTCCTTTCTGGTTGCCCCCGATCTCCACTAAAAGACTAGTCTGGAAAATGTGGCCCAAGCCCAGCTTTAAGTTAAAAGATGGAGACCTGAAGGTAAAAATCCGCAACTAAAAGAAACCTCAAACAAAACAGTAAAAATAAACAAACAAAAAACCCCACCCCAGGTTTCTGGAGATGGCACTGTGACAATTTTGTGATTTGGAGAATTATGATATACTTTACTAAATGTGGCTAAAAATAGCAACTTGAGAAAATACTTATTTTGCTTTGTTTTTAAGACACCCACTTATTTCAGTGCTGGGTTTGTGGTTTTATTTCAAGTGAATGGCCTTTTGATGAATTATTGCTCATTTTCTATTTAAGCTGAGGTTTGCTGTGTTCTGCTTTACTATCCCCTGTGTCTGACCAGTTCCCTTGATGTTTCTATAATGAACCTGTTTTCTCCAAATACTTCTCCAGGGAATAAGCATACTAAGTTGATACAGTGAGAAATGAGTGTTTATTTTTCCTGCTCAGCTGTTAAAATTTGTATATTTACATATGCAGGTATGGTACACAGAGTGTGACTGTGCTTTGTGTGTTTCATGCATCACTCTATATGTAGGCTGGCATAATTGTCAAGTGTATCCTTCCATTTTCTTTTCTTTTCTACTCTGTTCTAGATAAGTAGAGTCTGATACGATTCTTGTTTAAATTAGTGACAATATAAGATCCAAACTCATATTTTCTCATTATCTGTTTTATATAGGTTACTTACTTTACTGTGTTCATTACTGGGTATTAGAGTTTAGCAGTTCATATTGCAAAAGAGAGAGAATTGAGGAGAAGGGAGACAAGATAAACTTATATTGAAATTATTAAACTATTACTTTATAAATGAATATTTGCAGGATTTGGGGATAAACACATATATAGGAGAAGAGAAAAAATTAGCACCGTAGCGTATTTTTAATGGTTTTGGTAGGACAATTTTGTCAATTTTTTTGAAAGTTTTAGGTGACATTTGGAAAAAATCCTTTGAATTTAATACAAACAAGCAACCCATCACCACACAAACTTATATGAATTGCATTAAATAGATGTGCTTCTTAAATATAATTAAATATTCTTTTTCATTATGTCAGCAACAAATTCTGTAACTCCTTTTAATTGTAATAGATGATGTTCAGCTACTAAGTGAAGATCTGCACCGTGGAATATTAGAATAGATGCACTACTGCCTTGATCCTGCCGGCTGCTTTGTGTGGGTTGAGTTAAAGTTGTCTCTGTTCAGAGATTTTGATGTTCACTTAATATATTAATTTGTAGATTTGAGGTCTAAGATTGTTCATCTTTGCTGCTATACAGCAGGCTGTTGTTTACTTGCTTCGGTGCTAAACAGTAACCATGCAAGTATAATGAATCCACTGATTAATCATTTCAGTGTAAATCATTTATATTCCAAATTAAGTGGCTTGAAAAAGAGCTGAGAGGAATTTTTATTTTTTTTTAATTATTCTTGCCAGAGCCTGAGCTGTCAGGACCCGTCTGTCCTACAAATCCACCAGGCACCTACTTCCTCCAGCCTGGTTCCTAACCAGAGAAGTCAAACTTCCCTAATAAGAGCAGCGATAGCACCCAGGTAAAAAAATCTACATGTTATGAAATTTTAGTCCCATTATAATGTCGCTGAAGGAGAAGACCTTAGGATAACGCAAGAGGAGGACAGAGAGTCCTTCCTTTGTTCCTTTGTTCCTTCCATTTTGGAAGAAGCACAAATATAAAACCTGTCACTTTAGGGTGTTAGCAACTTCCAAAAGGTCTGAAGGCTCAATAAAAATGTTCCCCTGCAGACTGGATGAGTATTTGGGTGTTCAGCATTACAGTCCAGAGCCAATTAGGTAACACTTTCACCTGCAGATAGCCTCTCCAAGTGATCTCTGAAGCCTTTTCAGATTCTCCTGGAACACTCTGCTTCTACAACTGATAGTAACGAGCACTTACATAGTGCTTTTTATCAGTAGACCTGTAAGTGCTTTGCAGGGGAAATCAGTAACATGATGTGCACTTCAGCTGGGGAAATTGAGGCACAGAAGAGAAAAGTGGCTATTAAGACAGCTGGGAATAGGACTCAGATTTCTTGACTCCCTGCCCTGGGCTCTTTTGGAACGTTGCTGGGAAAATAGACTCTAAACTAGTACTAGATCCACAAAGTCTTCTCAAGTTCCTTACGTCAGGACTCAGTGTGAAGGATATCAGAACTGGGACATTGTATCATCTCAAACCTATTTGTCTGGGAATGTTAAGTCTCAGTGCGTAATAAAGGCAGACGAGACAGTGGCTTCCTTAGAAAACACCCAACAACATGTTTCTCTAGAATAGCAAAAAGCAGGTTTTACTTCTGCCAAAATCTTTGCAACCAAATGGACAAAATTTATCTGTACCCTGGCAGCCAATATGCATTATCCTCAGGTTCCCTGCTAAACTATTAAAATTAATCAGGTGGCAAACTTTCATTATGCCAGCTCTAATAAACAAGAAATCCAGGCTGCTAGTGCTGGAAACATCAGTAAATAGAGCACTACAATAAAGCGTCTGAGGAAAGTCTCCAAAAGCTAGTCAAATCAAATTAAACTGCACATATACCAAATTATTTCTTTTTGTATTGAATCTTTCATAGAAAAGTATTACAACATATTATATGCTATATAATAAAGTGCAAACGCCACCAGCTTGGGGGTGAGACTTTGCTGTGTAGCCTTTTGGTAGTTCCATTAGAGTTGATGGTGTTACGGGAAACAGCATCTATAGGTACATTATAAGGAAGTTTTGGCTTGGAGAGCTTGCTGTTCTTGTCAGATAAAGCAGGTTAGCTGAGGCCATTTTGCCTAGGAATAGACTGGGACTTGACACAAGGTCTGGGAAGAGTCAGGAAGATGCAAGAAAAATTAACCAGGCAGCAAGAAGAAATGCATTAAAGGAGTGGTTTAAGAATAATAGAGTCAAGGTATACTGGTCACAAGCTTCTCAGGTCAAATAGACCTGGAATGAGGATAGAAAAGCTGAAACTTTGGCAGTTGGGAGCTGTTAGGATCAAAGAATTTGCAGTGTGAGCTACACACAGCATCTTAAGATTAGTGAACTAATCAGCTACTGAAGCCCATATTAGTTTAGCACCAGTGAATGGAAGAGAATGAATCAGGAAGCATGAAGCTACTCGGAGAACTTGAGGTAGTGTTTATTTTAAATGCCTGAAAATTTACGGAAGCCGCTTTGAGAGATATGACCGCATCTCCAAAGCGAGGGAAAGAATAGGAGGTTGCCATTTCTAAAGGACCATGGGAAGCTAAGCAGCATTTTCTGTCTGTATGTGAACATCTGACTTCCTCAGGCTTTTCTGAAATTTCCACAGAAAAACCTGCTCAGGTTTGTGCGATCCCTGGATTTACCAAAGTGTTCAAGAAAGAAAACATCCTGAGAAGATGCTCCGAAATAAAAGCTGCCTTTATGCACAGGCAAACTAGGCAGCTGCCTTTGGAGGCAGCCTGGAAGAGGCAGGGTCGCTACTGTGCTGCCTGGTGCTCAGACAGGGGAGATCAGTAAAGTGGGTTTGGTTTTTTGTTTTCTGTGTCTGAGCCTGGCAATCCTTTTTCCAAAGGTGGTAAACTGAGAGGCAATGCATTTGTTTCTGGCATGCCTGCGAGGAAACTCAGCTGTGTATGTGCGAGGCAGCCAGTATCCACATGGTGGATTCAGGCAGTCCTGGCACCACTGCCAAATCCAAAACAAGAGATCTGCACCACAGCGCTGGACAGATTTGTTCACTAAATTGGGATTAGGCTCAACAGCTGCAAAGTCTTTGTGGTTGGCATTTGGGGAATATCAACTTGCTGCAGATGAGGGCTCTCACCTGGCAAATTAATTTCCACTTTTAAGTTGATCCCCCCTGAAAACTGCCTGACTCTGGCAGTTGCGCAGATCCCAGCACTACAAACGGGTAGATGCTGCCTTGTGGCTGGTTGTGCAGACTATTTTGGAAATAATGCAGAAACTGCTTTATTGTTTATTTAATGACTGGTGCATTAGTAGGATGCATATTTTCTGTTTCTTTCAGCACATGCATGTTTATTTGATTATGCTCCTCCCTTAACGTGAGTGTTGATGGAAGGTGGAGATTACATTGATCATCTCTGCTGTCACCCCTTGGTTTGAATCTGTCCAGGGTAAATGCTCTTCCCAAAATTCTGTGCAGTCTGTTCCTGGGAGCAGCAGATGTTTACCCAGCAATGTAGGACCTTCTCCAAAACACGTTGAGAATTTGATAAAATCACTCACAATGAGCAAGAAATAGATATTATTTTGTGCATGGGACTGGTAGCCAGGACTTTCAGAAACGTAGTCTCATAAGAATTTCCTCTCTAATTGTGTGAAAGGCTCCCTATTCCCCCTCCCCTTCATTTTTTAAGTAAATAAAAGTCTAAAGGTACACTCTAGTGTTAGGATTAGCAGCTCAGTGTAGTGCTCTGCACCTCAGTGGGCAAATAATCAAGATCTACTCCATTTCTGCAGCTGCATGTTAACTAAGGCAAATAATCGAGCTCGTAAATTAAACAGAGAGGGCCATGCCAGAACTCCTTTACCTAGTCCCATTATTTCTTGCTATTTTAAAGTCTAAGCATGATGGAAATGTCCCTGTTCATAAGGTTTGTATTGGGGTTGATGTTCTGTCACGTTCCCAAATCCTTCTTGCTTGTTATACATAGGTGATGAGGGAACCTCTGGGTTTAATGCAAGGCTGCCCATAGCATTTGCCCATTGCATTACAAATATGACCGTTTCACAATTCAATTAGCTTATGATGTTTCTTGAATCTATTATATAGAAATAGAAGACAGAAGATAAAAACAGAGGGATTATGATATGGATGAGCACTATAGGGCTTCCTACAGCTTTTTATGGTCTATTCAATAGCTCATGAAGAGGGTCAGGTTTTTTGGTTTTGGTTTGGGCGTTATTTATTTATTTAGTTAGTTGGTTAGTTAGTTAGTTTGGGATTTTGTTTGTTTGTTTGTTTTCCCTAAATACAGACTAGATCTTTTATGTTAGTTGCAAGGGAGACCCTGACAGAAGGGATGAAGTATGAGCGAGTCATAAAGCGACAAACTAGGGGATTAGGGTATTTAAGTTTGGTTTGGTTTTGGACATTGAGTGGCTCATATTAAAAGAGGACCAACTGTTGTTTTGCAAACTGTACGTGATAGAAAAGACTGCACTTCATCTTGCATAACCTACTGAGCCTATCGACAGCGCAGGCTGACCATCAGCTTGTATGAGTGGCTTGGGAGGGACTTAGTGTGTGTGTGTGTGTGTGGAAACCCATAACTCCCTGGTCATTTTGCACCTGAGCCTCTCATTAGAAAGTTTTGTAAACTTGCCTTGTGGAGCAGACAAAGGAAGAAGTACCCCATAAAACATTTATGAGCCCTGGGGAACATTGTCCTCAGGGGTGATAAAACAGGATCCAGAGAGTTGTGAGTGGCTTCAGGGAGAGGGAAAGTATTTGAGCTTCCCCTTGAACTGAAATGGTAAGATTTTAGCGGCACTGGAGAGCTTGTATTGACAAGCACGTCACAGTCAATTCTGTATAAAGAGGGCAGGGCTTGGGATTTTTTGACTATACATATTTTTCAGTTGCTGCAATGAAAAAAAATAGTGGAGAAATGTGACATAAATGGGATTCGCTATTAAGCTGTTCAGGCACTGCAACTTCAGACATCAATTTAATCGGGCCAATCAGAATGAATATGCTGGTCTGAAATTAAATAATATATGGTTTCTAAGAGGGAGGTGTAGGCAGATTGGAAGCTGAATGGTTTTCTGGAAACACCTTTTTTTCAGATGTGGCTTTTATTTTTTCTGATCCAGAAGGTGCTATAACCATCAAAGAGCCACCTTGACAAGCAGACTCTCCCTTAGATCAAACCATATGAATTTGGTCCTCCAGCAAAAGGAAATAGTCATTTGGTTGGCTGCCATTTGGCATGTCTTGAATTAATAAGTCTCTGTCTTCTGTGATACTGTCAGTTCTGCTGCATCGAGTCCTGAGCAGAACATTGGTCTAGGCAATGAAATAAAATTTGCCTGCAGAAAAAGCACATAATACCCGAGAACTGAATCAATACAGACACACATTCAACCTTGGGCAATGGTCTTGTCAAATCTCGTAACTTAAGCAACTTGAGGTCTGCGTGAGAGGCTGGGAGAGAAAACTGGTGGAGAAGGAAGCAAGGCAGATGGTTCAGCTTTAAATTAGTTGTGCCCCACTAGTATGATGTCATGTTAAGTACTAGCTCTTAGGTACAGGATTACACGACAATTTCTTCAGCTGCTTGACTGTGGCATAGATGCAGACTGGGAAGATCGTTTTGTGTTTGAATACTGGACTGTGACTTGGGAGAAATAAACTTGATTCATGGCTTTACCATGGGCTTCCTGCGTGAGTAGGAAGCTTTGTGTGTTGCTTATGTACTCTGTGCCTCTGCTGTTAAGGGGCAAATTAGAATTTGCGCTGCTCAGCTGGAAGAGGTATGGTATTTTGAAATACAAGTTTACTATTAATTTCTCCTCTTTGTATTGGAATCTCAACGACCAGCCCAGAAGTACTATGTTTATTATGGTGGTATCAAAGCTGCCAGCCAAGAATGAGTCCTCAATATGCTGGAGACAACACAAAGGGAGAGTAAAACTCTGTTCCCCGTGATATTCATTGTTTTAAGGGCTTGTCTAAAGCAGATAGTTATTCTGGTACCAGATAAGGTGTGAATAAACCCACGTAAACCAGTATAGCTTCATGGGGCTCCTATGATGCCAGATTAAAAGCAACTTCTTTTTGCTTGTATTTTTCAGTTTGCTTTCAACAACTGCACTTTTCTGTAGGATTGCTAGCAATGAAATATTTTAGTCTGGTGTGATTTACCTTCATAAACCCAAGTGTGCAGAGTATTCTCTTCACCTCCTAAATTTCAGTGTGTTCTGCAGCTGTTTTCCGATTTTATATATATATATATGCTCTATATCCTTCCAGAGCTGGCTGTATTTTACTAGTGAACAAAATGATCCCATAAAACACGCTCTGTAAAGAACCTGAGATCCTTTTGAATGACACATGCTCTATAAACGTATGGGCAGTTGTTACAGCGGGCTTTTGTGGTACATGAGATAACAACAAGGTGAATCTCTCTCATACTGAAAGATGGGGATGGAACGGAGGGAATGGCAGGAGGTAGGTGGCACTGAAATGGCTCCCAAGGAAGAGAGGGGAAGGATGTATCCTCCAGTGATGTAGAATCAACTTGATTAAAGAGTTACGCCAGTTAAAGATCTGGCCCATAAGCTGTTTCTCATGCTGTGATTGATGTAGAAGCTATTTGCTGGACCTGTTCTACAAATCTTCGTCTTTATGATCAGTGGTTCGAGCTCCATCTATATTTTAATATACTTATGATTAAAAACATGAATTTAATTAATAGGGAGAAATTACATTCTTACTTGGTTAGTATAAGGACATTATGTCTGACCTAGTTCTGCATATATTAGGAAGGAAATGGGGAGGGAGGAGTACAATACAGAAGCTGATTTTTAATATACTGTCAACTGCTTATAGGGGGAGAACCATTTGTTCCAGTGATTATTTTCTCACCGTTTACATATTCAGTTGCATCTGCTTCTAAACACAATTCACAAACTGACCTTAATTATTTCTAAGCCTATAACTATACAGGGTATATTTTTAAAAGCAAACCCATCTGACTTCAATCAGTACATTAAATAGCAACATTTTAATTAACTCAGGAATGCTTTCCCTTATTTATTGTAATTTATTTTTCCTCTCTTACCTAGCTCTTAAGAGCAGAAGCTTATGGGTTCCCTGTGGAATTCTGTTACTATGGTGAAGTTTTTCATTGAAATTTGAACAGACAAACCTTGAGGGTATTGAAAAGTTTTCTGCCAAAAATCTAGTATTTCCAAGAATTAATGGAAACACCTATTCCAGTGATCTGCTATATGCTATTCACGGTGTTTTTAATGCCTCAACAACTCGATTCATATTTTCAAGTGTCTGTAGAGTTGTGTTCAAGATATTGCTGCAATGCTTGTTTAATTTCATGGAGCATATACATTCAAATAAACCATATGCACAATTGGGGAGCTTTATTTCTCCCTCTGAGATATAGCTAAAGGACGTAATCTTGAGGGAAGGGAAATTCTCAGCTCCCGTTGACTTATGTTGCTTCCAGGTAGCAAAAGCACAGAGACATCTGACATTAAGACAGCAAAAGAGAAAATGACTCAGGAGGTTGGAATATAAATAATTCTCAAATTCCATCAAGTAGTTGACTCGAGTTATTTAATAAAGCACCAGGGAAGACTTGGATTTATGATTGTCACATGGGAAGAGATGAGAAGAAAATAGTGGCATCTGTGCAGTTTCACTGGGCAAATTCTTGGAATTTCATTAATGGAGCATTAATGAGCAGAAGACATTGTCATGGCTGATCTGTCTCTCTGGAACCTGCGTATCAGTAGTTTATGATGGACCTGATCTTATTCCTACTGCCGCCGATGGCACTGTAACCATCAATTATTTCTTACACTTCTCATATATAAAATATCTCTGTTTGTACTTCATATAAGAATTAAGGGCTTGTGAAATGTCCTGGGCTGACAGCTCTAGAGACTGAAATTCTGTTTATTGATGGAGTAGGCTGAGCTTAACTGAGAGTACTGCTGGCACCACTTCTTGAAGTGATTACATCAGTGGACAAGGGAAGAGCTGCAAATGTCATCTATCTGGACTTCTGTAAGGCCTTTGACACGATTCCCCACAACATCCTTCTCTCTAAATTGGAGAGATATGGGTTTGATGGGTGGACTGTTCTGGGGATGAGGAATTGTTTGGATGGTCATATCCAGAGGCAAGTGGTCAACGGCTCAATTTCCAGACGGAGATCGGTGACAAGTGGTGTCCCTCAGGGGTCCGTATTGGGATCACTGCTGTTCAATATCTTCATTAATGACATGGACAGTGGGATTGAGTACACCCTCAGCAACTTTGCGGATGACACCAAGCTGAGTGGTGCTGTTGACATGCCTGAGGGACGGGATGCCATCCAGAGGAACCTGGACAAGCTCGAGAAGTATGCCCGTGTGAACTCATGAGGTTCAATAAGGCCAAGTGCGGGGTCCTGCACCTGGATTGGGGCAACCCCCGGTATCAATACAGGCTGGGGGATGAAGGGATTGAGAGCAGCCCTGCCAAGGACTTGGGGGTACCAGTGGATGAAAAGCTGGACATGAGCTGACAGTGTGCGCTCAAAACCCAGAAAGCCAACTGTATCCTGGGCTGCATCAAAAGAACCATGGCCAGCAGGTTGAGGAAGGTGATTCTGCCCTCTACTCTGAAATAAATGGACCTGTTGGAGCGAGTCCAGAGGAGGGCCACAGAAATGATCAGAGGGATGGAGTGCCTCACCTGTGAGGACAGGCTGAGAGAGTTGGGATTCTTCAGCCTGGAGAAGAGAAGGTTGCCGGGAGACCTTGTAGCAGTCTTCCAGTACTTAAAGGGGGCCTACGGGAAAGATGAGGAAAAAATTTTTAGCAGGGCCTGTTGCAATAGGATGAGGGATAATGTCTTTAAACTAAAAGAGGGAAGTTTTAGATCAGATATAAGGAAGAAATTTTTTACACTGAGGGTGATGAAACACTGTCCCAGGTTGCCCAGAGAGGTGGTCGATGCCCCATCCCTGGAAACATTCAAGGTCAGGTTGGATGGTGCTCTGAGCAACCTGGTTGAGTTGAAGGTGTCCCTGCTTATAGCAGGGGGGGTTAGACTAGATGACCTTTAAAGGTCCTTTCCAACCCAAACTATTCTATTCTGTGATCTCAGTGCTGTTGTGGTTGTACCCTCTCTACGGGCAAGAAGATATCTCACCAGCAATTTCCTTTCATTTATTGCATCCCCCAGAAGTGCTAAGGCAAACGTCTTCTAGCTACTGAGCATTGTTACCTTTCCTGGGCTACAAACAAGTGCAGATACAAATGACTGTCTAAATTTCGTTTATGACTAAATGTGTTCTACTTAGCAAGAAAAGTGCATTGCTTTTGTACATATTTGGTCCTGTTTGGAGGTATTTCCCCTGCAAGGCCAAGTCTGACTGCACAAGAAGTTGAATTTTAAAGATCCAGGTTTGCAGACCACTGCAGAGTCTTTTAATGCTAACGAGTTTCAGTTGCAACCAGCCAGGGGGACACTGGGAACAGCAACCTCTGGGTGAGAGGTTCAGTATTTCCTCTGGCCAAACTTCTGAGGCCTCCAGTCAGGCTGATGCGTTTTTTTTTCATGTTGCTTAGATATTAACTATGAATGCTAGAGCAGAATAACCTAAGCCATAGTCTGGGAGGCAAGAAAAGTATTTTTTAAAATACTTAATATTTATTAAATTATTAAATATTAATAATTTTATTAGCATTTCTAAATAATAATACTACTTCTATAGAGCTGCAAAAGAGGCCGTCTATAAAATGTTAAAAATCATAAACATTTTAAATTGAGATTATATCCTTGGGGAATCAAGAGAAATTTATTATTATTTATTTAACTTGTACTGTTTCATATGAGGATATTGGTTCAAAAAAATTTTTAAGCTAGATGCAGTATGCCTCAGTCCAAAAAATTATTCATCCTCTGCTATTTTGCCCTATCACATAGACCACAATGTATGAAATTTTTTTAAGGAGATTAAAATTTTATTTAGGAATGATTTCATCTGGGGCTTTATGAGCTGCAAAAAATGCAACTGAAGCTCTCACGTTCACTTGGAAAACAGGAAATTAGCTGCATTTAAGAGAAAGTATTTGTTTAGCATCAATTTACACATAAGGATCAGTATAGCCATCTTTAAGTTTCTCTGCTGATCACAGCACGGAGCTGGAAGGGATTTCTTTCTACATAATGCAATTGCATGGAAAGAGCAGAGCACTTTTGTGGGTTAATATCAGGTATTGCCAGTTCTAAGTGGATCATGTGCCAGTACTTAGTTGCGGGAGTGAGGCTGGTCTGAAGAAATGCATTTTTTCCACAATATTCAGGTAGCAGTGTATTTAAAAGGGGAGGTGCTGTTCAACACCTTGCAGTATAATTCCTTATTTTTATGAAGATTATGAGGTATCGCATGAACAAAATACATAAATAAGCCCCTTCTCTTACAATCCTCAAAATGTCCAGAATAAATGGTGATATCTCTTTCTAGAACTTGCGCCTAAAAGGAGTAAGATCCTACTACCACTCTCAGGTAATGGAGTTGTTTTTCTGTCAGTGATACGGACTAGTATTTCTGGCATGCTGACAGACCATAATAAAGGTCATAACACTTGCTGTCTCCAAACTCCCGGTGGCTTGAATGGGAGTTTCAAGTGCACGGTGTTGAGCCTAAGAATGATGGCTTGAGAGAAGCGTGTCTGCTAATAGTAATTTCTGATAAACCGGGTGAAAAACAACGCTAACGTTTCTAGGGGAAGGGAGTAGAGGGAGAGAGTGGAAGCTGTGTGCGATCTCTTCATTTCTGCTAATAATATTAATCCTTGCACTGTCTGTTTTATCTGTGGACTTCTGATGATAAAGATGCAAGTGCCATAGAATAATTTTAGGCACAGGGAAATGAGTTGATTAATCCAAGTCCTTTGACAGAAACAGGAGCCTAGTTCTCCAGCTTCTGAACTCTTGCACAGCCCCAAGAGAAAGCCTGGGATTTCATTGCTTCCTGGGCTAATTTCTGTACAATCAAACTAAAACATAATGTGACAATATGAACTTTTTTTGAAAACTTGCTTGTGGTGATTTTGTTCAGCTTAGCAAGGAAAACTATTTTCCTTTTTTATTTCCTGTTTTATTTTATATATATATGCACACATACATATATATACATACATATAAATTGCCATTCTTCCGACTTTTTTTTAGTGAGCCGTATTTTCTTCCAAGTTAATTAAGCCAATAAATAATTCATTATATAATACGGTAATCCTCTAAGATGTATTTGAGGCAGGACCAGGTGGCAGCAGGGCTAACGAGTTAAGCAATTAGATTATATTTAACGAAAATCCTTTGGATTTGCAGCCTTTATGGATGACAGTGACTCAAAGATCTACATGAGTTTATTCCTACACAAACTAGGGTGGGTATAAATGCTATTACGTAGCTGATTTAATCACACGTAGCTTGTTTTGTACTCTAAAACTATACTTTCAAAGTTTGCTGTCAGTGTTCTCCCAGATTTCAGTTGTTTGTCACTGACTGTCACTTACTGCAGAAAACCTGATTATTTTCTCAAAATGTTGATGGGAAATATCACAGAGCTGTGCATAAAGCTGCTAAAATATTCCCGTTTTTCATCTAAGTCTGTCACAGAGCCAATGAGCAGCTCTAATGTCTCCTCCCTCCCTCCTTCACTCTGTCAGTCTCCAAGTTACAGCCAAGACCCTGGACAGAGGGGAACTGGGGAGCTTTGGCTAAATTTGGGGATGGGAAACCAGAGAAAGAAGTAAACATTTCTTTCAAACAAGTTTTGTCTCAGCTCTCTGAGGGTTCAGCAGCAGAGACATGGTGGGGTGAAAAGAAGTAAAAGGATAACCTATGGTTTCAAACCGTATATATCCACTGGATATAGAGGAAAAAAATAGGTGAGAAATCTGTTGTGGCCAGAGCCGGCACTCCGCAGACCCTGAGAAAGGTTCTGCATTTCTCTATTTAGATTTTGTTAAAGGCTGTGATGTGCACCACAGCATTTCTGTTCTCTTTCACCATGAGTAGTTAGCTAACTAAACTAGTGTGGAGTGGGTGCGGGATTGAAAGCGTTTGCATTTACACAAATAACTGAAAGCTTTGTGCCTAGGGAGAGAGAAAATCAGCTTACACTAATCATCAGAAGTCAGCTTGGTAGGACTCTCCGGTGGTAAATTTGTACATCTGCCACTGTTAAAATTGGTGGTAGTGGGCAACCTTTTAAAACCAATGTTTTCTTTTGCATGCAGTGTAATGGGAACTTTCAGCCAATAGAAGAGTTCCTGGAAAAAGATAATAAATTTAGTAATTTTCTCTTGTGGCATTATTATACATGTTTTATGATGGCTGAACAATGTTTGCCTACCTAGTTCTTCCTCTGTCTTTGAGTGATTAATCTTTTTTATCCCTGATTGTAAATTGGTTTGTTTCTTTGGGCTCTAATTTTGTCAAAGGAATATTTTGACACACTGCTGAGCTGAGTGAGATTATCCCAATTACATTTTACTGATAATATTTGTTGTCTGATGCCTTCCATGTGCATATCTGCATGGGATGAAATGCTGCCTTTCATTTCTGCGTGATCTTGCTTTACTCATAGGCGATTTGCACTCAAATTATGATCTCCAAAGCAAGAGGTTAATTATGAAAATCAGTGACTAATGGGCCCTTGATCAACATGGGATTTAACACCCTAATCACTAAGAACAGGAATAGTCAATGCTGGTGTGGGAGTCTAGCAACCTGTCCTCACTTCCCTACTCATCCTGCATTTACGGATGGCCCGTCGGAAGCCCCTCAAATTCTGAGGCACACTTCTATAAGGAAAATTGACTCCTTTGGGGTGGGTGAACCTTCCTTACCTTTTTGGATAATGTTTATTTTATAGAGGATTCATGAAAATAAACATAATCCTAGTCTGACAGCAAGAGTGCTAGAGATGTACAGAAATGATTTTCCTGGTTTAGTCTGAATGCTTCTGAGAGTCATCCAGGTCATCTGTGAGGATTCACCATTCCTGTAGACAGGCCTGTAGCGCCAGGTGCCAAGAGAACATGCCTTTCCAGAATTAGACAGCTAATTCAGAGGAGCCCTAGGATAGGGAGGATGTTGAAGACTAATTTATTGCACCTCTCTTAGCTTTTTCCAAATGAGAGTACAATTAAAAATGTGGTATTATTTTTAGAAAGTTATTGTTAACTGTTCTTTTCAGCAATTGTATTTTCCATTTTCATATTGTTGTGACATCTCCTATCTGGGTATGGCACTTGCATGAATTAAGTTGAGTGCTGTTGTTCAGCTTGATTACAAGGAAACTGAAATATGCCCCTCATGGGTATTATCTGTCACATTGCTAAATCAAAACCAACATAAAGGTCTGCTTGCTTCTGTAAAAGCAGAAGAATGGTATGCTCTGAATCCATTTCTGTGAGGTACTGAGTGTCTCCTACTCCTGCCAGAGTCCTCTCGGTTTTACGCTGCTGTCCTGTGACACAGGAATTTTGCTGCGTTTTGGACTTCTGGGTTTGTTAAGGTCTTTCACAGGAAGTCTCCTCAAATTCTCCAAAATGGGAAATTACTGTTCTTGTGCTTCATCTGGGGAGGAATGCAGAAAGTGTAATTCACAGACTCTTTACAAGTATAGGCACATGTTCTTCTCAGTTGTAAAGCATGACAAATTCATAATCCAGTTTGCTAGAGCAGAGTAAAACTCCTTCTATAATCAATAATTCCATTTATGCCACCAACGTTACGGTCCTCGCATTTGTGAAGCACTCGGAGGTAAACAGTAGCTATGAAAATATTGGGGCAAGTCTTTAATGTACCATGTCTCTTCAAAACTTTTGAGACATTATTTCCCTTCTGTCCTCCTTGTGTCATCTTTAACACGGCCTGTATGCTCATGCCTTCTGTGCATTGTTTATTTAATACCTGTCCTCATTTCACTCTTACAACTGAAGTGCCTATTTTCGGCTTCTCAGAATCTTTTCTCCAAGTGGTTTGAGCCATGTTATTTTGCATGCACTACTTTGAAAACATGTGACTCAAGAATGACTCAGGGTCTTGAAGAGTTGGAACATGGAAGAATAATAGTCTCTCAGACTTAATGAGAAAATTGGCTGCTATCAACTCTAAGAACATGCTTTTGTTTTTCAGTTTGTACAGAACACACGTGCAAGCATCAGCTAGCCTTACATTTTAAAAGAAAAATTACACCTTCTATATGTTTAGCTACTTGTTTGACAACCACCAACATCTATTTTATGAAAGATCTTTATGTTAAAGAGTACACGAGACTAAAACAACGGGTAATTGATTCTTTTAATCTTAGATCTCTGTTTTGAATATACTTCTATTTCCTCTTCCATATCTTTCCTCTACTACCTCAATTAACACAGTCATGATTTCACACAGTTCCCCAGTCAGACACTCATGATAACATGCGCATTGTCTGGTTTTCAGGGTAGGACCGAGACCTGAACTGCGAGGGACTTTTATGTAAGTGTTGACTAAATTAGTTGACCCAAACTGCCCTGAAGAACACTTCTGAGGTGCTCAGAAAATATGACAGTGTATGTGACATACATAATAAAAAGAGATTTTTGTCTCCTAAATGCTAGGATTCCAGGAAATGAAAATTTCACTGTGACCTGATTAGAAGCCTACGTTTTTATTTAAAGAAGTTACAATTCAAACAAGCTTTGAAATTAATAAAAAATTTCATACTTTGGATCTTCTATGTGAACCGCTTTCATTTTTGACTGTGTGATTAATAATAGCTGGACAGACAGCAGCTGTGCGGTCATATTCAGGGACTAATGGCTAGTTTGCAATCTATATTTTAGCAAACAGCACAGAGGTATTGCTTTGTTTGTAAATCAGCCCCTGAAAAAGGCTGTACGGAGTGAAGTCACTCTCTCATCTCATATCTCTGCTTTCCATCTGAAAAAGGAGGGAGTAGCCCCGACAGGTTGTTGCTTCCTCTGCGTGCATGTGTGTACGTGTCTGTCTTCTGCCTGTTGGTCAGAGGATGGAACAAGGAACTTCAAGCTGTTCCTGAGCGCCTCTCAACGTGTTTAGCTTCAAAATGTCCCCTGGAGGTAGGCTAGTGCTTTGTTCTCACTTCCCACGCAGACCATGTGGTGGTCTATGTGGTGTAGGGCTCTGAAGTGGTACTTGAGCTAGCTTGAGGACTGGGAGCTGGCTACTTGAGCACCGTAACCACAATGATTCAGCCCTCTTTCAGAGGAGTGTGGTGTACTAACCCAGACAGGCCTATGCAGTAGTATTGGTGGTGCTTCCTAGGTGTCTCCCATGGCACAGCAGTATGCTGCTTGATTTGCCCAAAATCATGCTGTAAATCTGTGTCAGTGTGGCCAGTAGGTCGAGGGACGTCATTCTCCCCCTCTGCACTGGTGAGGCCACAACTGGAATACTGTGTCCAGTTTTGGGCTCCCCAGTTCAAGAGGGACAGGGAACTGCTGGAGCGAGTCCAGCGAAGGGCAACTAAGATGATTGAGGGATTGGAGCATCTCCCTTATGAGGAAAGGCTGAGAGAGCTGGGACTCTTTAGCCTGGAGAAGAGAAGGCTGAGGGGAGACCTTATTATGGCGTACAAGTGTCTAAAGGGTGGGTTGAAGGAGGATGGAGCCAGGCTCTTTTCAATGGTTCCCAGTAACAGGACGAGGGGTAATGGGCACAAGTTAGAACACAGGAAGTTCCGTTCAAATACACGGAAACACTTCTTTACGTTGAGGGTGACAGAGCACTGGCACAGGCTGCCCAGGGAGGTTGTGGAGTCCCCTTCTCTGGAGATTTTCAAGACCCGCCTGGATGCAGTCCTGAGTAATGTGCTCTGGGCAATCCTGCTTTAGCAGGGGAGTTGGACTAGATGATCTCTAGAGGTCCCTTCCAACTCTGAAAATTCCTTGATTCCGTGATTCCGTGATTCTGTGTGTGAAATTCAGCTGCCTCCTCAGCTCGTCAGTCAATACATAGATACTGGAGCATCCTCTTGGCTTTCTTGTCCGTGGTGGTCATGCAGCCTGGGAACACTTCTGTGGAGCCTCTTTCTTTCTCCCTGCAGGAAAACAGGTCTCTATTCCTCTGCTTCTATAAAAAAAAAAGGCTTTATGTGGTAGCAGTTATGTTGTAGACTGTATGAGTTAGGTTTCATCTTAGTTTAAGTATCTGCGTACATTATCAAGTAGGAATCTAATCGCAGTATCTTTTGAATAGGTGACTTAGAATCATAGAATGGTTTAGAGTTGGAAAGGACCTTGAAGATCCAACCCCCCTGCCATAGACTGGGACACCTCCACTAGACCAGGTTGCCCAAGGCCATGTCCAGCCTGGCCTTGAACACCTCCAGGGATGGGGCCTCAACAAGCTCTCTGGGCAACCTGCTCCAGTGCCTTACCACCCTCACAGTGAAAAACTTCTTCCTAATGTTCAATCTGAACCTGCCCTCTTCCAGTTTAAAGTTATTCCCCCTCGTCCTATCGCTACATACCCCAGTAAAAATTCCTTCCCCAGCTTTCCTGTAGGCCCCCTTTAGGTACTGGAAGGCCACAATAAGATCTCCCCGGAGCCTTCTCTTCTCCAGGCTGAACAGCCCCAACTCTTTCAGCCTCTCATCATAGGAGATGTGCTCCAGCCCTCGGATCATCCTTGACTTAGAATATTGGTGTTAGTTTTTCTGAGGAATAACTCATGGTCCTTTTGAAAATTTGCCATGCATTTGACTCATAATGACCTATACTTATAGAACTGACTAGTCCTTTCACATGGTTAACTTGACATCTTAAAAGACCTTTCAGGAACAGCTAAGTTCTCACTCTGTCAATCAGTCTTCTGAAGTGGCTTAAGTTAGAAGTTGGACCCCTATATAGTTTCCAAAATATTTTCAAAAAGCTAGATGATTATTCTCAGAAGTTTGGGAGTGTTTCTGCAGCTGTGCTCTTTTAAGCTTACTTGGAGAATATGGTAGAGAATCGGCTATCAAGCTGAAAAGGAAACTAAGTAACGGAACATATTACAGCTATTAGCTAGCTTCAAAAAGCATAGCAAAAGGTGAAATAAAACACGAAGTGTTTTATAATACACAGTATAGTTTCTTAGCCAGCCACGGTTATTTACTTTATAAAATATGTCCTTGATGTAGCAAAGAAACTAATGGATTGAGTTACATATTTTTAGGCCATACCCTGTGCTTTAGTAGTTTTAAGAGAATCTATTGAGGAAGAAAAAGACGATGAGAAAACTCTTAAGCCAAAAATGAATCCGGTGCATTAGGATAACTTAACATGCCTTGAGGCATGCTTTTTTCCACAGGTCTAGGTAATCAAGATATTCTGCTATGCAAAGTGCTTTGTTTTAAAAAAGAAAAGAACAAGAAAAAAATTAGTCTATGGAGAACATTAAACTTCTGCTTGACATATGAAGGTTTCAAGGCAAGTGAGAGGCAAAATTTATGTGATTAATATTCTTGCTTTCATGCTACACTCTGTGTCCTGTGACCAAAAAATTGGAGTACATTTTACACACCATTATGCAGCATCGTAAGAGCAGGGTCTAGATTTTTTTGAAAGCTTGTCTATCCACTCTTTGCATTTTTTATTCCTTTTATGTACTGCTCTGGGACATAAAAATACACCATATTCCCTTTATAGTTGTATAAATACTGAAGGTTAAATTGTACAAATGGTCTATGTCTAAACACTTGATATCAAATCTGTGCAGCTTACTGAGGAAGATGCTTTAAAGAACCAAATAAGTCTCTTAGGGTGCATGTGTATTGATAAAGATACAGTCTGTCCTTATATGCTGTGTACACACAGGATCTACTAGCCAGCCAGCAGACACTGCTGCGTCCAACTAGTATATGTGTTGACTTAAGGAGGACATGAGGTTTAAAGCAGCAAAGCAGAAGTGCAATGTGTGAATGGCAATGTGACATTTAAAAAATATACTGAGCCTATCCTACCCGTACTTCAATAAGTAACAACTTTCTACTTTCTGTAGTAAGGAACTAGTTTCACCAAATGACAAGGAATCAAGATCCATGGAAGCCTGATTTTCTCATCACTGCACTTTGTTCACAATTTGCAAACTTTTTTTGAGAAAACGTCTTTCAGTACGTGGTGGAAGAGAAAACTTATATGGTGAAGAGTGCACAATAATAGCAAAATAAAATGCAGCAGATGTCCATTCTATTCAAGAAAGAAATCCAAAGATTTACCGCTACCTGAGTTGCAAAAGTGTTCCTTGAAACTTTCTGGGAAATAACATGGGGAATATGTTCTTCAACAGTTGTTCTTGGTATTTTTTCTAAAAGAATTGGCATTGGATTGCATAACTCTGTAGTAGTTTGATTAGTTATCCTGTATTGCTATATTTTCATATGTAAAATAATATTGATTTATCCTCCTAGGAATTATAAGATATACATTTACGTTATGGAAGGTATAAGCTGCTACAGGACAGCTTTTTGTCTGCTTGAATATTACCATTTTTTAAAAACAATTGCGTATGCAAGCATTAAAAGAATTAAATTGCCCTCATTACTGTGGTTAACAATTTTCATATATAAGACTAACAATTTCAATGCTATTAGTAAATTGTGGGTAAAACATAACTGACTTCAGGTTTTTTACAATGTAATTTGTATGCTCTTTCTAAAACAAGCAACTTTTTCATAATACGAATAAGCATGAACAGAATCTGACCTTATAATAATTTCCTTTACTTTTTTATGGATTATTGCTAGCCTATGACTTGCAGTACACTAGCAGATGAAATCTACCTAATGCAGTCATTTATATATACTTTATATAAAGTTACGTTTTAATTTGATTTGATTTTAATCAGTTCTTTTGCCAGATCAGGAATAAAATGGAGCCTAAAATGTATAGCTCATGGAAACACGAAGCAGTGAAGTTCCCAGCTCCAGCAGCAGCTCCTGGAGGGATTCCTTTTGATCTCATTCGGAACTAGGTTAAGGGTGTGTATGTGCATTCAGAGCCTTTGGAAATCTTGTGATGCTCAAAATCCAAATTCTGCTGTAAGTAATTAGCAAATAAATCCATTCCCTTCTCAGGTAAAATATTGATGTCCGTATCCTATAATTCAGGATTTGGCCTATCATTTCATCTTTTAAACCGGAATCAAATTGCCCTAATTGGAAGCAGCAGTTTGCTACAGGACTGGAACTATAAACTTCAGTACTTTTTGTGCTTCAGTGCTGTTGATTCCATTTGTCTGTATAAATGAGCCCAAGAATTCAGATTGGTATAGTCAAACACAAAAGCATTTCAGTATCTGATAATATCAAGCAGCAAACATTTTCTAATCTTGGTTCAAGAGGGACCCTTGTGGCTCTTGGATTCAGCCTGTGTCTTCTCTTCCTAAGTTACAAAAATGCAGTTGTTTTATTGTGGTACTGCCATTTGGAAAAAAAAAAAAAGATAAAAAATTGTTTTTACCTAATTTTGAAAACAGGGATGAGGATAAAGGTAGATCCTGAAGTAATTCAGTGCTCTAGGTGATGTTTCAGGGGGAATTACCTTCTCCTTTCCTCCTTGTAACAATGCAGATTCCAACACGTTCTTCTGTTTCATATGTGAGTTTAGCATGACACAAAATCCAACCAAAAAACCACAACGCATCTATGATTTATTTAGCTGAGATCAAAGACATACAGCTGCAAAGAATCTAATTAAAATTTGATGATGCAGCAGGCAGGCTACATCTATTATTTAATTTGGAGGTTGTGATCTTATACAAAATTAGCTTCCAGATTTCACGTACACTCTTGGGCTGCAAATATACTTGTACTCAATCATTTTGATATGAAGTTGAATCCCCAAAATTTCACAACAGATCCTTAGATGTACTATGTGGATTTTGTTATCAGGAAAGGAGCTAATAAATTCCAGCTTTGGACCAGCTCACATATGTTTCTGACCACACGGTTGCTTAGCACTAGCACAGAACAGCACAGAACTAAGCACTCAAATTAATAGACTTTGTTTCTTTTCCTTTTTCTTGTTTAAAATGAGAGAAACCATGTACCTCCTGTAATCTCGTTGGTAGGTCAGGTAAGGAATTACTAAAATAATTCATTTTAATGAAAAATTGTTACAAATCAACCAGGTTATGCAAACACTCCCTTATAAAAGTGAGAGTGCCTAAAGTTGATGGTTTTGGTTGATCTCGTACCTAAGTAACAGCTCTGGAGATTGAACATCCTTTTGCCAATTGATCGATATACACGTGTGGGTACAGTGTATTCATCTTAGCAAAAGTTGTCTTTAGTTACATTGTAGCAATCCCAGCTGATAGATCTAATTTAGATGTGTGATGCTGAAGCTCAGGTAGAATCTGGTCCAAAAGGCCTAACTCTGATGCAGGGGGAGCCAGCTCTGTGGAATGGCACCAGCCACGCGCCCTGTAGCCCTGCACTCCAAGGCAATCGGGTCCCCTCTCGCTACCATGCTTTGTGCTCATCTTCATAATAAATAGTTTAATAGTTTTCACGTCAACCGTGGAATTTTATTTGACGCTATAGACTGGCAATTTTTGTTCTGGTTATCTGTTCCACCTGTGATTTAAGTTAAGTTCGTTTATAGTATAAAGAAGAAGCGCTCACATGGCTAGGCACTGCTTTTAGCTTAGAAATGTCCATCATTAGCTGTGAGAAGGGTAGATGCTGCTTCTTAGTGGAAATTGATGTCTGACTACAGGAGTATTCCTGGTCCGCTCGTTTGTGCAGCTGCACAAGACCAGTAAGATGCTGCTCTATAAACCAGCTCTGCATCCTTCAGGGTGTGAGAATGGAAAAAAATCTTGCCTGTCCTGTTTTCAACTGCAGACTTTTACTTATTCTTCTGCAGGCAGGATAGTGATGGTGATAACTGCAGAGAGAGAGAATCAGGACTCTTGGCTCTGAGGTTTAGGGAGGAGAACAAAAGTAGGCTGGGAAATATTGATCCCAGTTTCTTTAATGCCTTTACTGTTTGGTCTGGGAATTTGTTGTGAAATACTGATGATGTACACTGCCAGAATCCACAGGGTTTACTTGAGATTTGGTACCTTCGCAAAGTGCATCAAGGGAGTCTGGAGAGAATATTTGGCCTTAATTATGTACTGAGATACTCCTCCATATATCTCATTTCTTTTATGACCACTGAATGTGTTTGCACTTCTCTTTTTTGAAGGTACCCAGTGGTCTAATTCTGTCTGTCTTCAACTAGAAAAACAAACAAACAAACAAAATAAAACCCAGATGATATCCTTTTTTTTTCGTTTAATGAATAAGGTAGAAAGCAAGGTCTTTATGCTTTTGTTTTATTTTACTACACTACAGAGAGTTTACCCACAAAGTATCACAGACAGATTAAAAGAAGGTTAATTGTATCAATAGAAACAACCTTCAGATTTCAGATTCACCTGGTTTGGTATAAGTTTGGATTTGGATGTGCTTGGAAAGTCATTGAGTTCTCAGTGTTAAATGTGTCAAACTAGAGCAGAACGCGGAAATATACTTAACATGGAGCTATGGAAGCTGTAGTTTTGAGGAGGATTTTGCTAATTGGCAGACTAATTTAAGTGAGTCTACTATTGATAAAATATGCAAATGATTGAAATGAGAGATTTTAATAATGCAGAGTAGGCCTAAGTTGAGACATATTTTTGGTTACTGCTCTGTCTGTTTGGGTTTCTTAGTATTAACCTTAATCAAAATAAAAAACAAATTTCAGTTAATGAAAAGCAAAAAAAAAGAGGGGGGGGAGGGGGATCCAAATATTTAGGGAGATATAACAGTTAATTGGATTTCAAGTACTGTAGCTACATTCTCAATAATGTTCCATTTTCTTTGCAGGATTACAGTTGTTTAGTTCCATTAGCCTTAATGTAACAGAGTCAGCTTTTAAATTATACTGCATTAGTCTGCTGGTTTCTTTTGCCTCTTTCTTTCTCTTTTTCCTATATGGCTTCTCTCATAGCTATGACCTGCCTTGGCAGAGGTCACTCGTCATAACCACGAGAGAGGGCTGCCGCTGGAACTGACAGTCCTCTTCCTAATGATTCCTGCCTTCCTTCCGAGCCTCCAGTGTGTCACTAAGAAGTTAGAGCTCTGTCTGTGACTCTCAAAACAATAAACCGAAGCTACTATTTGCTTGTTAAAATCAGTGTTTACCAATAAACTGAGTCTTCCAACTGCAAAAAAGTTTGAAGAACTTCAGTTGGCAGCACTCACTGTAACCTCCAAACACAAATGAACAGATCCTTCGGGTTTGTCTTAAATTCCAGATTAAGAAAAGAAATCATTATGTGTGATGCTGGGATAAATTTATATTCTAGGAGAAGCGTTTTCAGCGTTGGGAAGGAGAGGTTCTTGGGCAGAGCGAGTATCAGGTTGTTATTTGCAGAGGATGAATCTTCTTTCTTTCTCATTGACTGAAATTTCAGCATGCCACTATTGTCGCTGTTTGTGTCTAGAAAAGCAACTGTTAATGTGAATTTAGCTTAAAACCCGAGTTGCTAAATGTAGGTGGAATTGGGTGACAATATTTAAGTGCCTATTATGGCTTCCCACATAATGGGATTTGTTAAAAGCATTGACTTTTCCTTCTTTGTAGCTTGTTGGCATTTGATTTTGATGGGTTCAGGTAGACAAATACTAAGTATTTTGGCAAATTCAATTTTGGACACGTGTTTAAAATCTGATGTGTTCATTGGGTTTGAATTGTGAATACTTCTTCCTTATGGGAATAAGCCCTTTCGGCAGTGAAAAAATAGAGTAACAGAGTAGAATGATGTTGACCATTACGTTTATACTTCTTGATTAATTGCAAAACAATGTGATAACACGCATAGCAGATTTTTTCAATTCTACCTTAAACTTCCACATCCTTAAAAAAAGAAAAGCATTCCACCACTATAACTACGAGTAAACACAGGTAGCGATGAGAAGAAGTTACAAAAGCACTATGGAAGTGCTAATCTCTAGAGACAATATTTAGTTTACCGTAAGTTTTAAAAATGTGTCAGCATTGTTTTTCTTTCAAAGAAACATACAACGCTTCAGTGAACCTGACATCTTTTGGAGCTGACCTTATTAATTATTTTTGACTTACTGTGTACTATATATCCACAGGGATTTGCAGAGGATCAAGTACGCTATTGTCAAGGGCTTTTATTTCTCTTTTAAATGTACTTGTGTGTGTTAGAGTTTGCATGTAAAACTCTCCATTAGTGGATGCTATGTGCTAGATAGGTTTAGAGATATAAATGCATTCATCTTGAGGGAAAAAACATGCATAGCAGATTAATAAAATGCACTGCAAATTTTGTATCTATACTGCCCAAAAATTCAGACAGCATATAGACTGCTATGCACAATATCTAATTTTCCTAGAGATCTAAAAAGATTTCACTTCCAAGGACAAGTTCTTCCAGTAGAAGCAGTCTGGAATACATTCTTCAACAGAGAGGACCAAATTCTGTTCTCAGCTACACAAATATCATGTATCTGAAAGACTTGCTCTGCATTAACATTCCTGTGACTGAGAGCAGGTTCTCTCCCTGCTATATTGTTTGCTCTTTGGAGACCACAGACATTGAGGAGATGATAAAGGGAATGGCATGTTAGCTACAAGGCAAAAAGAAGGGTAATAACAGTTGGGGCAAGTAATGAGTTGAGGAGAAACTAACATAGATGCTGAGAAAATTCATCCTTTTTCTGATTCTTTTTCAGTCATTCAAGGGAGAAAAGATGTGAACAATAGGAAGAAAAAGAGAGGAAGAAGGCAAAACAATAACAATGTGCCTTTGTGCAAGGAAAAGTCATTTCCCCATCGCCCACACATGCACAGGTCTTCAGCACAGAATGTATTGTTTCATGGAGTGAATTAAAATGAAAGGACAGAGAAAAAAAGGGGGAGGGGGGGCTTTTTGTCGTGTTTATTTGGTTTGTGCCTTTTTTTTCTTTGAGGGTAAACCCATAACTTCTCAATAATTTTGCTTTAGTCAGAAATTCAGGTGAGGTCTAAGGCTCCATGATAAAGACAGCTGATGCCCAGGACGGTTCTGAGTGTAAAGCCTAGCCAGACAAATCTGTCTAGGTTTGGTCCAAGACAGGCCATACCTGCATAGAACCATTTGGCATAGAAGGTGACAAAAGATTTATTGAAAATTCAGCAATCCCTGTGAATTACCTTATCATTGTCAGATAGTGTTGACTTCTGTTACAAGAACAAATTTAAAAGAGAATAAGGAGGCACCGTTACCCCGATTGATCCAATACTTAGCACTGTAACATCTGTTGTTTTAAAAAATTTTATAATTCAATTGACAAGTTATGATAAACCTGTATGATTGTTCACAGTTGCCAAGAATGTGGGACTATAAACGGGAGTGTCAGTGTAAATGTACTGGAACAAGACTGATTCCTAGAGCAATACAGTCCTGCAATATAGGCTACAATTTTACAGTCCGCTCTCTACGGACAGTCTCTAATAAGAATTTTCCTATTTGAATCTGATTCCAGTATTGAATCACTATCTTTTAATTGTTCTTTTTTGCACTGAGGAGTACCATTTCTACCTCTGAACGTTATGCAATTCAGCATTAATAAGCAACTGACTGCTATAAGCAGAAGTGCTACGTTTGCTAATGGTTACCTGTAGGGTTATTTGACTGTGCCAGAATTTCACCCTGTACTTAAAACAGCAGAGATCAATGATAATTGAGTGCACCTGGAAGGAAAACATGGATTTTTAATGGCATCTTTATAACCAACTGGAGGAAACATAGAAATGGCATTGAAGTAAATGCATGGTTGTTCTCACAACTAATGATGTGACTCCCTTTGCATGCCACACGGCAGCGGAGGGGATGATGGTACAAGGTGATGCTATAGAAGATGCACTAAACCATGGTGCTTTTAGAAAGACGGTGGATTGACTGAAGTATAGGTGAATAAATATAATCCTCGTTTTACACGTGTATACTTTTTAATGAGCTCTACAGAGGAGCACAGCATTATGCTAGTTAGTCTTGTTAACACCTGCAAACTGTTGAGTTAAACAGTTTTTAACCAAGATGACACTGACGTGGACTGAACGTGGAACAGGAAAGAGTTGCAGACAAAGCAACGGCCATATCTGGGTTGTGTTTCATTGTCTCTGTTCTCTTGCCTATCTTTTTTGCCAAGCTTCTAAGTAAAGGAGACTTCACCAAAAAAAAAATCACCTAAAAGTGATGATAAAATAGATTAAAGTCTTCTGAAGAGGTGCATTTGAAATATTTAAATTAGTTGATGGATCTTCTGTGAATCCATCTGAATCTATACTACAGCCACTCAGAAGAAATTAGCTATAAAGAGCATGATGGACATTATTCTCAGTCAGACAGCTTTCCACCTAAAAAGAGATCTCAGCTAGATTATAAATTCCTTTTAAACTTTTATATACTTGAGGCTTTTTCTCTGGCATTTGTCACAAATGTTTATTCGTTTAAAACCAAGAATGAAGTATTAGCAAAATTTTGTCATTAATACTGTGTGAATCATTGTTTTGTTTTAAGTTCAGTACCTTCTTTTAAATGAAATGAGGTTGGCAGAAAAACAGTTCTTCATATTTTTTTCTTTGCACTTTCCTGTTGGAATATACCACCCCCGCCTTACTTTGTATCGGTAGTTTAGCTTTGAAATGTGGTATTTTGGGAAAGGGATTTATTTAATGCTTTAATTAGGTACATTTTAAGATTTACATAGAGAAAGCATTTCTTTTTAATCTGCAGTGTTTTATTTTAAAATGTTTTTAATGAATGCTTCAGCTGAAAGAATTTGAAGAAAAATCAAATACTTCCTGAGACTGAAACATACATTTTTCAACTGAAGGCACAGACTGAATGAATAGTGTGTCAGACCCTGATTCTTCAAAGACTTGTGTGCGTGATCATTCACTTTAGATAGAGCCCTGCTTTCTGCTAATGGAATTTTCATAGGCTCAACTTTCATTTATTTCAGGAGTGCTTCTAATTGCAACAAAACACAGAAAACATTTAGCATCGTGTTGTTTTGTGGGTTAAGAGAAGTCAATGATTCTGTCTTGACCCCAGCTTACTGAAGGACGGGTGTCATCCTGAACGCAGCAGCATGACTAGAAAGAAGTAACAGGAAGGACTTTGTAGCCTTATACCCTGTGGAAAGGGGCAAAGCAGACCAACCTAAAATTCATCCTAACTCTGCCTGCTTCCCTAAGCATGACTGCTTGGGGATGGACTGTGTCTTCTTCAAGCAGAACCCACTGGCCTCTGGTGATTGCCATCACTTGAGAGACCTCTGGTTGGACATCCTTGTTTCCTTCTGTGAAGCTCCGCCCCTGTAGTTTCTGCAATATTGCAGTAGGTTCCCATTGCACCTGCTAAGCCCACTGCCTTGAATGCAGAAGACTTAAAAGATATAAACAATAGGCATTTTTTATAGGGATAAAAAGCTACCTTGTTTCATTCTGTTGCAAATTTCCCACTTTAGCTCCGATAAATGTCACACAATTAATAATCACTAGTAATGAATGTAATGGCTCAATTATTTGATTTCATTGATTTTGACTACTTAATTTAATTTGCCTGCTTCATAGTATTTGATAAGAAAATGCAAGCTGAGCCACAAGAAGGTAGTAGTACTATAGAGTTGTACTAAAATCATCAGAGGCTGGATCTATTCTTTACTCGCTCACAGGGTAATTTTTCTTGCTGTCAACAGTTGCAAAAAGGTTTAATTTTATTGATTCTTTATTCATCCATTTTTATTATTTATATCCTTTATGTGAATCTCCAGTGAGAGTTTACTTCTTATAAGGCAATACCATGTCACCTGTTTTCATTCTGATACAGATAAAAACATCTCCACCTGCATGTTAAAACATAATATGTAGATTTTTCTCAGTAGTGTTTCCACTGGCATATTGCTATACATCAGGTTTTTGGTAGAAATGTCACCAAGCTAGATAAAAGTTGATGGAACACATACAGACACCAACCCCCACACCACTCCTGAATTCAAGCCAGGTGAACTCTGCTTAAGTCAGGAAGTTATAGACGAAATATTGTTGGCCTTTTATATAAATGGCTGTTATCAGAGGTCAGTTTTATTGCAGTATAGGATACCAGAGCCTTACTACATGCACATTTAACAAGTGATCATGTCTCCCTGTGGTTAACTGGTTTGTGCATCTGAGAGTGTTGTAACGCATACCAGATTAAATCTCAGCAAAAGTTAACGTCCTTTACCTGAGGAGGGCTAAGAGCATGTTATCAGTTGAAAGGGCCTGGCTGACTGGTAACTCATTACGCCGTGTTAATCTGCTCATTTGTCCAAGCCTTCACTTCCATCTCTTTTCTCTTGTTTCATTGACAAGATGAAAGCAGTTTTGAATCACTGTCAAAGTCCATTTGAGCCGTACTTCCCACAGAAGAATTTTAAATCAGTTGAAGCAAGAAAAGAATTGTTAACTCTGAAGTTAACAATGCAAGTCTGATGTGGGTATTACTAACTGATTAGCTCATTCTTTAATTTGTACAAATAAACTAATAGAAGATCTTAATTTTAGGAATTCTAGGCAAAATGTGAGTTTCAATAAAAATGCTTTTAATAAGTTGTGGACAGACAGTGGAACCCCGCTGAAAAAGGACCTCTACATTTTCATGTTGAATTGGCCTTCATCTATTTGGATCTTAACTCTAAGCAGTAAATAATCTCTTTTCTAGAGGAACTGGAGAATTCTTTGAACAGTTTTATCTTAAAAAATGGTCTTAGAAACATCACTTATTATAAGAGTCAAAAAATTCTAAACTTACACCAAACAGAGAGAATTCATCGGAAGAAAGTATAGAAATATGCTGCTTATGTCATTGTTGAGTAAATTCTCAAAGTTTGGCTGTTGAATTCAGCAGACTTCAAACTACCCTGTAACTATTTACAATTGTCGTTATACCTTTTACTGAAAATCTATTTTAAGGTTGCTTTTTTTTGAGTATATTTCCTGCCCATACTTTCTTTTCCACTGGATATACATGTTAAAGGTAAGAAGCTAGAGCTTCAAAAAAATATTTTTTCTGAACTTTTGCAAAAAGTCATTTCTAGTCACTATTCATCTATTTCAGTCTTTATTGTCCCACACAATTCTGCTGACTTTGTTAGTTTGAAATCTTTGAGGCATAAAATGAATCTTAAAATTTGAGTAAAAATTAGATTTTTTTTCTTAATTCTAAGTTTAGAAAGTGGTGAATCTCTTATACATGGTAATATGCCAGTCTCCAGATTAGACCCTGTAAATTCTGGTCAGAATTCTTGACTGCCTTTATTTTGCCCTATTTTGTCACCTTGGGCAGTACATCACAAGTTCTTGTACCTCTGGAGAAGGCCATTCCTGGTTTATGAAATACAGAGGTGAGACAGATGTCCTCACATACAGAAGCCCAGAAATCAAGCAAATGCAGAGCCATCAATGCATACAAAGATGTGTGGAAGAACAGTTGCCCTCAGCACTGGGGAAAAACCTGAACATGTTTATGGCTTCAGGGTGTACCTGGGACTTAAAGACAGCCTTAAAATGCATTTTCATTACCCCTGAAAAAGGAGAGTCATTTCACTGAATATGTAAAATGCAAACACCGTGACATCTGCAAGCTGAAGCTATGCTAGTTTCTCAGCTTAGTTTAGATTTCACATACTCCGCCCCCACCTTCTGCTTAACAAATGTATGCATAGATGATAGAAAAAAAATAGTCTACAGAAAAAAACAAAACAAAACAAAACAAAACCAAACCACAAACCAAAAAATCCCAACAAACCGTGGGAATGAACTGATTCTCCTGTCACTCAAGCAGTTATAAAAAAAGCCAAGCATATACTGAAGGTGAATGTTAATGACTAAGGAGGCAGACAGATGGTCTCACTTTTCTTTAGGTGCTCATCATACTTTATTATTCACAGAAAATTGTCTTTGATAAATGGATGCAGTGTTAAAAAGATACTCAGGTAACATATGGGTCACCTTTTGATTATGGTCAAGTAGAGTACATTTGATAGATTTCTGCCTCTTTATGATTGGTTGCAAATACAGGGTGGGTTTGGGGGGTTTGGAGGTTTTTTTTGTTTTATCAGAGGTTGTCAGTATTAAACTCCATGTTTGTTTCCTGAACTTAAAATTGTCATTCCACAGAAACCATATTACTAACATAATTGCTGGTACTTCAGGATCACTACCGCAGACATTGAGACCTTAAGGGAAGCTCAGTCTGTTCTGGATCCTTCAGGAAATGCTTTAGTATCTGAGAGTACTCAGCCAGCCACATTCATGTTTTCTAGGAGCAGAACTGTTTGGGGTTTTTTTGGTCATGTTGAGTAATGATTAGGAAAAATATATGCATAACCAACTAACGGAAGGAAACTGAAAATTAGCTGGCTAGACACCAGCTGCTAATACTGATATGGCAAAGGCTTTTCTTTGCTCTACAGACAGAAATATAACAGTGTCTCAGGAAGAGAAGGTGCCTTGTCCCATGACATCTCTCTGTTCCTGCTCTCAACCTCACCTGCCATGGATGTAACACATGGCTGAGTTCTCACTGCAGGTTTGAAAAGGCATCCATTCCATTGCCCCGTTTTTCTTCTCTACACAAATTTATGGGTGGAGAGGTTAACAGTGACCCACATGGCAGAAGTTGCCTTCTCTGCAATATGACCCAAGTGCCCTAATTACTGCAGTTATGTATATGGAAATCAGCCTTCCACCAGACCAATACTTACATGAGTAATTTTTACATGTTTTCTGAGTACCAAAATGTAGGAGCAACAATTTGCATGGACAATTTGTATTTATGCAGGGGGATACCAAGTCAGCTTTGTAACAAATTCGTATCACCCCATCCTACGTCTACTCCCTACTTGATTTGAAAAAAAGGAAAAAAATCCCCAACTCTGCCGACCTCAATTTTGTAGTGTCACGGTTCTGTATGTCCTCAGCAGTTGTATGTTATTTACCAAAAATATTAAAATATTGCTGCTGCATAGTGTATAACTTGCATTAGGCTTCCCATTAATGTGTAATATTGAATGAAGCATACTGTGCCTTGAATTCTTCTATCAGTTCACCTGTGTAATTGTCCAGCGTCTTATGGGTATAGATACTGCATTTCAGAAAAGTTGAACTCCTGCAAGCTGGACAGTTAGATAGTTCTGGCCAATTTAATTATGCAAATGGGAATTCAGTTTCTAGGGAATATATTATCAGTATCACTTCAAAGACTTGCATAGAATTCTCTCCTATCATATTTTTATGGGTCTTTTTCTTTGTCGCACAAGTGAAAATGAAATATTACAATACATTGAGAAAATTTGGTGAGAAAATAAATGAGCTAGATACATTTGCAAATGCCTCCTGTTCCAGTTAGAGGCTGGTAAGATAGGAGCAAGGAGACAGAAATTTTGTTCTTTCTTCCTCTCCTGTCTTGCCTATACGCTTTCACGGAAAAATTCTGTGGAATTTAAATGAAAACAGCCTTACAGGTATTTTAAATCGCATCAAAGAATTTAATAGAATGTCTAGACTGCAGCATTCTAATATGTATTAAAAAAAAACTATTGTAAAAGGAAATTTTGTCATAAACCCCTTCATTTTGTAGAAATTATTTCTTTACAATTTTAAAGGAGACTATGTAAAGCTGTAAGGGTAACATAACCAAAATATTTTATGCCCTTCAGAAGTTAGCATTGTGAAATTAGCCTAGGAACTGAAGAATGAGTGGCATTTTGGACTCTACTTGGAACCTTGTAAGTTGTATCCTATGCATGTAAATTTCTAGGCACATGAAAGACTTTCTTTCTGTATTAACGTAAGTCTAATCAAGAACCTCAGTGCACTGGTGGAGTATCTCTAATGCAATGAAATTAAATAAATGGGGTATTTAGACATTTATTTTACAAATTATATTAAGACTTTGATGAACTATTCTTATCCTTCCCCACTTTTTTAGCCTATTGGTCTTTTCTTGGGTTCACCAGGAGGAGACTTGAGAGTAGCACTTGAGTATGACAAGACTGCCTGCTTGATCTGTTGGAGCTGAAGAAACTTTTCTACTCACTGTCTCTTTCTCTGCATTAGATAACGACAGAAACACCGATCTGCATAAATGTCTTCTCAAGGTAGACTTATCTCCAGGACTGGTTTTTAATTTTTAGAGTTTTATTTAATTAGAGCGTAATTTCTTTTTGAAAGTGAATTCTGTGAAGTAATTTCTAATCTCTCATAGAAATGGACATATTTATAACTTCAGGTCTCATTCCCAACAAGTGATGGTAACTATAATTGTAAGTGCAGGTCAGAGCTTATAACATATCCCAATAGCTTTGAGTATTAAAAAGTCATAAAATAGCCTCACATTTCCATTTTTATAGTATGAGCACATCTTTCTACAATGCAAGACAGCTTGTAGGCAATCAACCTGTCTCATGATCTCAGTCAAGAAGTGGACTTCTGAAAGTTTTTAAAGGGCAAGGCCACAATGTTAACTCAGGGCAAAAGAAGTTTTTTGCTCTCATGAAATCTAATGAAATTGTCCATTGAGACTGAGCTGACTGATGGCCTCTCTCTTTTGTGTGCTGTTTTGATGGTAACCCATTTTTTGGCTAACAAGGCTCTGCACTGAAGTCAATAATTAACAGTAATATTAATTTCCCTTAATTTTAACGATGTAAAAATAAATTATCTAAAAAAACTGCTTAAGCTCCCTCTGTAGTTGAGGAAGAAAAATTCACACCACCAGAGCATGAATCATCACACCTAGAAAAACACCTATGTTAGTGCTCTCCATTAATTCCACAGAGAAACTAGATGAATAATGTGAGCTAGGATGCTCTAGTGAGGTGAAGGAAATCATTCCTTAATGAGTAGATCTCTGTGCTTTGGATAAGGCTATAGATAAGCTACTAAAGATCAATACCATGTTACCTCTCTACAAGAATTGTTCTCAGCTCATCTTTGCCTTGATGTATTGGCATTTTATTGTGGTTTAGAACCAAGAGAAATTTAGAAATATGAGGTAAGCTTCTGGCATTAGATATATAAAAAAATAAAGTGAGTAAGAGAGAAGTCATTTAACATGTGACTAAGATTTGTTCCTTAAATTGACTTTTTAATCCTTAATGATTTTACTGTTTTTGCTCAAGTACGTATAGATGCAATTACTTGGTTAGGCAGAGACCTACTTGGTCTATATCTCTAATGTAACAATCAGGTCTGTTTTGCCCGTTACAGCCACTTTTCCAGTTCTTTTTTTTATTAATAATATATTTTTTTATTAGTAATAATTTCACGATTTCTGACCATCTAGCAACTAAACCACCGTCTTCTGGGTTCTTTTTCCTCTCTGCCACTGCCTGCCTCTTTAATCTTGCATTCCTTTGTCTCTTTTCTCTACAGAGCATAAGACTTTTCAGCACAATGAATCATCTGGAGTACTTAGGCACTTTTTGGCTTTTAATCAATCATCCAATTTTTATTTATTAGTCCATTTTCCATTGACACTGCATAACATAAGGCCTTACCCAATGAGCTTGTAATGAAACCAGTAGGAACTGTGGATAATCAGTCCTTGTTTGAGAGGTAGTCACTGTCTCAAAGAATTGTGCTAAAAAAGTAATTATAGCCCAAACTGTGAGACTCTCAAAGGCTTTTATGAACACCCTATTCTACATGCACATTTCAATTTACAAGGTTCATTTGAATCAGTGGCTAAAAAGAATAATGCATAACGTGGGTGAGAGACACCCAATACTAAAGATTTACACATTCAGTTGATTCCTTAATGTCACTGTTCAGTGACCCCATCCATTTCTTCATTGTCTAGTTCATTGGCATAATATTTTTGATTGAAAGACAGTTTGACGCTTTTGCAATTCCTCTACATGGGATTCTCTTACTGTCTTATACTCCCTCTTTCAATTTCACACCAATAAGCAGTGCAAAACTGAGAGAGAAAAGCACAAAACTTAGTCTTCATGAATGCATGACTGAAAATGCTTTCACTGTTTAAGATCCAGTAACTGCTGCCAAAAGCTTTCTGGTGGGCTGCTCTTTTGCATTAAGAACACAGTCTTTGCCATAGGCATTGTGTTGAAAAAATTCTCTGCGTTGTCTGGCAATTAATCCTCTTAAACCATTGTGTGGTTATTTGTATGTTAAAGCAAGGTTTGATTTAGAAGCCAAAAATCTGCATACCATTTGAAGGAAACGGCATGTACTGTTTAAAGTAAACCACATGTTAAATAGCACTGCTGCCAGCCTTTAAATTGGCAAACATACCCATCCAGTTCCTGTTAAATATTATTAAAAAATTATGCTCAATGAGAAGTATGCACGTTAATACTTTATGATAGCAGCTAGAAGTGCCAGTCTTCAGCCTGAATGTAATTTGCCAAGACTGTCTAAACACAGACCACAGAGAAATAGCTCTCTGGAAAGGCTTACAGACGACAGGGAAGGCAAAACCCCGGACAGATACAGAGACAGCACAGGGAAATCAAAAATATATCAGTCAGCATAGTAAGTGATGATCTTAGCACAATAATTGTCTGATCTCTGATTTTGGTGGGTTTAAGTCACAAGCAGAAGAATCTTGAGCTGAGAAATTTTACTTAATTTGTTGCGAATCAGCACAAACTTCAGAGGTGGGCCTGCTCCAGTTTGAGCGGCTCACAGGCCGCAGCCCTTCGGGCTGTCCCTGCCCAGCCTGGGTCCCTGCGGGCCGCAGCCCCTCACGGCTGGCCAACCCCCCTTTCGGCGTGGAGTGTGTCTGCAGTCCCTCACAGCTGTGGGTTTGTTTCTTAAATATTTTTGTTGAGGGAGAGAGACCCTTCGTTCCTGTGCCCGACCGATCTGTGCCTCGCTGAAGCCCCGGGCTGTGTGCGGGGTTTAGATCCAGTTGGGACCGTTTCTGGCCAGCTGCTGGGATCCCTCCTGCACTGTACCCCTCCCCACAGAGCCTTCCACAGCATGCAGCAAAGGGTATTTTAAGGAGTTAAGGGGAAAAAGGGTAATGACAGCAGGGACTTTCAGGTATCTAAATAGACCTGGGGATTATGAAAGATTCTGAGAAGCCAGCTAAGAAAGAAATTCCAGTTGATTATAGTAAATTTTGGCAAAGCAATTTCCAAATTGAAAGAATTGTCACAGTGTAAATTTTGGCTCGACAGAGGGATCTGGACAGGCTGGATCGATGGGCCGAGGTTCAATAAGGCCAAGTGCTGGGTCCTGCACTTGGGTTACACCAACCCCATGCAGTGCTACAGGCTTGGGGAAGAGGGGCTGGAAAGCTGCATGGCCGAAGAGGAGCTGGGGGTGTTGGTCAACAGCTGGCTGAATAGGAGCCAGCAGTATGCCCAGGTGGCCAAGAAAGCCAACAGCATCCTGGCCTGTATCAGGAATGGTGTGGTGAGCAGGACTGGGGCAGTGATTATCCCCCTGTACGCGGCACTGGTGAGGCCCCGCCTCGAGTACTGTGTTCAGTTTTGGGTCCCTCACTACAAGAAAGACATTGAGGTGCTGGAGCGTGTCCAGAGAAGGGCAATGAAGCTGGTGAGGATTCTTGAGAACAAGTCTTATGAGGAGCATCTGAGGGATTTGGGGTTGTTTAGTCTGGAGAAACAGAGGCTGAGGGGAGACCATATCGCTCTCTACAGCTCCCTGAAAGGAGGGTGTAGCGAGGTGGGAGTCTGTCTCTACTCCCAAGTAGCAGGCGATAGGAGAAGAGGAAACAGCCTGAAGTTGCGCCAGGGGAGGTTTAGATTGGATATTAGGAAAGATTTCTTCACTGAAGGGGTTATCAAGCACTGGAACAGGCTGCCCAGGGAAGTGGTGGAGTCGCCATCCCTGGAGGTGTTTAAAAGACAGGTAGATGTGCTGCTGAGGGACACAGTTTAGTGGTGGTTTTGGCAGTGTTAGGTTGATAATTGGACTTGATGATAATTAAGGTCCCTTCCAACCCAGACAATTCTATGGTTCTATGAAATATTGGACTATTTAAGGCTTTTTCTCCTTGCTTTTAAATTCTTTTGACAGTACTACCTTAAGTAGTATTTTCTTGCATTTGCAATGTCTGCTTTAAAATGTATTAAAGATAAGAACATACAGTCCAGCAGTGAGCAATTAGTACAGTCTTGCCCTGCTAATACAGTGCTCTGGCTCAGTTAATATGCAAGCTGCCATCATAGTGACAGGCTGTATACATGATAAAATAATCTACCTTTTGACAGTTACCTCATGTAAGAGCATCATACAGCATTAGGAGTCAAAGGGAGAAAATAACCTGAAATTCAGTAGTAATTACTATGAAGAATTTAATACTTGAGCTTAGATTTTGCAAGATGCCGAGTGAGATTTTCAAGTCTTTTTATTTCCATCTTCACTGCATCATTAGATTAATATTGAGTTTTTTTCAATCAGTATTCATTTCAGTCACTCACTACTAGTGATGCTCGTGGTGAATACTGTAAATACCAAGACAAGACAATTTATCTGTAACAGGCATGTTTCACAGAGTGTGTTGAGTGACCAAAGTCAGCTGTAAACCAAAGATAGACCAAGGTGGCAGGAATGGAAATGGCAACAAGGGGAACTGCAACAGTGGTCAGGCTGAGTTGGTTTTTCCTGCTATGATAGTGCCAGGTTCTGGCACTGAGAGTGATGTTCTTGTGACAGCTATTGGTATCGGCACAGATCAAGAGATTGTCCCTATCCTGCCAAACTTACAAATTCACATAACAAAACAAAGGGTCAGGGATAGAATATTGTATAGATGATGAACTGCAATGCAGAGAGATTAAATTACATGGACTTTAGAGTCTGGACAGCAATGGAATATTTCCACTGCAAACTGCAGCCTAGTGTTGGGACACCTTGGCTTTCATGAACTATGTGAAGCATCCAAAGCAGACCACATCCACATATGCTTCTCAGATAGAAAGGAAAGCTCATGACTGGTGTTATGATTCAGAATTTATTTTAAGAGAAACTGGAAAAGATACTTTAATTATACTGTTATAGATTAATAATAAGTCAAGCAGCGAACCGTGAGACAATTACTTTTTATGGTTTTATCACTTTATGGTAATTGTTACATACATATCAGTAGTATCCACTGGTCCCAGGTGTCATCAGGGCAGCACTCAAAACAGGTGCTGCATAGAGTAGTTAATTGGTCACTACTCTGAAGACCTAGTAGATACACCCTAGTAGACCCTATAGTAGATATAACATGCCCTAGGTCAGAGGAGGTAAAGAACCACAGGTTGCTGAAGTGGTCGTACTATGGCCACACAGATATTTTAGCAGAAATAGTTACATATCTTCTTTCTGGCACTTGCACGTTCTGCTTTCATGAATCATTGCTCCCTAGTGAGTAAAACAACTTTCTACAAATATATTTGTCTCTTACAACCCATTTTTGCTAAATAGGTTTCAGCTAAGGAATTGCAGTTTAGCTGTGCATTTGTAAATGGTTTTCTTCACATGGGATTATGTATTAGGCTGCTTGGTATCACATGATTCTGCTGCATGTCTGGATGACTTTAAGAAAATAAATAGCGTATAATGAATAATATGCTTTATTCGGGTTTTGAGCTAAATTACATGGTATGTTAAAATGTATGAAAACTTTGAATTTACTAATATTTACATAAATGTTCTGGTAGTATTAAATAATACAAGCAGTAAATTCACCATTTCTATTCATAAAAAATATTAATGAATCAATCTTTGTTTGTATCATACAGCCAGCTGTAGTCCTTAAGATCATTAAGGATTTCTTATACTTATTTTACATTAAAGGAGAGGGAGAATTTATGGAAAGGTTTTCAGTGGCAAAGAAAAATATAGGAATATATATTGCAGTGTTTTTCAAGAGTAGAGTTCTATTGATTTAAGCAACCTGTAAAAGGTAAACTAAGAGAAGTGATACACCAGCCCAAGTAGCAATTGTATATTTACTCTGAATTGCTCATGTCTGCTTCTGAAAATTCATAACCCGAGGTAGAACTGAACAATGAAAGAGAAAAACCAAGCATGTAAAATCAATTGATGTGCTGGCTAGCTACCAGAACATCTTTATTTTCAATAACCCTGTTCAACCATGTTTTATATCTATTTATCACTGAACTCATTGGGCAGAACAAAAAAGGTGCTAATGTTAATACCTCATGAATATGCACAGAAAATGTTCCCTTTTGGTTAAATATCAACATTTATACTAACCTTTTTGTTCTTTTGTGTTTAATGAGAATGACAGATAGTGGGTGCTGTGGGCTAAGACTGTTCATTAACATTGTTCTCTTGGGTATTCTTGACATTTAATTTCAAGACGCATGTGAAATGAATGTAGATCCTGTATTTAGTTTTTGCATATTAAGCATTTCTAAAAAAAAAAAAAAGGCATTAGATGTGGAGCACGTCCTCAGAAATACCATTCACTTTTTGAAAGCAGACCCTCATTTTAAGGGAGAGAGAGCATCTGATGATCAAAATGAATTCTCACAATTGCTTGTTGGCATTCAAAGAGAAGATGGGAGTTCCAGATTAGTGTGCTCACTAAACTGAAGTACCTGTTCTGGCCATGAACGTGAACAGCCCATCAACATCAAGCCTACTTGGCTTGCACACCTGTTTTATGCCACCAACAATAAATTTGGTATACCATTCAGTTTGGTGTGAATAACCTCATGAACACATGGAAAATATGTGGATTGTCCTTCAGGGGTAGGAGGCAGAAGGGGCAGATGGACAACGTCAATTTCACAGATTATAACAACTCACTTGTAGCAGTTCTGTGTTTGATGATGAATGTCATTTAAGATTGTCATCGTATCAGTCACTGTATCGCTGCCAGCACATATGTACGGCTGTACACGTATATATATTTCATGTAAGATGTAGGGGTTTTTTAGTCTTTGAATATTTTGGTCCATTCCAGTGCAGTATCTACAAAGCTTACAGCTACTAACGCTTGTTACATTGAAGTTAACCCTGTACAGAAGTTAACTGTGTACAGAAACTACTTGTAGAAATACTGTGGGAGCTGAAAAGATGCAGACCCCTTTCCATTCCATCAGCAGAAAAGTGTCATGCCTTGATACAAGATGTGTGTAAAACACCTACTTGCAAATGATGTCACTGTCAGAAGGGTGACAAGTGGGTCCAGAAAGTTCAGTCCTGTAGATGATGACCTGCAGAAAGCAATCCATTCTTACCTGAGTTTGCCTTAGGTTCCTCAGTCTGTTTTACGCAGAGCTGCTCTTCAGTGTGGTTAGGTATCGAATACCTGTTAACCTGCTTTATCTCCATAGAGCAGTTCTCTGAGGAACAACGCGGGACAGTAATCACTTGTAAAAGCTTATGTGTATCCCAAAGTCATGAATAATTTTACTTGGCCCAGGAACCCCAAAATTATTTTTAGTGACCATATTTTAATCTGATATAGCAGATTGAGCATTTAGAGTAAGCACTGGTTTGCTTTGTATCTAATAGCTGTGCTCTGGCAAAATTACTGTTCTCCTAGAAGAAAAGATGACCAACATTAGAAACTTGTCCTTATTGCTTCAAATCTTGCTTTTATGAGTTCCCAAGTAAATTCAGCATATGGCCCCTGTGATGTAGTTAGAGTACTGTTACCCGTAATGCCCTGACTCTGCACTAGGAAGATTTTTTCTTTTCTGAAGTTACAAACTTTCATCATTACAATTATTTGAACAGAAAAGACTGGGAGGAATTCATGTTTTTTTCTTTTTAAAACACACATGTAGTTTGCAAGAATTATTTCTCTCCTATTTTTTTAATCTTTGGTTTAATGGAAAGAAAAGTTTTGACACTGACAGTGTCTTGATGTGTGGGCTTGTGTTGGTTGAATCGTCTTGTGTTCTTGCATCTGTTGTACAGTCTGCTAGTTCATATAAAAGATTTTAAAACGCAATCACAAATGACATTGTGTTTTTAACTTTTTTTTAAGAGATCTTGCTTGGCATAAACAGCAGAGTTATTTCTGATATATTGGAGAAAAACAAACCAGAAATTTTTGAAAACTGTATAAAGCACTTATAGGCAGGTGAATCAAAATTTCCTTAGGTGACGCAACATATATTGTCTAATTTCAGACAGCCATGTGTCATGCTATTCAGATATCAGCTTTCAGTGATACTTGTATTGTCAAGCTTCTGTATTTGCTTTCTCTTGCAAAGCTGAGCACATTCTCTAGAGGAGTACCTATTACTAGTCTCATCCTATACCTGAGAAATTGAGGCATGAGTTGGTGACAGTAGCAGTCTAGCATCAAACATACTATTAGAAAAAGAAAAGGAAGATTAATAAGATGGGGGCCTTGATGCCTGGGTTTTGCTGTCAGATTCTGAGGCTCATGTCTGAATGTAAGCATCAACATTAGGTACTGAGATATTCTTCCTAGAAAGTGAAGCCAAATGAATAAAGTTGTATGGGCTAGAAAGAAGAGCATTTTCTTCTTGAGCTCCCCCAGATGGTCTCTGTATGGACCAGCAGACTGCAGGTGTAGTTTGTAAGATAGTGATGTTTATGTAGAGTAGGTCAATTTGAGGCTAACATGGGTTTGCAAGTCAGTGATGAAGAAGAAGGGATGGGGGGATATTTTCCAAGAGAGAGTTCACATAATTTGCCTCCATATTCTCTCTTTACTTCCAGTTCCTTCCTTCTTCAACTTGCAGCTGAGAGTTGATAAATACAGCTTTGTCATGAAAATGCAAGGGAAAAGGAGCAATACTGTAACTTTTAAATTTATGGTAGCTGTCTACTTAAAAGATGATAAAGTATCAGCACAGGGAGGAAGATACCATGACTACTATATCCTGCAATGAAAAACAAGTCTTGTCCTGTCTGCGGTTGCAATGCTAAGTGGGTTTTCATCTAACGTGCAATCAGAGCACCCTGTGTGAAAGGGGATGCTCACTGATGATCAAGCATTTGAGAAACAAGAGTGCTCAGCAGGTTTTAAAGGAAATCAGGTGAAATCTTCCTCCAGGTGCTATTGCTTCTTTATATGCTGTATTGCACTGATAGAATACAATGATGAATCATCTGTCATGTCAGTGTATAACACAATGTATTTGTGATGAGTAATGTCCTGAACACAAATTTCATTGCACCACAGAAGAATTTATCCATCTTATGCTCCCCTTGGCCTATACATAACCAAACCCATCAGGTATGATTTTGCACAGTGCAGAGGCACAGTATTGATCCTGTGTTAGTGAGATCAGTGCTCCGTGACCTCTGAATTACTATTGCCATGTAACAGGATGGAGGCTCAAGAGCTAGGTTGGCCAGTTCATCACAAACTGAAGATCAGATGGGGTAGGAAACTTCACTACAGGTGAGGATCCTTTGAAACAGAACAACAGCTGGTTCCAGTGGCTACCCTTGATTACAGAGCATACAAGTAGAGCATGAGGGGGGGTTTGCCTAATGAAGTTCTGGAGTGCAATAGAGCAGGAGCTCTTGGTGGTGAGTTCCCGGAGACCTGTGAGAGGCCAAGAAAGGCAAAGAGGTTATCAAAAGGTTGGGCAGAGCCTGGGGACCACATCAGAAAGAGGTGGGTGAAGCACTTTTAGAACCTTATGCTTATAGACAGGTTTGTTTGCAAGGGCAGCAATGCAGCAGGATCATGAGAATTACTTCTGGATGTGAAGTTTAGCTATCTGTAGGCACTGATTTCTGTTGGTTTTGTTAATGGCTAATCTCGATGAGTCTTGCTAGCCTAACCAAAATTTTGGATTTTGTTTTGTTAAATTAATGCGGGGAGTATAGTTTGGGAAAGGAGGGGTTATAGCATTATTTGTAGCTGTATTCTATGCAAGTAAAATGTTTATCTTCCCTTTGGTAGAATCAAGTAACTAATAAATGTGAACTAGGGAGCGTCTTACAGGGAAAGTAAGGGAGGTGTTTTTGAAGTCCTCTTATTTTTCTTACATGGTTTCATAGAGCTGCTCATAGGCCTGATCTATTCCTAAACAACAGGTTGTTGCCCCCAGGTCTGCTGACTGTTCCTAGCAGACATAGTGGATTGCCTTTGTACCTTACTTAAGACTATACTGAACTGGAATAACAGTATCTGAGTAAGGGAGGGCTCTCCTCTATGGGCTGGCAAGGTCTTGGGTGAAAATTTGAGAGAGGAGGTAGGGGCTATGCAGTTGTCTTCTTTCAACTAATTCAGCCACTCCCTAGCAGAGGATTCAGGACTCACAAGCCAGATGCAAATGAATTTTCCCAGGGGAAAAAGTGAATTAAAGGAAAAACTGGAACTGGGGTAGCAAGAAGGAGCATGAATTTTGGCTTGCTCTCTCTACCCCTTTCCCTTGTGCTAGAGACTGCTGGAAAGGCAGTGCATTTTATTCACCATAGCTCAAGGCTATGCCCGAAGGCACCTTTTAGTATTATCCATTTATACTAAGGCTGCACACCTGAGACCAGCCACAAAAGTTGAAAAGATTTCACAGAGGAAAAACCCCAGTCTGCCTGTGGTTCTCAAATAAATAAATAAATAAATGCATCTGGTTTTGTTTATAAAGGGAATGTGTCTCTTAAAAGTGATGGTTTGCTGCCAACCTGGATTAACACAGGCTTTCAAGAGCAATTTTAAGAACAGTAACATATTGCCACACCCAACCTCCCCCCACTCTTCAACAAATAGGTTGTTTCTGCATATTTAAATTTACTAGGCTTCCTGACCCATCTCCTACTGTTGTTTGGTTGTGTTTGTTTTTTGGATTCTGTGTTTTGGTTTTTTTTAAATTATGCCCACTATTTTTAAATAGTATACCTGCTAGTTGAGAGATAGCAGAATATTAAACAAATTCTGTGGCATTTCTTTAGAGGAACATACTTTTATAGGAGCAGAATGATAGTAAAAGCTATCTGCTCTACACAGAGCCCCTTTGATGGGGAAAATTCAATCAGATCTTTTAAAAGTGCTTTAACAGAATTCTGAGAATTCTTTGTTGTGTTTTTGCCACTTTCCTCGATGTCTGCAGTTGGTACTTTGTGCTTGTGCTGTGCATTATGTGTCTTGGGAAAGAAACTCTTGTGTAATAGTGTTAATTTCTTTAAAAAAAAAAAAAAAAAAAAAAAACAAAAAAAACCCCAAACAAACAAAAAAAACAAACTACAAGACACACATCTACCCAGTGAGAAATTCTGTCTTAGTACAGCACTTTTGTAGTTGAGCCACATCACATATGACAGGATTTTTGTAAATGGCTATGTTCCCATTTTCTCAAGGTAGGAAAGGCCGAGGTGTGTAAACCTGCAGCTGCAATAAATTAATCATTAAGATGATAGAAAACAGTGGGTCGGCTTTGCAGTCCAAGCTTAAATTTGAAGGTAATTCTTCCTTCAAACCTTGACAAGGTTTCTTGAAAACTAGTTTGCTAGTTAATATCCTTTGTCTCTAAATAAGCAGTTGTGCAAAATTAGGAAAGGTTGGCTGCCAGAACAGAAAAGATGATGTCCGTGCAACAAAACTGTTTCCTGGACTGTAAGTTCAGAGTAAGATCAGAATAAGTTGTTATTGTTTTTTCTCGTAGCTTTGTGCTTTATTACCGTTTCCCCTATGCTATGGTGAGCCTTAATCAGGGCTTTATGCTGATCCATGTGCAGCAGTGTTTAAGGCAGTATGAGAGGACAGGAAGATAACAGCTCCTTTTTGTGAGGAGCACAGCTGGGTTGCACCTAGCCAAAATCTACCAAAGGCAGGCTTTCCTCAAAAAAGACCACAAAGCTGACACCCCTGCATGTTGTTTGCTAAACTGACTCTTTTTCTACACTGTTAAATTAATTTTTTCATGTCTGCTCCTGAAATGATGTGAACCTTCCAGCTCTGATGTGGCACCTTTCCCCTGCCTGGAGCTCAGTTTCTTCTTAGCATTTGGATTATAAGAGAGAAACAACAGAACAAATCCCTTTATGCAATGCAAATGTCTTTGTGTTACGTAGTCACTCAAGGCTGTTTTGATAGGAGGAAGGTGGTGGTAAGAAAATGACATTCTTCAACCCAGAGCAAGTTTAATATCCCTGCTATTGCTAAAGAATTGCGGTTCTTTTAGGTGGTGCCCAAAGCACTTCTCAGGCTTTCAACTCAGCCTTACTGTAGTTTTCATGGGAATTCCAGCTACTAGTGCCCCTTTGAAAACAAGGTGAAAACTTAAAAACAAACAGACAAAACCAAACAAAAAACCTCAACAAAACACAGGCATAAGGAAAACTGGTTCCTTTTGAAGTCAATATAGATGGCTTTAAAGGACTTTCACTGTTCTCTGAAGTTCTGTTAGCGGAAACAAAAGAAAACAAATGGAAATAATATAGTCTCGGTGCAGACCTCTTGCATTACAGCTCAGACTCACTGATTTTGATTGTTCTCAAAACAGCAGAAAATCTCAGGTTGTGGCAAGAGCAGGTTTACCTCATTTCGCAACTGAACTAGTTTCCTTTGGCTTGTCTGGGTCCTACCAGGATAGGGTCTGTAGGGCTGCACAGTTCCTGACTAGTACTTTAAAAAAGTTTGCTTTATGGTTTCCTCCTTGTATTTAAGTATCAGAAGAGCAGTGATGTCCTTTCCTGGGACCAGCTTCAGCCCAGCTGGGTTTGCTCCCTGAACTGAGAGAGTTGTACTCAGTCACAGGTGGCTACCCTGACTTCTGATGGCTTTTAAGGTGTGGTAAGATATTAAAAGTGGAACCCGTAGAGTTAGAAGTCAAAAGGGAAACCTAATAAAAAGAAATGGATTTCGAGGGGGAATGTAAATATGCTTGATGCTTTATGAGGAGTGCTGATAGAGACAAGAAGGAAAATGAGGAGAAAACATAGGAGAATAGTTGGCTGCTGATGAATGCAATGATGGCGGTGCAGAACTGTGCAGAGATTAGAGGCAAGAACAGGTTAAAACTTGGCATGGTGAGAAAGAAAATATTTATAAAGACTTGAAGGGGATGTGTGTTTGCAAGTAGAAGAGGGCTTTTTCAGTTTCAGTTTTTCAGTTTCACAGAAATGGCTGTACTCCTTAGGGTAACAGTAAAACCAAAGAAAAGTTCAGGAGAAGAAGCGGAGGAGATACTAGAATGCTATTGAAACTGTGGGGGATGTCCCTTAAGGTGAATATAGTTATGCAAGCTGAGGATTATCCAAGGTAATGAAGTAAATGAAAGGATCTCAGGATTTGCTGTTACATCCAAAATGACTAAATCCTTACTGGCCTTGTTGTTAACGCCATACATGATGGATCACAGAGCTCTCGTATTCCTAAAGGCAAGGGATGGCACAAGGCCAAAATGTTAGTATTGACTGTCATTTTCTAAAACACTTAAATGGTATGCAGCTTTCCAGGATTCCTAAGTAAATGCAAGAATACTGAGAATAACTATGTGGAATTCATTGTTCTGAAGATTTGTGTTGGAAAGCTGAGCTTAAGGCCTTGGGTGAAAAAGTGTATTGTAAGGCTGACTGGAATATTCCCTTCTCCCACAGAATATCACATTTTATCCTTGAATGAGTATTCTGCTACTAATTGTATTAGTTCAAACTCACAAAAAGTTATTCAATCTTTCTTTATGCATTGGAGACAATATTTGGCACTGTGGTAGCTGAAATAAAACAGATGGTTTATAGTTGTATGTTTTTAAGAATGAACTGCCTCCAGTAGCAGGAAGGAAATACTAAAAATAAATAATAATAAAAAAACCCAAACCCCAGCCAACAACAACAAAAAAAAACACCCACAAAAACCCCAAGCAATTCTGATTATATTTTGCCCCAGACCAGTATTTTGCTGAAAAAGGAAAACTGCTGCATTTGGGAAGTGTAGCTGGTTGTCTTATTTCTGCACAGAATGAGTTAGGGAAAGCCATATTGTACATGTGTGGTGGCTCACAACCCATATTGTTACTGGCTAATTTTGAAGGTGCTATATACGAAACAGGGAAGGTGGCCTCTTAAGCTAGGTGCGTTACAAAGACAGATGTGTATATGATGTTCTGCCCCAAAGAACTACAAAGATGAAGTACTAGCACAGAAAGAGGAATGTGGAAACAGACAGAGTGAATGACATAATTTTAGCTTGTTTCATGCAAAGAGTGTTTTGGGTGGAATAGATAGTTAGGAAGTTGTCTTTTATACTGCCAATGATGTTGGATGTTGAGTGCATCTGAAAAACCTGACTCTATATTAAGGATTGTCTTGCAAGACTGTTCCAGTTGTGAAGCAGACCAACCTGATGACTTGGTACTAAGACTTCTTCCTGAACAAGATGTTTCTTTTGCTTCTTCTGTTTGAATGTACAGCATGTGATTTCTGTACAGCAGTTTTGTGTATTTTAATGAGCTAAGTGATCAGTGCCACGTTAAATCCTACTTAAAATCGTTTATCTGATCAGGCTCAAGTTGGTTGCTGAAGACGAGGCCTCTAACAATGCTCGCTCTGTAAATTATTTGCATCCTCTTTAAGAAAAATGATTCGCTGCTAACAAAGAAGCTCAGAAAAGCATAACCTCATATTGTGATTATATTTGTTGTAGAAATATTCCAACACGCCCAGGCTGTTGTGCTGGCTGAAAAGAAGATACTCTAAAAATGCCTGAAAACCACAAGTAGATAACCTTGCTACTTAAAATAACAGGTGTGGCTGGCCAGTGCTAAGCAGAGTAAATAGAAATTAATCTGCTGCTACCCATGTCAGTTAAGCACTCTGGATAGACTGTGATGTGCCGGTACGTTTTCTCTCAAACACCAAAATGTCTTTATTGCTGTTTGTATTAGCTTGGGTTTTTAACCTCCAGTTCTGATACCAAAAGAAACTAGGCAAGTTTGTTATAGAAGCATATCTTGTCACACTTTCAAAGATGTCATGCCGTTTAAAGCCCACAGAGATTGATGTAAGAGTTTCTCATTGCCTTCACCTACTCTTTTTACATAGCTCTAAATTCAGTTCTATGTCCAAATTTGAACATGAAGAAGGAAGAAATACAGTATAGCACAAAGATAATAGAAATGCTGAGAACTGCTTTGAGTAAAACCTGTTAGAGTCTAGAGTTCTTACAAGCTGTGCAAGTTTTGATTTGGGAGAAAACATTTCAAAAGCATCTTAAAGGTCATTGCTTCTGCCATTCACATGGTTTGAAATACTCCCTTGCTCTGAGTACTCTATTCCTAAATTACACGAACGTTTTTAAAATAAGACAAATTGCACAGGCAATTACCTGACCTGCCCATCCAGCCTGCCTTTTTACCAGATTACCAAAAAAATAACAAAAATCAATGCATCTTAAAGTACATTTCATCAGTAAATCTTGGGCTTTAGAAGGACTGAGGTGTATGGAATTGACTTGATTTGGTTGAATTATATGTGTAAGTAATATAATGTTATACAGGTATGGTATACTAAAAATAAAAAGAAAACTATTGTAAATGCACGGCTTGACACAAAGGTCACATTCAGAGGGTAGAGGCACTCACAGTTTACTAGTTTTCTTCATAATGGTGTTTTTAAAACATAAGTTCAACTGTGTTGCTCTCTAGCTTGTTGTAAGAAGATGTAAAGTTTGATGTGCTACTGAGACTAGATACAGATTTTTCTTTAGCTAGAGACACTCTTGTGTTGCTGGTATGTACTGTTCTTTCTTTTTGTCCCCAAGCAGATGTGTATGTTTAATTGGTAACTGCAGTACCTCTGCACCTCCAGGCATGTATCATTGGACTCAGATGTTCACATAAGGGTGGATTTGTATCTGACAGCCCCCCACCACTACAAAAAACTATTATCACACCACAGAGATGGTCACTGCATGGTAGAAATCATTGGGCTGTTTCTTACTTTAAAGCTGTTTTGTTGAAATAGCTTCAATTTTTCAGTTTTGCTTTAGTTAAATATGTAGTTAAGTGTTTTTGTTAATAAGGTTCAAAAAGTAAATCTTGCAGATTAAGGTGACTAAAAGAAACTCAATGTCCTAAACCTGATTCTCTTTGTAGAACCAGTGTTGGCCTGTTCACAGAAAGGAAACCAAAAAGACCTGTAGGCTGAAAATCCTCAGTGCTAAGCACTAACTTGTATGCAGCTTGCAGTCAGGAGTTAATATACGGCAGAGAAATACAAATTTCCCACTGCTTGCTTTCAGGCTGAAAGGTTCAGTCAATGAATGATCAGGAACAACTGTACAAGCAGTGAAAGAATAAAACCTGCATTGTCCCTGTGCCCTTCTCATCAAGCTCTTCTAAAACTTCTTACAAGTATCACAATAAAAGAAAGTTGTATGGAAAGAAGGTGCATCAATGACATGTAGCAATTCTTGGACCTCCTCCCTAGTATGAGAAGCAATGTGGGGAAAAACACAAAAATGCTTGTTTGAACTTACATCAAGGTAGGTGGTGGAGGTAGCTGCTGTGAATTCATCTGAGATTGGTACTACAGTGCAGTAGGCAGAGTAAGGGTGCAACTTTATCCATACTATTCAGATGAGAAACTAAGATTCAATAACCTGTTCGGTGTGGGGTCCGGGACCTGAACACAGCTCCTCTAAACAGCCAATAACCTCTGCCATGAAGCTGCCCTTACTCCCTTACTTGTCACATCTGCAACCCCTTAATGAATCGGAGTATTATATCTCCCCTCTGTTGTTATTCCAGGAATTCCCTTCAACATTTGATAACCAGCAACGCTCGTCGACCTACTCCAGTAGTGCTTTATGTGTTATTTATTGGTCACTGAATGTGTCCTTTGTGGTTCTCTAATTTAATTGGATTTTTTTCAATTTACCTTTGTTTGTCTCTGTTATATTGCAAACATACTTAATTGCGTGTGAAAGTATTCCTCCTAGAATAACAGTAATAGAGAAAACGGGCGTAATATTCTAGTTTCTATCTACTTAATCATACAACAGTGTGTTTCTATAGAGTGTACTTTTTTATTAAGCACTAACACAGTATTCTGTAGGATGTGGGGATGTGCCATAAACATAGATTGTATTTCTCCATTTAGATTAAAATTTCTTTTTGAATATCACGCTTCTTATTGTAGTTTAATCCAAGCTCACTCAGCTTTCTGCCCCTTTTCTCTTGTCACTTTCCAGTTATGTATCTGACTGCTGTTCCTTGGTATGCAGAATCTAATTCCAATAGTGATTAGTTTGGTGACTGGTCTACTTAAAAAATTCTCTAGTTTATGATTTTCTTGGCCCTTATAACTGAATTTATTGGTGATGTTTTCTCTTCATAAGCATGGTCACCATAGTACTGTTGTCAATGACTTTTAAATTACAATCTGTGTTACGTTATGGTTTAGGAGTTTGCACTGAGCCCTAATCTCTCAGAATATCTATGATGTATTTAAGGTGGCAGATCCCGGGCTTTCATGAGGCTTAGGGTGTCCTTGTGACCCAGTGAGGTCTGGCTGAGAAATCTGAACTTGATCTCTGGAGCAGTTCTGGCTTCTTAAAAGTTCCATCTGCCATTATCATTCGCATGCCATAGGCCTTTAAGGAGATAGTGCTAGATCATTTTGGACTGGGATGGAAAACGTGAGCAGGAAAGATTTTTGGATTTACTTGCTGTTATTTGCTGACAGATGTCCACTTCTGCAGGGGAAAATCTCCGTTGTCTCAGATCATTCTTTCTCTTCCCCCATTCTCAAAGTGAAAGTGTCGTTTTCCCAACTGTATTTCATCTTTTTCTCCTACAGCATAATTTCCTGACATTCCTTTTGGTTTTGCCTCAGTGTTTTTGTTCCGGTCACAAGGATAATTCGACAGTGTTTCATGAGTGCTATATGATGGTGTTAGGAGAATAGCCATTTTCCTATGGTAAGTTGCGTGAGCTTGTTTTTGCTACAGAGTAATTGAGGTAGGACTTGAAAAGTTGAAGGCTGGATTGCAAATGTCTCTTATTGGCCCTGAGTGAGTATGAACAGTTAAAATTCTTGTGTGATTTTGAACTTAATGTTGTGTTGGATTGACTGCTCCCAGGACCTTTACTTAGATTTTGGCCTGTGGGTGTGGGGGACAATTAGTACACATCTGGTACACCTGGATCGGAGTCATTGCTCTCAGTTTAGCTTTACTACAGTGTCAGTGTTTATGTGCGATACTTATGACCTAGCTTTCAATTGCTTGATTCATGAGCTGTTTTCTAATAGCTGCAACACCACAGAGACTTCTGGACTCTGCCAAAACTACCTTGGGAAATCGGTAAATGCTCAGGAGGTTAATTCCTGTCAAACCTGGAGTCGGTGCAGATGTATTGCTTGCGTTACCGAAGTCGGCTAATGTAAAGATACCTTAGAGATGTCTACCCTATACTGCGTCACAGCAGTTATTAGATCAGTAAACTGCTACTGGGTGATGGATTCATGATTGCTTGATGATTCCATTCATAAAAAGGATATAAAAGAACCTTTCCATATCTTGCGGAATAAATCTAGCTCACCTTGAAGCTTGTCTGTGGTGCTTCTGAATCCCACCTACGAAGTTCCTCAGATGTTGAGGGTAGAATGGAAATAACTGGGAGTTTTCTGGCAACGAGAAATGATAATTTTACATACAACTCACGGAATCACGGAATTTTCAGAGTTGGAAGGGACCTCTAGAGATCATCTAGTCCAACTCCCCTGCTAAAGCAGGATTGCCCAGAGCACATTACTCAGGACTGCATCCAGGCAGGTCTTGAAAATCTCCAGAGAAGGGGACTCCACAACCTCCCTGGGCAGCCTGTGCCAGTGCTCTGCCACCCTCACCGTAAAAAAGTATTTCCGTGTATTTGAACGGAACTTCCTGTGTTCTAACTTGTGCCCATTGCCCCTCGTCCTGTTACTGGGAACCATTGAAAAGAGCCTGGCTCCATCCTCCTTCAACCCACCCTTTAGATACTTGTACGCCATAATAAGGTCTCCCCTCAGCCTTCTCTTCTCCAGGCTAAAGAGTCCCAGCTCTCTCAGCCTTTCTTCATAAGGGAGATGCTCCAAGCCCTTAATCAACTCTTCCTGATAAAGGCAGCATAAAAGAAAGGGACTGCTGTAACTACTTGATGGTTTGAGCAAAGCTTTTGCTATTGCAGTGGGAATTGAGGATTTCTGTTTGTTGGGGTGTTGAGTAGGACCCTGAACTTCTGGGAAAGGGTGTAGGTCAGGAGATGTTTGAAATGAGAATTTCCCAAATGCCTTTAAAAAGTGGCACACTGATACACCTTCATGGAGGTGCCAGCCTATCTTGTTAGGTGCTTCTTTGATTAAGTAATGGTATTCTAGGAAATCTTGAGAGGGGAGGGAAATGTTTCTAAAAATACCTTTCTCCTCCTGAGCTCGCTCTTTATATTGATGTATGTAGATGTGCAATAGACATGAAGAATACAAGGCAGGCTTGGCAGCTGGTGCAGCAGGGTCAGAGTAGTGGAACAAATGTCAGAATGTATTCACCTTATGCTAGAAGGTGTGATTCAAGAGAAAAATATTATGAAACTGCTGTCAAAGTCTGGTGGGTCAGGGACTTGTAACGTTTGTCATTCAGCCCTTTTGGTGTTTCTAAATGACAGTTGAGAAAAATGAGACAGACTGCTGCTTTCGTGACAGAAAATTTGATTTCTTCTTTTCTGAAAAATGGGTAACAGGGTAGTGCAAGTGCAAAATTATGTACCTGCAGATTAACTATATGTGCTGATGCTTTTTGAGTTTTTAGACTAATATTATATCAAATGAAGAAGCCGGGTTAATTTTTAGACAGTTTGACTGGATCTCATCATAGCTGGGAATGACTACTGATTAAATAATTCCTATGAAAAGGACAAACCATTTAAAAAAGCAAATCTTTCCTTAACCCCAAGCATCACGGCAACCCAAAGGTGATTGCCCAGAATTAATTAATCTAACAAATCCTCTTAGTAGGAATGTCCTTAATCTGACAAATGGAAAGACGTTCACTACTCTGAAGTCCTTCTACCACATAATCTCTCTGCTTCATGTGAGGGGTTGTCTGGCTTGGATCTTCCAGGAATTGTCTGAAGGTAGATAGTATAAAATAGTTGTGTGAGAGCTCGTACTTGTAAATTTGTAAAATCACTTAATTTGGTTGTAGTTGTTTTATGAAGTTTGAGGACTTGGTCAATATGTCTTGAATCAAACAGTCATAAACAGTGAAAAGTCTTATGAGGAATGACTAAGGGAACTGGGGTTGTTTAGCCTGGAGAAGAGGAAGCTGAGGGGAGACCTTATCACTCCCTACAGCAACCTGAAAGGAGGTTGTAGAGAGGTGGGGGCTGACCTCTTCTCCCTGGTGACAAGTGATAGGACGAGCGGAAATGGGTTCAAGTTATGTCAGATGAGGTTTAGATTGGGTATTAGAAAAAGATTTTTCACTGAAAGTGTTATTAAACACTGGAATATGCTGCCCGGGGAGGTGGTGGATTCACTGTCCCTGGAGGTGTTTAAAAACAGGGTAGATGTGGTACTTGGGGATGTGGTTTGGGAGTGGTTTTGTCAGGGTAGGTTAATGGTTGGACTTGGTGATCTTAAAGGTCCCTTCCAACCTCAGCAACTCTAAGATTCTATTCTATGAGAAGTTTTGGAAACTCTAGACTAAATCACCTACTCTTTGAGGGATCAGAAATAAAACAGGCTTTTGATTTGATCCTGTTAATTAAGAAGGCTTTATCTGAAAGAGAACTTCAAATAACAGGCCCTCTAATCCAAAATAAAGACAAGCTCAACTCTTTTTCTATGCTCTACCCACCCCATTGATTGATTCCTAAGCAAAATTTGCTGTGCCTCATTCACCAGTTCAGTTATAAGATTGAAAATTGACTGCTATTAATTGTTGGAAGTTTCTTCATGTGATTTAAGATTGTTTGTTTTAAGAAGAAATAGCAGAAATAACTTTTTACCCTTGTTCCAGCCAGATTGGCATACCCAAAACTACAGAAGATCAATCCCTGCTTTGAATTTCTGGATCTATTGATAGAAGGGCAGACATTTTATCTTGATGGAAGACAAGGTCAGCTCTTTTATAAAACTTGGCTCTTATGTAAATACAAATCTAAGTGGAGCAAAGAATGATTTTTCCTGATTTATGGTGTGACCCAAGTCCTGTAATGTCCTTCAGATCTGATTTAATGCTGGCACAGTCTCTGGGTTTGACTTTCCAGTTATTGGCCATTCATCAAGAAAATGGATGAATTTGATCTATTGTTTTCTCAGGTGGGCCACTGCTCCTGCTATGTACTTCACAAAAGTTCAGAGGGATTCAAGCCAAAAGGAAGGATTTTCTTTTGATCCCCCCCCTCCCCGCCTTTGCCTTAAAAGTTTTCCATGTGAAGGATAAAAAAAAAAAAAAAAGTCAGGAGAAATAATAGTCTTCTAATGTTATCATCCACATGGACCAGGCTGAAGATACGTTGAACCACAAACACTGACACTTCCATACATGTTTATATTCACCACTTTGAAGGAACCAGCAGGAAGTAGTGAAACAAGGAAAAAATGATAAAAAGACCTAGGGATTTCAGAAATATCTTCTGCTGTCTTCTTTCTGAGCACGTAGACATGACCTTTGAATAATATGAAAGATATTGAAATGGCATATGGTGAAAGTAAGGGCCATAGGAATCAGCCAGCGAAGTGAAGCAACTTCAAATTGTCATCTTCAAATGAATCATTAATATCATGATAAATATGCACAACAATGAGGAGGCTACTTAATTAGACACTTAGATACCTTCCCAGGCAATTCAACCTATTTGCTCTACCTGGGTTTAATTATAAACATTTAAATGATTAAGAAGCTCACTTCACTTGAGTGAGGGTGAGGGAGAGTTGGATGCAACCTTTTTGCCTACTGTTGAGATGATGGCTGCTTCTCCAGTTACTGGAATTGGATCGTCATCTGCTGGGATTATTCCAGACACTGCTACAGAAAGCAAATAGCAAAAGTGTGAAGAGTTCCTACAGTAGACTGTAGTTAAAACAAAGTATAGATGTGACTGCTGGTCTGCCTCCTTATGAAGTAGGGATGTAACCTGGGAGAGAGAGGGGAAAAAGGATGAATTTCAACCTCAACAAGGAGAAATCTGCTATATCTGCAACTTAGAGGTCCTTCCTAGTCCCTAAGAAGCCTACAAAACTCGGTGCTGACAGACAGCATATGGTTAAGCTACTAAATGTTTTCACCTCCCACTGGCTTCATATACTTTGACATGGAGAACCTTGTAGTATTGAGCTCTAAATCAGTTGATGCATTGTCACAGCTCCCTGAATAGATGGCCAAGTCATAGCTGAATTCTATTAACCTTGCCTAATTTCAATCATGGGCCAAACTCTCCTTCCTTGGCTTCTGAAATGATCCTATTGGTTCCACCTCATCTAAGTTACTGGAGTATTACTTGCCTTTGAAGTAGCAATCTACAAGAATAAATTCGTTGATTTTAATTAAATGTGAAGTATAGAAGAACCATTCAGGAAGTAAGGGGAGATTGAGACAAACAGCAACTAAATACTGTCTTAATTACAAATGGAAGTTATATGCCACACTGCCATTGAAGTCAATTTTGGGAGAAGCTAGAAATGTTTTAAACAACATAAGCTAAATGAAAGCATCAGTTATGCGGCTACAGTCATCTGGAGATGTGACAAACAGCAGGTTTTATGACCGAGCCTAATGCATCCTGGACTTTCTGAGGTGTGAAGGCAAGGGTGACAGACCAGCTCACCTGGACCTGCTTGGCATGGTTATAAATGCCCGTGTGGTTACTAAGACAGATGGTCAGTCTTGCTGGGAATGACAGGGCAGGTAACTGCCAGCAGAATTTCTGCTGCTTGTCACTTTCTCTTGGGATCGACGTCAGCTTTTGCCAGTTGGGTCTTGTAATGATCATGACTTGAGATCTTCTTCTAAGTGGATCAGGCTGCCAAAACCAAGCTGACAACTCCATAGAGTTTGTGTCCTGGCTATGCAGGTGACCCATGGAACTCAGGCTGGGATTTTTCTTTTACTTCCTTTATCAGTCAGTCCAGATGATCTGGAATTCAGTTTCTTTAATACTTGAGGCTCTATTTAAGCACTCTAGCAGGACTCGATATTAAAGAAATGTGGCAGAAGTCACAGGTGGTGTGGTAGGACGTTTTAGTTGGGGCAAAAATGCAGGAAAGCATTTAGATGGAAATTGTATCTGAAGCAAGTAACTGCTTGGCCTGAAACTTGCTGGAAAAGATGCTTGAACTTTTTCTGCTGCTTTTAAAATGGTTTTAGTGTATGATCTGTTGTAGTGGCTGTTGCGATACGCCTTCAGTAGCCTGGTAAATTGGAGATTATAAGCTTAGAAGGCCTCTGAGATTTAGGAACTGCACCATAAAAGATTCAAGGAATAACCAAGTATTTTTGGAAAAAAGTTCTTTGACTTAACCTGAGGCTTGGATATAAGGTTCTTAAGGATGCATGGAAGGTGGCTGCATGAAGGACCCCTCTCAGCCAAACTGTGTTAAGTGGCGATGAGAATACTTTTACGTGTTTCCTGTAGTAGCTTAAATTACCTTCACATACTGTCCATGAAAATACATGCCCTGTATTAAAAAACGAAAGCCATTGGTCTGGCGTTTCCTTGAACGCAACTGACCCATTGCGTATATACAGAAAGAAAAGCATTAAGTCTCTTTGCTAACACAATCAAGCAGGTATTACCTGCTGAGTCAGAGGCTTACAATCTGTGGTCAAAATTCTGAGATAAGGAACAAGCTGCACACAGATGGCAGAAGTTAATAGTCTGATCCTGCCATCAGGACACATAAAAGAAATGATCATCCATAGAAGACAGAACAGTTCTGATAGCTTGGAATAGATCTGTACTGCCCTGCACTTTGTACCCTCATTTATATAACAGTGTTATCATTCTGCTGCACTTAGTATTATTTTTAAAATGACATAAATAATTCCACGAGACTGAGGATAGCAGCAGACTGCAGGACCAAGGCAAGGAGTCTGTTTGACTTAATCTTGAAAGGAAAAGCTGCCATTCCTATTGATTTCAGCTGTAATTACTGAAGCATATTACCATGACTAAAGCAATATTTGAGTCTGGTTTCAAGGATGGTGTTGCCAAGCTGTAATGCATAACTGGTACCCAAATACTTCTGTAGTGTGGAGACTGGAAATTTATTCCCTTTTTCATATTGTGGGATACCTGCTGTGTTTTGCAGTTAGAAAGTTTCCCCAAAGCCTTCTCAGCATGTCAGAATCCTGAGACCGATTATAGTTGCAGAATTTTCCCCTTTGTGTTTCAATTAAAATATTTTGCATTGGGGCATCACATAGCTAGATCTCAAGTCACATCTATTTTAACTATCTTGTGAGGTGCTTGTAAATAAACTATGATAAACGCTTACTTGTCAGACACATTAATTAAAGTCCTAGACAAGTGGCTATTAGGAAGTACTACTATGAAGCTATAAATACATATAAAAAGCTTTGCAATTAAATAATGCCATAAAGCCAAGAGACAGTTTTTCTTTGAAACACCACATGTAAATGTCCAATCTTATGGTTGTATAAAGATCGGATGCTGTGGTCACTAACAGGTCATTATCAGATCTGCCATCAGGGTGAAGGCCAATAAATCATGTTGACAAAACTCTATGAAACTTGCTTAAATGTTGTCATGTATCTTAGCATGTGTGCTGTCCAACAAGGGAACTTGGAAGCAAATACAAAGTCTAAGAAAACTAGTAACATAAACCTCCGTGTGTTCTAATATCTACAGTGTACTCAGTCTTATGAAACAACCAAGTGTCTACATAGTTATTTTTGTCTTAGGGAGAGAAGATTGGAAGGGAACACTCTAGTTCCCCATGAATGCATGAAGCCAATGGAAAAGATACTCAGTTCAGAAGGATCCGTGTCCATGCTTAACCTCCTTAGTGAGATAGCAGTATATTGTGTAACTTCTAAATAGCGACAATATTTTCAGTTATACATGAGAAGGGACAGTTGTTCATTTACATAAATTTCAACAATGATTTTTTTATTTATGATGTTAAATAGATGATAAAAACAACATTGAACATGGGCCTCTACCTATATTTTAGTATAATTATATTTTACTAGTAATTTAAAAGACATCTAATTAATATATGACAAATTTATAAATATGATGAGTTAGCTTATGATGTGATTTACAAGGTTTGTAGCATGCTGAAAAAATTTAACTACATGTATTCAAGGCAAAAATAACTGAGCTTAAGCAGCACTTTGTGGGAGTTGGAACTCCTGTTATAATACTCCAGTTTTCAGAGGATGCCCATGAGGAGTCACATGTGACTTTTCACTTTTAGTTTTTGACTGCAAGGAATGGCTACGTAGCTGACACATCAAATGCTAATCCCAGACATTTGCATCCAAGTAGTCTTCAGTGAGTGGAAGGAAGGGTCATTGCCTGAGCCAATTTAAGCTGGTTCTATTTCTACCTGGGTTCCCTCTTTGTCCGGGAGTGGCAGATGTGTTGAGCACTGGTGTATTCTTTTGGTACTGTCGTTGCTGTTGTTAATGGTAGTTGTTATGCTGTCACAACTGTGCATAGTTCCATGTACATGCTGAGGAGAATGGAGATGTGTAGCATGTAGCCCCACAAGGCTATGTAATTTTTTACTACTTGCTCCTTGGGTATTTTTGAAGGAGTAAGTACTGCCATTAATAGGCAGGAATTTCTATTTCTGTGAAAACACTTGGCAGGTGACAAGTCTTTCTTGTAGTATAACCTTTATCCTCTGCCACGAAGAGGTTACACTGCAGAATTATGCATTCTTCCCTCTTGCCTGGAAATCTGATTCTGAAGCATCCAGTGTGCTGGCATAATTCTCTTACTAAACCTGGCACTCATTGCTTTCCTAGTCAGGGGGCCTAGAATTCAAGGTGAAAGTCAAAGATGCTGTTGAAGTTAAGTTTTCAGTCTGGTTTTATAAGACTAACACTGCCCTCACACCACTAGCCAGTGCATGATAACTTTTTCATTAATGGGGTAACTTCAACAAAATTTAGATAATAGATGTTTACAGGAATGCAAGTTTTGTGAACATAGCTGTCAGTGGAGACAGACCGTGTGGCAAGGTAGACACATGCTGGAGGGGAGGGAAGGGATGCCATCCAGAGGGACCTGGACAGGCTGGAGACGTGGGCCCATGCCAACCTCATGAAGTTCAACAAGGCCAAGTGCAAGGTCCTACATCTGAGTCGAGGCAATCCTAAGCACAAATACAGGCTGCGTGGAGAATGGAGCAGCCCTGAGGAGAAGGACCTGAGGGTGCTAACTGATGAGAAGCTCAACATGAGCCGGCAATGCGTGATCACAGCCCAGAAGGCCAACCGTATCCTGGGCTGCATCAGAAGTGTGGCCAGCAGGTCAAAGGAAGTGATTCTGCCCCTCTACTCCACTCTGGTGAGACCCCACCTGGAGTACTGCGTCCAGCTCTGGAGTCCCCAACGTAGGAAAGACATGGACCTGTTGGAGTGTGTCCAGAGGAGGGCCACGAGGATGATCCGAGGGCCGGAGCACTTCTATGAGGAGAGGCTGCGAGAGTTGGGGCTGTTCAGCCTGGAGAAGAGAAGGCTCCGGGGAGACCTTATAGTGGCCTTCCAGTACCTAAAGGGGGCCTACAGGAGAGTTGCGGAGGGACTTTTTACATGGGTGTGTAGTGATAGGGTGAGGGGGAACAGCTTCAAACTGGAAGAAGGTAGATTTAGATTAGGTATAAGGAAGAAATTTTTTTACTTTGAGGGTGGTGAGGCACTGTCCCAGGTTGTCCAGAGAAGCTGTGGCTGTCCCATCCCTAGAGGTGTTCAGGGCTGGGCTGGATGGGGCTTTGAGCAATGTGGTCTAGTGGGAGGTGTCCCTGCCCATGGCAGGGGGGCTGGAACTCAATGATCTTCAAGGTCCCTTCCAGCCTAAACCACTCTACTATTCCATTAACAGCATGAACGCTAAGAGTGTAGTGTGAGCCCAATTCTTATTGGACTTGAGAGAATCTGTACCAGTTCATTTTTGATTACATATTTACGGTGAGTGGAAATCACTCTAGATTACTTCCCCCTAAGCAGTTCTGACAGAGGAGGATATTTTTCATTTACCTGCTTGTTCTTGCAAAAACAGTAGTCATTTTTAATTAATGAATTGAATGTGTGATTGTTTCAGCTGTTTCCGGTATAATTTTCTTTTCTTCCAGTTCCTTAGTAGTTTTTAACGATGTTCCTTTGAAATGGCTAGTGTAAAATGTGTGTTCAGTAAAAAACCCTAAAAGAAATATATGGAATTGAATGAGGTGCTCACATTTAGCTTAGGGTTAAATAAAACTTTGGGTAGACAACCAAATGAGATTAAGTTTTGGGTTCAGTTGAGTAAGACCTAAGAAAAGCTGATGGCTGTAGTAAAGCTGAAGTGCTACACAGTGGAACTCTGTACAACCAGTTATGTCATGAGACTGCCAGCAGTGGGGATTTAAATCTTAAATCCATATACAAATATAGGCTGACTCTGGAGTGATAAACCGATATCTAAACTTCCCTCTGACATTGAGAACAGAATGGCCCATCTTACTTTAAAATTAAGTATAAATTTTTTGTATTTTTTCCCCACTGTTTAGGGTAGCGTGGACTTATTTTACACCTGTTTCCAGCAATCTCATGGACTGCTAAACTTAATCATGGACGTTAGTCTCATTGATGGGTATTATTTTTCCAGAAAAATTTTTATTATCTGTTAATTTTTGAAATACTAAGAAAGAAAAGACTTTACTATGAGTGACTTCCTAAATTGCAGCTTTTTCCCCCACGTGATTTCTACCATCTCCAGGTACTGGACCTCTTCATTCAGTGCAATCCCCCTTCACCCTCTGGAAACTTGGTAGTACGTAGGTTCTAGGTATAGGCTGTCAAAGATCAGGCTGGATGTAGAATCTGAATGTTTTTGTCAAAAGGCTTTGCTGGTCTCCAGAATAAGTGTGTGCTGTAAATGTTATTATACAGGTAGCTGGAAGCTGGCTAAAGGTAGCTAAAGGAAAGAATCAGGAGTTGGATTAGACAGAAATCTTACAGGGTACCTAAAATATAAGGTTAGGTATGGGTTCTGGGATTGAGTACAGGGATGAAATGAGTGAAGCTTAGTGTTACAAAAATCAGTAGAAATTCAGGAGTTCTACCCAGTACACGTGTGAGGAATATATTCACTCATTGCTAAAAGCACAATAATAGACATCTTTCTGATGTCAAACCGACTGTGTTCCTTTCTATAAGTATGCATGTCAGGCAACACTAGCACAGATATCGGTCAGCCAAACAGATGTTCTCTGATAAATAACACTCCTTGGTTTGAGCTTTTTATTGGAAACATTTGCTTCACTGATACTTGTAATGCAGCGAGACTTCTATTGCTTGTTTCAATTTTTATCCACCTTTTCCCCCTGCTGCTTTGTAGAGTAGTTTGTCTTGTAGTCCTTTCCTTATTGCTGGAAAATTGTCCGTTTTAAGCCTTGATTCTACTATCAGCTATGCCAGATCAAATCTGGAGCAGCTACCCTGGGGAAGGACGTTCCAATCCGAGCACTGTATTTTTCATATCAGGGTTATATTCTGTCCTTTTTATCAGCAGTGCCAAGCAGGAGTAAGTCAATAAAATAATTCTTAAGTATTGCTTTTCACAAAATCAGTAAGAGAATTATAGTCAGGGAGCAGATTTTCAGCAAAATATTCCTGACCATAGCTCACAGCTGTCTGAACTATTTGATTAATAAACGCTGTTGCAGGGAATAGCAACCTGCACAATTGTCAAAAACTGGAACAACTTTCACCATGTTAACTGAAATACCATGTAAAAATAATTGAAGTACTCTGATTTTTTTTTTATTGAAATAATTATTTTGCAACATAAACATATTATTGTTATCTCACTTTGAAAACCTGTGTTAGCCATGAAATTGCAAGATAATTTGGGTAATTGCAGCAAAGAAAGCTAAGTTTTGCTCTTCTAAATGATGAGAATCTGACTTTTCCCCTGCCCATTACTAAATGCTATGAGCCTGTGTCTCCATTTGGTTTGGCAATGCAATTTGTAGGTCAATTTGAATGTGTGCATTTGTTTACATCTGTGCAAAAATTAGTATTACTCTACCTTTTGCAGACCTGTAGGAAATAGGCCTCTGATCAATAAATAGTGATGATGTAATGTGAATTTTCTTTTGAATAAGAAATATGTTGCAGAAAATCATGCTCCGTTCAGGTACAATAAAAAGGTAAACACTGTATTTTCTGAAGGAAAATATTCATTACAAATAATTTGTTTGGCTCAGTACAGAAATGGCAATGTCATCTAATGTATGCTGTGAGTAAAATTAGCTTAGAAATACTTATTTTTAGTTTGCTACAAAAATATTTCTGATAACGAGTTTTTAATCATACTGTGATTACTGAGTCACAGACACAGGTTGGTATATCCTAGAAATAAGCTCAGCTGTCTGGGAAGAAAAAAATACAGTCCTATAGTGACACCCCTGAAATGGAGATAAAATTGCTGTAATGTGGGAAGTGTTTGGGCATATTAATGTACAGTTCGCTCAGTGTAGTCATCCTAATACTTTGGTCTCGAGTTCCCAGTTTTGAACAAATCTTCTTCCAGTCATGCTTGTTTTATTTTTTTTTTTTTTTTTTTTTTCAGAGGTAATGTGCATCTGGATCATAAAAGCAAAGTTAGGACTCATTCTTGCAAGGCTTCGCACATCCACTAACATTTAGTATGAGAACGGGCTCATTGAAATAGGTATTTAAACAAGCATTTTGGTAAATTAAGCAAGCGCATATACACTGCTTGCAAGATCAGATTTGCTCTGTCCGTGTGACAGCAGATGTGCCAAGGTGAGTTACTTGTTCTCTGGAAAGGGGGATAACCAAAATTTTGCCAAGCCAATATGTTGCATGCGATGGTCATGACAAAATTGGTGTTTGTAGAGAGAGACAAAGAGTTGACTGGGATTCCTCTGTTTAAATGGTAATTTTCCCAGGGCTGACGGTGATTGTGAAAGAGAGCTTGTAGTTCACGGACCCTATAGCAGGAGCAGATTTTTCTCAGGATGTGCTTTCAAAGATCTCCTCTAGCATAGTTTGTACTTTCAAAATAATTATCTGTTGCTGTGTTATATTAATTTTTCTAGGTGTTATTGCAAACAGTAGTGGGACGTAAGGAAATAGAAATAGAAATTTTACAAATAGATTGTAAAATAGGTTGGAGAAATTGCTGAATCTTCCACACCCCTACAAAGTATTTTTTAAAACATTTTTCTCATAATCTGTATTATTTCAACATTATTTAGCTCACTGAAATTCTAGGGCTCTGTTCAAATTAGGATGTATAGTTTTAGTCCTGTTTAAAAACAGTCATGTCACACAGCACATGTTCAGGACACATTTCAACTGCAAAACTCAACTGCAAGACACAGCACTCTTGTAAAGCTCTCTTAAAAGCCTGAGACCAAAAGGTGTAGGTGATTTCTCAGGCAGACATGGAATAAATCAGCAGCAAAACAGACCAGCTTAATGTAGTAAGAGACAATGCATCAGTTTTTATCAACTTAAGCATCAGATAATGAACATTCTGATTCACAGTCACAAGGAGATGAAACATTGCAGAGAAATATGTCAAGTGAAGAGCAACAGGAATACAAAGGCAGGAATACTGAAGGGAGAGGTTTGCTAAAAAGTGTGGAAACTAGTGGAATGCGTAATAATCATGAAGCCAAGGATCTTACTTTTGGTCATGTTGACAATTTTAAACTATATACTTCAGTGAATTGCTTACTGCTGCTTCGCAAGTCATGCTTGGGAAACAGGGCAAAGTGCCTCCGGTCTGTGTTGCTGTGGTATCCAGTGTAAAAAATGGGGCCTTACCGCAAGATAAACTCTAATGCTAGATTTTTGGCTTGCTCTGTGCAAAATCACAAGAAGTTCAATTAAATGGGATCATATCACCAAAGTCTGCTTGGACTTTCAAAGAATTTGTCCCATTTGGGTGGATTACATAATTTAAGGTTTCCTTATGCGTTCAGGTGGTGCCTCAGTTAGGGTTATAGACCCTTGTTAGTGTTGTTTGGAAGATATGCTTTAAAAGTTCTTTTAAAATAATGAATATTTGCCACTTTCCCTCTTTGATGAAGCTCTGTTAAGTTTTCTTTCTCCATAACGTTGCAGATGTTTTTCTGACTTTAATGATCCTGCTGATGGGGGGGGGAAAAGGGTTCTGGTAATGCAGGAATGTGAGCTGAAGGAAACTAGCTCCCCAAGATGGACAGCTAATTAGAAGCTTTGCTGTTGTATTGGGGATTGGACTATGGGAAAGATGATATACAATAGCTTGCTTTTGACAAAGAAGGTGGTATTGTGGTTCTGTGTTAATTAAGGAATAGAGATTGCGGCCTTATGTTAATCGAGTAGATATGATAGCTAGATTGTTTGTCTGGAATGTATATAAACTGAATACTATGATTGTTTTGGTACCAGACATCTTGATAAGACACCTGCAAGGCTAAAACGTAATAATACTGTAACCATGGTAATGCTGTTGAATGAGGATTGATGTAATGTTAAGAACTAAGGTTGGTGTAATATCAGATGAATAATTTTCTAACCAACAGACGAAGATTCTCGGGTTATACTATTGAGTGCTCTGGTGTATGATGGGCAAATTCCTGGTTTTATAGTGTCTGGCCAAACTGAGTTACCTGTGTGTTAAGCAGACTTGGCAGTGAAGTCCTTTGTTTTCCTTTGCTCATATGTGTGTCGGATGGGGTGCGGGGCAGAAGATTTGAGGCTCTTTGATCCTTCCCCTAAGTTGTGTGGGTAATTCTTGTTTCAGAGCCACAATAATATTTGAACCAGTTTACAGCAACACATGTGTGTTGCTCCAGGAGGTGAGTTGAGCCCTTTTCTGAATACAGGTTCTACTGAGTTGCCTTCTTCACAGCAGATATCCTGTGTCTGTGGGACATTATCAGAGTCTTCTCATTTGTCATGGGCAACTTCTTCCCCCTCCCCCCCCCCCCCCCCCCCCCCCCCCCCAAAAAAAAAAGTAAGCTATAACAATTAAGTACAACGGTACTGGCTACAGAAAACAAACCCTTAAGCTAAGTTAAGACTGTATTGAGCCCTCTGCACCAATACACAGGAACCAATGTTTGGTTTTTTTCATTCACTGCAGATGATTTCTAAGGGGTCACCTCATGCACACTAGGCTGGAAACCCTAAAGCAAAATGCAACCTGTCCATATGAAGTCTAGGACTGCCTCTGAGCGCTACCTAATCTTCCCTCTCCCTTTCTGCCCAGAACTGCTCTTCCCCAGGGTGCTTTATCTTCATGTGTTTGTGGGAAGCTGGGCTCTGTGACACAAATGTCATAGGCTTTCTGCCTATGTGAGGAAATTGTGTTATCAAAATCACTTCCTCTTGAACTCGGCTCTGGTTCAGGGTCTAGGCAGGAATTTTATTTATCTCTTAGGTTTTTTACTTGGAGCTTTGTCCTTGTCTTATTCCTTGGTGACTTCAAAATGAGGAGACAGAAAAGTGATCAGTTTTTCTTTAAAATTCCTTTTTTTTTTTTTTTTTTTTTTTTAATTCAGGTAAGAGCTTTCCTGTAGGGTTTCTAGACATCCAGCTAAGCTCCTACCATGCTGGGTTATTTTAACATCTAACTGCTGTTACATGCAGTAATTAGGCAAAGAATAGTCCTTGGTTCTTATTTTAGAGAGCGTGACAAACCTCCCCTCTTTGAAGTGACATGCACACTGCTGGGAAAGGGCTTGGTTGTACCTACAGGAGGAAACTTGTGCTACATGAGAAACGCAGAACATGCTACCAGGAGCTTCTCCCTGATTTGGTCCTCTAAAACTATTCACGTTTTGCAGACAGAGCACTTTGATTTCATTGATTTGTTCTGAGATCCTCAAAGTGATCTCAAGAGGATTCAGATGCACACTTCCCATTAATGTAAATTGGAATTACCAACAGTTAAATACCTTAAATGTTTTGGGAAATTTCAGTTTTATTTTTTCATTAAATAACATTATTCAGTGCAATTAACCTGCAGAGCAGGGAACCCTGAGTGTGGTGAGCAGGTGGAATAGTGATTTGTGTGGGTACCAGCTATTTTATTTTGACAATCCTGGTTTGATTCAGGGTTCGGGAGCTTCTGCATGGCCCGTGATGAGAGGCAGCATGTGCAGTAAAAGGCTGCCCAGGAAGGTCAGGCATGCTCGCAGATTAGAGGAGCTGCACTCTCAGCTAAAACAATTTTTTAAACCATTGTGAGCAGGCACTGCAGGTGAGTGGTGCTCCAGAGTTGAGGACCAACATCTATTCTTAAATCTCATTTATCTAACAAAAGATCCTGTTTATATCTGTATGCCAGAGAAACAAACAATTTTTTGCTGTCCTGTCAGTGGTATACAGGACAATCTGTCCAACTGGTACATTAGACTACTGCTGAAAGAACGCAGTCGTGCCTGTTTCTTGCCGTCTGTGCTTTTGGTTAGCTTTGCTCTTCTTTCATTTGCCTAATGTTTCTAATATTCAGGAATAAATCTACAGAGACGCTGAAGCTATCTATACCTGTAGCTTGATGTAAAAGGGCAATGCAGTCATTATGTTAATAGCTAGGAACTTTAAAGACCCCAATTATATCTCAGGCTTCCTGCACAATGTCTGGCAAGCCATGTGAGGGATGCGTAAGAAATGGGGAGAGCACAAAAGTCATGCATTCTCCATATATACGTGAAAGGGAAATTAAAACTGGTGTGCAAAGCTCTGACTGTGGAACTGGAGCCAATGTCTTCATCCCTAAACCTGTGGGAGTACATCCTTAGAAGTTATAAACAGTACTGTCAATATGATACTTAGATGTGACAATAGCCAAATTATTTTTTGCATTTCGAGTAGAAGTCTGAATTTGAAGCACTTTTAAATGGCAAATTCTTAATAAAGAATATATTAAAACCAGCTTTTGGTATTAACTTAGTGTTTCAGCTGCTGGATGGTTTGAAAAGCATGAGCAACAGAGAACCAAAGGACAGCATTCTAGTAGAATAACCTTTTTTTAGGAATTTGCTCAAAACAGTTTGTCTTATCCCAGCTGAGTAAATTGTATAAGGGGGAAAATCATCGTGAAATCCTCACTAGGCATTACTAAAAAATTGTCTTGGAAGATTACAAATATTTTAAAATTGAGTTTTGTCTCAGAGGTGCCCCAGGTAAGCCCATGTTGACATACTCTTCATCTATAAATTACTGGGGGAAATTAATGGTGCCAAGCTAGTCTAAGTAAATGATTAGAGTACATTATTTCCACAGAAAGGGTAGGTATAGGCTAGAATTGAATTTTGCATCATGGATATGAGAATGCTACTCTGGCAAGTAACTACATAAGGGCATGCAGCTTCTTAGCATCAGCTATTGTATCCCTTTAAGCCATATTTCTGATAGTACATTTCCTTGAAAATTGGGAATTTTGTTCTATTTTGATAGAAATGAGCTTATTGCAAATTGGCATCCTCTGCTGTGTACACAGCTTTCTGTGCCACACAGGGACCACAGGGCAATTATCAGAGCCATCCATTGAAGGACTTGAGTAATTTGGCAAATGTTATTTTGTTTTCAGATAAAGTAAATAGTTTTAGTACTGAAGGGCATTTAAGTACTCTAACTTTTTGCTTAGTTTATTTAAATTGTCTTGATTCTCCTACTCTTTTAAAAAACATTCCTCTGTTTACTGAGTTTTGTGGGTTTATGTGCTCAAGCACAGTTATGTGACTGATTGCCTTTAGTGCCTTCTATGAATCTGAGCATATGGGAGCTCATCCCAAGGTGTAGCTGTGCAAGGATGTTAATTTGAAGAGAGGGAGGTCAGTTAGAGACTTCATTAACAGTTTAAAACACTAGGTCCTATGTAGGAGGAGACAGAATGATGTTTTTGACAGCTGTGGTACTTTCCTTAAAATTAAAACGATTTCTGATACAAATGGTTTCACAAAGGCTTGTCTTCTGCTGGTAGTGGATAACTCCTTGTATCACCCTGCTGGTTAGACCCATAGCCCTACCTATTGCCCATCCAAATCATCACAGGAAGACTGGAGTGTGTCCCTTCAGCTGCTTATTTTTGTATGCCTCCAATAACAATGTGGAGAATGTATGTCACAAGCCTTTTAATTCTGCCCTCTGCTTGCTTCTGATTTTATTTTTAAATTGTTCAGTGTTCTTTTCCAATGAGAATAAGCACTACCATGGGTTGCGTGTGTGTTAGCAAAATGCTTATGAGCTGGTCCTTGACCAACAGTAGAGCTGATAAAGCTTGGCTTCCTCTTGACTTACCTGCCATGTTTCCTGTACCCGGACCAGTCCTAAACCCTCATGGTTTGGTCGGGCATACGCTGCTAAGCTGTTGGGGAGGTGAAAGATCCCTCCCTTTCATTTAGAGTGTGCTTCATCTGTCCCCAGCTGCTGTTTTTCACGAAGCTGTTAGGAATGTAACACCCAAGACCTCTGCTGCTTTGTCACGTGTAATTATAGTTGGCCAGGTTCCAAAGCCATTCCAGAGGACTGGCAGACATTGTGATCCCGTCAGCCTTGTTTCCTTAAGGAACCCAGCCTACAATTACCTTCCCATATTACATGGTATTGTATCACATTACCTAATGTGTGTCTTGAGGAAATGATAAATGCCAGGCAGCTTTCATTACCTGCAGCACTAAGTGCACTCATTGCCCTTGTTACTGTGATAGTGCCATGAATTCCCAACATTTCCTGCTTTTTGGAAAGAGCTATATACCCTCCTGTGCTGTATGGCCCTACTTTATCAGAAAGCTCTCTTTTCCCTTTAAGTTCACTTTCCTCTTCTGTTTTCTCTTGCCAGGAGAACATTAATTCTGTCATAGCAGTATACTGATTTGTCACCACCTCCCAGCTGGTTTTCGGAGGAGCAGGTCTCTGCTGATGGAGGCAGGGAGGGCGGGGGGGGAGTAGAAGTGTCGCAAGGGTTTTCTGCAGTTGTCTTGCTATTCCCTTCTGCTACAGTGCAGAGAATTCGCCATGCTGGCTGCTTCACTCTGCTTTATCGCCTTCAGCAGCCAGCCTTACCAAATCCCAGTCTGTATCGATCAATGAGGCCTCTTCTGCATTTATAGGTTTCCTTACTTTCAACTTTTCACTGTTTTCAACACCCTCTTCTGTCTTTACTGGCAAGTGCTTTTGAACAGATGCCACACTGCACCTTGTCAGATCTGTTTAGGAATATGCATCTGGATGCCTTTTCTGCATGCAAGAAAAAGAACTAGCATCCTTATTAGTCTTCTATGTGTCTAGGAAATAATGGATTCAAGGTAGTTTAAGTTGGAACTAGATCGGTGTGATTCTTGTGAGACTGTGATTACTTTTCACGGCATACAGTACATAGTGAAATTATAGTCATCTCGATGTTTTCATATAACTGCTTTTGCAGCAAATGTAACATGGTGAAACTGTGACATAGTACCCACCATTCCTGAAAGGTTGAATGTCTAAAGATGGTGATAGGTCAGTCCCTTTCAGTGATAACAAATGTTTGAATTTATAGTAACTAACCCACAGCTGCTTTCTGAGTTGTAGGGTTGATTGTTCTGTTGATTTCTCTCCACCCCAATCATATGTGTGCTCTGCAATTTGTTGAATTACCTTTTTGATCTTGACCAAGTCCTCTTGCCAGACTTTGATTTTGAAGTAAAACAGAGGAGAGATGCAGATATTAACAAGGACTTTAGTCTGAATACCTTAACATAGAAAAGCAAATGAAGCAACACATTCTTCTCCCCCTTCCTTTCAATTTTTGTCCCTTGCTATCTACTGTATTGATGATGGGGTTTTCTGACTTCTCACACCACACCCCCAATCTTTCCTTTTCTGGTATCATCTTTTCCTGGGTTTTACAGGTGTGTCTCAATCTTAGTGGTGTTGGCATCAGACTGACTCCAGCGTTGCTCCAGATACTGAGTTCCTTTAATACCACAATTTGAGAGCAGGGTGAATGAATCCATCCATCTAAAATAGTTCACTTTTTAATGTTATTCATCTCTGGCAGACTGCTACCTACCAGTATAAAGGTTGCTGGATTGCTATATGTAAAAAGAACAGGCTGCGGAGCATGCAAAGTTTCATCATCCTGTTTTGCATGTAGGTCACAGAAGGTTCTTAAAGCTTTGTGTACATTTAAATAATTTTCATTATCTTTCTTGTCACAGTCGATTCTTGGTCTCAAATTTACTTTAGCCTTCCTCACCTCTAAAGTTGTCCTTATCACAATGTTCCTGAGGGTAACAGACGTGAATCCAGTTTTGTGGTTTTAATCTCTTTTGTAGTTTTGTCTTGCGCGTTTACAGAATGAATCATCATGGAAAAGAAAATAGCTGCTGGGAAGCAGTGTTCCTAAAAAAACCCACCCAGGTTTATTTGTCAGGCAAACAAAATGAACCAATATGGTCAGCAAATGGGAAAGCTGTTTATCTTGTTGTTTAGTCTTTGACTTCTGAGTGTAGAGTTCAGGCTTTCTGGGGGCATTTTACTGCTTTGACACATGCTTATGTGGCCAATCCTCCTGACCTGGGGGGAAAGTAAATCCTGTTCACAGGACCGGGTGGTGTATTTTAAGTGTATTCAGTGTGGTACTGTTCATTTTTGAGTCTTTTTTTCTGTTATGTGAGGTTATTTGTCTGTTACCATTCAAATATGATCTGTCTTGAAATAATCAGTCCCTAATGGCAGATACATAAGTATCAATACAATCTTAAAAACTTTTCTGCCGCTTTATGGGTTGTGTTCTGGACGTCCTGTGCTGGCAAAGACCTACACTTGTTCAGTGCATTCTACTCTGGGATGGTGGTTTGGTGGTTTTTTGAACTGTTGTAGTACTTTTTTTTTTTTTTTTTTATGTTTTGTGCCAGTATAGGTGCACTATACTTCATAGCAGAACTAAACTACCACCTTAAAATGAATGCTGAAAATTGTTGCTGTTTCTTTTTTAATGATTTAATTTGTGATATACTTGAGAGAGTGTGATTTATAAAAGCCTCAACAGCTTAAGTTTCCCTTAGGCACAGAGCAGCAATGTGATGCATTGTGCTTTCTTATTGTGATAGTGGCAAGATATCAAAAGTAATCTTAACGCTGAAGGAGGTGTCAAATGAGAAGAAAAGCCTGAGAGCAGTAAGTTTGCAGTCTGTATTTCAGTGCATTACGAACAGATGCACGGACCAACTCCAGGTGTTTTGAGTAGTTGAGAACACACGCTGGAATTGTTCCAATGTTCACAAATCCATTAATAATTTCTGGTTAAATGCAATAATGCAGGATAAGAGTCATCCTTCATAACACGAAGTATGTTCATAAATCTGTGCAGAACTAAAGTCTCCATGAACGATTCCCTAGATCACTGAAACCAGGAAGAGTGCTCCAGTTTGCTTCAATGGACGACTAGACTGGGATATAAAATACAGGCTGTAGTGGGAAGTTTTGGCTTGATTGTCTGATTCTGCACGTAACGGAAGGAGAAAACAATTAGAAGGGATTTGGCTAGAAGGCAGAGGTGTTTTGAGGTGTGATCTGGAGGGATCAAAGTCTATAAAAAGATATGTTTCATCAGTGTTTGATCTTTTTGAGTGGAACTTAGAAAAACTTTCACAGTTAGAAGACCTTATGGAAAACATTTTTTCCATGAGGTGTTTTTTCCTAAAATTACTGTTGTACCAGACATGAGGATTCTAATTGTGCTGACAGACAGAATGGCCAAACCTCTGCACCTATAGTGGCTTGTTGGTAGTCTAGTGATTGAGTTTGTTCAGCTGTAATATCTGCTTGTTTTTTAAATAATTTTTTTATTCCTCATTTGTTGTTTTGTTTTGTGCTTTTTCTAGAAGAACAAAACCCATGAGATTTAAATGCAAAATCTTGGGTTCAGCTTTGGAAATTGAGCACATGGCTCTTGCGTGGAGCCCCGTTTAAGGTAATAGGGTTATTTGTTTGTGGCCATTTGCATGGAACAGCATTCAAGATTGGGCATCAGTGTAGTCCATTAATCCATAAATAAGTGTTACAGATAAGTTCTCAGGTAAAATCAATGGTACTAGTCACCAGGGACAGCATTACTCAATGACTCTAAATGTTCAGATGAGGGGCCTGGGTCTGGGTACCAAGTTTAAAAAGTCTTCTTCCTCCCTGTATCAGCAGTGTAGTTATGAGCACTGCCCTTGAAGGCAGACAGCAGACAATCTGATTGCTTTGCAAGTTGAATGCCTCACCTGCTGTTTGTAAACGTGTTCTCCTCTCATTTACCCTGTTACTGAACAAACAGTCATTGATTTCTGTTGCACATGTTTTTTAAAACAGCAACATCCAAGATTAGACACAAACGTGAAGCCTGTCTGCTTAGTGAGGTATCCAGCTCAAAATTGCAAACTACTAAAGAAACTGTAGCCAGTCCTTTTTCTTGTTATTGATTCTGCTAATAAGGAAAATGAACACAGCTGAAGAGAACACCCTGGTTATTAATGCACACCTGCCCTGGAAAATGTGAATTTGGAAATTACGTGTGAATTGCATTTGACTTGAATATACGTCAATAGTTTTACAGCAGGTTAAGACTGCGTGAATGTATGTATGCCATTTCTTCCATTAGAACAGAAAAAATTGCAAACCTGCTGATGCCTGTGTTGTGACAGAGGACAAAGTTTGTTCATTGTTCTGGAATAGAATCCGTGCCTTCACTAAGAAAAAGGCATGGTGGATCTATCGAATGCAGACTTTGTATTATATAGGGTTTGGGTATATCCTTAATAGTATGTGTTTATATTTTTGGTTTGCTTGTTGTCTGTTATTTTTTCAATGTGTCTTAGTTTCATCAGGTACGGACATGAGAATTTAACCAATGTGTTTTCCTGCCCCTGCTACTTTGATTTTCTAATAGTACTGGGAGGCCTCTAGCTCATCCTACCAGTTTCATTAGGTACTGTGCAGTTGTATAATGGCATATAGGCTTAGTTCCATGTAATCTTGTTGCTGACACACAAGAAAAAATGTAGGTAAAGGCGACTTGACCAAAAAACAGAAGATGGAGAAAAGCAGAGACTTTAGGCTGTGATTTTTCTAAGGCAGTCAATCTCCTTTCCATTATTATTATTTTTTTAATTTTTGAAAGTATTCCTAGTAATTGAAATATGAGTACAAAGAAGAAATCTGCTTTAGGATGGGATTAACTCAAGTGCTGAAGTTAAGTCTAGTTTGCCTTCAGAATTCAGAAAATGAAATTCACTTAGCATTCTGGGCTGAACTGTCCTCTAATGTAGGTGCCCAAAATTTCCCTGAGGCTCTCCGCTGACTATGTATGCTGCCTAGAACTGGCTAATGCAATTACTACCTAAATCAAATGCAAGACTCCTGAGTTCATCTAGTAATGAGCCTTTTGCATCCTCACAGCGCTTTAATTTATAAATGACAAGATGCTGGTGTGAGACAGAACAGTATGACAGTATGTTTAATTCCAGCATTAAAGGATGACTTGATTATGCTTTTCTATAGTTTCAAAATATTTCCTACTCTTCATGAGAATACCTATCTCTCTTTCTTTCTGGGAGCAAAGTGGCTCGTGTGTGTCTAAGGAGTGCCTTGCAGGAACTTTTCCACATGTTAAAGGAGAAAGAATACTATAGCATTTTCAATGACTTGCCACATTCACTTCTTCACAATTGACCTATTCAGTGCTACTGATGTGACAATATATAATTAAGGCATGTGGAGTTACAAGCAGTTTTATCAAAGAGAATATACAACAGCATTGTACAATTTCATTAAAAGGTAGATGACATTCTTCCTTATACAAATAACAGGTTAGCGTTTGGTGATTAATCACTTGCATTGAGAGGAAGGGTCTTATGCTTCTAGGGCTAAAATTTTTTTACAATTCTAAATGTGTGGAAATCCACTGATGACCATAAACCCAGGCTGATTTACACCACCAAAGAATGAATTTCGGTTTTTCTCTACTTTGGAAGGTATTGCACATTAACTATATATCCTCGTTCTAATGTATATAAAGCATTCCAGCTGCTTTTACTGCCAGTGTGCTCACTTAAACTGTTTACCCTTTGGATATGATTCTGACTTCATCAACTTTTTCCCTGCTGGAATGTTCACCACAGAGTTACTTTGCTGCACAAGTCTGTGGACAGAGTAAATTGCCTTGAATGGTCTCGCCCAGGTGCCGTAGTGCTTTTCAGGCCAGCAATTTTTATCAGAGAAAAGCAAGACATACCAGCCTTGGTCCTTACTATGGATTATATCTGGATCCGAGCAGATGAGACTTAGTCCAACTGGTGAGAGCCCATGTTCTGCACAGATTCACAAGCCTTATGCAAACATTGTAATTCTAAGTACTTCAAAATAGTATATTCACTCATAGCTGTATCACTTGTAGTTATTTCTGATATGGAACTCTTCGTGTTTTGGGCGGGTTTTTACAGCACTGTTAGAGAGAAAAGGTGAGGAACCCCTAGTCTGGATCATAAGACAGGCTACAGAAATGCAAAATAAAACTTTAAAGAAAATAATGCAATTTTACTGTAAGGTTTTCTGAAACTTACTGCTGAAACAAATGTCAAAACAAGCATCACTTTCCGAAGTCTTGCACAAAGAAGGAAAGAAAAAAACCCAGCAGAGTCAAATAGCAGGTCTATTAAAGCAGCAGCCAGTGTGAGTTTGGGCTCATCTTCCAGGTCTAGCACTGCTTGACCATCACAAATTGCTGCCATCACAATGTTAAGTAAGGCCTAAGATTATGTGTGTCTCTTGTTCCTTAGCAATTAAATGCTGAAGTTTTAGTTATGTATGTTCTTTAGACATCATCTATAACTGCCACTGTTCCCGTTATAGATACTGATTATGTTGGTGAAATTCAATATGGATGCTCACAGGGGAACGAGTCAGCTGATAAGGCTTCTGCATGTATACTTACCTCCTGGGCTAGCTATTTAATTGAATCTAAAATCAATTTTCAATTAGTGGTGGTTTGGCACCTCATATTAGCTGTTAGAATTGTGAATAAAGGTAAAGAGAAAAGCATGCAAATCTATAATTACTTTTACCTTAATGAAATGAACATTAGCAGCATTAGAAAGAGATGTGCTGACTACTTAAGAAAGAGTTCAGAGGTATAGTTAACACTGACATGTCCAAAGATGCTAACCCTTACCAGGCTGACAGTGTGCTTGGAATTACTGCATCTGTCAAGGCCAACACCGCTAGATAGAAATTATTTTGACTGCTGTTTAAGAAACAGTGCATCCCTACATAATGCCCCCATGTTTTAGGTTATCTTCCCTCTTGAAATGGAAACAAAAACTCATGGTAGGTCAGTCAACACTTAAGTCTTAAACCAGCCCTGCTGCTGGAAAAAAATTAACTAGAAGCTTCAAACTGAATCTCTGTCAATGAGAGAATCTTGACAGGTCTGATTTAGGCAAAAATTATTTAAAAACAAGGCAAAGTGTAGGATCCTGCACCTGAATTGGGGCAACCCCCAGTATCAATATTGTCTGGGGGATGAAGGGATTGAGAGCAGCCGTGCTGAGAAGGACCTGGGGATACTGGTGGATGAAAAATTGGACATGAGCTGACAACGTGCGCACGCAGCCCAGAAAGCCGACCATATTCTAGGCTGCATCAAAAGCAGCGTGGCCAGCGGGGTGAAGGAAGTGGTTCTGCTCTACTCTGTGGTGAGACCCTACCTGGAGTATTGTGTCCAGCTCTGGAGCCCTCAGCACAGGAAGGACATGGACCTGTTGGAGCAGGTCCAGAGGAAGGCCACAGAAAATATCAGAGGGCTGGAGCACCTCTGCTGTGAGGACAGGCTGAGAGTTGGGGTTGTTCAGCCTGGAGAAGAGAAGGCTCTGGGGAGGCCTTACTGTGACCTTCCAGTACTTAAAGGGGGCCTACAGGAAAGATGGAGACAAACTTTTTAGCGGGACCTGTTGGCGATAGGATGAGGGTAATGTTTTTAAACTGAAAGAGGGTAGATTTAGATTAGGTATAAGGAAGAAATTTTTCACTCTGGGGGTGGTGAGACACTGTCCCAGGTTGCCCAGAGAGGTGGTCGATGCCCCATCCCTGGAAACATTCAAGGTCAGGTTGGATGGCACTCTGAGCAATCTGGTTGAGTTGAAGATGTCCTTGCTCATAGCAGGGGGGTTGGAACTAGATGACCTTTAAAGGTCCTTTCCAACCCAAACTATTCTATGACTCTATATGGCATGTATGTCTGAATACTCTGGAGAATATAACTACAAGTGGAGTTTCCATCACTAGTTGTCTTAAAATTTCTAAGAATATCTTGTCTGTGGTTTTCCAGGTGGTGGAGGATACCTGTCTTCTAGTGCAAGAGGCCTAGACCCTTTCTTATCAGTGCAGCCACATCACCTCATAGTTGAGATCTGGTCAATAATTTGGCATTCAGTTCCATACTGCAAGTGTATTCCAGAGTGACCGTTATTTTGCAACCATTGCCTTTTAGGCTATTTGTTTTAAATTGTTGCAACACAAAATCAATACAACAGAGCAGGGCTCAAATGGTAAACACTGAAAATGGGAATGCTGTTTCTTCTGCTAACCCTTCCACGTGAGTTTTCATTATTTTTAGCACAGGGGATTGTGTGTTTCTTTCCCCAGTTTCCAACAAGCTCTACTTCTGTAAACAGCCTAGGTGATTTTCTTTCAAATGTTTCAGTAGAAAGTCTGCCCGGGTCTTTCACAGGCTTTTGGGATATGTTTACTGACTCACAGTGGAAGAGTAGTTCAAATGTTGTAAGGACAAACTGGATAGTCTTCATATTGCATTACTTTTCTACATTATGTGGAGCATCCCATTGAAGGGCAAATGGGTAGCGCTAAAAAAAAAAAAAACCAAAAAACCACCAACCCCCCATGCAATTCCCATTAGTAAATCACAAATTATGAAGATAACTTAATAATGCACGTGTAGTATCTGAAGTATGAATTAGTAAAATCTTTTCACTTCAAGCAACGTTGTCTTGACAGCTGTAGATTATTTTTTTTTTTTAATATTCACCCCAAACTCTTTAAAACTAGAGTAGCAAGAAAATATCCAACAATATCTGCGCATAGGATCTTGCTACTAAGCACCCACTTATATGCCTTTTTCTTCTAGTTATATTTTAAAAACACAGGGATGGTGTGGTGCATTGGCTGATATCTTATTGCTGTGTGCATTTCCGAAACGCTATTATAGTTCTTAATGACACTGAATTTTGCTGAGGCATCTTAATCCTCTCATGGGTGCTGTGATTCCACTTCTGGCAGGACTGCTTCTGTGCTGTTGCTGAGGACTGGACTTGAAAGCCTGCAGATCAAGTGCGTTTGCAGTAAGCAGGGTTTTCTCTCTTTGGTCTCCGGCCAAGTCTACTACCACCTGATTTCTGCTTTGCTCCCTGGTGAGTGTTAGAGTAGCCCCAGAGCTACACTGATTTAGCCTGACTGCTCAAGGCCCCAGGACTGTTCTGTGAGCAAGGGTTGAACAAGTCACTGGAGATTCCCCCATCATACTCTCTCTTCCTTGGCTGTTCTCTTCATACAGACCGGCACCATATTGATTCTTTGCTCCTGGGATGGTCCCTGGAGAATGGACAGGTGCTGTTAGCATGCTGATGTATCGATGTCCTTTGCTGTTCTTTCTACTCCAAGTCAAATATGGGCAGTAATGGAAAAGTTGCCAGAAATTTTGAATTCTCCAATGGGTTTTCTTTGCTGTCGTAATGTTGTTGTCATTGGCGGGCTAATAAATATGGTTTTCTTCAGGTATACTGTGGCTACTGATGGCCTTGATTCAGCATCCTAGCTTAAATCTCTTCCAGTCATGTCAAAGTTCAGTTCTAAGGCTGGGTCTTAGTTTTCTGACTCAACCCCATTTCTATCATTTACAGTAGTAATTACAGTAATTCATAGCAAAAAGACCATCTGTTTTGCTGCAGTTGAAATTGATTTCCTGCAAACAGTCCCCTGTATATATTGATTAGTATATTTTTATGTGGATTGTTTCTTAAATTGATTCTTTTTTATTTTCAAAGAAATGTTTAGGGTTGCTTGACAGTTCTAAGGAGCAAATAGCATTTCTTTTTATTGCAGTTTCTTTTTAGGCTTAGCAGTTAGGGCAGTTTGAAGGCGAGATAATTCCTTTGAAGTTGGTGGTTTTTCACTACTGCATTGCTAAATAAGCTTGCTGGGGGAGAAGAGGGAAAATAGGTGCTTATTGATCCTCTATACTAATTTTGTGTAGTTAGTGCTATATTTTCTTTCCCTTCTCTACTCCCCGTAAGACTCTGTGGTATTGAATGAACTGTTGTGAAGCAGTCCTGTTTGTACAACTGAAAAAGGGATGTTTGATGGCCCCATCCTATGGGCTTTGACAGAATCTGGATGAAGTCCTTCGTGCTGCAGTGAGTGAGTAACCTGTGTTAGAGAGGTGGCAGTGGCAACAGGATGCTCTTGTTGAAATGGCACTTAAAATACATGCTGACAAAGATTAGCAAGAATGGGCAGTATGTCTAGGGAAAGGCAGCTGCTGTTATGGAGCAGCCTTCACCATACGGAAGACTTGGGAAGAATTTTATAGGAAGATGCCTTACGAACAAATATCCTTGAAAGCACTGGTCATATACAGATACTTCTTGCATATTTTCTAGTGCATCTTGATAATTCTGTGTTGCTCCTTGTTAACTCATCTATGTCAGTGCTGTGGTTCTTCAAAGGCAAAAAAGAGTGCCAGTCCACAAATGCTTAGCAATAGTATGAATTATGTAAGATAGAATATGCAGTTGTTACAGGGGGAAGAGTGGAGATTCATGGGTCTGGGTACTGAATGCTGTAAAAAATCAAAATGCCCTACATCTTTACAGGCAAAACAGCATTAGCTATGATAAAATGGATGTTTGCAATTGTTCCTACAAATTTCCCGATGTTTATTGAAATGTTAAACGGGCTTACGTGTGAGAAGCCATTGGCAACTGTAATTAATCTTCTTTAAACATATATAATTCATGGCATGATTATTCTCTGTAATAAGAATTTAAAGGCTTAAGGAGCTTCAGATGAACTGTAGCAATGTCTTAATAAGGTTCTACATCTTACTGAGTACTTCAGCTATCTTTATTAACTTTTACTGTTGAAATGTTCTAAAAGCTTATTTACCAGTCTCTGTTTACATTAATTAGTATAGTTATTTCAAAATCAAACATTTACAAGCACTTTAGCTCAGGATATCTTATTCTTGTCTTATTTTATAAAGCTCCTAACTGTATTGTTTCGTACCAATATTGACCACGGCAAGTAAAAATAAGAATGTGTATCGTTTCTGTCTCTGAGCCAAATAAAAGGAGCTGTATGTGATGCCGTGGAGAAAAATCACCAAAAGGAAAACATTGCAGAGAACCCTCCATCATCTCTTTCAAACTTCTATTCAGCTGGCGATGGCGGATGAAGAAAGCTTGTGGTATACCAGTGAAAGGGCTGGTGCTGGGTACACTTGAAAATTAGACCATATAGCAAAGTTGTGCTTTTTTGTGCTGACTTGGTTAACAGCAGTTTTCTGGTAAGACCAATGCTCCATCAGCACAGGCTTTGTCTCATCTGTCTGCACCAAGGTAACACCAGAGTTTTCACCATAATTTTACAGGGGAATAACTGATGTGAATAATACCTCTTTTCCTTCAGTAAATACAAAGATAAAGTAGGGAGTGGTCTGCTGTTTTGCACCTGGAGTATTTATTTAAATATGCAGAAAATCTCCCCAGAAGACACTACCAGAGTGCTGGGAGCTTTGTGTAACTGAAATTCTTTATTTCACTATGTCAATCCATATTGCATAGCTGTTTCTTTCCTTCACCACTTTCATTGGCAGAGCATTGTTATTCTCAGAATCTTCAGCTGCCCGTGATAAACTCAACTGAAGAATAATCAGTCTGGGAATTTTGTAACTAGGCATAATTTGCAACACTTCTTTCAGCTCTGTGCATTGATTATTGCTACTTAACATTTAAAGATTAAATTAATGCTGTGAGACACAAGACTTAGTGTAATAAATAGGAAGATTGCCAAGCCTTTCTTTAGGTTCAGAAAGAACTGGCCTGTGTGCATATCCTGCAATTTGTGCAACAGTATGAAATACAGATAATCTGCAAATACAGAATAGGCATCTTTATTACTCTTGTGGCAACTTCAATATTTTAATAGTTATATTCACCAAAGGCAGGATGTCTTGGATCGTCTAATTCTACATTTGAACCTGACAGTCCTTTACAAGCAGGGACAGCTCAGTAGTGAATATTAAATTGTAAAAATAAAGAAGACTTCTTTCAAAGGGCAGAATACATTGGTAATGTCATGTGTTATAACCTATAAACTGTACCTGTATAAATACTTGAAAGGCTGTCAGGCTTTTTAGATAAAATCTTGATGTCTCTAGCAAATAAATCTTCCTAAAATGTTGACCCTCTCTCTTTCTTGAGCCTGTTGCGCCATGGAGAAATCATGATGATGAGGAATATTCCATCAAGCTATTATTTTCTGTGATAACAGGTGTTTGTCAAACTTCTGTTATTAGCTGTAGCCTGGACATGGAAATACACAGTGATGCATAGAAAGGAAGAGTGAAAGCACTGGAATGCTGTTAGTAATTTTTGCAATTGTCTGAACAAGTATCTGCTGCCTTAGTGCCTTCAATTTATCACTGTTTCTTAGGAAAACTTACAGTTCTGCATAGAAAGCAATGTTTTCGGGCTTTTTGGTAAAAGATAAATCTCCTTTAGTTTGTTCCACTTTAAAACATATCATATGCATTTCAGGATTTACTAATTTCAAGCTATGCAGGCAGATTAATGTTGCGATTACTAGCCATGGCAACTGGGCAGTATTGGTGATATGATGAATCCCAGTATCAATAACAAACTAACTCCGGCTAATTGCTGACTAATTGATGTTAAACTGAGCCTAAACCTCATAGTTGGTAAGTGGTTACTGGGCACTGTAGGTAGACTTAAGTTTGGGTCTTTACTTTTTGTCCAAGTATTTGTGTAGTGAATACTCTGCATCTACAGTGTCATGTGGTGAAGTTTCAGAGCTTACCTGCGTCTTTTGTGGAGGGGAAAAAATACCTCCTTTGCTTTCCTCTGCATCCCACTAGTTCATTTGATGCATCCTTCTTACCTACGTAGCAGTTGTTTTTGGTTTTGTGCTCCCTTGGGCAGGCCTGATGTTAAGTAGTATCAAGAACTGTCTATTGCATGTCTTAGGAGTCCTTGGATACTGAGGAAAGAAAGAACAGGCGTTTCCGTCTTGCAGGCAAAACGCTATTAAGTAGGCCCTTGTGCTTGGCCTCTGTGAGGAGTGTAGAGGAAGGATGCTTATCCAAAGGAGACTGAGGCAGACAAGGAGGAGTCTTTGTTGCTGGCACTTTGACTAGTCACACAGGACCTGCACTGAGGGTATGAGATGTGATGCACCTTAGTCATCCAGAGCTGACAGCTCCTTCATCAGTTAATACAACCCAAAGTACCTCAAGGGATTCTCTAACTGGGCTCTGCTCCTTGGGAAGGCAAATAGAGAGTAGTAAACAGCATATATATATCGGTTTTCCATGTGTCAGTTAGCTGAGGTGCTGTGGGGACCTCTTGCCATTCTGACCAATATTTTATTGTTTCTCTTTGCTCTGTCTTCAGCTTTCTTGTATCTACCTCATGGCTACCTTATGTTGCACAGAAGAGTCTAAGCTCTCTGGGTCAAAAATCTTTTTAGTTCAGTGCTTGAACAGCACCTGGAATAACCAGTGCAGTCTTCTGGTCTTGCTAAGGTACTACGAAGAGCCTGTTAGCAAAATTAGCTCATGAAATCACATTTTGCATATGGAATATCTAGGGTTTGGCTGGGACTTTTAAATTATTTAACCTTCTTTTATCTCTTCCTGTCTTGCATAGCAAACTAGTCAAATCATGGCATAGGAAAACAGGCAATGCCAATCCAGGGAAAGTAGTAAGAAGATATTCCAGAATTTTTCACTCTGTATGCCTCATGCTTACTCAGCTGTAGTGGAGGGTTTTACAAAAGATTCTTCCATAAATTCCCACTCTGAAAGCAGCCTCTATGGGCTATGCTGCCTGGCCACTGTGGTTTCTTCTTTTGACTTGTTTAGTCATTGCCTGACAGGACACACTTAGTAACCTACAAAAGAAAAGGGTTGAGAAATAATTCCTTTGAAGAACGAGATGGTATGTGCCTGAAGGGCACTAGTTATTAAAGGACAGGACTAATGCTGCCAATGTTATCCTTGTGTTTGTGTTACAGAGAAATTTAAGAATGGTGTTACTTTTAGCTATCTTTTTAGGCTGCCATGGGTATGTCACCACAGACTTCAGGGCAAACTTTCAGTAGTGGCTGAAGGACTGTACTGTGTAGCTCAGCAAAGCAGCTTTGAGTCATCTTTATGCTTTCCCTAGACAAAGTTGGGGGTGCTGAATTTACCCTCCTTAAAGCTGTTTTCATGATCTTTGGTGGTCACCAGAATGGCCAGCAATTGGTTCTTGCAGAGTCTTGGCCGTGTTCCTTTCTCTAATCACAGGCGCCCCTGACCAGAGCCGTGCTTGCAGAGCTGGTCTGTGCCTTGGTATGGCAGGAGGACACTCCTTAACTGCTAGTCTGGATGGCATTGGCTGAAAACGCTAATTTCTGCATGGAAATTGAGTTTTAAATGAATGATTGTCAGATAACAGTTTTTGTGCCTACTAGGCATTGATGAGAATGAAGAAATGCATAAACCAAAGCCTTTCTGACAAATGCAAATTGGGAAAACTTCAGCAAAATTGAAGTATTGATATCTGGTTCCCATATTATGTTCTTCCCTAGGCATCTGCTGTGCAGATTTAACAGCTGAATGGGAAACCTGGAAGTGTCTGGGCAAACACATCGAGACAGGGTGCTTACCTGAGAAGAACAGGTTGGGGCTGCTTTGGCTGGCTAGTGAGGGAAGCTAGTTTATGTAGGTGCTGCGGGAGGAGAAAGTAGCGAACATACTTAAAAATTGTTAAATGTGGACATCTTTTTCTACCACTTTTCCATTTCCACCATTCTACCATTTATGGTAGGATACTGGACAATGTGCTTCAAAGTTTCCCTCGTTTTCCACATAGGTGATCTGAAGCCTGGTTTGCCAAAACACTTAAAACCCCACTGCAAACAAAATCTAAGTGCTTGAATGCAGGGTGTGCTATGTACCCTGCCTGTAAGGCAGGCAAGTCTAAGGGAACTCAGTTGGTGCTCATCACTGGTTAATAGGGTTGAATAGTGGCTCAGAAATGGAGTACCAGTACCTGTGTACTGGTGTGTGCTGAGTTAGTTTGTTAAAATAATGTGTTCTCTGTCTCTTAAAGTCTGTAGTGTAATGCAGCCACACAATGGGACTGAATTACGGTTGCTTAGGTCAGTTTAATTCTGGCTTTTTCTGACCTTTGGGTGCTTGGCTTTGCAGCCTTGATTATGCTATTTAAACATGGGGGATTTGTGTATTGTTTTTACACGAAGTTCAATGGATAACGATGACAGGTTGGTGGATCTTTTTTTTCCCTTGGTTTTGCACATAGTTAAAGGAATATATTCCAAGATAGCTTCCCTCAATTATTCTTGTAACTCTCTCTTTGGCTTTAATTGGTAAATTACTTCTTGCAAGTCTGTGAGATGGAGAGTCTCGTTTCCTGGAGTGATTTGATTGGCAATTTAGAGATGATTTGTTGAACTGAAAGAGTGTATTTCGTAAGATTAAATATGAAATTGCAGAACCGCTCAAGGGCATAATTGCCCTGCTTTCTCCTAGAAACATTATTGTGCTGGAATATATATTCACCAAACATGTTTTTGCAACATTGGTATTGAAAAAGAAACACACTGATAAATTCCTTGGAGCCGAGAGTCGAGTATCCACTCAATCCTTAAACCTGTTCTCTGCTGCAAGCCCCCCAAATTCTATGGTAAATAAACAAACCTTGACCCATAATCTCAGCAGCTTTTGAGGTGGTCGGTCTCTGTTGCACTCTTTAAGGTTTTTTATCTGGTTAATGGTAATGCTTTTTGGGTTCTTAGCTTGTAAGCTCATCTTTTTTTTTTTTTGTGTACAAGAATTTACTTTGTGGTTTTTTTCCTAAGTAGTAGATATCCAGGTGTAGTTGAGAGATTCTAACACATCTTTAGCTTCAAAAGTATCTGTGGCAATGAGTTCCTCTGTCTAGTTATATTGTTTAGCTCGTTATGCTTTAATATCAGTCGAAATCCTCTTAGGTTTAGAATATTAGAAGACATTTCTTCAATTGACTGGTGAAAGGTGATGGCTTTGGGTTTTTTGCCCTTGGACAGACTTTTTTTCCTTTCTGCTAGACAGTGCAACATGCTGCTATCGCCCTGTTACATCCTTCTGAGATTTTTGAATTTATTAATTACTTCTATTTGAGTGTACTTTACTGTAATATTTTGATTTAGACACTGAAGCCTGAAAACAGTGACATGTAATTATGAAGGGACATATCCAAAGCCAAATTAAGTCTAGATCAAACTCCGCAATGCAGTAAGCAGATTAATTTAAAAAAAGAACTACTAATTTTGGTGATTTTTAGAATAGTTTACATAGCAGGAGGAGCTGACTGCTATTCCTGCTGTTGAGAGCTTATAAGGAGCAGCTTTTGTGGCAAAGGCCAATATAAACCCCCCAACTGCACCACCTTGCCAGTCTGTTTTAATAATAAAGAAACCCCATAGACTTTATCTTTCCACATATGGCCTAACAGAAAACCTTTTTTGGTTTTCTTGCTTTTCTTCATTTGAACTTCCACCAATGAGTTTCTGTATATTAAAAACACTTTTACCCAAGAAAGAAAATTGCAGGCTGCATAACATCAATCCTTAAGGATTGGGCAGAACAATTGGGTTCTCCCATTGCTGGGACAAGTCAATGCAACAAAAATGTGTAACTTTTTGTGACCAGTCTGTGAAGAGACTGGCCAGAGGGATTATTTAAGACCTCCTCCATGTACAGAGCAAACTCTAAAGTGAGCTAGCAGGGGGCAGGGCACAAAACTGATTAGACATGTTTTGTCAGCGAGGACGGAAGAGAAGACCTTTTATCATTTTAAATAAAATGACTGATATAGAAAGTCTGCAAATCACTTAAGGCAAAAGTTTAATAAAGGCCAGGGTGTCTCTAATGCTTTATGCTGTAACTAATTATTAACAAACTATGTTTAATCTCTCTTATTTGACCTGATGGAGTCATTCACAAATTAAGGATTTGTTAAATGGATTACTCACTCAGTCTCTGGGGTGGCTGAGAGCAGCATCTCTACCATCACTTACTTCTGGGGACCCTTAACAGGCTTTATCTCGTGTTTCTGTAACAGCTTAAATATTGGTGTGGTGGAGCACTGTAGCTGTCACTGACCAGCAGTCAGATGAATCATTGATTTCCTTTTCTTAAAAACTTTTGGCATGCTTTATGTACACAACTCAGGAGCTTGTCATTACTTAACCTTTGCTTGTTATATTGAGACCTTCATCAAGGCTGTCTGTGTTTTTATTGACAGTAATGAAAGCAATGTATCGCTGTTCATTGCTCTTGCAAAAGCCTCAAGTATTTGATAGGCTGTCATCCCCTGGTGGGCTCCAGTCCTAAAATCCTCTACAATTTCAAAGTCTCACTGGAACAGTGTATATTCTGGCTTGCATAGATAAATGTGGAGTATTTAATTTTATAATAAACGTGTCTTTCATTCTGTATTCTAGACTGTTATAATGGTAAACAAGTTTGTATTTTAACTGAAAGAAAAGAGAATAATGGAAAAATTCACTTATTTCTAGCATAGGTATGTGCTGAGGTTGGTGGAGGCAAATCAGTGTCGGGACAAAACGCTGCTTCTGTTAAGCCCTCCACCGCTTCAGTGTCTCTTGTTAAATCCTACATTGGGTTCTCATTGTATTGTTTGTCAGAGATCTATGGAATTTGATGAGCAAGCTCCCTTCCAGGTTTTTACTCTGCCTTTCAGGATCTCTACAGCACTGCCAGAATCTCTGTGGAGCTCTATAGCACACTTAAATGTGCGCAATAAATGTAGCACTTTCCATTGCACGCCACAGACCTTTTCTGCAAGGCACCTGGTCTAGAAACACGTTGCATTCGTGCCTGTGACGAATCAGCAAAATGGCTGTGATGATGGTTATGGGGAGAAAAAAAGGCTGTTGCAGTTACATTCAGCAACAGCAGCTGTAACGCTGGAATACTTACTCCATGTGTTTTTGCGTGGCTTTGGAAGATGGTAAGGTTAAGTGTGCATACCTGCGGAGGCAGGAAAAAGTTTGCTGAGGGTGCTTTTAATAGCTGGCTTTGCAGTGATATTAGCAGCCACTCTGCAAACCCAGACATAAGCTGTGACAAAATGCGCTTGAGGCAGTTTTCCTGTGTTTCTACAGTTCCAGTTCCGAAGTGTATCTAGCTTTTCTTAAACCAGTGGGAGTTAGGTAGTCAAACACGCCTAGGGATTTCCCAATAATTTAGAAGTTTCTTGAAAATTTGGCCCCGAGGTCAAAGCAATATTTGTATGTCACCGAGTGGTTTTTATTTCCCTAGCAAGGTATATACCATTCTGTTTACAAAATCACCCAGTGCTAGTATATGATGTTTATGGCTTTTGGTTTTTTGAACTAGATTGTGCTGAATCTCTGAACCTGTCAGTCTTTGAGCAGGGAGGGTTAAAGCTTTGCCCAATGATGATGATGTCTTTCAGTTCCCAAGGGAAGAAATTTCACATGGAAAACTAACTTTTTCCTGACTGTTTTCATCCTAACCAGTGGAAAAGGCCAGAAAGCTTCATTAAAAGCATGTTAAAGAAATGGACACAGAAATGAAGAAGAAACAAATAAAACTGGATTGATATAAGGGGGCAGAAACAAGGCTGTGCTCGTTTCGGTGATGGGATGGGAGTTGCAGGAGCTGCTTATCAGTGTTAGGGTTTGATGCTGTCAGCCATGGCATTTGATCCACTGAACCACTGGTCTTCAAAGCCATAGTCATTGTCTCCATCAAAGAAGTTCTTCCAACTTAACATAACACTACTCTGTCTGCCAAGCACGTTTATATATATTCTTCATATAGATTTATGTCAGAATTCTTTTCCCTGTAAGCACTACCTGTGGCGAGCGCTGTGGAAAGGGTGGTGACCACACACTGTGTGTCACTAATTCTTCCAGCCCCTGCTCGCCCTTCTGCTGCGAGGCCTGAAGTTCATTTTTCACCAAGTAGTTTTGGAGGCAAAATTTTGCATAACTATGGCAAACAAAACCACCCTTGAAACGGCTGTGAAGGAACAGGATAATAATCCTGTTTTCTTTCTGTCTTGGCAAGCATTACCAAAATCTGCTTCCCCACCCTGTCCACATATCATCTCTGTGTACTGAGAGTAATCTGGGTGCTCTTGCCCCAGACTGTGGTGGGACTTTCAGTTTGAAGGGGCCATTCAGGCACTGACAAAAGATTTCTTGTGGATGTTTTGCAATGTGGATGTTCACATATAGTGTGATTATATCTCATATTCACACTAAGAACAAGATATGGGGTGGATGTGTTTATTAAAAGTAAATCTCATGGCAGAAGAGAAATCCTTGCGTTTAAAAACTGCTGCTTATATTCCTCAAAAGTGAGGAAGGCCAGTAAGATTAAGTTGGAAATGGAGCAGATGGCCAAGTTTAAGGCCCCCTTCAAGTATAGATCAAAACTGAATATTTGTATGGTTTAGTATTGTTTGTTCATATGCTGCTATTATCAAAAAATCACAGACAATTAAAAAATCACTAGTCAATTGTATTGCTCAAAGTAAAAAAAAAAAAAAAAAAAAGAGACTACAACAAGCCCTATTTTTAATGTCCTGGTTGGGTGAATATACCACCTGAACACCATAGCTGGGAAGAAAAAAAAATCTGCATGTGCCAATTTCCAAATTCCTGCTTTGAACAACCAGCAAATGCTGGAGGACACCCTGGGAAGGAGGGATTTCTTAATTCTCTTTAGGTTATTGCACTTCAGTGTTTCAGAAAAACCACATCACAATGGGATTCACATAGGAGTTGTTTTCTCGTGTTTTTTTTTTTTTTGGTGGGTTCCCCTCCACCCCAACCAGGCTCCCTATTATAACTCTTAATGTCTAAAAGCTCTCAATCTAGCTGACAGGAGTTTGCTCCTTCAGTACACAGTATGGGAATTGTAGTTTTCTGTGCTGTTGAAACGTTTATGGATATTTGCTGTAGACAACCTGTTAACTAATGGTATTGTTTATACCTGAAGGTTGCTCAAAACTAACACAGCAGTGCCTAGGAGACTTTGAGAAGAATAATTCTCACATAGGGGTTGTATAGATAAAAGTCCTAATTCACCACTGAGACCCTTTTTCTATGCTACTGCAACAAGACTGAAATGGAAGAATACAATGGGGAATCTGGTGTGCTGTCTTGAATCTTTTAAAAGCCTCCTCGTTCCCAGTACGAAAGTTTCTCTCTTGCGTTGTTTTTCCTTGAAAAATGTTGAGCTCTGCTAATATTTCTGAAGAACAAAATATAAAGTATTTTGTCCAGCATGGATAACTTAGATGGTTTCTGGAGATGAACTCGCAGCACCTGAGAGAACACATTAGAAATAAAGTGTGTGTGAGTATTCTCGTGGAGCTGAATATAACGAGATAGTAGAGAGGTGCTGCAGATAGTTGGAAATAAAGCTCTGAGGGCTTGGCACTTAGGGAGAAGGCAATGTCATCTTCTTGCCTTTAGCATTGGATTTCTTATTGTGTATGGGATGATTTCAGTAAGTGCCGACAAAGAGCTATTAAATCTTAGCTCACTCAAGGGTTTGGCTGTTTTGAAGGGACTTCAAAAGAAATTGGAAAATGAGGTATGAACAGAAAACTTTTTATGTGTTATGGGATTTCATTTTGGCCCAGAAACCACAAATCTCATTGCACTTATTACTGAAGTCCCTGTGGATCCGATAAATAACTGATTTAAGGGGACTGTTCACAGGGCAAAGGGGAATGGAACAGCAAAGAGGTCAGCGGCAGGTTTGTGCAAATACGTGAGCAGTGACACCTTTAGTGTTGTATTGATCAGTACTGGTGAAAGCGAGAGATTTGTGTGGGGTCAGGAACTGCGTTATGAAGAGCATAAAAGCCTCCTTGGCTTTAGCCCTGTAAGATATGGAAGGAAAACAAGTGGTTAGGTTTGAGGAATGACCAGTACTTGGGGAAACGTGGACCTTGGCATTGTATACAGAAGAGAGTGCATTTTATGTTATATGGTAAAGGGGAGGAAGGAGGATTAAGGGGTTTGAAAGAGCAGCTATGAAGCTACTTAAATGAGTGGAAAAGAAGCTGTTGACGCCCAAGCACTGCAGTTCTTTGCCTTATATGCTGGGAATATTTGTGTGCTGCTGACCCACGTATAATATTCGGAGGAGCAGCAGCTAGCTGTTCAACTCTCAATGCAGTGCCAAAATTAAATCTCGTTAAAAATCTGGCTTTAAATGATGTTAGCTTAGATATTGGTGTTATCCATAGCATGATTCTCTTCTCTCTGTGGGTGAGTAACTTACAAGCTAAGACAAGTGGTCTTAGTATCTGGCAACTGAAAGCTTCAGGTGTTATTCCATTAGTAGCCCAAGTATTAACATTAAACACTTTCTGGTGTTGCCCAGTGTCTGTGTTTTGCTAGTTGGAGATACATGCTGGCTGGCTGCACTGTGCCTTGGGAGTATGAGAACAGAAGAATAAGCTCTAATGGGCAACATTTGTTTGGTTTAGGTTTATTATAGGTAATCGTAGCTATTTGTTCTGTAAGGGAATCTGAAAGTTCATGCAGCAAGTAATCTTAGGTGGTCAGAAGTCTTGTTTGGATGGTTGCCCAGGGAAGCCTGGAGTACCTATGGAGATCGCCAGACAGGCGGAAGAATCGCACAGTGCAATTTCTTTAATGACATCTTGGGAGTTTGATTGGATTTCCCCCTTCACAGTGGTTATAAAATAAGGAATTATGGATAAAACTTAGAATGGAATGGAATTTATCAAAGCTTGGAGTTATGAAAGGCTCATTTTAAGTGTAATTTGAGGCAACTGCTCAAAGACTCTGCAGTGCTGGTTAAAACTATAGAGACAATTTCATAGTCAAATTTTTTGACAAAAATTATACTAATTTTCATCTAGTGAGAATTAAAAAAAATATTCTACATCTAGAGAGTGCAAGAGCTGAATCAGAGAAAGAAAACTATAGTTGTAAAATATAAGCTAGCACAAGTTCTGTGTAGCTGCACAAGGAATTACTGTCATAGCAATGGTATACTGGCACTCAGTGTCTGTCCTTCCCTCAGTCCAGGACTGTGCAGAATAAATCCTTCTCCTTCACTGCAGGAGCACTGGGATCTGTGTATTAATTCCCTTATTCTCCTTAGATGAACTTGACAAGAAAACTGGAGAGAATGGAAACTTCTAAGCACCAAGAGGGTCCCTGCTTATTAACCTTCTTGCAGTGTGTCTGAATTTTCTCTGTCCCTACACTACACTGGATTGCACACAGTCTTCCTCTCCATTGATGCCTTGTGTCCTGCAATCTACAGGATGAGAAATCTTTCCCTTCCATCTCTTTGGCTTGTATGCACTTAGGAACCATTCACTTTCCTTGAGAGCAAAAAATGTAGCAAATACCCTAACAAATGTCATAGAATATTTGCTCTGTGTATTTTGCCACTTCAAACCCAGGTTGTGTCTCTGCATTGTAGTTCATGACCTTCTCGGGTCAGGGACTCGCCTACTGTGTGGGTACGGTGCCTGACACGGTTTGCCATCAGTCTGGCTTGGTCTTTAGGGGCTACATAAGAAGTATGAGTAATAATGGTGATATGAAAGGAAACTTCTTATCAGTTTTGAAGTTATCCAGAGCATCAACTTCAATAAAAAGTAGCATAAAGTTTCTAGTTTATGAACTTTATCCCTAGCTGTTCCGTTCAGATAGATAATCCAAAAAATAAAAGGCACATACTGTAACATCAGAATGTTTTTGATCCTGAAACTGGGACTGTGCAATTAATCTGGTTTCCCAGAAGCTAGCAGATACTTCCAAATGTGAAATTATTCCACTTCTGCAGAAATGAAAGGATTCAAAAGATCAGCCTCAGCAGTTTCTGCTGGGACTGTGCCCAGGGTATGTCATTTATTTTGTAATTTTTTTTCTATTAGATTATTTTTTCTTTTTCAAAAGAGAGGCTGTCTGACTATTTAATCTAATCCACTTCATTTATTTATTTATTTATTTTATCCTGCCGAGCCTCTCATTGTAAATCCAATAGTGCTAGCATAGCACAGACCTTGGTAGACCTCCTGGAAACTTTTGCGCTTCGTTTCCAGTGGCAAAGCTTACCGGGCTCAGGATCTTTGTTTTAGTTGTAAAGTAGAGAATATTTACATACCTCTCTTATTAGTCGGGAAGGATTTGGGTGGAAGATGGTGTCAGAACTGTAGATAACACTTTCAAAACTGAGAAGTGTTTTAGAAGAGAATTTCTTGAAGGTCACCTTCATCTGTTCTCGTGCCATTTGCTCCATAGGCAGGTGGTTGGTGCGTTGGGTTTTTTTGTTTGGTGGTGGTATGTGGGGTGTGTGGTTTTGTGTGTGTTTTTTTTTTTGGTTTTTTTTTTTTTTGTTTGTTTGTTTTTTTTTGGAAAACCACATTTCCAGGTTTGCTGTAGCCAGATGGCTTGGTATTCAGCTGCTTTAGGAATCCTCATAGAGCAATGGTGAATATGTCTTAAAGACTATGTAGTACTGGTGTAGCTGAATATGCATTGGCAAAAGATATATCACTGCTTACTGTCTGCTTTTTGGTGTTTAATGAAAGTCATTCAAACTACAGCATGCTGTGGTCCTTTTTTGCAGTGTGTTGTATCAAACAAGTAAACTGAGGATAAATCCAGACCCTGTGGAAGTAAGTTGGAAGATTCCCATTAGCTTCTGTGAGAAGTAGATGGATTTTTCATGAGAAGCTGAAACAGTTCTTGAAAACAGAACTGACCTCCAGATCAGAGTATAACTTAAATTTTCTGTGTAACTTCATACCATCTGCTTTGAGTTCTGTTCACGCTGCAGAAGGCCACGTACAGAAACTTACAGTAGACTTCAGAAGTGCCCCGCTGTCCTCTAAAGGAAAACGTGAGCCATGGTAAAATGAAAGGTAGTTGTGTTGCCAACCGGCTGCTGATATAACTGGGGGAGTCACTTATCAAGAAAATGTTACGTTTACTCTTGGAGCTGCCAAGGGTTTTTTCATACTCATCGTACTTGGATATCTATATTTTTTTTTCTTGTGTTTATTTTAGGATCAAATGATTCCCAGTTCTGATTAGATGAACAGTGAAATAAGCAATAAATGTATACTGAAATTAGACAGAAATCCTCTTACCAGTATGGGAATTACCAGTGCAATAAGCAGTAACATTGTTTACTGCTCTCTAATTTTCAAATAAAATGTTTAGTACATGAAGATGACTGTTTAATAATAAACCATAAGCAATCACATATGTTTGGCCTGATGATCTCAGACCACATTAAAACTTGCAGTTAAACTTTGCAATGCATTCTAAGTTAGGAAAAAGCTTGTGATGCTCGCTTCGCTGATCAGGGAAATGCAGAGTCCTCTCGAGTGGATTATTCAATGTGTGATACAAACTGTACCTACCGGGGACGCTTACTTGATTCCTCAGCAATCTGCTAAAATGCATGTTTGGGGTGCTGAAAATAAATATGTATAAAAGCTAATGTGATTAAATGGCCGGAGTAGATATATCAGCAGTCTGAACACCATTGTCTTTTTTTTTTTTTTTTTTTTTTTTTTTGGAAAGAGGTGACTTCATGATTGGCTTGTTAATGAAAATGTTATTGTTTGCAATTGCTGATCATATAATGCAGTGGCCCTACAGAGTAAATCTGAAACCCAACATCTGCTAGTACGTTGGCGGCAGAAATCTGTGTTTTTCCTTAGCCTAGTGATCTGGAATTCACTTTTCTTCTGCCCAGGAATTGTTCAGTGCTACAATATGGGAATTGGTAACTCTTACAGTTTGATAGAGGAAGGCTTCATGCAATTTAGATTATGTACAAAGATGGTGAGTAAAATAAGTAGCAGGAAACATTTCCTTTCTGATGGGTACAGAAAGGAGACAATAACCTTAATTTTTTGCATTTTTTGAGAATTTCTATTGCCATGTCCAAGTGTAAAATTAAGGACAAAAAGGCAAGCAAAATAATGTTGTGCTAGTCTAAAACTGAGATATTAATGTGAAGATCTGGGGGTTTTGGGTTTGTTTTTTGGTTTGGTTATGTGTTTTGGTTTTTTTTTTTTTTTTGAGGGAACAGGTGCAAGATGTTCCTTTTGTGCCATTCCTTCCCCTTTTGATTCTCTTCCTGTCATTTTTTCTGGGCGGGTTTCACATAAATAGAACGTGAATGGAGTTGCCTGCTCTAATCCAGATGGGAGGATACAGAGATGGTATAATTGTAATGTGAAAGATACATTAGCTTTCACTTAAATTATGTAAATATGCACGTTCTTCACTGAATAAGTGAAGACAAACTGGGAGGCATAGATGGTAATTGTATACGGAAGGTGTGAGGCCTTGGAATTAATACACACAAAAGCTTTTCAATTTTGAGCAGCTTAATATTGTAGATGAATCACTGACCTGATCTTGCAAACAATTACCCATGTGCTTAGTTTTATGTATTTGGGTAGTACTGTTGCAGGCAGTAGGTTAATTGAAATTTGGAGTAAGTGTACAATCGATAGATCAGATTGGAATGAATTTTTATGCTTGCAAATAATTTCCCCATTACTGTATATATTTGAATTCGACTAATTTAGGCTCTGCTTTATGAAGTTGCTCCAATTATTGCAGAAGTTTGTCACTTTCCAGGTAATAGTGTCATTAGAGAGCAGGCAGAAAAAAGTTCTTATTCTTGAGAAAAAACTTATCCCAGAAAATGGAATCAAAACCTTACCAAGGCATTGAGCCTCTGGAGTAATTTCTTTCTTCTGCTGCAGACAGGGTCCAAACTGAGCCAGACGGATGGGCTTGCCAACTGTACATTGGTGTTGTGTAGTATTTACTAACCAAGGAATACAGACCGAAACTTTACAGAGCGCAATGAAAATTATTTTGAAAGAGTCAAATCAGTGCACCACTGTAACAGGATGGAATTATTATGAAGTGAAATATGATACATGAGCTGTAAAGGGACTCGGGCTCCGTTTTGAGTAGCAAGTTTATTTGTTGTGAGGGCTTGGAGAGAGCTGTGCACAGGTGCAGGTATTCATGTTTCTCATTACAGAAATAAAATTTTCTCCCTTATTTTTAGCTCATTTACTTTTATGTTTCAGAACAATACTATTCCCTAAAAGGAACTACTTTTAGGGAATAAAAACGTGACTTGGTCTGCGTGTCAGCAGTAGTAACTCCTTTTTGTTTCTAAGCTAGCTGGGCTAGCAATAATGAACACTGCCTATTTCCACAGCCCAAAAATGCTAGAAAATGAAGTGCATAATCTAAATGAAAGGGAATATATGTTGTTTCTTTTTAAGCCAGTTGTCTTGCACTTTCATGAAAGACTACCTTCAGTAGCTGTCCTGAACTAGAGAACAATACGGTTTTACCAGCTGTGAAGATCTTGACTTCTCTCCTTTACTGACATGTGAGAAGGGAAAAATTTAAAATGGTGCTTCTGACTTAACCACCTTTTAGATATTGATGTATTCTCTTTATATGTATTCATTTCTATATACCAAAAACCCTCAGAACCAATGATGATAATGCAGAGGTTTTAATTTATAAGAACTTTCTTCTAATGAGAACAGGCTTACTGATTCCTGTATGTTTGGAAGCAGACATGATAATGCCCTACAAAGATTCTACAAAAATCCTGATATTGTCTTTCATTAAAATATTTTATCCTTAAAAACAGATGTTTGGAATTAAAAAATTGCTCAGCAGCAGAGGATAACAATTGGAAAGTTTCTCCTATGTAGTGCTTTTTCAAAATAACAGTGGAGTATGCAGAATCTGCATGCAGCTTAGAATGAAAGACTTATTAAACAATTACAGTATGTCAGAGACCAATATAACTGCATTTACTTTATTTTAAAATTTACTCGTTTAATTAGAAATTCTCATGAACGTGTCTGGAAACTCTTATATCTCTAGTCACTTTGTTATTAATAGTTTTTTAAACAGTTATAGCATACGATTAGCAAGCATCCAAAAACATTATGCATATTTTATATGGCATATATAGTCACCCATTTATAATTTATAACACATGTTGCTTAAAGATTTATTAAACATTGATAGCTGGTTTCATGTTACTACTACTCTGTATTATAAATACAATAAAATCACTTAAGTATTCCCACAACCTTTCTATCAACATTCATTTATTGTTAATATTTTTGCAATCTATGGTAGCGTAAAAATGGCTGTAATGTATCCTAAATGATCTATGAAGTCATCTCCACCTGCTCATTTGTCACTTACATCGTACATCACAAACCATTGCTAAACCTCTATGTAAAATACAGCAATCTGTAAGTATCAGAGAGAATCCACTGTACTTCAAGGAAAGACTGAGGTTTTCAAACAAAACTGGTTGGTAACCAAGTCAGTTACCGAGCTGTAATGACCTGGGCTTACCTCTTTTAGCTTGCCAGTTTAAGCAAACCACCCTCATACTTTTCTTGCCCGTGCTCTCAAGGGCTTTCTGCGTTTTTTAAAACCTTATGGCTTTGCAACTGCAGCTTTTCGGCAGCCATTTTTCTGTAGGGTACTGGTCCTTCGTTTCCTGCTTCAGTTGGGTTACCATCACATTAGCCTCCTCTGGCGGATTAGGGAGTAAAATGAGGTGGAGGGAAGGAAGTTGAAGCTCCTCTGGTGTAAGCTGGGCTGCCGTTTGGAACAAATGCAGTGGGAGAGTAATCTGGTGGAGACACGGCCTTGTACCTGGCTGAGCAGAGCGCTCCTGGGAGAGCCATAAGGGTATTGGACTGCTGTTGTCTTCCTACCGCTACTTACATGAAAGACCTCTTTGATAGGAAATGTGAAGCAGCTCCTGAAGCAGGTGGTAGAGTTTCGGGACGCACCCTTGGGAGGTGGATGGGCAGTGACTCTTGCCTCCGTCTTGTTAATGTGAATCAGAGTCACCTGCCCTTCTCTAGCCTGGCATGCGCAAGATTAACGATCTTCCTTACTTCTCAAATTCCTTCAAATCTCTCCTTTAGATAGTGCAGTCTAGACTGATTTGTGGCCTTTGCCCATGTCCATACATCTTGATTCTGACAGGCAGTTTTTATGAGCTCTGCTTTAATGTGCCTTTGCAAGTTTAAGTTGTTTTGCTGCACTTCTGATTTTACGCCTGCGGAGAGGAGAGCGCTTCTGAGGCCTGTGTAGGTAATTGGTAAATGCTGTAGGATATGCCTTAGCTAACTTGCAGCAGAACTCCTTCCACGTTGCCTTGGCATCCAGTTGTTTCATTACTGCCAGGTCGCCTGCTGCGATAGCTTTGCCATGGCGAATGGGTATTTTGCAAATGTGGTCCCTGGGCCGTTGGATGTATACTCCTCCCTTTTGAATATTTAAACTGCGCCCCTGAATCAGTACTGGCCGTTTTGTGATCATATTTCAAATTATTATGCTGGAATTCCTTGAGATGCACATGGCACATATTATTATTTTAATAATAATTCTGTCGATGCATTGACTACTTCTTGAATATAATCCTATGATTGTGTACAGCTTTATCTCTTCCATTCTATGTGGTCCTAATCCACCTAAACTTTACTGTCTGAGAATTTGCAGCCCTTATGGGTATGTTAATAGAGCTGGAATTTAATGAAAATTGTATACATTCCAAAATATCACTGTGCACATGAATGAATTAGTCTGGTTTTGGTACTACACTGATAACTGGAATTAGTAAGGGCCCCAAATGGTGTTTGAGACTCAAAGGGAATAACTTTGGTGCTGTGGATTCTCCCGAGCTAAGTGTAAATGATTTGTTCCATTGTTTATATCCAGCTTGCAATTTGTAATTTGCCAGTCTGAAGGATTTTTTTAATAAAGGAGGACACTTTGGAGTCCTGTTAAAGACATGGTAAATCCAGGCAAGATAATAGACAAATTTTGCAAGTAGGGGTTTCTGTGTGTTACCTTTTTTGTGTAGAGCACGTAATCTGCAAAGGCATCGATTCCTTGAACGGTTAGCCTCTGCACCGTGCTGCAAACCAACCTACGCGATTTCTCCAGCATTATACTGGAGGTGGCTCTGAGGACTATAGCAGTGATGTTTGTTTTATTCTGCAAGCATTAACTTTTTTCTCTCTGGTGCTTGATTGATGGATAGGGATGCAAAGAACTGCATATGCCGTACTGGCTGATGCTACCAGACTTCATTTCTTCGTTGTTACTCTGTAACTAGATTACAAATGAAAGTAATGCTGTTACTACTCTGGCCTTAAGCGCAGAAGTCAGTGTATGTGACTTGAGTTTGCAGACATAAATTATACATAAATCTGTTCCAGGATTAAGGAGATTTGATTTCTAGAAGTTTTAGAGAGAAGAATCATAAAGGCTTTTAAAATTCAGTTTCTACCAAGTTCCTTTACAGAATCTCAAGGCTGAGGCAAGCGATGAAAAATCCATAAAAACAAAACTTCAGAACCAGAGTGTGGTGTGATGCAAACATCCTGAGGCAGTGTTCGTTCTGAAGTAGTCTTTTTTTAAGTACTTGGAGTTTTCCCAGTGCATTCAGATATGTAGTTTGTGCCATCTTTCACTTATTTGATAGAGTTTTAGGTGCTTATACTATACTCTTTCTAGGAGGAGATCATTGCCAATGAAGTTTTAATGTTACCTTTCAAACTACTTTTCTTGTATGGGAGAAGATAAATCAAAAGATGACCTACCAAGGTCTGTGCAGATCTGATATGAATTGCTCACACTAAAGAGCAGGCAATTTAAAAAAGTTTTTAATAGGAACCTGAGATTCAAAAGCTCTCTGGACGTGGTCCGGTTGCTTGCTTTAGGTGACCCGGCTTGAACAGGGGTGTTGGACAAGGTGACCTCTAGAGGTCCCTTCCAACATCAAAAACTCTGTGATGCTTTATTAATCGGGTCCCTGATTCAGCTATCAAACCAAGGTTTTATTCTGGCCTTATTTAATGAAGTGTTTGCTTAATTAGGTGCACTGAAAAATCAAAGTCTCTTGTAGAATCAAGACTCTTTCCTCTTTGCATCTTTTTTAGTAAAAGCAAATGAAAGTGGAGAATTTTGTCATGGAGGTAAATAAATAGAATACGGGTGACATCGCTTCAAATCCGGTAGGAGAAAAAGGCTTTGCATGCCTCAAATGGTAATGGTGGAAGCAGGCATTTCTGAACCTGTAATAATGAACTCTGAAAACACATAGGATACTCTGGGGGAGAGGAAGGGGGAAGAGGGCACGTATGCACCATTGCATTTGCTTTGTTGATAATGGGTTGGGAAATTAATGTGTGCGTGGAACAATCAAGAAGTTTGGGTGTTGCTTTACAATTGCTATTGCTGTTCTTATCACCATTTCAGCAAATTAGAAACTTAAGTCCAAACAAGTTCAATATCAAACAGCGTCTGCAGCACATCAGAGAACCAAAACCCAGGAAGGCTGTCTGGCGGGCCTGTGTGCTGGCCTTCAACCCACTTCTTTTCCAGTTTGCACTTCAATTTCAAAAACACTTTTGTACTTTTCCAGGGAGGAGATAGTATTTGACTGCATTTCTTCAGTTAGGGAGGAAAGCACAGACTCATGCAAAGCATCTGTGTGGTTTGTTTTTTTGTTTTTTTTTCTTTTTTCCGATCTGAGTAGTAATGTGCACAACGTGAAGCTCTGTAAAGCAGCAGCCCTTGAGCCCAAGCTCTCTTCATAACTGTAACAGCACTCCACTTAAGCTGATAGAAACTGCTGCGATTAAACCAGCAGCAGCCCACTTTACCAAAACCCTAGACTCGGGGCTGAGCAACCATTTTGTAGGATCAAAACTGGCACTTCTGCAAAAAGGTACCTGGGGGGGGGGGGGGTGTCCGGCTGTCATTATGGGGAATTTACAGCAGCTTCAGTGTGCTTCAAGTTGACTTCTTAGCATGCACAAACTGCCTCATTGTACATATTTAGCATATTTTTCAACCCCTGTTGTTACAATGGTCTCTTGCTGTGTAAATGTTTTTCTAAAGCAATAGTGAATTCTGATTTAAAAGCAAAACAAAAGCACAACAATTCAGGGAGGGGATGACAGGGGTGTGTTCTTTGTGTAAATTGTTAAATTAAGTACTCTTGCTTTTCAGAGTCTTCCCCAGGTGTTGTGTGCATCTCTGGCAAGGCTTCACAGCTTTTGGGAAACTTAACAGCTTTTCATATGCTAAAACTGTAAACTAATTTACTCGTGTATTGCCTCATTCAGCAAAGCACTTTGGCATGAGCTGAAGTGTAAGCATGTGCTTTTGGGGCTGAGGACAGTGCAGCTGTCACCCTATTTAAAACCAAGTGTCTCCTGGGTGATTTATGGAATCGGTGACAAAGCTCAAGGTTAGATAATGTCAGTGTCCCCAGACTGTCTCACCCTTATTTCTAATAAAAGTTCTGACCAAGAGGTTTGTTCTTCCATAAATATGTAGCATTTTCCAAGGCTTGATCACCACTACTTTGTAAGTGTGGTTTGAGGCTGCTGTTGGACTTCCAGTAACAGCAGAGTGACATTGGCTTTGCAATGGTGAGGCAAGATAGGTTTGTGCTCTTGGAGAGTGAAGCAATCCCCTCAGTCTTAATGGGTGCATTTCAAATCACATTAGTAAGTTGTTAACCGGACTCTGAGCGATTTCTTTCCAAAGCTGAAAGGAACAATTTAAATTGCCAAATAACATTGCTGGTGAAGCCAAAGTTATGGTCTCCTCTAAATTAGGATATTTTTCTTGTTAAAATGGTAATAGTAAAATGGAAGCTTACAAAATCTTATGTTCTTCTGTATCATCCTCTGTTGTATACTTGTTCTGTTAATTAGTTGTTTTTTAAATAATATATCTTCTTACTCTCTTTTGGTGTTTGAATTTCAGATTTCATTTTGAAAGTATATAAGGACTTCTTTTTAGGCAGTTCTATAATTATAGATTTGTTTGTTATTTGATGATACGCATTTTCTATTAAAGAGGTAAAGAACCTGACTTTCCAGTGATTTATTTAAGTAGGATGGAAGCAATAGTGAGATGTGACGTGTAATAGACAATAGAAAACTTTGTGCTAGAATAGTGAATTTTCTTTATAAGGATTAGGGAAAGTTCATCTAGCCCAGCCTTCTAATTTGCTAAAACTCCCTAAGTACTTTATAATGACTCTGCTCATGTTGGTACAAATTTAGAATTAAAAAAAAAAGACATACACAAGCGCCAATTTACTGCGAATCCCCCAGGCAGTGATACTGAGGAGCCCTTTGTTGGTGTAGCCCTCTTCCAAAACACCACAGGCTCTGCCTCTGTTGCAACGCTGAACTGAGGACTTGAGAAGCTATTCTTGTGGCAGGTGAGATTTATTGGCGGAAGCCAGAAAAGTCCTTGTTGAAGGAATACAGACCATGGTCATATAAAAAGCATGAGCTATGCACTTCAAGAATGTTTTGTCTGTTGTGGTGGTGGTGGTTTTTTTTTTTGGTTGGGTGGAGTTCTTGTGTTTGTTTTTTTATCTGGCCTAATTGAGGTATATGGAATTAAATGTCAGTTCTTGGTCAGAAGTCTCCCGCATAGTGCGAGTGGATGAATTCTGGGTTATGGGATAGAGCCCCAAGCATACAAAAGGCTGTAATTTTCCTATAACTCTAAAGTCCTGAAGTTGGTGTCAGAGGTCTCTCCTCTTTGTCCTGCATCTGTTTTTTCCTATTGTGTTGCAGTAGCACACAGAAGAGAAAACCTCCTTAAGCCATCATCACCTCATGAAACCCCATGGTACTCCTGAACTAACTTTTGTTTCCAATGTGCTGATAGTGATGTGGGCAACCAGCCTGAGTTGGTGTGTTTGAGGCTACTAAACTGGGAGAGATGCAACACTCTCCTCCAGTTATGGGACTACAGGAGGCAACAAATTAGGTCTGGTGGGTGATATGGATGTTTTGCAGCAGAATAAATTTGTTTTAATGGCGATGGTAGATGGCAAGGAAGATGTTAATTTGCCCTCTTAAAACAGGGAAAATGAATCCCAGAGAACTGGGGAAAAAAAACACCAGGAGGGGGCAGAATAAATGAAGATGCTGTCATAAGAAAGCAGACCTTCTAGGTGCGAAGGCCATAACGTATTGCAGAACTGGGCAGGGCTGACCACAAGAAGTTCGTGACCATCATTGGGGCATTCAGACATGGCTGTTGACCTATCAGTATGAATAATGTGTCATTGTCCTGCTGGCTGTACCAGACTGTAATTTCTTTTGATTAGAGCTGGCTGGTGGAAAGTTTCCAAATGCTGAATTTCCGTATTCACTTTTAAGCCCATTATTTGTTAATCATACTTGGCTGGCACGTTGGTCACTCACTTCACTACAAAAGGTTGCGGGGGAAGTAGGCCACACTGATGTGATGTTAAATCCCTTAATCCGTGGGAGCTCCTGATGGTTTTGACTTTGCAACTGTGGCCTTGAACATCTGTTCTTTCCACCTTTGCAAAGCCAGTGCTCCAAGGGAGCTGCTGGCTCCTGCGCTGGGGGCTTGGTCTGCTGGGGTAGTTCCTTACTCCTGCTGCTTTCCTACAAACGTAGACATCTATGCAAGGCAGAGTGCTTTAAATAAACATTTACAACACAGTGGTGACTATATGTTTTCTTTTGTCATTTTTTGTCAGGTTATCTGTGATTATTTTATTAATTGCCACTTGCAAGGAAGGATCCCACATACTCTTTTCTCTATACTTATTACACGCATATAAAAAAAAAATCATTTAGCTTTTGTACTCATTTGCATGAAATGCTCCTGTTGCTTTGTAGGAGGATTAGCTCCAACTGCTTGACAGGAGAGTGTGTGTTTATGTAATGTGTAGTATTCATGACTATAAATACATCTAAACATCAGAGTTGGGTTGCTGCTAATGCAGAGCTATCGTCAGGATTCAGCAGGCTGCTCTGCAGCTTGGAGGTTGGATGTGAGCGACGGTGCATTCCAGCCATCTGGAACTGGCAGCTTTGGGGACCTTGGCTGCTGCGAGGGGGTAGCGCGGTGGTGTGCCTCTGGAGGATGCAGTTCCCTGCTGCTTTCTCCCAGGTTTTTCACTAGTGTAAGGGAGTCATGTTGGCAAAAGCTGGAGGGATGAGGGACTTGGACCCAGCGCCTCCTCTCTTCCCTTTCCCCCTGAGTACTGGGTAGAGAAATGGAGACGCTAAGCAATGCATCTACAATTAACCTACTGCCTCTCTATCTTGAGGGAGCTTAGAGTTGACAGCAACAAGAAAAAGTGCAATTGTAAGCTTATTTACTACATTCGTTAACCATCTGGGATATAAAGCCTCTAAAGTGAAGGAGCTGTCAGATTTCGTTCTAGTTAACCCTGTGGAAGCAAAAGCCTTGATTTTTAATTTCTTTCATCAGGCATTCAGTTTAATAGCAACCTTGGACAGAAAGCAGTACTGATAGATTTATTTTTTTAATTTTATTTTTTATTCTCTTGCTATATCCACATTGTCACAGGAGCTGATCGCTGACAGAGGACACCAGTGGTCAGCAGGGCTCCTGCTGGAGGACAGGGGAGGAGGTCAGCAAAGGGTGAGAAACTCCCTTGACTCAAGCAGTCGGGTGCTGTGAAAGGTGATTGATCCATAGCATGGAGGCTGCAATGCTCCCCTCCAGTTATGGGACTACAGGAGCCAAAATAGGTCTAGTGGGTGACAGGGATGTTTTGCAGTAGAATAAATTTGTATTAATGGCTATGGTAGATGGAAAGTAAAATGCTAATTTGAGGTCTTGAAATGGAGAAAATGAATACCAGAGAACTCAGCAAAGACACCAGGAGGGGGCAGAATAAAATGATGTAGCCTTCCCTGTAGAGTGTTGTGAGCTCTCCTTGAGTTCGCCCAGAGGGAGAACAGCCAGGATTCATCTTCAGAGCTTCCTTAATAAGAATGCAAGAAAAAATACAATGCAAGAAGAACGGGCACAAATTGTGACCGTTTAAGGCACTAGAAGTGTAACAATGAGTAATGTAACGGGGGATGGTAAACTTTGCTATATAGTACTGAAAAAAACTGCTTGGCTTTTGGTTTGTAACTGGAAACTGGGATGTATTCTTGTTTGGCTTTTTTCTTTTTTTTGTTATTATTTAACGGTTTAGAGCTATACTAGCAAGGTTGAGAATTGGTGCTGCTGTTCCCCCTGACGCTAGTGAACAAAAGTAAGGAAATTAAGGAAGAGAAATGACTTGAAGAGGGAAAAACAAATAACAGCAGGGAGCCAAATTTTACACTGGAGCAACATTGGATCTAATGGAGCAAATGCAGTTTAGAGGAGGAAAGTATTTATGTGTGGATTTTGAAGGAAGTGGAGAGAAAGATGTACATATTAAAGAGGAAAAAAAGTCAGTATTGAGGACGGGACAGAGAACATGTGATCACATAAAGCAGCTGTAGGAATCCCCTGCGAAGCAGGTCCATTACCTTAGTGGGAATGTCTTTTGTGATGTACACAGGCTTGGGCTCTGGCCTTGAGATGCCGTAGGAGGACTGCTAGGTGTTGAATTACCTCCCCGGAACGTGTATGAGTTACAAAGAGGGGTGGTTGCCCCCAGGAAAAATGAATAGTGGGGAACTGTAGCCCCTTGCAGTGTGGGAGTTAAGTGTTCTGCACTACTGAGAATCAGGTTGCTTTGGTGCCAAAATATGGATTTAGTTGCTTAAAATTAAGTCTGCCTGTGTCCCAGTTTCCCCATCTGTAAAATGTATTACAGCAATTTCAGCTAATCCTATTAAATTGTAGTACTAGTGTTTCACTATTAATATATCTACAAGGACACGCGTCATGGTAACTTTACCCCATGGTGACTAAAATGTCTGCCAGTAGCACAGTATAAAATAATCAGAGCGTCTGGGACTCTGAAGCTCTCTTTTTTTTTAATTGGGTGACTAGAAAGAAATCATGCCAATTTTCTCCAAGTAAAGATCTGGTCTACCCTCACCATGAGGGAGGGAAGGCAACCTATTTTTCAGACTAAGATTTTTCTACTTCCACTCAACCCTGCTGTTTTAGGGTAACAAGCACGCAGGATTTGGTGAGCAAGCGCTGTCTTTCCTTTGCACGTTAAACTTGTGATTTTTTTTTTTTTTTTTTTTATTGTTTCATCTAACATCATTCAAGGAAGGACTCAAGTGCCTTCAAAATGAAAAGACTGTGTAATGAAGACTTCCTGCTAGGCAAGGAAAAAGCTTCAGAGGTAATTATAGCTCCGTTTCTTCAGTGTTTTGTTCCATTTAGTGTTTTATTAAACCTCTCACCTGATCTTTGGTGTGTGTATGATAAAAGGAAGTTTGTAGTGCAGCCACCTCTGATAGATGATATAATCCTTTTAGCAGGCAGGATGTAAAATAGGTCCCATAACACATCAGGATTTCCTCAGAAATCTCTGGCAAGGCTAATTATTTTTTTCCTAGCCACTGAGCAATCGCTAACTCTCCCACAGTTACTAAGTGCTTCTGACCTTCGATATTTCTTCTACACTTGCGCAGAGATTACACCTAGAGTCCCTCAAGGACACAGTACCTGGGTTGCTGTTTCAAAACAGAGCTCCCCATGAAGGACATAATTTTTTGACTGAGGCAGTTCTGGCTCACTCGGTGCATCCTCCAAAGACAGTAGTAGGATACGTCACATTGCCATAAGAAAAAATAAAAAGCTTGTGTTCTTCAGAGTCCATCATATTAACGGACATCATTAATGCCACTGCAATCAGCAGGGTAATGCAGTAATTACAATATATCTAAAACGTCACTGGAGGAAGGTTATGGCACAAGTTTGAAAGTAGGTGTTTACAGCGTGCTGCTTGAATAGATCACTGGGCAAAGGGGGATGCAGTGTGACCTAGAGACCTAGGTCCTAAATCCTGGTTGAACATCCCAGACTGGTACTGAAGCTGTGGTAAGAGACCACAGCCCACCTTCTTCATAATGTTCCTAACCTGAGCTCAGGAACCTCATGATCTGTCTGTGGTCCGCATTTCGGAAAAGCTGGCAAAACTGGTGTGGGGGGTGTCAAGCGGGCAGCGAGAGAGCCCGGAGTTTGGTGTCTGGTTCTGCTAGCTGCGCGTGGGCGAGCTGTCTCACCGCTCTGCCTCTTCTGCACAGCCACTCTTATTTTCCTCTGTTTAGGAGCTAAGGTTTAATTAGGATAAGGCTTTCAAGTGTTCACTAACAGGTGTCAATATTTTGGATGTCTAGATTTTTTTCCAGATATCCTGAATACGTTCAGCTCTTCTGACTCCTGATGGGTACTTGGTAATGCTGAAGATTAGTCTTAAGGTCTCCAGAAACATTTGGAATTGGAACTCACTTGCACAAATGTGAGGCTTAACCTTTGAAGTATTCATTGTTTAATAAAATCAATTTGCATTTAGATATCTTTTCAGCCCTTGTACATAATTTAATTACAGTAATCTTAATGTGATGGGCAGGTTCTGAGAGCTTAAGACTCTGGTCATATGTAATTTAGAAATGAATATTCTACCTCTTATTTTTACGAAGTTAAATGGTATCTGTTGTAGTGCTTTATTTGAAATTCGTTTCACTGGAGGCGAGTTCAAAACCATTCACTCTACCACTCCTCTGAGTGAGGAGTTCCTGTGACTTGAAGCTTGCTCTCTCTGTTTAATGTTCTTCTACTTCAAACACTGATTACTACTGCTTTCTCCCCTCTCTCTCAGCATCCCCAGAAGACAGGCAATGACCTAGAGCAAAACCGTTGGGGTTCCCAGCCCCACATGTAGGTCTGGGAACCTCAGGGTTCCTTGTGAACGGGAAGCCAAGACTTGAAAAAACATGTTCCTTGCTGTTGTAGGCACTTTCTCTTTTGAAACATTATTGTCAAGTGTCTGACTGTACCATTTAAATAAATAATCACCAGAGCCACATTTCCATTCAGTTGACAGCCTGTTTCTTATCTCAGTAATTTTTATGGTTCCCCAACCAGAGCTCAATATACCACATATACAAAATAATTACCGTGAAGCAAAGTGTTCGGTTGCTTTCTTTGAGGGGTACATTGTTCAAATATTCCCTAGCTGGGAGTTTTGCTTAACCCAGGAACTTTCAATGCTGTTATAGCTGTAACTGAAACTGTAATGATGCAATTAAATATTAAATCATCAGTCAGATACTCTGTGTTGCTCTTAAGTTAAATCAGGAACACCCAAACTTAAAGGGAAAAAAGCCCAAAAGCAAAATACATGACAGGTCAATGCAAGCTTTCTACAGTTTTGTCAGACTAAAAGTGGAGGTCTCGAGTGAGTTTACTGCCACCAAACATGTGACTATAGTGAGACGCAATTGAGGAACTGTATGGAGAATACAAAATCACCAGCAACCTACAGTGCCTCGCACAATACGGTTCTCTTCGATAAGTGAAGACTATAAGCACTTCCTTATCTCGCACAAATAATACACACTTTTTATAAAGCCCACTTCTGATGCAGGGTAGAACAACCTTACAGATGGGAAGCTGCAGCACAGACAGTAAATGACTTTTTGAGAGTTGTACAGGAAACTAGAGCACAACTGGGATTCAGACCCAGGTCTCAGAACTTCTAGAGATTTTCTAGAACCTAGTGGATTGTCTGTCTGTTGTAGTAATAATAATAATTAATATTTTATGTGATACCAAAAAAGCCAGATGGTCCTGAAAGCTAGTCTGAAGGCATGTCTGGGATCTCTGCTAAAGTGATACTGTAAATTTGATGTAATAAATGCCCAAAATATATTTCCTGTCTAACTGCAGAGCTGGCTGGTTCAAGGGATGAAACTATTCTGTGTATTTCTGGAATACCTCTTATTTTTAGCTTGTTTTTTTTTCCCTAATTGGGGGACAGTAAAGCTGGAGGAGATTCTCCGACCACTCCTTACTACTTTTAAGTACTTTATATTGCTGGAATAGCCCAGTAAAGCTCCTGTGTAATGAAAACCTGAGTCACTCAAACTATGATATTATTTCTACCAAAGGTAATTTTTAAAAGTGCAGATATACTCAGTAGGGCATGATCCTTGTAGCTGATGGGATCTTTCCCTTTCTTTGCGTTTACCTGGAGTTTTGCATTTCAGAGACATTTCTACAAGCTCTCTGTAGAGACCTGCTGTACAAGCTTTTAAAACAGAGACAAATACAGTATGTGGTCTACCCCTTTTCCTCTGACAAAAACTTGCTTTCATCAGTATTTGTTGTGTGTTTTCTTTAAAGTAATTCTTGGACTGATAGTCTGTGTTATGCTTTTTTTTTTTTTTTTTTTTGTAGCAATTTAACTGCTGTGACCTAAAAATTTGTCCTCTTGTCTTAATGTTGTGAGTGCTTGAGCTCCCATTGCATTAGAAGCGAGGGAGAATGAATGAAGGTTTACTGCTCCGGTCCTCTCTCTCGTATAGCTTGTATGTGGTAACTGCTTGCAGCTGGATACTCCAGCGCTTGCTGCATTTCAGAGGTTCTTGGGCTATGCATTTATAACTGAAACGACAGCGTTTCACTGTAACTCTGGAAAAGGGCATGTATTGTGATATCAAAATTGCATGTGCTGGAAAGAGCGTACATCCTGTACGTTCTTTTTGTGTAATGGAGTTTATTTTCTGTTTACTCCTGCCATGTTGTGACTCAATTTTTTTTGAAATCTAAGCATTTGCTTGATGTGATGGGTGACCTATTACTGCTTTCAGGGCCACTGACTAGATCGTTCCAATATATCTTAGCATAGATTTGTTGAAGTCAAAAGAGCAGTGACAAATTAAACAAATGATGATCTGACCCTAAGAAGTGATCCAGCCTGTTGGAGTGTTCTGGCTGATAAACAGGAATGATGTGTTTGTTTTCCTACTTTATAGAGTCAGAGCAAAGCAGACTCCGCAGGGATGCTGAAATTGCCTTGCAGCAATATTTTCTGTAATATGAATCCAAATAAGTGAACAGACAAAGCTTCCCATAAGGGTAACCAGCTCACAGGGGAAGAATCCCTT